>NC_081410.1:282395843-283732456 GCF_030272615.1 Cryptomeria japonica | reverse complement strand
GGTTGTGACTCAAAAATCTCATTTTTGGAACATTAAAATTAGGGTTTGGAGTAACAACAAGGTTTCAAGACACAAGTCCCAATTCCAGAGTGGGTCGAATCAAAATACAATTTTGATGTTCGTCATTCTCTTAGAACCTCATTTGGAGATTGTGCCTTGAAAGCCCTGCTTTTGGCACATCAAAATCAATGTTTTGAGGCACAACAAGGTTTCAAGAAACATGTCCCTATTCTAGAGCCTGTAGTGTCAAAATTCCATTTTGACGCACTTCATTCTTTGAGAAGCTCATTTCAGAGCTTGTGCCTCGAAAGACTCAGTTTTGGAGCATCAAAATCAATGTTTGGAGGCACAACAAGTTTTCAATATGCAAGTCCCGATTCTAGAGTCAATAGCATCAAAATCTGATTTTGGTGCACATCACGCTCTTAGAACCTCATTTCGAAGCTTGTGCCTCAAAAGCCCTGGTTTTGGATCATCAAAATTAGTGTTTTGAAGCACAACAAGGTTTCAAAATGCAAGCCCCTATTCTAGAGCTAGTAGCATCAAAATTCAAGTTTGGTGCATATTGTGCCCTTAGAACCGTGTTTTAGAAATTGTTCCTCAAAAGCCCCAGTTTTGGAGCATCAAAATGGATTTTTGGAGTCACAACAAAGTTTAAAGATGCAAGTCCCGATTATAGAGTCAAAAGCGTCAAAATCTGATTTTGGCGCACATTGTGCTCTTAAAACCTCATTCGAAGTGTGTGCGTCAAAAGCCCCAGATTCAGAGCATCAAAATCAATGTTTTGAGGCACAACAAGGTGTGAGGATGCAAGCCCCGATTCTAGAGCCCCAATTTTGGAGCATCAAAATCGATGTTTGGAGGCACAACAAGGTTTCGTGATGCAAGTCTTGATTCTAGAGCCGGTAGCGTCAAAATTTTATCTTGATGCACATCGTGCTCTTAGAACCTTATTTTGCAACTTATGCCTCAAAATCATCAGTTTCAAAGCATTAAAATTGGTGTTTGGAGGCACAACAAGCTTTCGAGACACAATTCCCTATTCCGGAGCCTGTAGTGTCAAAACGTGATTTTGATGCACATCGTGCTCTTAGAAACACGTTTCAGAGCATGCGGCTTGAAAGCACCAGTTTTAGAACACCCGAATCAATGTTTAAAGGCACAACAAGGTTTCAAGACACAAGTACCAATTCTCAAGCTGCTAGCATCAAAACATGATTTTGACAAACATGGTGTTCTTAGAACCTCATTTAGAAGGTTGTGACTCAAAAGCCTCATTTTTGGAACATTAAAATTATTGTTTTGAGTCACAATCTCCGGAATGAGGTTCGAAGAGGATGATGTACATCAAGATTGCATTTTGACTCTACCCACTCTGGAATTGAGAGTTGTGTCTTAAAAACCTTGTTGTGACTCCAAACACTAATTTTTATGTTCAAAAAATGAAGCTTTTGAGTCACAACCTCCGAAATGAGGTTCTGGGGAACACAATGTTTTTCAAAATCATGTTTTGATGCTATCAGCTTGAGAATTGGGACTTGTTTCTTGAAACCTTGTTTTGCCTTTAAACATTGATTTGGGTGTTTTGAAACTAGAGCTTTTGAGCCACATGCTCCGAAATGAGTTTCTAAGAGCACAATGTGCATCAAAATCACGTTTTGACACTACAAGCTCCAGAATAGGGACATGCATCTCGGAAAGCTTTTTGTGCCTCCAAAAACCAATTTTGATGCTTCAAAACTGATGATTTTGAGACATAAGCTCCAAAACAAGGTTCTAAGAGCACGATGTCCGTCAAAATCAAATTTTGACGCTACCGGCTCTAGAATCAGGACTTGCATCTTGAAATCTTCTTGTGCCTCCAAACATCGATTTAGATGCTCCAAAACTGGGGCTTTTGAGGCACAATTTCTAAAATAGGCTTCCAACAGCACTATGTGCATCAAAATTAAATTTTGATGCTACTGGCTCTAGAATCGGGGCTTGCATATTGAAACCTTGTTGTGCCTCAAAAGATTGTCTCTGATGCTCTGAATCTGGGGCTTTTTAGGCGCAAGCTTTGAATGAGGACTTGCATCTTGAAACTTTTTTGTGACTCCAAAAATCAATTTTGATGCTCCAAAACTGGGGCTTTTGAGGCACAATTTCTAAAACAGGGTTCTAAAGCCACAAAGTGTATCAAACTTGAATTTTGATGCTACTGGCTCTAGAATAGGCGCTTGCATGTTGAAACCTTGTTTTGCCTAAAAACACTGATTTTGATGATCTGAAACCAGGGCTTTTGAGGCACAAGGTTCGAAATGAGGTTCTTAGAGCACGATGTGCACCAAATTTTGATTTTGATGCTATTGACTCTAGAACCGGGACTTGCATCTTGAAACCTTGTTGTGCCTCCGAACATTGATTTTGATGCTCTAAAACTCAGTCTTTCAAGGCACAAACTCTAAAATGACGTTCTAAGAGCATGATGTACATCAAAATTGCATTTTGACTCTACCCACTCTGGAATTGGGACTTGTGTCTTGAAACATTGTTGTGACTCCAAACAGTTATTTTTATTTTTAAAAAATGAGGCTTTTGAGTAACAACCTCCGAAATGAGGTTCTAAGAACACCATGTTTGTCAAAATCGTCTTTTCATGCTATCAGCTTGAGAATTGGGACTTGTGTCTTGAAACCTTGTTGTGCCTTTAAACATTTATTTGGGTGTTTTGAAACTGGTGCTTTCGAGCCACATGCTCCGAAACAAGTTTCTAAGAGCACGATGTGCATCAAAATCATGTTTTGACACTACAAGCTCCAGAATAGGGACTTACGTCTCGAAAAGCTTGTTGTGCCTCCAAAAACCAATTTTGATGCTTCGAAACCGATGATTTTGAGACATAAGCTCGAAAACAAGGTTCTAAGAGCACGATGTGCATCAAAATCAAATTTTGACGCTACCTGCTCCTGAATTAGGACTTGCATCTTGAAACCTTGTTGTGCCTCAAAATATTGATTCCGATGCTCTGAATCTGGGGCTTTTCAGGCACTATCTTCGAATGAGGTTTTAAGAGCAGGATGTGCGCCAAAATCAGACTTTGACGCTATTGACTCTATAATCGGGACTTGCATTTTGAAAATTTGTTGTGACTCCAAAAATTGATTTTCATGCTCCAAAACTAGGGCTTTTGAGGCACAATTTCTAAAACTGGGTTCTAAGGGCACAATGTACATCAAACTTGTATTTTGACGCTACTGGCTCTACAATAGGGCCTTGCATCTTGAAACGTTGTTCTACCTCATAACTCTAATTTTGATGATCCGAAACCAGGGCTTTTGAGGCACAAGCTTGGAAATGAGACTCTAAGAGCACGATGTGCACCAAAATCAGATTTTGATGCTATTGACTCTAGAATCAAGACTTGCATCTTGAAACCTTGTTGTGCCTCCAAACATTGATTTTGATGCTCCAGAATAGGGACTTCTTTCTTGAAACCTTGTTGTTCCTCGAAACATTGATTTTGATGTGCCAAAATAAGGACTTTCAAGGGACAATCTCTGAAATGAGGCTCTAAGACCATGATGTACATCAAAATTGCATTTTGACTCTACCCACTCTGGAATTGGGACTTGTGTCTTGAAATCTTGTTGTGACTCCAAACACTAATTTTTATGTGCCAAAAATGAGGCTTGAGTCACAACCTCCTAAATGAAGTTCTAAGACCACCATGTTTGTCAAAATCGTGTTTTGATGCTATGAGCTTGAGAATTGGGACTTGTGTCTTGAAACCTTGTTGTGCCTTTAAACATTGACTTGGGTGTTTTGAAACTGGTGCTTTCAAGCCACATGCTCCGAAATGAGTTTTTAAGAGCATGATGTTCATCAAAATCATGTTTTGACACTACAGGCTCTAGAATAGGGACTTACATCTTGAAAGCTTGCAAATTTTGATGCTTGGAAACCAATGATTTTGAGGCATAAGCTCCGAAACAAGGTTCTAAGAGCACGATGTGCATCAAAATCAAAATTTGATGCTACCGGTTCTAGAATCTGGACTTGCACCTTGAAACCTTGTTGTGCCTCCAAACATTGATTCTGATGCTTTGAATCAGGGGCTTTTGAGACAAAAGCTTCGAATGAGGTTTTAACAACACGATGTGTGCCAAAAATAGATTTTGATGCTGTTGACTCTATAATCGGGACTTGCACCTTGAAATTTTTTTGTTACTCCAAAAATCGATTTTGATGCTCCAAAACTTGGGCTTTTGAGGCACAATTTCTAAAACAGGGTTCTAAAGGCACAATGTGCATCTAACTTGAATTTTGATGCTACTGGCTCTAGAATAGTGGCTTGCATCTTGAAACCTTGTTCTGCCTCAAAACACTGATTTCGATGTTCAGAAACTAGGGCTTTTGAGGCACAAGCTTCGAAATGAGCTTCTAAGAGCACGGTGTGCACCAAAATCAGATTTTGATTCTATTGACTCTAGAATCGGGACTTACATCTTAAAACCTTGTTGTGCCTCCAAACATTGATTTTGATGCTCCAAAACTGAGTCTTTTGAGGCACAAGCTCTGAAATGAGCTTCTCAAAGAATGATGTGCGTCAAAATGGAATTTTGACGCTACTGGCTCCAGAATAGGGACTTGTTTCTTGAAACCTTGTTGTGCCTCAAAACATTGATTTTGATGTGCCAAAATCAGGGCTTTCAAGGCACAATCTCCGAAATGAGGTTCTAAGAGCATGATGAACATCAAAATTGCAGTTTGACTCTACCCACTCTGGAATTGGGACTTGTGTCTTGAAACCTTGCTGTGACTCCAAACACTAATTTTTATGTTCCAAAAATGAGGCTTTTGAGTCACAACCTCCGAAATGAGGTTCTAAGAACACCATGTTTGTCAAAATCGTATTTTGATGCTATCAGCTTGAGAATTGATGCTATTGGCTCTTGAAAGCTTCTTGAAACCTTGTTGTGCCTCCAAACACTAACTTACATATTCCAAAATCGGGGCTTTCAAGGCACAAGCTCCGAAATGAGGTTCTAAGAGCACGCTGTACATCAAAATTGCATTTTGATGCTACCGACTCTAAAATTTGGACTTGTGTCTTGAAACCTTGTTGTGCCCCCAAATATTAATTTTTATGCTCGAAAAACAAGGCTTTTGATGGACAACGTCTGAAATGAGGTTCTAAGAACACCATGTTTGTCAAAATGGTGTTTTGATGCTATCAGCTTGAGAATTGGGACTTGTATCTTGAAACCTTGTTGTGCCTTTAAACGTTAATTTGAGTGTTTTGAAACTGGAGCTTTTGAGGTTCTAAGAGAACGATGTGCATCAAAATTACATTTTGCTACTACAGGCTCCGGAATAGCGACTTGCATCTCGAAAGCTTGTTATGCCTCCAAACACCAGTGTTGATGCTTCAAAACCGATGATTTTGAGGCATAAGCTCCAAAACAAGGTTCTAAGAGCACGATCTACATCAAAATCAAATTTTAATGCTATCGGCTCTAGAATTAGGACTTGCATCTTGAAACCTTGTTACACCTCCAAACATCAATTTTGATGCTTCAAAACTGATACTTTTGAGGCACAATTTCTAAAACAAGTTTCTAAGAGCACAATGTGCATCAAAATTTAATTTTGATGCTACTAGCTCTAGAATCGGGGCTTGCTTCTTGAAAGCTTGTTATGCCTCAAAGGTTCTAAGAGCATGATGTACATCAAAATTATATTTTGATGCTACAGGCTCCGCAATAAGGACTTGCATCTTGAAAGCTTGTTGTGCCTCCAAACACCAATTTTGATTCTTTGAAATCGAAGATTATGAGGCATAAGCTCCAAAACATTTTAAGAACATGTTGTGCATCAAAATCAAATTTTGACAATACCAGAATAAGGAATTGCATCTTGAAACCTTATTGTGCTTCGAAACATCGATTTTGATGCTCCAAAATTGGGGCTTTTGAGGCACAATTTCTAAAATAGGGTTCTAACATCACAGTGGGCATGAAATTTGAATATTTATGCTATTCGCTCTAGAATCAGGGCTTGCATCTTGAAACCTTGTTGTTCCTCAAAACACTGATTTGACCATGATGTAGGCCAAAATCAGATTTTGACGCTATTGACTCTGGAATTGGGACTTGCATCTTGAAACCTTGTTGTGCCTCCAAACATTTATTTTGATGCTCCAAAATGAACTTGCATCAAAATCATGTTTTCACACTACAGGCTCCGGAATAGGGATTTGCATCTCGAAAGCTTGTTGTGCCTCCTAACAATAGTTTTGATGCTTCGAAACTGAAGATTTTTAGGCATAAGCTCCAAATTTGCATCAAAATCAAAATTTGAAGCTACTGGCTCCAGAATCAGGACTTGCATCTTGAAAACTTGTTGTGCCTCCAAACATTGATTTTGATGCTCCAAAACTGGGGCTTTTGAAGCGCAATTTATTAAACAAGGTTCTAAGAGCACAATGTGCATCAAAATTGAATTTTGATGCTACTGGCTCTAGAATTCGGTCTTCCATCTTGAAATCTTGTTGTGCCGAAAAACAATGATTATGATGCTCCGAACTGGGGCTTTCAAGGCACAAGCTTTGAAATAATGTTCTAAGAGCAAGATGTGCTCAAAAATTAGATTATGATGCTATTCACTCTAGAATCAGGATTTGCATCTTGAAACCTTTGTAGTGCCCTCAAACATTGATTTTGATGTTCCAAAACTGGGCCTTTTGAGGCACAAGCTCCGAAATGAACTTCTAAGAGAATCATTTGCTATAGGATCCGGAATAGGGACTTTCTTTTTGAAACATTGTTGTGCCTCAAAATATTCATTTTGATGTTCCAAAATCAGGGCTTTCAAAGCACAAGCTCCGAAATTAGATTCTAAAAGCAGGATGTACATAAAAATTGCGTTTTGACACTACCGACTCTGGAATTGGGACTTGTGTCTTGAAACCTTGTTGTGCCTCCAAATACTAATTTTTATACTCCAAAATGAGGCATTGATTTTGATGCTCCAAAACTGGATCTTTCGAGGCACAAGCTAGAAATGAACTTCTAAGAGCAGGATGTACATAAAAATTGTGTTTTGACACTACCAACTCTGGAATTGCGACTTCTGTCTTGAAACCTTGTTGTGCCTCCAAATACTAATTTTTATACTCCAAAATGAGGCTTTTGAGGCACAACCTCTGAAATGAGGTTCTAAGAACACCATGTTTGTCAAAATCATGTTTTGACGCTATGAACTTGAGAATCAGGACTTGTGTCTTGAAACCTTGGTGTGCCTCTAAACATTGATTTTGATGTTTTGAAACTAGAGCTTTCGAGCCACATGCTCCAAAATAAGGTTCTAAGAGCATGATGTGCGCCAAAATCAGATTTTGATGCTATTGACTCTAGAATCGGGACTTGCATCTTGAAACTTTGTTATGCCTCAAAACACTTATTTTGATGTTCCAAAACATGGCATTCAAGGCACAAGCTCTGAAATGAGGTTCTAAGAGTACGATGAACATCAAAATTATGTTTTGATGCTACCGACTCTGGAATTGGGTCTTGTTTCTTGAAATCTTGTTGTGCCTCCAAACACTAATATTTATGCTCAAAAAATGATGCTTTTTAGGCACAACTTTTGAAATAAGGTTCTAAGAATACCATGTTTGTCAAAATCATGTTTTGAGATTATTAGCTTGAGAATCGGGACTTGTGTCTTGAAACCTTGTTCTCCCTTTAAACATTGATTTTGATGTATTGAAACTGGAGCTTTCGAGCCACATGCTGTGAAATGATGTTCTAAGAGCATGATGTGTATCAAAATTACATTTTTCGGAATAGGGACTTGCCTCTTGAAACCTTGTTGTGCCTCCAAACACTAATTTTGATTATCCAAAATCAGGGTTTTCAAGGCACAAGCTCCGAAATGAGGTTCTAAGAGCATGATGTACATCAAAATTGCATTTTGACACTACCAACTCTTGAATTGGGACTTGTGCCTTGTTACCAAGATGTACATCATGATCTTGGAACCTCAGTTTGGAGATTGTGCCTTGAAAGCCCTCATTTTGGCACATCAAAATCAATGTTTTGATGCACAACAAGATTTCAAGAAACAAGTCCCTATTCCGGAGCCAATAGCTTCAAAATTCTATTTTGATGCACATATTGATTTTGAAGCTCCAAAACTGCGTCTTTCGAGGCACAAGCTCCTGAATGAGCTTCTAAGAGAATGATGTGTGTCAAAATAGAATTTTGACAGTGGAGGCTCTTGAATAGAGACTTGCTTCTTTAAACCCTGTTGTGCCTCCAAACACTAATTTTGATGTTTCAAAATCAGAGCTTTCAAGCCACAAGCTCTGAAATGAGGTTCTAAGAGCATGATGTACATCAAAATTTTGTTTTGATGCTACCAACTCTAGAACTGGGAATTGTGTCTTGAAACCTTGTTGTGCCTCCAAACACTAATTTTTATGCTCCAAATATGAGGATTTCTAAAACAGGTTTCTAAGAGCACAATGTGCATCAAAATTAAATTTTGATGCTTCTAGATCTAGAATCGGGGCTTGCTTCAAGAAACAAGTCACTATTCACAGCCAGAAGCGTTAAAATTCCATTTTGACGGAGATCATTATTTGAGAAGCTCATTTTAGAGCTTGTGCTTCAAAAGACTCAGGTTTGGAGCATCAAAATAAACGTTTGGAGGCACAACAAGGTTTCAAGATGCAAGTCCCGATTCTAGAGTCAATAGCATAAAAATTTGATTTTGGTGGACATTGTGCTCTTAGAAACTCATTTCGAAGCTTGTGCCTCAAAAGCCATAGTTTCAGATCATCAAAATCAGTGTTTTGAACCACAACCAGGTTTCAAGATGCAAGCCCCTATTCTAGAGCCAGTAGCATCAAAATTCAAGTTTGATGCACATTGTGCCCTTAGAACCCTATTCTAGAAACTGTGCCTCAAAAGCCGCAGTTTTGGAGCATCAAAATCGATTTTTGGAGTCACAAAAAAGATTCAAGATGCAAGTTCTAATTATAGAGTCAATAGCGTCAAAATCTTATTTTGGCGCACCTCGTGCTCTTAAAACCTTATTCGAAGCTTGTGCCTCCAAAAGCCCTAGATTTAGAGCATCAAAATCAACGTTTTGAGGCACAAAAAGGTTTCAAGATGCAAGCCTCAATTCTAGAGCCAGTAGCATCAAAATTTAATTTTGATTCCCATTGTGCTCTTAGAACCCTATTTCAGAAATTGTGCCTCAAAAGCTCCAATTTTGGAGCATCAAAATCGATGTTTGGAGGCACAACAAGGCTTCAAGATGCAAGTCCTAATTCTGGAGCCGATAGTGTCAAAATTTGATTTTGACACACATCGTGCTCTTAGAACCTTGTTTTGGAGCTTATGCCTTAAAATCATCAGTTTCCAAGCATCAAAATTGGTGTTTGGAGGCACAACAAGCTTTCGAGACACAAGTCCCTATTCCGAAGTCTGTAGTGTCAAAACGTGATTTTGATGCACATCATGCTCTTAGAAACTCATTTTGGAGCATGTGGATCGAAAGCACCGGTTTCAGAACACCCAAATCAATGTTTAAAGGCACAACAAGGTTTCAAGACACAAGTCCCAATTCTCAAACCGATAGCATCAAAACACGGTTTTGACAAACATGGTGTTCTTACAACCTCATTCCGGAGGTTGTGACTCAAAAGCCTCATTTTTGGAACATAAAAATTAGTGTTTGGAGTCACAACAAGGTTTCAAGACATAAGTCCCAATTCCAGAGTGGGTAGAGTCAAAATGCAATTTTGATGTACATCATGCTCTTAGAACCTGATTTTGGAGATTGTGCCTCGAAAGCCCTGATTTTGGAACATCAAAATCAATGTTTTGAGGCACAAAAAGGTTTCAAGAAACAAGTCCCTATTCCAGAGCCAGTACCGTCAAAATTCTATTTTGACACACATTATTCTTTGAGAAGGTCATTTCATAGCTTGTGCCTTGAAAGACTCAATTTTGGAGCATCAAAATCAATATTTGGAGGTACAACAAGGTTTCAAGACGAAAGTCCTGATTCTAGAGTCAATAGCATCAAAATCTCATTTTGGTGCACAGCGTGCTCTTAGAACCTCATTTCGAAGCTTGTGCCTCAAAAGCCCTAGTTTCGGGTCATCAAAATCAGTGTTTTGAGCCACAACAAGGTTTCAAGATGGAAGCCCCTATTCTAGAGCCAGTAGCATCAAAATTCAAGTTTGATGCACATTGTGCCCTTAGAACCCTATTTTAGAAATTACATGGAAGGCACAACAAGGTTTCAAGAAGCAAGTCCCTATTCCGGAGCCTATAGCATCAAAATTACATTTTAACGCACATAATTCTCTTAGAAGCTCATTTCGGAGCTTGTGCCTCGAAAGACCCAGTTTTCGAGTGTAAAAATCAATGTTTTGAGGCACAACAAGGTTTCAAGATGCAAGTTCTAATTCTAAATTCAGTAGCGTCAAAATCTAATTTTGGTGCACATCGTGGTCTTAGAACCTCATTTCGAAGCTTGTGCCTCAAAAGCCTCAGTTTTGGAGCATCAAAATCAATGTTTTGAGGCACGTCAAGGTTTCAAGATACAAGCCCTGATTTTATAGCCAGTAGCATCAAAATTCAATTTTGATGCACATTGTGCTCTTAGAACCCTGTTTTAGAAATTTGGCCTCAAAAGCCCTAGTTTTGCAGCATCAAAATTGATGTTTGGAAGCACAACAAGGTTTCAATATGCAAGTTATGATTCTGGAGCCGGTAGCATCAAAATTTGATTTTAAGGCACATCGTGCTCTTAGAACCTTGTTTTGGAACTTATGCCTCAAAATCTTTAGTTTCAAAGCATGAAAATTGGTGTTTGGAGGCTGAACAAGCTTTCAAGACACAAGTCCCTATTCCAAAGCCTGTAATGTCAAAACGTTATTTTGATACGCATCGTGCTCTTAGAACCTTGTTTTGGAGTGTGTGTCTCAAAAGCTCCAGTTTGAAAACATCAAAATCAATGTTTAAAGGCAGAACAAGGTTTCAAGACACAAGTCTCAATTCTCAAGCTGATAGCTTCAAAACATGATTTTGACAAACATGGTGTTCTTAGAACCTCATTTTGGAGGTTGTGCCTAAAAATCCTCATATTTGGAGCATAAAAATTAGTGTTTGGAGGCACAACAAGGTTTCAAGACACAATTCACAATTCTAGAGTCGGTAGCATCAAAACAAAATTTTGATGTACATCATGCTCTTAGAACCTCATTTCAGAACTTGTGCCTTGAAAGCTCTGATTTTGGAACATCAAAATTAGTGTTTGGAGGCACAACAAGGTTTAAAGAAGCAAGTCTCTATTCAAGAGCCTGTATTGTCAAAATTCCATTTTGACGCACATCATTATCTTAGAAGCTCATTTTGGAGCTTGTGCCTCGAAAGACCCAGTTTTGGAGCTTCAAATTTAATATGTGCATCAAAATAGAATTTTGAAGCTATTGGCAATGGAATAGGGACTTGTTTCTTGAAACCTTGTTGTGCTTCAAAACATTGATTTTGATGTGCCAAAATCAGGGCTTTCAAGGCACAATCTCCAAAATGAGGTTCTAAGATCATGATATACATCTTGGTAACAAGGCACAAGTCCCAATTCAAGAGTTAGCAGTGTCAAAACGCAATTTTGATGTACATCATGCTCTTAGAACCTCATTTCGGAGCTTGTGCCTTGAAAGCCCTGATTTTGGATAATCAAAATGAGTGTTTGGAGGCACAACAAGGTTTCAAGAGGCAAGTCCCTATTCCAAAAAATATAATTTTGATGCACATCATGCCTTAGAACATCATTTCACAGCGTGTGGCTCGAAAGCTCCAGTTTCAATAAATCAAAATCAATGTTTAAAGGCAGAACAAGGTTTCAAGACACAAGTCCCAATTCTCAAGCTGATAGTCTCACAACATGATTTTGACAAACATGGTATTCTTAGAACCTCGGAGGTTGTGCCTAAAAAGCATCATATTTTGAACATAAATATTAGTGTTTGGAGGCACAACAAGGTTTCAAGAAACAAGTCCCAATTCCAGAGTCGGTAGCATCAAAACACAATTTTGATGTTCATCATACTCTTAGAACCTCATTTAAGAGCTTGTGCCTTGAATGCCATGTTTTGGAACATCAAAATCAGTGTTTGGAGGCATAACAAAGTTTCAAGATGCAAGTGCCGATTCTAGAGTCAATAGCATCAAAATCTGATTTTGGCGCACATCATGCTCTTAGAACCTTATTTCGGAGCATGTGGCTCGAAAGCTCTAGTTTCAAAACATCAAAATCAATGTTTCTGAGGCACACCAAGGTTTCAAGACACAAGTCCTGATTCTCAAGTTCATAGCGTCAAAACATGATTTTGACGAACATGGTGTTCTTAGAACCTCATTTCAGAGGTTGTGCCTCAAAAGCCTCATTTTGGAGTATAAAAATTAGTATTTGGAGGCACAACAAGGTTTCAAGACACAAGTCGCAATTCGAAAGTTGGTAGTGTCAAAACATAATTTTTATGTACATCCTGCTTTTAGAAGTTCATTTCGGAGCTTGTGCCTCGAAAGATCTAGTTTTGGAGCATCAAAATCAATGCCTCATTTTGGAGTATAAAAATTAGTATTTGGAGGCACAACAAGGTTTCAAGACACATGTCCCAATTCCAGAGTCGCTAGTGTCAAAACGCAATTTTTATGTACATCCTGCTTTTAGAATCTAATTTCGGAGCTTGTGCTTTGAAAGCCCTGATTTTGGAACATCAAAATGAATATTTTGAGGCACAACAATGATTCAAAAAGAAAGTCCCTATTCCGGATCCTATAGCACATGATTCTCTTAGAAGTTCATTTTGGAGCTTGTGCCTCAAAAGACCCAATTTTGGAACATCAAAATCAATGTTTGGAGGCACAAGGTTTGAAGATGCAAATCCTGATTCTAGAGTCAATAGTGTCATAATGTAATTTTTGAGCACATCTTGCTCTTAGAACCTTATTTCAAAACTTGTGCCTTGAAAGCCCCAGTTCGGAGCATCATAATCATTGTTTTGAGGCACAACAAGATTTCAAGATGGAAGACCCAATTCTAGAGCCAGTAGCATCAAAATTCAATTTTGATGCACATTGTGCTCTTAGAACCTTGTTTAATAAATTGCACCTCAAAAGCCCCAATTTTGGAGCATCAAAATCAATGTTTGGAGGCACAACAAGTTTTCAAGATGCAAGTGCTGATTCTGAAGCCAGTAGCTTCAAAATTTGGTTTTGATGCACATTTGGAGCTTATGCCTGAAAATCTTCAGTTTCGAAGCATCAAAACTATTGTTAGGAGGCACAACAAGCTTTCAAGATGCAAGTCTCTATTCCGGAGCTTGTAGTGTGAAAACATGATTTTGATGCAAGTTCGTTTCGGAGCTTGTGCCTCAAAAGACCTTGTTTTGGAGCATCAAAATAAATGTTTGGAGGCACAACAAGGTTTCAAGATGCAAGTCCCGATTCCAAAGCCAATAGCATCAAAATCTAATTTTGGCCTACATCATGGTCAAATCAGTGTTTTGAGGCACAACAAGGTTTCAAGATGCAAGCCCTGATTCTAGAGCCAATAGCATAAATATTCAAATTTCATGCCCACTGTGATGTTAGAACCCTATTTTAGAAATTGTGCCTCAAAATCCCCAGTTTTGGACCATCAAAATCGATGTTTCGAAGCACAATAAGGTTTCAAGATGCAAGTTCTTAGAGTATTGTCAAAATTTGATTTTTATGCACAACATGTTCTTAGAATGTTTTGGAGCTTATGCCTCAAAATCTTCGGTTTCAAAGCATCAAAATTGGTGTTTGGAGGCACAACAAGCTTTCAAGACGCAAGTCCCTATTGCGGAGCCTGTAGCGTCAAAATATAATTTTGATGTACATCGTGCTCTTAGAACCTTTGAGGCACAACAAGCTTTCAAGAAGCAAGCCCCGATTCTAGAGCTAGTAGCATCAGAATTTAATTTTGATACACATTGTGCTCTTAAAAACCTGTTTTAGAAATTGTGCCTCAAAAGTATCAGTTTTGGAGCATCAAAATCGATGTTTGGAGGCACAACAAGGTTTCAAGATGCAAGTCCTAATTCTAGATCTGATAGTGTTAAAATTTGATTTTGATGCACATCGTGCTCTTAGAACCTTGTTTTCGAGCTTATGCCTCAAAATCATCGGTTTCAAAGCATCAAAACTGGTGTTTGGAGGCATAACAAGCTTTCGAGATGCAAGTCGCTATTCCAAAGCCTGTAGTGTCAAAATGTAATTTTGATGCACATCGTTCTCTTAGAACCTCAAAAGCTCTAGTTTCAAAACACTCAAATTAACGTTTAAAGGCACAACCAGGTTTCAAGCCACAAGTCCCAATTCTTAAGCTGATAGTATCAAAACACCATTTTGACAAACATGGTGTTCTTAGAACCTCATTTCAGACGTTGTCCCTCAAAAGCCTTGTTTTTCGAGCATAAAAATTAATATTTGGAGGCACAACAAGGTTTCAAGACACAAGTCCCAATTTTAGAGTCGGTAGCATCAAAATGCAATTTTGATGTACAACGCGCTCTTAGAACCTCATTTCGGAGCTTGTGCCTTGAAAGCCCCAATTTTGGAACATGTAAGTTAGTGTTTGGAGGCACAACAAGGTTTCAAGAAGCAAGTCCCTATTGTAGAGTCAATAGCATCAATTCTCAAGCTGATAGCATCAAAACACGATTTTGACAAACATGGTGTTCTTAGAACCTCATTTCGGAGGTTGTGACTCAAAAGCCTCATTTTTAGAACATAAAAATTAGTGTTTGGAGTCACAATAAGATTTCAAGACACAAGTCCCAATTCTAGAGTGGGTAGAGTCAAAATGCAATTTTGATGTAAATCATGCTCTTAGAACCTCATTTCGGAGATTGTGCCTTGAAAGCCCTGATTTTGGCACATCAAAATCAATGTTTTGAGGCACAACAAGGTTTCAAGAAACAAGTCCCTATTCTGGAGCCAGTAGCGTCAAAATTCCATTTTGACGCACATCATTCTTTGAGAAGCTCATTTCAGAGCTTGTGCCTCGAAAGACTCAGTTTTGGAGCATCAAAATCAATGTTTGGAGGCACAACAAGGTTTCAAGATGTAAGTCCCGATTCTAGAGTCAATAGAATCAAAATCTGATTTTGGTGCACATCATGCTCTTAGAACCTCATTTCGAAGCTTGTGCCTTAAAATCCCTAGTTTCTGAACATCAAAATCAGTGTTTTGAGGCAAAACAAGGTTTCAAGATGTAAACCCCTATTCTAGAGCTAGTAGCATCAAAATTCAAGTTAGATGCACATTGTGCCTTTAGAACCCTATTTTAGAAATTGTGCCTAAAAAGCCCCAGTTTTGGAGCATCAAAATTGATTTTTGGAGTCACAAAAAAATTTCAAGCTGCAAGTCCCGATTATAGAGTCAACAACGTCAAAATCTTGTTTTTGGCGCACATTGTGCTGTTAAAATCTCATTTGAAGCTTTTGTCTCAAAAGACCCTGATTCAGAGCATCAGAATGAATGTTTTGAGGCACAACAAGGATTCAAGATACAAGCCCCAATTTTAGAGCCAGTAGCATCAAAATTTAATTTTGATAAACATTGTGCTCTTAGAACCCTGTTTTAGAAATTGTGCCTCAAAAGCCCCAAACATCAAAATTGATGTTTGGAGGCACAACAAGGTTTCAAGGTGCAAGTCCTTATTCGAGAACCGGTAGCATCAAAATTTGATTTTGACGCACATCGTGCTCTTAGAACCTTGTTTTGGAGCTTATGCCTCAAAATCATTGGTTTCCAGGCATCAAAATTTGCAAGCTTTCGAGACGTAAGTCCCTATTCCAGAGCATGTAGTGTCAAAACGTGATTTTGATGCACATCGTGCTCTTAAAAACTCATTTCAGAGCATGTGGCTCGAAAGCACCAATTTCAAAACACCCAAGTCAATGTTTAAAGGCACAACAAGGTTTCAAGACACAAGTCCCAATTCTCAAGCTCATAGCATCAAAACACGATTTTGACAAACATGGTGGTCTTAGAACTTCATTTAGGAGGTTGTGACTCAAAAGCCTCATTTTTGGAACATAAAAATTATTTTTTGGAGTCACAACAAGATTTCAAGACACAAGTCCCAATTCCAGAGTGGGTAGAGTCAAAATGCAATTTTGATGTACATCATGCTCTTAGAGCCTCATTTTGGAGATTGTCCCTTGGAAGCCCTTATTTTGGCACATCAAAATCAATGTTTCGAGGCACAACAATGTTTCAAGAAGCAAGTCCCTATTCTGGAGCCAGTAGCATAAAAATTCCATTTTGATGCACATCATTCTTTGAGAAGCTCATTCAGAGCTTGTGCCTTGAAAGATTCAGTTTTGGAGCATCAAAATCAATGTTTGCAGGCACAACAATGTTTCAAGATGCAAGTCCCGATTCTAGAGTCAATGGCATCAAAATCTGATTTTGGTACAGATCGTGCTCTTAGAACCTCATTTCGAAGCTTGTGCCTCAAATGCCCCTGATTTAGAGCATCAGAATCAATGTTTTGAGGCACAACAAGGTTTCTAGATGCAAGCCTTGATTCTAGAGCCAGTAGCATCAAAATTTAATTTTGATGCACATTGTGCTCTTAGAACCATGTTTCAGAAATTGTGCCTCAAAAGCCCCAATTTTGGAGCATCAAAATCGATGTTTGGAGGCAGAACAAGGTTTCAAGATGGAAGTCCTTATTCTGGAGCTGGTAACGTCAAAATTTGATTTTGTTGTACATCGTGCTCTTAGAACATTGTTTTAGAGCTAATGCCTCAAAAGCATTAGTTTCAAAGCATTAAAATCAATGTTTGGAGGCATAACAAGCTTTTGAGATGCAAGTCCCTATTCCAGAGCCTGTAGTGTCAAAACGTGATTTTGATGCACATCATGCTTCGAGAAACTCATTTCAGAGCATGTGGCTCGAAAGCACAAGTTTCAGAACACCCAAATCAATGTTTAAAGGCACAAAAAGGTTTCAAGACACAAGTCCCAATTCTCAAGCTGATAGCATAAAAACACGATTTTGAAAAACACGGTGTTCTTAGAACCTCATTTCTAAGGTTGTGACTCAAAAGCTTCATTTTTGGAACATAAAAATTAGTGTTTGGAGTCACAACAAGGTTTCAAGACATAAGTCCCAATTCCAGAGTGGGTAGAGTCAAAATGCAATTTTGATGTACATCATGCTCTTAGAACCTTATTTCCAAGATTGTACCTTGAAAGCCCTGCCTTTGGCACATCAAAATCAATGTTTTGAGGCACAACAAGGTTCCAAGAAACAAGTCCCTATTCCAAAGCCAATATAGCCAAAATTCAATTTTGAAGCACATCATTCTTTGAGAAGTTCATTTCAGAGCTTGTGCCTGCAAAAATTCAGTTTTGGAGCGTCAAAATCAATGTTTGGAGGCACAACAAGGTTTCATGATGCAAGTCCCGATTCTATTGTCAATAGCATCAAAATCTGATTTTGGAGCACATCGTGCTCGTAGAACTTCATTTCGAAGCTTGTGCCTCAAAAGCCCTGGTTTCGGATCATCAAAATTAATATTATGAGGCACAACAATGTTTCAAGATGCAAGCCCCTATTCTAGAGCCAATAGCGTCAAAATTCAAGCTTGATGCACATTGTGCCCTTGGAACCTGGTTTTAGAAATTGTGCCTCAAAACCTCTAGTTTTGGAGCATGAAAATCAATTTTTTGTGTCACAGCAAAGTTTCAAAATGCAAGTCCCGATTATAGAGTCAGTAGTGTCAAAGTTTGATTTTGGCGCACATCGTGCTCTCAAAACCTCATTCGAAGCTTTTGCCTCAAAAGCCCTAGATTCATAGCATCGGAATCAAAATTTTGAGGCACAACAAGGTTTCAAGATGCAAGTCTTGATTCTGGAGCTGGTAGCGTCAAAATTTGATTTTGACGCACATCGTGCTCTTAGAACCTTGTTTCGGAGCTTATGTCTCAAAATCATCGGTTTCGAAGCATCAAAATTGGTTTTTGGAGGCACAACAAGCTTTTCGAGACACAAGTCCCTATTCTGGAGCTTGTAGTGTCAAAACATGATTTTGATGCACATCGTGCTCTTAGAAACTCGTTTCGAAGCATGTGGCTCGAAAGCACCAGTTTCAAAACACCCAAATAAATGTTTAAAGGCACAACAAGGTTTCAAGACACAAGTCCCAATTCTCACGCTGATAGCATGAAAAGATGATTTTGACAAACATGGTGTTCTTAGAACCTCATTTCGGAGGTTGTGACTCAAAAGCCTCACTTTTGGAACATAAAAATTAGTGTTTGGAGTCACAACAAGGTTTCAAGACACAAGTCCCAATTCCAGAGTAGGTAGAGTCAAAATGCAATTTTGATGTACATCATGCTCTTAGAACCTCATTTTAGAGTTTGTGCCTCGAAAGAATAAGTTTTAAGGCGTCAAAATCAATGTTCGGAGGCACAAGAAGGTTTCAAGATGCAAGTCCTGATTCTGGAGTCAATAGCATCAAAATCTAATTTTGGTGCACATCGTGCTCTCAGAACCTCATTTCGAAGCTTGTGCCTCAAAAGCCCTGGTTTCGGATCATCAAAATCAATGTTTTTAGGCACAGCAAGGTTTTAAGATGCAAGCCCCTATTGTAGAGCCAGTAGCATCAAAATTCAAGTTTGATACACTTTGTGGCTTTAGAACCCTATTTTAGAAATTGTGCCTCAAAAGCCCCAGTTGTGGAGCATCAAAATTGATTTTTGGAGTCACAACAAAGTTTCAAGATGCAAGTCCTCATTCAAAGCTTGTGCCTCAAAAGCCCTAGATTCAGAGCATCAGAATCAGGGTGCTGTTGGAACCCTATATTAGAAATTGTGCCTCAAAAGCCCCAGTTTTGGAGCATCAAAATCGATGTTTGGAGGCACAATAAGGTTTCAAGATGCCAGTCCTGATGCTAGAGCCAGTAGCATCAAAATTCAAATTTTGATGCACATCGTGCTCTTAGAACCTTGTTTTGGAGCTTATGTCACAAAATCATCAGTTTCGAAGCATCAAAATTGGTTTTTGGAGGCACAACAAGCTTTTCGAGACGCAAGTCCCTATTCTGGAGCTTGTAGTGTCAAAACGTGATTTTGATGCACATTGTGCTCTTAGAAACTCATTTCGGAGCATGTGGCTGGAAAGCTCCAGTTTCAAAACACCCAAATCAATGTTTAAAGGCACAACAAGGTTTCAAGAAACAAGTCCAAATTCTCAAGCTGATAGCATCAAAACATGATTTTAAAAAACATTGTGTTCCCCAGAACCTCATTTCGGAGGTTGTGACTCAAAAGCTTCATTTTTTGAACATAAAAATTAGTGTTTGGAGTCACAACAAGGTTTCAAGACACAACTCTCAATTCCAGAGTGGGTAGAGACAAAATGCAATTTTGATTACACCAAAATTGCATTTTGACTTTACCCACTCTGGAATTCGGACTTGTGTGTTGAAACCTTGTTTTGACTCGAAACAATAATTTTTATGTTCCAAAAATGAGGCTTTTGAGTCACAACCTTCTGAATGACATTCTAAAAACACCATGTTTGTCAAAATCATGTTTTGATGCTAGCAGCTTGAGATTTAGTACTTGTTTCTCGAAACCTTGTTGTGCCTTTAAACATTGATTCGAGTGTTCTAAAACTGGTGCTTTCAAGCCACATGCTCTTAAACGTGTTTCTAAGAGCACGATGTGCATCAAATTCACGTTTTGACACTACAGGCTCCGGAATAGGGAATTGTGTGTCGAAAGCTTGTTGTGCCTCCAAACACCAATTTTAATGCTTCGAAACTGATGATTTTGAGGCATAAGCTGCAAAACAAGGTTCTAAGAGCACGATGTGCATCAAGATAAAATTTTGACGCTACCAGCTCTAGAATCAAGACTTGCATCATGAAACCTTGTTGTGCCTCCAAACATTGATTTTGATGCTCCAAAATTGGGGCTTTTAAGGTGCAATTTCTGAAACAGGGTTCTAAGAGCACAATGTGCATCAAAATAAAATTTTGATGCTACTAGCACTAGATTGGAGCTTGCATCCTCACAACTTGTTGTGCCTCAAAACATTGATTCTGATGCTTTGAATCTGGGGCTTTTGAGGCACACACTTCGAATGAGCTTTTAAGAGCACAATGTGTGCCAAAATCAGATTTTGACGCTTTTGACTCTATAATCGGGACTTGCATCTTGAAACTTTGTTGTGACTCCAAAAATCCATTTTGATGCTCCAAAACTGGGGCTTTTGAGGAACAATTTCTAAAACACGGTTCTAAGGGCACAATATGCATCAAACTTGAATTTTGATGCTACTGGCTCTAGAATAGGGGCTTGCATTTTGAAACCTTGTTGTGCTTCAAAACACTAATTTTGATGATCCGAAACCAAGGTTTTTGAGGCACAAGCTTTGAAATGAGGTTCTAAGAGCATGATGTGCACCAAAATCAGATTTTGATGCTATTGACTCTAGAATCAGGACTTGCATATTGAAACCTTGTTGTGCCTCCAAACATTGATTTTGATGCTCCAAAACTGAGTCTTTCAAGGCACAAGCTCTAAAATGACCTTCTCAAAGAATGATGTGCGTTAAAATTTGTCAAAATTGAATTTTAAAGCTACTGGCTCTTGAATAGGGACTTGTTTCTTGAAACTTTGTTGTGGCTCAAAACATTGAAACATCCACTTCCAAAGGGAGTTCTTCTAAACCTTCCTCTTCTAGTGATGACTCTTTAAACAAGATACCTATGGACGAATCATCATCCTCTGATAATCAAAATTCTTGGGATGAGCCTGAAGTTCCTGAAGAAGATTCTTCAAAAATTGAATCTACACATGAAAAGGCTTTTGATCTTGAGAAGGTTCTCGCAAAAGACGATTGGGGATCTCTTGATTTTAATCCCACTTTTGTAGGTGAGTATAGGGTTCCTCCTAGAGAGCTTGAAGTTAAAAAGAAGGAAGAAACTAAAAATCAATCAATCTTACCTAAACCTATGAACAATAATTTTGTGGCCGCTTCTCAAACTTCTTCTCCTCACACCTCTAATTCTGAAGGATTTGATTCTTTGTCTTATGAAAAACCACCTTCTCTTTCTGAAATGGCTAATCGTTATGCTCATGGTTTTCATATTTTAGCTAAGTATGGGTATAATGGAAATGGTTGTGGCGCTCACGAACAAGGGATAAAGGTTCCTCTAGGGAATATTCTTTATGATGAGACCTTTGGACTTGGTTATAATCCCTACAAGCGCACTAAAGCTTCTAAGAGACCATGTTGGTGTTCTCAGAACCTGATTTCAAAGGTTGTGACTCAAAAGTCTCATTTTTGGAACATAAAAGTTAGTGTTTGGAGTCACAACAAGGTTTTGAGACACAAGTCCCAATTCCAGAGTGGGTAAAATCAAAATGCAATTTTGATGTACATCATGCTCTTAGAACCTCATTTCGGAGATTGTGCCTTGAAAGCCCTGATTTTGGCACATCAAAATTAAGGTTTTGAGGCACAACAAGGTTTCAAGAAACAAGTCCCTATTCTAGACCCAGTTGCGTCAAAATTCTATTTTGATGCACATCATTCTTTCAGAAGCTCATTTCAGAGCTTGTGCCTCGAAAGAATCATTTTTGGAGCATCAAAATCAATGTTTGGAGGCACAACAAGGTTTCAAGATGCAAGTCCCGATTCTAGAGTCAATAGCATCAAAATCTAATTTTGGTGCACATCGTGCTCTTAGAACCTCATTTTGAAGCTTGTGCCTCAAAAGCCCTGGTTTCAGATCATCAAAATCAGTGTTTTGAGGCACAACAAAGTTTCAAGATGCAAGCCCCTATTCTAGATCAAGTAGCATCAAAATTCAAGTTTGATGCACATTGTGCCCTTAGAACCCTGTTTTAGAAATTGTGCCTCAAAAGCCCCAGTTTTGGAGCATAAAAATCTATTTTTGGAGTCACAACAAAGTTTCAATATTCAAGTCCCAATTATAGAGTCAATAGCGTCAAAATCTGATTTTGGTGCACATCGTGCTCTTAAAACCTCATTCAAAGCTTGTGCCTCAAAAGCCCTAGATTCAAAGCATCAGAATCAATGTTTTGAGGCACAATAAGGTTTCAAGATGCAAGCCCCGATTCTAAAGCCAGTAGCATCAAAATTTAATTTTGGTGTACATTGTGCTCTTAGAACTCTGTTTTAGAAATTGTGCTTCAAAAGCCCCAGTTTTGGAGCATCAAAATCGATGTTTGGAGGCACAACAAGGTTTCAAAACAAAATTCCCAATTCTGAAACTGATAGCATCAAAACACGATTTTGACAAATATTATGTTCCCTAGAACCTCATTTTGGAGGTTGTGACTCAAAAGCGTCATTTTTGGAATATAAAAATTAGTGTTTGGAGTCACAACAAGGTTTCAAGACAAAAGTCCCAATTCCAGAGTGGGTAGAGTCAAAATGCAATTTTGATGTACATCATGCTCTTAGAACCTTATTTCAGAGATTGTGCCTTGAAAGCCTTAATTTTGGCACATCAAAATCAATGTTTTGAGGCATAACAAGGTTTCAAGAAACAAGTCCCTATTCCAGAGCCAGTAGCGTCAAAATTCCAATTTGGTGCACATCATTCTTTGAGAAGCTCATTCCAAAGCTTGTGCCTCGAAAGACTCAGTTTTGGAGCATCAAATTCAATGTTTGGAGGCACAACAAGGTATTAAGATGCAAGTCCTTATTCTAGAGTCACTAGCATCAAAATCTGATTTTGGTGCACATCGTGCTCGTAGAACCTCATTTCAAAGTTTGTGTCTCAAAACCCCTGGTTTCGGATGATCAAAATTAGTGTTTTGAAGCACAACAAGGTTTCAAGATGCAAGACCCTATTCTAGAGCCAGTAGCATCAAAATTCAAGTTTGATGCACATTGTGCCTTTAAAAGCCTGTTTTAGAAATTGTGCCTCAAAAGCCCTAGTTTTGAGCATCAAAATCTTTTTTTGGAGTCAAAAAAAAGTTTCAAGATGCAAATCCCGAATATAGAGTCAATAGCATCAAAATCTGATTTTGGCGCACATCGTGCTCTTAAAACCTCATTCGAAGCTTGTGCCTCAAAAGCCCTAGATTCAGAGCATCAGAATCAATGATCTGAGGAAAAATAATGTTTCAAGATGCAAGCCTCGATTCTAGAGCCAGTAGCATCAAAATTTAATTTTGATGCACATTGTGCTCTTAGAACCCTGTTTTAGAAATTTTGCCTCAAAAAGCCCCAGTTTTGGAGCACCAAAATCGATGTTTGGAGGCACATCAAGGTTTCAAGATGCAAGTCTTGATTTTGGAGTAGTAAAGTCAAAATTTGATTTTGACGCACATTGTGCTCTTAGAACCTTGTTTTTGAGTGTATGCCTCAAAATCATCGGTTTCGAAGCATCAAAATTGGTGTTTGGAGGCACAACAAGCCTTTTGACACGCAAGTCCCTATTCCGGAGCCTGTAGTGTCAAAACATGATTTTGATGCACAATGTCCTCTTACAAACTCATTTCAGATCATGTGGCTCGAAATCTCCACTTTCAAAACACCCAAATCAATGTTTAAAGGAACAAGAAGGTTTCAAGACACAAGTCCCAATTCTCAAGCTGATACCATCAAAACACAATTTTGACAAACATTGTGTTCCCTAGAACCTCATTTCGGAGGTTGTGACTCAAAAACCTCATTTTTGGAACATTAAAATTAGTGTTTGGAGTCACAACAAGGTTTCAAGACACAAGTCCCAATTCCAGAGTGGGTCGAATCAAAATAAAATTTTGATGTACGTCATTCTCTTAGAACCTCATTTTGGAGATTGTGCCTTGAAAGCCCTGATTTTGGCACATCAAAATCAATGTTTTGAGGCACAATAAGGTTTCATAAAACAAGTCCCTATTCCAGAGCCTATAGCATCAAAATTCCATTTTGACGCACTTCATTCTTTGAGAAGCTCATTTCAGAGCTTGTGTCTCGAAAGACTCAGTTTTGGAGCATCAAAATCAATGTTTGGAGGCACAACAAGGTTTCAATATGCAAGTCCCGATTCTAGAGTCAATAGCATCAAAATCTGATTTTGGTGCACATCATGCTCTTAGAACCTCATTTTGAAGCTTGTGCCTCAAAAGCCTTGGTTTCGGATCATCAAAATTAGTGTTTTGAAGCACAACACGGTTTCAAAATGCAAGCCCCTATTCTAGAGCCAGTAGCATCAAAATTCAAGTTTGATGCATATTGTGCCCTTAGAACCGTGTTTTAGAAATTGTTCCTCAAAAGCGCCAGTTTTGGAGCATCAAAATGGATTTTTGGAGTCACAACAAAGTTTAAAGATGCAAGTCCCGATTATAGAGTCAAAAGTGTCAAAATCTAATTTTGGTGCACATTGTGCTCTTAAAACCTCATTCGAAGTGTGTGCGTCAAAAGCCCCAGATTCAGAGCATCAGAATCAATGTTTTGAGGCACAACAAGGTGTGAGGATGCAAGCCCCGATTCTAGAGCCCCAATTTTGGAGCATCAAAATCGATGTTTGGAGGCACAACAAGGTTTCATGATGCAAGTCTTGATTCTAGAGCCGGTAGCGTCAAAATTTTATCTTGACGCACATTGTGCTCTTAGAACCTTGTTTTGTAGCTTATGCCTCAGAATCATCGGTTTCAAAGCATTAAAATTGGTGTTTGGAGGCACAACGAGCTTTCGAGACACAATTCCCTATTCCGGAGCCTCTAGTGTCAAAACGTGATTTTGATGCACATCGTGCTCTTAGAAACACGTTTCAGAGCATGCGGCTTGAAAGCACCAGTTTTAGAACACCCGAATCAATGTTCAAAGGCACAACAAGGTTTCAAGACACAAGTACCAATTCTCAAGCTGCTAGCATCAAAACATGATTTTGACAAACATGGTGTTCTTAGAACCTCATTTAGAAGGTTGTGACTCAAAAGCCTCATTTTTGGAACATTAAAATTATTGTTTCGAGTCACAATCTCTGAAATGAGGTTCGAAGAGCATGATGTACATCAAGATTGCATTTTGACTCTTTCCACTTTGGAATTGAGAGTTGTGTCTTAAAAACCTTGTTGTGACTCCAAACACTAATTTTTATGTTCAAAAAATGAAGCTTTTGAGTCACAACCTCCGAAATGAGGTTCTGGGGAACACAATGTTTTTCAAAATCATGTTTTGATGCTATCAGCTTGAGAATTGGGACTTGTTTCTTGAAACCTTGTTGTGCCTTTAAACATTGATTTGGGTGTTTTGAAACTGGAGCTTTTGAGCTGCATGCTCCGAAATGAGTTTCTAAGAGCACAATGTGCATCAAAATCACGTTTTGACACTACAAGCTCCAGAATAGGGACATGCGTCTCGAAAATTTTGTTGTGCCTCCAAAAACCAATTTTGATGCTTCGAAACCGATGATTTTGAGACATAAGCTCCAAAACAAGGTTCTAAGAGCATGATGTGCAGCACAATCAAATTTTAACGCTACCGGCTCTAGAATCAGGACTTGCATCTTGAAACCTTGTTGTGCCTCCAAACATTGATTTTGATGCTCCAAAACTGGGGCTTTTGAGGCACAATTTCTAAAATTGGCTTCCAATAGCACTATGTGCATCAAAATTAAAATTTGATGCTAATGGCTCTAGAATCGGGGCTTGCATATTGAAACCTTGTTGTGCCTCAAAACACTGTCTCTGATGCTCTGAATCTGGGGCTTTTTAGGCACAAGCTTTGAATGAGGACTTGCATATTGAAACTTTGTTGTGACTCCAAAAATCAATTTTGATGCTCCAAAACTGGGGCTTTTGAGGCACAATTTCTAAAACAGTGTTCTAAAGCCACAAAGTGTATCAAACTTGAATTTTGATGCTACTGGCTCTAGAATAGGCGCTTGCATCTTGAAACCTTGTTGTGCCTAAAAACACTGATTTTGATGATCTGAAACCAGGGCTTTTGAGGCACAAGCTTCGAAATGAGCTTCTGAGAGCACGATGTGCACCAAAATCAGATTTTAATGCTATTGACTCTAGAATCGGGACTTGCATCTTGAAACCTTGTTGTGCCTCCGAACATTGATTTTGATGCTCCAAAACTCAGTCTTTCGAGGCACAAACTCTAAAATGAGGTTCTAAGAGCATGATGTACATCAAAATTGCATTTTGACTCTACCCACTCTGGAATTGGGACTTGTGTCTTGAAACATTGTTGTGACTCCAAACACTTATTTTTATGTTCCAAAAATGAGGCTTTTGAGTCACAACCTCTGAAATGAGGTTCTAAGAACACCATGATTGTCAAAATCGTCTTTTCATGCTTTCAGCTTGAGAATTGGGACTTGTGTCTTGAAACCTTGTTGTGCCTTTAAACATTTATTTGGGTGTTTTGAAACTGGTGCTTTCAAGCCACATGCTCCGAAACAAGTTTCTAAGAGCACGATGTGCATCAAAATCATGTTTTGACACTACAAGCTCCAGAATAGGGACTTACGTCTCGAAAAGCTTGTTGTGCCTCCAAAAACCAATTTTGATGCTTCAAAACCGATGATTTTGAGACATAAGCTCCAAAACAAGGTTCTAAGAGCACGATGTGCGTCAAAATCAAATTTTGACGCTACCTGCTCTAGAATTAGGACTTGCATCTTGAAACCTTGTTGTGCCTCAAAATATTGATTCCGATGCTCTGAATCTGGGGCTTTTGAGGCACAAGCTTTGAATGAGGTTTTGAGAGCACGATGTGCGCCAAAATCAGACTTTGAAGCTATTGACTCTATAATCGGGACTTGCATTTTGAAACTTTGTTGTGAGTCCAAAAATTGATTTTCATTCTCCAAAACTAGGGCTTTTGAGGCACAATTTCTAAAACCCGGTTCTAAGGGCATAATGTGCATCAAACTTGAATTTTGACGCTACTGGCTCTACAATAGGAGCTTGCATCTTGAAACGTTGTTCTGCCTCATAACACTAATTTTGATGATCCGAAACCAGGGCTTTTGAGGCACAAGCTTCGAAATGTGGCTCTAAGAGCACGATGTGCACCAAAATCAGATTTTGATGCTATTGACTCTAGAATTGGGACTTGCATCTTGAAACCTTGTTGTGCCTCCAAACATTGATTTTGATGCTCCAGAATAGGGACTTGTTTCTTGAAACCTTGTTGTTCCTCGAAACATTGATTTTGATGTGCCAAAATAAGGACTTTCAAGGGACAATCTCTGAAATGAGGCTCTAAGAGCATGATCTACATCAAAATTGCATTTTGACTCTACCCACTGTGGAATTGGGACTTGTGTCTTGAAATCTTGTTGTGCCTCCAAAAACCAATTTCGATGCTTCGAAACCGATGATTTTGAGACATAAGCTCGAAAACAAGGTTCTAAGAGCACGATGTGCATCAAAATCAAATTTTGACGCTACCTGCTCCTGAATTAGGACTTGCATCTTGAAACCTTGTTGTGCCTCAAAATATTGATTCCGATGCTCTGAATCTGGGGCTTTTGAGGCACTATCTTCGAATGAGGTTTTAAGAGCAGGATGTGCGCCAAAATCAGACTTTGACGCTATTGACTCTATAATCGGGACTTGCATTTTGAAACTTTGTTGTGACTCCAAAAATTGATTTTCATGCTCCAAAACTAGGGCTTTTGAGGCACAATTTCTAAAACTGGGTTCTAAGGACACAATGTGCATCAAACTTGAATTTTGACGCTACTGGCTCTACAATAGGGCCTTGCATCTTGGAACGTTGTTCTGCCTCATAACACTAATTTTGATGATCTGAAACCAGGGCTTTTGAGGCACAAGCTTGGAAATGAGACTCTAAGAGCATGATGTGCACCAAAATCAGATTTTGATGCTATTGACTCTAGAATCAAGACTTGCATCTTGAAACCTTGTTGTGCCTCCAAACATTGATTTTGATGCTCCAGAATAGGGACTTCTTTCTTGAAACCTTGTTGTTCCTCGAAACATTGATTTTGATGTGCCAAAATAATGACTTTCAAGGGACAATCTCTGAAATGAGTCTCTAAGACCATGATGTACATCAAAATTGCATTTTGACTCTACCCACTCTGGAATTGGGACTTGTGTCTTGAAATCTTGTTGTGACTCCAAACACTAATTTTTATGTGCCAAAAATGAGGCTTGAGTCACAACCTCCTAAATGAAGTTCTAAGACCACCATGTTTGTCAAAATCGTGTTTTGATGCTATGAGCTTGAGAATTGGGACTTGTGTCTTGAAACCTTGTTGTGCCTTTAAACATTGACTTGGGTGTTTTGAAACTGGTGCTTTCAAGCCACATGCTCCGAAATGAGTTTTTAAGAGCACGATGTGCATCAAAATCATGTTTTGACACTACAGGCTCTGGAATAGGGACTTACATCTTGAAAGCTTGCAAATTTTGATGCTTGGAAACCAATGATTTTGAGGCATAAGCTCCGAAACAAGGTTCTAAGAGCACGATGTGCATCAAAATCAAATTTTGATGCTACCGGTTTTAGAATCTGGACTTGCACCTTGAAACCTTGTTGTGCCTCCAAACATTGATTCTGATGCTTTGAATCAGGGGCTTTTGAGACAGAAGCTTCGAATGAGGTTTTAACAACACGATGTGTGCCAAAATTAGATTTTGACGATGTTAACTCTATAATCGGGACTTGCACCTTGAAATTTTTTTGTTTCTCCAAAAATCGATTTTGATGCTCCAAAACTGGGGCTTTTGAGGCACAATTTCTAAAACAGGGTTCTAAAGGCACAATGTGCATCTAACTTGAATTTTGATGCTATTGCCTCTAGAATAGGGGCTTGCATCTTGAAACCTTGTTCTGCCTCAAAACACTGATTTTGATGTTTAGAAACTATTGCTTTTGAGGCACAAGCTTCGAAATGAGGTTCTAAGAGCATGATGTGCACCAAAATTAGATTTTGATTCTATTGACTCTAGAATCGAGACTTACATCTTAAAACCTTGTTGTGCCTCCAAACATTGATTTTGATGCTCCAAAACTTTGTCTTTCGAGGCACAAGCTCTGAAATGAGCTTCTCAAAGAATGATGTGCGTCAAAATGGAATTTTGACGCTACTGGCTCCAGAATAGGGACTTGTTTCTTGAAATCTTGTTGTGCCTCAAAACATTGATTTTGATGTGCCAAAATCAGGGCTTTCAAGGCACAATCTCCGAAATGAGGTTCTAAGAGCATGATGAACATCAAAATTGCATTTTGACTCTACCCACTCTGGAATTGGGACTTGCATCTTGAAACCTTGCTGTGACTCCAAACACTAATTTTTATGTTCCAAAAATGAGGCTTTTGAGTCACAACCTCCGGAATGAGGTTCTAAGAACACCATGTTTGTCAAAATCGTGTTTTGATGCTATCAGCTTGAGAATTGATGCTATTGACTCTACAATAGGGACTTGCTTCTTGAAACCTTGTTGTGCCTCCAAACACTAACTTACATATTCCAAAATCGGGGCTTTCAAGGCATAAGCTCCGAAATGAGGTTCTAAGAGCACGCTGTACATCAAAATTGCATTTTGATGCTACCAACTCTAAAATTGGGACTTGTGTCTTGAAAGCTTGTTGTGCCTCAAAATATTAATTTTTATGCTCGAAAAACAAGGCTTTTGAGGGACAACGTCTGAAATGAGGTTCTAAGAACACCATGTTTGTCAAAATGGTGTTTTGATGCTATCAGCTTGAGAATTGGGACTTGTATCTTGAAACCTTGTTATGCCTTTAAACGTTAATTTGAGTGTTTTGAAACTAGAGCTTTTGAGGTTCTAAGAGAACGATGTGCATCAAAATTACATTTTGACACTACAGGCTCGGGAATAGCGACTTGCCTCTCGAAAGCTTGTTATGCCTCCAAACACCAGTGTTGATGCTTCGAAACCAATGATTTTGAGGCATAAGCTTTAAGACAAGGTTCTAAGAGCACGATGTGCATCAAAATAAAATTTTGACGCTATCGGCTCTAGAATTAGGACTTGCATCTTGAAACCTTGTTACGCCTCCAAACATCGATTTTGATGCTCCAAAACTGACACTTTTGAGGCACAATTTCTAAAACAGGTTTCTAAGAGCACAATGTGCATCAAAATTAAATTTTGATGCTACTAGCTCTAGAATTGGGGCTTGCTTCTTGAAAGCTTGTTGTGCCTCAAAGGTTCTAAGAGGAAGATGTACATCAAAATTATATTTTGACGCTACAGGCTCCGCAATAGGGACTTGCATCTTGAAAGCTTGTTGTGCCTCCAAACACAATTTTTGATGCTTTGAAATCGAAGATTTTGAGGCATAAGCTCCAAAACATTCTAAGAACATGTTGTGCATCAAAATCAAATTTTGACAATACCAGAATAAGGACTTACATCTTGAAACCTTATTGTGCTTTGAAACATCGATTTTGATGCTCCAAAACTGGGGCTTTTGAGGCACAATTTCTAAAATAGGGTTCTAACATCACAGTGGGCATGAAATTTGAATATTTATGCTATTGGCTCTAGAATCAGGGCTTGCATCTTGAAACCTTGTTGTGCCTCAAAACACTGATTTGACCATGATGTAGGCCAAAATCAGATTTTGACGCTATTGACTCTGGAATTGGGACTTGCATCTTGAAACCTTGTTGTGCCTCCAAACATTTATTTTGATGCTCCAAAACAAGGTCTTTTGAGGCACAAGCTCCGAAATGAACTTGCATCAAAATCATGTTTTCACACTACAAGCTCCAGAATAGGGACTTGCATCTCGAAAGCTTGTTGTGCCTCCTAACAATAGTTTTGATGCTTCGAAACTGAAGATTTTCAGGCATAAGCTCCAAATGTGCATCAAAATCAAATTTTGAAGCTACTGGCTCAAGAATCAAGACTTGCATCTTGAAAACTTGTTGTGCCTCCAAACATTGATTTTGATGCTCCAAAACTGGGGCTTTTGAGGCGCAATTTATTAAACAAGGTTCTAAGAGCGCAATGTGCATCAAAATTGAATTTTGATGCTACTGGCTCTAGTATTCGGTCTTCCATCTTGAAATCTTGTTGTGCCTCAAAACAATGATTATGATGCTCCGAACTGGGGCTTTCAAGGCACAAGCTTTGAAATAAGGTTCTAAGAGCAAGATGTGCTAAAAAATTAGATTATGACGCTATTCACTCTAGAATTAGGATTTGCATCTTGAAACCTTGTTGTGCCTCCAAACATTGATTTTGATGTTCCAAAACTGGGTCTTTTGAGGCACAAGCTCCGAAATGAACTTCTAAGAGAATCATGTGCTATAGGATCCAGAATAGGGACTTTCTTTTTGAAACATTGTTGTGCCTCAAAATATTCATTTTGATGTTCCAAAATCAGGGCTTTCAAAGCACAAGCTCCGAAATTAGATTCTAAAAGCAGGATGTACATAAAAATTACGTTTTGACTCTACCGACTCTGGAATTGGGACTTGTGTCTTGAAACCTTGTTGTGCCTCCAAATACTAATTTTTATACTCCAAAATGAGGCATCGATTTTGATGCTCCAAAACTGGATCTTTAGAGGCACAAGCTCCGAAATGAACTTCTAAGAGCAGGATGTACATAAAAATTGTGTTTTGACACTACGAACTATGGAATTGCGACTTGTGTCTTGAAACCTTGTTGTGCCTCCAAATACTAATTTTTATACTGCAAAATGAGGCTTTTGAGGCACAACCTCTGAAATGAGGTTTTAAGAGCACGATGTTCGCCAAAATCAGATTTTGATGCTATTGACTCTACAATCGGGACTTTCATCTTGAAACTTTGTTATGCCTCAAAAAACTGATTTTGATGTTCCAAAACATGGCATTCAAGGCACAAGCTCTGAAATGAGGTTCTAAGAGTACGATGAACATCAAAATTATGTTTTGATGCTACCGACTCTGGAATTGGGACTTGTTTCTTGAAATCTTGTTGTGCCTCCAAACACTAATATTTATGCTAAAAAAATGACGCTTTTTAGGCACAACTTCTGAAATAAGGTTCTAAGAATACCATGTTTGTCAAAATCGTGTTTTGAGACTATTAGCTTGAGATTCGGGACTTGTGTCTTGAAACCTTGTTCTCCCTTTAAACATTGATTTTGATGTATTGAAACTGGAGCTTTCGAGCCACATGCTGTGAAATGATGTTCTAAGAGCATGATGTGTATCAAAATTACATTTTTCGAAATAGGGACTTGCCTCTTGAAACCTTGTTGTGCCTCCAAACACTAATTTTGATTATCCAAAATCAGGGCTTTCAAGGCACAAGCTCCGAAATGAGGTTCTAAGAGCATGATGTACATCAAAATTGCGTTTTGACACTACCAACTCTTGAATTGGGACTTGTGCCTTGTTACCAAGATGTACATCATGATCTTGGAACCTCAGTTTGGAGATTGTGCCTTGAAAGCCCTCATTTTGGCACAAGCTCCTAAATGAGCTTCTAAGAGAATGATGTGCGTCAAAATGGAATTTTGACAATACAGGCTGTTGAATAGAGACTTGCTTCTTTAAACCTTGTTGTGCCTCCAAACACCAATTTTGATGTTCCAAAATCAGAGCTTTCAAGGTACAAGCTCTGAAATGAGGTTCTAAGAGCATGATGTACATCAAAATTTTGTTTTGACGCTACTGACTCTGGAATTGGGAATTGTGTCTTGAAACCTTGTTGTGCCTCCAAACAAAGATTTTTATGCTCCAAATATGAGGATTTCTAAAATAGATTTCTAAGAGCACAATGTGCATCAAAATTAAATTTTGATGCTACTAGATCTAGAATCGGGGCTTGCATCTTGAAACCTTCTTGTGCCTCAAAAAATTGATTCTGATGCTTTGAATCTGGGGCTTTTGAGGCACAAGCTTCGAATGAGGTTTTAAGAGCACGATGTGTGTCAAAATTAGATTTTGACGCTACTGACTCTATAATTGGGACTTGCATCTTGAAACTTTGTTGTGACTCCAAAAATTGATTTTAATGCTCCAAAACTGGGGATCTTGAAACACAATTTCTAAGATAGGGTTCTAAGGGCACAATGTGCATAAAACATGAATTTTGATGCTGCTGGCTCTAGAGTGGGGGAAATCTTGAAACCTTTTTGTGCCTCAAAACACTAAGTTTTATGATCTGAAATAAGGGCTTTTGAGGCACAAGCTTCGAAATGAGGTTCTAAGAGCACGATGTGCACCAAAATCAGATTTTGATGCTATTGACTCTAGAATCGAGATTTGCATCTTGAAACCTTGTTGTGCCTCCAAACATTGATTTTGATAGTCCAAAACTCAGTCTTTCGAGGCACAAGCTCTGAAGTGAGCTTCTCAAAGAATGATGTGCGTCAAAATGGAATTTTGATGCTAGTAGCTCCGAAATAGGGACTTGTTTTTTGAAACCTTGTTGTGCCTCAAAACATTGATTTTGATGTGCCAAAATCAGGGCTTTCAAGGCACAATCTCTAAAATGAGGTTCTAAGAGCATGATGTACATCGAAATTGCATTTTGACTCTACCCACGTTGGAATTGGGACTTGTGTCTTGAAAGCTTGTTGTGACTCCAAACACTTATTTTTGTTTTTCAAAAATGAGGCTTTTGAGTCACAACCTTCGAAATGAGGTTCTAAGAACACCATGTTTGTCAAAATCATGTTTTGATGCTATCATCTTGAGAATTGGGACTTATGTCTTGAAACCTTGTTGTGCCTTTAAAAATTGATTTGGGTGTTTTGAAACTAGTGCTTTCGAGCCACATGCTCTGAAATGAGTTTCTAAGAGCACGATCAAAATCATGTTTTGACACTACAAGGTCCAGAATAGGGACATGCGTTTCGAAAACTTGTTGTGCCTCCAAACACCAATTTTGATGCTTTGAAACCGATGATTTTGAGGCATAAGCTCCAAAACAAGGTTCTAAGAGCACGATGTGCGTCAAAATGAAATTTTCACACTACCAGCTCTAGAATCATGACTTGTATCTTGAAACCTTCTTGTGCCTCCAAACATCGATTTTGATGCTCCAAAATTGGGGTTTTCGAGGCACAATTTCTGAAACAGGGTTCTAAGAGCACAATATGCGTGAAAATTAAATTTTGATGCTACTGGCTCTAGAATTGGGGCTTGCATTTTGAAACCTTGTTGTGCCTCAAAACATTGATTTTGATGCTCTGAATCTGGGGCTTTTGAGGCACAAGCTTTGAAATGAGGTTTTAAGAGCATGATGTCCGCCAAAATCAGATTTTGACGCTATTGACTCTAGAATCGAGACTTACATCTTGAAACTTTGTTGTGCCTCTAAAAATCGATTTTGATGCTCCAAAACTGGGGCTTTTGAGGCACAATTTATAAACACAGGGTTCTAAGGGCACAATGTGCATCAAACTTGAATTTTGATGCTACTGGCTCTAGAATAGGGGCTTGCATCTTGAAACCTTGTTGTGCCTCAAAACACTAATTTTGATGATCTGAAACCAGGGCTTTTGAGGCACAAGCTTCGAAATGAGGTTCTAAGAGCACGATGTGCACCAAAATCAAATTTTGATGCTATTGACTCTAGAATAGGGACTTGCATATTCAAACCTTGTTGTGCCTCCAAACATTGATTTTGATGCTCAAAAATTGGGTCCTTCCAGACACAAGCTCCAAAATGAGCTTCTAAGAAAAATGATGTGCGTTAAAATGAAATTTTGATGCTACAGGCTCTGGAATAGGGACTTGCTTCTTGAAACCTTGTTGTGCCTCCAAACATTGATTTTCATGTGCCAAAATCAGGCCTTTCCATGCACAGCTCCGAAATAGGTTCTAAGAGCATGATGTACATGAAAATTGCGTTTTGACACTACCGACTTTGGAATTGGGAGTTGTGTCTTGAAACCTTGTTGTGCCTCCAAACACTAATTTTTATACTAAAAAAATGAGGCTTTTTAGGCACAACCTTTGAAATGAGGTTCTAAGAACACCATGTTTGTCAAAATCATGTTTTGACGCTATTTGCTTGAGAATCGAGACTTGTGTCTTGTAACCATGTTTTGCCTCCAAACATTGATTTTGATGCTCCAAAACTGGGTCTTTCGAGGCACAAGCTCCGAAATGAACTTCTAAGAGAATCATGTGCTATAGGATTCGGAATAGGGACTTGCTTTTTGAAACATTGTTGTGCCTCAAAACATTCATTTTGATGTTCCAAAATCAAGGCTTCAAAGCACAAGCTGCGAAATGAGGTTCTAAGAGTAGGATGTACATAAAAATTGCATTTTGACACTACCGACTCTGGAATTGGGACTTGTGTCTTCAAACCTTGTTGTGCCTCCAAATACTAATTTTTATACTCCAAAATGAGGCTTTTGAGGCACAACCTCTGGAATGAGGTTCTAAGAGTACGATGTACATCAAAATTGTGTTTTGATGCTACCGACTCTCGAATTGGGACTTGTTTCTTGAAACCTTGTTGTGCCTCCAAACACTAATATTTATGCTCAAAAAATGATGCTTTTTATGCACAACCTCCAAAATAAGGTTCTAAGATTACCATGTTTGTCAAAATCGTGTTTTGACACTACCAGCTAGAGAATCGGGACTTGTGTCTTGAAACCTTGTTCTACCTTTAAACATTGATTTTGATGTTTTGAAACTGGAACCTTTCGAGCCACATGTTGTGAAATGAGGTTCTAAGAGCATGATGTGCATCAAAATTACATTTTTTGGAATAGGGACTTGCCTCTTGAAACCTTGTTGTGCCTCCAAACACTAATTTTGATTATCCAAAATCAGGGCTTTCAAGCCACAAGCTCTGAAATGAGGTTCTAAGAGCAGGATGTACATCAAAATTGCATTTTGATGCTACCAACTCTTGAATTGGGACTTGTGCCTTGTTACCTTGATATACATCATGCTCTTAGAACCTCATTTTGGAGATTGTGTCTTGAAAGCCCTGATTTTGGCACATCAAAATCAATGTTTTGAGGTACAACAAGGTTTCAAGAAACAAGTCCCTATTCCGGAGCCAATAGCGTCAAAACACATATTGATTTTGAAGCTCCAAAACTGGGTCTTTCGAGGCACAAACTCGAAAATGAGCTTCTAAGAGAATGATGTGCGTCAAAATGGAATTTTGATGATACAGGCACTCGAATAGAGACTTGCTTCTTTAAACCTTGTTGTGCCTCCAAACACTGATTTTGATGTTCCAAAATCAGAGCTTTCAAAGCACAAGCTCTAAAATGAGGTTCTAAGACCACGATGTACATCAGAATTGTGTTTTGACGCTCCTACTATGAGGATTCTGAGGCACAACCTCCAAAATGAGGTTCTAAGAAAACCATGTTTGTCCAGACTCATAACTTGCATCTTGAAACCTTGTTGTGCTTCTAAACATCGATTTTGATGCTCCTAAACTAGGGCTTTTGAGGCCCAATTTCTAAAACAGGGTTCTAAGAGCACAATGTCCATCATAATTGAATTTTGATGCTACTGGCTCTAAAATCAAGGCTTGTATTTTGAAACCTTGACGTGTCTCAAAACATTGATTTTGATGCTCCGAAACTGGGCCTTTTGACGCACAAGCTTTGGAATTAGGTTCTAAGACCACGATGTGCACAAGAATCAGATTTTGACACTATTGAATTTAGAATTAGGACTTGCATCTTGAAACCTTGTTGTGCCTGAAAACATTGATTTTTACACTCGAAAACTGGGTCTTTCGAGGCACAAGCTCTGAAATTTAGCTTCTAAGAGAACGATGTTCGTCAAAATGTAATTTTGATGCTATAGGCTCCGGAATAGGGACTTGCTTCTTGAAACCTTGTTGTGCCTTCTGTGTAATTTCTAAAACAGGGTTCTAAGGGCACAATGTGCATCAAACTTGAATTTTGATGCTACTGGCTCCAAAATCTCAAAACCTTGTTGTGCCTCAAAACACTGCTTTTGATGATCTGAAACAAGGAATTTTGATGCACAAGCTTCGAAACGAGGTTCTAAGAGCACGATGTTCACCAAAATCAGATTTTGATGCTATTGACTCTAGAATCGGGACTTTCATCTTGAAACCTTGTTGTGCCTCCAAACATTGATTTTGATGCTCCAAAACTAAGGCTTTCGAGGCACAAGCTCTGAAATGAGCTTCTCAAAGAATGATGTGCGTCAAAATAGAATTTTGACGCTACTGGTTCCGGAATAGGGACTTGTTTCTTGAAAACTTGTAGTGCCTCAAAACATTGATTTTGATGTGCCAAAATTAGGGCTTTCAAGGCACAATCTCCAAAATGAGGTTGTAAGAGCATGATGTACATCAAAATTGCATTTTGACTCTACCCACTCTGGAATTGGGACTTGTGTCTTGAAACCTTGTTGTGACTCCAAACACTAATTTTTATGTTTTAAAAAAGAGGCTTTTGAGTCACAACCTCCGAAATGAGGTTCTAAGAACACCATGTTTGTCAAAATACTATTTTGATGCTATCATCTTGAGAATTGGGACTTGTGTCTTGAAACCTTGTTGTGGCTTTAAACATTGATTTGGGTGTTTTGAAATAGGTGCTTTCGAGCCACATGCTCCGAAACGAGTTTCTACAAGCACGATGTGCATCAAAATCATGTTTTGACACTACAGGCTCCAGAATAGGGACTTGCGTCTCGAAAGCTTTTTGTGCCTCCAAACACCAATTTTGATGCTTGCAAAGTGATGATTTTGAGGCATAAGCTCCAAAACAAATTTTGATGCTACCGGCTCCAGAATCAGGACTTGCATTTTGAAACCTTGTTGTGCCTCCAAACATCAATTTTGATGCTCCAAAATTGGGGCTTTTGAGGCACAATTTTTGAAATAGGGTTCTAATAGCACAATGTGCATCAAAATTAAATTTTGATGCTAATAGCTCTAGAACTGGGGCTTGCATCTTAAAACCTTGTTGTAACTCAAAACATTGATTCTGATGCTATGAATCTAGGGCTTTTGAGGCACAAGCTTCTAATGAGGTTTTAAGAGCACGATGTGCACCAAAATCATCTTTTGGCGCTGTTGACTCTATAATCGGGACTTGCATCTTAAAATTTTGTTGTGACTCCAAAAATCCATTTGGATGCTCCAAAACTGGTGCTTTTGAGGCACAATTTCTAAAACAGGGTTCTAAGGGCACAATGTGCATCAAACTAGAATAGGGCTTGAATCTTGAAACCTTGTTGTACCTCAAAACACTGATTTTGATGATCCCAAACCAGGGCTTTTGAAACACAAGCTTCGATATGAGATTCTAAGAGCGCGATGTGCACCAAAATCAGATTTTGATGCTTGGAAACCGATGATTTTGAGGCATAAGCTCCAAAACAAGGTTCTAAGAGCACGATGTGCGTCAAAATCAAATTTTGGCGCTACCGGCTCCAGAATCAGGACTTGCATTTTGAAACCTTGTTGTTCGTCCAAACATCGATTTTGATGCTGCAAAATTGGGGCTTTTGAGGCACAATTTTTGAAATAGGGTTCTAAGAGCACAATGTGCATCAAAAATAAATTTTGATGCTACTGGCTCTAGATTCGAGGCTTGTACCTTAAAACCTTGTTGTGCCTCAAAACATTGATTCTAGTGCTATGAATCTGGGGCTTTTGAGGCACAAGCTTCGAATGAGGTTTTAAGAGCACGATGTGCACCAAAATCAGATTTTGACTCTTTTGACTCTATAATCGGGACTTGCATCTTGAAACTTTGTTGTGACTGAAAAAATCCATTTTGATGCTCCAAAACTGGGGCTTTTGAGGCACAATTTCTAAAACAGGGTTCTAAGGGCACAATGTGCATCAAACTTGAATTTTGATGCTATTGGCCCTAGAATAGGGGCTTGCATCTTGAAACCTTGTTGTGTCTCAAAACATTGATTTTGATGATTTGAAAGCCGGGCTTTTGAGGCACAAGCTTCGAAATGAGGTTCTAAGAGCACGATGTGCACCAAAATCAGATTTTAATGCGATTGACTCTAGAATCGAGACTTGCATCTTGAAACCTTGTTGTGCCTTCAAACATTGATTTTGATGCTCCAAAACTGAGTCTTTCGAGGCACAAGCTCTGAAATGAGCCTCTTAAAGAATGATGTGCATCAAAATGAAATTTTGACGCTACTAGCTCCGGAATAGGGACTTGTTTCTTGAAGCCTTGTTGTGCCTCAAAACATTGATTTTGATGTGTCAAAATCAAGGCTTTCAAGGCACAATTTCCTAAACGAGGTTCTAAGAGCATGGTGTACATCAAAATTGCATTTTGACTCTATCCACTCTGGAATTGGGACTTGTGTCTTGAAACGTTGTTGTGACTCTACACACTAATTTTTATGTTCCAAAAATGAGGCTTTTGAGTCATAACCTCCAAAAATCATGTTTTGATGCTATCAGCTTGAGAATTGGGACTTGTGTCTTGAAACCTTGTTGTGTGCCTTTAAAGATTGATTTGGGTGTTTTGAAACTAGAGCTTTTGAGCCACATGCTCCGAAATGAGTTTCTAAGAGCACAATGTGCATCAAAATCATGTTTTGACACTACAGGCTCCGGAATAGGGACTTGCATCTCGAAAGTTTGTTGTGCCTCCAAACACCAATTTTGATGCTTCAAAACCGATGATTTTGAGGCATAAGCTCCAAAACAAGGTTCTAAGAGCACGAGGTGCATCAAAATCAAATTTTAAGGCTATTTCCTCCAGAATAAAAATTTGCATCTTCAAACCTTATTGTGCCTCCAAACATCGATTTTGATGCTCCAAAATTGGGGCTTTTGATGCGCAATTTCTGAAACAGGGTTCTAAGAGCACAATGTGCATCAAAATTAAATTTTGATGCTACTGGCTCTAAAATCGGGGCTTGCATCTTAAAACCTTGTTGTTCCTCAAAACATTGATTCTGATGCTCTAAAACTGGGGCTTTTGAGGCACAATTTCTAAAATAGGGTTCTAAGGGCACAATGTGCATCAAATTTGAATTTTGATGCTACTGGCTCTAGAATAGGGGCTTGCATCTTGAAACCTTGTTGTGCCTCAAAACACTAATTTTGATGGTCCGAAACCAGGGCTTTTGAGGCACAAGCTTTGAAATGAGGTTCTAAAAGCACGATGTGCACCAAAATCAGATTTTGATGCTATTGACTCTAGAATCGGGACTTGCATCTTGAAACCTTGTTGTGCCTTCAAACATTGATTTTGATGCTCCAAAACTGAGTCTTTCGAGGCACAAGCTCTGAAATGAGGTTCTCAAAGAATGATATGCATCAAAATGAAATTTTGATGCTATTGGCTCCGGAATAGGGACTTGTTTCTTGAAACCTTGTTGTGCCTCAAAACATTGATTTTGATGTTGCAAAATCAGGGCTTTTAAGGCACAATCTCGGAAATGAGGTTCTAAGAGCATGATGTACATCAAAATTTCATTTTGACTCTACCCACTCTGGAATTGGAACTTCTGTGTTGAAACTTTGTATTTTTATGTTCCTAAAATGAGGCTTTTGAGTCACAACCTCCTAAATGAGGTTCTAAGAACACCATGTTTGTCAAAATCGTCTTTTGATGCTATCTGCTTGAGAATTGGGACTTGTGTCTTGAAACATTGTTGTGCCTTTAAACATTGAGTTGGGTGTTTTGAAACTGGTGCTTTCGAGCCACATGCTTCGAAGTGAGTTTCTAAGAGCACGATGGGCATCAAAATCACGTTTTGACACTACATGCTTTGGAATACGGACTTGCATCTCGGAAGCTTGTTGTGCCTCCAAACACCAATTTTGATGCTTCAAAACCATTGATTTTGAGGCATAAGCTCCAAAACAAGGTTCTAAGAGAACGATGTGCGTCAAAATCAAATTTTGACACTATCGGCTCTAGAATCAGGACTTGCATCTTGAAACCTTGTTGTGCCTCCAAACATCGATTTTGATGCTCCAAAATTGGGGCTTTTGTGGCACAATTTCTGAAACATGGTTCTAAGAGAACAATGTGCATCAAAATTAAAAGTTGATGCTATTGGCTATAGAATCGGCGCTTGCATCTTGAAACCTTGTTGTGCCTCAAAACGTTGATTCTGGAGCTCTGAATCTGGGGCTTTTGAGGCACAAGATTCGAATGAGGTTTTAAGAGCACGATGTGTGCGAAAATCAGATTTTGACGCTATTGACTCTATAATCGGGACTTGCATCTTGAAACTTTGTTGTGACTCCAAAAATCGATTTTGATTCTCCAAAACTAGGGCTTTTGAGGCACAATTTCTAAAACAGGGTTCTAAGGCCACAATGTGCATCAAACTTGAATTTCGATGCTACTGGCTATAGAATAGGGGCTTGCATCTTGAAACCTTGTTGTGCCTCAAAACACTGATTTTGATGATCCGAAACCATGGCTTTTGAGGCACACGCTTTGAAATGAGGTTCTAAGAGCACGTGCACCAAAATAAGATTTTGATGCTATTGACTCTAGAATTGGAACTTGCATCTTGAAACCTTGTTGTGGCTCCAAACATTGATTTTGTTGCCCCAAAACTAAGTCCTTCGAGGCACAAGCTCTAAAATGAGCTTCTCAAACAATGATATGCGTGAAAATTAAATTTTGACTCTACTGGCCCCGGAATAGGGAGTGTTTCTTGAAACCTTGTGGTGCCTAAGAAACATTGTTTTAAGGGCACAATGTGCATCAAACTTGAATTTTGATGCTACTGGATCTAGAATAGGGGCTTGCATCTTGAAACCTTGTTGTGCCTCAAAACATTGATTTTGATGATCCGAAACCAGGGCTTTTGAGGCACAAGCTTTGAAATGAGGTTCTAAGAGCACAATGTGCACCAAAATCAGATTTTCATGCTATTGACTCTAGAAACGGGGCTTGCATCTTGAAACCTTGTTGTGCCTCCAAACATTGATTTTGATGCTCCAAAACTGAGTCTTTCGAGGCACAAGCTCTGAAATGAGGTTCTGAAAGAATGATATGCGTCAAAAGGAAATTTTGATGCTATTGGCTTCGGAATAGGGACTTGTTTCTTGAAACCTTGTTGTGCCTAAGAAACATTGATTTTGATGTGCCAAAATCAGGGCTTTCAAGGCACAATCTCCGAAATGAGGTTCTAAGAGCATGATGTACATCAAAATTGCATTTTGACTCTACCAACTTTGGAATTGGGACTTGTGTCTTGAAACCTTGTTGTGACTCTAAACACTAATTTTTATGTTCCAAAAATGAGGCTTTTGAGTCACAACCTCCGAAATGAAGTTCTAAGAACTCCATGTTTGTCAAAATCATGTTTTGATTCTACCAGCTTGAGAATTGGGAATTGTGTCTTGAAACCTTATTGTGCCTTTAAACATTGATTTGGGTGTTTTGAAACTAGTGCTTTCGAGCCAGATGCTCTAAAATGAGTTTCTAAGAGCATGATGTGCATCAAAATCAAGTTTTGGCAGCATAGTCTCGGGAATAGGGATTTGCATCTCGAAAGCTTGTTGTGCCTCCAAACACCAATTTTGATGCTTCGAAACTGATGATTTTGAGTCATAAGCTCCAAAAAAAGGTTCTAAGAGCAGGATGTGCGTCAAAATAAAATTTTGATGATATCGGCTCCAGAATTAGGACTTGCATCTTGAAACCTTGTTGTGCCTCCAAACATCGATTTTGATGCTCCAAAATTGTGGCTTTTGAGGCATAATTTCTGAAACAGGGATCTAAGAGCACAATGTGCATCAAAATTAAATTTTGATGCTACTGGCTCTAGAATTGGGGCTTGTATCTTGAAACCTTGTTGTGCCTCAAAACATTGATTCTGATGCTCTGAATCTAGGGCTTTTGAGGCACAAGCTTCGAATGAGGTTTTAAGAGCACAATGTGTGCCGAAATCAGATTTTGACGCTATTGACTCTATAATCGGAACTTGCATCTTGAAACTTGGTTGTGACTCCAAAAATCGATTTTGATGCTCCAAAACTAGGGCTTTTGAGGCACAATTTCTAAAACAGGGTTCTAAGGGCACAATGTGCATCAAACTTGAATTTTGACGCTACTGGCTTTAGAATACGGGCTTGCATCTTGACACCTTGTTGTGCCTCAAAAAACTGATTTTGATTATCCAAAACTAGGGCTTTTGAGGCACAAGCTTTCAAATGAGGTTTTAAGAGCATGATATGCACCAAAATCAGATTTAACATTGATTCTGATGCTCTGAATCTAGGGCTTTTGAGGCACAAGCTTTGAATGAGGTTTTAAGAGCATGATATACACCAAAATATGATTTTGATGCTATTGACTCTATAATCAGGTTTTGCATCTTGAAACTTTGTTGTGACTCTAAAAATTGATTTTGATTCTCCAAAACTGGGGGCTTTTGAGGCACAATTTCTAATACAGGGTTCTAAGGGCACAATGTGCATCAAACTTGAATTTTGATGCTACTGGCTCTAGAATAGGGGCTGGCATCTTTAAACCTTGTTGTGCCTCAAAACCCTGATTTTGATGATCCGAAACTAGGGCTTTTGAGGCACAAGCTTTGAAATGAGGTTCTAAGAGCATGATGTGTACCAAAATCAGATTTTGATGCTATTGTCTCTAGAATCGAGACTTGCAACTTGAAACCTTGTTGTGCCTCCAAACATTGATTTTGATGCTCCAAAACTGAGCCTTTCAAGGCACAAGCTCTGAAATGAGCCTCTCAAAGAATGATGTGGGTCAAAATAGAATTTTGACGCTATGCCTCCAAAATAGGGACTTATTTCTTGAAACCTTGTTGTGCCTCAAAACATTGATTGTGATGTGCTAAAATCAGGGCTTTCAATGATGCTTTTGAGTCACAACCTCCTAAATGAGGCTCTAAGAACACCATGTTTGTCAAAATCGTGTTTTGATGCTATCTGCTTCAGAATTGGGACTTGTGTCTTGAAACCTTGTTGTTCCTTTAAACATTGATTTGCGTGTTTTGAAATTGGTGCTTTCGAGCCACATTCTCCGGAATGAGTTTCTAAGAACATGATGTGCATCAAAATCACGTTTTGACACTACAGGCTCAAGAATAGGGACTTGCGTCTCAAAAGCTTGTTGTGCCTCCAAACACCAATTTTGATGCTTCAAAACCGATGATTTTGAGGCATTAGCTCCAAAACAAGGTTCGAATGAGGTTTTAAGAGCATGATGTGCGCCAAAATCAGATTTTGATGCTATTGACTCTATAATCGGGACATGCATCTTGAAACTTTGTTGTTACTCCAAAAATCGATTTTGATTCTCCAAAACTGGGGGCTTTTGAGGCACAATTTCTAAAATAGGGTTCTAAGGGCACAATGTGCATCAAACTTGAATTTTGATGCTAGTGGGTCTAGAATAGGGGCTTGCATCTTGAAACCTTGTTGTGCCTCAAAACACTGATTTTGATGATCTGAAACTAGGGATTTTAAGGCACAAGCTTTGAAATGAGGTTCTAAGAGCACGATGTGCACCAAAATCAGATTTTGATGCTATTGACTCTAGAATCGGGACTTGCATCTTGAAACCTTGTTGTACCTCCAAACATTGATTTTAATGCTCCAAAACTGAGTCTTTCGAGGCACAAGCTCTGAAATGAGCTTCTCAAAGAATGATGTGCGTTAAAATGGAATTTTGACGCTACTGGCTCTGGAATAGGGACTTTTTTTTTGAAACCTTGTTGTGCCTCAAAACATTGATTTTGATGTGCCAAAATCAGGGCTTTGAAGGCACAATCTCTAAAATGAGGTTTTAAGAGCATGATGTACATCAAAATTTCATTTTGACTCTACCCACTCTTGAATTGGGACTTGTGTCTTCAAACCTTGTTGTGACTCCAAACACTAATTTTTATGTTCAAAAAATGACGCTTTTGAGTGACAACCTAAATGAAGTTTTAAAAATGCCATGTTTGTCAAAATCGTTTTTTGATGCTATCAGATATAGAATTGGGACTTGTGTCTTGAAACCTTGTTGTGGCTTTAAACATTGCCTTGGGTGTTTCTAAACTGGTGCTTTCGAGCCACATGCTCCGAAACGAGTTTCTAAGAGAACGATGTGCATCAAAATCACATTTTGACACTACAGACTCCAGAATAGGGACTTGCATATCGAAAGCTTGTTGTGCCTACAAACATTGATTTTGATGCTCCAAAATTGGGTCTTTTGAGGCACAATTTTTGAAAAACAAGGTTCTAAGAGCACAATGTGCTTCAAAATTAAATTTTGATGCTACTGGCTCTAGAGTCAGGGCTTGCATCTTGAAACCTTGTTGTCCCTCAAAACATTGATTCTAATGCTCTGAATTTGGGGCTTTTGAGGCACAAGCTTCGAATGAGGTTTTAAGAGCATGATGTGCGCAAAAATCAGAGTTTCATGCTATTGACTCTATAATCAGGACTTGCATCTTATAACTTTGTTGTGACTCCAAAAATTGATTCTGATGCTCCAAAATTGGGGCTTTTGAGGGACAATTTCTAAAACAGGGTTCTAAGGGCACAATGTGCATCAAACTTGAATTTTGATGCTATTGGCTCTAGAATAGGGGCTTGCATCTTTAAACCTTGTTGTGTCTCAAAACAATGATTGCGATGATTTTGAGGCATAAGCTCCAAAACAAGGTTCTAAGAGCATGATGTGCGTCAAAATCAAATTTTGACGCTACCGGCTCCAGAATGAGGACATGCATCTTGAAACCTTGTTGTGCCTCCAAACATCGATTTTGATGCTCCAAAATTGGGGCTTTTGTGGCTCAATTTCTAAAATAGGGTTCTAAGAGCACAATGTGCATCAAAATTAAATTTTGATGCTACTGGCTCTAGAATCAGAACTTGCATCTTCAAACCTTGTTGTGTCTCAAAACAATGATTCTGATGCTCTGAATCTGGGGCTTTTGAGGCACAAGCTTCGAATGAGGTTTTAAGAGCATTATGTGTGCCAAAATCAGATTTTGATGCTATTGACTCCTTAATCGGGACTTGCATCTTGAAACTTTGTTGTGATTCCAAAAATTGATTTTGCTGTTCCAAAACTGGGGGCTTTTGAGGCACAATTTCTAAAACAGGGTTCTAAGGGCACAATGTGCATCAAACTTGAATTTTGATGCTACTGGCTATAGAATAGGGGCTTGCATCTTGAAACCTTGTTGTGCTGATACACTGAATTTGATGATCTGTAACTAGGGATTTTAAGGCACAAGCTTCAAAGTGAGGTTCTAAGAGCACGATGTGGACCAAAATCAGATTTTGGTGCAATTGACTCTAGAATTAGGACTTGCATCTTGAAACCTTGTTGTGCCTCCAAACATTGATTTTGATGCTCCAAAACTGAGTCTTTCGAGGCACAAGCTCTGAAATGACCTTCTCAAAGAATGATGTGCGTCAAAATGGAATTTTGACGCTACTGGCTCTGGAATAGGGAGTTGTTTCTTTCAACCTTGTTGTGCCTCAAAGCATTGATTTTGATGTGCCAAAATCAGGGCTTTCAAGGCACAATCTCCGAAATGAGGTTCTAAGAGCATGATGTACATTAAAGTTGCATTTTGACTCTACCGACTCTGGAATTGGGACTTGTGTTTTGAAACTTTGTTGTGACTCCAAACACTTATTTTTATGTTCCAAAAATGAGGCTTTTGAGTCACAACCTCTGAAATGAGGTTCTAAGAACACCATGTTTGTCAAAATCGTGTTTTGATTCTATCAGCTTGAGAATTGGGACTTGTGTCTTGAAACCTTATTGTGCCTTTAAACATTGATTTGGGTGTTTTGAAACTGGTGCTTTCGAGCCACATGCTCCAAAACGAGTGCTTCGAAACCAATGATTTTGAAACATAAGCTCCGAAATAAGGTTCTAAGAGCATGATGTGCATCAAAATCAAATTTTGACACTACCGTCTCCAGAATCCAGACTTGCATCTTGAAACCTTGTTGTGCCTCCAAACATCGATTTTGATGCTCCAAAATTGGGGCTTTTGAGGCAAAATTTCTTAAATAGGTTTCTAAGAGCACAATGTGCATCAAAATTAAATTTTGATGCTATTGGCTCTAGAATAGAGGCTTGCATCTTGAAACCTTGTTGTACCTCAAAACACTGATTTTTATTATCCGAAACCAGGGTTTTGAGGCACAAACTTCGAAATGAGGTTCTAAGAGCACGATGTGTACCAAAATGAGATTTTGATGCTATTGACTCTAAAGTCAGGGCTTGCATCTTGAAACCTTGTTGTGCCTCCAAACATTGATTTTGATGCTCCAAAACTGAATCTTTTGAGGCACAAGCTCTGAAATGAGCTTGTCAAAGAATGATGTGTGTCAAAATGAAATTTTGATGCTAGTGGCTCCGGAATATGGACTTGTTTCTTGAAACCTTGTTGTGCCTCAGAACATTGATTTTGATGTGCCAAAATCAGGGCTTTCAAGGCACAATCTCTGAAATGAGGTTCTAAGAGCGTGATGTACATCAAGGTAACAAGGCACAAGTCCCAATTCAAGAGTTGGTAGTGTCAAAATGCAATTTAGATGTACATCGTGCTCTTAGAACCTCATTTAGGATCTTGTGCCTTGAAAGCCCTGATTTTGGATAATCAAAATTAGAGTTTGGAGGCACAACAAGGTTTCAAGAGGCAAGTCCCTATTCCGGAAAATGTAATTTTGATGCACCTCATGCTCTTAGAAACTCATTTCACAGTGTGTGGGTCGAAAGCTCCAGTTTCAAAACATCAAAATCAATGTTTAAAGGCAGAACAAGGTTTCAAGGCACAAGTCCTGATTCTCAAGCTGATAGCGTCAAAACACGATTTTCACAAAAATGGTATTCTTAGATCCTTATTTCGGAGGTTGTGCCTAAAAAGAATCATTTTTTGAGCATAAATATTCATGTTTGGAGGCACAACAAGGTTTCAAGAAAGAAGTCCCAATTCCAGAGTCGGTAGCATCAAAACACAATTTTGATGTACATCGTACTCTTAGAACCTCATTTCAGAGCTTGTGCCTTGAAAGCCCTATTTTGGAATATCAAAATCAGTGTTTGGAGGCATAACAAAGTTTCAAGATGTAAGTCCCGATTCTAGAGGCACACAAAGGTTTCAATACACAAGTCCCGATTTTCAAGTTCATAGCATCAAAACATGATTTTGACGAACATGGTGTTCTTAGAACCTCATTTCAAAGGTTGTGCCTCAAAAGCCTCATTTTGGAGTATAAAAATTAGTATTTGGAGGCACAACAAGGTTTCAAGACATAAGTCCCAATTCTAGAGTCGGTAGTGTCAAAACGCAATTTTTATGTACATCCTGCTCTTAGAACCTCATTTCGGAGCTTGTGCTTTGAAGGCCCTGATTTTGGAACATCAAAATGAATGTTTTGAGGCACAACAATGTTTCAAAAAGCAAGTCCCCATTCCAGATCCGATAGCACATGATTCTCTTAGAAGTTCATTTCGGAGCTTGTGCCTCGAAAGACCCAGTTTTGGAGCATCAAAATCAATGTTTGGAGGCACAACAAGGTTTCAAGATGCAAGTCTTGATTCTAGAGTCAATAGTGTCATAATCTAATTTTTGAGCACATCTTGCTCTTAGAACCTTATTTCAAAGCTTGCGCCTTGAAAGACTTGTTCAGAGCATCATAATCATTGTTTTGAGGCACAACAAGATTTCAAAATGGAAGACCCAATTCTAGAGCCACTAGCATCAAAATTTAAACATTGTGCTCTTAGAACCTTCTTTAATAAATTGTGCCTCAAAAAGCCCAGTTTTGGAGCATTAAAATCATTGTTTGGAGGCACAAGAAGTTTTCAAGATGCAAGTCTTGATTCTGGAGCCAGTAGCTTCAAAATTTGATTTTGATGCACATTATGCTCTAAGATTATAGATTTGGAGCTTATGCCTAAAAATCTTTAGTTTCGGTGCATCAAAACTAGTGTTAGGAGGCAAAACAAGATTTCGAGATGCAAGTCCCTATTCAGGAGCCTGTAGTTTGAAAACATGATTTTGATGCAAGTTCATTTCGGAGCTTGTGCCTCAAAAGACCTAGTTTTTAAGCATCAAAATCAATGTTTGGAGGCACAACAAGGTTTCAAGATGCAAGTCCTGATTCTAGAGTCAATAGCCTCAAAATCTGATTTTGGCGTACATCGTGGTTGAATCAATGTTTTGAGGCACAACAAGGTTTGAAGATGCAACCACCAATTCTAGAGCCAGTAACATAAAAATTCAAATGTCATGCCCACTGTGATGTTAGAACCCTGTTTTAGAAATTGTGCCTCAAAAGCCCCAGTTTTGGAGCATCAAAATTGATGTTTCGAAGCACAATAAGGTTTCAAGATGCAAGTCCTTATTCTGGAGCCGGTATTGTCAAAATTTGATTTTGATGCACATCATGTTCTTAGAATATTTTGGAGCTTATGCCTAAAAATCTTTAGTTTCGAAGCATCAAAATTGGTGTTTGGTGGCACAAAAAGCTTTCAAGATGCAAGTCCCTATTCCAGAGCCTGTAGCGTCAAAACGTAATTTTGATTTACATCGTGCTCTTAGAACCTTATTTCATAGCTTGTGCCTTGAAATCATTGATTTTGGAACATCAAAATCAGTGTTTGGAGACACAACAAGTTTAAACAAGCAAGTCCCTATTAGAGAGCTTGTAGCGTCAAAATTTGATTTTGGTGCACAACAAGGTTTCATGATGCAAGTCCTGATTCTGGTGCCGGTAGCATCAAAATTTGATTTTGGTGCACATCGTGCTCTTAGAACCTTGTTATGGATCTTATGCTTCAAAATCTTCGGTTTTGAAGCATCAAAATTGGTGTTTGGACGTAGAACAAGCTTTCAAGATGCACGTCCCTATTCTTAGAAGCTCGTTTCGGAGCTCGCTCCTCGAAAAACCCAGTTTTTGAGCATCAAAATCAATGTTTGGAAGCACAACAAGTTTTCAAGATGCAAGTTCTGATTCTAAAGTCAGTAGTGTCAAAATATGATTTTAGCACACATCATGCTTTTAGAACCTCATTTCAAAGCTTGTGCCTCGAAAGCCCCGATTTCAGAGCATCAAAATCAGTGTTTTGAGGCACAACAAGATTTCAAGATGCAAGCCCCGATTCTAGAGCCAATAGCATCAAAATTCAATTTTGATGCACATTGTGCTCTTAGAACCCTGTTTTAGAAATTGTGCCTCAAAAGCTCCAATTTTGGAGCATCAAAATCGATCTTTCGAGGCACCACAAGGTTTCAATACACAAGTCACAATTCTAGAGGCTACGCATCAAAACGCAATTTTGATATACATCGTGCTCTTAAAACCTCATTTCAGAGTTTGTGCCTTGAAAGCTCTTATTTTGAAACATCATAATCAGTCTTTTGAGGCACAACAAGGTTTCAAGAAGCAAGCCCCGATTCTAGAGCTAGAAGAAATTGTGCCTCAAAAGCACCATTTTTGGAGCATCAAAATCGATCTTTGGAGGCACAATAAAGGTTACAAGATGCAAGTCCTGATTCTAGCGCCAATAGCGTTAAAGTTTGATTTTGACGGACATCGTGCTCTTAGATCCTTGGTTTGGAGCTTATGCCTCAAAATCATCGGTTTCGAAGTATCAAAACTGGTGTTTGGAGACATAACAAGATTTCGAGACACAACTCACTATTTTGGAGCCTGTAGTGTCAAAATGTGATTTTGATGCGCATTGTGCTCTTAGAACCTTGAAAGCTCCAGTTTCAAAACACCCAAATTAATATTTAAAGGCACAACAAGGTTTCAAGACACAAGTCCCAATTCTCAAGCTGATAGCATCAAAAGATGATTTTGACAAACATGATGTTCTTAGAACCTCATTTCGAAGGTTATCCCTCAAAAGCCTTGTTTTTCGAGCATAAAAACTAGTATTTGGGGGCACAACAAGGTTTCAAGACACAAGTCCCAATTTCAGAGTCAGTAGCATCAAAACGCAATTTTGATGTACAGCATGCTCTTAGAACCTCATTTCGGAGCTTGTGCCTTGGAAGCCTCGATTTTGGAACATGTAAGTCAGTGTTTGGAGGGACAACAAGGTTTCAAGAAGCAAGTCCCTATTGTAGAGTCAATAGCATCAAAATGTGATTTTGGCACACATCGTGTTCTTATAAACTCATTTTCGAGCTTGTGCCTCGAAAGCCCCAGCTTTGGAGCACCAAAATCAGTGTTTTCAGGCACAACAAGGTTTCAAGATGCAAGCCCCGATTCTAGAGCCATTAGCATCAAAATTCAATTTTGATGCATATTGTGGTCTTAGAACGCTATTTTAGAAATTGTGCCTCAAAAGCCCCAGTTTTGAAGCATCAAAATTGATGTTTGGAGGCACAACAAGGTTTCAAGATGCAAGTCCTGAATCTAGAGTTAGTAGCATCAAAATTTGATTTTGACACACAACAAGCTTTCAAGACGCAAGACCCTATACCGGAGCTTGTAGTGTCAAAACGTTATTTTGAAGCAAATCGTGCTCTTAGAACCTCGTTTCGGAGTGTGTGGCTCAAAAGCTCCAGTTTCAAAACATCAAAATCAATGTTTAAAGGAACAATAAGGTTTCAAGACACAAGTCCCGACTCTCAAGTTGATAGCGTCAAAACATGATTTTGACAAACATAGTGTTCTTAGAACCTCATTCCGGAGGTTGTGCCTCAAAAGCCTCATTTTTAGAGCATAAAAATTAGTGTTTGGAGGCACAACAAGGTTTCAAGGCACAAGTCCCAATTCTAGAGTTGGTAGTGTCAAAATGCAATTTTGATGTAAATCGTGCTCTTAGAACCTCATTTCAGAGCTTGTGCCTTGAAAGCCTTGTTTTGGAACATCAAAATAAGTGTTTGGAGGCATAACAATGTTTCAAGATGCAAGTCCCGATTCTAGACTCAATAGCATCAAAAATCTGCTTTTGGCGTACATCATGCTCTTAGAACCTCATTTCAAAGCGTGTGGCTCGAAAGATCTAGTTTCAAAACATCAAAATCAATGTTTAAAGGCACACCAAGGTTTCAAGACACAAGTCCCAATTCTCAAGGTCATCGCATCAAAACATGATTTTGACGAACATGGTGTTCTTAGAACCTCATTTCAGAGGTTGTACCTCAAAAGCCTCATTTTGGAGTATAAAAATTAGTATTTGGAGGCACAACAAGGATTCAAGACATAAGTCTCAATTCCAAAGTCGGTAGTGTCAAAATACAATTTTTACGTACATCGTGCTCTTAGAACCTCATTTTGGAGCTTGTGCTTTGAAATCCCTGATTTTGGAACATCAAAATGAATGTTTTGAGGCACAACAATGTTTCAAAAAGCAAGTCCCTATTCTGAATCCTATAGCACATGATTGTCTTAAGTTCATTTCGTAGCTTGTGCCTCGAAAAACTGAGTTTTGGAGCATCAAAATCAATGTTTGGAGGCACAAGGTTTCAAGATGCAAATCCCGATTCTAGAGTCAATAGCGTCAAAATCTGATTTTTGAGCACATCTTGGTCTTAGAAACTTATTTCAAAGCTTGTGCCTCGAAAGCCCCGGTTCGGAGCATCGAAATCATTGTTTTGAGGCACAACAAGACTTCAAGATGGAAGACCCGATTCTAGAGCCAGTGGCATAAAAATTCAATTTTGATGCACATTATGCTCTTAGAACCCTGTTTAATAAATTGTACCTCAATAGCCCCAGTTTTGGAGCATCAGAATCGATGTTTGGAGGCACAACAAGTTTTCAAGATGCAAGACCTAATTCTTAATTTGGAGCTTATGCTTGAAAATCTTTAGTTTCGAAGCATCAAAACTAGTGTCAGGAGGCACAACAAGAATTCAAGATGCAAGTCCCTATTCTAGAGCCTGTAGTGTGAAAACATGATTTTGATGGAAGTTCGTTTCGGAGCTTGTGCCTCGAAAGACTTAGTTTTCGAGCATCAAAATCAATGTTTGGAGGCACAACAAGGTTTCAAGATGCAAGTCCCGATTCTAGAGTCAATAGCATCAAAATCAAATTTTAGCGCACATCGTGCTCAAATCAGTGTTTTGAGACACAACAAGGTTTCAAGATGCAAGCCCTGATACTAGAGCCAGTAGCATCAAAATTCAAATTTCATGCCCATTGTGATGTTAGAACCCTGTTTTAGAAATTGTGCTTCAAAAGCCCCAGTTTTGGAGCATCAAAATCGATGTTGGGAAGCACAATAAGGTTTCAAGATGCAAGTCCTTATTCTAGAGCCGGTATCGTCAAAATTTAATTTTGATGCACATCGTGTTCTTAGAATGTTTTGGAGCTTATGCCTCAAAATCTTCAGTTTTGAAGCATCAAAATTGGTGTTTGGAGGCACAAGAAGCTTTCACGATGCAAGTCCCTATTGCAAAGCCTGTAGCGTCAAAACATAATTTTAATGTACATCATGCTCTTAGAACCTCATTTCACAGCTTGTGCCTTGAAATCACTGATTTTGGAACATCAAAATCAGTGTTTGGAGACACAACAGGTTTAAAGAAGCAAGTCCCTATTCCGGAGCTTGTAGCGTTAAAATTCCATTTTTACGCACAACAGTCTCTTAGAACCTCATTTCGTAGCATCAAAATGCAATTTTGATGTACATCGTGCTCTTAAAACTTCATTTCAGAGCTTGTGCCTTGAAAGCCCTTAATTTGCAACATCATAAACGCACAAAAAGGTTACAAAAAGCAAGTTCCTATTTTCGAGCCTGTATTTTGATGTACATCATTCTCTCAGAAGCTCATTTAAGAGCTTCTGCCTTGAAAGGCCCAGTTTTGGAGCATCAAAATCAATGTTTGGAGGCACAACAAGGTTTCAAGATGCAAGTCCTAATTCTAGAGTCAATAGCTTTAAAATCTAGTTTGGGAGCACATCGTGCTCTTAGAACCTCATTTTGAAGCCAGTAGCATCAAAATTTAATTTTGATGCAAATTGTGCTCTTAGAACCTTGTTTTGGAGCTTATGCCACAAAATCTTCGGTTTCAAAGCATCAAAATTGGTGTTTGGAGGGACAAGAAGATTTCAAGATGCAAGTCCCTATTCCAGAGCTGGTAGTGTCAAAACATGATTTTGATGCACATTGTGCTGTTAGAACCTCGTTTCGGAGCATATGGGTCAAAAGCTCCTATTTTAAAACATCAAAATCAATGTTTAAAGGCACAACAAGATTTCACAACACAAGTCCCGATTCTCAAGCTGATAGCATCAAAACATTATTTTGACAAACATGGTGTTCTTAGAACCTCATTTCAGAGGTTATGCCTCAAAAGCCTTGTTTTTGGAGCTTGTAGCATCAAAAATCCATTTTGACGCACTTCATTCTCTTAGAAGCTCAATTCGGAGCTTGTGCCTCAAAAGACCCAGTTTTGGAGCATCAAAATCAATGTTTGGAGGCACAACAAGGTTTCAAAACACAACTCCCTATTCTAGAGTCAATAGCATCAAAATCTAATTTTGGTGCACATCGTGCTCTTACAACCTCATTTTGAAGCTTGTGCATCGAAAGCCCCAGTTTTAGAGCATCAAAATCAATGTTTTGAGGAACAACAATGTTTCAAGATGCAAGCCCTGATTCTAGAGCCAGTGCCATCAAAATTCAATTTTGATGCACATTGTGCTCTTAGAACCCTGTTTTAAAAATTGTGCCTCAAAAGCTCTAGTTTTGGAGCATCAAAATCGATGTTTGGAGGCACAACAAGGTTTGAAGATGCAGTCCTGATTCTGGAGCCGATAGCGTCAAAATTTTATTTTGATGCACTTCGTTCTCTTAGAACCTTGTTTTGGAGCTTATGCCTCAAAATCTTCAGTTTTGGAGCATAAAAATTGGTGTTTGGAGGCACAACAAGCTTTCAAAACGCAAGTCCCTATTCCAGAGCTATAGTGTTAAAAAGTGATTTTGATGTGCATCGTGCTCTTAGAACCTCGTTTCCCAGCGTGTGGCTCGAAAGGTCTAGTTTCAAAACATCAAAATCAATGTTTTAAGGCACAACAAGGTTACAAGACACAAGTCCCGATTCTCAAGCAAATAGCATCAAAACATGATTTTGAAAAACATGGTGTTCTTAGAACCTCATTTCAGAGGTTGTGCCTAAAAAGCCTCATTTTTTTAGTATAAAAATTAGTGTTTGGAGGCACAACAAGGTTTCAAGACACAACTCCCAATTCCAAAGTCAGTAGCATCAAAACGCAATTTTGATGTACATCGTGCTCTTAGAACCTTATTTCGGAGCTTGTGCATTGAAAGGCATGATTTTCGCACATGAAAATCAGCGTTTGGAGGCACAACAAGTTTTCAAGAAGCAAGTCCCTATTTTGGAGCCTGTAGCGTCAAAATTTCATTTTGACGAACATCATTTATCTTAGAAGCTCATTTTGGAGCTTGTGCCTGGAAGGACAAAATTTTTTAGCATCAAAATCAATTTTTGGAGGCACAACAAGGTTTCAATATGCAAGTCTCTATTCTAGATTCAATAGCATAAAAATCTGATTTTGGTGCACATCGTGCACTTCAAACCTCATTTCAAAGCTTGTGCCTCAAAAGCCCCAGATTCAGAGCATCAAAATCAATGTTTTGAGGCACAACAAGGTTTCAAGATGCAAGCACCGATTCTAGAGCCAGTAGCATCAGAATTTAATTTTTATGCACATTGTGCTCTTAGAATGCTGTTTTCAGAAATTGTGCCTCAAAAGCCCCAATTTTGGAGCATCAAAATTGATGTTTGGAGACACAACAAGGTTTCAAGATGCAAGTCCTAATTCTGGAGCTGATAGTGTCAAAATTTTATTTTGATGCACATCGTGCTCTTAGAACCCTGTTTTGGAGCTTATGCCTCAAGATCATCAGTTTCGAAGCATCAAAATTGGTGTTTTTGATGCACATTGTCCCCTTAGAAACCTCTTTTAGAAATTGTGCCTCAAAAGCCCCAGTTTTGGAGCATCAAAATCGGTTTTTGGAGTCATAACAAAGTTTTGTGATGCAAGTCCCGATTATAGAGTCAATAGCATCAAAATCTGATTTTGGCGCACATCCTGTTCTCAAAACCTCATTCGAAGCATGTGCCTCTAAAGCCCCAAATTCAGAGCATCAGAATCAATGTTTTGAGGAACAATAAGCTTTCGAGATGCAAGTCTCAATTCTAGAGCTAGTAGCATCAAAATTGAATTTTGATGCACATTGGCTCTTAGAAACCCTGTGTTTAGAAATTTTGCTTCAAAAAGCCCCAGTTTTGGAGCTTATGCCTCAAAATCATCGGTTTCGAAGCATCAAAATTGGTGATTTGGAGGCACAACAAGCCTTTTCAAGACGCAAGTCCCTATTCCAAAGCCTGTAGTGTCAAAATGTGATTTTGATGCACATCGTGATTCTTAGAAACTCGTTTCAGAGCTTGTAGTGTCAAAACATGATTTTGATGCACATCGTGCTCCTAGAAACTCATTTCGAAGCATGTGGGCTGGAAAGCTCTAGTTTCAAAACACCCAAATTAATGTTTAAAGGCACAACAAGGTTTCAAGACACAAGTCCCAATTCTCAAGCTGATAGCATCAAAGCATGATTTTGACACACATCGTGCTCTTAGAACCTCATTTCAAAGCTAGTGCCTCAAAAGCCTTGGTTTCAGATCATTAAAATAAGTGTTTTGAGGCACAACAAGGTTTCAAGTTGCAAGCCCCTATTCTAGAGCCAGTAGCGTCAGAATTCAAGTTTGATGCAAATTGTGTCCTTCGAACCCTGTTTTAGAAATAGTTCCTCAAAAAGCCCCAGTTTTGGAGCATCAAAATTGATTTTTGGAGTCCACAACAAAGTTTCAAGATGCAAGTCCCGATTATAGAGTCAATAGCGTCAAAATCTAATTTTGGCGCGCATTGTGCTCTTAAAACCTCATTTGAAGCTTGTGCCCTCAAAAGCCCCAGATTTAGAACATCAGAATCAATATTTTGAGGCACAACAAGGTTTTCAAGATGCAAGCCCCGATTCTAGAGCCAGTAGCATCAAAATTTAATTTTGATGCACATTGTGCCTCAAAAGCCCCAAATTTGGAGCATCAAAATTGATGTTTGAAGACAACACAATGGTCTCAAGAAGCAAGTCCTGATTCTTGAGCCGGTAGCATGAAAATTTGATTTTGACGCACATTGTGCTCTTAGAACCTTGTTTTGGAGCTTATGAAAATTGGTGTTTGGAGGCACAACAAGCTTTCGAGACGCAAGTCCCTATTCTGGAGACTGTAGTGTCAAAACGTGATTTTGATGCACATCGTGCTATTAGAAACTCGTTTCGGAGCATGTGGCTCAAAAGCACCGATTTCAAAACTTCCAAATCAATGTTTAAACACACAACAAGGTTTCAAGACACAAGTCCCAATTCTCAAGCTGATAGCATCAAAACGCGATTTTGACAAACATGGTGTTCTTAGAACCTCATTTCGGAGGTTGTGACTCAAAAGCCTCATTTTCGAAACATAAAAATTAGTGTAATCACAACAAGGTTTCAAGACACAAGTCCCAATTCCAGAGTGGGTAGAGTCAAAATACAATTTTGATGTACATAATGCTCTTAGAAGCTCATTTCAGAGATTGTGCCAGGAAAGCCCTGCCTTTGGCACATCAAAATCAATGTTTTGACGCACAACAAGGTTCCAAGAAACAAGTCCCTATTCAAAAGCCAATAGTGCCAAAATTTCATTTTCGCACACATCATTCTTTGAGAAACTCATTTCAGAGCTTGTGCCTCGAAAGATTCAGTTTTGGAGCATCAAAATCAATGTTTGGAGGCACAACAAGGTTTCAAGGTGCAAGTCCTAATTCTAGAGTCAATAGCATCAAAATCTGATTTTGGTGCACATCGTGCTCTTAGAACCTCATTTCGAAGCTTGTGCCTCAAAAGCCCTTGTTTCGGATCATCAAAATCAGTGTTTTGAGGTACAACAAGGTTTCAAGATGCAAGCCCCTATTCTAGAGCCAGTAGCATAAAAATTGAAGTTTGAGGAACATTGTGCCCTTTGAACCCTATTTTAGAAATTGTGCCTCAAAAGCACTAGTTTTGGAGCATCAAAATCAATTTTTGGAGTCACAACAAACTTTCAAGATGCAAGTCCCGATTATAGAGTCAATAGCATCAAAATCTGATTTTGGTGCACATTGTGCTCTTAAAAACTCATTCGAAGCTTGTGCCTCAAAAGCCCTCGATTCAAAGCATTAGAATCAATGTTTTGAGGTACAACAAGATTTCAAGACGCAAGCCCCGATTCTAGAGCTAGTAGCATCAAAATTTAATTTTGATGCACATTGTGCTCTTAGAACCCTGTTTCAGAAATTGTGCCTCAAAAGCCCCAATTTTGGAGCATCAAAATCGATTTTTGGAGGCACAACAAGGCTTCATGATGCAAGTCCTCATTCTAGAGCTGGTAGTTTCAAAATTTGATTATGACGCACATTGTGCTCTTAGAACCTTGTTTTGGAGCTTATGCCTCAAAATTATTGGTTTCGAAGCATCAAAATTGGTCTTTGGAGGCACAACAAGCTTTCGAGATGCAAGTCCCTATTCTGGAGCCTGTAGTGTCAAAACATGATTTTGATGCACATCGTGCTCTTAGAAACTCGTTTCGAAGCATGTTGCTCGAAAGCACTAGTTTCAAAACACCAAAATCAATGTTTAAAGGCACAACAAGGTTTCAGGACATAAGTTCCAATTCTCAAGTTGATATCATGAAAACACGATTTTGACAAACATGGTGTTCTTAGAACCTCATTTCGGAGGTTGTGACTATGAACCCTCAGTTTTGGAACATAAAAATAAGTGCTTGGAGTCACAACAAGGTTTCAAGACACAAGTCCCAATTCCAGAGTGGGTAGAGTCAAAATGCAATTTTGATGTACATCATGCTCTTAGAACCTCATTTTGGAGATTGTGCCTGGAAAGCCTTGATTTTGGCACATGAAAATCAATGTTTTGATGCACAATAAGGTATTCCGGAGCCAGTAGTGTCAAAATTCCATTTTGAGGCACATCATTCTTTGAGAAGCTCATTTCAGAGCTTGTGCCTCAAAAGACTCAGTTTTGGAGCATGAAAATCAATGTTTGGAGGCACAACAAGGTTTCAAGATGCAAGTTCCGATTCCAGAGTCAATAGCATCAAAATCTGATTTTGGTGCGCATCGTGCTCTTAGAACCTCATTTCGAAGCTTGTGCCTCAAAAGCCTTGGTTTCAGATAATCAAAATTAGTGTTTTGAAGCACAACAAGGTTTCAAGATGCAAGCCCCTATTCTAGAGCCAGTAGCATCAAAATTCAAGTTTGATGCACATTGTGCTATTAGAACCCTGTTTTAGAAATTGTGCCTCAAATGCCCCAGTTTTGGAGAATCAAAATTGATTTTTGGAGTCACAACAAAGTTTCAAGATGCAAGTCTCGATTATAGAGTCAATAGCGTCAAAATCTGATTTTGGCGCACATCGTTCTCCTAAAACCTCATTCGAATCTTGTGCCTCAAAAGCCCAAGATTCAAAGCATCAGAATCAATGTTTTGAGGCAGAACAATGTTTCAAGATGCAAGCCCGGATTCTAGAGCCAGTAGCATCAAAATTTAATTTTGATGCACGTTGTGCTGTTAGAACCCTGTTTTAGAAATTGTGCCTCAAAAGCCCCAGTTTTGGAGCATCGTGCACTTAGAACCTTGTTTTGGAGCATATGCCTCAAAATCATCGGTTTTGAAGCATCAAAATTGGTGTTTGGAGGCACAACAAGCTTTTCGAGATGTAAGTCCCTATCTTGGAGCCTGTAGTGTCAAAACTTAATTTTGATGCACATAGTACTCTTAGAAACTCATTTTGGAGCATGTGGCTTGAAAGCTCCAGTTTCAAAATACCCAAATCAATGTTTAAAGGTACAACAAGGTTTCAAGAAACAAGTCCCAATTGTCAAGATGATAGTGTCAAATTACGATTTTGACAAACATTGTGTTCCCTAGGACCTCATTTTGGAGGTTGTGACTCAAAAGCCTCATTTTTGAAACATAAAAATTAGTGTTTGGAGTCACAACAAGATTTCAAGACACAAGCCCCAATTCCAGATGGGGTAGAGTCAAAATGCAATTTTGATGTACATCATGCTCTTAGAACCTAATTTCGGAGATTGTGCCTTGAAAGTCCTGATTTTGGCAAATCAAAATCAATGTTTTGAGGCACAACAAGGTTTCAAAAAACAAGTCCCTATTTCGGAGCTAGTAGCGTCAAAATTCCATTTTGACGCACATCATTCTTTGAGAAGCTCATTTCATAGCTTGTGATTTGAAAGACCCAGTTTTGGAGCATCAAAATCAATATTTGGAGGCACAACAAGGTTTCAAGATGCAAGTCCCGATTCTAGAGTCAATAGCATCAAAATCTGATTTTGGTGCACATCGTGCTCTTAGAACCTCATTTCAAAGCTTGTGCCTCAAAAGCCTTGGTTTCGGATCATCAAAATCAGTGCTTTGAGGCACAAGAAGGTTTCAAGATGCAAGCCCCTATTCTAGAGCCAGTAGCATCAAAATTCAAGTTTGATGCACATTGTGCCCCTAAAACTCTGTTTTAGAAATTGTGCATCAAAAGCCCCAATTTTGGAGCATCAAAATCGATTTTTGGAGTCACAATAAAGTTTCAAGATGCAAGTCCCGATTATAGAGTCAATAGCGTGAAAATCTGATTTTGGCACACATCGTGCTCTTAAAACCTCATTCAAATCTTGTGCCTCAAAAGCCCCAGATTCAAAGCATCAAAATCAATATTTTGAGGCACAACAAGGTTTCAAGATGCAAGCCCCGATTCTAGAGCCAGTAGCATCAAAATTTTATTTTGATGCACATTGTGCTCTTAGAACCCTGTTTTAGAAATTGTTCCTCAAAAGCCCCAGTTTTGGAGCATCAAAATCGATGTTTGGAGGCACAACAAGGTTTCAAGATGCAAGTCCTTATTCTGGAGCCGGGTAGCGTTAAAATTTGATTTTGACGCACATCATGCTCTTAGAATGTTGTTTTGGAGATTCTGATGCACATCGTGCTCTTAGAAAGTTGTTTCGGAGCATGTGGCTCAAAAGCTCCAATTTTAAAACACCCAAATCAATGTTTAAAGGCACAATAAGGTTTCAAGAAACAATTCCCAATTCTCAAGCTCATAGCATCAAAACATGATTTTGACAAACATTGTGTTCTCTAGAACCTCATTTCAGAGGTTTTTCTCATTTCAGAGGTTGTGACTCAAAAGCCTCATTTTTGGAATATAAAAATTAGTGGTTGGAGTCACAACAATGTTTCAAGACACAAGTCCCAATTCCAAAGTGGGTAGAGTCAAAATGCAATTTTGATGTACATCATTCTCTTAGAACCTCATTTCGGAGATTGTGTCTTGAAATCCCTGATTTTGGTACATCAAAATCAATGTTTTGAGGCACAACAACGTTTCAAGAAACAAGTCCCTATTCCGGAGCCAGTAGTGTCAAAATTCAAGTTTGGTGCACATTGTGCCCTTAGAACATTGTTTTAGAAATTGTGCCTCAAAAGCCCCAGTTTTGGAGCATCAAAATCGATTTTTGGAGTCAATACAAAGTTTCAAGATGCAAGTCTCAATTATAGAGTCAATAGCGTCAAAATCTGATTTTGGCGCACATCATGCTCTTAAAACCTCATTCTAAGCTTGTGCCTCAAAAGCCCCAGATTCAGAGCATCAGAATCAATGTTTTGAGGCACAACAACATTTCAAGCTGCAAGCCCTGATTCTAGAACCAATAGCATCAAAATTTAATTTTGATGCATATTGTGCTCTTAGAACCTTGTTTTGGAGTTTATGCCTCAAAATCATCAGTTTCAAAGCATCAAAATTGGTGTTTGGAGGCACAACAAGCTTTCGAGACGCAAGTCGCTATTCTGGAGCCTGTAGTGTCAAAACGTGATTTTGATGCACATCGTGCTCTTAGAAACTCGCTCCGAAGCATGTGGCTCGAAAGCACCAGTTTCAAAACACCCAAATCAATGTTTAAAGGCACAACAAGGTTTCAAGACACAAGTCCCAATTCTCAAGCTGATAGCATCGAAACACGATTTTGACAAACATGGTGTTCTTAGAACCTCATTTAGGAGGTTGTGACTCAAAAGCCTCATTTTAGGAACATAAAAATTAGTGTTTGGAGTGACAACAAGGTTTCAAGACATAAGTCCCAATTCCAGAGTGGGTAGAGTCAAAATGCAATTTTGATGTACATCATGCTCTTAGAATGTCAAAATTTGATTTTGACGCACATCGTGCTCTAAGAACCTTGTTTTGGAGCTTATGCCTCAAAATCATCACTTTCAAAGCATCAAAATTGGTGTTTGGAGGCACAAAAAGCTTTGGAGATGCAAGTCCCTATTCCAGAGCCTATAGTGTCAAAAAATGATTTTCATGCACATCGTGCTCTTAGAAATTTGTTTCGAAGCATGTGGCTTGAAAGCACCAGTTTCAAAAAATCCAAATCAATGTTTAAAGGCACAACAAGGTTTCAAGACACATGTCCCAATTCTCAAGCTGATAGCATCAAAACACGATTTTGATTTTGGCACACAACATGTTCTTAGAAACTCATTTCGGAGCTTGTGCCTCGAAAGCCCCAGTTTTGGAGCACCAAAATCAGTGTTTTGAGGCACAACAAGGTTTCAAGATGCAAGCCCCGATTCTAGAGCCAATAGCATCAAAATTCAATGTTGATGCATATTGTGGTCTTAGAACGCTATTTTAGAAATTGTGCCTCAAAAGCCCCAGTTTTGGAGCATCAAAATTGATGTTTGTAGGCACAACAAGGTTTCAAGATGCAAGTCCTGATTCTGGAGTCAGTAGCATCAAAATTTGATTTTGACGCACATCGTGCTCTTAGAACCTTATTTTGGAGCTTATGCCTCAAAATCTTCGGTTTCAGAGCATCAAAATTGGTGTTTGGAGGCACAATAAGCTTTCAAGATGCAAGTCCCTATACCAGAGCTTGTAGTGTCAAAACGTTATTTTCAAGCAAATTGTGCTCTTAGAACCTCGGTTCGAAGCGTGTGGCTCGAAAGCTCCAGTTTCAAAACATCAAAATCAATGTTTAAACGCACAATAAGATTTCAAGACACAAGTCCCGACTCTCAAGTTGATAGCATCAAAACATGATTTTGACAAACATGGTGTTCTTAGAACCTCATTTCGGAGGTTGTGCCTCAAAAGCCTTATTTTTGGAGCATAAAAATTAGTGTTTGGAGGCACAACAATCTTTCAAGGCACAAGTCCCAATTCCAGAGTTGGTAGCGTCAAAACATAATTTTGATGTACATCATGCTCTTAGAACCTCATTTCATGGCTTGTGCCTTGAAAGCCCTGTTTTGGAACATCAAAATCAGTGTTTCGAGGCATAACAATGTTTCAAGATGGAAGTCCCGATTCTAGAGTCAATAGCATCAAAATCTGATTTTGGCATACATCATGCTTGTAGAATCTCATTTCAAAGCATGTGGCTCAAACCTTCAGTTTCAAAACATCAAAATCAATGTTTAAAGGCACAGCAAGGTTTCAAGACACAAGTCCTGATTCTCAGGCTCATAGCATCAAAACATGATTTTGACGAACATGGTGTTCTTAGAACCTCACTTCAGAGGTTGTGCCTCAAAAGCCTCATTTTGGAGTATAAAAATTAGTATTTGGAGGCACAACAAGGATTCAAGACATAAGTCCCAATTGCAGAGTCGGTAGTGTCTAAACGCAATTTTTATGTACATCGTGGTCTTAGAACCTCATTTTGGAGCTTGTGCTTTGAAATCCCTTATTTTGGAACATCAAAATGAATGTTTTGAGGCACAACAATGTTTCAAAAAGCAAGTCCCTATTCTGAAGTTTTGGAGCATCAAAATCAATGTTTGAAGAGGCACAATTGCAAATCTCGATTCTAGAGTCAATAGCGTCAAAATCTAATTTTTGAGCACATCTTTCTCTTAGAACCTTATTTCAAAGCTTGCGCCTCGAAAGCCCCAGTTTGGAGCATCAAAATCATTGTTTTGAGGCACAACAAGCCTTCAAGATGGAAGACCCGATTCTAGAGCCAGTAGCATCAAAATTCAATTTTGATGCACATTATGCTCTTACAACCCTGTTTAATAAATTATGCCTCAAAAGCCCCAGTTTTGGAGCATCAAACTTGATGTTTGGAGGCACAACAAGGTTTCAAGATGCAAGTCCTGATTCTGGAGCCATTAGCTTCAAAATTTGATTTTGATGCACATTGTGCTCTAAGATTATTATTTTGGAGCTTATGCCTGAAAATCTTTAGTTTCGAAGAATCAAAACTAGTGTTAGGAGGCACAACAAGCTTTCAAGATGCAAGTCCCTATTCCGGAGCTTGTAGTGTGAAAACATGATTTTGATGCAAGTTCATTTTGGAGCTTGTGCCTCGAAAGACCCAGTTTTGGAGCATCAAAATCAATGTTTGGAGCCACAACAAGGTTTCAACATGCAAGTCCTGATTCAAAAGTCAATAGCGTCAAAATCTTATTTTGGCGCACATCGTGCTCAAATCAGTGTTTTGAGCCACAACAAGGCTTCAAGATGCAAGCCCCGATTCTAGAGCCAGTAGCATCAAAATTCAAATTTCATGCCCATTGTGATGTTAGAACCCTATTTTAGAAATTGTGCTTCAAAAGCCCCAATTTTGGAGCATCAAAATAGATGTTTGGAAGCACAATAAGGTTTCAAGATGCAAGTCCTTATTCTGAAGCCGATATCATCAAAATTTAGTTTTGATGCACATCATGTTCTTAGAATGTTTTAGAGCTTATGCCTCAAAATCTTCAGTTTTGAAGCATCAAAATTGGTGTTTGGAGGCACAAGAAGCTTTCAAGATGCAAGTCCCTATTGCGGAGCCTGTAGCGTAAAAACATAATTTTAATGTACATCATGATCTTAGAACCTCATTTCGCAGCTTGTGCCTTGAAATCACTGATTTTGGAACATCAAAATCGGTGTTTGGAGACACAACAACATAATTTTAATGTACATCATGCTCTTAGAAACTTGTTTTGGAGCATGTGGCTCGAAAGCACCAGTTTCGAAACACCCAAATCAATGTTTAAGGCACAACAAGGTTTCAAGACACTAGTCCCAATTCTCAAGGTGATAGCATCAAAACATGATTTTGACAAACATGATGTTCTTAGAACCTCATTTCGGAGGTAGTGACTCAAAAGCCTCATTTTTGGAACATAAAAATTAGTGTTTGGACTCACAACAAGGTTTCAAGACACAGGTCCCAATTCCAAAGTGGGTAGAGACAAAGTACAATTTTGATGTACATCATGCTCTTAGAATCTCATTTTGGAGATTGTGCCTTGAAAGCCCCGATTTTGGCACATCAAAATCAATGTTTTAAGGCACAACAAGGTTTTAAGAAACAAGTCCCTATTCTTGAGCCAATAGCGTCAAAATTCCATTTTGACACACATCATTCTTTGAGAAACTCATTTCAGAGCTTGTGCCTCAAAAGACTCAGTTTTGGAGCATCAAAATCAATGTTTGGAGGCACAACAAGGTTTCAAGATGCAAGTCCCGATTCTAGAGTCAATAGCATCAAAATCTTATTTTGGTGCACATCATGCTCTTAGAACAACATTTCAAAGCTTGTGCCTCAAAAGCCCTGGTTTCGGATCATCAAAATCAATTTTTTGAGGCACAACAAGGTTTCAAGATGCAAGCCCCCATTCTAGAGCCAGTAGCATCAAAATTCAAGTTTGATGCACTTTGTGCCCTTAGAACCCTGTTTTAGAAAATGTACCTCAAAAGCCCCAGTTTTGGAGCATCAAAATAAATTTTTGGAGTCACAACAAACTTTCAAGATGCAAGTCCCAATTATAGAGTCAATAACGTCAAAATCTGATTTTGGTGCACATCGTGCTCTTAAAAACTCATTCGAAGCTTGTGCCTCAAAAGCGCTAGATTCAAAGCATCAGAATCAATGTTTTGAGTTACAACAAGGTTTCAAGATGCAAGCCCCGATTCTACAGCCAGTAGTATCAAAATTTAATTTTCATGAACATTGTGCTCTTAGAACCCTATTTCAGAAATTGTGCCTCAAAAGCCTCAATTTTGGAGCATCAAAATTGATGTTTGGAGGCACAACAAGGCTTCAAGATGCAAGTCCTGATTCTGGAGCCGGTCGCATCAAAATTTGATTATGACGCACATCGTGCTCTTAGAACCTTGTTTTGGAGCTTATGCCTTAAAATCATCGGTTTCGAAGCATCACAATTGGTGTTTGGAGGCACAACAAGCTTTCAAGATGCAAGTCCCTATTCCGGAGCTTGTAGTGTCAAAACGTGATTTTGATGCACATCGTGCTCTTAGAAACTCATTTCGGAGCATGTGGCTTGAAAGCACCAGTTTCAAAACACCCAAATCAATGTTTAAAGGCACAACAAGGTTTCAAAACACAAGTCCCAATTCTCAAGCTAATAGTATCAAAACATGATTTTGACAAACATGGTGTTCTTAGAACCTTATTTCGGAGGTTGTGACTCAAAAGCCTCATTTTTGGAACATAAAAATTAGTGTCAATGTTTGGAGGCACATCAAGGTTTCAAGATGCAATTCCCGATTCTATAGTCAATAGCATCAAAATCTAATTTTGGTGCACATCGTGCTCTTAGAAGCTCATTTCAAAGCTTGTGCCTCAAAATCCCTAGTTTCAGATCATCAAAATAAGTATTTTGAGGCACAACAAGGTTTTAAGATGCAAGCCTAGAGCTAGTAGCATCAAAATTCAAGTTTGATGCACATTGTGCCTCAAAAGCCCCAGTTTTGGAGCATCAAAATTGATTTATGGAGTCACAACAAAGTTTCAAGATGCAAGTCCCAATTATAGATTCAATAGCTTGTGCCTCAAAAGCCCCAGATTTCAAGACACAAGTCCCGATTCTCAAGCTGATAGTCTCAAAACACGATTTTGACAAACATGGTATTCTTAGAACCTTATTTCGGAGGTTGTTCCTAAAAAGCATCATTTTTTGAGCATAAATATTAGTGTTCGGAGGCACAACAAGGTTTCAAGAAACAAGTCCCAATTCCAAAGTCGGTAGCATCAAAACACAATTTTGATGTTCATCGTACTCTTAGAACCTCATTTCAGAGCTTGTGCCTTGAAAGCCATGTTTTGGAACATCAAAATCAGTGTTTGGAGGCATAATAAAGTTTCAAGATGCAAGTCCCGATTCTAGAGTCAATAGCATCAAAATCTAATTTTAGTGCACATCGTGCTCTTAGAACCTTATTTCAGAGCGTGTGGCTCGAAAGCTCTAGTTTCAAAATATCAAAATCAATGTTTAGAGGCACACCAAGGTTTCAAGACACAAGTCTTGATTCTCAAGTTCATAGTGTCAAAACATGATTTTGATGAACATGGTGTTCTTAGATCCTCATTTCAGAGATTGTGCCTCAAAAGCCTCATTTTGGAGTATAAAAATTAGTATTTGGAGGCACAACAAGGTTTCAAGACACAAGTCGCAATTCCAGAGTTGGTAGTGTCAAAACACAATTTTTATGTACATCCTGCTCTTAGAAGTTCATTTTGGAGCATCAAAATCAATGCCTCATTTGGGAGTATAAAACTTAGTATTTGGAGGCACAACAAGGTTTCAAGACACAAGTCCCAATTCCAGAGTCGGTAGTGTCAAAACGCAATTTTTATGTACATCCTGCTTTTAGAATCTAATTTCGGAGCTTGTGCTTTGAAAGCCCTGATTTTGGAACATCAAAATGAATGTTTGGAGGCACAACAAGGTTTCAAGATGCAAATCTTGATTCTAGAGTTAATAGCATCATAATTTAATTTTTGAGCACATCTTGCTCTTAGAACCTTATTTCAAAGCTTGTGCCTTGAAAGCCCCAGTTCAGAGCATCATAATCATTGTTTTGAGGCACAACAAGATTTCAAGATGGAAGACCCAATTCTAGAGCCAGTAGCATCAAAATTCAATTTTGATGCACATTGTGCTCTTAGAACCTTGTTTAATAAATTGCACCTCAAAAGCCCCAGTTTTGGAGCATCAAAATCAATGTTTGGAGGCACAACAAGTTTTCAAGATGCAAGTCCTGATTCTGGAGCCAGTAGCTTCAAAATTTGATTTTGATGCACATTTGGAGCTTATGCCTGAAAATCTTTAGTTTCAAAGCATCAAAACTATTGTTAGGAGGCACAACAAGCTTTCAAGATGCAAGTCCCTATTCTGGAGCCTGTAGTGTGAAAACATGATTTTGATGCAAGTTCATTTCGGAGCTTGTGCCTCAAAAGACCTAGTTTTGGAGCATCAAAATAAATGTTTGGAGGCACAACAAGGTTTCAAGATGCAAGTTCCGATTCCAGAGTCAATAGCGTCAAAATCTGATTTTGGCCTACATCATGGTCAAATCAGTGTTTTGAGGCACAACAAGGTTTCAAGATGCAAGCCATGATTCTAGAGCCAATAGCATAAATATTCAAATTTCATGCCCACTGTGATGTTAGAACCCTATTTTAGAAATTGTGCCTCAAAAGCCCCAGTTTTGGAGCATCAAAATTGATGTTTCGAAGCACAATAAGGTTTCAAGATGCAAGTCCTTATTCTGGTATTGTCAAAATTTGATTTTCATGCACAACATGTTCTTAGAATGTTTTGGAGCTTATGCCTCAAAATCTTCGGTTTCAAAGCATCAAAATTGGTGTTTGGAGGCACAACAAGCTTGCAAGATGCAAGTCCCTATTGCGGAGCCTGTAGTGTCAAAACATAATTTTGTTGTACATCGTGCTCTTAGAACCTTTGAGGCACAACAAGCTTTCAAGAAGCAAGCCCCGATTCTAGAGCTAGTAGCATCAAAATTTAATTTTGATGCACATTGTGCTCTTAGAAACCTGTTTTAGAAATTGTGCCTCAAAAGTATCAGTTTTGGAGCATCAAAATCGATGTTTGGAGGCACAACAAGGTTTCAAGATGCAAGTCCTAATTCTAGAGCCGATAGCATTAAAATTTGATTTTCCTGCACATTGTGCTCTTAGAACCTTGTTTTGGAGCTTATGCCTAAAAATCATTGGTTTCGAAGCATCAAAACTGGTTTTTGGAGGCATAACAAGCTTTTGAGATGCAAGTCGCTATTCCAGAGCCTGTAGTGTCAAAATGTGATTTTGATGCACATCGTTCCCTTAGAACCTCAAAAGCTCCAGTTTCAAAACACTCAAATTAACGTTTAAAGGCACAACAAGGTTCTAAGACACAAGTCCCAATTCTCAAGCTGATAGCATCAAAACACCATTTTGACAAACATGGTGTTCTTAGAACCTCATTTCAGAGGTTGTCCCTCAAAAGCCTTGTTTTTCGAGCATAAAAATTAATATTTGGAGGCACAACAAGGTTTCAAGACACAAGTCCCAATTTCAAAGTCGGTAGCATCAAAATGCAATTTTGATGTACAGCGTGCTCTTAGAACCTCATTTCGGAGCTTGTGCCTTGAAAGCCCCGATTTTGGAAGATGTAAGTTAGTGTTTGGAGGCACAACAAGGTTTCAAGAAGCAAGTCCCTATTGTAGAGTCAATAGCATCAATTCTCAAGCTGATAGCATCAAAACACGATTTTGACAAACATGGTGTTCTTCGAACCTCATTTCGGAGGTTGTCACTCAAAAGCCTCATTTTTGGAACATAAAAATTAGTGTTTGGAGTCACAACAAGGTTTCAAGACACAAGTCCCAATTCCAGAGTGGGTAGAGTCAAAATGCAATTTTGATGTACATCATGCTCTTAGAACCTCATTTCAGAGATTGTGCTTTGAAAGCCTTGATTTTGGCATATCAAAATCAATGTTTTGAGGCACAACAAGGTTTCAAGAAAAAAGTCCCTATTCTGGAGCCGGTAGCGTGAAAATTCCATTTTGACGCACATCTTTCTTTGAGAAGCTCATTTCAGAGCTTGTGCCTCAAAAGACTCAGTTTTGGAGCATCAAAATCAATATTTGGAGGCACAACAAGGTTTCAAGATTTAAGTCCCGATTCTAGAGTCAATAGAATCAAAATCTAATTTTGGTGCACATCGTGCTCTTAGAACCTCATTTCGAAGCTTGTGCCTCAAAAGCCCTAGTTTCTGAACATCAAAATCAGTGTTTTGAGGCAGAACAAGGTTTCAAGATGCAAGCTCCTATTCTAGAGCCAGTAGCATCAAAATTCAAGTTAGATGCACATTGTGCCTTTAGAACCCTATTTTAGAAATTGTGCCTCAAAAGCCCCAGTTTTGGAGCATCAAAATCATTTTTTGGAGTCACAAAAAAATTTCAAGTTGCAAGTCCCAATTATAGAGTCAACAGCGTCAAAATCTGATTTTGGTGTACATCATGCTCTTAAAACCTCATTCAAAGCTTTTGTCTGGAAAGCCCCTGATTCAGAGCATCAGAATCAATGTTTTGTGGCACAACAAGGTTTCAAGATACAAGCCCCAATTCTGGAGCCAGTAGCATCAAAATTTAATTTTGATGCACATTGTGCTCTTAGAACCCTGTTTCAGAAATTGTGCCTCAAAAGCCCCTATTTTGGAGCATCAAAATCGATGTTTGGAGGCACAACAAGGTTTCAAGGTGCAAGTCCTAATTCTAGAACCGGTAGCATCAAAATTTTATTTTGATGCACATCGTGCTCTTAGAACCTTGTTTTGGAGCTTATGGCTCAAAATCATTGGTTTCCAAGCATCAAAATTTGCAAGCTTTCGAGACGTAAGTCCCTATTGCAGAGCCTGTAGTGTCAAAACGTGATTTTGATGCACATTGTGCTCTTAAAAACTCATTTCGGAGCATGTGGCTCGAAAGCACGAGTTTCAAAACACCCAAGTCAATGTTTAAAGGCACAACAAGGTTTCAAGACACAAGTCCCAATTCTCAAGCTCATAGCATCAAAACACGATTTTGACAAACATGGTGGTCTTAGAACTTCATTTAGGAGGTTGTGACTCAAAAGCCTCATTTTTGGAATATAAAAATTAGTGTTTGGAGTCACAACAAGATTTCAAGACACAAGTCCCAATTCCAGAGTGGGTAGAGGCAAAATGCAATTTTGATGTACATCATGCTCTTAGAGCCTCATTTCGGAGATTGTCCCTTGAAAGCCCTTATTTTGGCACATCAAAATCAATGTTTCGAGGCACAACAAGGTTTCAAGAAACAAGTCCCTAGTCCCGAGCTAGTAGCGTCAAAATTCCATTTTGACGCACATCATTCTTTGAGAAGCTTATTGCAGAGCTTGTGCCTCGGAAGATTGAGTTTTGGAGCATCAAAATCAATGTTTGCAAGCACAACAATGTTTCAAGATGCAAGTACCGATTCTAGAGTCAATGGCATCAAAATCTAATTTTGGTGCACATTGTGCTCTTAGAACCTCATTTCGAAGCTTGTGCCTCAAAAGCCCTGGTTTTCGATCATCAAAATCAATGTTTTGAGGCACAACAAGGTTTCAAGATGCACTGTGTCTTTCGAGGCACAAGCTCTGAAATGAACTTCTAAGAGAATCATGTGCTATAGGATCCAGAATAGGGACTTGCTTTTTCAAACATTGTTGTGCCTCAAAACATTCATTTTGATGTTCCAAAATCAGGGCTTTCATAGCAAAAGCTTCGAAATGAGTTTCTAAGAGCAGGATGTACATAAAAATTGCATTTTGACACTACCGACTCTGGAATTGGGAATTGTGTCTTGAAACCTTGTTGTGCCTCCAAATACTAATTTTATACTCCAAAATGAGGCTTTTGAGGCACAACCTCTAAATGAGGTTCTAAGAACACCATGTTCGTCAAAATCATGTTTTGACGCTATGAACTTGAGAATCGGGACTTGTGTCTTGAAACCTTGGTGTGCCTCTAAACATTGATTTTGATGTTTTGAAACTAGAGCTTTCGAGCCACACGCTCCGAAATAAGGTTCTAAGAGCACCATGTGCACCAAAATTAGATTTTGATGCTATTGACTCTAGAAGCGGGACTTGCATCTTGAAACTTTATTATGCCTCCAAACACTGATTTTGATGTTCCAAAACAGGGCTTTCAAGGCACAAGCTCTGAAATGAGGTTCTAAGAGTACGATGTACATCAAAATTGTGTTTTGATGCTATCGACTTTGGAATTGGGACTTGTTCCTTGAAACCTTGTTGTGCCTCCAAACACTAATATTTATGCTCAAAAAATGATGCTTTTTAGGCACGACCTCCGAAATAAGGTTTTAAGAATACCATGTTTGTCAAAATCATGTTTTGACGCTATTAGCTTGAGAATCGAGACTTGTGTCTTGAAACCTTGTTCTGTCTTTAAACATTGATTTTGATGTTTTGAAACTAGAGCTTTCGAGCCATGCTATGAAATGAGGTTCTAAGAGCATGATGTGCATCAAAATTACATTTTCTGGAATAGGGACTTGCCTCTTGACACCTTGTTGTGCCTCCAAACACTAATTTTGATTATCCAAAATCAGGGCTTTCAAGGCACAAGCTCCGAAATGAGGTTCTAAGAGCACGATGTACATCAAAATTGCATTTTGATGCTACCAACTCTTGAATTGGCACTTGTGCCTTGTTAGCTTGATGTAAATCATGCTCTTAGAACCGCATTTCGGAGATTGTGCCTTGAAAGCCCTGATTTTGGCACATCAAAATCAAAGTTTTGACGCACAACAAACTTTCAAGAAACAAGTCCCTATTCCGGAGCCAATAGCGTCAAGATGCAAGTATTGATTCTGGAGCCCGTAGCTTCAAATTTGATTTTGACGCATATCATGCTCTTAGAACCTTTTTTTGGTGCTTATTCCTCAAAATCATCGGTTTCGAAGCATCAAAATTGGTGTTTGGAGGTACAACAAGCTTTCGAGATGCAAGTCCCTATTCCGAAGCCTGTAGTGTCAAAGAGTGATTTTGATGCACATCATGATCTTAGAAACTCATTTCGGATCATGTGGCTCGAAAGCACCAGTTCCAAAACACCCAAATCAATGTTTAAAGGCACAACAAGGTTTCAAGAAACAAGTCCCTATTCTGGAGACAGTAGCGTCAAAATTCCATTTTGACACACATCATTCTTTGAGAAGCTCATTTCAGAGCTTGTGCCTCGAAAGACTCAATTTTGGAGCATCAAAATCAATATTTGGAGATACAACAAGGTTTCAATATGCAAGTCCAAATTCTAGAGTCAGTAGCATCAAAATCTGATTTTGGTGCACATTGTGCTCTTAGAACCTCATTTCAAAGCTTGTGCCTCAAAAGCCCTTGTTTCGGATCATCAAAATCATTGTTTTGAGGCACAACAAGGTTTCAAGGTGCAAGCCCCTATTCTAGAGCCAGTAGCATCAAAATTATATTTTGATTCACATTGTGCCCTTAGAACCCTGTTTTAGAAATTGTGCCTCAAAAGCCCCAGTTTTTGAGCATCAAAATCGATTTTTAGAGTCACAATAAATTTTCAAGATGCAAGTCTCGATTATAGAGTCAAAAGCGTCAAAATCTGATTTTGGTGCACATGATGCTCTTAAAACCTCATTTGAAGCGTGTGCCTCAAAAGCCCCAAATTTAGAGCATAAGAATCAATGTTTTGAGGCACAACAAGGTTTCAGGATGCAAACCTTGATTCTAGAGCTAGTAGATGCACATTGTGCTCTTAGAACCCTATTTCAGAAATTGTGCCTCAAAAGCCCCAATTTTGGAGCATCAAAATCAATGTTTGGAGGCACAACAAGGTTTCAAGATGCAAGTCTTGATTCTCGAGGCAGTAGCATCAAAATTTGATTTTGACGCACATCGTGCTCTTAGAACCTTGTTTTGGAGCTTATGCCTCAAAATCTTCAATTTTGAAGCATCAAAATTGGTGTTTGGAGGCACAACAAGCTTTCGAGATGCAAGTCCCTATTCCAGAGCCTGTAGTGTCAAAACGTGATTTTGATGCACATCGTGCTCTTAGAAACTCGTTATGAAGCATGTGGCTCGAAAGCACCAGTTTCAAAACACCCAACTCAATGTTTAAAGGCACAACAAGGTTTCAAGACACAAGTCCCAATTCTCAAGCTGATAGAATCAAAACTCAATTTTGACAAACATGGTGTTCTTAGAACCTCATTTAGGAGGTTGTGACTCAAAAGCCTCATTTTTGGAACATAAAAATTAGTGTTTGGAGTCATAACAAGGTTTCAAGACACAAGTCCCAATTCCAGAGTGGGTAGAGTCAAAATGCAATTTTGATGTATATCATGCTCTTAGAACCTCATTTCGGAGATTGTGCTTTGAAAGCCCTAATTTTAGCACATCAAGATCAATGTTTTGAGGCACAACAAGGTTTCAAGAAACAAGTCCTTATTCTGGAGCCAGTAGCATCAAAATTCCATTTTGATGCACATCATTCTTTGAGAAGATCATTTCAGAGCTTGTGCCTCAATAGATTCAGTTTTGTAGAATCAAAATCAATGTTTGGAGGTACAGAAAAGGTTTCAATATGCAAGTCCCGATTCTAGAGTAAATAGTATCAAAATCTGATTTTGGTACACATCGTGCTCTTAGAACCTCATTCCGAAGCTTGTGCCTCAAAAGGCCTGGTTTCGGATCGTCAAAATCGGTGTTTTGAGGCACAACAAGGTTTCAAGATGCAAGCCCCTATTCTAGAGCGAGTAGCGTCGAAATTCAAGTTTGATGCAAATTGTGCCTCAAAACCCCAGTTTTGGAGCATCAAAATGGATTTTTGGAGTCACAACAAAGTTTCAAGATGCACGTCTTGATTATAGAGTCAAAAGCGTCAAAATCTGATTTTGGTGCACATCGTGCTCTTAAAACCTCATTGGAAGCTTGTGCCTCAAAAGCCCTAGATTCAGAGCATTAGAATCAATGTTTTGAGGCACAACAAGGTTTCAAGATGCAAGTCTTGATTCTAGAGCCAATAGCATCAAAATTTAATTTTCATGCACATTGTGCTCTTAGAACCCTATTTGAGAAATTGTGCCTCAAAAGCCCCAATTTTGGATCATCAAAATCGATGTTTGGAGGCACAACAAGGTTTCAAGATGCAAGTCCTAATTTTGGAGCTGGTAGAGTCAAAATTTGATTTTCATGCACATCGTGCTCTTAGAACCTTGTTTTGAAACTAATGCCTCAAAATCATCGGTTTCGAAGCATCAAAATTGAGATGCAAGTCCCTATTCTTGAGCATCAGAATCAATGTTTTGAGGCACAACAAGGTTTCAAGATGCAAGCCTCGATTCTAAAGCTAATAGCATCAAAATTAAAATGCACATTGTGCTCTTAGAACCCTGTTTCAGAAATTGTGCCTCAAAAGGCCCAGTTTTGGATTATCAAAATCGATGTTTGGAGGCACAACAAGGTTTCAAGACACAAGTCCTGATTTTGTAGGTGGTAGCATCAAAATTTGATTTTGATGCACATTTTTCTCTTAGAACCTTGTTTTGGAGATTATGCCTCAAAATCATCAGTTTCGAAGGCATCAAAATTGGTGTTTGGAGGCACAACAAGCTTTCGAGACGCAAGTCCCTATTCCGGAGCTTGCAGTGTAAAAACGTGATTTTGATGCACATCGTGCTCTTAGAAACTCGTTTCGGAGCGTGTGGCTTGAAAGCACCAGTTTAAAAACACCTAGCTCAATGTTTAAAGGTACATCAAGGTTTCAAGACACAAGTCCCATTTCTCAAGCTGATAACATCAAAGCCCCAGGTTTGGAGCATCAAAATCGATTTTTGGAGCACATATTGCTCTTAAAACCTCATTCGAAGCTTGTGCCTCAAAAGCCCCAAATTTAGAGCTTCAGAATCAATGTTTTGAGGCACAAAAAGGTTTCAAGATGCAAGGCCCAATTCTAGAGCCAGTACCATCAAAATTTAATTTTGATGCACATTGTAGTCTTAGAACCCTGTTTCAAAACTTGTGCCTCAAAAGCCCCAATTTTGGAGCATCAAAATCAATGTTTGGAGGAACGAAAAGGTTTCAAGATGCAAGTCCTGATTCTGGAGCCGGTAGCATCAAAATTTGATTTTGATGCACATTTTGCTCTTAGAACCTTGTTTTGGAGCTTATGCCTCAAAATCATCAGTTTCGAAGCATCAAAATTGGTGTTTGGAGGCACAACAAGCTTTCGAGACGCAAGTTCCTATTCCAGAGCCTGTAGTGTCAAAACGTGATTTTGATAAGCATCGTGCTCTTAGAAACTTGTTTCGAAGCATGTGGCTCGAAAGCACCAGTTTAAAAACACCCAACTCAATGTTTAAAGGCACAGCAAGGTTTGAAGACACAAGTCCCAATTCTCAAGCTTATAGCATCAAAACACGATTTTGACAAACATGGTGTTCTTAGAACCTCATTTAGGAGGTTGTGACTCAAAATCCTCATTTTTGGAACATAAAAATTAGTGTTTGGAGTCACAACAAGCTTTCAAGACACAAATCCCAATTCCAGAGTGGGTAGAGTCAAAATGCAATTTTGATGTACATCATGCTCTTAGAACATCATTACGGAGATTGTGCCTGGAAAGCCATGATTTTGGCACATCAAAATCAATGTTTTGAGGCACGACAAGGTTTCAAGAAACAAGTCCCTATTCCGAAGCCAGTTGCATCAAAATTCTATTTTGACATACATCATTCTTTCAGAACCTCATTTCAGAGCTTGTTCCTTGAAAGACTCAGTTTTGGAGGATCAAAATCAATGATTGGAGGCACAACAAGGTTTCAATATGTAAGTCCTGATTCTAGAGTCAATAGCATCAAAATCTGATTTTGGTGCACATCGTGCTCTTAGAATCTCATTTCAAAGCTTGTGCTTCAAAAGCCCTGGTTTTCAATCATCAAAATCAGTGTTTTGAGGGACAACAAGGTTTCAAGATGCAAGCCCCTATTCTAGAGCCAGTAGCATCAAAATTCAAGTTTGATGCACATTGTGCCCTTAGAACCCTGTTTTAGAAATTGTGCCTCAAAAGCCTTTGTTTTGGAGCATCAAAATCAATTTTTGGAGTCACAACAAAGTTTCAAGATGCAAGTTCCTATTATAGAGTCAACAACATCAAAATTTGATTTTGGCGCACATCATGCTCTTAAAACCTCATTCAAAGCTTGTGCCTCAAAAGCCCCAGATTCAGAGCATTAGAATCAATGTTTTGAGGCACAACAAGGTTTCAAGATGCAATCCCTGATTCGAGAGCCAGTAGCATCAAATTTTAATTTTGATGCACATTGTGCTCTTAGAACCCTATTTCAGAAATTGTGGCTCAAAAGCCCCAATTTTGGAGCATCAAAATCAATGTTTGGAGGCACAACAAGGTTTCAAGATGCAAGTCCTGATTCGGGAGCCAGTAGTGTCAAAATTTGATTTTGACGCACATCTTGCTCTTAGAACCTTGTTTCGGAGCTTATGCCTCAAAATCATCAGTTTTGAAGCATCAAAATTGTTGTGTGGAGGCATAACAAGCTTTCAAGACGCAAGTCCCTATTCCGAAGCATGTATTGTCAAAACGTGATTTTGATGCACATCATGTTCTTACAAACTCATTTCGAAGCATGTGGCTCGAAAGCACCAGTTTCAAAACATTCCACTCAATGTTTAAAGGCACAACAAGGTTTCAAGACACAAGTCCCAATTCTCAAGCAGATAGCATCAAAACATGATTTTGACAAACATGGTGTTCTTAGAGCCTCATTTAGGAGGTTGAGACTCAAAAGCCTCATTTTAGGAAAATAAAACTTAGTGTTTGGAGTCACAAGAATGTTTCAAGACACAAGTCCCAATTCCATAGTGGGTAGAGTGAAAATGCAATTTTGATGTACATCATGCTCTTATAACCTCATTTCAGAGATTGTGCCTTGAAAGCCCTGATTTTGACACATAAAAATCAATGTTTTGAGGCACAACAAGGGTTCAAGAAACAAGTCCCTATTCCGGAGCCAATAGCGTCAAAATTTCATTTTGATGCTTATCATTCTTCGGGAACCTTATTTCAGAGCATGTGCCTCGAAAGACTCAGTTTTGGAGCATCAAAATCAATGTTTGGAGGCACAACAAGGTTTCAAGATGCAAGTCCCGATTCTAGAGTCAATAGCATCAAAATCTGATTTTGGTGAACATGGTGCTCTTAGAACCTCATTTCGAAGCTAGTGCCTCAAAAGCCCTAGTTTTAGATCATCAAAATGGGTGTTTTGAGGCACAATAAGGTTTCAAGATGCAAGCCCCTATTCTAGAGCCAGTAGCATCAAAATTCAAGTTTGATGCACATTGTGCCCTTAGAACCCTATTTTAGAAATTGTGCCTCAAAAGCCCCAGTTTTGGAGCATCAAAATGGATTTTTGGAGTCGCAACAAAGTTTCAAGATGCAAGTCCCGATTATAAAATCTAAAGCGTCAAAATCTAATTTTGGCACACATCGTGCTCTTAAAACCTCATTCAAAGCTTGTGCCTCAAAAGCCCCAGATTCAGAGCATCAGAATCAATTTTTTGAGGCATAACAAGGTTTGAAGGTGCAAGCCCTGATTGTTGAGCCAGGTAGCATCAAAATTAAAATGCACATTGTGCTCTTAGAACTCTGTTTCAGAAATTGTCCCTCAAAAGCACCAATTTTGGAGCATCAAAATCAATGTTTAGAGACACAAAAAGGTTTCAAGATGCAAGTCCTGATTCTGGAGCCCAAAGCGTCAAATTTGATTTTCATGCACATCGTGCTCTTAGAACCTTGTTTTGGAGCTTATGCCTCAAAATCATCGGTTTCGAAGCATCAAAATTGGTGTTTGGAGGCACAACAAGCTATCGAGACGCAAGTCCCTATTCTGAAGCATGTAGTGTCAAAACGTGATTTTGATGCACATCGTGCTCTTACAAACTCGTTTCGAAGCATGTGGTTGGAAAGCACCAGTTTCAAACCACCCAACTCAATGTTTAAAGGCACAATAAGGTTTCAAGACATAAGTCCCAATTCTCAAGCAGATAGCATCAAAACACGATTTTGACAAACATGGTGTTCTTAGAGCCTCATTTAGGAGGTTGTGACTCAAAAGTCTTATTTTAGGAACATAAAAATTAGTGTTTGGAGTCACAATAAGGTTTCAAGACACAAGTCCCAATTCCAGAGCGGGTAGTGTCAAAATGCAATTTTGATGTACATCATGCTCTTAGAACCTTATTTCGGAGATTGTGCCTTGAAAGCCTTGATTTTGGCACATCAAAATCAATGTTTTGAGGCATAACAAGGTTTCAAGAAACAAGTCCCTATTCCAGAGCCAGTAGCGTCAAAATTCCAATTTGATGCACATAATTCTTTGAGAAGCTCATTCCAAAGCTTGTGCCTCGAAAGACTCAGTTTTGGAGTATCAAATTCAATGTTTGGAGGCACAACAAGGTATCAAGATGCAAGTCCTTATTCTAGAGTCACTAGCATCAAAATCTGATTTTGGTGCACATCGTGCTCTTAGAACCTCATTTCAAAGCTTGTGCCTCAAAACCCCTGGTTTCGGATGATCAAAATTAGTGTTTTGAAGCATAACAAGGTTTCAAGATGCAAGACCCTATTCTATGGCCAGTAGCATCAAAATTCAAGTTTGATGCACATTGTGCCTTTAAAACCCTATTTTAGAAATTGTGCCTCAAAAGCCCTAGTTTTGAGCATCAAAATCAATTTTTGGAGTCAAAACAAAGTTTCAAAAGGCAAATCCCGAATATAGAGTCAATAGCATCAAAATCTGATTTTGGCGCACATGGTGCTCTTAAACCCTCATTCGAAGCTTGTGAATCAAAATCCCTAGATTCAGAGCATCAGAATCAATGTTTTGAGGCACAACAAGGTTTCAAGATGCAAGCTCTGATTCTAGAGCCAGTTGCATCAAAATTAAAATGCACATTGTGCCTCAAAAGCCCCAATTTTGGAGCATCAAAATCGATGTTTAGAGGCACAACAAGGTTTCAAGATGCAAGTCCTGATTCTGGAGCCCAAAGCGTCAAATTTGATTTTGACGCACATCGTGCTCTTAGAACCTTGTTTTGGAGCTTATGCCTCAAAATTATCGGTTTCAAAGCATCAAAATTGGTGTTTGGAGGCACAACAAGCTTTCGAGATGGAAGTCCCTATTCCAAAGCCTCTAGTGTCAAAACATGATTTTGATGCACATCGTGATCTTAGAAACTCATTTCGGAGCATGTGGCTCAAAATCGACAGTTTCAAAACACCCAAATCAATGTTTAAAGGCACAACAAGGTTTCAAGACACAAGTCCCAATCTCAAGCTGATAGCATCAAAATACAATTTTGACAAACATGGTGTTCTTAGAACGTCATTTAGGAGGTTGTGACTCCAAAGCTTCATTTTTGGAACATAAAAATTAGTGTTTAGAGTCACAACAAGGTTTCAAGACACAAGTCCCAATTCTATAGTGGGTAGAGTCAAAATGCAATTTTGATGTACATCATGCTCTTAGAACCTCATTTCAGAGATTATGCCTTGAAAGCCCTAATTTTGGCACATCAAAATCAATGTTTTGAGGCACAACAAGATTTCAAGAAACAAGTCCCTATTCCGGAGGCAGTAGCATCAAAATTCCATTTTGGTGCACATCATTCATTGAGAAGCTCATTTCAGAGCTTGTGCCTCGAAAAACTCAGTTTTGGAGGATCAAAATCAATGTTTGGAGGCACAACAAGGTTTCAATATGCAAGTCCTGATTCTAAAGTCAATAGCATCAAAATCTATGTTTGGTGCACATTGTACTCTTAGAACCTCATTTCAAAGCTTGTGCCTAAAAGGCCCTAGTTTTGGATTACCAAAATCAGTGTTTTGAGGCACAACAAGGTTTCAAGATGCAAGCCCCTATTGTAGAGCCAGCAGTATCAAAATTCAAGTTTGATGTACATTGCGCCCTTAGAACCCTATTTTAGAAATTGTGCCTCAAAAGCCCCAGTTTTGGATCATAAAAATCGATTTTTGGAGTCACAACAAAGTTTCAAGATGCAAGTCCTGATTATAGAGTCAAAAGCGTCAAAATCTGATTTTGGCACACATTGTGCTCTTAAAACCTCATTCGAAGTGTGTGCCTCAAAAGCCCAAGATTTAGAGCATCAGAATCAATGTTTTGAGGCACAACAAGGTTTCAGGATGCAAGCCCCGATTCTAGAGCCAGTAGCATCAAAATTTAATTTTGATGCACATTGTGCTCTTAGAACCCTGTTTCAGAAATTGTGCCTTAAAAGCCCCAATTTTGGAGAACCAAAATCGATGTTTGGAGGATCAAAATCGATGTTTGGAGGAACAACAAGGTTTCATGATGCAAGTCTTGATTCTAGAGCCAGTAGCGTCAAAATTTTATCTTGACGCACATCATGCTCTTAGAACCTTGTTTTGGAGCTTATGCCTCAAAATTGGTGTTTGGAGGCACAACAAGCTTTCGAGAACCAAGTCCCTATTCCAGAGCCTGTAGTGTCAAAACGTGATTTTGATGCACATCGTGCTCACACGGAGGGCACAACAAGGTTTCAAGAAGCAAATCCCTATTTCGGAGCCTATAGCATCAAAATTACATTTTAATGCACATCATTCTCTTAGAAGCTCATTTCGGAGCTTGTGCCTCGAAAGACCCAGTTTTCGAGTGTAAAAATCTATGTTTTGAGGCACAACAAGGTTTCAATATGCAAGTCCTAATTCTAAATTCAATAGCGTCAACATCTAATTTTGGTGTACATCGTGGTCTTAGAACCTCATTTCGAAGCTTGTGCCTCAAAAGCCTCAATTTTGGAGCATCAAAATCAATGTTTTGAGGCACGTCAAGGTTTCAAGATACAAGCTCTGATTTTAGAGCCAGTAGCATCAAAATTCAATTTTGATGCACATTGTGCTCTTAGAACCCTGTTTTAGAAATTTGGCCTCAAAAGCCCTAGTTATGCAGCATCAAAATCGATGTTTGGAAGCACAACAAGGTTTCAAGATGCAAGTTATGATTCTGGAGCCGGTAGCATCAAAATTTGATTTTGAGGCACAACGTGCTCTTAGAACCTTGTTTTGGAACTTATGCCTCAAAATCTTTAGTTTCAAAGCATGAAAATTGGTGTTTGGAGTCAGAACAAGCTTTCAAGACACAAGTCCCTATTCCAAAGCCTGTAATGTCAAAACGTTATTTTGATACACATCGTACTCTTAGAACCTCATTTTGGAGTGTGTATCTCAAAAGCTCTAGTTTCAAAACATCAAAATCAATGTTTAAAGGCACAACAAAGTTTCAAGACACAAGTTTCAATTCTCAAGCTGATAGCTTCAAAATATGATTTTGACAAACATGGTGTTCTTAGAACCTCATTTTGGAGGTTGTGCCTAAAAATCCTCATATTTGGAGCATAAAAATTAGTGTTTGGAGGCACAACAAGGTTTCAAGACACAATTCACAATTCCAGAGTCGATAGCGTAAAAACAAAATTTTGATGTACATCATGCTCTTAGAACCTCATTTCAGAGCTTGTGCCTTAAAAGCTCTGATTTTGGAACATCAAAATTAGTGTTTGGAGGCACAACAAGGTTTAAAGAAGCAAGTCTCTATTCAAGAGCCTGTATTGTCAAAATTCCATTTTGACGCACATCATTCTCTTAGAAGCTCATTTTGGAGGTTGTGCCTCGAAAGACCCAGTTTTGGAGCTTCAAAATCAATATGTGCATCAAAATAGAATTTTGAAGCTATTTTCTCCGTAATAGGGACTTGTTTCTTGAAACCTTGTTGTGCCTCAAAACATTGATTTTGATGTGCCAAAATTAGGGCTTTCAAGGCACAGTCTCCAAAATGAGGTTCTAAGATCATGATGTACATCTTGGTAACAAGGCACAAGTCCCAATTGAAGAGTTGGTAGTGTCAAAAGGCAATTTTGATGTACATCATTCTTTTAGAATCTCATTTCGGAGCTTGTGCCTTGAAAGCCCTGATTTTGGATAATCAAAATTAGTGTTTGGAGGCACAACAAGGTTTCAAGAGGCAAGTCCCTGTTCCGAAAAATGTAATTTTGATGCACATCATGCTCTTAGAACATCATTTCATAGCGTGTGGCTCGAAAGCTCCAGTTTCAATACATCAAAATCAATGTTTAAAGGCAGAACAAGGTTTCAAGACACAAGTCCTGATTCTCAAGCTGATAGTCTCAAAACACGATTTTGACAAACATGGTATTCTTAGAACCTTATTTCAGAGGTTGTGCCTAAAAAACATCATTTTTTTTAGCATAAATATTAATGTTTGGAGGCACAACAAGGTTTCAAGAAACAAGTCCCAATTCCAGAGTCGGTAGCATCAAAACACAATTTTGATGTTCATCGTACTCTTAGAACCTCATTTCAGAGCTTGTGCCTTGAATGCCATGTTTTGGAACATCAAAATCAGTGTTTGGAGGCATAACAAAGTTTCAAGATGCAAGTCCCGATTCTAGAGTCAATAGCATCAAAATCTGATTTTGGTGCACATCGTGCTCTTAGAACCTTATTTCGGAGCGTGTGGCTCGAAAGCTCTAGTTTCAAAACATCAAAATCAATGTTTAGAGGCACACCAAGGTTTCAAGACACAAGTCTTGATTGTCAAGTTCATAGCTTCAAAACATGATTTTGATGAACATGGTGTTCTTAGAACCTCATTTCAGAGGTTGTGCCTCAAAAGCCTCATTTTGGAGTATAAAAATTAGTATTTGGAGGCACAACAAGGTTTCGAGACACAAGTCGCAATTCCAGAGTTGGTAGTGTCAAAACACAATTTTTATGTACATCCTGCTCTTAGAAGTTCATTTTGGAGCTTTTGCCTCGAAGGATCTAGTTTTGGAGCATCAAAATCAATGCCTCATTTTAGAGTATAAAAATTAGTATTTGGAGGCACAACAAGGTTTCAAGACACAAGTCCCAATTCCAGAGTCGGTAGTGTCAAAACGCAATTTTTATGTACATCCCACTTTTAGAAGCTAATTTCGGAGCTTGTGCTTTGAAAGCCCTGATTTTGGAACATCCTAATGAATATTTTGAGGCACAACAATGTTTCAAAAAGAAAGTCCCTATTCCGGATCCTATAGCACATGATTCTCTTAGAAGTTCATTTCAAAGCTTGTGCCTCAAAAGACCTAGTTTTGGAACATCAAAATCAATGTTTGGAGGCACAACAAGGTTTCAAGATGCAAATCCTGATTCTAGAGTCAATAGCATCATAATCTAATTTTTGAGCACATCTTGCTCTTAGAACCTTATTTCAAAGCTTGTGCCTTGAAAGCCCCAGTTCCGAGCATCATAATAATTATTTTGAGGCACAACAAGATTTCAAGATGGAAGACCCAATTCTAGAGCCAGTAGCATCAAAATTCAATTTTGATGCACATTGTGCTCTTAGAACCTTGTTTAATAAATTGCGCCTCAAAAGCCCCAGTTTTGGAGCATCAAAATCAATGTTTGGAGGCACAACAAGTTTTCAAGATGCAAGTCCTGATTTTGGAGCCAGTAGCTTCAAAATTTGATTTTGATGCACATTTGGAGCTTATGCCTGAAAATCTTCAGTTTCAAAGCATCAAAACTAGTGTTTGGAGGCATAACAAGCTTTCGAGATGCAAGTCGCTATTCCGAAGACTGTAGTGTCAAAATGTAATTTTGATGCACATCGTTCTCTTAGAACCTCAAAAGATCTAGTTTCAAAACATTCAAATTAACGTTTAAAGGCACAACAAGGTTTCAAGACACAATTCCCAATTCTCAAGCTGATAGCATCAAAACACCATTTTGACAAACATGGTGTTCTTAGAACCTCATTTCAGAGGTTTTCCCTCAAAAGCCTTGTTTTTCGAGCATAAAAATTAATATTTGGAGGCACAACAAGGTTTCAAGACACAAGTCCCAATTTCAGAGTCAGTAGCATCAAAATGCAATTTTGATGTACAGCGTGCTCTTAGAACCTCATTTCGGAGCTTGTGCCTTGAATGCCCCGATTTTGGAACATGTAAGTTAGTGTTTGGAGGCACAACAAGGTTTCAAGAAGAAAGTCCCTATTGTAGAGTCAATAGCATCAATTCTCAAGCTGATAGCATCAAAACACGATTTTGACAAACATAGTGTTCTTAGAACCATGTTTTGAGGCACAACAAGGTTTCAAGATGCAAGCCCTGATTCTAGAGCCAATAGCATAAATATTCAAAATCTTACAATGTTTTGGAGCTTATGCCTCAAAATCTTCGATTTTGAAGCATCAAAATTGTTGTTGGAGGCACAACAAACTTTCAAGATGCAAGTTTGGATTATAGAGTCAATAGCATCAAAATCTGATTTTGGCGCACATCGTGCTCTTAAAACCTCATTCGAAGCTTGTGCCTCAAAAGCCCCAGATTCAGAGCATCAGAATCAATGTTTTGAGGCACAACAAGGTTTCCAGATGCAAGCCTTGATTCTAGAGCCAGTAGCATCAAAATTTAATTTTGATGCACATTGTGCTCTTAGAACCATGTTTCAGAAATTGTGCCTCAAAAGCCCCAATTTTGGAGCATCAAAATCGATGTTTGGAGGTACAGCAAGGTTTCAAGATGCAAGTCCTGATTCTGGAGCTGGTAACGTCAAAATTTGATTTTGTTGTACATCGTGGTCTTAGAACATTGTTTTAGAGCTAATGCCTCAAAAGCATCAGTTTCAAAGCATCAAAATCAATGTTTGGAGGCACAACAAGCTCTCAAGACGCAAGTCCCTATTCCAGAGCCTGTAGTGTCAAAACGTGATTTTGATGCATATCGTGCTCTCAGAAACTCATTTCGGAGCATGTGGCTCGAAAACACAAGTTTCAAAACACCCAAATCAATGTTTAAAGGCACAAAAAGGTTTCAAGACACAAGTCCCAATTCTCAAGCACAACAATGTTTCAAGATGCAAGCCCCTATTCTAGAGCCAGTAGCATCAAAATTCAAGTTTGATGCAAATTGTGCCCTTAGAACCCAGTTTTAGAAATTGTGCCTCAAAAACCCTAGTTTTGGAGCATGAAAATCAATTTTTGGAGTCACAACAAACTTTCAAAATGCATGTCCCGATTATAGAGTCAATAGTGTCAAAGTCTAATTTTGGTGCACGTCCTGCTCTTAAAACCTCATTCGAAGGTTGTGCCTCAAAAGCCCCAGATTCAGAGCATCGGAATCAATATTTTTAGGCATAACAAGGTTTCAAGATGCAAGTCCTGATTTTGGAGCTGGTAGCATCAAAATTTGATTTTGACGCACATCGTGCTCTTTGAACCTTGTTTTGGAGCTTATTTCTCAAAATCATTGGTTTCGAAGCATCAAAATTGGTTTTTGGAGGCACAACAAGCTTTTCGAGACGCAAGTCCCTATTCTGGAGCTTGTAGTGTCAAAACATGATTTTGATGCACATCGTGCTCTTAGAAACTCATTTCGGAGCATGTGGATCGAAAGCACCAGTTTCAAAACACCCAAATAAATGTTTAAAGGCGCAACACGGTTTCAAGACACAAGTCCCAATTCTCAAGTTGATAGCATGAAAAGATGATTTTGACAAACATGGTGTTCTTAGAACCTCATTTCGGAGGTTGTGACTGAAAAGCCTCATTTTTGGAAAATAAAAATAAGTGTTTGGAATGACAACAAGGTTTCAAGACACAAGTCCCAATTCCAAAGTGGGTAGAGTCAAAATGCAATTTTGATGTACATCATGCTCTTAGAACCTCATTTTAGAGTTTGTGCCTCGAAAGACTGAGTTTTGGAGCATCAAAATCAATGTTCGGAGGCACAACAAGGTTTCAAGATGCAAGTCCCGATTCTAGAGTCAATAGCATCAAAATCTGATTTTGGTGCACATCGTGCTCTCAGAACCTCATTTCGAAGCTTGTGCCTCAAAAGCCCTGGTTTCAGATCATCAAAATAAGTGTTTTTAGGCACAACAAGGTTTCAAGATGCAAGTACCAATTCTCAAGCTGCTAGCATCAAAACCTTGAATTTTGATGCTACTGGCTCTAGAATAGGGGCTTGCATTTTGAAACCTTGTTATGCCTCAAAACACTGATTTTGATGATCTGAAACCAGGGCTTTTGAGGCACAAGCCTCTAAATGAGGTTCTAGGAGCACGATGTGCACCAAAATTAGATTTTGATGCTATTGACTCTAGAATTGGGACTTGCATATTGAAACCTTGTTGTGCCTCCAAACATTGATTTTGATGCTCCAAAACTGAGTCTTTCAAGGCACAAGCTCTAAAATGACCTTCTCAAAGAATGATGTGCGTTAAAATTCATCAAAATTGAATTTTGATGCTACTGGCTCCGGAATAGGGACTTGTTTCTTGAAACTTTGTTGTGCCTCAAAACATTGATTTTGATGTGCCAAAATCAAGGCTTTCAAGGCACAGTCTCTGAAATGAGGTTCTAAGACCATGATGTACATCAAAATTACATTTTGACTCTATCCACTCTGGAATTGGCACTTTTGTCTTGAAACCTTGTTGTGACTCCAAATACTAATTGTTATGTTCCAAAAATGAGGCTTTTGAGTCACAACCTCCTAAATGATATTCTAAGAACACCATGTTTGTCAAAATCATGTTTTGAAGCTATCAGCTTGAGAATTGGGACTTGTGTCTTGAAACCTTGTTGTGCCTTTAAACATCAATTTGGGTGTTTTGAAATTTGTGCTTTTGAGCCAGATGCTCCGAAACGAGTTTCTAAGACCACGATGTGCATCAAAATCATGTTTTGACACTACAGACTCCGGAATAGGGACTTGGTTCTTGAAAGCTTGTTGTGACTCCAAACACTAATTTTGAGGCATAAGCTCCAAAACAAGGTTCTAAGAGCACGATGTGCATCAAAATGAAATTTTGACACTACCGGCTCCAGAATAAAGATTTGCATCTTGAAACCTTGTTGTGCCTCCAAACATCAATTTTGATGCTCCAAAATTGGGGCTTTTAAGGCATAATTTCTGAAACAGGGTTCTAAGAGCACAATGTGCATCAAAATTAAATTTTGATGCTACTGGCTCTAGAATCGGGGCCTGCATCCTGAAATCTTGTTGTGCCTCAAAACATTGATTCTGATGCTTTGAATCTTGGGCTTTTGAGGCACACACTTCAAATGAGGTTTTAAGAGCACAATGTGTGCCAAAATCAGATTTTGACGCTTTTGACTCTATAATCGGGACTTGCATCTTGAAACTTTGTTGTGACTCCAAAAATCGATTTTGATGATCCAAAACTGGGGCTTTTGAGGCACAATTTCTAAAATAGGGTTCTAAGGGCACAATGTGCATCAAACTTGAATTTTGATACTACTAGCTCTACAATAGGGGCTTGCATCTTGAAACCTTGTTGTGCCTCAAAACATTGATTTTGATAATCCAAAACTAAGGCCTTTTAGGCACAAGCTTTGAAATGAGGTTCTAAGAGTACAATGTGCACCAAAATCAAATTTTGATGCTATTGACTTTAGAATCGGGACTTGCATACTGAAACCTGGTTGTGCCTCCAAACATTGATTTTGATGCTCCAAAACTTAATCTTTCAAGACACAAGCTCTGAAATGAGCTTCTCATTGAATGATGTGCGCCAAAATGGAATTTCGATGCTACTGCCTCTGAAATAGGGACTGTTGTGTCTCAAAACATTGATTTTGATGTGCCAAAATCAGGGCTTTCAAGGCACAATCTCTGAAATGAGGTTCTAAGAGCATGATGTACATCAAAATTGCATTTTGACTCTACCCACTCTGTAATTGGGACTTGTGTCTTGAAACCTTGTTGTGACTCCAAACACTAATTTTTATGTTCCAAAAATGAAGCTTTGGAGTCACAACCTCCTAAATGAGGTTCTAAGAACACCATGTTTGTCAAAATTGTATTTTGATGCTATCAACTTGAGATTGGGACTTGTGTCTTGAAACCTTGTTGTGACTCCAAAAATCGATTTTGATGATCCAAAACTAGGGCTTTTGAGGCACAATTTCTAAAATAGGGTTCTAAGGGCACAATGTGCATCAAACTTGAATTTTGATGCTACTAGCTCTAGAATAGGGGCTTGCATCTTGAAACCTTGTTGTGCCTCAAAACACTCATTTTGATGATCTAAAACCAGGGTTTTTGAGGCACTAGCTTTGAAATGAGGTTCTAAGAGCACCATGGGCACCAAAATAAGATTTTGATGCTATTGACTCTAGAATCGGGACTTGCATCTTGAAACCTTGTTGTGCCTCCAAACATTGATTTTGATGCTCCAAAACTGAGTCTTTCGAGGCACATGCTCTGAAATGAGGTTCTCGAAGAATGATAAGCATCAAAATGAAAATTTGAAACTACTGTATCCAGAATAGGGACTTGTTTCTTGAAACCTTGTTGTGCCTCAAAACATTGACTTTTATGTGTCAAAATCAAGGCTTTCAAGGCACAATCTCTAAAATGAAACCTTGTTGTGCCTCCAAACATTGATTTTGATCCTCCAAATCTGAGTCTTTCGAGGCACAAGCTCTGAAATGAGGTTCTCAAAGAATGATGTACGTCAAAATAGAATTTTGATGCTACTGGCTTCAGAATAGGGACTTGTTTCTTGAAACCTTGTCGTGCCTCAAAACATTGATTTTGATGTGCCAAAATCAGGGCTTTCAAGGCACAATCTCCGAAATGAGGTTCTAAGAGCATGATGTACATCAAAATTGCATTTTGACTCTACACACTCTGGAATTGGGATTTGTGTCTTGAAAGCTTGTTGTGACTCCAAACACTAATTTTATGTTCCAAAAATGAGGCTTTTGAGTCACAACCTCCTAAATGATGATCTAAGAACACCATATTTGTCAAAATCATGTTTTGATGCTATCAACTTGAGAATTGGGACTTGTGTCTTGAAACCTTGTTGTGCCTTTAAACATTGATTTGGGTGTTTTGAAACTGATCTTTCGAGCCACATGCTCCGTAATGAGTTTCTAAGAGCACGATGTGCATCAAAATAAAATTTTGACGCTACCACCTCCAGAATCAGGACTTGCATCTTGAAACCTTGTTGTGCCTCCAAACATCAATTTTAATGCTCCAAAACTGGGGCTTTTGACGCACAATTTCTGAAACAAGGTTCTAAGAGCACAATGTGCATTTTAATTTTGATGCTACTGGCTCTAGAATCGAGGCTTACATCTTGAAACCTTGTTGTGCCTCAAAACATTGATTCTGGTGCTCTGAATCTGGGGCTTTTGAGGCACAAGCTTTGAATGAGGTTTCAAGAGCACGATATGCAGCAAAATCAGATTTTGACGCTTTTGACTCTATAATCAGGACTTGCATCTTGAAACTTTGTTGTGACACCAAAAACCAATTTTGATGCTCCAAAACTGGGGCTTTTGAGGCACAATTTGCATCAAACTTGAATTTTGACGCTACTGGCTTTAGAATAGGGGCTTGCATCTTGAAACCTTGTTGTGCCTCAAAAACATTGATTTTGATGATCCAAAACCAGGGCTTTTGAGGGACAAGCTTCAGAATGAGGTTCTAAGAGCACGATGTGCACCAAAATCAGATTTTGATGCTATTTACTCTAGAATCGGGACTTGCATATTGAAACATTGTTGTGCCTCCAAACATTGATTTTGATTCTCCAAAACTGAGTCTTTCGAGGCACAAGCTCTGAAATGATCTTCTCAAAGAATGATGTGCATGAAAATTGAATTTTGATGCTACTGGCTCCAGAATAGGGACTTGTTTCTTGAAACCTTGTTGTGCCACAAAACATTGATTTTGATGTGCCAAAATCAAGGCTTTCAAGACACAATCTGCGAAATGAGGTTCTAAGAGCATGATGTACATCAAAATTGCATTTTGACTCCACCCACTCTGGAATTGGGACTTGTGTCTTGAAATCTTGTTAAGACTCCAAACACTAATTTTTATGTTCCAAAAATGAGGCTTTTGAATCACAACCTCCTAAATGAGGTTCTAAGAACACCATGTTTGTCAAAATCATGTTTTGATTCTATCAGCTTGAGAATTGGGACTTGTGTCTTGAAACCTTGTTGTGCCTTTAAACATTGAGTTGGGTGTTTTGAAATTGGTTCTTTCGAGCCACATGCTCCGTAACGAGTTTCTAAGAGCACGATGTGCATCAAAATCACGTTTTGACACTATAGGCTTCGGAGTAGGGACTTGCGTCTCAAAAGCTTGTTGTGCCTCCAAACACCAATTTTGATGCTTCAAAACCAAAGATTTTGAGGCATAAGCTCCAAAACAAGGTTCTAAGAGCACGATGTGCATCAAAATCAAATTTTGACGCTACAGCCTCCAGAATCAGGACTTGCATCTTGAAACCTTGTTGTGCCTCCAAACATCGATTTTGATGCTCCAAAATTGAGGCTTTTGAGGCACAATTTCTGAAATAGGGTTCTAAGAGCACAATGTGCGTCTACTCGCTCTAGAATCAGGGTTTGCATCCTGAAACCTTGTTGTGCCTCAAAACATTGATTCTTATGCTCTAAATCTAGGGGTTTTGAGGCACACGCTTCGAATGAGGTTTTAAGAGCATGATGTGCACCAAAATCAGATTTTGACGCTTTTGACTCTATAATCGGGACTTGCATCTTGAAACTTTATTATGACTCTAAAAATCGATTTTGATGCTGCAAAACTGGGGCTTTTGAGGTACAATTTCTAAAACAGGGTTCTAAGGGCACAATGTGAATCAAAATTTAATTTTGATGCTACTGGCTCTAGAATAGGGGCTTGCATCTTGAAACCTTGTTGTGCCTCAAGACAATGATTTTGACAATCCGAAACAAGGGCTTTTGAGGCACAAGCTTCGAAATGAGGTTCTAAGAGCCTGATGTGCACCAAAATCAGATTTTGTTGTGCCTCAAAACATTGATTTTGATGTGCCAAAATCAGGGCTTTCAAGGCACAATCTCCGAAACGAGGATCTAAGAGTATGATGTACATCAAGGTAACAAGGGACAAGTCCCAATTCAAGAGTTGGTAGCATCAAAATGCAATTTTGATGTACATCATGCTCTTAGAACCTCATTTCGGAGCTTGTGCCTTGAAAGCCTTGATTTTGGATAATCAAAATTAGTGTTTGGAGGCACAACAAGGTTTCAAGAGGCAAGTCCCTATTCTAGAAAATATAATTTTGATGCACATCATGGTCTTAGAACCTCATTTCATAGCATGGCTCGAAAGCTCCAGTTTCAAAACATCAAAATCAATGTTTAAAGACAGAACAATGTTTCAAGACACAAGTCCCAATTCTCAAGCTGATAGCGTCAAAAGATGATTTTGACAAACATGGTATTCTTAGAACCTTATTTCGGAGGTTGTGCCTAAAAAGCATCTTTTTTTGAGCATAAATATTAGTGTTTGGAGGCACAACAAGGTTTCAAGGAACAAGTCCCAATTCCAGAGTCGATAGCATCAAAACACAAATTTGATGTTTTGACACTATACGCTCTAGAATAGGGACTTGCGTCTCGAAAGTGTATTGTGCCTCCAAACACCAATTTTGATGGTTCAAAACCGTTGATTTTGAGGCATAAGCTCCAAGGTTCTAAGAGCACGATGTGTGTCAAAATCAAATTTAGACACTACCAGTTTCAGAATCAGAACTTGCATCTTGAAACCTTGTTGTGCCTCCAAACATCAATTTTGATGCTCCAAAATTCTGGATTTTGAGGCACCATTTGTGAAACAGGGATCTAAGAGCACAATGTGCATCAAAATTAAATTTTGATGCTACTGGCTCTAGAATGGGGGCTCACATCTTGAAAACTTATTGTCCATCAAAACACTGATTTTGATGATCCGAAACCAGGGCTTTTGAGGCAGAAGCTTTGAAATGATGTTCTAAGAGCACAATGTGCACCAAAATTAGATTTTGATGGTGTTGACTCTAGAATCAGGACTTGCATCTTGAAACCTTATTGTGCCTCCAAACATTGATTTTGATGCTCCAAAACTAAGTCTTTTGAGGCACAAGCTCTGAAATGTGCAAAAATCAGGGCTTTCAAGGCACAATCTTGGAAATGAGGTTTTAAGAGCTTGATGTACATCAAAATTGCATTTTGACTCTACACAATCTAGAATTGGGACTTGTGTCTTGAAACCGTTTTGTACTCCAAACACTAATTTTTATGTTCAAAAAATGAGGCTTTTGAGTCACAACCTCCGGAATGAGGTTCTAAGAACACCATGTTTGTCAAAATCGTGTTTTCATGCTACCAGCTTGAGAATTGGGACTTGTGTCTTTAAACCTTGTTGTGCCTTTTAAACATTGATTTGAGTGTTTTGAAATTGCTGCTTTCGAGCCACATGCTCCGAAATGAGTTTCTAACAGCACGATGTGCATCAAAATCACGTTTTAACACTACAGGCTCTAGAATAGGGACTTGCATCTCGGAAGCTTGTTGCACCTCCAAACACCAATTTTGATGCTTTGAAACCGATGATTTTGAGGCATAAGCTCCAAAATAAGGTTCAAAGAGCATGATGTGCATCAAAATAAAATTTTGACGCTATCGGGTCCAGAATCAGGACTTGCATCTTGAAGCCTTGTTGTTCCTCCAAACATCAATTTTGATGCTCCAAAATTGGGTCTTTTGAGGCACAATTTCTGAAATAGGGTTCTAAGAGCACATTGTGCATCAAAATTAAATTTTGATGCTACTGGTTCTAGAATAGGGGCTTGCATCTTGAAACCTTGTTTTGCCTCAAAACACTGATTTTGATGATTTGAAACCAGGGCTTTTGAGGCACAAGCTTTGAAATGAGGTTCTAAGAGCATGATGTGCACCAAAATCAGATTTTGATGCTATTGACTCTAGAATTGGGACTTGTAGCTTGAAACCTTGTTGTGCCTGAAAACATTGATTTTGTTGCTCCAAAACTGAGTCTTTTGAGGCATAAGCTCTGAAATGAGCTTCTCAAATAATGATGTGCGTCAAAATAGAATTTTGACGCTACTAGCTCCGGAATAGGGACTTGTGTGTTGAAACCTCGTTGTGCCTTAAAACATTGATTTTGATGTGCCAAAATCAAGGCTTTCAAGGCACAGTCTCTGAAATGAGGTTCTAAGAACATGATGTACATCAAAATTGCATTTTGACTCTACCCACTCTAGAATTGGTACTTGTGTCTTGAAACCTTCTTGTGACTCCAAACACTAATTTTTATGTTCTAAAAATGAGGCTGTTGAGTCACAACCTCCGGAATGAGGTTCTAAGAACACCATGTTTGTCGAAATCATGTTTTGATGCTATCAGCTTGAGAATTGGGACTTATGTTTTGAAACCTTGTTGTGCCTTTAAGCATTGATTTAGGTGTTTTGAAACTTGTTCATTCAAGCCACATGCTCTCAAACGAGTTTCTAAGAGCACGATGTGCATCAAAATCAAGTTTTCACACTACAGGCTCTGGAATAGGGACTTGCATCTCGAAAGCTTATTGTGCCTCCAAACACCAATTTTGATGCTTTGAAACCAATGATTTTGAGGCATAAGCTCCTAAACAAGGTTCTAAGAGCAACGATGTGTGTCAAAATCAAATTTTGACGCTACCGGCTCTAGAATCAGGACTTGCATCTTGAAACCTTGTTGTGCCTCTAGCCATCGATTTTGATGCTCCAAAATTGGAGCTTTTGAGGCACAATTTTTGAAATAGGGTTCTAAGAGCACGATGTGCGCCGAAATTAGATTTTGACTGTATTGACTCTATAATCGGGACTTGCATCTTGAAACTTTGTTGTGACTCCAAAAATTGATTTTGATGCTCCAAAACTAGGGCTTTGGAGGCACAATTTGTAAAACAGGGTTCTAAGGGCACAATGTGCACCAAAATCAAATTTTGATGCTATTGACTCTAGAATCAGGACTTGCATCTTGAAACCTTGTTGTGCCTCCAAACATTGATTTTGACGGTCCAAAACTGAGTCTTTTGAGGCACAAGCTCTGAAATGAGCTTCTCAAAGAAAGAAGTGCGTCAAAATGCAATTTTGATGCTACAGGCTCTGGAATAGGGACTTGTTTCTTGAAACCTTGTTGTGCCTCAAAACATTGATTTTGATGTGCCAAAACCAGGGCTTTCAAGGCACAATCTTCAAAATGAGGTTCTAAGAGAATGACGTACATCAAAATTGTATTTTGACTCTACCCACTCTAGGATTCGGACTTGCGTCTTGAAACCTTGTTGTGACTCCAAACACTAATTTTAATGTTCCAAAAATGAGCTTCTAGGGAACACAGTGTTTGTCAAAATTGTGTTTTGATGCTATCAGCTTGAGAATTGGGACTTGTGTCTTGAAACCTTCTTGTTCCTTTAAACATTGATTTGGGTGTTTTGAAAGTGGAGATTTCAAGCCACATGGTCTGAAATGAGTTTGTAAGAGGACATTCTGCATCAAAATCATGTTTTGACACTACAGGCTCCTGAAAAGGGTCATGCGTGTCAAAAAACTTGTTGTGCCTCCAAACATCAATTTTGATGCTTCGAAACCGATGATTTTGAGGCATACACTCCAAAACAAGGTTCTAAGAGCACGATGTGTGTCAAAATCAAATTTTGACTTTACTGGCTCCAGAATCAAGACTTGCATCTTGAAACCTTGTTGTGCCTCCAAACATTGATTTTGGTGCTCAAAAACTAGGGCTTTTTGAGGGAAAATTTCTAAAACAGGGTTCTAAGAGCACAATGTGCATTAAAATTAAATTTTGATGCTACTGGCTCTAGAATCGAGGCTTGCATCTTGAAAAATTATTTTGCCTCAAATCATTGATTCTGATGCTCTGAATCTAGGGCTTTTGAGGCAAAAGCTTCGAATGAGGTTTTAAGAGCACGATGTGCGCCAAAATCAGATTTTGATGCTATTGACTCTATATTCGGGATTTGCATCTTGAAACTTTGTTTTGACTCCAATAATCGATTTTGATGCTCAAAACTAGGGCTTTTGAGGCACAATTTCTAAAACAGGGTTTTAAAGGCACAATGTGCATCAAACTTGAATTTTGATGCTACTGGCTCTAGTATAGGGTCTTGCATCTTGAAACCTTGTTGTACTTCAAAACACTAATTTTGATAATCCGAAACCGGGGGTTTTGAGGCACAAGCTTTGAAATGAGGTTCTAAGAGCACGATGTGCACCAAAATTAGATTTTGATGCTAGTGACTCTAGAATAAGGACTTGCATCTTGATACCTTATTGTGCCTCCAAACATTGAATTTGTTGCTCCAAAACTGAGTCTTTCGAGGCACAAGCTCTGGAATGAGCTTCTCAAATAATGATGTGCATGAAATTGGAATTTTAACACTACTGGCTTTGGAATAGGGACTTGTTTCTTGAAACCTTGTTATGCCTCAAAACATTGATTTTGATGTGCCAAAATCAAGGCTTTCAAGGCACAATCTCCGAAATAAAGTTCTAAGAGCATGATGTACATCAAAATTGCATTTTGACTCTACCCACTCTGGAATTGGGACTTTTGTCTTGAAACCTTGTTGTGACTCCAAACACTAATTTTTATATTCCAAAAGTGAGGCTTTTGAGTCACAACACCAAAATGACGTTCTAGGGAACACAATATTTATCAAAATCATGTTTTGATGCTATCAGCTTGAGAATTGGGAATTGTGTCTTGAAACCTTGTTGTGCCTCCAAACATCGATTCTGATGCTCCAAAACTGGGGCTTTTGAAGCACAATTTCTAAAACAGAGTTCTAAGAACACAATGTACACCAAAATTAAATTTTGATGCTACTGGCTCTAGAATCGGGGCTTGCATCTTGAAACCTTGTTGTGCCTCAAAACATTGATTCTGATTCTTTGAATCTGGGGCTTTTGAGGCACAAGCTTTGAATGAGGTTTTAAGAGCACGATGTGCAGCAAAATCAGATTTTGATGCTATTGACTCTATAATCGGGACTTGCATATTGAAACTTTGTTGTGACTCCAAAAATAGACTTTTATGCTCCAAAACTGGGGCTTTTGAGGCACAATTTCTAAAACAAGGTTCTAAGGGCACAATGTGCATCAAACTTGAATTTTGATGCTACTGGGGCTTGCATATTGAAACTTTGTTGTGCCTCAAAACACTGATTTTGATGATCCGAAACCAGGGCTTTTGAGGCACAAGCTTTGAAATGAGGTTCTAAGAGCACGATGTGCACCGAAATTAGATTTTGATGCGAGTGACTCTAGAATTGGGACTTGCATCTTGAAACCTTGTTGTGCCTCCAAACATTGATTTTGATGCTCCAAAAATGATTCTTTCGAGGCACAAGCTCTGAAATGAGCTTCTGAAAGAATGATGTGCATCAAAATAGAATTTTGACACAACTGGGTCCGGAATAGGGACTTGTTTCTTGAAACCTTGTTGTGCCTCAAAACATTAATTTTGATGTGCCAAAATCAGGGCTTTCAAGGCACAATCTTCGAAATGAGGTTCTAAGAGCATTATGTACATCAAAATTGCATTTTGACTCTACCCACTCTGGAATTGGGACTTGTGTGTTAAAACCTTGTTGTGACTCCAAACACTTATTTTTGTTTTCCAAAAATGAGGCTTTTGAGTCACAACCTCCGAAATGGGGTTCTAAGAATACCATTTTTGTCAAAATCGTGTTTTGTTGCTATTAGCTTGAGAATTGGGACTTGTGTCTTGAAACCTTGTTGTCCCTTTAAACATTGATTTGGGTGTTTTGAAACTGGTGCTTTCGAGCCACATGCTCCGAAATGAGTTTCTAAGAGCATGATGTGCATCAAAATCACGTTTTGACACTATAGGCTCCAGAATAGGGACTTGCATCTCAAAAGCTTGTTGTGCCTCCAAAGGCCAATTGTGATGCTTCGAAACCGATGATTTTGAGGCATAAGCTCCAAAACAAGGTTCTAAAAGCATGATTTGTGTCAAAATCAAATTTTGACACTACCGGCTCCAGAATAGGGACTTGCATCTTGAAACCTTATTGTGCCTCCAAACATCGATTTTGATGTTCCAAAGTTGGGGCTTTTGAGGGACAATTTCTGAAACAGGGTTCTAAGAGCACAATGTGCATCAAAATTAAATTTTTATGCTACTGGCTCTAGAATCGGGGCTTGCATCTTGAAACCTTGTTGTGCCTCAAAACATTGATTCTGATGCTCTGAATCTGGGGCTTTTGAGGCAGAAGCTTCGAATGAGGGTTTAAGAGCACGATGTGCGCCAAAATCAGATTTTGACGCTATTGAATCTATAATTGGGACTTGCATTTTGAAACTTTGTTGTGACTCCATAAATCAATTTTGATGTCCAAAACTGGGGCTTTTGAGGCACAATGTGCATCAAACTTGAATTTTGATGCTACTAGCTCTAGGCTTGCATCTTACAACCTTGTTCTGCCTCAAAACACTGATTTTGATGATCCAAAACCAGGGATTTTGAGGCACTAGCTTTGAAATAAGGTTCTAAGAGCACGATGTGCACCAAAATCAGATTTTGATGCTATTGACTCTAGAATCGGGACTTGCATCTTGAAACCTTGATGTGCCTCCAAAAATTGACACTAATTTTTATGTTCCAAGAATGAGGCTTTGGAGTCACAACCTCCGAAATGAGGTTCTAAGAACACCATGTTTGTCAAAATCATGTTTTGATACTATTAGCTTGAGAATTGGGACTTGTGTTTTGAAAACTTGTTGTGCCTTTAAACATTGATTTGGGTGTTTTGAAACTAATGCTTTCGAGCCACATGCTCCGAAATGAGTTTCTAAGAGCACGATGTGCATCAAAATCACGTTTTGACACTACAGGCTCCGGAATAGGGACTTGCATCTTGAAACCTTGTTGTGCCTCCAATCACCAATTGGGATGCTTTGAAACTGATGATTTTGAGGCATAAGCTCCAAAACAAGGTTCTAAGAGCACGATGTGTGTCAAAATCAAATTTTGATGCTACCGGCTCCAGAATCAGGACTTGCATCTTGAAGCCTTGTTGAGCCTCCAAACATCGATTTTGATGCTCCAAAATTGAGGCTTTTGAGGCACAATTTTTGAAACAGGGTTCTAAGAGCAAAATGTTCATGAAAATTAAATTTTGATGCTACTAGCTATAGAATCGTGGCTTGCATCTTGAAACCTTGTTGTAACTCAAAACTTTGATTCTGATGCTTTGAATCTAGGGCTTTTGAGGCACAAGCTTCGAATGAGTTTTTAAGAGCACGATGTGCGCCAAAATCAGATTTTGATGTTATTGACTCTATAATCAGGACTTGCATCTTGAAACTTTGTTTTGACTCCAAAAATTAATTTTGATGCTCCAAAACTGGGGCTTTTGAGGCACATTTTCTAAAACAGGGTTCTAAGGGCACAAAGTGCATCAAACTTGAATTTCGATGCTACTGGCTCTAGAATGGGGGCTTGCATCTTGAAACCTTGTTGTGCCTCAAAACACTGATTTTGATGATCCAAAATCAGGGATTTTGAGGCACAAGCTTTGAAATGTGGTTCTAAGAGCATGATGTGCACCAAAATAAGATTTTGATGCTATTGACTCTAGAATCGAGACTTGCATCTTGAAACCTTGTTGTGCCTCCAAACATTGATTTTCATGCTCCAAAACTGAGTCTTTTGAGGCACAAGCTCTGAAATGAGTTTCTCAAAGAATGATGTGTGTCAAAATACTACTGGCTGAAGAATAGGGACTTGTTTCTTAAAACCTTGTTGTGCCTCAAAACATTGATTTTGATGTGCCAAAATGAGATTCTAAGAGCATGATGTACATCAAAATTGTACTTTGTCTCTACCCACTTTGGAAATGGGACTTGTGTCTTGAAACCTAGTTGTGAGTCCAAATACTAATTTTTATGTTCCAAATATGAGGCTTTTGAGTCACTACCTTCGAAATGAGGTTCTAAGAACACCATGTTTGTCAATATCATGTTTTGATGCAATCAGCTTGAGAATTGGGACTAGTGTCTTGAAACCTTGTTGTGCCTTTAAACATTGATTTGGGTGTTTCGAAACTGGTGCTTTCGAGCCACATGCTCCAAAACGAGTTTCTAGGAGCATGATGTACATTAAAATTATGTTGTTGTATCTCCAAACACTGATTTTGATGTTCCAAAATCAGTGATTTCAAGGCACAAGCTATGAAATGAGGTTCTAAGATCATGATGTACATTAAAATTATGTTTTTATGCTACAGGCTCCGGAATAGGAACTTGCATCTTGAAAGCTTCTTGTGCCTCCAAACACCAATTTTGATGCTTCAAAACTGAAGATTTTGAGGCATAAGCTCCAAAACATTCTAAGAACATGATGTGCATCAAAACTAAATTTTGACGATATCGGCTCCAGAATAAGGACTTGCATCTTGAAACCTTATTGTGCTTCCAAACATCTATGTTGATGCTCCAAAACTGGGGCTTTTGAAGTACAATTTCTAAAATAGGGTTCTAACATCACAATGGGCATGAAATTTGAATTTTGATGCTACTAGCTCTAGAATCGGGGCTTGCATCTTGAAACCTTGTTGTGGCTCAAAACACTGATTAGAGCACGATGTGCGCCAAAATCAGATTTTGATGCTATTGACTCTAGAATCGGGACTTGCATCTTGAAACCTTGTTTTGCCTCCAAACATTGATTTTGATGCTCCAAAACTGGGTCTTTCAAGGCACAAGCTCCGAAATGAACTTGCATCAAAATCATGTTTTCACACTATAGGCTCCGGAATAGGGACTTGCATCTTGAAATCTTGTTATGCCTCCTAACACTAGTTTTGATGCTTCCAAACTAAAGATTTTCAGGCAGAAGCTCCAAATTAAGAATCTTAGAGCACAATATGCATCAAAATCAAATTTTGAAGCTAATGGCTCGAGAATCAGGACTTGCATCTTGAAAACTTGTTGTGCCTCCAAACATCACTTTTGATGCTCCAAAACTGGGGCTTTTGAGGCATAATTTATTAAACAGGGTTCTAAGAGCATAATGTGCATCAAAATTGAATTTTGATGCTACGGGCTCTAGAATCGGGTCTTCCATCTTGAAGTCTTGTTGTGCCTCAAAACAATGATTTTGATGCTCCGAACCGGGGCTTTCGAGGTGCAAGCTTTGAAATAAGGTTCTAAGAGCAAGATGTGTTCAAAAATTAGATTTTGATGCTATTGACTCTAGAATCGGGATTTGCATCTTGAAACCTTGTGCCTCTCCAAACATTGATTTTGATGCTCCAAAATTTAGTTTTTCAAGGCACAAGCTCCAAAATGAACTTCTAAGAGAAGCATGTGCTATAGGATTTGGAATAGGGACTTGCTTTTTGAAACATTGTTATGCCTCCAAACACTAATTTTGATGTTTCAAAACAGGGCTTTCAAGGCACAAGCTCTGAAATGAGGTTCTAAGAGCACGATGTACATGAAAATTGTGTTTTGACGCTTCCAACTCTGGAATTGGGACTTGTGCCTTGAAACCTTGTTGTGCCTCCAAACACTAATTTTTCTGCTCCAAAAATGAGGCTTTTGAGGCACAACCTCCGAAATGAGGTTCTAAGAACACCATGTTTGTCAAAATCATGTTTTGATGCTATCAACTTGAGAGTCAGGACTTGTGTCTTGAAACCTTATTGTGCATTTAAACATTCATTTTGATGTTTTGAAACTGGAGCTTTCGAGCCACACGCTCCGAACCGAGGTTCTAAGACCACAATTTGCTTCAAAATAACGTTTTGACACTACAAGCTCTGGTATAGGGACTTGCGCCTTGAAAGCTTATTGTGCCTCCAAACACCAATTTTGATGCTTTGAAACTGAAGATTTTGAGGCATAAGCTCCAAAATAAGGTTCTAAGAGCATGATGTGCGTCAAAATCAAATTTTAACGCTACCGGCTCCAGAATTAGGACTTGCATCTTGAAACCTTGTTGTGCCTCCAAACATCGATTTTGATGCTCCAAAACTAGGGCTTTTGAGGCACAATTTCTAAAATAGGGTTCTAAGAGCACAATGTGCATCAAAATAAAATTTTGATGCTACTGGCTCTAGAATCGGGGCTTGCATCTTGAAACCTTGTTGTGCCTGAAAACATTGATTCTGATGCTTTGAATCTGGGGCTTTTGAGGCAAAAGATTTAAATGAGGTTTTAAGAGCACGATATGCGCCAAAATCAGATTTTCACGCTATTGACTCTATAATCGAGACTTGCATCTTGAAACTTTATTGTGACTCCAAAAATCAATTTTGATGCTCCAAAATTGGGGCTTTTGATGATCCGAAATCAAGGCTTTTGAGGCACAAGCTTTGAAATGAGGTTCTAAGAGCACGATGTGCACCAAAATCAGATTTTGAATTGGGACTTGCATCTTGAAACCTTGTTGTGCCTCCAAACATTGATTTTGATGGTCCAAAACTGGGTCTTTCAAAGCACAAGCTACGAAAGGAGCTTCTCAAAGAATGATGTGCGTCAAAATGGAATTTTGACGCTACTAGCTCCGAAATAGGGATTTGTTTCTTGAAACCTTGTTGTGCCTCAAAACATTGATTTTGATGTGTCAAAATCAGGACTTTCAAGGCACAATCTCCGAAATTAGGTTCTAAGAGCATGATGTACGTCAAAATTGCATTTTGACTCTACCCACTTGGAATTGGGACTTGTTTCTTGAAACCTTGTTGTTCCTTTAAACATTGATTTGGGTGTTTTGAAATTGGAGCTTTCAAGCTACATGCTCCGAAACGAGTTTCTAAGAGTACGATGTGCATCAAAATTAGGTTTTGACACTACAGGCTCCAGAATAGGGACTTACATCTTGAAAAGCTTGTTGTGCCTCCAAACACCAATTTTGATGCTTCGAAACCGATGATTTTGAGGAATATGCTCCAAAACAAGGTTCTAAGTGCATGATGCTCCAAAACTAGGGCTTTTGAGGTACAATTTCTAAAACAGGGTTCTAACAGCACAACGTGCATCAAAATTAAATTTTGATGCTACTGGCTCTAGAATTCGGGCTTGCATCTTCAAACATTGTTGTGCCTCAAAACATTGATTCTGATGCTCTGAATCTCGAGCTTTTGAGGCACAAGCTTCGAATGAGGTTTTAAGAGAACGATGTGCGCCAAAATGAGATTTTGACGCTATTGACTCTATAATCGGGACTTGCATCTTGAAACTTTGTTGTGACTCCAAAAATCGATTTTGATTCTCCAAAACTGGGGCATTTGAGGGACAATTTCTAAAACAGGGTTCTAATAGCACAATGTGCATCAAACTTGAATTTTGATGCTACTGGCTCTAGAATAGGGGCTTGAATCTTGAAACCTTGTTGTGCTTCAAAACACTGATTTTGATCATCCGAAACCAGGGCTTTTGATGCACAAGCTTCGAAATGAGGTTCTAAGAGCACGATGTGCACCAAAATCAGATGTTGATGCTATTGACTCTAGAATCGGGACTTGCATCTTGAAACCTTATTGTGCATCCAAACATTGATTTTGATGCTCCAAAACTGAGTCTTTTGAGGCACAAGCTCTGAAATGAGCTTCTCAAAGAATGATGTGCGTCAAAATGGAATTTTGACGTTACTGGCTCCGGAATACCTTCTTGTGCCTCAAAAGATTGATTTTGATGTGCCAAAATCAAGGCTTTCTTGGCACAATCTCCGAAATGAGGTTCTAAGAGCATGATGTACATCAAAATTGCATTTTGACTCTACCCACTCTGGAATTGGGACTTGTGTCTTGAAACCTTTTTGTGACTCCAAGCACTTATTTTTATGTTCCAAAAATGAGGGTTTATAGTCACAACCTCCGAAATGAGGTTCTAAGAACACCATGTTTGTCAAAATCGTGTTTTCATGCTATCAGCTTGAGAATTGGGACTTATGTCTTGAAACCTTGTTGTGCCTTTAAACATTGATTTCGATGTGTTGAAATTGGTGCTTTCGAGCAACATGCTTCGAAACGAGTTTCTAAGAGCACGATGTGCATCAAAATCACGTTTTGACACTACAGCCTCCGGAATAGGGACTTGCGTCCCGAAAGTTTTTTGTGCCTCCAAACACCAATTGTGATGCTTCAAAACTAATGATTTTGAGGCAAAAGCTCCAAAACAAGGTTCTAAGAGCACGATGTGCTTCATAATCAAATTTTGACACTACCAGCTCCAGAATGAGGATTTGCATCATGAAGCCTTGTTGTGCCTCCAAACATCAATTTTGATGCTCCAAAATTGGGGGTTTTGAGGCACAATTTCTGAAACAGGGTTCTAAGAGCACAATGTGCATCAAAATTAAATTTTGATCCTACTGCCTCTAGAATCGGGGCATGCATCTTGAAATCTTGTTGTACCTCAAAACATTGATTCTGATGCTTTGAATCTAGGGCTTTTGAGGCACAAGCTTCGAATGAGTTTTTAAGAGCACGATGTGCACCAAAATCAGATTTTGATGCTATTGACTCTATAATCCGGACTTGCATCTTGAAAGTTTGTTGTGACTCCAAAAATTGATTTTGATGCTCCAAAACTAGTGCTTTTGAGGCAGAATTTCTAAAATAGGGTTCTAAGGTTACTATGTGCCTCAAACTTCAATTTTGATGCTACTGGCTCTAGAATCTTGAAACCTTGTTGTGCCTCAAAACACTGATTTTGATGATCCGAAACAAGGGCTTTTGAGGCACAAGCTTCAAAATAAGGTTCTAAGAGCACGATGTGCATCAAAAACAAATTTTGATGCTACCGGCTCCAGAATCAGGACTTGCATCTTGAAGCCTTGTTGTGCCTCCAAACATCGATTTTGATGCTCCAAAATTGAGGCTTTTGAGGCACAATTTTTGAAACAGGGTTCTAAGAGCAAATCGTGGCTTGCATCTTGAAACCTTGTTGTAACTCAAAACATTGATTCTGATGCTTTGAATCTAGGGCTTTCGAGGCACAAGCTTCGAATGAGTTTTTAAGAGCACGATGTGCACCAAAATCAGATTTTGACGTTATTGACTCTATAATCAGGACTTGCATCTTGAAAGTTTGTTGTGACTCCAAAAATTTATTTTGATGCTCCAAAACTGGGGCTTTTGAGGCACATTTTCTAAAACAGGGTTCTAAGGGCACAAAGTGCATAAAACTTGAATTTCGATGCTACTGGCTCTAGAATGGGGGCTTGCATCTTGAAACCTTGTTGTGCCTCAAAACACTGATTTTGATGATCCAAAACCAGGGATTTTGAGGCACAAGCTTTGAAATGTGGTTCTAAGAGCATGATGTGCACCAAAATAAGATTTTGATGCTATTGACTCTAGAATCGAGACTTGCATCTTGAAACCTTGTTGTGCCTCCAAACATTGATTTTGATGCTCCAAAACTGAATCTTTCAAGGCACAAGCTCTGAAATGAGCTTCTCAAAGAATGATGTGTGTCAAAATGGAATTTTTGCACTATTGGCTTTGGAATAGGGACTTGTTTCTTGGAACCTTGTTGTGCGTCAAAACATTGATTTTGATGTGCCAAAGGCAGGGCTTTCAAGGCACAATCTCTGAAATGAGGTTCTAAGAGCATTATGTACATCAAAATTCTATTTTGACTCTACCCACTCTGGAATTGGGACTTGTGTCTTGAAACCTTGTTGTGACTAAACTAATTTTTATGTTTCGAAAATGAGGCTTTTGAGTCACAACCTCCGAAATGAGGTTCTAAGAACACCATGTTTGCCAAAATCGCATTTTGATGCTATCAGCTTGAGAATTGGGACTTGTGTCTTGAAACCTTGTTGTGCGTTTAAACATTGATTTGGGTGTTTTGAAATCTGTGCTTTTGAGCCACATGCTCTGAAATGAGTTTCTAAGAGCACGATGTGCATCAAAATCATGTTTTGACACTACAGGCTCTGGAATAGGGACTTGCGTTTCGAAAGGTTGTTGTGCCTCCAAACACCAATTTTGATGCTTTGAAACCGATGATTTTGAGGTAAAAGCTCAAAAACAAGGTTCTAAGAGCACGATGTGTGTCAAAATCAAATTTTGATGCTACCGGCACCAGAATTAGGAGTTGCATCTTGAAACCTTGTTGTGCCTCCAAACATCGATTTTGATGCTAAAAAATTGGGGCTTTTCAGGCACAATTTCTGAAACAGGGTTCTAAGAGCACAATGTGAAACAAAATTAAATTTTGATCCTACTAGCTCTAGCATCGGGGCCTGCATCTTGAAACCTTGTTGTGCCTCAAAACATTTATTTTGATGCTCTGAATCTGGGGCTTTTGAGGCACAAGCTTCGAATGAGGTTTTAAGAGCACTATGTTCACCAAAATCAGATTTTGACGGTATTGTATATATAATCCAAACTTGCATCTCGAAACTTTGTTGTGACTCCAAACATTGATTTTGATACTCCAATATTGGGGTTTTTGAGGCAAAATTTCTGAAACAGGGTTGTAAGAGCACAATGTGTATTAAAATTAAATTTTGATGCAACTTGCTCTAGAATTGGGGCTTGCATCTTGAAACCTTGTTGTGCCTCAAAACATTGATTCTGATGCTCTGAATCTGGTGCTTTTGAGGCACAAGCTTTGAATGAGGTTTTAAGAGCACGATGTTTGCCAAAATCAGATTTTGACGCTATTGACTCTATAATCCAGACTTGCATCTTGAAACTTTGATGTGACTCCAAAAATTGATTTTGATGCTCCAAAACTGGGGCTTTTGAGGCACAATTTCTAAAACAGTCTTCTAAGGGCACAATGTGCATCAAACATGAATTTTGATGCTACTGGCTCTAGAATAGGGGCTTGCATCAATGTTGTTGTGCCTCACAACACTAATTTTGATGATCCGAAGCAAGCGCTTTTGAGGCACAAGCTTCGAAATGAGGTTCTAAGAGTACGATGTGCACCAAAATCAGATTTTGATGCTATTGATTCTAGAATCGGGACTTGCATCTTGAAACATTGTTGTGCCTCCAAACATTAATTTTGATGCTCCAAAATTGAGTCTTTCGTGGCACAAGCTCTGAAATGAGCTTGTCAAAGAATGATCTGCATCAAAATGGAATTTTGATGCTACTAGCTCCGTAATAGGGACTTGTTTCTTAAAACATTTTTGTGCCTCAAAACATTGATTTTGATGTGCCAAAATCAGGGCTTTCAATGCACAATATCTGAAATGAGGTTCTAAGAGCATGACGTACATCAAAATTGCATTTTGACTCTACCCACTCTGCAAATGGGATTTGTGTCTTGAAACCTTGTTGTGACTCTAAACACTAATATTTATGTTCCAAAAATGAGGCTTTTGAGTCACAACCTCCGAAATGAGGTTCTAAAAATACCATGTTTGTCAAAGTCGTGTTTTGATGCTATCAGCTTGAGAATTGGGACTTGTGTCTTGAAACCTTGTTGTGCCTTTAAACATTGAGTTTGGTGTTTTGAAACTAGTGCTTTCAAGCCACATGCTTCGAAATGAGTTTCTAAGATTACGATGTGCGTCAAAATCATGTTTTGACACTACAGGCTCTAGAATAGGAACTTGCATCTCGAAAGCTTGTTGTGCCTCCAAACACCAATTTTGATGCTTTGAAACCGATGATTTTGAGGCATAAGCTTCAAAACAAGGTTCTACGAGCAAGATGTGCGTCAAAATAGAATTTTGACGCTACCGGCTCTAGAATAAGGACTTGCATTTTGAAACCTTGCTGTGCCTCCAAATATCGATTTTGATGCTCCAAAATTGGGGCTTTTGAGGCACAATTTCTGAAATAGGGTTCTAAGAACACAATGTGCATCAAAATTAAATTTTGATCCTACTAGCTCCAGAATCGGGGCTTGCATCTTGAAACCTTTATGTGCGTCAAAATGGAATTTTGATGCTACTGGCTCCAGAATAGGGACTTGTTTCTTGAAACATTAGTGTGCCTCAAAACATTGATTTTGATGTGCCAAAATCAGGGCTTTCAAGGCATAATCTCTGAAATGAGGTTCTAAGAGCATGATGTACATCAAAATTGCATTTTGAGTCTACCCACTCTGGAATTGGTACTTGTGTCTTGAAACCTTGTTGTGACTTCAAACACTTATTTTAATGTTCCAAAAATGAGGATTTTGAGTCACAACCTTTGAAATAAGGTTCTAAGAACACCATGTTTGTCAAAATCGTGTTTTCATGCTATCAGCTTGAGAATTCTGACTTGTGTCTTGCAAACTTGTTGTGCCTTTAAACATTGATTTGGGTGTTTTAAAACCGGTGCTTTCGAGCCACATGCACCAAAATGAGTTTCTAAGAGCACGATGTGCATCAAAAACATGTTTTGACACTACAGGCTCTGGAATAGGGACTTGCGTTTCGAAAGGTTGTTGTGCCTCCAAACACCAATTTTGATGCTTCGAAACGGATGATTTTGAGGCAAAAGCTCCAAAACAACGTTCTAAGAGCACGATGTGTGTCAAAATCAAATTTTGATGCTACTGGCACCATAATCAGGAGTTGCATCTTGAAACCTTGTTGTGCCTCCAAACATCAATTTTGATGCTAAAAAATTGGGGCTTTTCAGGCACAATTTCTGAAACAGGGTTCTAAGAGCACAATGTGCATCAAAATTAAATTTTGATCCTACTGGCTCTAGAATCAGGGCCTGCATCTTGGAACCTTGTTGTGCCTCAAAATATTTATTCTGATGCTTTGAAACTGGGGCTTTTGAGGCACAAGCTTCGAATGAGGTTTTAAGAGCACGATGTTCACCAAAATAAGATTTTGACAGTATTGTATCTATAATCCAAACTTGCATCTTGAAACTTTGTTGTGACTCCAAAAATCAATTTTGATGATCCAAAACTTGGGCTTTTGAGGCACAATTTTTAAAATAGGGTTGTAAGGGCACAATGTGCATCAAACTTGAATTTTGATGCTACTGGCTCTAGAATAGGGGCTTGCATATTGAAACCTTGTTGTGCCTCAAAACACTGATTTTGATGATCCGAAACCAGGGCTTTTGAGGCACAAGCTTCAAAATGAGGTTCTAAGAGCATGATGGGCACCAAAATCAGATTTTGATGCTATTGACTCTAGAATCAGAACTTGCATCTTGAAACTTTGTTGTGCCTCCAAACATTGATTTTGATGCTCCAAAACTGAGTCTTTCGAGGCACAAGCTCTGAAATAAGCTTCTCAAGGAATGATGTACGGCAAAATGGAATTTTGACGCAACTAGCTTCGGAATAGGGACTTGTTTCCTGAAACCTTGTTGTGCCTCAAAACATTGATTTTGATGTGCCAAAATCAGGGCTTTCAAGGCACAATCTCCGAAATGAGGTTCTAAGAGCATGATGTACATCAAAATTGCATTTTGACTCTACCCACTCTGGAATTAGCACTTGTGTCTTGAAATCTTGTTGTGACTCCAAACACTAATTTTTATGTTCCAAAAATGAGGCTTTTGAGTCACAAACTCGGAAATGAGGTTCTAAGAACACCATGTTTGTGAAAATCGTGTTTTGATGCTATCAGCTTGAGAATTGGGACTTATGTCTTTCAAACTTGTTGTGCCTTTAAGCATTGATTTGGGTGTTTTGAAACTGGTGCTTTCGAGCCACATGCTCCGAAATGAGTTTCTAAGAGCACGATGTGCTCTAAAATAGGGGCTTGCATCTTGAAACCTTGTTGTGCCTCCAAACACTGATTTTGATACTCCAAAACTGAGTCTTTCGAGGTAGAAGCTCTGGAATGAGCTTCTCAAAGAATGATGTGCGTCAAAATAGAATTTTGACGCAACTGTCTCTAGAATAGGGACTTGTTTCTTGAAACATTGTTGTGCCTCAAAACATTGATTTTGATGTGTCAAAATCAGGGCTTTCAAGGCACAATCTCTGAAATGAGGCTCTAAGAGCATGATGTACATCAAAATTGCATTTCGACTCTACCCACTCTAGATTTGGGACTTGTGTCTTGAAACCTTGTTGTGATTCCAAAGACTAATTTTTATGTTCCAAAAATGATAAGCTCCAAAACAAGGTTCTAAGAGCACGATGTGCGTCAAAATCAAATTTTCATGCTACCGGCTCGAGAATCAGGACTTGCTTCTTGAAATATTGTTGTGCCTTCAAACATCAATTTTGATGCTCCAAATTTCGGGCTTTTGAGGCACAATTTCTAAAACAGTTTTCTAAGAGCACAATGTGCATCAAAATTAAATTTTGATGCTACTGGCTCTAGAATCGAGGCTTGCATCTTGAAACTTTGTTGTGCCTCAAAATATTGATTCTGATGTTTTGAATCTGGGGCTTTTGGGGCGCAAGTTTCAAATGAGGTTTTAAGAGCACAATGTGCACCAAAATTAGATTTTGACGCTATTGACTCTATAATCGAGACTTTCATCTTGAAACTTTGTTGTGACTCCAAAAATAGATTTTGATGCTCCAAAACTGGGGCTTTTGAGGAACAATTTGTAAAATAGGGTTCTAAGGACACAATTTGCATCAAACTTGAATTTTGACGCTACTGGCTCTAGAATAGGGGCTTGCATCTTGAAACCTTGTTGTGCCTCAAAACACTGATTTTAATGATCCAAAACCAAGGCTTTTGAGGCACTAGCTTCGAAATGAGGTTCTAAGAGCACGATGTGTGTCAAAATCATGTTTTGATGCTATCAGCTTGAGAATTGGGACTTGTGTCTTGAAACCTTGTTGTGCCTTTAAACATTGATTTGGGTGTTTTGAAACTAGAGCTTTCCAGCCACATGCTCCAAAATGAGTTTCTAGGAGCACGATGTGCATCTAAATCATGTTTTGACATTACAAGCTCCAGAATAGGGACTTGCGTCTTGAAAGCTTATTGTGCCTCCAAACACCAATTTTGATGCTTCGAAATCGATGATTTTGAGGCATAAGCTCAAAAAAAGGTTCTAAGAGAACGATGTGCGTCAAAATCAAATTTTGACGCTCCTAGCTCGAGAATCAGGACTTGCATCTTGAAACCTTATTGTGCCTCCAAACATCGATTTTGATGCTCCAAAATTGGGAGTTGTGTCTTGAAATCTTGTTGTGACTCCAAACACTAATTTTTATGTTTCAAAAATGAGGTTTTTGAGTCACAACCTCCGAAATGAGGTTCTACGGAACACAATGTTTGTCAAAATCATGTTTTGATGCTATCAACTTGAGAATTGGGACTTGTGTCTTGAAACCTTCTTGTTCTTTTAAACATTGATTTGGGTGTTTTGAAAGTGGAGATTTCGAGCCACATGCTTCGAAACAAGTTTTTAAGAGCACATTGTACATCAAAATCACGTTTTGACACTACACGCTCTGGAATAGGGACTTGCATCTTGAAAAGCTTGTTGTGCCTCCAAACACCAATTTTGATGCTTCGAAACTGATGATTTTGAGGCATAAGCTCCAAAACAAGGTTCTAAGAGCATGATGTGCATCAAAATCAAATTTTGACGCTACGGGCCCCAAAATCAGGACTTGCATCTTGAAACCTTATTGTGCCTCCAAACATCGATTTTGAGGTTTTAAGAGCAGGATGTGCGCCAAAATCAGATTTTGACGCTATTGACTCTATAATCGGGACTTGCATCACAAAACTTTGTTATGACTCCAAAAACCAATTTTGATGCAACAAAACTGGGGCTTTTGAGGCACAATTTCTAAAAGAGGTTTCTAAGGGGACAATGTGCATCAAAAACACCAATTTTGATGCTTTGAAACTGATGATTTTGAGGCATAAGCTCCAAAACAGGGTTCTAAGAGCACGATGTGCATCAAAATAAAATTTTGATGCTACCGGCTCCAGAATTAGGACTTGCATCTTGAAACCTTATTGTACCTCCAAACATCGATTTTGATGCTCCAAAATTGAGGCTTTTGAGGCACAATTTCTGAAAACTAGTTTCTAAGAGCACAATGTGCATAAAAATTAAATTCTGATGCTACTGGCTCTAGAATCGAGGCTTGCATCTTGAAACCTTGTTGTGCCTCAAAACATTGATTTTGATGCTTTGAATCTGGGGCTTTTGAGGCACAAGCTTTGAAATGAGGTTTTAAGTGCACGATGTGCACCAAAATTAGATTTTTATGCTATTGAATCTAGAATAGAGACTTGCATATTGAAACCTTGTTGTGCCTCCAAAAATTGATTTTGATGCTAAAAAATTGGGTCCTTCCAGGCACAAGCTCCAAAATGAGCTTCTAAGAAAAATGATGTCCGTTAAGATGAAATTTTGATGCTACAGGCTCCGGAATAGGGACTTGCTTCTTGAAACTTTGTTGTGCCTCCAAACACTAATTTTCATGTGCCAAAATCATGCCTTTCAATGCACAAGCTCCGAAATAAGGTTCTAAGAGCTCGATGTACATCAAAATTGCATTTTGATGCTACCGACTTTGGAATTGGGAGTTGTGTCTTGAAACCTTGTTGTGCCTCCAAACACTAATTTTTATACTAAAAAAATGAGGCTTTTTAGGCACAACCTCTGAAATGAGGTTCTAAGAACACCATGTTTTTCAAAATCATGTTTTGATGCTATTTGCTTGAGAATCGAGACTTGTGTCTTGTATTCTTGTTGTGCCTTAAAACATTGATTTTGATGTTTTGAAACTAGACCTTTCGAGCCACACGCTGGGAAATGAGGTTCTAAGAACACGATGCACATCAAAATCACTTTTTAACACTATAGCTCTAGAATAGGGACTTGCGTTTTGAAAGCTTGTTGTGCCTCCAAACACCAATTTTTATGCTCCAAAACTGAAGATTTTGAGGCATAAGCTCCAAAACAAGGTTCTAAGAGAACGAAGTGCATCACAATAAAATTTTGATGCTACCGGCTCCAGAATCAGGACTGCATCTTCAAACCTTGTTATGCCTCCAAACATCGATTTTGATGCTCCAAAATTAGAGCTTTAGAGGCACAATTTTTAAAAATAGGGTTCTAAGAGCACAATGTGCATCAAAATTGAATTTTGATGCTACTAGCTCTATCAGGGCTTGCATCTTGAAACCTTTTTGTTCCTCAAAACATTGATTTTGATACTCCGAAACTGGGGCTTTTGACGCACAAGCTTCAAAATGAGGTTCTAAGAGCACGATGTGCACCAAAATTAGATTTTGATGCTATTGACTCTAGAATCGGGAGTTGTGTTTTGAAGCCTTGTTGTGCCTCCAAACATTGATTTTGATGCTCCAAAACTGGGTCTTTTGAGGCACAAGCTCCGAATTGAGCTTCTAAGAGAATGAAGTGCGTGAAAATGGATTTTTGATGCTACAGGCTCCAAAAACAAGGCTTTTGAGGCATAACCTCTGAAATGAGGTTCTAAGAACACCATGTTTGTCAAAATAATGTTTTGATGCTATCAGCTTGAGAATCGGGACTTGTGTCGTGAAATCTCATTGTGCCTTTAAACATTGATTTTGATGTTTTAAAACAGGAGCTTTTGACCCATATGCTCCGAAACGAGGTTGTAAGAGCATGATGTGCATCAAAATCATGTTTTGACACTACTGGCTCTAGAATAGGGACTTGCATATTGAAATCTTCTTGTCCCTCCAAACACCAATTTTGATGCTTTGAAACCGAAGATTTTGAGGCACAAGCTCCAAAACAAGGTTCTAAGAACACAATTTGCATCAAAATTAAATTTTGATGCTACTGGCTTCAAAATGAGGTTCTAGGAGCACGATGTGCTCCCAAACTAGATTTTAAAGCTATTGACTCTAGAATTAGGACTTGCATCTTGAAACCTTGTTGTGCCTCCAAACATTGATTTTGATGCTCCAAAACTGGGTCTTTCAAGGCAGAAGCTCTGAAATGAGCTTCTAAGAGAATGATGTGCATCAAAATACAGGCTCGGAAATAGAAACTTGCTTTTTGTAACCTTTTTGTGCGTTTATGATGTTCCAAATTAATGGCTTTCAAGGCACAAGCTCCGAAATGAGGTTTTAAGAGCACGATGTACATCAAAATTGCATTTTGATGCTATGAAATGAGGTTCTAAGAGACTGTTGTGCGTGAAAATGGAATTTTAATGCTACAAGCTTCGGAATAGGGACTTGCTTCTTTAAACCTGTTGTGTCTCCAAACACTGATTTTGATGTTCCAAAATCAGTGATCTCAAGGCACAAGTTGCGAAACGAGGTTTTAAGAGCATGATGTACATTGAAATTATGTTTTGACGCTACAAGCTCCAGAATAGGGGCTTGCATCTTGAAAGCTTCTTGTGCCTCCAAACACCAATTTTGATGCTTCGAAACTGAAGATTTTGAGGCATAAGCTCCAAAACATTCTAAGAACACGATGTGCATCAAAATTAAATTTTGACGATACCGGCTCCAGAATAAGGTTCCAAATTAAGGGCTTTCACGGCACAAGCTCATAAATTTGGTTTTAAGAGCACAATGTACATCAAAATTGCATTTTGATGCTATGAAATGAGGTTCTAAGAGACTGATGTGCGTGAAAATGGAATTTTAATGCTACAAGCTCCGGAATAGGGACTTACTTCTTTAAACTTGTTGTGTCTCCAAACACTGATTTTGATGTTCCAAAATCATTGATTTCAAGGCATAAGCTGCGAAATGAGGTTCTAAGAGCATGATGTACATTAAAATTATGTTTTGACGCTACAGGCTCTGGAATAGGGACTTGCATCTTGAAAGCTTCTTGTGTCTCCAAACACCAATTTTGATGCTTCAAAACTGAAGATTTTGAGGCATAAGCTCCAAAACATTCTAAGAACACGATGTGCATCAAAATTGAATTTTGATGATACCGGCTCCAGAATAAGGACTTGCATCTTGAAACCTTATTGTGCTTCCCAACATCGATTTTGATGCTCCAAAACTGGGGCTTTTCAAGCACAATTTCTAAAATAGGGTTCTAACATCACAATGGGCATGAAATTTGAATTTTGATGCTACTGGCTCTAGTATCGGGGCTTGCATCTTGAAACCTTGTTGTGTCTCAATACACTAATTTGAGCACGATGTGCGCCAAAATCAAATTTTGATGCTATTGACTCTAGAATCAGGACTTGCATCTTGAAACCTTGTTGTGCCTCCAAACATTGATTTTGATGCTCCAAAACTGAGTCTTTCGAGGCACAAGCTCCGAAATGAACTTGCATCAAAATCATGTTTTCACACTACAGGCTCCAGAATAGGGACTTGCATCTTGAATGCTTGTTGTGCCTCCTAACACTAGTTTTGATGCTTCGAAACTAAATATTTTCAGGCATAAGCTCCAAATTAAGAATCAGGTCTTGCATCTTGAAAACTTGTTGTGCCTCTAAACATCGATTTTGATGCTCCAAAATTGGGGCTTTTGAGGCACAATTTATTAAACAGGGTTCTAAGAGCATAATGGGCATCAAAATTGAATTTTGATGCCACTGGCTCTAGAATCGGGTCTTCCATCTTGAAGTCTTGTTGTGCCTCAAAACAATGATGTCGATGCTCCGAACCGGGGCTTTCGAGGCACAAGCTTTGAAATAAGGTTCTAAGAGCAAGATGTGCTCAAAAATCAGATTTTGACGCTATTGACTCTAGAGTCGGGATTTGCATCTTGAAACCTTGTGCCTCCAAACATTGATTTTGATGCTCCAAAACTGAGTTTTTCGAGGCACAAGCTCCGAAATGAACTTAAGAGAATCATGTGCTATAGGATTCAGAATAGGGACTTGCTTTTTGAAACATTGTTGTGCCTCAAAACATTCATTTTGATGTTCCAAAATCAGGGATTTCGAAGCACAAGCTCCAAAATGAGGTTCTAAGAGCACAATGTACATAAAAATTGTATTTTGACACTACCGACTCTGGAATTGAGACTTATGTCTTGAATCCTTGTTGTGCCTCCAAATACTAATTTTTATACTCCAAAATGAGGCTTTTGAGGCACAACAACTGAAATGAGGTTCTAAGAACACCATGTTCATCAAAATCATGTTTTGATGCGATGACCTTGAGAATTGGGACTTATGTCTTGAAACCTTGGTGTGCCTTTAAACATTGATTTTGATATTTTGAAACTAGAGCTTTCAAGCCACACGCTTTGAAATGAGGTTCTAAGAGCATGATGTACGCCAAAATCAAATTTTGATGCTATTGAGTCTAGAATCGGGACTTGCATCTTGAAACATTGTTATGCCTCCAAACACTTATTTTGATGTTCCAAAACAGGGCTTTCAAGGCACAAGCTCTGAAATGAGGTTCTAAGAGCACGATTTACATCAAAATTTCATTTTCACACTACCAACTCTCGAATTTGGACTTGTGCTTTGAAACCTTGTTGTGCCTCCAAACACTAATTTTAATGCTCTAAAAATGAGCCTTTTGAGGCACAACCTCCGCAATGAGGTTCTAAGAACACCATGTTTGTCAAAATCATGTTTTGACACTATCAACTTGAGAGTCGGGACTTGTGTCTTGAAACCTTATTGTGCCTTTAAACATTGATTTTGATGTTTTGAAACTGGAGCTTTTGAGCCACACACTCCGAAATGAGGTTCTAAGAGCACGATTTGCTTCAGAATAACGTTTTGACACTACAAGCTCCGGTATAGGGTCTTGCGTCTTGAAAGCTTGTTATGTGTCAAAATCAAATTTTGATGCTACCGACTCTAGAATCAGGACTTGCATGTTGAAACCTTGTTGTGCCTCCAGACATCAATTTTGATGCTTCAAAACTGGGGCTTTTGAGGCACAATTTTTAAAATAGTGTTCTAAGACCACAATATGCATCAAAATTGAATTTTAATGCTACTAGCTCTAGAATTGGGGACTGAATCTTGAAACCTTGGTGTGCCTGAAAACACTGATTTTGGTGCTCCAAAGCTGGGGCTTTCGAGGCACAAGCTTGAAAATGAGTTTCTAAGAACACGATGTGTGCCAAAATCACATTTTGATGCTATTGACTCTACAATAGGGACTTTCTTCTTGAAACCTTGTTGTGCCTCCAAACATTGACTTACATGTTCCAAAATCAGGGCTTCCAAGGCACAAGCTCCGAAATGAGGTTCTAAGAGCATGTTGTACATCAAAATTGCGTTTTGATGCTACTGACTCTGAAATTGAGACTTGTGTCTTGAAACCTTGTTGTGCCCCCAAATACTAATTTTTATGCTCGAAAAACAAGGCTTTTGAGGGACAACCTCCGAAATGAGGTTCTAAGAACACCATGTTTGTCAAAATCATGTTTTGATGCTATCAGCTTGAGAATTGGGACTTGTGTCTTGAAACTGTAGTGTCGTAAATTGTACGCACTTGCTAAAGTGGTACAATTTCACACTTGGTTTAGCTCCCGCCTTGGCGCATCTTGCACTTTGCATCGCATTTTCCTTTAACACTTAATTAATCAAATTAATTAGGTCTAAGGTCTTATTTCATCATCTTCCAGTTGGGCCCTTTCATTAAAGTGTGCCCCTTTCATTTTATACTTCCAATACATCATTTAATCAAAAACCCTAATTAGGTCCTATTTTGAACTTGGGGGCTTGATTTCGGGGGTCAAAACATCTCGAAATCACCTGTAACTTCGGGATTTTCTCTAAAATCATCATATTCGACGGCCCTGAAAATTTGGTGAAAAGTTGTCGGGACCATGGCGCTTGGAGTGCACACGGTCCCGGACATTTTTCCCAAAATTTTAGGAGCACAATCCAATCATAAAATAAAGCTTAACCCCAAGAAGTTGGCGGGAGATTCAATCTCTAGGTCGGCCAAAAGTTGAAAGTAAGACCTAGGGTTTCATATATAAGAGCTCTCTTTCTTCATTTGAAAGGATCCAAAATTTTGGCTTAAGGGACCTTCTATGCAGTGAAAGAGTAGATCTTTGAAGACTTCAACAACATTCAACATCCACCAATCAAGCATTTATCAATTTCATTCATCCATTTAGGGCTTTGAAGACATTGAAGGGCAATAGGCGATCACCGACTGAAGATTGGCTTGTACCCCTCCCTTGGGGTTGGGTATGGTTTCATGTTGTTTTCTTGTCTTTGCATAAGCCTCATTATATCATTTGTATTCATGCTTTAGATCACTTTGCATATTGATTTGGAGCATTTACATTATCATTTACAATCAATTAGGGTTTACTTTCTAGGTTGCTCTAGTTTGCTTACTTGCATTTTAGGATCTTGCACACACACTACTTTTACAATACAACTTGGCTATTCATGGAGGTGGAAATCACCAAAGCGGGGGTTTGACTAAGGCAAAACCCTATATAGCTGCCCACCATACCTTTTCAGATATAAGTGCAGATTTCGGGATTCGGACGACCCCACAAGTTGCAGATCTGATAGAAGCAGACAAAAATTGAGCTACACATCGAATTTCAGGGCAAAAGACCAAGACAGGACGTGGGCTGCCCTGGTCCTTCTGTCAGACAGCAAGTTTCAGCATTTCTGATAGCTTTTCAGGTTGCAAAACAGCAGTTTCAGGAGCAAAATCAGGACAGTGGCACCTGTGCCCCCGTCCTGAACATTTTCACTCAGATTTTAACTCTGGGTACGCATCTGCATTCTTGTCTTTATGTTTACAGCCTTCCATTGTTTAATCTCAATTCTGCAATCTTGTTATTAGTTCATACTTGCACTTTAGTGTTAGGAATTGAACTTGCATCATTTTATCTTTCAATTACAACAAAGGAATAAAAACCCTAATAGGTAGCCAGTGGCTCTCTCTTCCACAAAAAGAAGTAGCCAATTGTGTGATACCTCTAGGCTCTTTTGTATTCCGCAATGTGTGTCGAAAGGTAGGATTAGGGCATGTTAGCCTAGTCTTGCTTTTTCCCCTACACATTTTGGTGAACCTGACGTGAGCCTTATTATTGCTTTCTCTTGCATTGCATTTGTTAGATCTAGATCTAGATTTAGTGTGTTTCATTTAAGTTTCATTTTCATTTAAAAAAAAAAAAAGAGGGAAAAGAAAGAGTGTGTTTCTTTGTTTCTTTGCATTGTGTGTTTAAGTTTTATGCAATTTTTATTTCAAAATGTCATATTTTTATTTGCAAGATGTTCATATTTATGATGACGTATGCAATTATGTTGATTATGAGTATAGCCAAGATGAATTAGATGAAGCTTTAGATGAGTTTTTGAACCCTAAAGATACCAAACCTTCATTTTACCAAAAACTCATAAACATTGTTACTATGCCATTTCGTTGTGATGAGAAAGATAAGTTGAATGATTCCTCTCAAGGGTACATTCCTATCAACTCTTCCACTAAATCTAGTAACATGGTTGTTTTCAATGATCCCCTCTATGAAGAGATGTCTCCTTTTGAATCAAAAGATAAACCTTTTAATAGATATGATCATGCTTTGTTGGATGATGCTCTTGATGACTTTGTGGCTTTATCGAAATCTTTAAACAAGAACAAAACTTCTAAATTAGTTAACATGATAAACCTGAAAGAGCATAATAAGCCTCTCTTTGAAGTCCAAGGTGCTTATCCTTCTCCCACCTTTCAAGTTCCTAAATCACCTCTCCTTACTATCCAAAGAGGGTATGGTCATGATTCCTTTCTTACTCCGAATAAACCTATCATCACTGTGCAAGGAAGAAAACCTATAAGTCCTTATAGTTATGCCAAGCAATTAACTAGAGAGAGTTATAATGCAGTTGCCCATACTTATAATACTAGAAATAATAGGCAGCCTAATCCTCCTCCTGTTACTCCAGTTTCTCTTCCTAATCCTCAACCAATTCTTCCGCAAGCTCCACGTATTTCACAAGTTCTTGGTAAGGAATATGATCTCATAGAACAACTTAGAGCAACCCCTGCTAAGATATCCCTTTGGGATTTGATCCAAACTTCTTCTGCTCATCATGGAATGTTACAAGATGCCTTGAAAGATTTGAATGTTCCTCCACCTAATATATCTAGTAATATAGTGTCTTTGGTTAACTTTGTGATGAATCCTAAAGCTCAAATTGTGTTTACTCAAGATGAATTGCCTACTAGTGAAATTCAACATCAATATGATCCCTTGATGATTGTGGTTATCATAAATGACACTGCTATAAGACGAACACTGGTAGATAATGGCTCTGGCCTTAATGTGTGTAGCATTAATCTATTGCATAAGATGAATGTGGATACATCCCTTATTGAGCCTGACTCTCATCCCATTCGAGGCTTTGATAATGTGGCTAAGTCTTCATTAGGTATTATCACCTTACCCATCACGGTGGGTCCTGTTACTTTGCCTACTCCTATCCATGTTATGTCAGGAAATCTAACATACAACTTGTTATTAGGGAGACCTTGGATTCACAGTATGCAAGTTGTCCCCTCTACATTACATAGACAAGTTAAATTTATTTATAACAATAAGACATATACCTTGATAGGTGATACTAATTTTCAAGCTTGTTTGCAAACATCCACTTCCAAAGGGAGTTCTTCTAAACCTTCCTCTTCTAGTGATGACTCTTTAAACAAGATACCTATGGACGAATCATCATCCTTTGATAATCAAAATTCTTGGGATGAGCCTGAAGTTCCTGAAGAAGATTCTTCTCAACTTGAATCTACACATGAAAAGGCTTTTGATCCTGAGAAGGTTCTCATAGAAGACGATTGGGGATCTCTTGATTTTAATCCCACCTTTGTAGGTGAGTATAGGGTTCCTCCTAGAGAGCTTAAAGTTAAAAAGAAGGAAGAAACTAAAAATCAATCAATCTTACCTAAACCTATGAACAATAATTTTGTGGCTGCTTCTCAAACTTCTTCTCCTCACACCTCTAATTCTGAAGGATTTGATTCTTTGTCTTATGAAAAACCACCTTCTCTTTCTGAAATGGCTAATTGTTATGGTCATGGTTTTCATATTTTAGCTAAGTATGGGTATAATGGAAATGGTTGTGGCGCTCACGAACAAGGGATAAAGGTTCCTCTAGGGAATATTCTTTATGATGAGACCTTTGGACTTGGTTATAATCCCTACAAGCACACTAAAGCTTCTAAGAGACCATGTATTAGTGTTAATGTTATTTCTACATCTCTACCAATGAGACACCCTGAGTATATTGATGGGGATCCTTTGTGTGCCTATGCTTTGGATGTCTTTCCTACCAATGATGCTTTAGCTGAGTTTTTAGGAGCATATGATACTCTTCCTTGTTATCATCACAATAGAGGATTTCCTTATTGTTTGAACTTTGAAGCTTATTTTGGAAGAGAGATTAATAATGATGAGATCATGGAAGAATTCCCTCTGTTAAAGGATACTCCTCAACAAAGTAATCTTCTCATAAGTGACACCATTGATGTTAAGATGGATCCTTGCAATGAAGAAAAAGTTATTAAAATTGGAAAGTGTTTGGATGAAGAAGAACAAAAACAATATGCAGATTTATTGCATGAATTCCTTGAGATCTTTGCTTGGACATACTCTGACATGCCTTGTATAGATCCTAAGATTGTTACTAATAATATTGTCTTAGTTCCCTATGCTAAGCCTATGAAACAAAAGATTCAAAAAATGAATCCTAAGGTAGCTTTGCTTGTTAAGGCTGAGATTGAAAAATTATTGGAGGCTGGATTTATCCGCCCTATTGATTATTCCGCGTGGATTTCAAATATTGTCGCTGTAGCTAAATCAGATAATAAAATAAGAATGTGTATCGACTTTCGAGATTTAAATAAGGCTTCTTTAAAAGATGATTTCCCTCTCCCAAACATTGACATGATAGTTGATTCTACAACAGGACATGCTTTATTTTCCTTCATGGATGGTTTTTCAGGATAGAATCAAATTTTCATTAATCCTCAAGATCAATTCAAAACTGCTTTCACCACTCCTTGGGGTACGTTTTGTTGGGTGATGATGCCTTTTGGACTTAAAAACGCTGGCGCAACTTATCAACGAGCGATGAACCTTATCTTTAATGATTATATGCATAAGATTTTAGAAGATTATGTTGATGATATTTTAGCCAAATCCATTCTCCGTATAGATCATATTAAGATCCTTCGTCAAATCTTTGAAAGAATTCGTAAATATCACATGCGCTTGAATCCCCAAAAATGTGTTTTTGGTGTGGATAGTGGAAAACTATTAGGATTCATAGTTTTGCATCGTTGGATTGAGGTGGACAGTAAGAAAATAGATGCTATTGTCAACATGCCACCTCCTAGAAATGTGTCTCAACTCAAAAGCTTACAAGGAAAGATTCAAGCTATTCGTAGGTTCATATCTCAACTTGCGGATCGTACTTTTCCTTTTACTCAACTTCTCAAAAAGAATATCACTTTTCAATGGAATGAAGATTGTCAGCAAGCATTTGAAGATTTAAAAGTATATTTGGCTAATCCTCCTATCATTCAACCTGCCGAACCTTCTAAGCCCTTTCTTCTTTATACAACTGCTTCCTCTCATGCTCTCTTCTTTATACAACTGCTTCCTCTCATGCTCTGGTAAGGAGTGTCTAGTTTATTATATAAGTCATACCTTACTCGATTATGAGACCCGATATTCTGCGACAGAAAGACAATGCTTGGCCTTGGTGTTTGCGACTCAGAAATTGAGACATTATCTTTTAAATTCAGAAGTCCAAGTCATGGTAAAGTTTGATCTTTTGAAACATCTTTTCTCTAAAACCGATTTATCAAGACGCCTAGCTAAGTGGGTTATGATGTTAACTGAATTTGACCTTAAATTTGTTTCACAAAGAGCAATTAAAGGGCAAGCATTGACCAATCACTTAGTTGAGGCCCCTTCACCTTTCTCCTTCCCTAACCCTGAGTCTTTTCCCGATGACTTCATTCTTTGTATAGGGAAAGATGAAACTTGAGAGTTGTACTTTGATGGCTCTAAGTGTCGTATGGGATTGGGGGCAGGTGTTGTTCTAATTTCTCCTACAAAGAAATCCATTCCCTTATCTTATCGTCTCAATTTCCTATGTACCAATAACATTGCTGAGTACGAGACTCTTATAGCAGGAATAAAGGTAGCCTTGGCTTTGAATGTAAAGCACATACATATTTATGGAGATTCTCAATTGATTATAAGACAAGTAAAAGGACTATATCAAGCAAAACAAGACAAATTATCACAATATAAAGACCTTGCTATCTCTTTGTTAAAAAAATTCGATTCTTATACCATGGAATCTGTTCCTCGAAAAGATAATCGACATGTGGACGCAATGGCATGTGTGGCTTCTCTTGTATCTCTAGAGGACCCTGTGGTTGATCTTAAATTTGTTATTTACAACCTTATTTCTCCAGCTATTGTAGATGATTCTAGCTTGGTGACATGTTGTGACTTTATAGACTCAGATGAATGGTATTCGCATATCGTAAGATACTTGACCGATGGTACCTTTCATGATTCCGCCAATAGGAACACTAGGGCTAGAATCCGCAAGTTGTCTACTAGATATATCATTCTTTCTAATGTTCTTTACCGAAGGGGTTATAACGGTCTTCTCCTTCACTGTCTTAACAAATTGGAAATCCCTTATGCTCTTGAAGAGGCACATTCAGGTGCCTGTGGGGGGCATTTTTGAGGAAAATCCTTGGTTCAAAGATTGCTTCGTATGGGATACTATTGGCAAACTATGCATAAGGTTTCTTTTTCATTTGTTAAGAAATGTCATCAATGTCAACAACACAATAATCTGATTCATGCTCCTGCCCAAGAACTTCGTTCTCATGTAGCTTCTTGGCCTTTCTCTGCATGGGGGTTGGATCTGATCGATAAAATCTCTCCTCCTTCATCTCAAGGACACACTTTCATTATAACCACAACAGATTACTTTACAAAGTGGGTAGAAGCTGTTCCCCTTCGCTCTACTACTGCTGAAGTGATTTGTCGATTTCTTCTAGAAAACATTACTTCTCGATTCAGGATACCTTCCACTATAATCTCAGATAGTGGGACATCATTTAAGAACAAGGATGTGAAGAAATTCCTCGAGAAATATCATATCAAGCATCGATTTTCTACACCATACTATCCTCAATCAAATGGTCAAGCCAAATCATCCAATAAGATAACTGAACAAATTCTTCGCAAAACCGTGAATAAGCATGGTAAGGATTGGAGTACTCAGCTAATCTATGCTCTTTGGGCCTACTGAACAAGTGTACGAATTACTACAGGAACTATCCCTTATAATCTTGTTTATGGTGCTGATGCTATTATGCCTTTAGAGTTAGAGATTCCATCACTTAGAGTTTCTCTCAAAGGTATAGTAGATGATGACTCTTATAGAGAACAAAGACTTCAACAACTTGAGATGCTTGATGAACAGCGTATAAATGCTCTTGAGCATATTCAAGAGTATCACAAAACTCTACAATGAAGCTATAATGATAAGGTTATTCAACGTTCCTTCTCAATAGGTGACTTAGTTCTCTATGAGAATCAGCGCAATGTGAATACCTTACCTGAAGAAAAGGGAAAATTTAGTCCTAATTGGCTTGGATCGTATATTGTTATTGAAGATTATGGATCAGGTGCTTACAAAATAGCGGATGTAGATGGTACGCCTCTTAAAGAGCCTATAAATGCTATGCTCTTGCGTAGATACTATGCTTAATTCCTCATTCCTTATCTTTCATTTCATCTATCTTCTTTTCACTTCTTCAAAATTGGATAATATGTTAGCATATCTTTGTTAGAGAAAATAGAATTAAATGATATTTTGTTTAATCTATATTGCTTTGTTCTTGACAAGCGTGTTTCTTTACTCTATAGTTTGTCTTGAATTCATTTATGTAAATTGCAAAAGATTTACATTTCCATTATGCTGGCATATTATACAATGTCTTTATGTGTTAAGTAGAATTGTATCATGTTGTGTTTAAGTTCAAATTCAATCACATTAGTTATATGATTCTTAGGCTTAACACATATTTCTTTTCTATCATCAATGTAGTACTTGATTAAATATTTTATTTTAATTAAGTCACACATGTATCAATTTAATCATGGAGCATTGAGAAATCAATCACATGGAAATTAAATTTAGAACATACATGTACATCTACCAAATGTATTAACTTTAATCAAAATATACATTGTTTTAGGCATTAAAGATAACACGAAGCATGTATATATATATATATGTGTGTGTGTGTGTGTGTGTGTGTGTGTGTGTGTGTGTGTGGATCATGTTTTCCTATACAAAAGTAGGTCACTATACATCCAAAATGTGACCTATCCTACATCATGAGATCATCTTCTATCCCTAGGGCTAGTGGATGCAGAGTGATGACTAGACGCTCCCTCCTGATGCGGCCGTGAAGGTGGACCCATAGGTGTATAGCGTGATATAGACCGTGAATAACTCCGAGAGGAACTCCTACGATCCCTATCCATAAGGATTGTGTGATACGAGGTAGCCTCGGCCTAAGCTGCTGCTAGGTCACGCTATGCTCGCTAAAGGTTCTCTGATAGAACTCTCTCTCTCTCCCTCCATATTTCCACCTATACTCGAAATGGGGAAAACAAGTCCTCATGCCGACCCGCGTTCCCCTGAGGCCTATAAGCAACCTGTGAGGAACTAGGGATCTGTGCCATCATGGAAATATCTGTCACTGCTTGCTGGATCAAGGAGTGCCACTCCTGCACATTAGCTGTAGCAGTAGAATAGATTTTGTATTAGTACCATTCTATATCATCAAAACATTAATCAATCAATATAAACCTACTATACCTAGATCTCCCTCACGCCAGTAGGGATCGTGATATGGTAGCATTTATGACTGGGAACTACTAGGCTCCCCACGCTCAAATGATCTGTGCACGATGGGTATAGGTCTCTGTATCGCCTCGTGTTCCCCCTTTTGGGGAATAAGGCAAGGATCCAAGGCTATGGTATCATCTCCTGAATGGTGGGGAGCTGCATCTGACTCCTCATCATCATCTCTATCCTCCTCCTCTGTATCATCCTCATCCTCATCTGCATTCTCACCCACATCCTCATTCTCCTCATCATCATCAGCTCTATCTATGTCATCCTCCTCTCCTTCCTCCTCCTCCTCGGCACTAGGCTGATCTCCTATGGGTGGATCAGGATCTCGTGCCTCCTCATGACCCTCTCCCTCCTCTGGCTCCTCCGATCTGGATCCCTGATCCTCATCTCGGTCGCCATGTCTCCATGGACCTGGATGGCCTATTGGGTAATCTGGTGGAAAGATAGGCCCTGGGTATGTCCTCACAAACCATGAGAGATACCTGTGCTGTGCTCTAGGATCTGCAGAGTAATCAGTGACCACATCCTGATCAGACCCCTCTATACCTGTAATCCTGATATCATCTGTCGTAGGTCTTGCTACTGCTCTGGGTCTGGGAAGGACTCGTGAGTGTCGTGTATAGATGGGTACATAGGCTGGAACACACTGCTCTAGCCCAAATTGCCTCCGTACTCGGTCAAAGTAGAATGGGACTATGATATGTGAGTATCGTCCTCTCAGTAGGTGGTTCCTCTGTAAGCATGCTAGTTGCCTCTCCATTCCATCCCATCTGTGCATCCGCAGATATGGTCTCCATACTGTCACCTCAGCTATCAATCTATCGAATGTCACTCTCCAATATAGTAGATCCCCAAATCTCCACTCACCGGTAAGTGGATAGGCAAACACCCTAGGTCGCTCACTAGTCGCACTCATCGGATAGCCGACAGGCCTGGTGCATGTGAAGTGCTCAAATATCCACACCTGCAAAAGTGTGCATGTCATCAAGCTACAACACTGTCCAAACATATACTCCTCGAGGTCGTGATAGAGATGTGCAAGCATACTTCGACCCCAAGCATATACAGAATAGGGACTTGCGTTTCGAAAGGTTGTTGTGCCTCCAAACACCAATTTTGATGCTTCGAAATGGATGATTTTGAGGCAAAAGCTCTGAAACAAGGTTCTACGAGCACAATGTGTGTCAAAATCAAATTTTGACGCTACCGGCACCAGAATCAGGAGTTGCATCTTGAAACCTTGTTGTGCCTCCAAACATCAATTTTGATGCTAAAAAATTGGGGCTTTTCAGACACAATTTCTGAAACAGGGTTCTAAGAGCACAATGTGCATCAAAATTAAATTTTAATCCTACTGGCTCTAGAATCGGGGCCTGCATCTTGAAACCTTGTTGTGCCTCAAACCATTTATTCTGATGCTCTGAAACTGGGGCTTTTGAGGCACAAGCTTCGAATGAGGTTTTAAGAGCACGATGTTCACCAAATTCAGATTTTGACGGTATTGTATCTATAATCCAAACTTGCATCTTGAAACTTTGTTGTGACTCCAAAAATCAATTTTGATGCTCCAAAACTTGGGCTTTTGAGGCACAATTTTTAAAATAGGGTTCTGAGAGCACAATGTGCATCAAACTTGAATTTTTATGCTACTGGCTCTAGAATAGGGGCTTGCATCTTGAAACCTTGTTGTGCCTCAAAACACTGATTTTGAGGCACAACACTGAATTTGAGACTTCAAGATGGAAGACCCGATTCTAGAGCCAATAGCGTCAAAATTCAATGTTAATGCATATTGTGGTCTTAGAATGCTAATTCAATGTTGATGCATATTGTGCTCTTAGAACGCTATTTTTGAAATTGTGCCTCAAAAGCCCCAGTTTTGAAGCATCAAAATTGGTGTTTGGAGGCACAATAAGCTTTCAAGACGTAAGTCCCTATACAAGAGGCTGTAGTGTCAAAACGTTATTTTCAAACAAATTGTGCTCTTAGAACCTCGTTTCGGAGCGTGTGGCTTGAAAGCTCTAGTTTCAAAACATCAAAATCAATGTTTAAAGGCACAATAAGGTTTCAAGACACAAGTCCCAACTCTCAAGTTTATAGCATCAAAACATGATTTTGACAAACATGGTGTTCTTAGAACCTCATTTCAGAGGTTGTGCCTCAAAAGCGTCATTTTTGGAGCATAAAAATTAGTGTTTGGAGGCACAACAAGGTTTCAAGAAATAAGTCCCAATTCCAGAGTTGGTAGCGTCAAAACGCAATTTTGATGTACATCGTGCTCTTAGAACCTCATTTTAGAGCTTGTGCCTTGAAAGCCCCGTTTTGGAACATCAAAATCAGTGTTTGGAGGCATAACAATGTTTCAAGATGCAAGTCCCAATTTTAAAGTCAATAGCATCAAAATATGATTTTGGCGTACATCATGCTCATGGTGTTCTTAGAACCTCATTTCAAAGCGTGTGGCTTGAAAGCTCTAGTTTCAAAACATCAAAATCAATGTTTAAAGGCACAACAAGGTTTCAAGACACAAGTCCCGATTCTCATGCTCATAGCATCAAAACATGATTTTGATGAACATGGTGTTCTTAGAACCTCATTTCAGAGGTTGTGCCTCAAAAGCCTCATTTTGGAGTATAAAAATTAGTATTTGGAGGCACAACAAGGATTCAAGACATAAGTCCTAATTCCAGAGTCGGTAGTGTCAAAACGCAATTTTTATGTACATCGTGGTCTTAGAACCTCATTTTGGAGATTGTGCTTTGAAATCCCTGATTTTGGAACATCAAAATGAATGTTTTGAGGCACAACAATGTTTCAAAAAGTAATTCCCTATTCCGAATCCTATAGCACATGATTCTCTTAGAAGTTCATTTCGAAGCTTGTGCCTTGAAAATCTCAGTTTTGGAGCATCAAAATCAATGTTCGGAGAGGCACAAGGTTTCAAGATGCAAATCCCGATTCTACAGTCAATAGCGTCAAAATCTAATTTTTGAGGACATCTTGCTCTTAGAACCTTATTTCAAAGTTTCCGCCTTGAAAGCCTCGGTTCAGAGCATCAAAATCATTGTTTTGAGGCACAAAAAGACTTCAAGGTGGAAGACTCGATTCTAGAGCTAGTAGCATCAAAATTCAATTTTGATGCACTTTGTACTCTTAGAACCCTGTTAAATAAATTATGCCTCAATAGCCCCAGTTTTGGAGCATCAAAATTGATGTTTGGAGGCACAACAAGTTTTCAAGATGCAAGTCTTGATTCTAGAGCCATTAGCTTCAAATTTTGATTTTGATGCACATTGTGCTCTAAGATTCTTAATTTGGAGCTTATGCCTGAAAATCTTTAGTTTCGAAGCATCAAAACTAGTGTTAGGAGGCACAACAAGTTTTCAAGATGCAAGTCCCTATTCCGAAGCCTGTAGTGTGAAAACATGATTTTGATGCAAGTTCATTTCAGAGCTTGTGCCTTGAAAGACCTAGTTTTGGAGTATCAAAATCAATGTTTGGAGGCACAACAAGGTTTCAAGATGCAAGTCCCGATTCTAGAGTCAATAGCGTCAAAATCTGATTTTGGCGCACATCGTGCTCAAATCAGGGTTTTGAGGCACAACAAGGTTTCAAGATGCAAGCCCCGATTCTAGAGCCAGTAGCATCAAAATTCAAATTTCATGCCCATTGTGATGTTAGAACCCTGTTTTAGAAATTGTGCTTCAAAAGCCCCAGTTTTGGAGTATCAAAATAGATGTTTGCAAGCACAATAAGGTTTCAAGATGCAAGTCCTTATTCTTGAGCTGGTATCTTCAAAATTTAATTTTGATGCACATCGTGTTCTTAGAATGTTTTGGAGCTTATGCCTTAAAATCTTTAGTTTCGAAGCATCAAAATTGGTGTTTAGAGGCACAAGAAGGTTTCAAGATGCAATAGCTTTAAAATCTAGTTTTGGAGCACATCATGCTCTTAGAGCCTCATTTTTAAGCCAGTAGCATCAAAATTTAATTTTGATCCAAATTGTGCTCTTAAAATCCTGTTTTAGAAATTGTGCCTCGAAAGCCCTAGTTTTGGAGCATCAAAATCGATGTTTGGAGACACAACAAGGTTTCAATATGCAAGTCCTGATTCTAGAGCTAGTAGCGTCAAAATTTGATTTTGACGCACATCATGTTCTTAGAACCTTGTTTTGGAGCTTATGCCTCAAAATCTTCGGTTTCAAAGCATCAAAATTGGTGTTTGGAGGGACAACAAGATTTCAAGATGCAAGTCCCTATTCTTAGAACCTTGTTTTAGAGCATGTGGGTCAAAAGCTCCTGTTTTAAAACATCAAAATCAATGTTTAAAGGCACAACGAGATTTCATGACACAAGTCCCGATTCTCAAGCTAATAGCGTCAAAACATTATTTTGACAAACATGGTGTTCTTAGAACCTCATTTCGGAGGTTGTGCCTCAAAAGCCTTGTTTTTGGAGGATAAAAATTAGTGTTTGGAGGCACAACAAGGTTTCAAGACATGAGTCCCAATTCTAGAGTGGGTAGTGTCAAAATGCAATTTTGATGTCCATCGTGCTTTTAGAACCTCATTTCAGAGTTTGTGCCTTGAAAGCCTTGATTTTGGAACATCAAAATCAATGTTTTGAGACACAACAAGGTTTCAAGAAGCAAGTCCCTATTCTGGAGCCTGTAGCGTCAAAATTACATTTTGACGCACTTCATTCTCTTAGAAGCTCAATTCAGAATTTGTGCCTCAAAAGACCCAGTTTTGGAGCATCAAAATCAATGTTTGGAGGCACAACAAGGTTTCAAAACACAACTCCTGATTCTAGTGTCAATAGCGTCAAAATATGATTTTAGCGCACATCGTGCTCTTAGAACCTCATTTTGAAGCTTGTGCGTCGAAATCCCCAATTTCGAAGCATCAAAATCAGTGTTTTGAGGCACAACAAGGTTTCAAGATGCAAGCCCTGATTCTAGAGCCAGTAGCATCAAAATTCAATTTTGATGCACATTGTGCTCTTAGAACGCTGTTTTAAAAATTGTGCCTCAAAAGCCCTAGTTTTGGAGCATCAAAATCAATGTTTGGAGGCACAACAAGGTTTGAAGATGCAGTCCTAATTATGGAGCGGGTAGCATCAAAATTTTAATTTGACGCACTTCGTTCTCTTAGAACCTTGTTTAGTAGCTTATGCCTCAAAATCTTCGGTTTCGGAGCATCAAAATTGGTGTTTGGAGGCACAACAAGCTTTCAAAACATCAAAATCAATGTTTTAAGGCACAACAAAGTTACAAGACACAAGTCCCAATTCTCAAACAAATAGCGTCAAAACATGATTTTGACAAACATTGTGTTCTTAGAACCTCATTTAAGAGGTTGTGCCTAAAAAGCCTCATTTTTTTAGTATAAAAATTAGTGTTTGGAGGCACAACAAGGTTTCAAGACACAAATCCCAATTCCAAAGTCGGTAGTGTCAAAATGCAATTTTGATGTACATCGTGCTCTTAGAACCTTATTTCGGAGCTTGTGCATTGAAAGGCCTGATTTTGGCACATGAAAATTAGTGTTTGGAGGCACAACAAGGTTTCAAGAAGCAAGTGCCTATTCCGGAGCCTGTAGCATCAAAATTTCATTTTGACGCACATCATTTTTCTTAGAAGCTCATTTTGGAGCTTGTGCCTGGAACTACCAAATTTTCGAGCATCAAAATCAATGTTTGGAGGCACAACAAGGTTTCAATATGCAAGTCCCTATTCTACAGTCAATAACATCAAAATCTGATATTGGTGCACATCGTGCTCTTAGAACCTCATTTCAAAGCTTGTGCCTCAAAAGCCCTGGTTTCAGATCATCAAAATCAATGTTTTGAGACACAACAAGGTTTCAAGATGCAAGCCCCTACTCTAGAGCCAGTAGCATCAAAATTCAAGTTTGATGCACATTGTGCCCTTAGAACCCTGTTTTAGAAATTGTGCCTCAAAAGCTCCAGTTTTGGAGCATCAAAATTGATTTTTGGAGGCACAACAAAATTTCAAGATGCAAGTCCCGACTCTAGAGTCAATAGCATTAAAATCTAATTTTGGCGCACATCGTGCTCTTAAAACCTCATTTCAAAGCTTGTGCCTCAAAAGCCCCAGATTCAGAGCATCAAAATCAATGTTTTGAGGCACAACAAGGTTTCAAGATGAAAGCCCCGATTCTAGAGCCAGCATGCACATTGTGCCTCAAAAGCCCCAGTTTTGGCGCATCAAAATTGATGTTTGGATGCATAACAAGGTTTCAAGATGGAAGTCCAGATTCTGGAGCTGGTAGCATCAAAATTTGATTTTGACAGAGATCGTGCTCTTAGAACCTTGTTTTGGAGCTTATGCCTGAAAATTATCATTTTCGAGGCATCAAAATTGGTGTTTGGAGGCACAACAAGCTTTCGAGATGCAAGTCCCTATTTTGAAGCCTGTAGAAAATCATTTCAAAGTATGTTGCTCGAAGGCTCCAATTTTAAAACACACAAATCAATGTTTAAAGGCACAACAAGGTTTCAAGACACAAGTCCCAATTCTCAAGCTGATAACATCAAAACACAATTTTCATAAACATGGTGTTCTTAGAACCTCATTTTGGAGGTTGTGATTGAAAAGCCTCATTTTTGGAGCATAAAAATTAGTGTTTGGAGTCACAACAAGGTTTCAAGACACAAGTCCCAATTCCAGAGTGGGTAGAGTCAGAATAAAATTTTGATGTACATCATGCTCTTAGAACCTCATTTCGGAGATTGTGGCTTGAAAGCCCTGATTTTGGCACATAAAAATCAATGTTTTGAGGCACAACAAGGTTTCAAGAAACAAGTCCTGATTCTAGAGCCGGTAGCACCAAAATTTTTTTTTGATGCACATCGTGCTTTTAGAACCTTGTTTTGGATCTTATGCTTCAAAATCTTTGGTTTTGAAACATCAAAATTGGTGTTTGGAAGCAGAATAAGCTTTCAAGACACAAGTTCCTATTCTGGAGTTGGTAGAGCCAAAATGCAATTTTGATGTACATCGTGCTCTTAGAAACTCATTTCGGAGCTTGTGTCTTGAAAGCCCCAATTTTGGAACATCAAAATCAGTATTTGGAGGCACAACAAGGTTTAAAGAAGCAAGTCCTTATTCTCGAGCCTGTATCCATTTTGACGCATATCATTCTCTTAGAAGCTCGTTTCAGAGCTTGCTCCTCACAACACACAGTTTTTGATCATCAAAATCAATGTGTGGAGGCACAACAAGGTTTCAACATGCAAGTCCTGATTCTAGAGTCAATAGCGTCAAAATGTGATTTTGGCGCACATCATGCTTTTAGAACCTCATTTCGAAGGTTGTGACTTAGAAGCCCTGATTTCAGAGAATCAAAATCAGTGTTTTGAGGCTCAATAAGGTTTCAAGATGCAAGCCCCGATTCTAGAGCCACTAGCACATTGTGCTCTTAGAACCCTGTTTCAGAAATTGTTCCTCAAAAGCCCCAATTTTGGAGCATCAAAATCAATGTTTGGAGGCACAATAAGGTTTCAAGATGCAAGTCCTGATTTTGGAGCCAATAGCATCAAAATTTGATTTTGACGCACATCGTGCTCTTAGAACCTTGTTTTGGAGCTTATGCCTCAAAATCATCGGTTTCGAAGCATCAAAATTGGTGTTTGGAGGCACAACAAGCTTTCGAGACGCAAGTCCCTATTCCAGAGCCTGTAGTGTCAAAACATGATTTTGATGCACATCGCGCTCTTAGAAACTCATTTCAGAGCATGTGGCTTGAAAACACCAGTTTCAAAACACCCAACACAATGTTTAAAGGCACAACAAGGTTTCAAGACACAAGTCACAATTCTCAAGCTGATAGCATCAAAACATGATTTTGTGAAAACATGGTCTTCTTAGAACCTCATTTCAGAGGTTGTGACTTAAAAACCTCATTTTTGGAACATAAAAATTAGTGTTTGGAGTCACAACAAGGTTTCAAGACACAAGTCCCAATTCCAGAGTGGGTAGAGTCAAAATGCAATTTTCATGTACATCATACTTGTAGAACCTCATTCGGAGATTGTGCCTTGAAAGCCCTTATTATGGCACATCAAAATCAATGTTTTTAGGCACAACAAGGTTTCAAGAAACACATCCCTATTCCGGAGCCAGTAGCATCAAAATTCCATTTTGACGCACATCATTCTTTGAGAAGCTCATTTTAGAGCTTGTGCCTCGCAAGACACAGTTTTGGAGCATCAAAATCAATGTTTGGAGGCACAACAAAGTTTCAAGATGCAAGTCCTAATTCTAGAGTCAATAGCATCAAAATCTGATTTTGGTGCACATCGTGCTCTTAGAACCTCATTTCGAAGCTTGTGCCTGAAAAGCCCTGGTTTCAGATCATCAAAATCAGTGTTTTGAGGCACAACAAGGTTTCAAGATACAAACCCCTATTCTAGAGCCAGTAGCATCAAAATTCAAGTTTGATGCACAATGTGCCCTTAGAACCCTATTTTATAAATTATTTGTCAAAAGCCCCAATTTTGGAGCATCAAAATCAATTTTTGGAGGCTAAACAACATTCCAAGATGCAAGTCCCAATTATAGAGTCAATAGCATCAAAATCTAATTTTCCCACACATCATGCTCTTAAAACCTTATTCGAAGCTTGTGCCTCAAAAGCCCCATATTCAGAGCATCAGAATCAATGTTTTGAAGCTCAACAACGTTTCAAGATGCAAGCCCCGATTCTATAGCGAGTAGCATCAAAATTTAATGTTGATGCACATTGGGCTCTTAGAACCCTATTTTAGAAATTGTGCCTCAAAAGCCCCAATTTTAGAGCATCAAAATTGATGTTTGGAGGCACAACAAGGCTTCAAGATGCAAGTCCTGATTTTGTAGCTGCTCTTAGAACCTTGTTTTGGAGCTTATGCCCTAAAATCATCGGTTTCGGAGCATCAAAATTGGTGTTTGAGGGCACAACAAGCTTCTGAGATGCAAGTCCCTATTCCAGAGCCTGTAGTGTCAAAACATGATTTTGATGCACATCGTGCTCTTAGAAACTCATTTCAGAGCATGTGGCTCAAAAGCACCAGTTTCAAAACACCCAAATCAATGTTTAAAGGCACAACAAGGTCTCAAGACACAATTCCCAATTCACATGCTCATAGCATCAAAACACGATTTTGACAAACATGGTGTTCTTAGAACCTCATTCTAGAGGTTGTGACTCAAAAGCCTCATGTTTGAAAAACAAAAATAAGTGTTTCGAGTCACAACAAGGTTTCAAGACACAAGTCCCAATTCTAGAGTGGGTAGAGTCAAAATGCAATTTTGATGTACATCGTGCTCTTAGAATCTTATTTTGGAGCTTGTGCATTGAAAGGCCTGATTTTGGCAAATGAAAATCTTTGTTTGGAGGCACAACAAGGTTTCAAAAAGCAAGTCCCTATTTTGGAGCCTGTAGCATCAAAATTGGTGTTTGGAGGCACAACAAGTTTTCGAAACGCATGTCCCTATTCCAAGGCCCGTAGTGTCAAAATGTGAATTTGATCGTGCTCTTAGAAACTCATTTCGGAGCATGTGGCTCGAAAGCACTAGTTTCAAAACACCCAAATCAATGTTTAAAGGCACAACAAGGTTTCAAGACACAAGTCCCAATTCTCAAGATGATAGCATCAAAACATGATTTTGACAAACATGGTGTTCTTAGAACCTCATTTTGAAGGTTGTGACTCAAAAGCCTCATTTTTGAAAAACAAAAATAAGTGTTTCGAGTCACAAGAAGGTTTCAAGACACAAGTTCCTATTCCAGAGTGGGTAGAGTCAAAATGTAATTTTGATGTACATCATGGTCGTAGAACCTCATTTCAGTTTTGGAGCATCAAAATCAATGTTTGGAGGCACAACAAGTCAAGATGCAAGTCCCAATTCTACAGTCAATACCATCAAAATCTGATTTTGGTGCACATCCTACTTTTAGAACCTCATTTCGAAGGTTGTGCCTTAAAAGCCCCAGTTTCGGATCATCAAAATTAGTGTTTTGAGGCACAATAAGGTTTCAAGATGCAAGCCCCTATTCTAGAGCTAGTAGCATGAAAATTCAAGTTTGATGCACATTGTTCCCTTAGAACCCTGTTTTAGAAATTGTGCCTCAAAAGCCCCAATTTTGGAGCATCAAAATCGATTTTTGGAGTCACAACAAAGATTCAAGATGCAAGTCCTGATTATAGAGTCAATAGCATCAAAATCTGATTCTGGCGCACATCGTGCTCCTAAAACCTCAAAGCATCAGAATCAATGTTTTGAGGCACAACAAGGTTTCAAGATGCAAGCGCCGATTCTAAAGCTAGTAGCATCAAAATTTAATTTTGATGCACATTGTGCTCTTAGATCCCTGTTTAAGAAATTGTGCCTCAAAAGCCCTAATTTTGGAGCATTAAAATCGATATTTGGAGGCACAACAAGGTTTCAAGATGCAAGTCCTGATTCTGGAGCCGGTAGTGTTAAAATTTTATTTTGAAGCACATCATGCTCTTCGAACCTTGTTTTGGAGCTTATGCCTCAAAATCATCGGTTTCAAAGCATCAAAATTGGTGTTTGCAGGCACAACAAGCTTTTGAGACGCAAGTCCCTATTTCGGAGCCTGTAGTGTCAAAACGTGATTTTGATGCACATCATGATCTTAGTGGCTCGAAAGAAAAAGTTTCAAAACACCCAAATCAATTTTTAAAGGCACAACAAGGTTTCAAGACACAAGTCCCAATTCCCAAGATAATAGCATCAAAACATGATTTTGACAAACATCGTGTTCTTAGAACCTTATTTCGGAGGTTGTGACTCAAAAGCCTCATTTTTGGAAAACAAAAATAAGTGTTTGGAGTCACAACAAGGTTTCAAGACACAAGTCGCAATTCGAGAGAGGGTAGAGTCAAAATGCAATTTTGATGTACATCATGCTCTTAGAACCTCATTTCGGAGATTGTGCCTTGAATGCCCTGATTTTGGCACATCAAAATCAATGTTTTGAGGCACAACAAGGTTTCAAGAAACAAGTCCCTATTCCAGAGCCAGTAGCGTCAAAATTCCATTTTGACGCACATCATTCTTTGAGAAGCTCATTTCAGAGCTTGTGCCTCGAAAGATTGAGTTTTGGACTATCAAAATCAATGTTTGGAGGCACAACAAGGTTTCAAGATATAAGTCCCGATTCTAGAGTCAATAGTATCAAAATCAATGTTTGGAGGCACAATAAGGTTTCAAGATACAAGTCCCGATTCTAGAGTCAATAGTATCAAAATCTTATTTTGGTGCGCATCGTGCTCTTAGAACCAAATTTCAAAGCTTGCGCCTCAAAAGCCCTGGTTTTTGATCATCAAAATCAGTGTTTTGAGGCACAACAAGGTTTTCAGATGCAAGCCCCTTTTCTAGGGCCAGTAGCATCAAAATTCAAGTTTGATGCACATTGTGCCCTTAGAACCCTATTTTAGAAACTGTGCCTAGAAAGCCCCAATTTTGGAGCATCAAAATCAATTTTTGGAGTCACAACGAAGTTTCAAGATTTACGTCCCGATTATAGAGTCAATAGCGTCAAAATCTGATTTTGGCACACATTATGCTCTTAAAACCTCATTCGAAGCTTGTGTGCTTAAAAAGCCATAGATTCAGAGCATCAAAATCAATGTTTTGAGGCACAACAAGGTTTCAAGATGTGAGCCCCGATTCTAGTGCTAGTAGCATCAAAATTTAATTTTGATGCGCATTGTGCTCTTAGAACCCTATTTCAGAAATTGTACCTCAAAAACCCCAATTTTGGAGTATCAAAGTTGATGTTTGGAGGCACAATAAAGTTTCAAGATCAAGGTCCTGATTATGGAGCCGGGAGCGTCAAAATTTCATTTAGACTTTATGCCTCAAAATCATTGGTTTCAAAGCATCAAAATTGGTGTTTGGAGGTACAACAAGCTTTCAAGATGCAAATCCCTATTCCAGAGCTTGTAGTGTCAAAACGTGAGTTTGATGCACATCATGCTCTTAGAAACCCATTTCGGAGCATGTGGCTCGAAAGCACCAGTTTCAAAACACCCTTATCAATGTTTAAAGCCACAACAAGGTTTCAAGACACAAGTCCCAATTCTCAAGCTACTAGCATCAAAACACGATTTTGACAAACCCATTGGTTTTCTTAGATCCTCATTTCGGAGGTTGTGACTCAAAAGCCTCATTTTTGGAACATAAAAATTAGTGTTTGAAGTCACCACAAGGTTTCAAGACACAAGTCCCAATTCTAGAGTGGGTAGAGTCAAAATGCAATTTTGATATACATCATGCTCTTAGAACCTCATTTCGGAGATTGTGCCATGAAAGTCATGATTTTGGCACATCAAAATCAATGTGATTTTGATGCACATCATGCTCTTAAAAACTCATTTTGGAGCATGTGGCTCGAAAGCACCAGTTTCGAAACACCCAAATCAATGTTTAAAGGCACAACGAGGTTTCAAGACACAAGTCCCAATTCTCAAGCTGATAGCATCAAAACATGATTTTGACAAACATGGTGTGCTTAGAACCTCATTTTGGAGGTAGTGACTCAAAAGCCTCATTTTTGGAACATAAAAATTAGTGTTTGGAGTCACAAAAAGGTTTCAAGACACAGGTCCCAATTCCAGAGTGGGTAGAGACAAAATACAATTTTGATGTACATCATGCTCTTAGAATCTCATTTTGGAGATTGTGCCTTGAAAGCCCCGATTTTGGCACATCAAAATCAATGTTTTGAGGCACAACAAGTTTTCAAGAAAAAAGTCCCTATTCCGGAGCTAGTAGCGTCAAAATTCTATTTTGACACACATCATTCTTTGAGAAGCTGATTTCAGAGGTTGTGCCTCGAAAGACTTAGTTTTGGAGCATCAAAATCAATGTTTGGAGGCACAACAAGGATTCAAGATGCAAGTCCCGATTCTAGAGTCAATAGCATCAAAATCTGATTTTGGTGCACATCGTGGTCTTAGAACCACATTTCGAAGCTTGTGCCTCAAAAGCCCTTGTTTCGGATCATCAAAACCAGTGTTTTGAGGCACAAAAAGGTTTCAAGATACAAGCCCCTATTCTAGAGCCAGTAGCATCAAAATTCAAGTTTGATGTACATTGTGCCCTTAGAAACCTGTTTTAGAAAATGTGCCTCAAAAGCCCCAGTTTTGGAGCATCAAAATTGATTTTTGGAGTCATAGCAAACTTTCAAGATGCAAGTCTCGAATATAGAGTCAATAACGTCAAAATCTGATTTTGGTGCACATCGTGCTCTTAAAACCTCATTCGAAGCTTGTGCCTCAAAAGCCCTAGATTCAGAGCATCAGAATCAATGTTTTTAGTTAAAACAAGGTTTCAAGATGCAAGCCCCGATTCTACAGCCAGTAGCATCAGAGGCAATGTTTTTAGGCACAACAAGGTTTCAAGATGCAAGCCCTGATACTAGAGCCAGTAGCATCAAAATTTAATTTTGATGCACATTGTGCTCTTAGAACCCTATTTTAGAAATTGTGCCTCAAAATCCTCAATTTTGGAGCATCAAAATCAATGTTTGGAGGCACAACAAGGCTTCAAGATGCAAGTCCTAATTCTAGAGCCGGTAGTGTCAAAATTTTATTTTGACGCACATCATGCTCTTAGAACCTTGTTTTGGAGCTTATGCCTCAAAATCATCGGTTTCGAAGCATCACAATTGGTGTTTGGAGGCACAACAAGCTTTCGAGATGCGAGTCCCTATTCCGGAGCCTGTAGTGTCAAAACGTGATTTTGATGCATATCGTGCTCTTAGAAACTCATTTCGGAGCATGTGGCTCGAAAGCAGCAATTTCAAAACACCCAAATCAATGTTTAAAGGCACAACAAGGTTTCAAGACACAAGTCCAAATTCTCAAGCTGATAGCATCAAAACACGATTTTGTAAAAACATGGTGTTCTTAGAACCTCATTACAGAGGTTGTGACTCAAAAGCCTCATTTTTGGAACCTAAAAATTAGTGTTTGGAGTCACAACAAGGTTTCAAGACACAAGTCCCAATTCTAGAGAGGGTAGAGTCAAATTGAAATTTTGATGTACATCATGCGCTTAGAACCTCATTTCGGAGATTGTGCCTTGAAAGCCGTGATATTGGCACATCAAAATTAATGTTTTGAGGCACAACAAGGTTTCAAGAAACAAGTCCCTATTCCGGAGCCAGTAGTTTCAAAATTTCATTTCATTGTGCATCATTCTTTGAGAAGCTCATTTCAGAGCTTGTGCCTCAAAAAATTTAGTTTTTGAGCATCAAAGTCATTGTTTGGAGGCACAACAAGGTTTCAAGATGCAAGTCCCGATTCTAGAGTCAATAGCATCAAAATCTGATTTTGGTGCACATCGTGCTCTTAGAACCTCATTCGAAGCTTGTGCCTCAAAAGCCCCAAATTGAAAGCATTAGAATCAATGTTTTGAGGCACAATAAGGTTTGAGGATGCAAGCTCTGATTCTAGAGCCAATAGAATCAAAATTTAATTTTTATGCACATTGTGCTCTTAGAACCCTATTTCAGAAATTGTGCCTCAAAAGCTCCAATTTTGGAGCATGAAAATTGATGTTTTGAGGCACAACAAGGTTTCAAGATGCAAGTCCTAATTCTGGAGCTAGTAGTGTCAAAATTTGATTTTGACGCACATCGTGCTCTTAGAACCTTGTTTTGGAGCTTATGCCTCAAAATCATCTGTTTCGAAGCATCACAATTGGTGTTTGGAGGCACAACAAGCTTTCGAGACGAAGGTCCCTATTTACGAGCCTATAGTGTCAAAAGATCATTTTGATGCACATCGTGCTCTTAGAAACTCATTTCGGAGCATGTGGCTCAAAAGCACCAGTTTCAAAACACCCAAATCAATGTTTAAAGGCACAACAACGTTTCAAGACACAAATCCCAATTCTCAAGCTGATAGCATCAAAACAGTATTTTGACAAACGTGGTGTTCTTAGAACCTCATTTCGAAGGCTATGACTCAAAAGCCTCATTTTTGGAACATAAAAATTAGTGTTTGGAGTCACAACAAGGTCTCAAGACACAAGTCCCAATTCTAGAGTGGGTAGAGTCAAAATGCAATTCTGATGTACATCATGCTCTTAGAACGATATTCAAGAGATTGTGCCTTGAAAGCCCTGATTTTGGTACATCAAAATCAATGTTTGTAGGCACAACAAGGTTTCAAGAAACAAGTCCCTATTCCGGGGCCAGTAGAGTCAAAATTTAATTTTCACGCATATCATTGTTTGAGAAGCTCATTTCAGAGCTTGTGCCTCGAAACACTCAGTTTTGGAGCATCAAAATCAATGTTTGGAGGTACAACAAGGTTCCAAGATGTGAGTCCCGATTCTAGAGTCAATAGCATCAAAATCTGATTTTGGTGCACATCGTGCTCTTAGAACCTCATTTCAAAGCTTGTGCCTCAAAAGCCCTGGTTTGGGATCATCAAAATTAGTGTTTTGAGGCACAACAAGGTTTCAAGATTCAAGCCCCTATTCTAGAGCCAGTAGCATCAAAATCCAAGTTTGATGCACATTGTGCCCTTAGAACCCTGTTTTAGAAATTGTGCCTCAAAAGCACCAATTTTGGAGCATCCAAATGGATTTTTGGAGTCACAACAAAATTTTAAGATGCAAGTCCCGATTATAGAGTCAACAGCGTTAAAAGATGATTTTGGTGCACATCGTGCTCTTAAAACCTCATTCGAAGCTTGTGCCTCAAAAGCCCTAGATTCATAGCATCAGAATCAATGTTTTGAGTTACAACAAGGTTTTTAAGATGCAAGCCCCAGTTCTAGAGCCAGTAGCATCAAAATTTAAATTTGATGCACATTGTGCTATTAGAACCCTGTTTCAAAAATTGTGCCTCAAAAGCCCCAATTTTGGAGCATCAAAATTGATGTTTGGAGGCACAACAAGGTTTCAAAATGCAAGTCCTGATTCTGGAGCCGGTAGCATCAAAATTCAAGTTTGATGCACATTGTGCCCTTAGAACCCTATTTTAGAAATTACAAAGAAGGCACAACAAGGTTTCAAGAAGCAAGTCCCTATTCCGGAGCCTATAGCATCAAAATTATATTTTGACGCACGTCATTCTCTTAGAAGCTCATTTCAGAGCTTGTGCCTCGAAAGACCCAGTTTTCGAGTGTAAAAATCAATGTTTTCAGGCACAACAAGGTTTCAAGATGTAAGTCCCAATTCTAAATTCAATAGTGTCAAAATCTGATTCTTGTGCACATCATGGTCTTAGAACGTCATTCCAAAGCTTGTGGGTCAAAAGGCCCAGTTTCAGAGCATCAAAATCAATGTTTTGAGGCACGTCAAGGTTTCAAGATACAAGCCCTAATTTTAGAGCCAGTAGCATCAAAATTCAGTTTTGATGGACATTGTGCTCTTAGAACCCTGTTTTAGAAATTGGACCTCAAAAGCCCTAGTTTTGGAGCATCAAAATCGATGTTTAGAAGCACAACAAGGTTTCAAGATGCAAGTTATGATTCTGGAGCTAGTAGCATCAAAATTTGATTTTGAGGCACATCGTGCTCTTAGAACCTTGTTTTGGAGCTTATGCCTCAAAATCATTAGTTTCAAAGCATGAAAATTGGTGTTTGGAGGCAGAACAAGCTTTCAAGACACAAGTCCCTATTCCAAAGCCTGTAATGTCAAAACATTATTTTGATACACATCGTGCTCTTAGAACCTCATTTTGGAGTGTGTGTCTTAAAAGCTCCAGTTTGAAAACATCAAAATCAATGTTTAAAGGCACAAAAAGGTTTCAAGACACAAGTCTCGATTCTCAAGCTGATAGCTTCAAAACATGATTTCGACAAACATGGTGTTCTTAGAACCTCATTTTGGAGGTTGTGCCTCATAATCCTCATATTAGGAGCATAAAAATTAGTGTTTGGAGGCACAACAAGGTTTCAAGAGTTAATTCCCAATTCTAGAGTCGGTAGCGTCAAAACACAATTTTGATGTACATCGTGGTCTAAGAACCTCATTTTAGAGCTTGTGCCTTGAAAGCTCTGATTTTGGAACATCAAAATCAGTGTTTGGAGGCACAACAAGGTTTAAAGAAGCAAGTCTCTATTCAAGAGCTGTATCATCAAAATTCCATTTTGATGCACATCATTCTCTTAGAAGCTCATTTTGGAGCTTGTGCCTCGAAAGACCCAGTTTTGGAGCTTCAAAATCAATATGTGTTTTGACACTATTGGCTCTGGAATAGGGACTTGTTTCTTGAAACCTTGTTGTACCTCAAAACATTGATTTTGATGTGCCAAAATCAGGGCTTTCAAGACACAATCTCCAAAATGAGGTTCTAAGAGCATGATGTATATCAAGGTAACAAGGCACAAGTCCCAATTCAAGAGTTGGTAGCATCAAAACGCAATTTTGATGTACATCCTGCTCTTAGAACCTCATTTCGGAGCTTGTGGCTTGAAAGCCCTGATTTTGGATAATCAAAATTAGTGTTTGGAGGCACAACAAGGTTTCAAGAGGCAAGTCCCTATTCCGAAAAATGTAATTTTGATGCACATCATGCTCTTAGAACCTCATTTCACAGCATGTGGCTCGAAAGCTCCAGTTTCAATACATCAAAATCAATGTTTAAACGCCGAGCAAGGTTTCAAGACACAAGTCCCGATTCTCAGGCTGATAGTGTCAAAACATGATTTTGACAAACATGGTATTCTTAGAACCTTATATTGGAGGTTGTGCCTAAAAAGCATCATTTTTTAAGCATAAATATTAGTGTTTGGAGGCACAACAAGGTTTCAAGAAACAAGTCCCAATTCCAGAGTCGGTAGCATCAAAACACAATTTTGATGTACATCGTACTCTTAGAACCTCATTTCAGAGCTTGTGCCTTGAAAGCGCTGTTTTGGAACATCAAAATCAGTGTTTGGAGGCATAACAAAGTTTCAAGATGCAAGTCCCGATTCTAGAGTCAATAGCATCAAAATCTGATTTTGGCGCACATCGTGCTCTTAGAACCTTATTTCGGAGTGTGTGGCTCGAAAGCTCTAGTTTCAAAACATCAAAATCAATGTTTAGAGGCACACAAAGGTTTCAAGACACAAGTCCCGATTCTCAAGTTCATAGCATCAAAACATGATTTTGACAAACATGGTGTTCTTAGAGCCTCATTTCAGAGGTTGTGCCTCAAAAGCCTCATTTTGGAGTATAAAAATTAGTATTTGGAGGCACAACAAGGTTTCAAGACAGAAGTCCCAATTCCAGAGTCGGTAGTGTCAAAACGCAATTTCTATGCATCCTACTCTTAGAACCTCATTTCGGAGCTTGTGCTTTGAAAGCCCTGATTTTGGAACATCAAAATGAATGTTTTGAGGCACACCAATGTTTCAAAAAACAAGTCCCTATTCCGGATCCTATAGCACATGATTCTCTTAGAAGTTCATTTCGGAGCTTGTGCCTTGAAAGACCCAGTTTTGGAGCATCAAAATCAATGTTTGGAGGCACAACAAGGTTTCAAGAAGCAAGTCCCGATTCTAGAGTCAATAGCGTCAAAATCTGATTTTCACGTACATCGTGGTCAAACCAGTGTTTTGAGGCACAAAAAGGTTTCAAGATGCAAGCCCCGATTCTAGAGCCAGTGGCATAAAAATTCAAATTTCATGCCCACTGTGATATTAGAACCCTGTTTTAGAAATTGTTCCTCAAAAGCGCCAGTTTTGGAGCATCAAAATCGATGTTTCGAAGCACAATAAGGTTTCAAGATGCAAGTCCTTATTCTGGAGCCGGTATTGTCAAAATTTGATTTTGATGCACATCGTGTTCTTAGAATGTTTTGGAGCTTATGCCTCGAAATCTTTGGTTTCAAACCATCAAAATTGGTGTTTGGAGGCACAACAAGCTTTCAAGACGCAAGTCCCTATACCGGAGCTTGTAGTGTCAAAACATTATTTTGAAGAAAATCGTGGTCTTAGAACCTCGTTTCGAAGCGTGTGGCTCGAAAGCTGCAGTTTGAAAACATCAAAATCAATGTTTAAAGGCACAATAAGGTTTAAAGACACAAGTCCTGACTCTCAAGTTGATAGCGTCAAAACACGATTTTGACAAACATGGTGTTCTTAGAACCTCATTTCGGAGGTTGTGCCTCAAAAGCCTCATTTTTGGAACATAAAAATTAGTGTTTGGAGGCACAACAAGGTTTCAAGGCACAAGTCCCAATTCTAGAGTTGGTAGCATCAAAACGCAATTTTGATGTACATCGTGCTCTTAGAACCTCATTTCAGAGCTTGTGCCTTGAAAGCCCTATTTTGGAACATCAAAATCAGTGGTTGGAGGCATAACAATGTTTCAAGATGCAAGTCCCGATTCTAGAGTCAAACTGCAATTTTTATGTACATCATACTCTTAGAACCTCATTTTGGAGCATCAAAATCAATGTTTGGAGGCACAAGGTTTCAAGATGCAAATCCCGATTCTAGAGTCAATAGCGTCAAAAGCTAATTTTTGAGCACATCTTGCTCTTAGAACCTTATTTCAAAGCTTCCCCCTTGAAAGCCCCAGTTCAGAGCATCAAAATCATTGTTTTGAGGCACAACAAGACTTCAAGATGGAAGACCCGATTCTAGAGCTAGTAGCATCAAAATTCAATTTTCATGCACATTGTGCTCTTAGAACCCTGTTTAATAAATTGTGCCTCAAAAGCCCCAATTTTGGAGCATCAAAATCGATGTTTGGAAGCACAATAAGGTTTCAAGATGCAAGTTCTTATTCTGGAGCCGGTATCCTCAAAATTTAATTTTGATGCACATCGTGTTCTTAGAATGTTTTGGAGCTTATGCCTCAAAATCTTCGGTTTTGAAGCATCAAAATTGGTGTTTGGAGGCACAAGAAGCTTTCAAGATGCAAGTCCCTATTCCAGAGCCTGTAGCATCAAAACATAGTTTTAATGTACATCATGCTCTTAGAAACTCATTTCGCAGCTCGTGTCTTGAAATCACTGATTTTGGAACATCAAAATCAGTGTTTGGAGACACAATTGGTTTAAATAAGCAAGTCCCTATTCCGGAGCTTGTAGCATTAAAATTCCATTTTCACGCACATCAGTCACTTAGAACCTCATTTCGTAGCATCAAAATGCAATTTTGATGTACATCGTGCTCTTAAAACCTCATTTCGGAGCTTGTGCCTTGAAAGCCCTTAATTTGGAACATCATAAACGCATAAAAGATTACAAAAGCAAGTTCCTATTTCTGAGCCGGTATTTTGGTGCACATCATTCTCTTAGAAGCTCATTTAAGAGCTTCTGCTTGAAGACCCAGTTTTGGAGCATCAAAATCAATGTTTGGAGGCACAACAAGGTTTCAAGATGCAAGTCCTAATTCTAGAGTCAATAGCTTTAAAGTTTGGTTTGGAGCACATCATGCTCTTAGAACCTCATTTTGAAGCCAGTAGCATCAAAATTTAATTTTGATGCAAATTGTGCTCTGAAAATCCTATTTTAGAAATTGTGCCTCAAAAGCCCTAGTTTTGGAGCATCAAAATCGATGTTTGGAGGCACAACAAGGTTTCAAGATGCAAGTCCTTATTCTAGAGCCAGTAGCATCAAAATTTGATTTTGACGCACATCATGTTCTTAGAACCTTGTTTTGGAGCTTATGCCTCAAAATCTTCGATTTCAAAGCATCAAAATTGGTGTTTGGAGGGACAACAAGATTTCAAGATGCAAGTCCCTATTCAAGACCCGGTAGTGTCAAAACATGATTTTGATGCACATCGTGCTCTTAGAACCTTGTTTCAGAGCATTTGGGTCAAAAGCTCCTATTTTAAAACATCAAAATAAATGTTTAAAGGAGCAACGAGATTTCACAACACGAGTCCCGATTCTCAAGCTGATAGCGTCAAAATATTATTTTGACAAACATGGTTTTCTTAGAAACTCATTTCGGAGGTTGTGCCTCAAAAGCCTTGTTTTTGGAGCATAAAAATTAGTGTTTGGAGGCACAACAAGGTTTAAGACACGACTCCCAATTCCAGAGTGGGTAGCGTCAAAATGCAATTTTGATGTACATCGTGCTCTTAGAACCTCATTTCAGAGTTTGTGCCTTGAAAGCCTTGATTTTTGAACATCAAAATCAATGTTTTGAGACACAACAAGGTTTCAAGAAGCAAGTTCATAATCCGTAGCCTGTAGCGTCAAAATTCCATTTTGACACACTACATTCTCTTAGAAGCTCAATTCAGAGCTTGTGTCTCAAAGGACCCACTTTGGAGCATCAAAATCAATGTTTGGAGGCACAACAAGGTTTCAAAACACAACTCCCGATTCTAGAGTCAATAGCGTCAAAATCTGATTTTGGCGCACATCGTGCTCTTAGAACCTCATTTCGAAGCTTGTGCGTCGAAAGCCCCAGTTTCGAAGCATCAAAATCAGTATTTTGAAGCACAACAAGGTTTCAAGATGCAAGCCCTGATTCTATAGCCAGTAGCATCAAAATTCAATTTTGATGCACATTGTGCTCTTAGAACCCTGTTTTAAAAATTGTGCCTCAAAAGCCCCAGTTTTGGAGCATCAAAATCGATGTTTGGAGGCACAACAAGGTTTGAAGATGCAGTACTGATTCTGGAACCAATTTTGATGCACTTCATTCTCTTAGAACCTTGTTTTGGAGCTTATGCCTCAAAATCTTCGGTTTCGGAGCATCAAAATTAGTGTTTGGAGGCACAACAAGCTTTCACAACGCAAGTCCCTATTCCAGAGCTGTAGTGTTAAAAAGTGATTTTGATGCTCATCGTGCTCTTAGAACCTCGTTTCGCAGCATGTGGCTCGAAAGGTGCAGTTTCAAAACATCAAAATCAATGTTTTAATGCACAACAAGGTTACAAGACACAAGTCCCGATTCTCAAGCAAATAGCGTCAAAACATGATTTTGACAAACATGGTGTTCTTAGAACCTCATTTCAAAGGTTGTGCCTAAAAAGCCTCATTTTTTTAATATAAAAATTAGTGTTTGGAGGCACAACAAGGTTTCAAGACACAAGTCCCAATTCCAAAGTCGGTAGCGTCAAAATGCAATTTTGATGTACATCGTGCTCTTAGAACCTATTTCGGAGCTTGTGCATTGAAAGGCCTGATTTTGGCACATGAAAATCAATGTTTGGAGGCACAACAAGGTTTCAAGAAGCAAGTCCCTATTCCAGAGCCTATAGCGTCAAAATTTTATTTTGACGCACGCACATCATTTTTCTTAGAAGCTCATTTTGGAGCTTGTGCCTGGAAGGACCCAATTTTTGAGCATCAAAATCAATGTTTGGAGGCACAACAAGGTTTCAATATGCAAGTCCCTATTCTAGAGTCAATAGCATCAAAATTTAATTTTGGTGCACATCGTGCTCTTAAAACCTCATTTCGAAGCTTGTGCCTCAAAAACCCTGGTTTCAAATCATCAAAATTAGTGTTTTGAGGCACAACAAGGTTTCAACATGCAAGCCCTTGTTCTAGAGCCAGTAGCATCAAAATTCAACTTTGATCCACATTGTGCCCTTAGAACCCTGTGTTTAGAAATTGTGCCTCAAAAGCCCCAGTTTTGGAGCATCAAAATCGATTTTTGGAGGCACAACAAAGTTTCAAGATGCAAGTCTCGATTGTAAAGTCAATAGCGTCAAAATCTGATTTTGGCGCACATCATGCTCTTAAAACCTCATTTCAAAGCTTGTCCCTCAAAAGCCCCAGATTCAGAGCATCAAAATCAATGTTTTGAGGCACAACAAGGTTTCAAGATGCAAGCCCCGATTCTAGAGCTAGTAGCGTCAAAAATTAATTTTTATGCACATTGTGCTCTTACAACCCTGTTTCAGAAATTTTACCTCAAAAGCTCTAATTTTGGAGCATCAAAATTGATGTTTGGAGGCACAAGAAGGTTTCAAGATACAAGTCATGATTTTGGAGCTGGTAGTGTGAAAATTTCATTTTGACGCACATCATGCTCTTAGAACCTTGTTTTGGAGCTTATGCTTCAAAATCATCGGTTTCGAAGCATCAAAATTGGTATTTGGAGGCACAACAAGTTTTCAAAACGCATGTCCCTATTCCAAAGCCCATAGTGTCAAAACATGATTTTGATTGTACTCTTAGAAACTCATTTCAAAGCATGTGGCTTGAAAGCACTAGTTTTAAAACACCCAAATCAATGTTTAAAGGCACAACAAGGTTTCAAGACACAAGTCCCAATTCTCAAGATGATAGCATCAAAACATGATTTTGACAAACATGGTGTTCTTAGAACCTCATTTCAAAGGTTGTGACTCAAAAGCCTCATTTTTGAAAAACAAAAATAAGTGTTTGGAGTCACAACAAGGTTTCAAGACACAAGTCCCAATTCCAGATTGGGTAGAGTCAAAATGCAATTTTGATGTACATCATGCTCTTAGAACCTCATTTCAGAGATTGTGCCTTGAAAGTCCTGATTTTGGCACATCAAAATCAATGTTTTGAGGCACAACAAGGTTTCAAAAAACAAGTCCCTATTCTGGAGCCAGTAGCATCAAAATTTCATTTTGACGCACATCATTCTTTGAGAAGCTCACTTCAGAGCTTGTGCTTTTAAAGACTGAGTTTTGGACTATCAAAATCAATGTTTGGAGGCACAACAAGGTTTCAAGATGCAAGTCCCTATTCTAGAGTCAATAGCATCAAAATTTGATTTTGGTGCACATCATGCTCTTAGAACCTCATTTCGAAGCTTGTGCCTCAAATGCCCTGGTTTCGGATCATCAAAATCAGTGTTTTGAGGCAAAAAAAGGTTTCAAGATGTAAGCCCACACTCTAGAGCCAGCAACATCAAAATTCAATTTTGATGCACATTGTGCCCTTAGAACACTGTCTTAGAAATTGTGCTTCAAGAGCCCCAGTTTTGGAGCATTAAAATCAATTTTTGGAGTCACAACAAAGTTTCAAGATGCAAGTCCCGATTATAGAGTCAATAGTGTCAAAATCTAATTTTGGCACACATCGTGCTCTTAAAACCTCATTCGAAGCTTGTGCCTGAAAAGCCCCAGATTCAAAGCATCAAAATCAATTTTTTGAGGCACAACAAGGTTTCAAGATGCAAGCCCCGGTTCTAGATCTAGTAGCATCAATATTTAATTTTGATGCACATTGTGCTCTTAGAAACCTATTTTAGAAATTGTGCCTCAAAGGCCCCAATTTTGCAGCATCAAAATCGATGTTTGGAGGCACAACAAGGTTTCAAGATGCAAGTCCTGATTCTAGAGCCGGTAGCCTCAAAATTTGATTTTGACACACATCATGCTCTTAAAAGCTTGTTTTGGAGCTTATTCCTCAAAATTATCAGTTTCGAAGCATCAAAATTGGTGTTTGGAGGCACAACAAGCTTTTGAAACGCATGTCTCTATTCCGGAGCCCGTAGTGTCAGAACATGATTTTGATGCACATCATGCTCTTAGGAACTTGTTTTGGAGCATGTGGCTTGAAAGCATCAACAACAAGGTTTCAAGACACAAGTCGCAATTCCATGATGGGTAGAGTCAAAATGCAATTTTGATGTACATCATTCTCCTAGAACCTCATTTCGGAGATTGTGTCTTGAAAGCCCTGGCTTTGGCACATCAAAATCAATGTTTTGAGGCACAACAAGGTTTCAAGAAACAAGTCCCTATTCCGGAGCCAGTAGCATTAAAATTTCATTTTGACACACATCATTCTTTGAGAAGCTCATTTCAGAGCTTGTGTCTCGAAAGAATCAGTTTTGGAGCATCAAAATCAATGTTTGGAGGCACAACAAGGTTTCAAGATGCAAGTCCCAATTCTAGAGTCAATAGCATCAAAATCTGATTTTGGTGCACCTCGTGCTCTTAGAACCTCATTTAGAGGCTTGTGCCTCAAATGCCCTGGTTTCAGATCATCAAAATCAGTGTTTTGAGGCATAACAATGTTTCAATATGCAAGCCCCTATTCTAGAGCCAGTAGCATCAAAATTCAAGTTTGATGCACATTGTGCCCTTAAAACCCTATTTTAGAAATTGTGCCTCAAAAGCCCCAGTTTTGGAGCATCAAAATCGATTTTAGGAGTCACAACAAAGTTTCAAGATGCAAGTCCCAATTATAAAGTCAATAGCGTCAAAATCTGATTTGGTGCACGTCGTGCTCTTAAAACCTTATTCAAAGCTTGTGCCTCAAAAGCCCCAGATTCAGAGCATCAGAATAAATATTTTGAGGCACAACAAGGTTTCAAGATGCAAGCCCCAATTCTAGAGCCAGTGGCATCAAAATTTAATTTTGATATACATTGTGCTCTTAGAACCCTATTTCAGAAATTGTGCCTCAAAAGCCCTAATTTTGGAGTATCAAAATCGATATTTGGAGGCACAACAAGGCTTCAAGATGCAAGTTCTGATTCCTGAGCTGGTAGCGTCAAAATTTGATTTTGATGTACCTTGTTTTGGAGCTTATTCCTCAGAATCATCGGTTTCGAAGCATCAAAATTGGTGTTTTGAGGCACAAGAAGCTTTCGAGATGCAAGTCCCTATTCTTGAGCCTTTAATGTCAAAATGTGATTTTGATGCACATCGTGCTCTTAGAAACTCATTTTGGAGCATGTGGCTCGAAAGCATCGGTTTCAAAACACTCAAATCAATGTTTAAAGGCACAACAAGGTTTCAAGACACAAGTCTGAATTCTCAAGCTAATAGCATCAAAACATGATTTTGACAAACATGGTGTTCTTAGAACCTCATTTCGAAGGTTGTGACTCAAAAGCCTCATTTTTGGAACATAAAAATTAGTGTTTGGAGTCATAATAAGGTTTCAAGACACAAGTCCCAATTCCAGAGTGGGTAGAGTCAAAATGCAATTTTGATGTACATCATGCTCTTAGAACCTCATTTCGCAGATTGTGCCTTGAAAGCCCTGATTTTGCCACTTCAAAAACATTCACAACAAGGTTTCAAGAAACGAGTCCCTATTCAGAGCCAGAAGCATTAAAATTCCATTTTGACAGACATCATTCTTTGAGAAGCTCATTTTAGAGCTTGTGCTACGAAAGACTCAGTTTTGGAGCATCAAAATCAACGTTTGGAGGCACAACAAGGTTTCAAGATGCAAGTTCCGATTCTAGAGTCAATAGCATAAAAATTTGATTTTGGTGGACATCGTGCTCTTAGAACCTCATTTCGAAGCTTGTGCCTCAAAAGCCATAGTTTCAGATCATCAAAATCAATGTTTTGAGGCACAACGAGGTTTCAAGATGCAAGCCCCTATTCTAGAGCCAGTAGCATCAAAATTCAAGTTTGATGCAAATTGTGCCCTTAGAACCCTGTTTTAGAAACTGATCCACAAAAGCCCCAGTTTTGGAGCATCAAAATCAATTTTTGGAGTCACAACAAAGTTTCAAGATGCAAGTTCTAATTATAGAGTCAATAGCGTCAAAATCTTATTTTGGCACACATCGTGCTCTTAAAACCTTATTCAAAGCTTGTGCCTCCAAAAGCCCCAGATTCAGAGCATCAGAATCAATGTTTTGAGGCACAACAAGGTTTCAAGATGCAAGCCTCGATTCTAGAGCCGATAGTGTCAAAATTTGATTTTGACACACATCGTGCTCTTAGAACCTTGTTTTGGAGCTTATGCCTTAAAATCATTGGTTTCCAAGCATCAAAATTGGTGTTTGGGGGCACAACAAGCTTTCGAGACACAAGTCCCTATTCCGGAGCCTGTAGTGTCAAAACGTGATTTTGATGCACATCATGCTCTTAGAAACTCATTTAGGAGCATGTGGCTCGAAACCACCGGTTTTAGAACACCCAAATCAAAGTTTAAAGGCACAACAAGGTTTCAAGACACAAGTCCCAATTCTCAAACTCATAGCATCAAAACACGGTTTTGACAAACATGGTGTTCTTACAACCTCATTCCAGAGGTTGTGACTCAAAAGCCTCATTTTTGGAACATAAAAATTAGTGTTTGGAGTCACAACAAGGTTTCAAGACATAAGTCCCAATTCAAGAGTGGGTAGAGTCAAAATGCAATTTTGATGTACATCATGCTCTTAGAACCTGATTTCAGAGATTGTGCCTCGAAAGCCCTGATTTGCGAACATCAAAATCAATGTTTTGAGGCACAACAAGGTTTCAAGAAACAAGTCCCTATTCTAGAGCCAGTAGCATCAAAATTCCATTTTGACGCACATTATTCTTTGAGAAGCTCATTTCAGAGCTTGTGCCTCGAAAGACTCAATTTTGGAGCATCAAAATCAATATTTGGAGGTACAACAAGGTTTCAAGATGCAAGTCCTGATTCTAGAGTCAATAGCATCAAAATCTCATTTTGGTGCACATCGTGCTCTTAGAACCTCATTTCGAAGCTTGTGCCTCAAAAGCCCTAGTTTCGGATCATCAAAATCACTGTTTTGAGGCACAAGAAGGTTTCAGGATGCAATCCCCTATTCTAGAGCCAGTAGCATCAAAATTCAAGTTTGATGCACATTGTGCCCTTAGAACCCTATTTTAGAAATTACACGGAAGGCACAACAAGGTTTCAAGAAGCAAATCCCTATTCCGGAGCCTATAGCATCAAAATTACATTTTAACTTACATCATTCTCTTAGAAGTTCATTTTAGAGCTTGTGCCTCGAAAGACCCACTTTTCGAGTGTAAAAATCAATGTTTTGAGGCACAACAACGTTTCAAGATGCAAGTCCTAATTCTAAATTCAATGGCGTCAAAATCTAATTTTGGTGCACATCGTGGACTTAGAACCTCATTTCGAAGCTTGTGCCTCAAAAGCCTCAGTTTTGGAGCATTAAAATCAATGTTTTGAGGCACGTCAAGGTTTCAAGATACAAGCCCTGATTTTAGAGCCAGTAGCATCAAAATTCAATTTTGATGCACATTGTGCTCTTAGAACCCTGTTTTAGAAATTTGGCCTCAAAATCCCTAGTTTTACAGCATCAAAATCAATGTTTGGAAGCACAACAAGGTTTCAAGATGAAAGTTATGATTCTGGAGCCGGGTAGCATCAAAATTTGATTTTGAGGCACATCGTGCTCTTAGAACCTCGTTTTGGAACTTATGCCTCAAAATCTTTAGTTTCAAAGCATGAAAATTGGTGTTTGGAGGCAGAACAAGCTTTCAAGACACAAGTCCCTGTTCCAAATCCTGTAATGTCAAAATGTTATTTTGATACACATCGTGCTCTTAGAACCTCATTTTGGAGTGTGTGTCTCAAAAGCTCTAGTTTCAAAACATCAAAATCAATGTTTAAAGGCACAACAAGGTTTCAAGACACAAGTCTCAATTCTCAAGCTGATAGCTTCAAAACATGATTTTGACAAACATGGTGTTCTTAGAACCTCATTTTGGAGGTTGTGCCTCAAAATCCTCATATTTGGAGCATAAAAATTAGTGCTTGGAGGCACAACAAGGTTTCAAGACACAATTCACAATTCCAGAGTCGGTAGCGTCAAAACAAAATTTTGATGTACATCATGCTCTTAGAACCTCATTTCAGAGCTTGTGCCTTGAAAGCTCTGATTTTGGAACATCAAAATTAGTGTTTGGAGGCACAACAAGGTTTAAAGAAGCAAGTCTCTATTCAAGAGCCTGTATTGTCAAAATTCTATTTTGACGCATATCATTCTCTTAGAAGCTCATTTTGGAGCTTGTGCCTCGAAAGACCCAGTTTTGGAGCTTCAAAATCAATATGTGCATCAAAATAGAATTTTGAAGCTATTGGCTCTAGAATAGGGACTTGTTTCTTGAAACCTTGTTGTGCCTCAAAACATTGATTTTGATGTGCCAAAATTAGGGCTTTCAAGGCACAATCTTGAAAATGAGGTTCTAAGATCATGATGTACATCTTGGTAACAAGGCACAAATCCCAATTCAACAGTTGGTAGTGTCAAAACGCAATTTTGATGTACATCATTCTCTTAGAACCTCATTTCGGAGCTTGTGCCTTGAAAGCCCTGATTTTGGATAATCAAAATTAGTCTTTGGAGGCACAACAAGGTTTCAAGAGGCAAGTCCCTATTCTGAAAAATGTAATTTTGATGCACATCATGCTCTTAGAACATTATTTCATAGCGTGTGGCTCAAAAGCTCCAGTTTCAATACATCAAAATCAATGTTTAAAGGCAGAACAAGGTTTCAAGACACAAGTCCCGATTCTCAAGCTGATAGTCTCAAAACATGATTTTGACAAACATGGTATTCTTAGAACCTTATTTCGGAGGTTGTGCCTAAAAAGCTTCATTTTTTGAGCATAAATATTAGTGTTTGGAGGCACAAAAAGGGTTCAAGAAACAAGTCCCAATTCCAAAGTCGGTAGCATCAAAACACAATTTTGATGTTCATCGTACTCTTAGAACCTCATTTTAGAGCTTGTGCCTTGAATGCCATGTTTTGGAACATTAAAATCAGTGTTTGGAGGCATAACAAAGTTTCAAGATGCAAGTCCCGATTCTAGAGTCAATAGCATCAAAATTTGATTTTGGCACACATCGTGCTCTTAGAACCTTATTTCAGAGCGTGTGGCTCGAAAGCTCTAGTTTCAAAACATCAAAATCAATGTTTAGAGGCACACCAAGGTTTCGAGACACAAGTCCTGATTCTCAAGTTCATAGCGTCAAAACATGATTTTGATGAACATGGTGTTCTTAGAACCTCATTTCAGAGGTTGTGCCTCAAAAGCCTCATTTTGGAGTATAAAAATTAGTATTTGGAGGCACAATAAGGTTTGAAGACACAAGTCACAATTCCAGAGTTGGTAGTGTCAAAACACAATTTTTATGTACATCCTGCTCTTAGAAGTTCATTTCAGAGCTTGTGCCTTGAAAGATCCAGTTTTGGAGCATCAAAATCAATGCCTCATTTTGGAGTATAAAAATTAGTATTTGGAGGCACAACAAGGTTTCAAGACACAAGTCCCAATTCCAGAGTCGGTAGTGTCAAAACACAATTTTTATGTACATCCTGCTTTTAGAATCTAATTTCGGAGCTTGTGCTTTGAAAGCCCTAATTTTGGAACATCAAAATGAATATTTTGAGGCACAACAATGTTTCAAAAAGAAAGTCCCTATTCCGGATCCTATAGCACATGATTCTCTTAGAAGTTTCAAGATGCAAATCCTGATTCTAGAGTCAATAGCATCATAATCTAATTTTTGAGCACATCTTGCTCTTAGAACTTTATTTCAAAGCTTGTGCCTTGAAAGCCTCAGTTCAGAGCATCATAGTCATTGTTTTGAGGCACAACAATATTTCAAGATGGAAGACCCAATTCTAGAGCCAGTAGCATCAAAATTCAATTTTGATGCACATTGTGCTCTTAGAACCTTGTTTAATAAATTGCACCTCAAAAGCCCCAGTTTTGGAGCATCAAAATCAATGTTTGGAGGCACAACAAGTTTTCAAGATGCAAGTCCTGATTCTAGAGCCAGTAGCTTCAAAATTTGATTTTGATGCACATTTGGAGCTTATGCCTGAAAATCTTCAGTTTCGGAGCATCAAAACTATTGTTAGGAGGCACAACAAGCTTTCGAGATGCAAGTCCCTATTCCGGAGCCTATAGTGTGAAAACATGATTTTGGAGCTTGTGCCTCAAAAGACCTTGTTTTGGAGCATCAAAATAAATGTTTGGAGGCACAACAAGGTTTCAAGATGCAAGTTCCGATTCCAGAGTCAATAGCGTCAAAATCTGATTTTGGCCTACATCATGGTCAAATCAATGTTTTGAGGCACAACAAGGTTTCAAGATGCAAGCCCTAATTCTAGAGCCAATAGCATAAAGATTCAAATTTCATGCCCACTGTGATGTTAGAACCCTATTTTAGAAATTGTGCCTCAAAAGCCCCAGTTTTGGAGCATCAAAATCGATGTTTCGAAGCACAATAAGGTTTCAAGATGCAAGCCCTTATTCTGGTATTGTCAAAATTTGATTTTGATGCACAACATGTTCTTAGAATGTTTTGGAGCTTATGCCTCAAAATCTTCGGTTTCGAAGCATCAAAATTGTTGTTGGAGGCACAACAAGCTTTCAAGATGCAAGTCCCTATTGCGGAGCCTGTAGCGTCAAAATATAATTTTGATGTACATCGTGCTCTTAGAACCTTTGAGGCACAACAAGCTTTCAAGAAGCAAGCCCCGATTCTAGAGCTAGTAGCATCAAAATTTAATTTTGATGCACATTGTGCTCTTTGAAACCTGTTTTAGAAATTGTACCTCAAAAGTATTAGTTTTGGAGCATCAAAATCAATGTTTGGAGGCACAACAAGGTTTCAAGATTCAAGTCCTAATTCTAGAGCCGATAGCGTTAAAATTTGATTTTGATGCACATCATGCTCTTAGAACCTTGTTTTGGAGTTTATGCCTCAAAATCATCGGTTTTGAAGCATCAAAACTGGTGTTTGGAGGCATAACAAGCTTTCGAGATGCAAGTCGCTATTCCGGAGACTGTAGTGTCAAAATGTAATTTTGATGCACATCGTTCTCTTAGAACCTCAAAAGCTCCAGTTTCAAAACACTCAAATTAACGTTTAAAGGCACAACAAGGTTTCAAGACACAAGTCCCAATTCTCAAGCTGATAGCATCAAAACACCATTTTGACAAACATGGTGTTCTTAGAACCTTATTTCAGAGGTTGTCCCTCGAAAGCCTTATTTTTCGAGCAGAAAAATTATAATTTGGAGGCACAACAAGGTTTCAAGACACAAGTCCCAATTTCAGAGTCTGTAGCATCAAAATGCAATTTTGATGTACAGCGTGCTCTTAGAACCTCATTTCGGAGCTTGTGCCTTGAAAGCGCCGATTTTGGAACATGTAAGTTAGTGTCTGGAGGCACAACAAGGTTTTAAGAAGCAAGTCCCTATTGTAGAGTCACTAGCATCAATTCTCAAGCTGATAGCATAAAAACACAATTTTGAAAAACATGGTGTTCTTAGAGCCTCATTTCGGAGGTTGTGACTCAAAAGCCTCATTTTTGGAGCATAAAAATTAGTGTTTGGAGACACAACAAGGTTTCAACACACAAGTCCCAATTCCAGAGTGGGTAGAGTCAAAATGCAATTTTGATGTATAGCATGCTCTTAGAACCTCATTTCGGAGATTGTGCCTTGAAAGCCTTGATTTTGGCACATCAAAATCAATGTTTTGAGGCACAATAAGGTTTCAAGAAACAAGTCTCTATTCTAGAGCCAGTAGCATCAAAATTCCATTTTGACGCACATCATTCTTTGAGAAGCTCATTTCAGAGCTTGTGCCTCGAACGACTCAGTTTTGGAGCATCAAAATCAATGTTTGGAGGCACAACAAGGTTTCAAGATGTAAGTCCCGATTCTAGAGTCACTAGAATCAAAATCTGATTTTGGTGCACATCGTTCTCTTAGAACCTCATTTCGAAGCTTGTGCCTCAACAGACCTAGTTTCTGAACATCAAAATCAATGTTTTGAGGCAGAACAAGGTTTCAAGATGCAAGCCGCTATTCTAGAGCCAGTAGCATCAAAATTCAAGTTAGATCCACATTGTGCCTTTAGAACCCTATTTTACAAATTGTGCCTCAAAAGCCCCAGTTTTGGAACATCAAAATCGATTTTTGGAGTCACAAAAAAATTTCAAGGTGCAAGTCCCGATTATAGAGTCAACAGTGTCAAAATCTGATTTTGGCACACATCGTGCTGTTAAAACCTCATTTGAAGATTTTTTCTCAAAAGCCCTTGATTCAGAGCATCAGAAACAATGTTTTGAGGCCCAACAAGGTTTCAAGATACAAGCCCCAATTCTAGAGCCAGTAGTATCAAAATTTAATTTTGATGCACATTGTGCTCTTAGAACCTTGTTTCAGAAATTGTGCCTCAAAAGCCTCGATTTTGGACCATCAAAATCGATGTTTGGAGGCACAACAAGGTTTCAAGGTGCAAGTCCTGATTCTAGAACCGGTAGCATCAAAACACGATTTTGACAAACATGGTCATCTTAGAACTTCATTTAGGAGGTTGTGACTCAAAAGCCTCATTTTTGGAACATATTAGTGTTTGGAGTCACAACAAGATTTCAAGACACAAGTCCCAATTCCATAGTGGGTATAGTCAAAATGCAATTTTGATGTACATCATGCTCTTAGAGCCTCATTTTGGAGATTGTCCCTTGAAAGCCCTTATTTTGGCACATCAAAATCAATGTTTCGAGGCACAACAAGGTTTCAAGAAACAAGTCCCTATTCCAGAGCCAGTAGTGTAAAAATTCCATTTTGACGCACATCACTCTTTGAGAAGCTCATTTCAGAGCTTGTCCCTCGAAAGATTCAGTTTTGGAGCATCAAAATCAATGTTTGCAGGCACAACAATGTTTCAAGATGCAAGTCCCGATTCTAGAGTCAATGGCATCAAAATCTGATTTTGGTGCACATCGTGCTCTTAGAACCTCATTTCGAAGCTTCTTCCTCAAAAGCCCTGGTTTTCGATCATCAAAATCAATGTTTTGAGGCACAACAAGGTTTCAAGATGCAAGCCCCTATTGTAAAGCCAGAGTAGCGTCAAATTTCAGAGCTTGTGCCTCGAAAGACTCAGTTTTGGCGAATCAAAATCAATGTTTGGAGGCACAACAAGGTTTCAATATGCATGTCCCGATTCTAGAGTAAATAGCATCAAAATCTGATTTTGGTGCACATCGTGCTCTTAGAACTTCATTCGGAAGCTTGTGCCTCAAAAGGCCTGGTTTCGGATCGTCAAAATCAGTGTTTTGAGGCAGAATAAGGTTTCAAGATGCAAGCCCCTATTCTAGAGCGAGTAGCGTCAAAATTCAAGTTTGATGCAAATTGTGCCTCAAAAGCCCCAGTTTTGGAGCATCAAAATGGATTTTTGGAGTCACAACAAAGTTTCAAGATGCAAGTCCTGATTATAGAGTCAAAAGCGTCAAAATCTGATTTTGGCGCACATCGTGCTCTTAAAACCTCATTCGAAGCTTGTGCCTCAAAAGCCCCAGATTCAGAGCATCAGAATCAATGTTTTGAGGCACAACAAGGTTTCAAGATGCAAGCCTCGATTCTAGAGCCGGTAGCATCAAAATTAAAATGCACATTGTGCTCTTAGAACCCTATTTCAGAAATTGTGCCTCAAAAGCCCCAGTTTTGGAGCATCAAAATCGATGTTTGGAGGCACAACAAGGTTTCAAGATGCAAGTCCTGATTCTGTAGGTGGTAGCATCAAAATTTGATTTTGATGCACATTTTGCTCTTAGAACCTTGTTTTGGAGCTTACGCCTCAAAATCATCAGTTTCGAAGCATCAAAATTGGTGTTTGGAGGCACAACAAGCTTTCAAGACGCAAGACCCTATTCCAGAGCCTGTAGTGTGAAAACGTGATTTTGATGCACATCGTGCTCTTAGAAACTCATTTCGGAGTGTTTGGCTCGAAAGCACCAGTTTAAAAACACCTAGCTCAATGTTTAAAGGCACAGCAAGGTTTGAAGACACAAGTCCCAATTCTCAAGCTGATAGCATCAAAGCCCCAGGTTTGGAGCATCAAAATCAATTTTTGGAGCACATATTACTCTTAAAACCTCATTCGAAGCTTGTGCCTCAAAAGCCCCAGATTCAGAGCTTCAGAATCAATGTTTTGAGGCACAAAAAGGTTTCAAGATGCAAGCCCCGATTCTAAAGCCAATAATTTTGATGCACATTGTACTCTTAGAACCTTGTTTCAGAAATTGTGCCTCAAAAGCCCCAATTTTGGATCTTCAAAATCAATGTTTGGAGGCACAACAAGGTTTCAAGATGGAAGTCCTGATTCTGGAGCCGGGTAGCATCAAAATTTGATTTTGATACACATTTTGCTCTTAGAACCTTGTTTTGGAGCTTATGCCTCAAAATCATAAGTTTGGAAGCATCAAAATTGGTGTTTGGAGGCACAACAAGCTTTCGAGACGCAAGTCCCTATTCCAGAGCCTGTAGTGTCAAAACATGATGTTGATGCACATTGTGCTTTTAAAAACTTGTTTCAGAGCATTTGGCTCGAAAGCACCAGTTTAAAAACACCCACCTCAATGTTTAAAGGCACAACAAGGTTTCAAGACACAAGTCCCAATTTTAAAGCTTATAGCATCAAAACACGATTTTGACAAACATGGTGTTCTTAGAACCTCATTTAGGAGGTTGTGACTCAAAAGCCTCATTTTTGGAACATAAAAATTAGTGTTTGGAGTCGCAACAAGGTTTCAAGAAACAAGTCCCAATTCCAGAGTGGGAAGAGTCAAAATGCAATTTTGATGTACATCATGCTCTTAGAACTTCATTTCGGAGATTGTGCCTTAAAAGCCTTGATTTTGGCACATCAAAATCAATGTTTTGAGGCACAACAAGGTTTCAAGAAACAAGTCCCTATTCTGAAGCCAGTAGCATCAAAATTTCATTTTGATGCACATCATTCTTTGAGAAGATCATTTCAGAGCTTGTGCCTCAAAAGACTCAGTTTTGGAGAATCAAAATCAATGTTTGGAGGCACAACAAGGTTTCAATATGCAAGTCCTGTTTCTAGAGTCAATAGCATCAAAATTTGATTTATGTGCACATCGTGCTCTTAGAACCTCATTCTGAAGCTTGTAACTCAAAAGCCCTGGTTTCGGATCATCAAAATCAGTGTTTTGAGGCACAACAAGGTTTCAAGATGCAAGCCCCTATTCTAGAGCCAGTAGCGTCAAAATTCAAGTTTGATGCAAATTGTGCCTCAAAAGCCCCAGTTTTGGAGCATCAAAATTGATTTTTGGAGTCACAACAAAGTTTCAAGATGCAAGTCCCGATTATAGAGTCAAAAGCGTCAAAATCTGATTTCGGTGCACATCGTTCTCTTAAAACCTCATTCAAAGCTTGTGCCTCAAAAGCCCCAGAGTCAGAGCACCAGAATCAATGTTTTGAGGCACAACAAGGTTTCAAGATGCAAGCCTTGATTCTAGAGCCAGTAGCATCAAAATTAAAATGCACATTGTGCTCTTAGAACCTTGTTTCAGAAATTGTGCCTAAAAAGCCCCAGTTTTGGAGCATTAAAATCGATGTTTGGAGGCACAACAAGGTTTCAAGATGCAAGTCCTGATTCTGGAGGTGGTAGCGTCAAAATTTTATTTTGAAGCACATTTTGCTCATAGAACCTTGTTTTGGAGCTTATGCATCAAATTCATCAGTTTCGAAACATCAAAATTGGAGTTTGGAGGCACAAGAAGCTTTCGAGACGCAAGGACCTATTACGGAGCCTGTAGTGTCAAAATGCTATTTTGATGCACATCGTGCTCTTAGAAACTCATTACAGAGCATGTGGCTCGAAAGATCAATTTCAAAACACCCAAATCAATGTTTAATGGCACAACAAGGTTTCAAGACATAAGTCCCAATTGCCAAGCTGATAGCATCAAAACATGATTTTGACAAACATGGTGTTCTTAGATCATCATTTAGGAGGTTGTGACTCAAGAGCCTCATTTTTGGAACATAAAAATTAGTGTTTGGAGTCAAAACAAGCTTTCAAGACACAAATCCCAATTCCAGAGTGGGTAGAGTCAAAATGCAATTTTGATGTACATCATGCTCTTAGAACCTCATTTCAGAGATTGTGCCTTGAAAGCCCTGATTTTGGCACATCAAAATCAATGTTTTGAGGTACGACAAGGTTTCAAGAAACAAGTCCCTATTCTGAAGCCAGTAGTGTCAAAATTCTATTTTGACATAAATCATTCTTTGAGAACCTCATTTCAGAGCTTGTGCCTTGAAAGACTCAGTTTTGGAGGATGAAAATCAATGTTTGGAGGCACAACAAGGTTTCAATATGCAAGTCCTGATTCTAGAGTCAATAGCATCAAAATCTGATTTTGGTGCACATTGTGCTCTTAGATCCTCATTTCAAAGCTTGTGCCTGAAAAGCCCTAGTTTTCGATCATCAAAATTAGTGTTTTGAGGGACAACAAGGTTTCAAGATGCAAGCCCCTATTCTAGAGCCAGTAGCATCAAAATTCAAGTTTGATGCACATTGTGCCCTTAGAACCCTGTTTTAGAAATTGTGCCTGAAAAGCCCCAGTTTTGGAGCATGAAAATGGATTTTTCGAATCATAACAAAGTTTCAAGATGCAAGTCCCGATTATAGAATCTTAAGTGTCAAAATCTGATTTTGGCACACATCGTGCTCTTAAAACCTCATTCGAAGCTTGTGCCTCAAAAGCCCCAGATTCAGAGCATCAGAATCAATTTTTTGAGGCACAACAAGGTTTCAAGATGCAAGCCCTGACTCTAGAGCCAGTAGCATCAAAATTAAAATGCACATTATGCTTCTAGAACCCTATTTCAGAAATCATCGGTTTTGAAGCATCAAAATTGGTGTTTGGAGGCACAACAAGCTATCGAGATGCAAGTCCCTATTCCGAAGCATGTAGTGTCAAAACATGATTTTGATGCACATCGTGCTCTTAGAAACTCGTTTCAAAGCATGTGGCTCAAAAGCACCAGTTTCAAAACACCCAACTCAATGTTTAAGGGCACAATAAGGTTTCAAGACAGAAGTCCCAATTCTCAAGCAGATAGCATCAAAACACGATTTTGACAAACATGGTGTTCTTAGAGCCTCATTTAGGAGGTTGTGACTCAAAAGCCTCATTTTTGGAACATAAAAATTAGTGTTTGGAGTCACAACAAGGTTTCAGTTTAGAGATTGTGCCTTGAAAGCCCTGATTTTGACACATAAAAATCAATGTTTTGAGGCACAACAATGTTTCAAGAAACAAGTCCCTATTCCAGATCCAGTAGCGTCAAAATTTCATTTTGACCCTTATCATTCTTCGAGAACCTCATTTCAGAGCATGTGCCTCAAAAGACTCAGTTTTGGAGCATCAAAATCAATGTTTGGAGGCACAACAAGGTTTCAAGATGCAAGTCCCGATTCTAGAATCAATAGCATCAAAATCTTATTTTGGTGCCCATGGTGCTCTTAGAACCTCATTTCAAAGCTAGTGCCTCAAAAGCCTTGGTTTTAGATCATCAAAATGAGTGTTTTGAGGCACAACAAGGTTTCAAGATGCAAGCCCCTATTCTAGAGCCAGTAGCATCAAAATCAATTTTTGGAGTCACAACAAGGTTTCAAGACACAAGTCCCAATCTCAAGCCGATAGCATCAAAATACAATTTTGAGAAACATGGTGTTCTTAGAACCTCACTTAGGAGGTTGTGACTCCAAAGCTTCATTTTTGGAACATAAAAATTAGTGTTTGGAGTCACAAAAAGGTTTCAAGACACAAGTCCCAATTACAGAGTGGGTAGAGTCAAAATGCAATTTTGATGTACATCATGCTCTTAGAACCTCATTTCAGAGATTGTGCCTTGAAAGCCCTGATTTTGGCACATCAAAATCAATGTTTTGAGGCACAACAACATTTCAAGACATAGTTTTGGAGCATCAAAATCAATGTTTGGAGGCACAACAAGGTTTCAATATGCAAGTCCCGATTCTAAAGTCAATAGCATCAAAATTTGATTTTGCTGCACATTGTACTCTTAGAACCTCATTTCAAAGCTTGTGCCTAAAAGGCCCTGGTTTTGGATTATCAAAATCAATGTTTTGACGCACAACAAGGTTTCAAGATGCAAGCCCCTATTGTAGAGCTAGTAGTATCAAAATTCAAGTTTGATGCACATTGTGCTCTTAGAACCCTATTTTAGAAATTGTGCCTCAAAAGCCCTTGTTTTGGATCATCAAAATCAATTTTTGGAGTCACAACAAAGTTTCAAGATGCAAGTCTTGATTATAGAGTCAAAAGCGTCAAAATCTGATTTTGGCACACATTGTGCTCTTAAAACCTCATTCGAGGTGTGTGCCTCAAAAGCCCCAGATTCAGAGCATCAGAATCAATGTTTTGAGGCACAACAAGGTTTCAGGATGCAAGCCCCGATTCTAGAGCCAGTAGCATCAAAATTTAATTTTGATGCACATTGTGCTCTTAGAACCCTGTTTCAGAAATTGTGCCTTAAAAGCCCCAATTTTGGAGCATCAAAATTGATGTTTGGAGGCACAACAAGGTTTCAAGATGCAAATCTTTATTCTGGAGCCGGTAGTGTCAAAATTTTCATTTTGATGCACATCATGCTCTTAGAACCTTGTTTTGGAGCTTATGCCTCAAAATTGGTGTTTGGAGGCACAACAAGCTTTCGAGAACCAAGTCCCTATTCCGGAGTCTGTAGTGTCAAAACCTGATTTTGATGCACATCGTGCTCTTAGAAACTCGTTTCGGAGCATCTGGCTCAAAAGCACAAAATTCAAAACACCCAAATCAATGTTTAAAGGCACAACAAGGTTTCAAGACACATGTCCCAATTCTCAAGCTTATAGCATCAAAACATGATTTTGACAAACATGGTGTTCTTAGAATATCATTTAGGAGGTTGTGACTCAAAAGCCTCATTTTTGGAACATAAAAATTAGTATTTGGAGTCACAACAAGGTTTCAAGACAAAAGTCCCAATTCCAGAGTGGGTAGAGTCAAAATGCAATTTTGATGTACATCATGGTCTTAGAACCTCATTTCAGAGACTGTGCCTTGAAAGCCCTGATTTTGGCACATCAAAATCAATGTTTTGAGGCACAACAAAGATTCAAGAAACAAGTCCCTATTCCAGAGCCAGTAGCGTCAAAATTCAATTTTGATGAATTTTAACGCACATCATTCTTTGAAAAGGTCATTTTAGAGCTTGTGCCTTGAAAGACTCAGTTTTGGAGCATCAAAATCAATGTTTGGAGGCACAACAAGGTTTCAATATGCAAGTCCCGATTCTAGAGTCAATAGCATCAAAATCTGATTTTAGTGCACATCATGCTCTTAGAACCTCATTTCGAAGCTTGTCCCTCAAAAGCCCTGGTTTCGAATCATCAAAATTAGTGTTTTGAAGCACAACAAGGTTTCAAAATGCAAGCCCCTATTCTAGAGCCAGTAGCATCAAAATTCAAGGTTTTGATGCTAGCAGCTTGAGAATTGGTACTTGCATCTTGAAACCTTGTTGTGCCTAAAAACACTGATTTTGATGATCCGAAACTAGGGCTTTTGAGGCACAAGCTTCGAAATGAGGTTCTGAGAGCATGATGTGCATCAAAATTAGATTTTGATGCTATTGATTCTAGAATCGAGACTTGCATCTTGAAACCTTGTTGTGCCTCCAAACATTGATTTTGATGCTCCAAAACTCAGTCTTTCCAGGCACAAACTGTAAAATGAGGTTCTAAGAGCATGATTTACATCAAAATTTCATTTTGACTCTAGCCACTCTGGAATTGGGACTTGTGTCTTGAAACCTTGTTGTGACTCCAAACACTTATTTTTATGTTCCAAAAATGAGGCTTTTGAGTCACAACCTCCGAAATGAGGTTCTAAGAACACCATGTTTGTCAAAATCATCTTTTCATGCTATCAGCTTGAGAATTGGGACTTGTGTCTTGAAACCTTGTTGCGCCTTTAAACATTTATTTGGGTGTTTTCAAACTGGTGCTTTCGAGCCACATGCTTTGAAACTAGGGGTTTTGAGGCACAATTTCTAAAACTGGGTTCTTAGAGCACAATGTGCATCAAAGTTGAATTTTGACGCTACTGGCTCTAGAATAGGGGCTTGCATCTTGGAATGTTTTTGTGCCTCATAACACTAATTTTGATGATCTGAAACTAGGGATTTTGAGGCACAAGCTTTGAAATGAGGTTCTAAGAGCACGATGTGCACCAAAATCAGATTTTGATGCTATTGACTCTAGAATCGGGACTTGCATCTTGAAACCTTGTTGTGCCTCCAAACATTGTTTTTGATGCGCCAAAACTGAATTTTTGTAGGCAAAAGCTCTGAAATGAACTTCTCAAAGAATGATGTGCATCAAAATTGAATTTTGGCGTTATTGGCTTTGAAAATAGGGACTTGTTTCTTGAAACCTTTTTTGGCCTCAAAACATTGATTTTGATGTGCCAAAGGCAGGGCTTTCAAGGTACAATCTTGGAAATAAGGTTCTAAGAGCATGATGTACATCAAAATTGCATTTTGACTCTACCCACTCTAGAATTGGGACTTGTGTCTGGAAACCTTGTTGTGACTCCAAACACTAATTTTTATTTTCCTAAAATGAGGCTTTTGAGTCACAACCTCCTAAATGAGGCTCTAAGAACACCATGTTTGTCAAAATCATGTTTGGATGCTATCAGCTTGAGAATCAGGACTTGCATCTTGAAACCTTGTTGTGCCTCCAAACATCAATTTTGATGCTCCAAAATTGGCGCTTTTGAGGCACAATTTCTGAAACATGGTTCTAAGAGCACAATGTGCATCAAAATTAAATTTTGATGCTACTCGCTCTAGAATCAAGGCTTGCATCTGGAAACCTTGTGCCTCAAAACATTGATTCTGATGCTCTAAATCTGGTGAGGCACAAGCTTCGAATGAGGTTTTAAGAGCACGATGTGCGCCAAAATCAGATTTTGATGCTATTGACTCTATAATCCGAACTTGCATCTTGAAAGTTTGTTGTGACTCCAAAAATTGATTTTGATGCTCCAAAACTGGGGCTTTTGAGGCACAATTTCTAAAACAGGGTTCTCAGGGCACAATTTGCATCAAACTTGAATTTGACGCTACTGGCTTTACAATAGGGGCTTGCATCTTGAAACCTTGTTGTGCCTCAAAACATTGATTTTGATGATCGGAAACCAGGGCTTTTGAGGCACAAGCTTTGAAATGAGGTTCTAAGAGCACGATGTGCACCAAAATCAGATTTTGATGCCATTGACTCTAGAATTGGGACTTGCATCTTGAAACATTGTTGTGCTTGCAAACATTGATTTTGATGCCCCAAAACTGAATCTTTCGAGGCACAAGCTCTAAAATGAGCTTCTCAAAGAATGATGTGCGTCAAAATGAAATTTTTACACTACTGGCTCCGGAATAGGGAGTTGTTTCTTGAAACCTTGTTGTGCCTCGAAACATTGATTTTGATGTGCCAAAATAAGGGCTTTCAAGGGACAATCTCCGAAATGAGGCTCTAAGAGCATGATGTACATCAAAATTGCATTTTGACTCTACCCACTCTGGAATTGGGACTTGTATTTTGAAATCTTGTTGTGACTCCAAACACTAATTTTTATGTTCCAAAAATGAGGCTTTTGAGTCACAACCTCCGAAATGAAGTTCTAAGACCACCCATGTTTGTCAAAATCGTGTTTTGATGCTATGAGCTTGAGAATTGGGACTTGTGTCTTGAAACCTTGTTGTGCCTTTAAACATTGACTTGGGTGTTTTGAAACTAGTGCTTTCGAGCCACATGCTCCGAAATGAGTTTTTAAGAGAACGATGTGCATCAAAATCACGTTTTGAGACTACAGGCTCTGGAATAGGGACTTACGTCTCGAAAGGTTGCAAATTTTGATGCTTGGAAACCAATGATTTTGAGGCATAAGCTCCAAAACAAGGTTCTAAGAGTATGATGTGCATCAAAATCAAATTTTGATGCTACCGGTTCTAGAATTAGGGCTTGCACCTTGAAACCTTGTTGTGCACCAAAATCAGATTTTGATTCTATTGACTCTAGGATCAATACTTATATCTTGAAACCTTGTTGTGCCTCCAAACTTTGATTTTGATGCTCCAAAACTGAGTCTTTCGAGGCACAAGCTCTGAAATGAGCTTCTCAAAGAATGATGTGCATCAAAATGGAATTTTGACGCTACTGGCTCCAGAATAGGGACTTGTTTCTTGAAACCTTGTTTCGCCTCAAAACATTGATTTTGATGTGCCAAAATCAGGGTTTTCAAGGCACAATCTCCGAATTGAGACTTGTGTCTTGAAACCTTGATGTGAATCCAAACACTAATTTTTATGTTCCAAAAATCAGGCTTTTGAGTCACAACCTCCGAAATGAGGTTCTAAGAACACCATGTTTGTCAAAATCGTGTTTTGATGCTATCAACTTGAGAATTGATGCTATTGACTCTACAATAGGGACTTGCTTCTTGAAACCTTGTTGTGCCTCCAAACACTAACTTACATGTTCCAAAATCGGGGCTTTCAAGGCACAAGCTCCGAAATGAGGTTCTAAGAGCACGCTGTACATCAAAATTGCATTTTGATGCTACCGACTCTAAAATTGGGACTTGTGTCTTGAAACCTTGTTGTGCCTCCAAATATTAATTTTTATGCTCGAAAAACAAGGCTTTTGAGGGACAACCTCTGAAATGAGGTTCTAAGAACACCATGTTTGTCAAAATGGTTTTTTGATGCTATCAGCTTGAGAATTGGGACTTGTGTCTTGAAACCTTGTTGTGCCTTTAAACGTTAATTTGAGTGTTTTGAAACTGGAGCTTTTGAGGTTATAACAGAATGATATGCATCAAAATTACATTTTGACACTACAGTCTCTGGAATAGCGACTTGCATCTTGAAAGCTTGTTATGCCTCCAAACACCAGTTTTGATGATTCAAAACTGATGATTTTGAGGCATAAACTCCAAAACAAGGTTCTAAGAGCATGATGTGCATCAAAATCAAATTTTAACGCTATCGGCTCTAGAATTAGGACTTGCATCTTGAAACCTTGTTGTGCCTCCAAACATTGATTTTGATGCTCCAAAATTGATACTTTTGAGGGACAATTTCTAAAACAGGTTTCTAAGAGCACAATGTGCATCAAAATTAAATTTTGATGCTACTAGCTCTAGAATCGGGGCTTGCTTCTTGAAAGCTTGTTGTGCCTCAAAGGTTCTAAGAGCACGATGTACATCAAAATTATATTTTGATGCTACAGGCTCCGCAATAGGGACTTGCATCTTGAAAGCTTGTTGTGCCTCCAACAACAATTTTGATGCTTCGAAACCGAAGATTTTGAGGCATAAGCTCCAAAGCATTCTAAGAACATGTTGTGCATCAAAATCAAAATTTGAAAATACCAGAATAAGGACTTGCATCTTGAAACCTTATTGTGCTTCAAAACATCGATTTTGATGCTCCAAAACTGGGGCTTTTGAGGCACAATTTCTAAAATAGGGTTCTAACATCACAGTGGGCATGAAATTTGAATATTTATGCTATTGGCTCTAGAATCAGGGCTTGCATTTGGAAACCTTGTTGTGCCTCAAAACACTGATTTGACCATGACGTAGGCCAAAATCAGATTTTGACGCTATTGACTCTGGAATCGGGACATGCATCTTGAAACCTTGTTGTGCCTCCAAACATTTGTTTTGATGCTCCAAACCAAGGTCTTTTGAGGCACAAGCTCCGAAATGAACTTGCATCAAAATCATGTTTTCACACTACAGGCTCCAGAATAGGGACTTGCATCTCGAAAGCTTGTTGTGCCTCCTAACAATAGTTTTGATGCTTCGAAATTGAAGATTTTCAGGCATAAGCTCCAAATGTGCATCAAAATCAAATTTTGAAGCTACTGGCTCCAGAATCAGGACTTGCATCTTGAAAACTTGTTGTGCCTCCAAACATTGATTTTGATGCTCCAAAACTGGGGCTTTTGAGGCGCAATTTATTAAACAAGGTTCTAAGAGCACAATGTGCATCAAAATTGAATTTTGATGCTACTGGCTCTAGAATTGGGTCTTCCATCTTGAAATATTGTTGTGCCTCAAAAAAATGATTATGATGCTCCGAACTGGGGCTTTCAAGGCACAAGCTTTGAAATAAGGTTCTAAGAGCAAGATGTGCTCAAAAATTAGATTATGACGCTATTGACTCTAGAATCAGGATTTGCATCTTGAAACCTTGTTGTGCCTCCAAACATTGATTTTGATGTTCCAAAACTGGGTCTTTTGAGGCACAAGCTCCGAAATGAACTTCTAAGAGAATCATGTGCTATAGGATCCGGAATAGGGACTTTCTTTTTGAAACATTGTTGTGCCTCAAAATATTCATTTTGATGTTCCAAAATTAGGGCTTTCAAAGCACAAGCTCCGAAATTAGATTCTAAAAGCAGGATGTACATAAAAATTGTGTTTTGACACTACCGACTCTGGAATTGGGACTTGTGTCTTGAAACCTTGTTGTGCCTCCAAATACTAATTTTTATACTCCAAAATGAGGCATTGATTTTGATGCTCCAAAACTGGATCTTTCAAGGCACAAGCTCTGAAATGAACTTCTAAGAGCAGGATGTACATAAAAATTATGTTTTGACACTACCAACTCTGGAATTGTGACTTGTGTCTTCAAACCTTATTGTGCCTCCAAATACTAATTTTTATACTCCAAAATGAGGCTTTTGAGGCACAACCTCTGAAATGAGGTTCTAAGAACACCATGTTCGTCAAAATCATGTTTTGACGCTATGAACTTAAGAATCAGGACTTGTGTTTTGAAACCTTGGTGTGCCTCTAAACATTGATTTTGATGTTTTGAAACTAGAGCTTTCGAGCCACACGCTCCGAAATAAGGTTCTAAGAGCATGATGTGCGCCAAAATCAGATTTTGATGCTATTGACTCTAGAATCGGGACTTGCATCTTGAAACTTTGTTATGCCTCCAAACACTGATTTTGATGTTTCAAAACATGGCATTCAAGGCACAAGCTCTGAAATGAGGTTCTAAGAGTACGATGAACATCAAAATTGTGTTTTGATGCTACCGACTCTGGAATTGGGACTTGTTTCTTGAAACTTTGTTGTGCCTCCAAACACTAATATTTATGCTAAAAAAATGAAGCTTTTTAGGCACAACCTCTGAAATAAGGTTCTAAGAATACCATGTTTGTCAAAATCGTGTTTTGAGACTATCAGCTTGAGAATCGGGACTTGTGTCTTGAAACCTTGTTCTGCCTTTAAACATTGATTTTGATGTATTGAAACTGGAGCTTTTGAGCCACACACTGTGAAATAATGTTCTAAGAGCATGATGTGCATCAAAATTACATTTTTCGGAATAGGGACTTGACTCTTGAAACCTTGTTGTGCCTCCAAACACTAATTTTGATTATCCAAAATCAGGGCTTTCAAGGCACAAGCTCCGAAATGAGGTTCTAAGAGAATGATGTACATCAAAATTGCGTTTTGACACTAACAACTCTTGAATTGGGATTTGTGCCTTGTTACCAAGATGTACATCATGATCTTAGAACCTCATTTTGGAGATTGTGCCTTGAAAGCCCTAATTTTGGCACATCAAAATCAATGTTTTGAGGCACAACAAGGTTTCAAGAAACAAGTCCCTATTCCGGAGCCAATAGCTTCAAAATTCTATTTTGATGCACATATTGATTTTGAAGCTCCAAAACTTGGTCTTTCGAGGCACATGCTCCAAAATGAGCTTCTAAGAGAATGATGTGCATCAAAATGGAATTTTGACAATACAGGCTCTTGAATAGAGACTTGCTTCTTTAAACCTTTTTGTGCCTCCAAACACTAATTTTGATGTTCCAAAATCAGAGCTTTCAAGGCACAAGCTCTGAAATGAGGTTCTAAGAGCATGATGTACATCAAAATTTTATTTTGACGCTACCGACTCTAGAATTGTGAATTGTGTTTTGAAACCTTGTTGTACCTCCAAACACTAATTTTTATGCTCCAAATATGAGGATTTTGAGGCACAACCTCCAAAATGAGGTTCTAAGAACACCATGTTTGTCAAAATCATGTTTTGAAGCTATCAGCTTGAGAATTGAGACTTGTGTCTTGAAACCTTGTTGTGCCTTTAAACATTGATTTTGATGTTTTGAAACTGGAGCTTTTGAGACACACACTCCAAAATGAGGTTCTAAGAGCACGATGTGTATCAAAATAAAGTTTTGACATTACAGCCTTTGGAATAGGGACTTGTGTCTTGAAAGCTTGTTCTGCCTCCAAACACCAATTTTCATGCTTTGAAACTAAAGATTTTGAGGCATAAGTTCCAAAACAAGGTTCTAAAAGCATGATGTGCCTCAAAATCAAATTTTTATGCTACCAGCTCCAGAATCATAACTTACATCTTGAAACCTTGTTGTGCTTCCAAACATCGATTTTGATGCTGCAAAACTAGGGTTTTTGAGGCCAAATTTCTAAAACAGGGTTCTAAGAGCACAATGTGCATCAAAATTGAATTTTGATGCTACTGGCTCTAAAATCAGGGCTTGTATCTTGAAACCTTGACGTGCGTCAAAACATTGATTTTGATGCTCCAAAACTGAGGCTTTTGAGGCACAAGCTTCGAAATGAGGTTCTAAGACCACGATGTGCACCAAAATTAGATTTTGACGCTATTGAATTTAGAATTAGGACTTGCATCTTGAAACCTTGTTGTGCCTCAAAATGTTCATTGATTTTTACACTCGAAAACTGGGTCTTTCGAGGCACAAGCTCCAAAATGAGCTTCTAAGAGAATGATGTGCGTTAAAATGTAATTTTGATGCTATAGGCTCCGGAATAGGGACTTGCTTCTTGAAACCTTATTGTGCCTTCCGTGTTATTTCTAAAATAGGGTTCTAAGGGCACAATGTGCATCAAACTTGAATTTTGACGCTACTGGCTCTAGAATAGGGGCTTGCATCTTGAAACCTTGTTGTGCCTCAAAACACAGATTTTGATGATCCAAAACTAGGGCTTTTGAGGAACAAGCTTTGAAATGAGGTTCTAAGAGCACAATGTGCACCAAAATGAAATTTTGATGCTATTGATTCTAGAATCGGGACTTGCATCTTGAAACCTTGTTGTACCTCTAAATATTGATTTTGATGCTCCAAAATTGAGTCTTTCGAGGCACAAGCTCTGAAATGAGCTTCTGAAAGAATAATGTGCGTCAAAATGGAATTTTGATGCTATTGTCTCTGGAATAGGGACTTGTTTCTTGAAACCTTGTTGTGCCTCAAAACATTGATTTTGATGTTCCAAAATCAGGGCTTTCGAGGCACAATCTCCAAAATCAGGTTCTAAGAGCATGATGTACATCAAAATTGCATTTTGACTCTACCCACTCTGGAATTGGGACTTATGTCTTGAAACCTTGTTGTGACTCCAAACACTAATTTTTATGTTCCAAAAATGAGGCTTTTGAGTCACAACCTCCGGAATGAGGTTGTAAGAACACCATGTTTGTCAAAACCGTGTTTTGATGCTATGAGTTTGAGAATTGGGACTTGTGTCTTGAAACCTTGTTGTGCCTTTAAACATTGATTTGGGTGTTCTGAAATCGGTGCTTTCCAGCCACATGCTCCGAAATGAGTTTCTAGGCATGATGTACATCAAAATCACGTTTTGACACTACAGGCTCCGGAATAGGGACTTGTGTCTCGAAAGCTTGTTGTGCCTCCAAACACCAATTTCGATGCTTGGAAACCGATGATTTTAAGGCATAAGCTCCAAAACAAGGTTTTAAGAGCACGATGTGTGTCAAAATCAAATTTTGACACTACCGGCTCTAGAATCAGGACTTGCATCTTGAAGCCTTGTTGTGCCTCCAAACATCGATTTTGATGCTCCAAAATTGGGGCTTTTGAGGCACAATTTCTGAAACAGGGTTCTAAGAGCACAATGGGAATCAAAATTAACTTTTGATGCTTCTAGCTCTAGAATCGAGGCTTGCATCTTGAAACCTTGTTGTGCCTGAAAACATTGATTCTGATGCTCTGAATCTGGGGCTTTTGGAGGCACAAGCTTCGAATAAGGTTTTAAGAGCACGATGTGTGCCAAAATAAGATTTTGACGCTATTGACTCTATAATTAGAACTTGCATCTTGAAACTTTGTTGTGACTCCAAAAATCGATTTTGATGCTCCAAAACTGGGGCTTTTGAGGCACAGTTTCTAGAACAAGGTTCTAAGCGCACAATGTGCATGAAACTTGAATTTTGATGCTACTGGCTCTAGAATAGGGGCTTGCACCTTGAAACCTGGTTGTGCCTCAAAACACTGATTTTGATGATATGAAACTATGGCTTTTGAGGAACAAGCTTCGAAATGAGGTTCTAAGAGCACGATGTCCACCAAAATCAAATTTTTATGCTATTGACTCTAGAATCAGGACTTACATCTTGAAACCTTGTTGTGCCTCCAAACGTTGATTTTGATGCTCCAAAACTGAGTCTTTCGAAGCACAAGCTCTAAAATGAGATTCTTAAAGAATGATGTCCGTCAAAATGGAATTTTAACGCTTCTGGCTCTGAATAGGGACTTGTTTCTTGAAACCTTGTTGTGTCTCAAAACATTGATTTTGAAGTGGCAAAATCAGGGCTTTGAAGGCACAATCTCCGAAATGAGGTTCTAAGAGCATGATGTACATCAAAATTGCATTTTGACTCTACCCACTCTGGAATTGGGACTTGTGTCTTGAAACCTTGTTATGACTCCAAACACTAATTTTTATGTTCCAAAAATGAGGCTTTTGAGTTACAACCTTCGAAATGAGGTTCTAAGAACACCATGTTTGTCAAAATCATGTTTTGATGCTATCAGCTTGAGAATTGGGACTTGTGTCTTGAAACCTTGTTGTGCCTTTAAACATTGATTTGGGTGTTTTTAAACCGATGCTTTCGAGCCACATGCTCCGAAATGAGTTTCCAAGAGCACGATGTGCATCAAAATCACATTTTGACATTAAAGGCTCAAGAATAGGGACTTGCATCTCGAAAGCTTCTTGTGCCTCAAAACAACAATTTTGATGCTTTGAAACCAATGATTTTGAGGCATAAGCTCCAAAACAAGGTACGTCAAAATCAAATTTTGACGCTACTGGCTCAAGAATCAGGACTTGTATCTTGAAGCCTTGTTGTGCCTCTAATTATCGATTTTGATACTCCAAAATTGGGGCTTTTGAGGCACAATTTCTGAAATAGGGTTCTAAGAGCACAATGTATATCAAAATTAAATTTTGATGCCACTGGCTCTAGAATCGGGGCTTGCATCTTGAAACCTTGTTGTGCCTCAAAATATTTATTCTAATGCTCTGAATCTGGGGCTTTTGAGGCATAAGCTTCGAATAAGGTTTTAAGAGCACAACGCGCACCAAAATCAGATTTTGATTCCATTGACTTTATAATCGGGACTCGCATCTTTAAACTTTGTTGTGACTCCAAAAATCGATTTTGATGCTCCAAAATTGGAGCTTTTGAGGCACAATTTCTAAAACACAGTTCTAAGGGCAAAATGTGCATCAAACTTGAATTTTGATGCTACTGGCTCTAGAATAGGGGCTTGCATCTTGAAAGCTTGTTGTGCCTCAAAAAATTGATTTTGATGATCCGAAATCAGGGCTTTTGAGGCACAAGCTTTGAAATGAGGTTCTAAGAGCACAATGTGCACCAAAATCAGATTTTGATGCTATTGACTCTAGAATCGGGACTTCCATTTTGAAACCTTGTTGTGCCTCCAAACATTGATTTTGATGCTCCAAAACTGAGTCTTTCGAGGCACAAGCTTTGAAATGAGCTTCTCAAAGAATGATGTGCGTCAAAGTGGAATTTTGATTCTACTGGCTCTGGAATAGGGACTTGTTTCTTGAAACCTTGTTGTGCCTCAAAACATTGGTTTTGATGTGCCAAAGCCAGGGCTTTCAAGGCACAATCTCCGAAATGAGGTTCTAGGAGAATGATGTACATCAAAATTGCATTTTGACTCTACCCACCCTGGAATTGCGACTTGTGTCTTGAAACCTTGTTGTGACTCCAAAGACTAATTTTTATGTTCCAAAAATGAGGCTTTTGGGTCACAACCTCCGAAATGAAGTTCTAAGAACACCATGTTTGTCAAAATCGTGTTTTTATGCTATCAACTGTAGAATTGGGACTTGTGTCTTTAAACCTTTTTGTGCCTTTAAACATTGATTTGGGTGTTTTGAAACTGATGCTTTCGAGCCACATGGTCCGAAACAAGTTTCTAAGAGCATGATGTGCATCAAAATCATGTTTTGACACTACGGGCTCCGGAATAGAGACATGCGATTCAAAAGCTTGTTGTGCCTCCAAGCACGAATTTTGATGCTTTGAAACCGATGATTTTTAGGCATAAGCTCCAAAAGAAGGTTCTAAGAGCATGATGTGCGTGAAAATCAAATTTTGACACTACCGGCTCCAGAATCAGGACTTGCATCTTGAAACCTTGTTGTGCCTCCGAACGTTGATTTTGATGCTGCAAAATTGGGGTCTTTGAGGCACAATTTCTAAAACAAGTTTCTAAGAGCGCAATGTGCATCAAAATTGAATTTTGATGCTACTAGATCTAGAATCGGGGCTTGCATCTTGAAACCTTGTTGTGCCTCAAAAAATTGATTCTGATGCTCTGAATCTGGGGCTTTTGAGGCACAAGCTTCGAATGAGGTTTTAAGAGCATGATGTGTGCCAAAATTAGATTTTGACGCTATTGACTCTATAATCGGGACTTGCATCTTGAAACTTTTTTGTGACTCCGAAAATTGATTTTAATGCTCCAAAACTGGGGCTCTTGAAGCACAATTTCTAAGACAGGGTTCTAAGGGCACAATGTGCATCAAAATTGAATTTTGATGCTGCTGGCTCTAGAGTGGGGGCTTACATCTTGAAAAAATTTTGTGCCTCAAAACACTGATTTTGATGATCTGAAACCAGGGCTTTTGAGGCACAAGCTTTGAAATGAGGTTGTAAGAGCACGATGTGCACCAAAATTAGATTTTGATGCTATTGACTCTAGAATCGGGACTTGCATCTTGAAACCTTGTTGTGCCTCCAAACATTGATTTTGATAGTCCAAAACTCAGTCTTTCGAAGCACAAGCTTTGAAGTGAGCTTCTAAAAGAATGATGTGTGTCAAAATGGAATTTTGATGCTACTGGCTCCAGAATAGGGACTTGTTTTTTGAAACCTTGTTGTGCCTCAAAACATTGATTTTGATGTGCCAAAATCAGGACTTTCAATGCACAATCTCTAAAATGAGGTTCTAAGAGCATGATGTACATCAAAATTGCATTTTGACTCTACCCAATCTGGAATTGGGACTTGTGTCTTGAAACCTTGTTGTGATTCCAAACACTTATTTTTGTTTTTCAAAAATGAGGCTTTTGAGTCACAACCTTCGAAATGAGGTTCTAAGAACACCATGTTTGTCAAAATCATGTTTTGATGCTATCATCTTGAGAATTGGGACTTGTGTCTTGAAACCTTGTTGTGCCTTTAAACATTGATTTGGGTGTTTTAAAACTAGTGCTTTCGAGCCACATGCTCCGAAATGAGTTTCTAAGAGCACGATCAAAATCACGTTTTGACACTACCGGCTATGGAATAGGGACATGCGTTTCAAAAACTTGTTGTGCCTCCAAACACCAATTTTGATGCTTCGAAATCGATGATTTTGAGGCATAAGCTACAAAACAAGGTTCTAAGAGCATGATGTGCGTCAAAAAGAAATTTTCACACTACCAGCTCCAAAATCATGACTTGTATCTTGAAACCTTCTTGTTCTTCCAAACATCAATTTTCATGCTCCGAAATTGAGGCTTTTGAGGCAAAATTTATGAAACAGGGTTCTAAGAGCACAATGTGCATCAAAATTAAATTTTGACGCTACTAGCTCTAGAATCAGGGCTTGCATCTTGAAACCTTTTTGTGCCTCAAAACATTGATTTTGATGCTCTGAATCTGGGGCTTTTGAGGGACAAGCTTTGAAATGAGGTTTTAAGAGCATGATGTGCGCCAAAATCAGATTTTGACGCTATTGACTCTAGAATCGAGACTTGCATCTTGAAACTTTGCTGTGCCTCCAAAAATCGATTTTGATGCTCCAAAACTGGGGCTTTTGAGGCACAATTTCTAAACACAGGGTTCTAAGGGCACAATGTGGATCAAAGTTGAATTTTGATGCTACTGGCTCTAGAACAGGAGCTTGCATCTTGAAACCTTGTTGTGCCTCAAAACACTAATTTTGATGATTTGAAACCAGGGTTTTTGAGGCACAAGCTTCGAAATGAGGTTTTAAGAGCATGATGTGCACCAAAATTAAATTTTAATACTATTGACTCTAGAATAGGGACTTGCATATTGAAACCTTGTTGTGCCTCCAAACATTGATTTTGATGCTCAAAAATTGGGTCCTTCCAAGCAAAAGCTCCAAAATGAGCTTCTAAGAAAAATGATGTGCGTGCATCAAAATGAAATTTTGACGCTACAGGCTCCGGAATAGGGACTTGCTTCTTGAAACCTTGTTGTGCCTCCAAACATTGATTTTCATGTGCCAAAATCAGGCCTTTCAATGCACAAGCTCCGAAATAGGTTCTAAGAGCATGATGTACATCAAAATTGCATTTTGACGCTACCAACTTTGGAATTGGGACTTGTGTCTTGAAACCTTGTTGTGCCTCCAAACACTAATATTTATACTAAAAAAATGAGGCTTTTTAGGCACAACCTTTGAAATGAGGTTCTAAGAACACCATGTTTGTCAAAATCATGTTTTGACGCTATTTGCTTGAGAATCGGGACTTGTGTCTTGTAACCTTGTTGTGCCTTAAAACATTGATTTTGATGTTTTGAAACTGGACCTTTCGAGCCACACGCTGCGAAATGAGGTTCTAAGAGCACGGTGCGCATCAAAATCACTTTTTAACACTACAGCTCTGGAATAGGGACTTGCATTTTGAAAGCTTGTTGTGCCTCCAAACACTAATTTTGATGCTCTGAAATCGAAGATTTTGAGGCATAAGCTCCAAAACAAGGATCTAAGAGAATGAAGTGCATCAAAATTGGCTCCAGAATCAGTACTGCATCTTCAAACCTTGTTGTGCCTCCAAACATTGATTTTGATGCTCCAAAACTGGGGCTTTTGAGGCACAATTTTTAAAACAGGGTTCTAAGAGCACAATGTGCATCAAAATTGAATTTTGATGCTACTGGCTCTAGAATCAGGGCTTGCATCTTGAAACCTTGTTGTGCCTCAAAACACTGATTTTGATGCTTCGAAATGAGGTTCTAAGAGCACGATGTGCGCCAAAATTGGATTTTGATGCTATTGACTCTAGAATCAGGAGTTGTGTTTTGAAACGTTGTGCCTCCAAACATTGATTTTGATGCTCCAAAACTGGGTCCTTTGAGACACAAGCTCCGAATTGAGCTTCTAAGAGAATGTAGTGTGTCAAAATGGAATTTTGACGCTACAGGCTCTGGATTAGGAACTTGCTTCTTGAAACCTTGTTGTGTCTCAAAACATTGATTTTGATGTTCAAAAATCAAGGCTTTCAAGGCACAAACTCTGAAATGAGGTTCTAAGAGCATGATGTACATCAAAATTGCATTTTGTTGCTACCCACTCTAGAATTGGGAGTCGTGTCTTAAACCTTGTTGTGCCTACAAACAGTAATTTTTATGCTCCAAAAACAAGGCTTTTGAGGCACAACCTCCGAAATGAGTTTCTAAGAACACCACGTTTGTCAAAATAATATTTTGCCGCTATCAGCTTGAGAATCGGGACTTGTGTTGTGAAATCTTGTTGTGCCTTTAAACATTGATTTTGATGTTTTAAAACAGGAGCTTTTGACCCACATGCTCCGAAACGAGGTTCTAAGAGCACGATGTGCATCAAAATCATGTTTTGACACTACCGGCTTTGGAATAGGGACTTGCATCTTGAAATCTTGTTGTCCCTCCAAACACCAATTTTGATGCTTTGAAATCGAAGATTTTGAGGCATAAGCTCCAAAACAAGGTTCTAAGAACACGATGTGCGTCAAAATCAAATTTTGACGCTACTGGCTCTAGAATAAGGACTTGCATCTTGAAACCTTGTTGTGCCTCCAAACATCGATTTTGATGCTCCAAAACTAGGGCTTTTGAGGCACAATTTCTAAAATAGGATTTTAAGAGCACAATTTGCATCAAAATTAAATTTTGATGCTACTGGCTTCAAAATGAGGTTCTAAGAGCACGATGTGCTCCAAAACCAGATTTTAAAGCTATTGACTCTAGAGTTAGGACTTGCATCTTGAAACCTTGTTTTGCCTCCAAACATTGATTTTGATGCTCCAAAACTAGGTCTTTCAAGGCAGAAGCTCTTAAATGAGCTTCTAAGAGAATGATGTGCACCAAAATACAGGCTTGGAAATAGGAACTTGCTTTTTGTAACCTTTTTATGCGTTTATGATGTTCCAAATTAAGGGATTTCAAGGCACAAGCTCCGAAATGAGGTTTTAAGAGCATGATGTACATCGAAATTGCATTTTGATGCTACGAAATGAGGTTCTAAGTGACTGATGTGCGTGAAAATGGAATTTTAACGCTAGAAGCTCCGGAATAGGGACTTGCTTCTTTAAACTTGTTGTGTCTCCAAACACTGATTTTCATGTTCCAAAATCAGTGATTTCAAGACACAAGCTACGAAATGAGTTTCTAAGAGCATGATGTACATTAAAACTATGTTTTGATGCTACAAGCTCCAGAATAGGGACTTGCATCTTGAAAGCTTCTTGTACCTCCAAACACCAATTTTGATGCTTCAAAACCAAAGATTTTGAGGCATAAGCTCCAAAACATTCTAAGAACATGATGTGCATCAAAATTAAATTTTGAGGATACCGGCTCCAGAATAAGGACTTGCATCTTGAAACCTTATTGTGCTTCCAAACATCAATTTTGATGCTCCAAAATTGGGGCTTTTGAGGCACAATTTATTAAACAGGGTTCTAAGAGCACAATGTGCTTGAAAATTGAATTTTGATGCTACTAGCTCTAGAATCGGGTCTTCCATCTTGAAGTCTTGTTGTGCCTAAAAACAATGATTTTGATGCTCTGAACTGGGGCTTTCAAGGCCCAAACATTGAAATAAGGTTCTAAGAGCAAGATGTGCTCAAAAATTAGATTTTGACGCTATTGACTCTAGAATAGGGATTTGCATCTTGAAACCTTGTGCCTCCAAACATTGATTTTGATGCTCCAAAACTGGGTTTTTTGAGGCACAAGCTCCGAAATGAGCTTCTAAGAGAATCATGTGCTATAGGATTCAGAATAGGGACTTGCTTTTTGAAACATTGTTGTGCCTCAAAACATTCATTTTGATGTTCCAAAATCAGGGATTTCAAAGCACAAGCTTCAAAATGAGGTTCTAAGAGCATGATGTACATAAAAATTGCATTTTGACTCTAGAATCAAGACGTGCATTTTGAAACATTGTTATGCCTCCAACCACTGATTTTGATGTTCCAAAACAAGGCGTTGAAGGCACAAGCTCTGAAATGAGGTTATAAGAGCACGATGTACATCAAAATTGCCTTTTGATGCTACCAACTCTGGAATTGGGACTTGTGCGTTGAAACCTTGTTGTGCATCCAAACACTAATTTTTATGCTCCAAAAATGAGGCTTTTGAGGCACAACCTCCAAAATGAGGTTCTAAGAACACCATGTTTGTCAAAATCGTGTTTTGATATTATCAACTTGAGAGTCAGGACTTGTGTTTTTAAACCTTATTGTGCCTTTAAACATTGATTTTGATGTTTTGAAACTACAGCTTTCGAGCCACACTCTTTGAAACGAGGTTCTAAGAGCACAATTTTCTTCAAAATAACGTTTTGACACTACAAGCTCCGGTATAAGGACTTGCGTCTTGAAAGCTTGTTGTGCCTCCAAACACCAATTTTGATGGTTTGAAACCAAAGATTTTGAGGCATAAGGTGCAAAACATTCTAAGAACACGATGTGCATCAAAATCAAATTTTGACGATACCAGCTCCAGAATAAGGACTTGCATCTTGAAACCTTGTTGTGCCTCCAAACATTGATTTTGATGCTCCAAAACTGGGTCTTTCGAGGCACAAGCTCCGAAATGAACTTCTAAGAGAATCATGTGCTATAGGATCTGGAATAGGGACTTGCTTTTTGAAATATTGTTGTGCCTCAAAACATTCATTTTGATGTTCCAAAACAGGGCTTTCAAGGCACAAGCTCTGAAATGAGGTTCTAAGAGTACGATGTACATCAAAATTGTGTTTTGATGTTACCGACTCTCGAATTGGGACTTGTTTCTTGAAACCTCGTTGTGCCTCCAAACACTAATATTTATGTTCAAAAAATGATGCTTTTTAGGCACAACCTCCAAAATAAGGTTCTAAGAATGCCATGTTTGTCAAAATCGTGTTTTGACACTATCAGCTTGAGAATCAGGACTTGTGTCTTGAAACCTTTTCTGCGTTTAAACATTGATTTTGATGTTTTGAAACTGGAGCGTTCAAGCCACATGCTGTGAAATGAGGTTCTAAGAGCATGATGTGCATCAAAATTACATTTTTCGGAATAGGGACTTGCCTCTTGAAACCTTGTTGTGCCTCCAAACACTAATTTTGATTATCCAAAATCAGGGCTTTCAAGCCACAAGCTCCGAAATGAGGTTCTAAGAGTAGGATGTACATCAAAATTATGTTTTAATACTACCAACTCTGTAATTTGGACTTGTGCCTTGTTACCTTGATATACATCATGCTCTTAGAACCTCATTTTGGAGATTGTGTCTTGAAAGCCCTGATTTTGGCACATCAAAATCAATGTTTTGAGGTACAACAAGGTTTCAAGAAACAAGTCCCTATTCCAGAGCCAATAGTGTCAAAACACATATAAATTTTGAAGCTCCAAAACTGGGTCTTTCGAGGCACAAGCTCCAAAATGAGCTTCTAAGAGAATGATGTGTGTGAAAATGGAATTTTGATGATACAGGCTCTTGAATAGAGACTTGCTTCTTTAAACCTTGTTGTGCCTCCAAACACTGATTTTGATGTTCCAAAATCAGAGCTTTCAAGGCACAAACTCTGAAATGAGGTTCTAAGACCACGATGTACATCAAAATTGTGTTTTGACGCTATCGACTCTAGAATTGGGAATTAACTCTTGAAACCTTGTTGTGCCTCCAAACACTAATTTTTATGCCCCTAATATGAGGATTCTGAGGCACAACTTCCAAAATGAGGTTCGAAGAACACCATGTTTGTCAAAATCATGTTTTGAAGCTATCAGCTTGATAATCGAGACTTGCGTCTTGAAACCTTTTTGTGCCTTTAAACATTGATTTTGATGTTTTGAAACTGGAGCTTTTAAGACACACTCTCCAAAACGAGGTTCTAAGAGCACGATGTGTATCAAAATAACGTTTTGACATTACAGGCTTTGGAATAGGGACTTGTGTCTTGAAAGCTCGTTCTGCCTCCAAACACCAATTTTCATGCTTTGAAACTAAAGATTTTGAGGCATAAGCTCCAAAACAAGGTTCGAAGAGCACGATGTGCCTCAAAATCAAATTTTGATGCTACTGGCTCCAGAATCATAACTTGCATCTTGAAACCTTGTTGTGCTTCTAAACATCGATTTTGATGTTCCAAAACTAGGGCTTTTGAGGCCCAATTTCTAAAACAGGGTTCTAAGAGCACAATGTCAATCAAAATTGAATTTTGATGCTACTGGCTCTAAAATCAGGGCTTGTATCTTGAAACCTTGACGTGCCTCAAAACATTGATTTTGATGCTCCGAAACTGGGCCTTTTGATGCACAAGCTTTGGAATGAGGTTCTAAGACCACGATGTGCACAAGAATCAGATTTTGACACTATTGAATTTAAAATTAGGACTTGCATCTTGAAACCTTGTTGTGCCTTCTATGTAATTTCTAAAATAGGGTTCTAAGGGCACAATGTGCATCAAACTTGAATTTTGATGCTACTGGCTCCAGAATAGGGGCTTGCATCTTGAAACCTTGTTGTGCCTCAAAACACGGATTTTGATGATCTGAAACAAGGAATTTTGAGGCACAAGCTTCGAAATGAGGTTCTAAGAGCATGATGTACATCAAAATTGCATTTTGACTCTACCCACTCTGGAATTGGGACTTGTGTCTTGAAACCTTGTTGTGACTCAAAACACTAATTTTTATGTTCCAAAGAAGAGGCTTTTGAGTCACAACCTCCGAAATGAGGTTCTAAGAAAACCATGTTTGTCAAAATACTATTTTGATGCTATCCGCTTGAGAATTGGGACTTGTGTCTTGAAACCTTGTTGTGCCTTTAAACATTGATTTGGGTGTTTTGAAACAGGTGCTTTCGAGCCACATGCTCTGAAACAAGTTTCTAAGAGCACGATGTGCATCAAAATCATGTTTTAACACTACAAGCTCCGGAATAGGGACTTGTGTCTCGAAAGCTTTTTGTGCCTCCAAACACAAATTTTGATGCTTGCAAAGAGATGATTTTGAGGCATAAGCTCCAAAACAAGGTTTTAAGAGCACGATGTCTGTCAAAATCAAATTTTGACGCTATCAGCTCCAGAATCAGGACTTGCATTTTGAAACCTTGTTGTGCCTCCAAACATCAATTTTGATTCTCCAAATTTGGGGCTTTTGAGGCACAATTTTTGAAACAGGGTTCTAATAGCACAATGTGCATCAAAATTAAATTTTGATGCTATCGGCTCTAGAACTGGGGCTTGCATCTTAAAACCTTGTTGTAACTCAAAACATTGATTCTGATGCTATGAATCTAGGGCTTTTGAGGCACAAGCTTCGAATGAGGTTTTAAGAGCACGATGTGCACCAAAATCATCTTTTGACGCTGTTGACTCTATAATCGGGACTTGCATCTTAAAATTTGGTTGTGACTCCAAAAATCCATTTGGATGCTCCAAAACTGGTGCTTTTGAGGCACAATTTCTAAAACAGGGTTCTAAGGGCACAATGTGCATCAAACTTGAATTTTGATGCTAATGGCTCTAGAATAGGGGCTTGAATCTCAAAACCTTGTTGTGCCTCAAAACACTGATTTTGATGATCCCAAACTAGGGCTTTTGAGGCACAAGCTTCGAAATGAGGTTCTAAGAGCACGGTGTGCACCAAAATCAGATTTTGATGCTATTGACTCTAGAATCGGGACTCGTATCTTGGAACCTTATTGTTCCTCCAAACATTGATTTTGATGCTCCAAAACTGAGTCTTTCAAGGCACAAGCTCTGAAATGAGCTTCTCAAACAATGATATGCGTGAAAATTAAATTTTGACTCTACTGACCCCGGAATAGGGACTTGTTTCTTGAAACCTTGTTGTGCCTCAAAACATTGATTTTGATTTGCCAAAATCAGGGCTTTCAAGGCACAATCTCTTCAATGACGTTCTAAGAGTATGATGTACATCAGAATTGCATTTTGACTCTACCCACTCTGGAATTGGGACTTGTGTGTTGAAACCTTGTTGTGACTTTAAACAGTAGTTTTTATGTTCCAAAAATGAGGCTTTTGAGTCACAACCTCTAAAATGAGGTTCTAAGAACACCATGTTTTCACAAAATCGTGTTTTGATGCTATCAGCTTGAGAATTGGGACTTGTGTCTTGAAACCTTGTTGTGCCTTTAAACATTGATTTGGGTGTTTTGAAACTGGTACTTTCAAGCCACATGCTCTGAAATGAGTTTCTAAGAGCACGATGTGCATCAAAATCATGTTTTGACACTACACACTCCGGAATAGGGACTTGCATCTCGAAAGCTTGTTGTGCCTCCAAACACCAATTTTGATGCTTCGAAACCGATGATTTTGAGGCATAAGCTCCAAAACAAGGTTCTAAGAGCACAATGTGTATCAAAATCAAATTTTGACACTACCGGCTCCAGAATCAGGATTTGCATCTTGAAACTTTGTTGTGCCTCCAAACATCGATTTTGATGCTCCAAAATTGGGGCTTTTGAGGCGCAATTGCAATTTCTGAAACAGGGTTCTAAGAGCACAATGTGCATAAAAATTAAATTTTGATGCTACTGGCTCAATGTTTGGAGGCACAACAAGGTTTCAAGATGCAAGTCCTGATTCTAGAGTCAATAGCATCAGAATCTGATTTTGGTGCACATCATGCTCTTAGAACTTCATTCAAATCTTGTGCCTTGAAAGCCCTGATTTTGGCACATCAAAATCAATGTTTTGGGGCACAACAAGGTTTCAAGAAACAAGTCCCTATTCCGAAGCCAGCAGCATCAAAATTCCATTTTGACGCAAATCATTCTTTGAGAAGCTCATTTCAGAGCTTGTGCCTCGAAAGACTCGGTTTTGGAGCATCAAAATCAATGTTTGGAGGCACAACAAGGTTTCAAGATGCAAGTCCCGATTTTGGTTTCAAATCTTACCAAAATTAGTGTTTTGAGGCACAACAAGGTTTCAAAATGCAAGCCCCTATTCTGGAGCCAGTAGCATCTACATTCAAGTTTGATGCACATTGTGCCCTTAGAAGCTTGTTTTAGAAATTGTTCCTCAAAAGCCCCCAGTTTTGGAGCATCAAAATTGATTTTTGGAGTCACAACAAAGTTTCACAATGCAAGTCCCGATTATAGAGTCAATAGCATCAAAATCTGATTTTGGCGCACATCATGCTCTTAAAACCTCATTCGAATCTTGTGCCTCAAAAGCCCCAGATTCATAGCATCAGAATCAATGTTTTGAGGTACAACAAGGTTTCAAGATACAAGTACTGATTCTAGAGCCAGTTAAATCAAAATTTAATTTTGATGCACATTGTGCTCTTAGAACCCTATTTCAGAAATTGTGCATCAAAAGCCCCAAATTTGGAGCATCAAAATCGATGTTTGCAGGCACAACAAGGTTTCAAGATGCAAGTCCTGATTCTCGAGCTGGTAGCTTCAAAATTTGATTTTGATGCACATCATGCTCTTAGAACCTTGTTTTGGAGCTTATGCCTCAAAATCATCGGTTTCGAAGCATCAAAGTTTGTGTTTGGAGACACAACAAGCTTTCGAGACGCAAGTCCCTATTCCGAAGCACAACAAGCTTTCGGGATGCAAGTCGCTAGTCCCTATTGATTTGGGTGTTTTGAAACTAGTGCTTTCGATCCACATGCTCCGAAACTAGTTTCTAAGAGCACAATGTGCATCCAAATCATGTTTTGACACTACAGGCTCCGAAGTAGGGATGTGCGTCTGTAAAGCTTGTTGTGCCTCCAAAAACCAATTTTGATGCTTTGAAATGGATGATTTTGAGGCATAAACTCTAAAACAAGGTTCTAAGAGCATGATTTGCATCAAAATCAAATTTTGACGCTACCGGCTCCAGAATCAAGACTTGCATCTTGAAATGTTGTTTTGCCTCAAAACATTGATTCTGATGCTCTGAATCTGGGGCTTTTGAGGCACAAGCTTCGAATGAGGTTTTAAGAGCACGATGTGCACCAAAATCAGATTTTGATGATTTTGACTCTATAATTAGGACTTGCATCTTGAAAATTTGTTGTGACTCCGAAAATCAATTTTGATGCTCAGAAACTAGGGCTTTTGAGGCACAATTTCTAAAACACGGTTCTAAGGGCACAATATGCATCAAACTTGAATTTTGATGCTATTGGCTCTAGAACAGGGGCTTGCATCTTGAAACCTTGTTGTGCCTCAAAACACTAATTTTGATGATCCAAAACCAGGGCTTTTGATGCACAAGCTTCGAAATTGTGCTCTTAGAACCCTATTTCAGAAATTGTGCATCAAAAGCCCCAATTTTGGAGCATCAAAATCGATGTTTGGAGGCACAACAAGGTTTCAAGATGCAAGTCCTGATTCTCGAGCTGGTAGCTTCAAAATTTGATTTTGATGCACATCATGCTCTTAGAACCTTGTTTTGGAGCTTATGCCTCAAAATCATCGGTTTCGAAGCATCAAAGTTTGTGTTTGGAGACACAACAAGCTTTCGAGACGCAAGTCCCTATTCCGAAGCACAACAAGCTTTCGGGATGCAAGTCGCTAGTCCCTATTGATTTGGGTGTTTTGAAACTGGTGCTTTCGATCCACATGCTCCGAAACTAGTTTCTAAGAGCACAATGTGCATCCAAATCATGTTTTGACACTACAGGCTCCGAAGTAGGGATGTGCGTCTGTAAAGCTTGTTGTGCCTCCAAAAACCAATTTTGATGCTTTGAAATGGATGATTTTGAGGCATAAACTCTAAAACAAGGTTCTAAGAGCATGATTTGCATCAAAATCAAATTTTGACGCTACCGGCTCCAGAATCAGGACTTGCATCTTGAAATGTTGTTTTGCCTCAAAACATTGATTCTGATGCTCTGAATCTGGGGCTTTTGAGGCACAAGCTTTGAATGAGGTTTTAAGAGCACGATGTGCACCAAAATCAGATTTTGATGATTTTGACTCTATAATTAGGACTTGCATCTTGAAAATTTGTTGTGACTCCGAAAATCGATTTTGATGCTCAGAAACTAGGGCTTTTGAGGCACAATTTCTAAAACACGGTTCTAAGGGCACAATATGCATCAAACTTGAATTTTGATGCTATTGGCTCTAGAACAGGGGCTTGCATCTTGAAACCTTGTTGTGCCTCAAAACACTAATTTTGATGATCCAAAACCAGGGCTTTTGATGCACAAGCTTCGAAATTGTGCTCTTAGAACCCTATTTCAGAAATTGTGCCTCAAAAGCCCAAATTTTGGAGCATAAAATCGATGTTTGGAGGCACAACAAGGTTTCAAGATGCAAGTCCTGATTCTGGAGGCGGTAGCATCAAAATTTGATTTTGACGCACATCGTGCTCTTAGAACCTTGTTTTGGAGCTTATGCCTTGAAATCTTCGGTTTTGAAGCATCAAAATTGGTGTTTGGAGGCACAACAAGCTTTCGAGACGCAAGTCCCTATTTCGGAGCCTGTAGTGTCAAAACGTGATTTTGATGCACATTTTGCTCTTAGAAACTTGTTACGGAGCATGTGGCTCGAAAGAACCAGTTTCAAAACACCCAACTCAATGTTTAAAGGCAGAACAAGGTTTCAAGACAAAAGTCCCAATTCTCAAGCTGATAGAATCAAAACACGATTTTGACAAACATGGTGTTCTTAGAACCTCATTTAGGAGGTTGTGACTCAAAAGCCTCATTTTTGGAACATAAAAATTAGTGTTTGGAGTCATAACAAGGTTTCAAGACACAAGTCCCAATTCCATAGTGGGTAGAGTCAAAATGCAATTTTGATGTACATCATACTCTTAGAACCTCATTTCGGAGATTGTGCCTTGAAAGCCCTAATTTTGGCACATCAAAATCAATGTTTTGTGGCACAACAAGGTTTCAAGAAACAAGTCTCTATTCCGGAGCCAATAGCATCAAAATTCCATTTTGATGCACATCATTCTTTGAGAAGATCATTTTAGAGCTTGTGCCTTGAAATACTCAGTTTTGGAGAATCAAAATCAATGTTTGGAGGCACAACAAGGTTTCAATATGCAAGTCCCGATTCTAGAGTAAATAGCATCAAAATCTGATTTTGGTGCACATCATGGTCTTAGAATCTCATTCCAAAGCTTGTGCCTCAAAAGTCCTGGTTTCGGATCGTCAAAATCAGTGTTTTGAGGCACAACAAGGTTTCAAGATGCAAGCCCCTATTCTAGAGCAAGTAGCGTCAAAATTCAAGTTTGATGCAAATTGTGCCTCAAAAGCCCCAGTTGTGGAGTATCAAAATGGATTTTTGGAGTCACCACAAAGTTTCAAGATGCAAGTCCCGATTATAGAATGAAAAGCGTCAAAATCTGATTTTGGCGCACATCGTGCTCTTAAAACCTCATTCGAAGCTTGTGCCTCAAAAACCCCAGATTCAAAGCATCAGAATCAATGTTTTGAGGCACAACAAGGTTTCAAGATGCAAGCCTCGATTCTAGAGCCGGTAGCATCAAAATTAAAATGCACATTGTGCTCTTAGAACCCTATTTCAGAAATTGTGCCTCAAAAGCCCCAGTTTTGGAGCATCAAAATCGATGTTTGGAGGCACAACAAGGTTTCAAGATGCAAGTCTTGATTCTGTAGGTGGTAGCATCGAAATTTGATTTTGATGCACATTTTGCTCTTAGAACCTTGTTTTGGAGCTTATGCCTCAAAATCATCAGTTTCGAAGCATCAAAATTGGTGTTTGGAGGCACAACAAGCATTCGAGACGCAAGTCCCTATTCCGGAGCCTATAGCGTCAAAACGTGATTTTGATGCACATCGTGCTCTTAGAAACTCGTTTTAGAGCGTTTGGCTCGAAAGCACCAGTTTAAAAACACCTAGCTCAATGTTTAAAGGCCCAGCAAGGTTTCAAGACACAAGTCCCGATTCTCAAGCTGATAGCATCAAAGCCCCAGGTTTGGAGCATCAAAATCGATTTTTGGAGCACATATTGCTCTTAAAACCTCATTTGAAGCTTGTGCCTCAAAAGCCCCAAATTCAGAGCTTTAGAATCAATGTTTTGAGGCACAACAAGGTTTCAAGATGCAAGCCCCGATTCTAGAGCCAATAGCATCAAAATTTAATTTTGATGCACATTGTACTCTTAGAACCCTATTTATGAAATTGTGCCTCAAAAGCCCCAATTTTGGAGCTTCAAAATCAATGTTTGAAGGCATGACAAGGTTTCAAGATGCAAGTCCTGATTTTGGAGCCGGTAGCATCAAAATTTGATTTTGATGTACATTTTGCTCTTAGAACCTTGTTTTGGAGCTTATGCCTCAAAATCATCAGTTTTAAAGCATCAAAATTGGTGTTTGGAGGCACAACAAGCTTTCGAGATGCAAGTCCCTATTCCGGAGCTTGTAGTGTCAAAACGTGATTTTGATGCACATTGTGCTTTTAAAAACTTGTTTCGAAGCATGTGGCTCGAAAGCACCAATTTAAAAACACCCATCTCAATGTTTAAAGGCACATCAAGGTTGCAAGACACAAGTCCCAATTCTCAAGCTTATAGCATCAAAACACGATTTTGACAAACATGGTGTTCTTAGATCGTCATTTAGGAGGTTGTGACTCAAAAGCCTCATTTTTGGAACATAAAAATTAGTGTTTGGAGTCACAACAAGGTTTCAAGACACAAATCCCAATTCCAGAGTGGGTAGAGTCAAAATGCAATTTTGATGTACATCATGCTCTTAGAACCTCATTTCGGAGATTGTGCCTTGAAAGTCCTGATTTTGGCACATCAAAATCAATGTTTTGAGGCACGACAAGGTTTCAAGAAACAAGTCCCTATTCCAAAGCCAGTAGCGTCAAAATTCCATTTTGACATACATCATTAGTTGAGAACCTCATTTCAGAGCTTGTACCTTGAAAGACTCGGTTTTGGAGGATCAAAATTAGTGTTTGGAGGCACAACAACGTTTCAATATGCAAGTCCCGATTCTAGAGTCAATAGCATCAAAATCTGATTTTGGTGCACATCGTGCTCTTAGAACCTCATTTCGAACCTTGTGCCTCAAAAGCCCTGGTTTTGGATCATCAAAATCAGTGTTTTGAGGGACAACAAGGTTTCAAGATGCAAGCCCCTATTCTAGAGCCAGTAGCATCAAAATTCAAGTTTGATGCACATTGTGCCCTTAGAACCCTGTTTTAGAAATTGTGCCTCAAAAACCCCAGTTTGGGAGCATCAAAATCAATTTTTGGTGTCACAACAAAGTTTCAAGATGCAAGTCCCGATTATAGAGTCAATAGCATCAAAATGTGATTTTGGCGCACATCATGCTCTTAAAACCTCATTCAAAGCTTGTGCCTCAAAAGCCCCAAATTCAGAGCATCAGAATCAATGTTTTGAGGCACAACAAGGTTTCAAGATGCAATCCCCGATTCTAGAGCCAGTAGCATCAAATTTTAATTTTGATGCACATTGTGCTCTTAGAACCTTATTTCAGAAATTGTGGCTCAAAAGCACCAATTTTGGAGCATCAAAATCGATGATTGGAGGCACAACAAGGTTTCAAGATGCAAGTTCTGATTCTGGAGCTGGTAGCGTCAAAATCTGATTTTGATGCACATCTTGCTCTTAGAACCTTGTTTTGGAGCTTATGCCTCAAAATCATCAGTTTTGTAGCATCAAAATTGGTGTTTGTAGGCATAACAAGCTTTCAAGACGCAAGTCCCTATTCCGAAGCATGTAGTGTCAAAACGTGATTTTGATGCACATCATGCTCTTACAAACTCATTTTGAAACATGTGGCTCGAAAGCACCAGTTTCAAAACACCCAACTCAATGTTTAAAGGCACAACAAGGTTTCAAGACACAAGTCCCAATTCTCAAGCAGATAGCATAGAAACATGATTTTGACAAACATGGTGTTCTTAGAGCCTCATTCAGAAGGTTGTGACTCAAAAGCCTCATTTTAGGAAAATAAAAATTAGTTATTGGAGTCACAACAAGGTTTCAAGACACAAGTCCCAATTCTAGAGTGGGTAGAGTCAAAATACAATTTTGATGTACATCATGCTCATAGAACCTCATTTTAGAGTCAAAATACAAGTCCCTATTCCGGATCCAGTAGCATCAAAATGAATGCTTATCATTCTTTGAGAACCTCATTTCAGAGCATGCGCCTCGAAAGACTTAGTTTTGGAGCATCAAAATCAATGTTTGGAGGCACAACAAGGTTTCAAGATGCAAGTCCCGATTCTAGAGTCAATAGCATCAAAATCTGATTTTGGTGCACATGGTGCTCTTAGAACCTCATTTCAAAGCTAGTGCCTCAAAAACCCTGGTTTTAGAGCATCAAAATGAGTGTTTTGAGGCACAAAAAGGTTTCAAGAGGCAAGCCCCTATTCTAGAGCCAGTAGCATCAAAATTCAAGTTTGATGCACATTGTGCCCTTAGAACCTTGTTTTAGAAATTGTGCCTCAAAAGCCCCAGTTTTGGAGCATCAAAATGGATTTTTGGAATCACAACAAAGTTTCAAGATGCAAGTCCCGATTATAGAATCTAAAGCGTCAAAATCTGATTTTGGCACACATCATGCTCTTAAAACCTCATTCGAAGCTTGTGCCTCAAAAGCCCCAAATTCAGAGCATCAGAATCAATTTTTTGAGGTACAACATGGTTTGAAGATGCAAGCCCTGATTCTAGAGCTAGTAGCATCAAAATTAAAATGCACATTGTGCTCTTAGAACCCTGTTTCAGAAATTGTGCCTCAAAAGCACCAATTTTGGAGCATCAAAATCAATGTTTAGAGGCACAACAATGTTTCAAGATGCAAGTCTTGATTCTGGAGCCCAAAGCATCAAATTTGATTTTCATGCACATCGTGCTCTTAGAACCTTGTTTTGGAGCTTATGCCTCAAAATCATCGGTTTCGAAGCATCAAAATTGGTGTTTGGAGGCACAACAAGCTATCGAGACGCAAGTCCCTATTCTGAAGCATGTAGTGTCAAAACGTGATTTTGATGCACATCGTGCTCTTACAAACTCGTTTTGAAGCATGTGGTTGGAAAGCACCAGTTTCAAACCACCCAACTCAATGTTTAAAGGCACAATAAGGTTTCAAGACATAAGTCCCAATTCTCAAGCAGATAGCATCAAAACACGATTTTGACAAACATGGTGTTCTTAGAGCCTCATTTAGGAGGTTGTGACTCAAAAGTCTTATTTTAGGAACATAAAAATTAGTGTTTGGAGTCACAATAAGGTTTCAAGACACAAGTCCCAATTCCAGAGCGGGTAGTGTCAAAATGCAATTTTGATGTACATCATGCTCTTAGAACCTTATTTCGGAGATTGTGCCTTGAAAGCCTTGATTTTGGCACATCAAAATCAATGTTTTGAGGCAAAACAAGGTTTCAAGAAACAAGTCCCTATTCCGGAGCTAGTAGTGTCAAAATTTCATTTTGATGTATATTATTCTTTGAGAGCCTGTGCCTCGAAAGACTCAGTTTTGGAGCATCAAAATCAATGTTTGGAGGCACAACAAGGTTTCAAGATGCAAGTCCCGATTCTAGAGTCAATAGCATCAAAATCTGATTTTGGTGCACATTGTGCTCTTTGAACCTCATTTCGAAGCTTGTCCATAGTTTCGGATCATCAAAATGAGTGTTTTGAGGCACAACAAGGTTTCAAGATGCAAGCCCCTATTCTAGAGCCAGTACCATCAAAATTCAAGTTTGATGAACATTGTACCCTTAGAACCCTATTTTAAAAATTGTGCCTCAAAAGCCCCAGTTTTGGAGCATTAATATTAATTTTTGGAGTCACAACAAAGTTTCAAGATGCAAGTCCAGATTATAGAATCGAAAGGGTCAAAATCAGATTTTGGCACACATTGTGCTCTTAAAATCTCATTCGAAGCTTATGCATCAAAAGCCCTAGATTCAAAGCATCAAAATCAATGTTTTGAGGCACAACAAGGTTTAAAGATATAAGCTCTGATTCTAGAGCTAGTAGCATCAAAATTAAAATGCACATTGTGCTCTTAGAACCCTGGTTATGGAATTGGGCCTCAAAAGCCCCAATTTTGGAGCATCAAAATCGATGTTTAGAGGCACAACAAGGTTTCAAGATGCAAGTCCTAATTCTTGAGCCCAAAGCGTCAAATTTGATTTTCACGCACATCGTGCTCTTAGAACCTTGTTTCGGAGCTTATGCCTCAAAATTATCGGTTTCAAAGGATCAAAATTGGTGTTTGGAGGCACAACAAGCTTTCGAGACGGAAGTCCCTTTTCCGGAGCCTCTAGTGTCAAAACATGAGTTTGATGCACATCGTGATCTTAGAAACTCATTTCGGAGCATGTGGCTCGAAATCACCAGTTTCAAAACACCCAAATCAATGTTTAAAGGCACAACAAGGTTTCAAGACACATGTCCCAATCTCAAGCTGATAGCATCAAACTAAAATTTTGACAAACATGGTGTTCTTAGAACCTCATTTAGGAGGTTGTGACTCCAAAGCTTCATTTTTGGAACATAAAAAATAGTGTTTGGAGTCACAACAAGGTTTCAAGACACAAGTCCCAATTACAGAGTGGGTAGAGTCAAAATGCAATTTTGATGTACATCATGCTCTTAGAACCTCATTTCAGAGATTGTGCCTTGAAAGCCCTGATTTTGGCACATCAAAATCAATGTTTTGAGGCACAACAACGTTTCATGAAACAAGTCCCTATTCCGGAGGCAGTAGTATAAAAATTCCATTTTGGCACAAATCATTGAATGAGAAGCTCATTTCAGAGCTTGTGCCTCGAAATACTTAGTTTTGGAGCATCAAAATCAATGTTTGGAGGCACAACAAGGTTTCAATATGCAAGTCCCGATTCTAAAGTCAATAGCATCAAAATTTGATTTTGGTGCACATTGTACTCTTAGAACCTCATTTCAAAGCTTGTGCCTAAAAGGCCCTGGTTTCGGATTATCAAAATCAATGTTTGGAGGCACAGAAAGGTTTCGGATTATAGAGTCAAAAGCATCAAAATCTGATTTTGGCACACATTGTGCTCTTAAAACCTCATTCGAAGTGTGTTCCTCAAAAGCCCCAGTTTCAGAGCATCAGAATCAATGTTTTGAGGCACAACAAGGTTTCAGGATGCAAGCCCCGATTCTAGAGCCAGTAGCATCAAAATTTAATTTTGATGCACATTGTGCTTTTAGAACCCTGTTTCAGAAATTGTGCCTTAAAAGCCCCAATTTTAGAGCATCAAAATTGATGTTTGGAGGCACAACAAGGTTTCAAGATGCTAATCTTTATTCTGGAGCCGGTAGTGTCAAAATTTTATTTTGATGCACATCGTGCTCTTAGAAGGGTTTTGGAGCTTATGCTTCAAAATTGGTGTTTGGAGGCACAACAAGCTTTCGAAAACCAAGTCCCTATTCCGGAGTCTGTAGTGTCAAAACATGATTTTGATGCACATCGTGCTCTTAGAAACTCATTTCGGAGCATCTGGCTCAAAAGCACAAATTTCAAAACACCCAAATCAATGTTTAAAGGCACAACAAGGTTTCAAGACACAAGTCCCAATTCTCAAGCTGATAGCATCAAAACATGATTTTGACAAACAAGGTTTGAAGATGCAAGCCCTGATTCTAGAGCCAGTAGCATCAAAATTAAAATGCACATTGTGCTCTTAGAACCCTATTTCAGAAATTGTGCCTCAAAAGCACCAATTTTGGAGCATCAAAATCAATGTTTAGAGGCACAACAATGTTTCAAGATGCAAGTCCTGATTCTGGAGCCCAAAGCGTCAAATTTGATTTTCACGCACATTGTGCTCTTAGAACCTTGTTTTGGAGCTTATGCCTCAAAATCATCAGTTTTGAAGCATCAAAATTGGTGTTTGTAGGCACAACAAGCTATCGAGAATGTGCGCGAAGATCGGATTTTGATGCTATTGACTCTAGAATCGGGACTTGCATATTGAAAACTTGTTGTGCCTCCAAACATTTATTTTGATGCTCCAAAACTGAGTCTTTCGAGGCACAAGCTCTGAAATGAGCTTCTCAAAGAATGATGTGTGTCAAAATAGAATTTTGACGCTATGCCTCCGGAATAGGGACTTGTTTCTTGAAATCTTGTTGTGCCTCACAACATTGATTTTGATGTGCCAAAATCAGGGCTTTCAAGGCACAATCTCTGAAATGAGGTTCTAACAGCATGATGTACATCTAAAGTGCATTTTGACTCTACCCACTCTGGAATTGGGACTTTTGTCTTGAAACTTTGTTGTGACTCCAAACACTTACTTTTATGTTCCTAAAATGATGCTCTTGAGTCACAACCTCCTAAATGAGGCTCTAAGAACACCATGTTTGTCAAAATCGTGTTTTGATGCTATCTGCTTTAGAATTGGGACTTGTGTCTTGAAACCTTGTTGTGCCTTTAAACATTGATTTGGGTCTTTTCAAACTAGTGCTTTCAAGCCACATGCTCCCAAACGAGTTTCTCAGAGCACGATGTGCATCAACATCACATTTTGACACTACAGGCTCTGGAATAGGGACTTGCGTCTCGAAAGCTTGTTGTGCCTCCAAACACCCATTCTGATGCTTCGAAACTGATGATTTTGAGGTATAAGCTCCAAAACAAGGTTCTAAGAGCATGATGTGCATCAAAATCAAATTTTGACGCTACCAGCTCCAACATTATTACATGCATCTTGAAACATTGTTGTGCCTCCAAACATCGATTTTGATGCTCCAAAATTGGGGCTTTTGAGGCACAATTTCTAAAACAGGTTTCTAAGAGCACAATGTGCATCAAAATTAAATTTTGATGCTACTGGATCTAGAATTGGGGCTTGAATCTTGAAACCTTGTTGTGCTTCAAAACGTTGATTCTAATGCTCTGAATCTGGGGCTTTTGAGGCACAAGCTTCGAATGAGGTTTTAAGAGCACGATGTGTGCCAGAATCAGATTTTGACGCTATTGACTCTATAATCGGGATTTGCATCTTGAAACTTTGTTGTGACTCCAAAAATAAATTTTGATGCTTCAAAATTGGGGCTTTTGAGTCACAATTTCTGAAACAGGGTTCTAAGGGCACAATGTGCATCAAAATTGAATTTTGACACTACTTGCTCTAGAATAGGGGCTTGCATCTTGAAACATTGTTGTGCCTCAAAACACTGATTTTGATAATCCAAAACCAGGGCTTTTGAGGTACAAGCTTCGAAATGAGGTTCTAAGAGCACGATGTGCACCAAAATCAGATTTTGATGCTATTGACTCTAGAATCGGGACTTGCATCTTGAAACCTTCTTGTGCCTCCAAACATTGATTTTGATGCTCCAAAACTGAGTCTTTCAAAGCACAAGCTCTGAAATGAGCTTCTCACAGAATGATGTGTGTCAATATGGAATGTTGGCGCTACTCACTCCAGAATAGGGACTTGTTTCTTGAAAGCTTGTTGTGCCTCAAAACATTGATATTGATGTGCCAAAATTAGGGCTTTCAAGGCACAATCTCCGAAATGAGGTTCTAAGAGCATTATGTACATCAAAATTGCATTTTGACTCTACCCACTTTGGAATTGGGACTTGTGTCTTGAAACCTTGTTGCGACTCCAAACACTAATTTTTATGTTCCAAAAATGAGGCTTTTGAGTCACAACCTTCTGAAATTAGGTTCTAAGAACACCATGTTTGTCAAAATCATGTTTTGATGCTATCAGCTTGAGAATTGGTACTTGTGTCTTGAAACCTTGTTGTGCCTTTAAACATTGATTTGGCTATTTTCAAACTAGTGCTTTCCAGCCACATGCTTCAAAATGAGATTCTAAGAGCTCGATGTATATCAAAATCACGTTTTGACACTACAGGGTCAAGAATAGGGACTTGCGTCTCAAAAGCTTGTTGTGCCTCCAAACACCAATTTTGATTCTTCGAAACCGATGATTTTGAGGCATTAGCTTCAAAACAAGGTTCTAAGACTACGATGTGCGTGAAAATCAAATTTTGACGCTACCAGCTCCAAAATTAGGGCTTGCATCTTGAAACCTTGTTGTGCCTCCAAACATCGATTTTGATGATCCAAAATTGGGGCTTTTGAGGCACAATTTCTAAAACAGGGTTCTAAGAGCACTATGTGCATGAAAATTAAATTTTGATGCTATTTGCTCTAGAATCAGGACTTGCATCTAGAAACCTTGTTGTGCCTCAAAACATTTATTCTGATGCATTGAATCTAGGGCTTTTGAGACACAAGCTATGAATGAGGTTTTAAGAGCATGATGTACACCAAAATCAGATTTTGACGCTATTGACTCTATAATCAGGACTTGCATCTTGAAACTTTGTTGTGACTCCAAAAATTGATTTTGATTCTCCAAAACTAGGGGCTTTTGAGGCACAATTTGTAAAACAAGGTTCTAAGGGCACAATGTGCATCAAACTTGAATTTTGATGCTACTGGCTCTAGATTAGGGGCTTGCATCTTTAAACCTTGTTGTGCCTCAAAACCCTGATTTTGATGATCCGAAACTAGGGCTTTTGAGGCACAAGCTTTGAAATGAGGTTCTAAGAGCACGATGTGCACCAAAATCAGATTTTGATGCTATTGACTCTAGAATCGTGACTTGCAACTTGAAACCTTGTTGTGGCTCCAAACATTGATTTTGATGCTCCAAAACAGAGTCTTTCAAGGCACAAGCTCTGAAATGAGCTTCTCAAAGAATGATGTGCGTCAAAATAGAATTTTGACGCTATGCCTCCAAAATAGGGACTTATTTCTTGAAACCTTGTTGTGCCTCAAAACATTGATTGTGATGTGCCAAAATCAGGGCTTTCAAGGCACAATCTTCGAAATGAGGTTCTAACAGCATGATGTACATCTAAATTGCATTTTGACTCTACCCACTTTGGAATTGGGACTTCCATTTTGAAACCTTGTTGTGACTCCAAACACTCATTTTTATGTTCCTAAAATGATGCTTTTGAGTCACAATCTCCTAAATGAGGCTCTAAGAACACCATGTTTTTCAAAATCGTGTTTTGATGCTATCTACTTCAGAATTGGGACTTGTGTCTTGAAACCTTGTTGTGCCTTTAAACATTGATTTGGGTCTTTACAAATTGGTGCTTTCAAGCCACATGCTCCCAAAGAAGTTTCTCAGAGCATGATGTGCATCAAAATCACATTTTGACACGATAGGCTCCAGAATAGGGACTTGCGTCTCAAAAGCTTGTTGTGCCTCCAAACACCAATTTTGATGCTTTGAAATTGATGATTTTGAGGTATAAGCTCCAAAACAAGGTTCTAAGAGCACGATGTGCATCAAAATCAAATTTTGATGCTACAGGCTTCAAAATTAGGACTTGTATCTTGAAACCTTGTTATGCCTCCAAACATCGATTTTGATGCTCCAAAATTGGGGCTTTTGAGGCACAATTTCTGAAACAGGTTTCTAAGAGCACAATGTGCATCAAAATTAAATTTTGATTCTACTGGCTCTAGAATCGGGGCTTGAATCTTGAAACCTTGTTGTGCTTCAAAACATTGATTCTAATGCTTTGAATCTGGGGCTTTTGAGGCACAAGCTTTGAATGAGGTTTTAAGAGCATGTTGTCCACCAAAATCAGAGTTTGATGCTTCTGGCTCTAGAATAGGGGCTTGCATCTTGAAACATTGTTGTGCCTCAAAACACTAATTTTGATGATCCAAAACTAGGGCTTTTGAGGCACAAGCTTCGAAATGAGGTTCTAATAGCACGATGTGCACCAAAATCAGATTTAGATTCTATTGACTCTAGAATTAGAACTTGCATCTTGAAATCTTGTTGTGCCTCCAAACATTGATTTTGATGCTCCAAAACTGAGTCTTTCGAGGCACAAGTTCTGAAATGAGCTTCTCAAAGAATGATGTGCGTCAATATGGAATGTTGGTGCTACTCACTCCAGAATAGGGACTTGTTTCTTGAAAGCTTGTTGTGCCTCAAAACATTGATTTTGATGTGCAAAAATCAGGGCTTTCAAGGCACAATCTCTGAAATGAGGTTCTAGGAGCATTATGTACATCAAAATTGCATTTTGACTCTATCCACTTTGGAATTGGGACTTGTGTCTTGAAACCTTGTTGTGACTCCAAACACTAATTTTTATGTTCCAAAAATGAGGCTTTTGAGTCACAACCTTCCGAAATTAGGTTCTAAGAACACCATGTTTGTCAAAATCATGTTTTGATGCTATCAGCTTGAGAATTGGGACTTGTGTCTTTAAACCTTGTTGTGCCTTTAAACATTGATTTGGCTATTTTCAAACTGGTGCTTTCGAGCCACATGCTCCGAAACAAGTTTCTAAGAGAACGATGTGCATCAAAATCACGTTTTGACACTACAGGCTCAAGAATAGGGACTTGCGTCTCAAAATCTTGTTGTGCCTCCAAACACCAATTTTAATGCTTGAAACCGATGATTTTGAGGCATTAGCTCCAAAACAAGGTTCTAAGAGCATGATGTGCGTCAAAATCAAATTTGGATGCTACCGGCTCTAGAATCGGGACTTGCATCTTGAAACCTTGTTGTGCCTCCAAACATCGATTTTGATGCTCCAAAATTGGGGCTTTTGAGGCACAATTTCTGAAATAGGGTTCTAATAGCACAATGTGTATCAAAATTAAATTTTGATGCTACTGGCTCTAGAATTAGGACTTGCATCTAGAAACCTTGTTGTGCCTCAAAACATTGATTGTGATGCTCTGAATCTGGGGATTTTGAGGCACCAGCTTCGAATGAGGTTTTAAGAGCATGATGTGCGCCAAAATCAGATTTTGACGCTATTGACTCTATAATCTGTACATGCATCTTGAAACTTTGTTGTTACTCCAAAAATCGATTTTGATTCTCCAAAATTGGGGGCTTTTGAGGCACAATTTCTAAAACAGGGTTCAAAGGGCACAATGTGCATCAAACTTGAATTTTGATGCTACTGGGTCTAGAATAGGGGCTTGCATCTTGTAACCTTGTTGTGCCTCAAAACACTGATTTTGATGATCCGAAACTAGGGATTTTAAGGCACAAGCTTTGAAATGAGGTTCTAAGAGCACGATGTGCACCAAAATCAGATTTTGATGCTATTGACTCTAGAGTCAGGAGTTGCTTCTTGAAACCTTGTTGTGCCTCCAAACATTGATTTTGATGCTCCAAAACTAAATCTTTTGAGGCACAAGCTCTGAAATGAGCTTGTCAAAGAATGATGTGCATCAAAATGAAATTTTGATGCTATTGGCTCCGGAATATGGACTTGTTTCTTGAAACCTTGTTGTGCCTCAAAACATTGATTTTGATGTGCCAAAATCAGGGCTTTGAAGGCACAATCTCTGAAATGAGGTTTTAAGAGCATGATGTACATCAAAATTTCATTTTGACTCTACCCACTCTTGAATTGGAACTTGTGTCTTCAAACCTTGTTGTGACTCCAAACACTAATTTTTATGTTCCAAAAATGAGGCTTTTGAGTGACAACCTAAATGAAGTTCTAAAAATGCCATGTTTGTCAAAATCGTGTTTTGATGCTATCAGGTTGAGAATTGGGACTTGTGTCTTGAAACCTTGGTTGTGGCTTTAAACATTGACTTGGGTGTTTCTAAACTGCTGCTTTCGAGCCACATGCTCTGAAATGAGTTTCTAAGAGCACGATGTGCATCAAAATCACATTTTGACACTATAGACTCCAGAATAGGGACTTGCATATTGAAAGATTGTTGTGCCTCCAAATAAAAATTTTGATTCTTCGAAACCATTGATTTTGAGGCAAAAGCTCCAAAACTAGGTTCTAATAGCACGATGTGCATCAAAATCAAATTTTGATGCTACCAACTCTAGAATCAGGACTTGCATCTTGAAACCTTGTTGTTCCTACAAACATCGATTTTGATGCTCCAAAATTGGGGCTTTTGAGGCACAATTTCTTAAAAACAAGGTTGTAAGAGCACAATGTGCATCAAAATTAAATTTTGATGCTACTATCTCTAGAGTCAGGGCTTGCATCTTGAAACCTTGTTGTCCCTCAAAACATTGATTCTAATGCTCTGAATCTGGGGCTTTTGAGGCACAAGCTTCGAATAAGGTTTTAAGAGCATGATGTGTGCCAAAATCAGAGTTTCATGCTATTGACTCTATAATCAGGACTTGCATCTTATAACTTTGTTGTGACTCCAAAAATCGATTTTGATGCTCCAAAACTGGGGCTTTTTAGGGACAATTTCTAAAATAGGGTTCTAAGGGCACAATGTGCATCAAACTTGAATTTTGATGCTATTGGCTCTAGAATAGGGGCTTGCATCTTGAAACCTTATTGTGCCTCAAAACACTGATTGCGATGATCCGAAACTAGGGCTTTTTAGGCACAAGCTTAGAAATGAGGTTCTAAGAGCACGATGTGCACCAAAATCAGATTTTGATGCTATTGACTCTAGAATCGGGACTTGCATCTTGAAATCTTGTTGTGCCTCCAAACATTGATTTTGATGCTCCAAAACTGAGTCTTTCGAGCACAAGCTCTGAAATGAGCTTCTCAAAGAATGATGTGTATCAAAATGGAAAGTTGGTGCTACTGGCTCCATAATAGGGACTTGTTTCTTGAAACCTTGTTGTGCCTCAAAACTTTGATTTTGATGTGCCAAAATCAGGGCTTTCAAGGCACAATCTCCGAAATGAGGTTTCTAAGGGCATGATGTACATCAAAATTGCATTTTGACTCTACCCACTTTGGAATTGGGACTTGTGTCTTGAAACCTTGTTGTGACTCCAAACACTAATTTTTATGTTCCAAAAATGAGGCTTTTGAGTCACAACCTCTGAAATGACGTTCTAAGAACACCATGTTTGTCAAAATCATGTTTTGATGCTATCAGATTGAGAATTGAGACTTGTGTCTTGAAATCTTGTTGTGCCTTTAAACATTGATTTGCATGTTTTAAAACTGGTGCTTTTGAGCCACATGCTCCGAAATGAGTTTCTAAGAGCACGATGTGCATCAAAATCACATTTTGACACTACAGGCTCTGAAATAGGGACTTGCATCTCGAAAGCTTGTTGTGCCTGCAAACACCAATTTTGATTCTTCGAAACTGATGATTTTGAGGCATAAGCTCCAAAACAAGGTTCTAAGAGCATGATGTGCGTCAAAATCAAATTTTGACGCTACCGGCTCCAGAATGAGAACATGCATCTTGAAACCTTGTTGTGCCTCCAAACATCGATTTTGATGCTCCAAAATTGGGGCTTTTGTGGTACAATTTATGAAACAGGGTTCTAAGAGCACAATGTGCATCAAAATTAAATTTTGATGCTACTGGCTCTAGAATCAGGACTTGCATCTTCAAACCTTGTTGTGTCTCAAAAACATGATTCTGATGCTCTGAATCTGGGGCTTTTGAGGCACAAGCTTTGAATAAGGTTTTAAGAGCATTATGTGCGCCAAAATCAGATTTTGATGCTATTGACTCCTTAATTGGGACTTGCATCTTGAAACTTTGTTGTGATTCCAAAAATTGACTGTGCTGTTCCAAAACTGGGGGCTTTTGAGGCACAATTTCTAAAATAGGGTTCTAAGGGCACAGTGTGCATCACACTTGAATTTTGATGCTACTGGCTCTAGAATAGGGGCTTGCATCTTGAAACCTTGATGTGCCTCAAAACACTGATTTTGATGATTCAAAACCAGTGCTTTTGAGACCCAAGCTTCAAAATGAGGTTCTAAGAGCACGATGTGCACCAAAATCAGATTTTGATGCAATTGACTCTAGAATTAGGACTTGCATCTTGAAACCTTGTTGTGCCTCCAAACATTGATTTTGATGTTCCAAAACTGAGTCTTTCGAGGCACAAGCTCTGAAATGAGCTTCTCAAAGAATAATGTCCGTCAAAATGGAATTTTGATGCTACTGGCTTTGAAATAGGGACTTGTTTCTTGAAACCTTGTTGTGCCTCAAAGCATTGATTTTGATGTGCCAAAATCAGGGCTTTCAAGGCACAATCTTCGAAATGAGGTTCTAAGAGCATGATGTACATCAAAATTGCATTTTGACTCTACCCACTCTGGAATTGGGACTTGTGTCTTGAAACCTTGTTGTGACTCCAAACACTAATTTTTATGTTCCAAAAATGAGGCTTTTGAGTCACAACCTTCGAAATGAGGTTCTAAGAACACCATGTTTGTCAAAATCGTGTTTTGATGCTATCAGCTTGAGAATTGGGACTTGTGTCTTGAAACCTTATTGTGCCTTTAAACATTGATTTGGGTGTTTTGAAACTGGTGCTTTCAAGCCACATGCTCCAAAACAAGTTTCTAAGAGCATGATGTGCATCAAAATCACGTTTTGACACTACAGGCTCTGGAATAGGGACTTGCATCTCGAAAGCTTGGTGTGCCTCCAAACACCAATATTGATGCTTTGAAACCAATGATTTTGAGACATAAGCTCCAAAATAAGGTTCTAAGAGCATGATGTGCATGATTTTGATGCTCCAAAATTGGGGCTTTTGAGGCAAAATTTCTGAGATAGGTTTCTAAGAGCACAATGTGCATCAAAATTAAATTTTGATGCTACTGGCTCTAGAATCAGGGCTTGCATCTAGAAACTTTTTTGTGACTCAAAAAATCGATATTGATGCTCCAAAATTGGGGATTTTGAGGCACAATTTCTAAAACAGGGTTCTAAGGGCACAATGTGCATCATTCTTGAATTTTGACGCTACTGGCTCTAGAATAGAGGCTTGCATCTTGAAACCTTGTTGTGGCTCAAAACACTGATTTTGATTATCTGAAACCAGAGCTTTTGAGGCACAAACTTTGAAATGAGGTTCTAAGAGCACGATGTGCACCAAAATCAGATTTTGATGCTATTGACTCTAGAGTCAGGAGTTGCTTCTTGAAACCTTGTTGTGCCTCTAAACATTGATTTTGATGCTCGAAAACTGAATCTTTTGAGGCACAAGCTCTGAAATGAGCTTGTCAAAGAATGATGTGCGTCAAAATGAAAATTTGATGCTATTGGCTCCGGAATATGGACTTGTTTCTTGAAACCTTGATGTGCCTCAAAACATTGATTTTGATGTAACAAAATCAGGGCTTTCAAGGCACAATCTCCGAAATGAGGTTCTAAGAGCATGATGTACATCAAGGTAACAAGGCACAAGTCCGAATTCAAGAGTTGGTAGCGTCAAAATGCAATTTTGATGTACATCGTGCTCTTAGAAACTCATTTAGGATCTTGTGGCTTGAAAGCCCTGATTTTGGATAATCAAAATTAGAGTTTGGAGGCACAACAAGGTTTCAAGAGGCAAGTCCCTATTCTGGAAAATGTAATTTTAATGCACCTCATGCTCTTAGAACCTCATTTCATAGCGTGTGGCTAGAAAGCTCCAGTTTCAAAATATCAAAATCAATGTTTGGAGGCACAACAAGGTTTCAAGAAAGAAGTCCCAATTCCAGAGTCGGTAGCATCAAAACACAATTTTGATGTACATCGTACTCTTAGAACCTCATTTCAGAGCTTGTGCCTTGAAAGCCATGTTTTGGAACATCAAAATCAGTGTTTGGAGGCATAACAAAGTTTCAAGATTTAAGTCCCGATTCTAGAGTCAATAGCATCAAAATATGATTTTGGTGCACATCGTGCTCTTAGAACCTTATTTCAGAGCGTGTGGCTCGAAAGCTCTAGTTTCAAAACATCAAAATCAATGTTTAGAGGCACACCAAGGTTTTAAGACACAAGTCCCGATTTTCAAGTTCATAGCATCAAAACATGATTTTGACGAACATGGTGTTCTTAGAACCTCATTTCAAAGGTTCTGCCTCAAAAGCCTCATTTTGGAGTATAAAAATTAGTATTTGGAGGCACAACAAGATTTCAAGACATAAGTCCCAATTCTAGAGTCGGTAGTGTCAAAACGTAATTTTTATGTACATCCTGGTCTTAGAACCTCATTTCGGAGCTTGTGCTTTGGAAGCCCTAATTTTGGAACATCAAAATGAATGTTTTGAGGCACAACAATGTTTCAAAAAGCAAGTCCCCATTTTGGATCCGATAGCACATGATTCTCTTAGAAGTTCATTTCGGAGCTTGTGCCTCGAAAGACCCAGTTTTGGAGCATCAAAATCAATGTTTGGAGGCACAACAAGGTTTCAAGATGCAAGTCTTGATTCTAGAGTCAATAGTGTCATAATCTAATTTTTGAGCACATCTTGCTCTTAGAACCTTTTTTCAAAGCTTGTGCCTTGAAAGACTGGTTTAGAGCATCATAATCATTTTTTTGAGGCACAACAAGATTTAAAGATGGAAGACCCAATTCTAGAGCCACTAGCATTAAAATTCAATTTTGATGCACATTGTGCTCTTAGAACCTTCTTTAATAAATTGTGCCTCAAAAGCCCCAGTTTTGGAGCATCAAAATCATTGTTTGGAGGCACAACAAGTTTTCAAGATGCAGGTCTTGATTCTGGAGCCAGTAGCTTCAAAATTTGATTTTGATGCACATTATGCTCTAAGATTATAGATTTGGAGCTTATGCCTGAAAATCTTTAGTTTCGGAGCATCAAAACTAGTGTTAGGAGGCACAACAAGATTTCGAGATGCAAGTCCCTATTCAGGAGCCTGTAGTTTGAAAACATGATTTTGATGCAAGTTCATTTTGGAGCTTGTGCCTCGAAAGACCCAGTTTTGGAGCATCAAAATCAATTTTTGGAGGCACAACAAGGTTTCAAGATGCAAGTCCCGATTCTAGAGTCAATAGCGTCAAAATCTGATTTTGGCGTACATCGTGGTTGAATCAATGTTTTGAGGCACAACAAAGTTTGAAGATGCAAACACCAATTCTAGAGCCAATAGCATAAAAATTCAAATGTCATGCCCACAGTGATGTTAGAACCCTGTTTTAGAAACTGTGCCACAAAAGCCCCAGTTTTGGAGCATCAAAATCAATGTTTCGAAGCACAATAAGGTTTCAAAATGCAAGTCCTTATTCTGGAGCCGGTATCGTCAAAATTTGATTTTGATGCACATCATGTTCTTAGAATGTTTTGGAGCTTATGCCTAAAACTCTTTAGTTTCAAAGCATCAAAATTGGTGTTTGGAGGCACAACAAGCTTTCAAGATGCAAGTCCCTACTCCGGAGCCTGTAGCGTCAAAACGTAATTTTGATTTACATCGTGCTCTTAGAACCTTATTTCACATCTTGTGCCTTGAAATCATTGATTTTGGAACATCAAAATCAGTGTTTGGAGACACAACAAGTTTAAACAAGCAAGTCCATATTAGAGATCTTCTAGCGTCAAAATCTGATTTTGGTGCACAACAAGGTTTCATGATGCAAGTCCTGATTCTAGAGCCGGTAGCAGCAAAATTTGATTTTGGTGCACATCGTGCTCTTAGAACCTTGTTTTGGATCTTATGCTTCAAAATCTTCGGTTTTGAAGCATCAAAATTGGTGTTTGGACGCAGAACAAGCTTTCAAGATGCAAGTCCCTATTCTTAGAAGCTCATTTTGGAGCTCGCTCCTCGAAAAACCCAGTTTTTGAGCATCAAAATCAAAGTTTGGATGCACAACAAGGTTTCAAGATGCAAGTTCTGATTCTAAAGTTAGTAGCATCAAAATATGATTTTAGCACACATCATGCTTTTAGAACCTCATTTCAAAGCTTGTGCCTTGAAAGCCCTGATTTCGGAGCATCAAAATCAGTGTTTTGAGGCACAACAAGATTTCAAGATGCAAGCCCCGATTCTAGAGCCAGTAGCATCAAAATTCAATTTTGATGCACATTGTGCTCTTAGAACCCTGTTTTAGAAATTGTGCCTCAAAAGCTCCGGTTTTGGAGCATCAAAATCAATCTTTTGAGGCACCACAAGGTTTCAATACACAAGTCACAATTCTAGAGGCTACGTATCAAAATGCAATTTTGATGTACATCGTGCTCTTAAAACTTCATTTCAGAGCTTATGCCTTGAAAGCTCTTATTTTGAAAGATCATAATCAGTCTTTTGAGGCACAACAAGGTTTCAAGAAGCAAGCCCCGATTCTAGAGCTAGAAGAAATTGTGCCTCAAAAGCACCATTTTTGGAGCATCAAAATCGATGTTTGGAGGCAGAATAAGGTTTCAAGATGCAAGTCCTAATTCTAGAGCCAATAGCATTAAAATTTGATTTTGACGCACATCATGCTCTTAGAACCTTGTTTTGGAGCTTATGCCTCAAAATCATAGGTTTCGAAGCATCAAAACTAGTGTTTGGAGGCATAACAAGATTTTGAGACACAAGTCGCTATTTCGGAGCCTGTAGTGTCAAAATGTGATTTTGATGCACATCATGCTCTTAGAACCTTGAAAGCTCCAGTTTCAAAACACCCAAATTAATGTTTAAAGGCACAACAAGGTTTCTGTGTAGGGGAAAAAGTGAGACTAGGCTAACATGCCCTAATCCTACCTTTTGACACACATTGCGGAATACGAAAGAGCCGAGAGGTATCGCACAATTGGCTACTTCTTTTTGTGGAAGAGAGAGCCACGGGCTACCTATTAGGGTTTCTATTCCTTTGTTGTAATTGAAAGATAAAATGATGCAAGTTCAATTCCTAACACTAAAGTGCAAGTATGAACTAATAACAAGATTGTAGAATTGAGATTAAACAATGGAAGGCTGTAAACATAAAGACAAGAATGCAAATGCATACCCGGATTTAAAATTTGAGTGAAAATGTTCGGGACGGGGGCGCAGGCGCCACTGTCCTGATTCTGCTCCTGAAACTACTGTTTTGCAACCTGAAAAGCTGTCAGAAATGCTGAAACTTGCTGTCTGATAGAAGGACCAAGGCGCCCAATGCCCCTATCCTGGCAGGACCAGGGTGCCCCAGGCCCCTATCCTAGTCTTTTGCCCTGAAATTCGGTGTGTAGCTCAGTTTCTGTCTGCTTCTGTCGGATCTGCAACTTGCGGCATCGTCCGAATCCCGAAATCTGCACTTATATCTGAAAAGGTATGGTGTATGGCTATATAGGGTTTTGCCTGAGTCAAACCCCCACTTTGGTGATTTCCACCTCCACAAATAGCCAAGTTGTATTGTAAAAGTAGTGTGTGTGCAAACCTTGTGTGTGTGCAAGATCCTAAAATGCAAATAAACAAACTAGAGCAACCGCAATGCAAGAGAAAGCAATAATAAGGTTCACGTCAGGTTCACCAAAATGTGTAGGGGAAAAAGCGAGACTAGGCTAACATGCCCTAATCCTACCTTTCGACACACATTGTGGAATACGAAAGCGCCTAGAGGTATCACACAATTGGCTACTTCTTTTTGTGGAAGAGAGAGCCACGGGCTACCTATTATGGTTTCTATTCCTTTGTTGTAATTGAAAGATAAAATGATGCAAGTTCAATTCCTAACACTAAAGTGCAAGTATGAACTAATAACAAGATTGCAGAATTGAGATTAAACAATGGAAGGCTGTAAACACAAAGACAAGAATGCAGATGTGTACCCAGAGTTAAAATATGAGTGAAAATGTTCGGGACAGGGGCGCAGGTCCCACTGTCCTGATTCTGCTCCTGAAACTGTTGTTTTGCAACCTGAAAAGCTGTCAGAAATGCTGAAACTTGCTATCTGATAGAAGGACTAGGGTGCCCAGCACCCCTGTCCTGGTACGACCAGAGCGCCCCACGCCCCTATCCTGGTCTTTTGCCCTGAAATTCGGTGTGTAGCTCAGTTTCTGTCTACTTCTGCTGCGACATCATCCGAATCTCGAAATCTGCACTTATATCTGAAAAGGTATGGTGGGCGGCTATATAGGGTTTTGCCTTAGTCAAACCCCCGCTTTGGTGATTTCCACCTCCACGAATAGCCAAGTTGTATTGTAAAAGTAGTGTGTGTGCAAGATCCTAAAATGCAAGTAAGTAAACTAGAGCAACCTAGAAAGTAAACCCTAATTGCTTGTAAATGATAATGTAAATGCTCCAAATCAATATGCAAAGTGATCTAAAGCATGAATACAAATGATATAATGAGGCTTATGCAAAGACATGAAAACAACATGAAACCATACCCAACCCCAAGGGAGGGGTACAAGCCAATCTTCAGTCGGTGATCCCCTATTGCCCTTCAATGTCTTCAAAGCCCTAAATGGATGAATGAAATTGATGAATGCTTGATGGGTGGATGTTGAATGTTGTTGAAGTCTTCAAAGATCTGCTCTTTCGCTGCATAGAAGGTCCCTTAAGCCAAAATTTTGGATCCTTTCAAATGAAGAAAGAGAGCTCTTATATATGAAACCCTAGGTCTTACTTTCAACTTTTGGCCGACCTAGAGATTGAATCTCCCGCCAATTTCTTGGGGTTAAGCTTTATTTTATGATTGGATTGTGCTCCTAAAATTTTGGGAAAAATGTCCGGGACCGTGTGCACTCCGGGTGCCATGGTCCCGACAACTTTTCACCAAATTTTTAGGGCCGTCGAATATGATGATTTTAGAGAAAATCCTGAAGTTACAGGTGATTTCGAGATGTTTTGACCCCCGAAATCAAGCCCCCAAGTTCAAAATAGGACCTAATTAGGGTTTTTGATTAAATGATGTATTGGAGGAATAAAATGAAAGGGCCCAATTGGAAGATGATGAAATAAGACCTTAGACCTAATTAATTTGATTAGTTAAGTGTTAAAGGAAAATGCGATGCAAAGTGCAAGATGCGCCAAGGCAGGAGCTAAACCAAGTGTGAAATTGTACCACTTTAGCAAGTGCGTACAATTTATGACACTATAGTTTCAAGACACAAGTCCCAATTCTCAAGCTGATAGCATCAAAACATGATTTTGACAAACATGGTGTTCTTAGAACCTCATTTCGGAGGTTGTCCCTCAAAAGCCTTGTTTTTCGAGCATAAAAATTAGTATTTGGGGGCACAACAAGGTTTCAAGACACAAGTCCCAATTTTAGAGTCAGTAGCATCAAAACGCAATTTTGATGTACAGCATGCTCTTAGTACCTCATTTCGGAGCTTGTGCCTTGGAAGCCCCGATTTTGGAACATGTAAGTCAGTGTTTGGAGGAACAACAAGGTTTCAAGAAACAAGTCCCTATTGTAGAGTCAATAGCATCAAAATGTGATTTTGGCACACATCGTGTTCTTAGAAACTCATTTCTGAGCTTGTTCCTCGAAAGCCCCAGCTTTGGAGCACCAAAATCAGTGTTTTGAGGCACAACAAGGTTTCAAGATGCAAGCCCCGATTCTAGAGCCAGTAGCATCAAAATTCAATTTTGATGCATATTGTGGTCTTAGAACGCTATTTTAGAAATTGTGCCTCAAAAGCCCCAGTTTTGAAGCATCAAAATTGATGTCTGGAGGCACAACAAGGTTTCAAGATGCAAGTCCTGATTCTAGAGTCGGTAGCATCAAAATTTGATTTTGACACACAACAAGCTTTCAAGACGCAAGACCCTATACCGGAGTTTGTAGTGTCAAAACATTATTTTGAAGCAAATCGTGCTCTTAGAACCTCGTTTTGGAGTGTGTGGCTCGAAAGCTCCAGTTTCAAAACATCAAAATCAATGTTTAAAGGCACAATAAGGTTTCAAGACACAAGTCTCGACTCTCAAGTTGATAGCGTGAAAACATGATTTTGAAAAACATGCTGTTCTTAGATCCTCACTTCGGAGGTTGTGCCTCAAAAGCCTCATTTTTAGAGCATAAAAATTAGTGTTTGGAGGCACAACAAGGTTTCAAGGCACAAGTTCCAATTCCAGAGTTGGTAGTGTCAAAATGCAATTTTGATGTAAATCGTGCTCTTATTACCTCATTTCAGAGCTTGTGCCTTGAAAGCCCTATTTTGGAACATCAAAATAAGTGTTTGGAGGCATAACAATGTTTCAAGATGCAAGTCCCGATTCTAGACTCAATAGCATCAAAATCTGATTTTGGCGTACATCATGCTCTTAGAACCTCATTTCAAAGCGTGTGGCTTGAAAGCTCTAGTTTTGAAACATCAAAATCAATGGTTAAAGGCACACCAAGGTTTCAAGACACAAGTCCCAATTCTCAAGGTCATCGCGTCAAAACATGATTTTGACGAACATGGTGTTCTTAGAACCTCATTTCAGAGGTTGTGTCTCAAAAGCCTCATTTTGGAGTATAAAAATTAGTATGTGGAGGCACAATAAGGATTCAAGACATAAGTCTCAATTCCAGATTCGGTAGTGTCAAAATACAATTTTTATGTACATCATGTTCTCAGAACCTCATTTTGGAGCTTGTGCTTTGAAATCCCTGATTTTGGAACATCAAAATGAATGTTTTGAGGCACAACAATGTTTCAAAAAGCAAGTCCCTATTCTGAATCCTATAGCACATGATTCTCTTAAGTTCATTTCGGAGCTTGTGCCTCGAAAAACTCAGTTTTGGAGCATCAAAATCAATGTTTGGAGGCACAAGGTTTCAAGATGCAAATCCCGATTCTAGAGTCAATAGCGTCAAAATCTTATTTTTGAGCACATCTTGCTCTTAGAACCTTATTTCAAAGCTTGTGCCTCGAAAGCCCCGGTTCAGAGCATCGAAATCATTGTTTTGAGGCACAACAAGACTTCAAGATGGAAGACCCGATTCTAGAGCCAGTGGAATCAAAATTCAATTTTGATGCACATTATGCTCTGAGAACCCTGTTTAATAAATTGTGCCTCAAAAGCCCCAGTTTTGGAGCATCAGAATTGATGTTTGGAGGCACAACAAGTTTTCAAGATGCAAGACCTGATTCTTAATTTGGAGCTTATGCCTGAAAATCTTTAGTTTTGAAGCATCAAAACTAGTGTTAGTAGGCACAATAAGCATTCAAGATGCAAGTCCCCATTCTGGAGCCTCTAGTGTGAAAACATGATTTTGATGCAAGTTCATTTCGGAGCTTGTGCTTTGAAAGACTCAGTTTTGGAGCATCAAAATCAATGTTTGGAGGCACAACAAGGTTTCAAGATGCAAGTCCCGATTCTAGAGTCAATAGCATCAAAATCTGATTTTGGCGCACATCGTGCTCAAATCAGTGTTTTGAGACACAACAAGGTTTCAAGATGCAAGCTCCGATACTAGATCCAGTAGCATCAAAATTGAAATTTCATGCCCATTGTGATGTTAGAACCCTGTTTTAGAAATTGTGCTTCAAAAGCCCCAGTTTTGGAGCATCAAAATTGATGTTGGGAAGCACAATAAGGTTTCAAGATGCAAGTCCTTATTCTGGAGCCAGTATCGTCAAAATTTAATTTTGATGCACATCGTGTTCTTAGAATGTTTTGGAGCTTATGCCTCAAAATCTTCAGTTTTGAAGCATCAAAATTGGTGTTTGGAGGCACAAGAAGCTTTCAAGATGCAAGTCCCTATTCCAGAGCCTGTAGCATCAAAACATAATTTTAATGTACATCATGCTCTTAGAACCTTATTTCATAGCTTGTGCCTTGAAATCACTGATTTTGGAACATCAAAATCAGTGTTTGGAGACACAACAAGTTTAAAGAAGTAAGTCCCTGTTCCAGAGCTTGTAGCATTTAAATTCCATTTTCACGCACATCAGTCTCTTAGAACCTCATTTCATAGCATCAAAATGCAATTTTGATGTACATTTTGTTCTTAAAACCTCATTTATGAGCTTGTGCCGTGAAAGCCCTTAATTTGGAACCTTATTCTGGAGCCGGTATTGTCAAAATTTAATTTTGATGCACATCGTGTTCTTAGAATGTTTTGGAGCTTATGCCTCAAAATCTTCAGTTTTGAAGCATCAAAATTGGTGTTTGGAGGCACAAGAAGCTTTCAAGATGCAAGTCCCTATTCCAGAGCCTGTAGCATCAAAACATAATTTTAATGTACATCATGCTCTTAGAACCTCATTTCATAGCTTGTGCCTTGAAATCACTGATTTTGGAACATCAAAATCAGTGTTTGGAGACACAACAAGTTTAAAGAAGTAAGTCCCTGTTCCAGAGCTTGTAGCATTTAAATTCCATTTTCATGCACATCAGTCTCTTAGAACCTCATTTCATAGCATCAAAATGCAATTTTGATGTACATTTTGTTCTTAAAACCTCATTTATGAGCTTGTGCCGTGAAAGCCCTTAATTTGGAACCTTATTCTGGAGGCAGTATTGTCAAAATTTAATTTTGATGCACATCGTGTTCTTAGAATGTTTTGGAGCTTATACCTCAAAATCTTCAGTTTTGAAGCATCAAAATTGGTGTTTGGAGGCACAAGAAGCTTTCAAGATGCAAGCCCCTATTCTGGAGCCTGTAGCGTCAAAACATAATTTTAATGTACATCATGCTCTTAGAACCTCATTTCGTAGCTCGTGCCTTAAAATCATTGATTTTGGAACATCAAAATCAGTGTTTGGAGACACAACAGGTTTAAAGAAGCAAGTCCCTATTCCAGAGCTTGTAGCATTAAAATTCCATTTTCACGCACAACAGTCTCTTAGAACCTCATTTCATAGCATCAAAATGCAATTTTGATGTACATCGTGCTCTTAAAACCTCATTTTCGAGCTTGTGCCTTGAAAGCCCTTAATTTGGAACATCATAAACGCACAAAAAGGTTACAAAAAGCAAGTTCCTATTTCCAAGCCTGTATTTTGATGCACATCATTCTCTTAGAAGCTCATTTAAGAGCTTCTGCCTTGAAAGACCCAGTTTTGGAGCATCAAAATCAATGTTTGGAGGCACAACAAGGTTTCAAGATGGAAGTCCTAAATCTAGAGTCAATAGCTTTAAAATCTAGTTTGGGAGCACATCGTGCTCTTAGAACCTCATTTTGAAGCCAGTAGCATCAAAATTTAATTTTGATACAAATTGTGCTCTTAGAACCTTGTTTTGGAGCTTATGCCTCAAAATCTTCGATTTCAAAGCATCAAAAGTGGTGTTTGGAGGGACAAGAAGATTTCAAGATGCAAGTCCCTATTCCAGAGCCGGTAGTGTCAAAACATGATTTTGATGCACATCGTGCTCTTAGAACCTCGTTCCGGAGCATATGGGTCAAAAGCTCCTGTTTTAAAACATCAAAATCAATGTTTAAAGGCACAACGAGATTTCATGACACAAGTCCCAATCCTCAAGCTGATAGCGTCAAAACATTATTTTGACAAACATGGTGTTCTTAGAACCTCATTTCAGAGGTTATGCCTCAAAAGCCTTGTTTTTGGAGCCTGTAGCATCAAAAATCCATTTTGATGCACTTCATTCTCTTAGAAGCTAAATTTGGAGCTTGTGCCTCAAAAGACCCAGTTTTTGAGCATCAAAATCAATGTTTGGAGGCACAACAAGGTTTCAAAACACAACTCCTGATTCTATAGTCAATAGCATCAAAATCTGATTTTGGTGCACATCGTGCTCTTAGAACCTCATTTCGAAGCTTGTGCATCGAAAGCCCCGATTTTGGAGCATCAAAATCATTGTTTTGAGGAACAACAAGGTTTCAAGATGCAAGCCTTGATTCTAGAGCCAGTAGCATCAAAATTCAATTTTGATGCACATTGTGCTCTTAAAACCCTGTTTTAAAAATTGTGCCTCAAAAGCTCCAGTTTTGGAGCATCAAAATCGATGTTTGCAGGCACAACAAGGTTTGAAGATGCAGTCCTGATTCTGGAGCCGGTAGCATCACAACAAGCTTTCAAAACGCAAGTCCCTATTCTAAGGCTATAGTGTTAAAAAGTGATTTTGATGTGCATCGTGCTCTTAGAACCTCGTTTCCCAGTGTGTGGCTCGAAAGGTCTAGTTTCAAAACATCAAAATCAATGTTTTAAGGCACAACAAGTTTACAAGACACAAGTCCCAATTCTCAAGCAAATAGCATCAAAACATGATTTTGAAAAACATCATGTTCTTAGAACCTCATTTCAGAGGTTGTGCCTAAAAGCCTCATTTTTTTAGTATAAAAATTAGTGTTTGGAGGCACAACAAGGTTTCAAGACACAACTCCCAATTCCAAAGTCGGTAGCGTCAAAACGCAATTTTGATATACATCGTGCTCTTAGAACCTTATTTCGGAGCTTGTGCATTGAAAGGCATGATTTTGGCACATGAAAATCAGTGTTTGGAGGCACAACAAGGTTTCAAGAAGCAAGTCCCTATTCCGGAGCCTGTAGCGTCAAAATTTCATTTTGACGGACATCATTTTTCTTAGAAGCTCATTTTGGAGCTTGTGCCTAGAAGGACCCAATTTTTGAGCATCAAAATCAATTTTTGGAGGCACAACAATGTTTCAATATGCAAGTCTCTATTCTAGATTCAATAGCATCAAAATCTGATTTTGGTGCACATCGTGCACTTAAAACCTCATTTCAAAGCTTGTGCCTCAAAATCCCCAGATTCAGAGCATCAAAATCAATGTTTTGAGGCACAACAAGGTTTCAAGATGCAAGCCCCGATTCTAGAGCCAGTAGCATCAGAATTTAATTTTTATGCACATTCTGCTCTTAGAACCCTGTTTTCAGAAATTGTGCCTCAAAAGCCCCAATTTTGGAGCATCAAAATTGATGTTTGGAGGCACAACAAGGTTTCAAGATGCAAGTCCTAATTCTGGAGCCGGTAGCATCAAAATTTTATTTTGATGCACATCGTGCTCTTAGAACCCTGTTTTGGAGCTTATGCCTCAAAATCATCAATTTCGAAGCATCAAAATTGGTGTTTTTGATGCAAATTGTACCCTTTGAAACCTCTTTTAGAAATTGTGCCCCAAAAGCCCCAGTTTTGGAACATCAAAATCGGTTTTTGGAGTCATAATAAAGTTTTGTGATGCAAGTCCCGATTATAGAGTCAATAGCGTCAAAATCTGATTTTGGCGCACATCCTGCTCTTAAAACCTCATTCGAAGCATGTGCCTCTAAAGCCCCAAATTCAGAGCATCAGAATCAATGTTTTGAGGAACAATAAGGTTTCAAGATGCAGGCCCCGATTCTAGAGCCAGTTGCATCAAAATTTAATTTTAATGAACATTGTGCTCTTAGAACCCTGTTTTAGAAATTTTGCCTCAAAAAGCCTCAGTTTTGGAGCATCAAAATCGATGTTTGGAGGCACAATAAGGTTTGAAGATGCAAGTCCTGATTTTGGAGCCAGTAGTGTCAAAATTTGATTTTGATGCACATCATGCTCTTAGAACCTTGTTTTGGAGCTTATGCCTCAAAATCATCGGTTTCGAAGCATCAAAATTGGTGTTTGGAGGCACAACAAGCTTTCCAAGACGCAAGTCCCTATTCCAGAGCCTGTAGTGTCAAAACGTGATTTTGATGCACAATGTGCTCTTACAAACTTGTTTCGAAGCATGTGGCTTGAAATCTCCACTTTCAAAACACCCAAATCAATTTTTAAAGGAACAAGAAGGTTTCAAGACACAAGTCCCAATTCTCAAGTTGATAGCATCAAAACATGATTTTGACAAACATTGTGTTCCATAGAACCTCATTTGGGAGGTTGTGACTCAAAAACCTCATTTTTGAAACATAAAAATTAGTGTTTGGAGTCACAACAAGATTTCAAGACATAACTCCCAATTTTGGAGCATCAAAATCGATGTTTGGAGGCATAGCAAGGTTTCAAGATGCAAGTCCTGATTCTCAAGCCAGGAGCGTCAAAATTTGATTTTAATGCACATCGTGCTCTTAGAACCTTTTTTTGGACCTTATGCCTCAAAATCATCGATTTTGAAGCATCAAAATTGGTGTTTGGAGGCACAACAAGCTTTCAAGATGCAAGTCCCTATTCTGGAGCTTGTAGTGTCAAAACATGATTTTGATGCACATCGTGCTACTAGAAACTCATTTCGGAGCATGTGGCTGGAAAGCTCTAGTTTCAAAACACCCAAATCAATGTTTAAAGGCATAACAAGGTTTCAAGACACAACTCCCAATTCTCAAGCTGATAGCATCAAAACATGATTTTGACACACATCGTGCTCTTAGAACCTCATTTTGAAGCTAGTGCCTCAAAAGCCTTGGTTTCAGATCATTAAAATTAGTGTTTTGAGGCACAACAAGGTTTCAAGATGCAAGCCCCTATTCTAGAACCAGTAGCGTCAAAATTCAAGTTTGATGCAAATTGTGTCCTTAGAACCCTGTTTTAGAAATTATTCCTCAAAAGCCCCAGCTTTGGAGCATCAAAATTGATTTTTGGAGTCACAACAAAGTTTCAAGATGCAAGTCTCGATTATAGAGTCAATAGTGTCAAAATCTAATTTTGGCGCACATTGTGCTCTTAAAACCTCATTTGAAGCTTGTGCCTCAAAAGCCCCAGATTCAGAACATCAGAATCATTATTTTGAGGCACAACAAGGTTTCAAGATGCAAGCCCTGATTCTAGAGCTAGTAGCATCAAAATTTAAGTTTCATGCACATTGTGCTCTTAGAAACCTGTTTCAGAAATTGTGCCTCAAAAGCCTCAAATTTGGAGCATCAAAATTGATGTTTGAAGGCATAGCAATGTTTCAAGAAGCAAGTCCTGATTCTCGAGCCGGTAGCATGAAAATTCGATTTTGACGCACATGGTGCTCTTAGAACCTTGTTTTGGAGCTTATCAAAATTGGTGTTTGGAGGCACAACAAGCTTTCGAGACGCAAGTCCCTATTCCGAAGCCTGTAGTGTCAAAACATGATTTTGATGCACATCATGCTCTTAGAAACTCATTTTGGAGAATGTGGCTCGAAAGCACCCATTTCAAAAAACCCAAATCAATGTTTAAAGGCACAACAAGGTTTCAAGACACAAGTCCCAATTCTCAAGCTGATAGGATCAAAACACGATTTTCAAAAACATGGTGTTCTTAGAACCTCATTTCGGAGGTTGTGACTCAAAAGCCTCATTTTTGGAACATAAAAATTAGTGTTTGGAGTCACAACAAGGTTTCAAGACACAAGTCCCAATTCTAGAGTGAGTAGAGTCTAAATGCAATTTTGATGTACATCATGCTCTTAGAGCCTCATTTTAGAGATTGTGCCTTGAAAGCCCTGATTTTGGCACATCAAAATCAATGTTTTGAGGCACAAGAATGTTTCAAGAAACAAGTCCCTATTCTGGAGCTAGTAGCGTGAGAATTCCATTTTGATGCACATCATTCTTTGAGAAGCTCATTCTAGAGCTTCTGCCTCGAAAGACTCAATTTTGGAGCATCAAAATCAGTGTTTGGAGGCACAAGGTTTCAAGATGCAAGTCCCTATTCTAGAGCACATCATGCTCTTAGAAACTCATTTCGGAGCATGTGGCTCGAAAGCACCAGTTTCAAAACACCCAAATCAATGCTTAAAGGCACAACAAGTTTTAAAGACATAAGTCCCAATTCTCAAGCTGATAGCATCAAAACATGATTTTGACAAACATGGTGTTCTTAGAACCTCATTTCGGAGTTTGTGACTCAAAAGCCTCATTTTTGGAACATAAAAATTAGTGTTTGGAGTCACAAAAAGGTTTCAAGACACAAGTGCCAATTCCAGAGTGGGTAGAGTCAAAATGCAATTTTGATGTACATCATGCTCTTAGAACCTCATTTTAGAGATTGTGCCTTGAAAGCCCTGATTTTGGCACATCAAAATCAATGTTTTGAGGCACAACAAGGTTTCAAGAAACAAGTCCCTATTCCGACGCTAGTAGCGTCAAAATTCCATTTTGATATACATCATTCTTTGAGAAGCTCATTTCAGAGCTTGTGCCTTGAAAGCCCTAATTTTGGCACATCAAAATCAATGTTTTGAGGCACACTAATGATTCAAGAAACAAGTCCCTATTCTGGAGCCATTAGCGTCAAAATTCCATTTTGACGCACATCAAGGTTTCAAGATGCAAGCCCCGATTCTAGAGCCAGTAGGATCAAAATTTAATTTTGATGCACATTGTGTTCTTAGAACCCTATTTCAGAAATTGTGCCTCAAAAGCCCCAATTTTGGAGCATCAAAATCGATATTTGGAGGCACAACAAGGTTTCAAAATGCAAGTCCTGATTCTAGAGCACACATCTTGCTCGTAGAACCTTGTTTTGGAGCTTATGCCTCAAAATCATCGGTTTCAAAGCATCAAAATTGGTGTTCGGAGGAACAACAAGCTTTCGAGATGCAAGTGCCTCTTCCAGAGCCTGTAGTGTCAAAACATGATTTTGATGCACATCGTAATCTTAGAAACTCGTTTTGAAGCATGTGGCTCGAAAGCACTAGTTTCAAAACACCCAACTCAATGTTTAAAGGCACAACAAGGTTTCAAGACACAAGTCCCAATTCTCAAGCTGATAGCATTAAAACACGACTTTGACAAACATGGTGTTCTTAGAACCTCATTTCGGAGGTTGTGACTCAAAAGCCTCATTTTTGGAACATAAATATTAGTGTTTAGAGTCACAAAAAGGTTTCAAGACACAAATCCCAATTCCAGAGTGGGTAGAGTCAAAATGCAATTTTGATGTACATCATGCTCTTAGAAACTCATTTCAGAGATTGTGCCTTGAAAACCCTGATTTAGGCACATCAAAATCAATGTTTTGAGGCACAAAAATGTTTTAAGAAACAAGTCCCTATTACGGAGCCAGTAGCATCAAAATTCCATTTTGATGCAGATCATTCTTTGAGAAGCTCATTTCAGAGCTTGTGCCACGAAAGACTCAGTTTCAAGATGCAAGTCCCGATTCTAGAATCAATAGCATCAAAATCTGATTTTGGTGCACATCGTGCTCTTAGAATCTCATTTCAAAACTTGTGCCTCAAAAGCGCTTGCTTCGAATCATCAAAATTAGTGTTGTGAGGCACAACAACGTTGATGCAAGCCCCTATTCTAGAGCCAGCAGCATCAAAATTCAAGTTTGATGCACATTGTGCCCTTAGAACACTGTTTTAGAAATTATGCCTCAAAAGCCCCAGTTTTGGAGCAGCAAAATCAATTTTTGGAGTCACATCAAAGTTTCAAGATGCAACTCTGGATTATAGAGTCAATAGCATCAAAATCTTATTTTGGCAAACATCATGCTCTTAAAACCTCATTCGAAGCTTGTGCCTCAAAAGCACCAGATTCAGAGCCTCAGAATCAATGTTTTGAGGCACAACAAGGTTTCAAGATGAAGGCCCCGATTCTAGAGCCAGTAGGATCAAAATTTAATTTTGATACACATTGTGCTCTTACAAACTTGTTTCAGAAATTTTTCTTCAAAACCCCCAATATTGGAGTATCAAAATCAATGTTTGTAGTCACAACAAAGTTTCAAGATGCAAGTTTGGAGTATAGATACAATACCGTCAAAATCTGATTTTAATGAACATCGTGCTCTTAAAACCTCATTCGAAGCTTGTGCCTTAAAAGTGCCAGATTCAGAGCATCAGAATAAATGTTTCGAGGCACAACAAGGTTTCAAGATGTAGGCCCCGATTCTAGAGCCAGTAGGATCAAAATTTAATTTTGATGCACATTGTGCTCTTAGACCCTGTTTCAGAAACTGTGCCCAGAAAGCCCCAATTTTTTAGCATCAAAATCGATGTTTGGAGGCACAACAAGGTTTCAAGATGCAACTCCTGATTCTGGTGCCGGTAGCATCAAAATTTGATTTTGACACACATCGTGCTCTTAGAACCTTGTTTTGGAGCTTTTGCCTCAAAATCATCCGTTTCGAAGCATCAAAATTGGTGTTTGGAGGCACAACAACCTTTTGAAATGCAAGTCCCTATTCCAGAGCCTGTAGTGTGAAAACATGATTTTGATGCACATCGTGCTCTTAGAAACTCATTTCAGAGCATGTGGCTCAAAAGCACCTATTTCAAAACACCCAAATCAATGTTTAAACGCACAACAAGGTTTCAAGACACAAGTCCCAATTCTCAAGCTGATAGCATCAAAACGCGATTTTGACAAACATGGTTTTCTTAGAACCTCATTTCGGAGGTTGTGACTCAAAAGCCTCATTTTCGAAACATAAAAATTAGTGTAGTCACAACAAGGTTTCAAGACACAAGTCCCAATTCCAGAGTGGGTAGAGTCAAAATACAATTTTGATGTACATAATGATCTTAGAACCTCATTTCGGAGATTGTGCCTTGAAAGCCCTGCCTTTGGCACATTAAAATCAATGTGTTGACGCACAACAAGGTTCCAAGAAACAAGTCCCTATTCCAAAGCCAATAGTGCCAAAATTCAATTTTGACACACATCATTCTTTGAGAAACTCATTTCAGAGCTTGTGCCTCAAAAGATTCAGTTTTGGAGCATCAAAATCAATGTTTGGAGGCACAACAAGGTTTCAAGGTGCAAGTCCTAATTCTAGAGTCAATAGCATCAAAATCTGATTTTGGTGCACATCGTGCTCTTAGAACTTCATTTCGAAGCTTGTGCCTCAAAAGCCCTAATTTCGGATCATCAAAATTAGTGTTTTGAGGCACAACAATGTTTCAAGATGCAAGCCCCTATTCTAGAGCCAGTAGCATCAAAATTGAAGTTTGAGGCACATTGTGCCTCAAAAGCACTAGTTTTGGAGCATCAAAATCAATTTTTGGAGTCACAACAAACTTTCAAGATGCAAGTCCCGATTATAGAGTCAATAGCATCAAAATCTGATTTTGGTGCACATCGTGCTCTTAAAACTCATTCGAAGGTTGTGCCTCAAAAGCCCTAGATTCAAAGCATCAGAAATTGTGCCTCAAAAGCCCCAATTTTGGAGCATCAAAATCGATGTTTGGAGGCACAACAAGGCTTCATGATGCAAGTCCGCATTCTGGAGCCGGTAATGTAAAAATTTGATTATGACACACATCGTGCTCTTAGAACCTTGTTTTGGAGCTTATGCCTTAAAATCATCGGTTTTGAAGCATCACAATTGGTGTTTGGAGACACAAAAAACTTTCACGACGCAAGTCCCTATTCTGGAACCTGTAGTGTCAAAACATGATTTTGATGCACATCGTGCTCTTAGAAACTCGTTTCAAAGCATTTTGCTCGAAAGCAAGAGTTTCAAAACACCGAAATCAATGTTTAAAGGCACAACAAGGTTTCAAGACATAAGTCCCAATTCTCAAGTTGATAGCATGAAAACACGATTTTGACAAACATGGTGTTCTTAGAACCTCATTTCGGAGGTTGTGACTATAAAGCCTCATTTTTGGAACATAAAAATAAGTGCTTGGAGTCACAACAAGGTTTCAAGACACAAGTCCCAATTCCAGAGTGGGTAGAGTCAAAATGCAATTTTGATGTACATCATGCTCTTAGAACCTCATTTTGGAGATTGTGCCTCGAAAGCCTTGATTTTGGCACATCAAAATCAATGTTTTGAGGCACAACAAGGTATTCTGGAGCCAGTAGCATCAAAATTCCCTTTTGAGGCATATCATTCTTTGAGAAGCTCATTTCAGAGCTTGTGCCTCAAAAGACTCAGTTTTGGAGCATCAAAATCAATGTTTGGAGGCACAACAAGGTTTCAAGATGCAAGTCCCGATTCTACAGTCAATAGTATTAAAATCTGATTTTGGTGCACAACGTGCTCTTAGAACTTCATTTCGAAGCTTATGCCTCAAAAGCGCTGGTTTCGGATGATGAAAATCAGTGTTTTGAAGCACAACAAGGTTTCAAGATGCAAGCCCCTATTCTAGAGCCAGTAGCATCAAAATTCAAGTTTGATGCACATTGTGCTATTAGAACCCTGTTTTAGAAATTTTGCCTCAAATGCCCCAGTTTTGGAGAATCAAAATCAATTTTTGGAGTCACAACAAAGTTTCAAGATGCAAGTCCCGATTATAGAGTAAATAGCGTCAAAATCTGATTTTGGTGCACATCATTCTCGTAAAACCTCATTTGAAGCTTGTGCCTCAAAAGCCCAAGATTCAGAGCATCAGAATCAATGTTTCAGAAATTGTGCCTCAAAAGCCTCAATTTTGGAGCATCAAAATCGATGTTTGGAGGCACAACAAGGCTTCAAGATGCAAGTCCTCATTTTGGAGCTGGTAGCATCAAAATTTGATTTTGACGCACATCGTGCTCATAGAACCTTGTTTTGGAACATATGCCACAAAATCATCGGTTTCAAAGCATCAAAATTGGTGTTTGGAGGCACAACAAGCTTTTCGAGATGTAAATCCCTATTCTGGAGCCTGTAGTTTCAAAACCTAATTTTGATGCACATCGTACTCTTAGAAACTCGTTTCAGAGCATGTGGCTTGAAAGCTCCAGTTTCAAAACACCCAAATCAATGTTGAAAGGCACAATAAGGTTTCAAGAAACAAGTCCCAATTGTCAAGATGATAGTGTCAAAACATGATTTTGACAAACATTGTGTTCCCCAGAACCTCATTTTGGAGGTTGTGACTCAAAAGCCTCATTTTTGGAACATAAAAATTAGTGTTTGGAGTCACAACAAGATTTCAAGACACAAGTCCCAATTCCAGAGTGGGTAGAGTCAAAATGCAATTTTGATGTACATCATGCTCTTAGAACCTAATTTCGGAGATTGTGCCTTGAAAGTCCTCATTTTGGCACATCAAAATCAATGTTTTGAGGCACAACAAGGTTTCAAGAAACAAGTCCCTATTTCGGAGCCAGTAGCGTCAAAATTCCATTTTGACGCACATCATCCTTTGAGAAGCTCATTTCGTAGCTTGTGCTTTGAAAGACCTAGTTTTGGAGCATCAAAATCAATGTTTTGAGGCATAACAATGTTTCAAGATCCAAGTCTCAATTCTAGAGTCAATAGCATCAAAATCTGATTTTGGTGCACATCGTGCTTTTAGAACCTCATTTCAAAGCTTGTGCCTCAAAAGCCTTGGTTTCGGATAATCAAAATCAGTGTTTTGAGGCACAAGAAGGTTTCAAGATGCAAGCCCCTATTCTAGGGCCAGTAGCATCAAAATTCAAGTTTGATGCACATTGTGCCCCTAGAACTCTGTTTTAGAAATTGTGCATCAAAAGCCCCAATATTTGAGCATCAAAATCGATTTTTGGAGTCACAATAAAGTTTCAAGATGCAAGTCCCGATTATAGAGTCAATAGCATGAAAATCTAATTTTGGTGCACATCGTGCTCTTAAAACCTCATTTAAATCTTGTGCCTCAAAAGCCCCAAATTCAAAGCATCAGAATCAATGTTTTGAGGCACAACAAGGTTTCAAGATGCAAGCCCCGATTGTAGAGCCAGTAGCATCAAAATTTTATTTTGATGCACATTGTGCTCTTAGAACCCTGTTTTAGAAATTGTGCCTGAAAAGCCCCAGTTTTGGAGCATCAAAATCGATGTTTGGAGGCACAACAAGGTTTCAAGATGCAAGTCCTGATTCTAGAGCCGGTAGCATTAAAATTTGATTTTGATGCACATCGTGCTCTTAGAACCTTGTTTTGGACCTTATGCCTCAAAATCATCAGTTTCAAAGCATCAAAATTGGTGTTTGGAGGCACAACAAGCTTTTAGAGATGCAAGTCCCTATTCTGGAGCCTGTAGAGTCAAAACATGATTTTGATGCACATCGTTCTCTTAGAAAGTTGTTTCGGAGCATGTGGCTTGAAAGCTCCAGTTTCAAAACACCCAAATCAATGTTTAAAGGCACAATAAGGTTTCAAGAAACAAGTCCCAATTCTCAAGCTCATAGTATCAAAACACGATTTTGACTAACATTGTGTTCTCTAGAACCTCATTTCAGAGGTGGTGACTCAAAAGCCTCATTTTTGGAATATAAAAATTAGTGGTTGGAGTCACAATAATGTTTGAAGACACAAGTCCCAATTCCAGAGTGGGTAGAGTCAAAATGCAATTTTGATGTACATCATGCTCTTAGAACCTCATTTCAGAGATTGTGCCCTGAAAGCCCTGATTTTGGCACATCAAAATCAATGTTTTGAGGCACAACAATGTTTCAAGAAACAAGTCCCTATTCCGGAGCCAGTAGCATCAAAATTCAAGTTTGGTGCACATTGTGCCCTTAGAACACTGTTTTAGAAATTGTGCCTCAAAACCCCCAGTTTTGGAGCATCAAAATCAATTTTTGGAGTCATTACAAAGTTTCAAGATGCAAGTCCTAATTATAGAGTCAATAGCATCAAAATCTGATTTTGGCGCACATCATGCTCTTAAAACCTCATTCTAAGCTTGTGCCTAAAAAGCCCCAGATTCAGAGCATCAGAATCAATGTTTTGAGGCACAACAACATTTCAAGCTGCAAGCCTCGATTCTAGAGCCAATAGCATCAAAATTTAATTTTGATGCATATTGTGCTATTAGAACCTTGTTTTGGAGTTTATGCCTCAAAATCATCAGTTTCAAAGCATCAAAATTGGTGTTTGGAGGCACAACAAGCTTTCGAGACGCAAGTCGCTATTCTGGAGCCTGTAGTGTCAAAACATGATTTTGATGCACATCGTGCTCTTAGAAACTCATTCCGGAGCATGTGGCTCGAAAGCACCAATTTCAAAACACCCAAATCAATGTTTAAAGGCACAACAAGTTTTCAAGACACAAGTCCCAATTCTCGAGCTGATAGCATCCAAACACGATTTTGACAAACATGGTGTTCTTAGAACCTCATTTAGGAGGTTGTGACTCAAAAGCCTCATTTTAGGAACATAAAAATTAGTGTTTGGAGTGACAACAAGGTTTTAAGACATAAGTCCCAATTCCAGAGTGGGTAGAGTCAAAATGCAATTTTGATGTACATCATGCTCTTAGAACATCAAAATTTGATTTTGACGCACATCGTGCTCTAAGAACCTTGTTTTGGAGCTTATGCCTCAAAATCATTGGTTTCAAAGCATCAAAATTGGTGTTTGGAGGCACAACAAGCTTTCATGCACATCGTGCTCTTAGAAACTTGTTTCGAAGCATGTGGCTTGAAAGCACTAGTTTGAAAAAACCCTAATCAATGTTTAAAGGCACAAAAAGGTTTCAAGACACATGTCTCAATTCTCAAGCTGATAGCATCAAAACACGATTTTGATTTTGGCACACATCATGTTTTGAGAAACTCATTTCAGAGCTTGTGCCTCGAAAGCCCCAGTTTTGGAGCACCAAAATCAGTGTTTTGAGGCACAACAAGGTTTCAAGATGCAAGCCCCGATTCTAGAGCCAGTAGCATCAAAATTCAATGTTGATGCATATTGTGGTCTTAGAATGCTATTTTAGAAATTGTGCCTCAAAAGCCCCAGTTTTGGAGCATCAAAATTGATGTCTGTAGGCACAACAAGGTTTCAAGATGCAAGTCCTGATTCTGGAGTCAGTAGCATCAAAATTTGACTTTGACGCACATCGTGCTCTTAGAACCTCATTTTGGAGCTTATGCCTCAAAATCTTCGGTTTCAAAGCAAAATTGGTGTTTGGAGGCACAATAAGCTTTCAAGACGCAAGTCGCTATACCAGAGCTTGCAGTGTCAAAACCTTATTTTGAAGCAAATTGTGCTCTTAGAACCTCGATTCAGAGCATGTGGCTCGAAAGCTCCAGTTTCAAAACATCAAAATTAATGTTTAAAGACATAATAAGGTTTCAAGACACAAGTCCCGACTCTCAAGTTGATAGCATCAAAACATGATTTTGACAAACATGGTGTTCCCTGAACCTCATTTCGGAGGTTGTGCCTCAAAAGCCTCATTTTTGGAGCATAAAAATTAGTGTTTGGAGGCACAACAAGGTTTCAAGGTGTAGCGTCCTAAAATTGTGACACTTGCAATTTCGACTGCATTTCAGTCTTCACGATGGTGACGCAACACGCAACCTGAATGGAGACCCCGAAACCTGATTATGACACCAAAAACTATATTTTCTTGCACTCTGGCCTGAACCTCCTTTGCACCCTGTTGTCCCGGGAGGTGGGACCAGAGCGCCCAGCGCCCTGGTCCCTGTGTCCTATTTTGGGCCCGGTCTCTTTTGGACTTCAGGTCTTTATGTTTGCAAATTGGAAAATTAACTTTCCTGGTCGGCCTAAGGTCGGGAAAATCAGTCTATCAACCCTAATTGGCAAGTATATAAATGGCATTTTCCTCTTTCATTCGATATGATGGAAAAAGCGTGGAAACTATACTTAAGCATTCAAGCATTCAAGCATTCTTTCAAGCAATTGATCATTCTAATTCTCCATTCAAGGCTAAGTGTTGCATTCAAGACAAGGATTCAACCATTGAAGAGGAGATCACATACTACATGCTACATACAACATACAACAATACAACAAACAACAACATCTATACCTTCGCACATAAGGATACAAACATCCTTACAACAAGGTATTAGTACTTGTTTTACATTACATTTACAGCATTTCTCATTTCTTGGTTAATTCCAAAACCGGGGTTTGACCTAAGGGCAAACCCCTAATCCCTAACCCCCCAATTGTCTTCGCTTTTCTATGTGTAGGTTACAGGTACGCGGCTGAAATTGAAGATCTGGAATCCTTGTGCAGAGACGAACATATCCCCCTTCGTTTCGCGGATTTTTTGGAGGATCATGTGCACGCCGGCCGCCATTGTCCCGTCAACTTTTGCTCAAATTTGCAGGACAACGCCGTATCGACATTTTACTGCTAATTCTAGGTCCGCAGCTTCATCCTATATTCCTATCTTAGTTTATAAGCGAATCTTTGTCACTTTCTATGCATTCCTAGCTTAATTCTTCTATCAACATTCTTTACAAAAGAGGGTAGCCTTGCTTTCTTAACCCTTGAAACTCATTTAGCATCCAATCTTGCATTGTGTGGGATTGGATCATGTGGGTTTCAACCCCTCTTTTGAATGTAAAGTCTCTCCCTTAAGTGAAAACCATCAACCCTAGTGAATCTCCCTTCTCTCTCCTTGGAGTTGGAAGAGGGGAGAGCAACTAGGGTTCGATCGTGATTTTCCGCTTTACATTTTGGTGAACCCGACGTGAACATCCTTTCTGGTTATTCATGGTTAGATCTGAAAATTGGATTCCTTGATTACATTTCCATGTTTGATCTTTTGCAAAATTTTAGAGGTTAATTGCATAGAAACCCTAAATTTTCTTTTTAAGTAATTAAACTTGTGAAATGTTTAATTGTTAATGCTTGTTTCAGATCTACCCTTCTATTACAAATTATCAATTCATATTTTTGTGTTAATTTTGAAAATTAAGTGGTTAAGTGTCAAAACCCTAATTTTTGAAACCCTCTTGATTCAACCTTTGTCTGACAATTTCACTGATCAAAACATCTCCAAATCGGCTGTAACTTTGGATTCCGCAATAAAATCACAATATCTTTTATCCCTGAAAATTTGGAAAAAAGTTGTGAGGACCGTGTGCACCCCGAGCGCCATCGTCCCCGACATTTTTTCCGAAATTTCGGGAGCGAGATCTTACTGTATTTTCCTGCTAAAATCCAAAATTTTGGCTGATTTTATCAATTTTAACACCTTCAAAATTACAGTCAAAGTTGGTCTAGCAATTGCTTGGATTGAGGCTTCTAATCATTCAAAAATTGTTGAAATTGAAATTTGTGTCAAAATTGTGTTTCTTACAGTCCTAAATCTGAAAAGTGTGTTATCATTCATTTGAAATTTCAGTGATTTATTCAAATTTTTGCAATTTGTGACTTTTGAAATTAAGTGCTTAATTACAACAACTTTGATTTCCGCTTTCAAAATTGAATTTTGCGTGAAATTGAGTCAACTTTCAAATTTCAAAACTTGCATTGCTTTTGGTATTCCCTCTAAAATCACAAAATTCAAATTTTGCATTTTTCGACAATCTTGGTAGGGTTCAATTTTGAGATTGCAACTTTAATTTGGCCTATCTACAGATCGTAAAATCACTCAATTTTTTCAGGTTAGCTGTAAAATCATCATAACTTTCATCCCTGCAAATTTCAAAAAAAGTTGCAAGGACCGTGTGCACTCTGAACGCCACGGTCCCGGACATTTTTTTTGAAATTTCGCGAGATTGTCCTGATTGTATTTAACAGCTTAAATCTAGAAGATTGGCTGGTTTTACTGAAATTTGCTACTTCTAAAATTCAAAATCTTCTCTCTTTCTCTAGTGCATGAGTTTTACAGCAATAAGCCCTACTTACACTATTCCCGTTAGACGAAGCCTTAGAATTAAGTCCTTCCAAGGTTTAATTACTAAGGAGATGGAACCTAATTTGAATGGTCTTTTTAACGAGGACATGGGTAATTCCTCTAATCCTCTTAATGATGAAGAAGCTCTCCATGAGGTTTTTGTAGAACAACTTTCAAAATTGGATAACCAATTTGACGATTTTTGACAATGGATGTCTCAAGAATACCCTGATAGTCAAGCTCTTCCTTTAATTGAGGGTCTAAAATGTATGCTTCAAAGTGATAAGAATGGAATTGATATTTTGCGTGGTATTGCACACATTGTGGATTCAAATGTGATGCCTATGAAAAGTTGTGCCGAAACCTTAGGTTATACACAACCTCCTACTCAAGACAATCATTCTATTCCTTTGACGACTTCTATTGCTAGCATACCTACTTTTACATCAAACATAATGACTACTTCAATACAAGACATTCCTCCTATGATCACTAGTCATGGGGGCAATCCCTCTTCTTCAATTAACCCTCTTCCTTCAATCAATCCAACTTCTTCATTCATTCCTTCAATGAGTGTGCCTATTATATCACCACAAATGAACATGACGCAAGGGGGCAATTCATTTAACCATTCCATTCCTCCTTGTAGTTTTCCTCCTTTCCAATCATCTCCTATGACTAACTATCATAGTGTCCCACCACCTTACTCTCTACCTTCTTTCAATAACATAACACCTCCATCACAATCTAACACGTCTAATATGAACTCTTCGACTGAAGCGACCATTAACAATCTTGCACAAACTGTCTCTTCTTTACAACAACAAATTGCCTCTATGAATCAATCTAAGTTTAGTGTGCCCACATTTGATGTTGCGAGCCCACTTTCTCTTGATATTGTTCAAGCTATTCCCCTTAAACATGTTGAAATTCCGCATTTGGAGCTTTATAATGGTAAGGGTGATCCTCTAACACATGTTAAGACCTTTCAAACAATATGTACTGACTTTGCTTATGACCAAAGGTTGCTTGCAAAATTGTTTACTAGAACATTAAGAGACAAAGCCCTACAACGGTATTGCTCGTTGCCTTCTTATTCTATTACTTCTTTTGAACAACTTGCAAATGCTTTCATTCAACAATTTCAAAACAATATAAGTCCTAAAGTTACTTTGATTGATTTAATGCATTGTAAACAAGGTGTTAAAGAAAAAGTGACTGATTTCATTGGTAGATATAAGCATTTGTATGCTCAAATTTCTTTTCCAGTGCCTGACAATGATATTCAAAGAATCTTTATTTCTAATTTACAAAAAGACATTAGAGAAAAACTCCTCTTTTCTGAGTTTACTTCTTTCCAACAGTTGTGCACAACTCTTCACAATTATCAACTGACTGTGAGTCAAATGGAACAATCACATCCTATGGCTTCGAGTGATAAGGGTGATAGTAGTCAACAACCATTTGGGAAGTTTAAACCGAACAGAGAGTCCATTAAATTCAATGAAAACATCATCAACACCAATGTGAATGCAACATCAGGTGTGTCTCCTATTTCTAAGTTTTTCAAGAGAGAAAGAAAGTTTACTCCTTTGAATGAATCATTGCATAGTATTATGAATAAGTTATTGGAACAAAATGTGCTTACTCTTCCTCCTATAAGGCAAATTGATCCTGCAAAGATTAATTCACCTTATTTTGATAACAAATCTTTTTGTCAATTTCATTGTCAGCCTGGGCATGATACTGAAAAATGTTTTTCTTTAAAGGGTAAAATTCAAGATTTGATTGATAATAATACTATCTCTGTTTCTAGAGTGAATGATAAAGGCAACACATCTGTAGCTCCTCCTAACCAAAATCTTTAGATTTTTACTGATCCATTACCTTCTCATACCTCTAATGCGATTGAGGCTAATAATTCCTCTCTCTCATCTGATGGTCTTGTGTCTATGACTCCGAATGTGATTAACTTTGTAGAGTAGCAAGAAAACCCTAAAGAACCTTCCATCACATTTGATTCTAGTGAAACTATTAGGGCACCTAATGGTCCTCTATACATAGTTGCAAAAGTCAAGAATACACCTTGCCGTGGAGTGCTTATTGATCCTTCCTGCATGGTTAATGTTATTACTGAAGAATTTCTTTTTACTTTGCAATTGAATCAAGTGATCTATGCCAAAACAGATGTGGTTGTGAAATTATTTGATGCATTTTCTTCTCCTGCAATTGGTTCTATTACCTTACCTATTGAGGTCCATAACAAATCCCTTGATGTGAACTTTGCTATTATTCCTTCATCCGAACAATTTCATGTGAAGCTTGGCTATCCTTGGCTATCATCCATGAAAGCTATTGCCTCTCCTATTCACAAGTGTTTGAAATTTCCCCATAATGGTGAAGTTGTTACTGTCAATCATAGTCTCTTTAAACTAGCTGAAAGAACCTCTAGCGTTCCTATTGATTATTTTTGGCCTAAACAATTCCAATCTCTTCCTCCGCGAAGTGATCATCTTTTTAAATCTTATCAAAAGTGGAAAACAGATATGATCCTATCTCTAAGTGAACCTAGAACACCCAAACTTGACATTCCTATCGTTCTTGAGAAGGAAGTTCTTCCTTTGAAAGATAAAACTAATGTCTTTCCTCAAGAAGATTCCCAACCCATCCCTATGGATGTGACTATGCCTATATCTAATAAACCTCCTAAGAGTAGACCTATACCTCCTCGTCATGATGGACTTGGTCTCCTTCCTAAACCAAAAATTCCTCCTTTATATGGAGCAGTTCCTCCTCCTTCCTTTTATAGAGAGAAGAGACCTTCCTCTTCTCCTATTGTTCAACCTAAAAGACCACAACCTAAACACCCAAGTGATAAGGATGAGAACATTCCTCCTCCTCAATCTTCTCAACTTCCTACTAAGACTAGACGAAATCCTTCTACATGTGAACGCCGATGAAAGCGTCGTCTTAGAGCTCAGGCAGCTACTTCTCAAACTTTGCGATCCCCAAAAACACCTTCAACAAGCATTATTCCATTTTCTCCTTAGCCGACAATTGAGCCAAAATCTCCTAAACATAAGATGCATGATGGTCTTGATCCTGTGCGAGTTAAAGATCCTATTTTTATAAATCTTGATGATGATATAGATGAAAATGTTATTCATGATGAAAATGCTACTTCTCCTGTTCATTCTGATAGTGAATATGAACTTGTTGATGTTGATAACCATTTATCTAATGAATTTTCTAAAGCACTTATCCTAGCTCCTAGACAAGAACAATGTGGCTTGGAACATGAACATATCCCTTGTTTGGATCTTGTGATAGCTCCATCTGCTGTGTTGGATGTTCCTCCTCTAGTGTCTTCCCTACCTTCCCGAAATATTGATCAGCAAGATCGGGGGGTAGATGACGTGCTAGACTAGTTTCATTAGCATAGCAGATTCTCTCCCCCTCTCTTTTATTACTTCCTCTATGTGTTATTCTCATTCTTCTATTTGTTGTCCTTAGTGTTGTCTACTTGAGGACGATGCAAAGCATTGAGATCTCTCGATCTCTCTCATGTTGACTCAAAAGACACATGTGTTCCCTTCTTCTAGGTGACCTTCCTTGATTGGGGAATGAAGAACAATTATGCATACAATTATATGATATACATGAATAATCATACAGCATACTGACCCCAAGGAAAGCGAAGTCACCGTGTGCTTTGTGTTTTGTGTCTATTATCCTTGGGCTTATCTCACACTTGGGGGCTAAATCCTTGCGATAACATGCTCCTTTCTCATTTCTTATATGTATCACTAGCTTAAAGCAATCACCCCCGGTGAGGCATGTGCGATCGCTTTAACGTAGGGGGGCATACATCCCGTTCATATCTTTTCAAGATATTTGAAAATTTCTTGGCAAATTTAACCTTACCTTGAAAATTTTTGATATCTTTCTTGCATGACTCATAGTGAGGGAACCTTGCTACTGATAGTCATGGTTCTCCCTTGTGATCTTCCCTTTTACCTTGTCAATCAAAGTCGTAAGATCCTTTGTCCACTGGGGGCTTGGTGTATCTTGCCTCCTTGACGTGGTGAAAGTCTTTCAATGTTGTTTCCTTGTACTTTACCAGAAGTATGAGCATATGCCTATACTCCCACTAAAGTGGGGGCTAAATGTAGCATCCTAAAATTGTGACACTTGCAATTTCGACTGCATTTTGGTCTTCATGATGGCGACGCAACACGCAACCTGAATAGAGACCCCGAAACCTAATTATGACACCAAAAACTGCATTTTCTTGCACCCTGGCCTGAACCTCCTTTGCACCTTGTTGTCCCGGGAGGTGGGACCAGAGCGCCCAGTGCCCTGGTCCTTCAGGACCAGGGCGCCCAGCACCCTGGTCCCTGGGTCCTATTTTGGGCCCGGTCTCTTTTGGACTTCAGGTCTTTATGTTTGCAAATTGGAAAATTAACTTTCCTGGTCAGCCTAAGGTCGAGAAAATCAGTCTATCAACCCTAATTGGCAAGTATATAAATGGCATTTTCCTCTTTCATTCGATATGATGGAAAAAGCGTGGAAACTATACTCAAGCATTCAAGCATTCAAGCAATTGATCATTCTAAGTCTCCATTCAAGGCTAAGTGTTGCATTCAAGACAAGGATTCAACCATTGAAGAGGAGATCACATACTACATGCTACATACAACATACAATAATACAACAAACAACAACATCTATACCTTCGCACATAAGGATACAAACATCCTTACAACAAGGTATTAGTACTTGTTTTACATTACATTTACAACATTTCTCATTTCTTGGTTAATTCAAAAACCAGGGTTTGACCTAAGGGCAAACCCCTAATCCCTAACCCCCCAATCATCTTCGCTTTTCTGTGTGTAGGTTATAGGTACGCGGCTGAAATTGAAGATCTGGAATCCTTGTGCAGAGACGAATAGATCCCCCTTCGCTTCGCGGATTTTTCGGAGGACCCTGTGCACGCCGGGCGCCATCGTCCCGTCAACTTTTGCTCAAATTTGCAGGACAGCGCCATATCGACATTTTACTACTAATTCCAGGTCCGCAGCTTCATCCTATATTCCTATCTCAGTTTATAAGCGAATATTTGTCACTTTCAATGCATTCCTAGCTTAATTCTTCTATCAACATTCTTTACAAAAGAGGGTAGCCTTGCTTTCTTAAACCTTGAAACTCATTTAGCATCCAATCTTGCATTGTGTGGGATTGGATCTTGTGGGTTTCAACCCCTCTTTTGAATGTAAAGTCTCTCCCTTAAGTGAAAACCATCAACCCTAGTGAATCTCCCTTCTCTCTCCTTGGAGTTGGAAGAGGGGAGAGCAACTAGGGTTCGATTGCGATTTTTTGCTTTACACAAGGCACAAGTCCCAATTCCAGTGTTGGTAGCGTCAAAACACAATTTTGATATACATCGTGCTCTTAGAACCTCATTTTAGAGCTTGTGCCTCTAAAGCCCTATTTTGGAACATCAAAATCAGTGTTTGGAGGCATAACAATGTTTTAAGATGCAAGTCCCGATTCTAGAGTCAATAGCATCAAAATCTGATTTTGGCATACATCATGCTCTTAGAACCTCATTTCAAAGCATGTGGCTCAAAACCTCCAGTTTAAAAACATCAAAATCAATGTTTAAAGGCACAGCAAGGTTTCAAGACACAAGTCCTGATTCTCATGCTCATAGCATCAAAACATGATTTTGATGAACATGGTGTTCTTAGAACCTCATTTCAGAGGTTGTGCCTCAAAAGCCTCATTTTGGAGTATAAAAATTAGTATTTGGAGGTACAACAAGGATTCAAGACATAAGTCCCAATTCCAGAGACTGTAGTGTCAAAACGCAATTTTTATGTACATCGTGGTCTTAGAACCTCATTTTGGAGCTTGTGCTTTGAAATCCCTAATTTTGGAACATCAAACTGAATGTTTTGAGGCACAACAATGTTTCAAGAAGCAAGTCCCTATTCTGAATCTTATAGCACATGATTCTCTTAGAAGTTCATTTCAGAGCTTGTGCCTTGAAAAACTATGTTTTGGAGAATCAAAATCAATGTTTGGAGAGGCACAAGGTTTCAAGATGCAAATCCCGATTCTAGAGTCAATAGCGTCAAAATCTGATTTTTGAGCACATCTTGCTCTTACAACCTTATTTCAAAGCTTGCACCTTGAAAGCCCCGGTTCGAAGCATCAAAATCTTTGTTTTGAGGCACAACAAGACTTCAAGATGGAAGACCAGATTCTAGAGCCAGTATTATCAAAATTCTATTTTGATGCACATTATGCTCTTAGAACTCTGTTTAATAAATTATGCCTCAAAAGCCCCAGTTTTGGAGCATCAAAATTGATGTTTGGAGGCACAACAAGTTTTCAAGATGCAAGTCCTGATTCTGGAGCCATTAGCTTCAAAATTTGATTTTGATGCACATTGTGCTCTAAGATTCTTAATTTGGAGCTTATGCCAGAAAATCTTTAGTTTTGAAGCATCAATACTAGTGTTAGGAGGCACAACAAGCTTTCAAGATGCAAGTCCCTATTCCGGAGCCTGTAGTGTGAAAACATGATTTTGATGCAAGTTCATTTCGGAGCTTGTGCCTCGAAAGACCCAGTTTTGGAGCATCAAAATCAATGTTTGGAGGCACAACAAGGTTTCAAGATTGAAGTCCCGACTCTAGAGTCAATAGCATCAAAATCTGATTTTGGCGCACATCGTGCTCAAATCAGTATTTTGAGCCACAACAAGGTTTCAAGATGCAAGCCCCGATTCTAGAGCCAGTAGCATCAAAATTCAAATTTCATGCCCATTGTGATGTTAGAACCCTATTTTAGAAATTGTGCTTCAAAAGCCCCAGTTTTGGAGCATCAAAATAGATGTTTGGAAGCACAATAAGGTTTCAAGATGCAACTCCTTATTCTGGAGCCGATATCGTCAAAATTTAGTTTTGATGCACATCATGTTCTTAGAATGTTTTGGAGCTTATGCCTCAAAATCTTCGGTTTTGAAGCATCAAAATTGGTGTTTGGAGGCACAAGAAGCTTTCAAGATGCAAGTCCCTATTCCAGAGCCTGTAGTGTAAAAACATAATTTTAATGTACATCATGATGTTAGAACCTCATTTCGCACGTTTGTGCCTTGAAATCACTGATTTTGGAACATCAAAATCAGTGGTTGGAGACACAACAACATAATTTTAATGTACATCATGCTCTTAGAAACTCATTTTAGAGGATGTGGCTTGAAAGCACCAGTTTCGAAACACCCAAATCAATGTTTAAATGTATAACAAGGTTTCAAGACACTAGTCCCAATTCTCAAGCTGATAGCATCAAAACATGATTTTGACAAACATGGTGTTCTTAGAACCTCATTTCGGAGGTAGTGACTCAAAAGCCTCATTTTTGGAACATTAAAATTTGTGTTTGGACTCACAACAAGGTTTCAAGACACAGGTCCCAATTCCAAAGTGGGTAGAGACAAAGTACAATTTTGATGTACATCATGCTCTTAGAATCTCATTTTGGAGATTGTGCCTTGAAAGCCCCGATTTTGGCACATCAAAATCAATGTTTTGAGGCACAACAAGGTTTTAAGAAACAAGTCCCTATTCTTGAACCAGTAGCGTCAAAATTCCATTTTGACACAAATCATTCTTTGTGAAACTCATTTAAGAGCTTGTGCCTCAAAAGACTTTCAAGATGCAAGTCCCGATTATAGAGTCAATTACGTCAAAATCTGATTTTGGCGCACATCGTGCTCTTAAAAACTCATTCGGAGCTTGTGCCTCAAAAGCCCTAGATTCAAAGCATCAGAATCAATGTTTTGAGTTACAACAAGGTTTCAAGATGCAAGCCCCGATTCTACAGCCAGTATCATCAAAATTTAATTTTCATGAACATTCTGCTTGTAGAACCCTGTTTCAGAAATTGTGCCTCAAAAGCCTCAATTTTGGAGCATCAAAATCGATGTTTGGAGGCACAACAAGGCTTCAAGATGCAAGTCCTGATTCTGGAGCCGGTAGCATCAAAATTTGATTTTGACGCACATCGTGCTATTAGAAACTTGTTTTGGAGCTTATGCCTCAAAATCATCGGTTTCAAAGCATCACAATTGGTGTTTGGAGGCACAACAATCTTTGAAGATGCAAGTCCCTATTCCGGAGCCTGTAGTGTCAAAACATGATTTTGATGCACATCGTGCTCTTAGAAACTCATTTCGGAGCATGTGGCTCGAAAGCACCAGTTTCAAAACACCCAAATCAATGTTTAAAGGCACATCAAGGTTTCAAGACACAAGTCCCAATTCCAAAGTGGGTAGAGTCAAAATGCAATTTTGATGTACATCATGCTCTGAGAACCTCATTTCAGAGATTTTGCCTTGAAAGCCCTGATTTTGGCACATCAAAGTCGATGTTTTGAGGCAGAACAAGGTTTCAAGAAACAAGTCCCTATTCCAGAGCTAGTAGCGTCAAAATTCTATTTTGACACACATCATTCTTTGAGAAGCTCATTTCAGAGCTTGTGCCTCGAAAGACTCAGTTTTGGAGCATCAAAATCAATGTTTGGAGGCACAACAAGGTTTCAAGATGCAAGTCCCAATTCTAGAGTCAATAGAATCAAAATCTGATTTTGGTGCACATCGTGCTCTTAGAACCTCATTTAGAGGCTTGTGCCTCAAAAGCCCTAGTTTCAGATCATCAAAATCAATGTTTTGAGGCATAAAAAGGTTTCAAGATGCAAGCCCCTATTCTAGAGCCAGTAGCATCAAAATTCAAGTTTGATGAACATTGTGCTCTTAGAACCCTGTTTTAGAAATTGTGCCTCAAAAGCCCCAGTTTTGGAGCATCAAAATCGATTTTAGGAGTCACAACAAAGTTTCAAGATACAAGTTCGGATTATACAGTCAATAGCGTCAAAATCTGATTTTGGTGCACATTGTGCTCTTAAAACCTTATTCGAAGCTTGTGCCTCAAAAGCCCTAGATTCAGAGCATCACAATCAATGTTTTGTGGCACAATAAGGTTTCAAGATACAAGCCCTGATTCTAGAGCCAGTAGTATCAAAATTTAATTTTGATGCACATTGTGCTCTTAGATCCCTGTTTCCGAAATTGTGCCTCAAAAGCCACAATTTTGGAGCATCAAAATCGATGTTTGGAGGCACAACAAGGTTTCAAGATGCAAGTCTTGATTTTGGAGCTGGTAGTGTCAATATTTTGTTTCGACACACATCGTGCTCTTAGAACCTTATTTTGGAGCTTATGCCTCAAAATCATCGGTTTCAAAGCATCAAAATTGGTGTTTGTAGGCACAACAAGCGTTCAAGATGCAAGTCCCTAATTTGGAGCCTGTAGTATCAAAACATGATTTTGATGCACATCATGCTCTTAGAAACTCATTTTGGAGCATGTGGCTCTTAAGCACCAGTTTTAAAACACCCAAATCAATGTTTAAAGGCACAACAAGAATTCAAGACACAAGTCCCAATTCTCAAGCTGATAGCATCAAAACATGATTTTGACAAACATGGTGTTCTCAGAACCTCATTTCAGAGGTTGTGACTCAAAAGTCTCATTTTTGGAACATAAAAATTAGTGTTTGGAGTCACAACAAGGTTTTAAGACACAAGTCCCAATTCCAGAGTGGGTAGAGTCAAAATACAATTTTGATGTACATCATGCTCTTAGAACCTCATTTCAGAGATTGTGCTTTTAAAGCCTTGATTTTGGCACATCAAAATTAATGTTTTGAGGCACAACAAGGTTTCAAGAAACAAGTCCCTATTCCGGACCTAGTTGCGTCAAAATTCTATTTTGATGCACATCATTCTTTCAGAAGCTCATTTTAGAGCTTGTGCCTCGAAAGAATCATTTTTGGAGCACCAAAATCAATGTTTGGAGGCACAACAAGGATTCAAGATCCAAGTCCCGATTATAGAGTCAATAGCATCAAAATCTAATTTCGGTGCACATCATGCTCTTAGAACCTCATTTTGAAGCTTGTGCCTGAAAAGCCTTGGTTTCGGATCATCAAAATCAGTGTTTTGAGGCACAACAAAGTTTCAAGATGCAAGCCCCTATTCTAGAGCCAGTAGCATCAAAATTCAAGTTTGATGCACGTTGTGCCCTTAGAACCCTGTTTTTGAAATTGTGCCACAAAAGCCCCAATTTTGGAGCATAAAAATCTGTTTTTGGAGTCACAACAAAGTTTCAATATGCATGTCTCGATTATAGAGTCAATAGCCTCAAAATCTGATTTTGGTGCACATCATGCTCTTAAAACCTCATTCAAAGCTTGTGCCTCAAAAGCCCCAGATTGAAAGCATCAAAATCAACGTTTTGAGGCACAACAAGTTTTCAAGATGCAAGCCCCGATTCTAGAGCCAGTAGCATCAAAATTTAATTTTGGTGTACATTGTGCTTTTAGAACTCTATTTTAGAAATTGTGCTTCAAAAGCCCCAGTTTTGGAGCATCAAAATCGATGTTTGGAGGCACAACAAGGTTTCAAGACACAATTCCCAATTCTCAAGTTGATAGCATCAAAACACGATTTTGACAAATATTGTGTTCCCTAGAGCCACATTTTGGAGGTTGTGACTCAAAAGCCTCAGTTTTGGAATATAAAAATTAGTGTTTGGCGTCACAACAAGGTTTCAAGACAAAAGTCCCAATTCCAGAGTGGGTAGAGTCAAAATGCAATTTTGATGTACATCATGCTCTTAGAACCTTATTTCGGAGATTGTGCCTTGAAAGCCTTGATTTTGGCACATCAAAATCAATGTTTTGAGGCATAACAAGGTTTCAAGAAACAAGTCCCTATTCCAGAGCCAGTAGCGTCAAAATTCCAATTTGATGCACATCATTCTTTGAGAAGCTCATTCCAGAGCTTGTGCCTCGAAAAACTCAGTTTTGAAGCATCAAATTCAATGTTTGGAGGCACAACAAGGTATCAAGATGCAAGTCCTTATTCTAGAGTCACTAGCATCAAAATCTGATTTTGGTGCACATCGTGCTTTTAGAACCTCATTTCAAAGCTTGTGCCTCAAAACCCCTGGTTTCGGATGATCAAAATTAGTGTTTTGAAGCACAACAAGGTTTCAAGATGCAAGACCCTGTTCTAGAGCCAGTAGCATCAAAATTCAAGTTTGATGCACATTGTGCCTTTAAAACCCTGTTTTAGAAATTGTGCCTCAAAAGCCCTAGTTTTAAGCATCAAAATCAATTTTTGGAGTCAAAACAAAGTTTCAAGATGTAAATCCCGAATATAGAGTCAATAGCATCAAAATCTGATTTTCGCGCACATCGTGCTCTTAAAACCTCATTCGAAGCTTGTGCCTCAAAAGCCCTAGATTCAGAGCATCAGAATCAATGATTTGAGGCAAAATAATTTTTCAAGATGCAAGCCTCGATTCTAGAGCCAGTAGCATCAAAATTTAATTTTGATGCACATTGTGCTCTTAGAACCTTGTTTTAGAAATTTTGCCTCAAAAAGCCCCAGTTTTGGAGCACCAAAATCGATGTTTGGAGGCACAACAAGGTTTCAAGATGCAAGTCTTGATTCTGGAGCCAGTAAAGGCAAAATTTGATTTTGACGCACATCGTTCTCTTAGAACCTTGTTTTGGATCGTATGCCTCAAAATCATCGGTTTCGAAGCATCAAAATTGGTGTTTGGAGGCACAACAAGCTTTTTGACACGCAAGTCCCTATTCTGGAGCCTGTAGTGTCAAAACATGATTTGTATGCACAATGTCCTCTTACAAACTCATTTCAGAGCATGTGGCTCAAAATCTCCACTTTCAAAACACCTAAATCAATGTTTATTGGAACAAGAAAGTTTCAAGACACAAGTCCTAATTCTCAAGCTGATAGCATCAAAACACAATTTTGACAAACACTGTGTTCCCTAGAATCAGAAATTGCATCTTGAAACCTTGTTGTGCCTCTAAACATCTATTTTGATGCTCCAAAATTGGGGCTTTTGAGGCACACTTTCTGAACCAGGGTTCTAAGAGCACAATGTGCATTTTAATTTTGATGCTACTAGCTCTAGAATCAGAGTTTACATCTTGAAACCTTGTTGTGCCTCAAAACAATGATTTTGATGCTTTGAATCTGGCACTTTTGATGCATAAGCTTCGAATGAGATTTTAAGAGCACGATTTGCGCCAAAATCTTATTTTGACCCTTTCGATTCTATAATCTGGACTTGCATCTTGAAACTTTGTTGTGACTCCAAAAAACAATATTGATGCTCCAAAACTGGGGCTTTTCAGGCACAATTTCTAAAATAGGGTTCTAAGGGTACAATGTTCATCAAACTTGAATTTTGATGGTACTGGCTCTAGAATAGGGGCTTGCATCTTGAAACCTTGTTGTGCCTCAAAACACTCATTTTGATGATCCGAAACTAGGGGTTTTGAGGCACAAGCTTCGAAATGAGGTTCTAAGAGCACAATGTGCACCAAAATCAGATTTTGATGCTATTGACTCTAGAATCGAGACTTGCATCTTGAAACCTTGTTGTGCCTCCAAACATTGATTTTGATGCTCCAAAACTGAGTCTTTCGAGGCACAGGCTCTGAAATGAGGTTCTCAAAGAATGATATACGTCAAAATGAAATTTTGACACTACTGGCTCCGGAATAGGGACTTGTTTCTTGAAACCTTGTTTTGCCTCAAAACATTGATTTTGATGTGCCAAAATCAGGGGTTTCAAAGCACAATCTTCGAAATGAGGTTCTAAGAGCATGATGTAGATCAAAATTGCATTTTGATTCTAATCACTCTGGAATTGGGACTTGTGTCTTGAAACCTTGTTGTGACTCCAAACACTAATTTTTATGTTCCAAAAATGAGGCTTTTGAGTCACAATCTCCTAAATGAGGCTCTAAGAACACCATATTTGTCAAAATCATGTTTTGATGCTATATGCTTGAGAATTGGGACTTATGTCTTGAAACCTTATTGTGCCTTTAAACATTGAGTTGGGTGTTTTGAAACTGGTGCTTTCGAGCCACATGCTTTGAAACGAGTTTCTAAGAGCACGATGTGCATCAAAATCACGTTTTGACACTACATGCTTCAGAATAGGGACTTGCATCTCGATAGCTTGTTGTGCCTCCAAACACCAATTTTGATGCTTCGAAACTGTTGATTTTGAGGCATAAGCTCCAAAACAAGGTTCTAAGAGCAAGATGTGCATGAAAATCAAATTTGACTTTGTGGGCTCCAGAATCAGGACTTGCATATTGAAACATTGTTGTGCCTCTAAACATTGATTTTGATGCTCCAAAATTGGTGCCTTTGAGGCACAATTTCTGAAACAGGGATCTAAGAGCATAATGTGCATTTTAATTTTGATGCTACTAGCTCTAGAATCAGGGCTTGCATCTTCAAACCTTTTTGTTCCTCAAAAAATTGATTCTGATGCTCTGAATCTGGGGCTTTTGGAGCACAAGCTTCGAATGAGGTTTTAAGAGCACGATGTGTGCTAAAATCAGATTTTGACGCTTTAGATTCCATAATCGGGACTTGCATCTTGAAACATTGTTGTGATTCCAAAAATCCATTTTGATGCTCCAAAACTGGGGCTTTTGAGGCACAATTTCTAAAATAGGGTTCTAAGGGCACAATGTGTATCAAACTTGAATTTTGATGCTACTGGCTCTAGAATAGGGGCTTGCATCTTGAAACCTTGTTGTGCCTCAAAACACTCATTTTGATGATCTAAAACTAGGGCTTTTGAGGCACTAGCTTCGAAATGAGGTTCTAAGAGCACCATGTGCACCGAAATCAGATTTTGATTTATTGACTCTAGAATAAGGACTTGCATCTTGAAACCTTGTTGTGCCTCCAAACATTGATTTTGATGCTCAAAAACTAAGTCTTTCGAGGCATATGCTCTGAAACGAGGTTCTCGAAGAATGATAAGTGTCAAAATGAAATTTTGACGCTACTCGATCCAGAATAGGGACTTGTTTCTTGAAACCTTGTTGTGCCTCAAAACATTGATTTTTATGTGTCAAAATCAAGGCTTTCAAGGCACAATCTCTAAAATGAGGTTCTAAGAGCATTATGTACATCAAAATTGCATTTTGACTCTACCCACTCTGGAATTGGGACTTGTTTCTTGAAACCTTGTTGTGACTCCAAACACTAATTTTTATTTTCCTAAAATGGGGCTTTTGTGTCACAACGTCCTAAATGAGGCTCTAAGAACACCATGTTTGTCAAAATCATATTTTGATGCTATCTGCTTGAGAATTGGGACTTGTGTCTTGAAACCTTGTTGTGCCTTTAAACATTGAGTTGGGTGTTTTGAAACTGGTGCTTTCGAGCCACATGTTTCAAAATGAGTTTGTAAGAGCATGATGTGCATCAAAATCATGTTTTGACACTACATGCTTCGGAATAGGGACTTACGTCTCTAAAGCTTGTTGAGCCTCCAAACACCAATTTTGATGCTTCAAAACTGACGATTTTGCGGCATAATCTCCAAAACAAGGTTCTAAGAGGAAGATGTGCATCAAAATCAAATTTTGACGCTACGGGCTCTAGAATCAGAACTTGCATCTTCAAACCTTGTTGTGCCTCCAATCATCGATTTTGATGCTCCAAAATTGGCGCTTTTGAGCCACAATTTCTGAAATAGGGTTCTAAAAGCACAATGTGCATCAAAATTAAAATTTGATGCTACTGGCTCTAGAATCGGGGATTGCATCTTGAAATCTTGTTGTGCCTCAAAACATTGATTCTGATGCTCTGAATCTGGGGCTTTTGAGGCACAAGGTTTGAATGAGGTTTTAAGAGCATGATGTGCGCCAAAATCAGATTTTGATGCTGTTGACTCTATAATCGGGACTTGCATCTTGAAACTTTGTTGTGACTCCAAAAATTGATTTTGATGCTCCAAAATTGGGGCTTTTGAGGCACAATTTCTAAAACAGGGTTCTAAGGGCACAATGTGCATCAAACTTGAATTTTGATGCTACTGGCTCTAGAATAGGTGCTTGCATCTTGAAACCTTGTTGTCTCTCAAAACACTGATTTTGATGATCGAAAACTAGGGCTTCTAAGGCACAAGCTTTGAAATGAGGTTCTAAGAGCACGATGTGCACCAAAATCAGATTTTGATGCTATTGACACTAGAATTGGGAATTGCATATTGAAACCTTGTTGTGCCTCCAAACATTGATTTTGATCCTCCAAAACTGAGTCTTTCGAAGCACAAGCTCTGAAATGAGGTTCTCAAATAATGATGTATGTCAAAATAGAATTTTGACGCTACTGGCTTCGGAATAGGGACTTGTTTCTTGAAACCTTGTCGTGCCTCAAAACATTGATTTTGATGTGCCAAAATCAGGGCTTTCAAGGCAAAATCTCCGAAATGAGGCTCTAAGAGCATGATGTACATCAAAATTGCATTTTGACACTACCCACTCTGGAATTGGGATTTGTGTCCTGAAAGCTTGTTGTGACTCCAAACACTAATTTTTATGTTCCAAAAATGAGGCTTTTGAGTCAGAACCTCCTAAATCACGATCTAAGAACACCATGTTTGTCAAAATCATGTTTTGATGCTATCAGCTTGAGAATTGGGACTTGTGTATTGAAACCTTATTGTGCCTTTAAACATTGATTTGGGTGTTTTGAAACTGATCTTTCGAGCCACATGCTCTGTAATGAGTTTCTAAGAGCACGATGTGCATCAAAATCACGTTTTGACACTACAGGCTCCGTAATAGGGACTTGCATCTCGAAAGCTTCTTGTGCCTGTAAACACCAATTTTGATGTTTCGAAACTGATGATTTTGAGGCATAAGCTCCAAAACAAGGTTCTACGAGCAAAATGTGCATCAAAATAAAATTTTGATGCCACCACCTCCAGAATCAGGACTTGCATCTTGAAACCTTGTTGTGCCTCCAAACATCGATTTTGATGCTCCAAAACTGGGGCTTTTGAGGCACAATTTCTGAAACAAGGTTCTAAGAGCATAATGTGCATTTTAATTTTGATGCTACTGGCTCTAGAATCTCGAGGCTTGCATCTTGAAACCTTGTTGTGCCTCAAAACATTGATTCTGGTGCTCTGAATCTGGGGCTTTTGAGGCACAAGCTTCGAATGAGGTTTTAAGAGCATGATGTGCACCAAAATCAGATTTTGACGCTTTTGACTCTATAATCGGGACTTGCATCTTGAAACTTCGTTGTGACTCCAAAAATCAATTTTGATGCTCCAAAACTGGGGCTTTTGAGGCACAATTTGCATCAAACTTGAATTTTGACGCTACTGGCTCTAGAATAGGGGCTTGCATCTTGAAACCTTGTTGTGTCTCAGAACACTCATTTTCATGATCCAAAACCAGGGCTTTTGAGGCACAAGCTTCAGAATGAGGTTCTAAGAGCACGATGTGCACCAAAATTAGATTTTGATGCTATTGACTCTAGAATCGGGACTTGCATATTGAAACCTTTTTGTGCCACCAAACATTGATTTTGATTCTCCAAAACTGAGTCTTTCGAGGCACAAGCTCTGAAATGATCTTCTCAAAGAATGATGTGGATCAAAATGGAATTTTGATGCTACTGGCTCTAGAATAGGGACTTGTTTCTTGAAACCTTGTTGTGCCTCAAAACATTGATTTTGATGTGCCAAAATCAGGGCTTTCAAGGCACAATCTCCGAAATGAGGTTCTAAGAGCATGATGTACGTCAAAATTGCATTTTGACTCTACCCACTCTGGAATTGGGACTTGTGTCTTGAAAACTTGTTGCGACTCCAAACACTAATTTTTATGTTCCAAAAATGAGGCTTTTGAGTCACAACCTCCTAAATGAGGCTCTAAGAACACCATGTTTGTCAAAATCGTGTTTTGATGCTATAAGCTTGAGAATTGGGACTTGTGTCTTGCAACCTTGTTGTGCCTTTAAACATTGAGTTGGGTGTTTTTAAACTGGTGCTTTCGAGCCAAATGCTCCCAAGCAAGTTTTAAAAAGCACAATGTGCATCAAAATAACGTTTTGACACTATAGGCTCCGGAATAGGGACTTGCATCTCGAAAGCTTGTTGTGCCTCCAAACACCAATTTTGATGCTTCGAAACTGATGATTTTGAGGCATAAGCTCCAAAACAAGGTTCTAAGTGCAAAATGTGCATCAAAATCAAATTTTGATGCTACCGGCTCTAGAATCAGGACTTGCATCTTGAAACCTTGTCGTGCCTCCAAACATTGATTTTGAAGATCCAAAATTGGGGCTTTTGAGGCATAATTTCTGAAACAGGGTTCTAAGAGTACAATGTGCATCAAAATTAAATTTTGATGCTACTGGCTCTAGAATCGGGGCTTGCATCTTGAAACCTTGTTGTGCCTCAAAACATTGATTTTGAAGCTCTGAATCTGGGGCTTTTGAGGCACAAGCTTCGAATGAGGTTTTAAGAGCAATATGTGCTCCAAAAATTGATTTTGATGCTCCAAACATAGGGCTTTGATGCTATGAGCTTGAGAATTGGGACTTGTGTCTTGAAACCTTGCTGTGCCTTTAAACATTGAGCTAGGTGTTTTCAAACTAGTGCTTTCGAGCCAAACGCTCCGAAATGAGTTTCTAAGAGCACGATGTGCATGAAAATCATGTTTTGACACTATAGGCTCCGGAATAGGGACTTGCGTCTCGAAAGCTTGTTGTGCCTCCAAACACCAATTTTGATGCTTTGAAACTGATGATTTTGAGGCATAAGCTCCAAAACAAGGTTCTAAGAGCAAAACGTTCGTGAAAACCTTGTTGTGCCTCTAAACATCGATTTTGATGCTCCAAAACTGGGGCTTTTGAGGCACAATTTCTTGAAACCTTGTTGTGCCTCAAAACATTGATTCCGATGCTCTAAATCTAGGGCTTTTGAGGCACAAGCTTCGAATGAGGTTTTAAGAGCACGATATGAGCCAAAATCAGATTTTGACACTTTTCACTCTATAATCGGGACTTGCATCTTGAAACTTTATTGTGACTCCAAAAATCCATTTTGATGCTCCAAAATTGGGGCTTTTGAGGCACAATTTGCATCAAACTAGAATTTTGATGCTACTCACTCTAGAATAGGGGTTTGCATCTTGAAACCTTATTGTGCCTCAAAACACTGATTTTGACGATCCGAAACCAAGCCTTTTGAGGCACAAGCTTCGGAATGAGGTTCTAAGAGCACAATGTGCACCAAAATCAGATTTTGATGCTATTTACTCTTGAATCGAGACTTGCATATTGAAACTTTGTTGTGCCTCCAAACAATGATTTTGGTTCTCCAAAACTGAGTCTTTCGAGGCACAAGCTCTGAAATGATCTTCTCAAAGAATGATGTGCATCAAAATGGAATTTTGATTTTACTGGCTCCGGATTAGGGACTTGTTTCTTGAAACCTTGTTGTGCCACAAAACATTGATTTTGATGTGCCAAAATCAGGGCTTTCAAGGTACAATCTCTGAAATGAGGTTCTAAGAGCATGATGTACATCAAAATTGCATTTTGACTCTACCCACTCTGGAATTGGGACTTATGTCTTGAAACCTTGTTATGACTTGTGTCTTGAAACCTTGTTGTGCCTTTGAACATTGAGTTGGGTGTTTTGAAACTGGTTCTTTCGAGCCATATGCTCCGTAACGAGTTTCTAAGAGCACGATGTGCATCAAAATCACGTTTTGACACTACAGGCTCTGGAATAGGGACTTGCGTCTCGAAAGCTTGTTGTGCCTCCAAACATCGATTTTGATGCTTCAAAACCAATGATTTTGAGGCATAAGCTCCTAAACAAGGTTCTAAGAGCAACGATGTGTGTCAAAATCAAATTTTGATGCTACCGGCTCTAGAATCAGGACTTGCATCTTGAAACCTTGTTGTGCCTCCAGACATCGATTTTGATGCTCCAAAATTGGAGCTTTTGAGGCACAATTTCTGAAATAGGGTTCTAAGAGCACGATGTGTGCCAAAATCAGATTTTGACGCTATTGACTCTATATTTGGGACTTGCATCTTGAAACTTTGTTGTGACTCCAAAAATTGATTTTGATGTTCCAAAACTAGGGCTTTGGAGGCACAATTTTTAAAATAGGGTTTTAAGGGCACAATGTGCACCAAAATCAAATTTTGATTCTATTGACTCTAGAATCAGGACTTGCATCTTGAAACCTTGTTGTGCCTCCAAACATTGATTTTGACGCTCCAAAACTGAGTCTTTCAAGGCACAAGCTTTGAAATGAACTTCTTAAAGAATGAAGTGCATCAAAATGGAATTTTGATGCTATAGGCTGTCGAATAGGGACTTGTTTCCTTAAACTTGTTGTGCCTCAAAACATTGATTTTGATGTGCCAAAATCAGGGCTTTCAAGGCACAATCTCCGAAATGAGGTTCTAAGAGAATGACGTACATCAAAATTGTATTTTGACTCTACCCACTCTGGAATTGGGACTTGTGTCTTGAAACCTTGTTGCGACTCCAAACACTAATATTTATGTTCCAAAAATGAGGCTTTTGAGTCACAACCTCCGAAATAAAGTTCTAAGAACACCATGTTTGTCAAAATCGTGTTTTTATGCTATCAGCTTGAGAATTGGGACTTGTGTCTTGAAACCTTTTTGTGCCTTTAAACATTGATTTGGGTGTTTTGAAACTGATGCTTTTGAGCCACATGCTCCAAAACAAGTTTCTAAGAGCACGATCTGCATCAAAATCATGTTTTGACACTACGGGCTCCAGAATAGAGACATGCGTTTCAAAATCTTGTTGTGCCTCCAAACACCAATTTTGATGCTTCAAAACCGATGATTTTGAGGCATAAGCTCCAAAACAAGGTTCTAAGAGCACGATGTGCATCAAAATCAAATTTTGACGCTACCGTCTCCAGAATCAGGACTTGCCTCCAAACATCAATTTTGATGCTGCAAAATTTGGGCCTTTGAGGAACAATTTCTAAAATAGGTTTCTCAGAGCACAATGTGCATCAAAATTAAATTTTGATGCTACTGGCTCTAGAATCGGGGCTTGCATCTGGAAACCTTGTTGTGCCTCAAAACATTGATTCTGATGCTCTAAATCTGCAGCTTTTGAGGCACAAGCTTCGAATGAGGTTTTAAGAGCACGTTGTGCCCCAAAATTAGATTTTGATGCTAATGACTCTATAATCAGAACTTGCATCTTGAAACTTTATTGTGACTCCAAAAATTGATTTTGATGCTCCAACCTGGGGCTTTTGAGGCACAATTTCTAAAATAGGGTTCTAGGGGCACAATGTGCATCAAACTTGAATTTTGACGATACTGGCTTTAGAATAGGGGCTTGCATCTTGAAACCTTGTTGTGCCTCAAAATACTGATTTTGACTATCCGAAACTAGGGCTTTTGATGCACAAGTTTCAAAATGAGGTTCTAAGAGCACGATGTGCACCAAAATCAGATTTTGATGCTATTTACTCTAGAATCGGGACTTGCATCTTGAAACCTTGTTGTGCCTCCAAACATTGATTTTGATAGTCCAAAACTCAGTCTTCCGAGGCACAAGCTCTGAAATGAGCTTCTCAAAGAATGATGTGCGTCAAAATGGATTTTTGACGCTACTGGCTCCGGAATAGGGACTTGCGTTTTGAAAGCTTGTTGTGCCTCCAAACACCAATTTTGATGCTCCGAAACCGAAGATTTTGAGGCGTAAGCTGCAAAACAAGGTTCTAAGAGAATGAAGTGCATCAAAATAAAATTTTGACGCTACCGGCTCCAGAATCAGGACTACATCTTCAAACCTTGTTGTGCCTCCAAACATTTATTTTGATGCTCCAAAACTGGGGCTTTTGAGGCACATTTTTTAAAAGAGGGTTCTAAGAGCACAATGTGCATAAAAATTGAATTTTGATGCTACTGGCTCTAGAATCAGGGCTTGCATCTTCAAACCTTGTTGTACCTCAAAACACTAATTTTGATGCTTCGAAACCAGGGCTTTCGACGCAGAAGCTTCGAAATGAGATTCTAAGAGCACGATGTGCGCCAAAATCAAATTTTGACGGTATTGACTCTAGAATCAGGAGTTGTGTTTTGAAACCTTGTTGTGCCTCCGAACATTGATTTTGATGCTCGAAAACTGGGTATTTTGAGGCACAAGCATCAAATTGAGCTTCTAAGAGAATGAATTGCGTCAAAATGGAATTTTGATGCTACAGGCTCCAAAAACAAGGCTTTTGAGGCATAAACTCTAAAATGAGGTTCTAAGAACACCATGTTTGTCAAAATAATGTTTTGACGCTATCAGCTTGAGAATCGGGACTTGTGTCATGAAATCTCGTTGTGCCTTTAAACATTGATTTTGATGTTTTAAAATAGGAGCTTTTGACCCACATGCTCCAAAATGAGGTTCTAAGAGCATGATGTGCATCAAAATCATGTTCTGACACTACCAGCTCTGGAATAGAGACTTGCATCTTGAAATCTTGTTGTCTCTCCAAAGACCAATTTTGATGCTTTGAAACCGAAGATTTTGAGGCACAAGCTCCAAAACAAGGTTCTAAGAACACGATGTGCATCAAAATCAAATTTTGACACTACTGGCTCTAGAATCAGGACTTGCATCTTGAAACCTTGTTGTGCCTCCAAACATCGATTTTGATGCTCCAAAACTAGGGCTTTTGACTCACAATTTCTAAAATAGGATTTTAAGACCACAATTTGCATCAAAATTAAATTTTGATGCTACTGGCTTGAAAATGAGGTTCTAAGAGCACGATGTGCTCCAAAACCAGATTTTAAAGCTATTGACTCTAGAATTAGGACTTGCATCTTGAAACATTGTTGTGCCTCCATACATTTATTTTGATGGTCCAAAACTAGGTCTTTCAAGGCAGAAGCTCTTAAATGAGCTTGTAATAGAATGATGTGCATCAAAATACAGGCTTGGAAATAGGAACTTGCTTTTTGTAATCTTTTTGTGCGTTTATGATGTTCCAAATTAAGGGCTTTCAAGGCACAATTTCCGAAATGAAACTAAAGATTTTGAGCCATAAGCTCCAAAACAAGGTTCTAAGAGTATGACGTGCCTCAAAATCAAATTTTGATGCTACCGGCTCCAGAATCATAACTTGCATCTTGAAACCTTGTTGTGCTTCCAAACATCAATTTTGATGCTCCAAAACTAGGGCTTTTGAGGCCCAATTTCTAAAGCAGGGTTCTAAGAGCACAATGTGCATCAAAATTGAATTTTGATGCTACTGGCTCTAAAATCAGGGCTTGTATCTTGAAACCTTGACGTGCCTCAAAACATTGATTTTGATGCTCCGAAACTGGGGCTTTTTTGGCACAAGCTTCAAAATGAGGTTCTAAGACCACTATGTGAACCAAAATCAGCTTTTGACACTATTGAATTTAGAATTAGGACTTGCATCTTGAAACCTTGTTGTGCCTCAAAACATTGATTTTTACACTCGAAAACTGGGTCTTTCGAGGTACAAGCTTCGAAATGAGCTTCAAAGAGAATGGTGTGCGTCAAAATGTAATTTTGATGCTACAGACTCTGGAATAGGGACTTGCTTCTTGAAACCTTGTTGTGCCTTCTATGTAATTTCTAAAATAGGGTTCTAAGGGCACAATGTGCATCAAACTTGAATTTTGATGCTATTGGCTCTAGAATAGGGGCTTGCATCTTGAAACCTTGTTGTGCCTCAAAACACTGATTTTGATGATCTGAAACTAGGAATTTTGTGGCACAAGCTTTGAAATGAGGTTCTAAGAGCACGATGTGCACCAAAATGAGATTTTGATGCTATTGACTCTAGAATCGGGACTTGCATCTAGAAACCTTGTTGTGCCTCCAAACATTGATTTTGATGCTCCAAAACTGACTCTTTCGAGGTACAAGCTCTGAAATGAGCTTCCCAAAGAATGATGTGCGTCAAAATGAAATTTTGATGCTACTAGCTCTGGAATAGGGACTTGTTTCTTCAAACCTTGTTGTGACTCCAAACACTAATTTTTATGTTCCAAAAATGAGGCTTTTGAGTCACAACCTCCGAAATGAGGTTCTAAGAACACCATGTTTGTCAAAATAGTGTTTTGATGCTATCAGCTTGAGAATTGGGACTTGTGTCTTGAAACCTTGTTGTGCCTTTAAACATTGATTAGGGTGTTTTGAAACTGATGATTTTGAGGCATAAGCTCCAAAACAAGGTTCTAAGAAGATCATGTGCGTCAAAATCAAATTTTACCGCTACCGGCTCAAAAATCAGGACTTGCATTTTGAAACCTTGTTGTGCCTCCAAACATCAATTTTGATGCTCCAAAATTGGGGCTTTTGAGGCACAATTTTTGAAATAGGGTTCTAAGAGCACAATGTGCATCAAAATTAAATTTTGATGCTACTGGCTCAAGAATCGAGGCTTGCATCTTAAAACCTTGTTGTGCCTCAAAACATTGATTCTGATGCTATGAATCTGGTGCTTTTGAGGCACAAGCTTCGAATGAGGTTTTAAGAGCACGATGTGCGCCAAAATCATCTTTTGACGTTGTTGACTCTATAATCGGGAGTTGCATCTTGAAATTTTGTTGTGACTCCAAAAATTGATTTTGATTATCTGAAACCAGGGCTTTTGAGGCACAAGCTTCGAAATGAGGTTCTAAGAGCACGATGTGCACCAAAATCAAATTTTGATGCTATTGAATCTAGAATCGGGACTCGCATCTTGAAACCTTGGTGTGCCTCCTAACATTGATTTTGATGCTCCAAAACTGAGTCTTTCGAGGCACAAGCTCTAAAATGAGCTTCTTAAAGAATGATGTGCATGAAAATGAAATTTTGACTCTACTGGCTCCGGAATAGGGACTTGTTTCTTCAAATCTTGTTGTGCCTCAAAACATTGATTTTGATGTGCCAAAATCAGGGCTTTCAATGCACAATCTTCGAAATGACGTTCTAAGAGCATGATGTACATCAAAATTGAATTTAGACTCTACCCACTCTGGAATTGGGACTTGTGTCTTGAAACCTTCTTGTGACTCCAAACACTAATTTTTATCTTCCAAAAAAGAGGCTTTTGAGTCACAACCTCCGAAATGAGGTTCTAAGAACACCATGTTTGTCAAAATCGTGTTTTGATGCTATCAGCTTGAGAATCCAGACTTGTGTCTTGAATCCTTGTTGTGCCTTTAAACTAAAGGCTCGAGAATAAAGACTTGCGTCTCGGAAGCTTGTTGTGCCTCCAAACACCAATTTTGATGCTTGGAACCGATGATTATGAGGCATAAGCTCCAAAAAATGGTTCTAAGAGCATGATGTGCATCAAAATCAAATTTTGATGCTACTGACTCCAAAATCAGGACTTGCATCTTGAAACCTTGTTGTGCCTCCAAACATCGATTTTGAGGCTCCAAAACCGGGGCTTTTGAGGCACAATATCTGAAACAGGGTTCTAAGAGCACAATGCGCATTTTAATTTTGATGCTACTAGCTCTAGAATCTGAAACCTTGTTGTACCTCAAAACATTGATTCTGATGCTCTGAATCTTGGCCTTTTGAGGCACAAGCTTTGAATGAGGTTTTAAGAGCACAATGTGCGCCAAAATCAGATTTTGACGTTTTTGACAATATAATCGAGACTTGCATCTTGAAACTTTATTGTGACTCCAAAAATCCATTTTGATGCTCCAAAACTGGGGCTTTTGAGGCACAATGTGCATCAAACTTGAATTTTGTTTCGATTGCCTCTAGAATAGGGGCTTGCATCTTGAAACCTTGTTGTGCCTCAAAACACTAATTTTGATGATCTGAAACTAGGGCTTTTGAGGCACAGGCTTTGAAATGAGGTTCTAAGAGCATGATGTGCACCAAAATCCGATTTTGATGCTATTGACTCTAGAATCGGGACATGCATATTGAAACCTTGTTGTGCATCCAAACATTGATTTTGAAGCTCCAAAACTGAGTCTTTCGAGGCACAAGCTCTGAAATGATCTTCTTAATGTATGATGTGCATGAAAATGGAATTTTGATGCTACTGGCTCCAGAATAGGGACTTGTGTCTTGAAACCTTGTTGTGACTCCAAACACTAATTTTTATGTTCCACAAATGAGGGTTTTGAGTCACAACCTCTGAAATGGGGTTCTAGGGAACACAATGTCTGTCAAAATCGTGTTTTGATGCCTTTAGCTTGAGAATTGGGACTCTTGAAACCTTGTTGTGCCTTTAAACATTGATTTGGGTGTTTTGAAACTGGTGCTTTCAAGCCAAATGCTTAAAAATGAGTTTCTAAGAGCACGATGTGCATCAAAATCACGTTTTGACACTATAGGCTCTACAATAGGGACTTGCATTTTAAAAGCTTGTTGTGCCTCCGAACACCAATTTTGATGCTTTGAAACCGATGATTTTAAGGCATAAGCTCCAAAACAAGGTTCTAAGAGCACGATGTGCGTCAAAATGCCACCGGCTCAAAAATTAGAACTTGCATCTTCAAACCATGTTGTGCCTCCAAACATCGATTTTGATGCTACTGGCTCTAGAATAGGGGCTTGCATCTTGAAACATTTTTGTGCCTCAAAACACTAATTTTGATGATCCGAAACCAGGGCTTTTGAGGCACAAGTTTTGAAATGAGGTTCTAAGAGCACAATGTGAACCAAAATCAGATTTTGATGCTATTGGCTCTAGAATCGGGACTTGCATCTTGAAACCTTCTTGTGCCTCCAAACATTGATTTTGATGCTCCAAAACTGAGTCTTTCGAGGCACAAGCTCTGAAATGAGCTTCTCAAAGAATGATTTGAGTCAAAATGAAACTCGCTCCCGAATAGGGACTTGTGTCTTGAAACCTTTTTGTGACTCCAAACTCTAATTTTTATGTTCGAAAAATGAGGCTTCTGAGTCACAACATCCGAAATGAGGTTTTAAGAACACCATGTTTGTCAAAATCATGTTTTGATACTATCAGTTTGAGAATTGGGACTTGTGTTTTGAAACCTTCTTGTGCCTTTAGACATTGATTTGGGTGTTTTGAAATTGGTGCTTTTGAGCCACATGCTCTGAAATGAGTTTCTAAGAACACGATGTGCATCAAAATCATGTTTTGACACTACATACTCTGGAATAGGGACTTGCATCTCGAAAGCTTGTTGTGCCTCCAAACACCAATTTCGATGCTTCGAAACCGATGATTTTGAGGCATAAGCTCCAAAACAAGGTTCTAATAGCATGGTGTGTGTCAAAATCAAAATTTGACGCTACCAGCTCCAAAATCAGGACTTGCATCTAAAAACCTTGTTGTGCCTCCAGACATCGATTTTGATGCTCCAAACTTGGGGCTTTTGAGGCACAATTTCTGAAACAGGGTTCTAAGAGCACAATGTGCATCAAAAGTTAATTTTGATGCTACTTGCTCTAGTATTAGGGCTTGCATCTTGAAACCTTGTTTTACCTCAAAACATTGATTCTGATGCTCTGAATATGGGGCTTTTGAGGCACAAGTTTCGAATGAGGTTTTAAGAGAACGATGTGTGCCAAAATCAGATTTTGAAGCTATTGACTCCATAATCAGGACTTCCATCTTGAATCTTTGTTGTGACTCCAAAAATCAATTTTGATGCTCCAAAACTGGGGCTTTTGAGGCACAATTTCTAAAATAGGGTTCTAAGGGCACAATTTGTATCAAACTTGAGTTTTGATGCTACTGCCTTTAGAATAGGGGTTTGCATCTTGAAACATTGTTGTGCCACATAACACTGATTTTGATGATCCAAGAATAGGACTTTTGTGACAAAAGGTTCGAAATGAGGTTCTAAGAGCACAATGTGCACCAAAATCAGATTTTGATGCTATTGACTCTAGAATCGAGACTTGCATCTCGAAACCTTGTTGTGCCTCCAAACATTAATTTTGATGCTCCAAAACTGAGTCTTTCGAGGCACAAGCTCCAAAATGAGCTTCTCAAAGAATTATGTGCGTCAAAATGGAATTTTGATGCTATTGGCTTTCAAATAGGGACTTGTTTCTTCAAACGTTGTTTTGCCTCAAAACATTGATTTTGATGTGCCAAAATTAGGGCTTTCAAGGCACAATCTCCAAAATGAGGTTCTAAGAGCATGATGTACATCAAAATTGCATTTTGACTTTACCCACTCTGGAATTGCGACTTGTGTCTCGAAACCTTGTTGTGCCTTTAAACATTGATTTGGGTGTTTTGAAACTGGAGCTTTCGAACCACATGGTCTGAAATGAGTTTCTAAGAGCACAATGTGCATCAAAATCATGTTTTGACAATACAGGCTCTAGAATAGGGACTTGCATCTCGAAAGCTTGTTGTGCCTCCAAACACCAATTGTGATGCTTCGAAACCGATGATTTTGAGGCATAAGCAACAAAACAAGGTTCTAAGAGCACGATGTGCATCAAAATCAAATTTTGACGCTACCGGCTCTAGAATCAGGACTTGCATCTTGAAACCTTGTTGTGCCTCCAAACATCGATTTTGATGCTCCAAAATTGGTGCTTTTGAGGCATAATTTATGAAACAAGGTTCTAAGAGCACAATGTGCATCAAAATTAAATTTTGATACTGGCTCTAGATTCAGGGCTTGCATCTTGAAACCTTGTTGTGCCTCAAAAAATTGATTTTGATGCTCCGAATCCGAGGCTTTCGAGGTACAACCTTTGAAATGAGGTTCTAAAAGCATGATGTGCGCCAAAATCACATTTTGACGGTATTGACTCTAGAATCAGGACTTGCATCTTGAAACCTTCTTGTGCCTCCAAACATTGATTTTGATGCGCAAAAACTGGGTATTCCGAGGAGCAAGCCCCGAAACGAACTTCTAAGAGAATGATATGCGTCAAAATGGAATTTTGATGATACAGGCTCCAGAATAAGGACTTGCTTCTTTAAACCTTCTTGTGCCTCCAAACATTGATTTTGATGTTCCAAAATCGAGGCTTTCAAGACACAAGCTCCCAAATGAGGTTCTAAGAGCATGATGTACATCAAAATTGCATTTTGACTCTACCAACTCTAGAATAGGGACTTGCGTCTTGAAAGCTTGTTCTACCTCCAAACACCAATTTGATGCTTCAAAACCGAATATTTTGAAGCATAAGATCCAAAACAAGGTTCTAAAAGCACAGTGTGCATCAAAATCAAATTTTGATGCTACCGTCTCCAGAATCAGGACTTGTTTCTTGAAACCTTTTTGTGCCTCAAAACATTGATTTTCATGTGCCAATATCAGGGCTTTCAAGGCACAATCTCTGAAATGAGGTTCTAAGAGCATGATGTACATCAAAATTTCATTTTGACTCTACCCACTCTAGAATTGGGACTTGTGTCTTGAAACCTTGTTGTGACTCCAAACACTAATTTTTATGTTCCAAAAATGAGGCTTTTGAATCACAACCTCTAAAATGAGGTTCTAAGAATGCCATGTTTGTCAAAATCGTGTTTTGATGCTATCAGCTTGAGAATTGGGACTTGTGTCTTGAAACCTTATTGTGCCTTTAAACATTGATTTGGGTGTTTTCAAATTGGAGCCTTCGAGCAACATGCTCTGAAATGAATTTCTACAGGCTTTGGAATAGTGACTTGCATCTTGAAAGCTTGTTGTGCCTCCAAACACCAATTTTGATGCTTTGAAATTGATGATTTTGAGGCATAAGCTCCATAACAAGGTGCTAAGAGCATGATGTGCGTCAAAATCAAATTTTGACACTACCGCCTCCAGAATCAGGGCTTGCATCTTGAAACCTTGTTGTGCATCCAAACATCGATTTTGATGTGCCAAAACTGGGTTTTTGAGGCACAATTTCTAAAATAGGGTTTTAAGAATACAATGTGCATATTGGCTCTAGAATCTGGGCTTGCATCTTGAAACCTTGTTGTGCCTCAAAACATTGATTTTGATGCTCTGAATCTGGGGCTTTTGAGGCACAAGCTTTGAAATGAGGTTTTAAGAGCACGATGTGCGCCAAAATCAGATTTTGATGCTATTGACTTTAGAATCGGGACTTTCATCTTGAAACTTTGTTGTGATTCCAAAGATCGATTTTGATGCTCAAAACTAGGGCTTTTGAGGCACAATTTCTAAAATAGGGTTTTAAGGGCACAATGTGCATCAAACTTGAATTTTGATGCTACTGGCTTTAGAATAGGGGCTTGCATCTTGAAACCTTGTTGTGCCTCAAAACACTGATTTTGATGATCTGAAACCAAGGCTTTTGAGGCACAAGCTTCGAAATGAGGTACTAAGAGCATGATGTGCACCAAAATCAGATTTTGATGCTATTGACTCTAGAATAGGGACTTGCATATTGAAACCTTGTTGTGCCTCCAAAAATTGATTTTGATGCTCAAAAATTGGGTCCTTCTAGGTGCAAGCTCCAAAATGAGCTTCTCAGAAAAATGATGTGTGTCAAAATGAAATTTTGACGAAAGGCTCCGGAATAGGGACTTGCTTTTTGAAACCTTGTTGTGCCTCCAAACAAAGATTTTCATTTGCCAAAATCAGGCCTTTCAATGCACAAGCTCCAAAATAAGGTTCTAAGAGCACGATGTACATCAAAATTGCGTTTTGATGCTACCGACTTTGGAATTGGGAGTTGTGTCTGGAAACCTTGTTGTGCCTCCAAACACTAATTTTTATATTAAAAAAATGAGGCTTTTTAGGCACAACCTCTGAAATGAGGTTCTCAGAACACCATGTTTGTCAAAATCATGTTTTGATGCTATTTGCTTGAGAATCGGGACTTGTGTCTTGTAACCTTCTTGTGCCTTAGAACATTGATTTTGATGTTTTGAAACTGGACCTTTTGAGCCACACGCTGGGAAATGTGGTTCTAAGAGGATGATGCGCATCAAAATTACTTTTTAACACTACAACTCTAGAATAGGGACTTGCGTTTTGAAAGCTTGTTGTTCCTCCAAACACCAATTTTGATGCTCTGAAACCAAAGATTTTGACGCATAAGCTCCGAAACAAGGTTCTAAGAGAACGAAGTGCATCAAAATAAAATTTTGACCCTACCGGCTCCAGAATCAGGACTACATCTTCAAACCTTGTTGTGCCTCCAAACATCAATTTTGATGCTCCAAAATTGGCGCTTTTGAGGCACAATTTTTAAAAAAGGATTCTAAGAGCACAATGTGCATCAAAATTGAATTTTGATGCTACTGGCTCTAGAATCAAGGCTTGCATCTTGAAATCTTGTTGTGCCTCAAAACACTGATTTTGATGCTTTGAAACCAGGGCTTTTGACGCACAAGCTTTGGAATGAGGTTCTAAGAGCACGATGTGGATGTGCGCCAAAATCAGATTTTGACGCTATTGACTCTAGAATGAGTTTCTAAGATCACGATGTGCATCAAAATCATGTTTTGACACTAGAGGCTCTGGAATAGGGACTTCCATCTCGAAAGCTTGTTGTGCCTCCAAACACCAATTTTGATGTTTTGAAACCGATAATTTTGAGGCATAAGCTCCAAAACAAGGTTCTAAGAGCACGATGTGCGTCAAAATCAAATTTGACGCTTTGGGCTCCAGAATCAGGACTTGCATCTTGAAACCTTGTTGTGCCTCTAAACATCAATTTTGATTCTCCAAAATTGGGGCTTTTGAGGCACAATTTTTGAACCAGGGTTCTAAGAGCACAATGTGCATTTTAATTTTGATGCTACTGGCTCTAGAATCAGAGCTTGCATCTTGAAACCTTGTTGTGCCTCAAAACATTGATTCTGATGCTCTGAATCTGGGGCTTTTGAGGCACAAGCTTCGAATGAGATTTTAAGAGCACGATGTGCGCAAAAATCTGATTTTGACCCTTTCGATTCTATAATCCGGACTTGCATCTTGAAACTTTGTTGTGACTCAAAAAATCAATATTGATGCTCCAAAACTCGGGCTTTTGAGGCACAATTTCTAAAATAGGGTTCTAAGGGTACAATGTTCATCAAACTTGAATTTTGATGCTACTGGCTCTAGAATAGGGGCTTTCATCTTGAAACCTTGTTCTGGCTCATAACACTCATTTTGATGATCCGAAACCAGGGGTTTTGAGGCACAAGCTTCGAAATGAGGTTCTAAGAGCAAGGATTTTGATGCTATTGACTCTAGAATCGGGACTTGCATCTTGAAACCTTGTTGTGCCTCCAAACATTGATTTTGATGCTCCAAAACTGAGTCTTTCGAGGCAAAGGCTTTGAAATGAGGTTCTCAAAGAATGATATGCGTCAAAATGAAATTTTGACACTACTGGCTCCGGAATAGGGACTTGTTTCTTGAAACCTTGTTTTGCCTCAAAACATTGATTTTGATGTGTCAAAACAAGGGCTTTCAAGGCACAATCTCCGAAATGAGGTTCTAAGAGCATGATGTACATCAAAATTGCATTTTGACTCTACCCACTCTGGAATTGGGACTTGTGTCTTGAAACCTTGTTGTGACTCCAAACACTAATTTTAATGTTCCCAAAATGAGACTTTTGAGTCACAACCTCCTACATGAGGCTCTAAGAACACCATGTTTGTCAAAATCGTGTTTTGATGCTATCTGCTTGAGAATTGGGACTTATGTCTTGAAACTTTATTGTGCCTTTAAACACTGAGTTGGGTGCTTTGAAACTGGTGCTTTTGAGTCACATGCTTCGAAACGAGTTTGTAAGAGCACGATGTGCATCAAAATCACGTTTTGACACTACATGCTTCGGAATAGGAACTTGTGTCTCGATAGCTTGTTGTGCCTCCAAACACCAATTTTGATGCTTTGAAACTGATGATTTTGAGGCATAAGCTCCAAAACAAGGTTCTAAGAGCACGACGTGCATGAAAATCAAATTTGATGCTTTGCGCTCTAGAATTAGCACTTGCATCTTGAAACCTTGTTGTGCCTCTAAACATTGATTTTGATGCTCCAAAATTTATGCTTTTGAGGCACAATTTCTGAAACAGGGTTCTAAGAGCACAATGTGCATTTTAATTTTGATGCTACTGGCTCTAGAATCAAGGCTTGCATCTTCAAACGTTGTTGTGCCTCAAAAAATTTATTCTAATGCTCTGAATCTGGGGCTTTTGAGGCACAAGCTTCGAATGAGGTTTTAAGAGCACGATGTGTGCCAAAATCAGATTTTGACGCTTTAGATTCTATAATCAGGACTTGCATCTTGAAATTTTGTTGTGACTCCAAAAATCCATTTTGATGCTCCAAAACTGGGGCTTTTGAGGCACAATTTCTAAAACAGGGTTCTAAGGGCACAATGTGCATCAAACTCAAATTTTGATGCTACTAGCTCTAGATTATGGGCTTGCATCTTGAAACCTTATTGTGCTTCAAAACACTCATTTTGATGATCTAAAACTAGGGCTTTTGAGGCACTACCTTCGAAATGAGGTTCTAAGAGCACCATGTTCAACAAAATCAGATTTTGATGCTATTGACTCTAGAATCGGGACTTGCATCTTGAAACCTTGTTCTGCCTCCAAACATTGATTTTGATGCTCCAAAACTGAGTCAAAATCAGGGCTTTCAAGGCACAATCTCTGAAATGAGGTTATAAGAGCATGATGTACATCAAAATTGCATTTTGACTCTACCCACTCTAGAATTGGGACTTGTGTCTTGAAATCTTGTTGTGACTCCAAACACTAATTTTTATGTTCCAAAAATGAGGCTTTTGAGTCACAACCTCCTAAATGAGGTTCTAAGAACACCATGTTTGTCAAAATCGTGTTTTGATGCTATAAGCTTGAGAATTGGGACTTGTGTCTTGAAACCTTGTTGTGCCTTTAAACATTGAGTTGGGTGTTTTTAAACTGGTGCTTTCGAGCCACATGCTCCGAAACAAGTTTCTAAGAGCACGATGCGCATCAAAATCACATTTTGACACTACAAGCTCCGGAATAGGGACTTGCATCTCGAAAGCTTGTTGTGCCTCCAAACACCAATTTTGATGCTTCAAAACTGATGATTTTTAGGCATAAGCTCCAAAACAAGGTTCTAAGAGCAAAATGTGCATCAAAATCAAATTTTGATGCTACCGGCTCTAGAATCAGGACTTGCATCTTGAAACCTTGTCATGCCTCGAAACATTGATTTTGATGCTCCAAAATTGGGGCTTTTGAGGCACAATTTCTGAAACAGGCTTCTAAGAGTACAATGTGCATCAAAATTAAATTTTGATGCTACTGGCTCTAGAATTGGGGCTTGCATCTTGAAACCTTGTTGTGCCTCAAAAAATTGATTCTGAAGCTCTGAATCTTGGGCTTTTGAGGCACAAGCTTCGAATGAGGTTTTAAGAGCAATATGTGCTCCAAAAATCAATTTTGATGCTCCAAACCTAGGGCTTTGATGCTATCGGCTTGAGAATTGGGACTTGTGTCTTGAAACCTTGATGTGCCTTTAAACATTGAGCTAGGTGTTTTCAAACTAGTGCTTTCGAGCCACATGCTCCGAAACGAGTTTCTAAGAGCACAATGTGCATCAAACTCATGTTTTGACACTACAAGCTCTGGAATAGGGAGTTGCGTCTCGAAAGCTTGTTGTGCCTCCAAACACCAATTTTGATGCTTCGAAACCGATGATTTTGAGGCATAAGCTCCAAAACAAGGTTCTAAGAGCAAAATGTGTGTCAAAATCAAATTTTGATGCTACCACCTATAGAATTAGGACTTGCGTCTTGAAACCTTGTTGTGCCTCCAAATATCAATTTTGATAATCCAAAACTGGGACTTTTGAGGCACAATTTCTAAAACAAGGTTCTAAGAGCACAATGTGCATTTTAATTTTGATGCTATTGGCTCTAGAATCAAGGCTTGCATCTTGAAACCTTGTTGTGCCTCAAAACATTGATTTTGATGATCTGAATCTGGGGCTTTTGAGTCACAAGCTTCGAATGAGGTTTTAAGAGCACGATGTGCGCCAAAATCAGATTTTGACGCTTTTGACTCTATAATCGAGACTTGCATCTTGAAACTTTATTGTGACTCCAAAAATCCATTTTGATGCTCCAAAACTGGGTCTTTTGAGGCACAATTTGCATCAAACTTGAATTTTGACGCTACTCGCTCTAGAATAGGGGCTTGCATCTTGAAACCTTGTTGTGCCTCAAAACACTGATTTTGACGATCTGAAACCAGGCCTTTTGAGGCACAAGCTTTAGAATGAGGGTCTAAGTGCACAATGTGCACCAAAATTAGATTTTGGTGCTATTTACTCTAGAATCGGGACTTGCATATTGAAACCTTGTTGTGCGTCCAAACATTGATTTTGATTCTCCAAAATTGAGTCTTTCGATGCACAAGCTCTGAAATGATCTTCTCAAAGAATGATGTGCATCAAAATGAAATTTTGATGCTACTGGCTCCAAAATAAGGACTTGTTTCTTGAAACCTTGTTGTGCCTCAAAACATTGATTTTGATGTACCAAAATTAGCTTTCAAGGCACAATCTCTGAAATGAGGTTCTAAGAGCATGATGTACATCAAAATTTCATTTTGACTCTATCGACTCTGAAATTCGGACTTGTGTCTTGAAACCTTGTTATGACTCCAAACACTAATTTTTATGTTCCAAAAATGAGGCTTTTGAGTCACAACCTCCTAAATGAGGTTCTAAGAACACCATGTTTGTCAAAATCGTGTTTTGATTCTATCAGCTTGAGAATTGGGACTTGTGTCTTCAAACCTTGTTGTGGCTTTGAACATTGAGTTGGGTGTTTTGAAACTGGTGCTTTCGAGCCACATGCTCCGCAACAAGTTTCTAAGAGCACGATGTGCATCAAAATCATGTTTTGACACTACAAGCTCTAGAATAGGGACTTGCGTCTCGAAAGCTTGTTGTGCCTCCAAACACCAATTTTGATGCTTCAAAACCGAAGATTTTGAGGCATAAGCTCTAAAACAAGGTTCTAAGAGCACGATGTGCGTGAAAATCAAATTTTGACGCTACCGCCTCCAGAATCAGGACTTGCACCTTGAAACCTTGTTGTGCCTCCAAACATTGATTTTGATGCTCCAAAATTGGGGCTTTTGAGGCACAATTTCTGAAATAGGGTTCTAAGAGCACAATGTGCATCTACTGGCTCTAGAATCAAGGTTTGCATCCTAAAACCTTGCTGTGCCTCAAAACATTGATTTTTAAGCTCTAAATTTGGGGCTTTTAAGGGACACGCTTCAAATGAGGTTTTAAGAGAATGATGTGCACCAAAATCAGATTTTGACACTTTTGACTCTATAATCGGGACTTGCATCTTGAAACTTTATTGTGACTCTAAAAATTGATTTTGATGCTCCAAAACTGGGGCTTTTGAGACACAATTTCTAAAACAGGGTTCTAAGGGCACAATGTGAATCAAAATTTAATTTTGATGCTACTGGCTCTAGAATAGGGGCTTGCATCTTGAAACCTTGTTGTGCCTCAAAACAATGATTTTGATGATCTGAAACAAGGGATTTTGAGGCACAAGCTTTGAAATGAGGTTCTAAGAGCACGATGTGCACCAAAATCAGATTTTGATACTATTGACTCTAGAATCGGGACTTGCATATTGAAACCTTGTTGTATCTCCAAACATTGATTCTGATGCTCCAAAACTAAGTCTTTCGAGGCACAAGCTCTGAAATGAGCTTCTCAAAGAATGATGTGCATCAAAATGAAATTTTGACGCTACTGGCTCTAGAATAGGGACTTGTTTCTTGAATCCTTGTTGTGTCTTTAAACATTGATTTGGGTGTTTTCGAACTGGTGCTTTCGAGCCACATGATCCGAAATGAGTTTCTAAGATCACGATGTGCATCAAAATCACATTTTGATAGTACAGGCTCCGGAATAGGGACTTGCATCTCGAAAGCTTGTTGTGCCTCCACACACCAATTTTGATGCTTCAAAATCGATGATTTTGAGGCATAAGCTCCAAAACAAGGTTCTAAGAGCATGATATGCGTCAAAATCAAATTTGAAGCTACGGGCTCCAGAATCAATACTTGCATCTTGACGCTATTGGCTCCAGAATAGGGACTTGTTTCTTGAAAGTTTGTTGTGCCTCAAAACATTGATTTTGATGTGCCAAAATTAGGGCTTTCAAGGCACAATCTCCGAAATGAGGTTCTAAGAGCATGATGTACATCAAGGTAACAAGGCACAATTCCCAATTCAAGAGTTGGTAGCATCATAACGCAATTTTGATGTACATCGTGCTCTTAGAACCTCATTTCGGAGCTTGTGCCTTGAAATCCCTGATTTTGGATAATCAAAATTAGTGTTTGGAGGCACAACAAGGTTTCAAGAGGCAAGTCCCTATTCCAGAAAATGTAATTTTGATGCACATCATGGTCTTAGAACCTCATTTCATAGCATGGCTCGAAAGCTCGAGTTTCAAAACATCAAAATCAATGTTTAAAGACAGAACAAGGTTTCAAGGAACAAGTCCCAATTCCAAAGTCGATAGCATCAAAACACAATTTTGATGTACATCGTACTCTTAGAACCTCATTTCAGAGCTTGTGCCTTGAAAGCCATGTTTTGGAACATCAAAATCAGTGTTTGGAGGCATAACAAAGTTTCAAGATGCAAGTCCCGCTTCTAGAGTCAATAGCATCAAAATCTAATTTTGGCGCACATGGTGCTCTTAGAACCTTATTTCGGAGTGTGTGGCTCGAAAGCTCTAGTTTCAAAACATCAAAATCAATGTTTACAGGCACACCAAGGTTTCAAGACACAAGTCCCGATTCTCAAGTTCATAGCGTCAAAACATGATTTTGATGAACATGGTGATCTTAGAACCTCATTTAGAGGTCGTGCCTCAAAAGTCTCATTTTGGAGTATAAAAATTAGTATTTGGAGGCACAACAAGGTTTCAAGACACAATTCCCAATTCCAGAGTCGGTAGTATCAAAATGGATTTTTTATGTACATCTACTCTTAGAACCTCATTTCGGAGCTTGTGCTATGAAAGCCCTACTTTTGGAACATGAAAATGAATGTTTTGAGGCACAACAATGTTTCAAAAAGCAAGTCCCTATTCCAGATCCTATAGCACATGATTCTCTTAGAAGTTCATTTTAGAGCTTGTGCCTCGAAAGACCCAGTGCATCTTGAAACCTTGTTGTGCCTCAAAACATTGATTTTGATGATCAGAAACCAAGGCTTTTGAGGCACAAGCTTCGAAATGAGGTTCTAAGAGCACGATGTGCACCAAAATCAGATTTTGATGCCATTGACTCTAGAATTGGGACTTGCATCTTGAAACATTGTTGTGCCTACAAACATTGATTTTGATGCTCCAAAACTGAATCTTTTGAGGCACAAGCTCTACAATGAGCTTCTCAAAGAATGATGTGCGTCAAAATGAAATTTTGATGCTACTGGCTCAGGAATAGGGACTTGTTTCTTGAAACCTTGTTTTGCCTCGAAACATTGATTTTGATGTGAAAAAATAAGGGCTTTCAAGGGACAATCTCCGAAATGAGGCTCTAAGAGCATGATGTACATCAAAATTGCATTTTGACTCTACCCACTCTGGAATTGGGACTTGTGTCTTGAAATCTTGTTGTGACTCCAAACACTAATTTTTATGTTCCAAAAATGAGGCTTTTGAGTCACAACCTCCTAAATGAAGTTCTAAGACCACCATGTTTGTCAAAATCTTTTTTTGATACTATGAGCTTGAGAATTGGGACTTGTGTCTTGAAACCTTGTTGTGCCTTTAAACATTGACTTGGGTGTTTTGAAACTAGTGCTTTCGAGCCACATGCTCCAAAATGAGTTTTTAAGAGCACGATGTGCATCAAAATCACATTTTGACACTACAGGCTCTAGAATAGGGAATTCAGTCTCGAAAGCTTGCAAATTTTGATGCTTGGAAACCAATGATTTTGAGGCATAAGCTCCAAAACAAGGTTCTAAGAGCACGATGTGCATCAAAATCAAATTTTGATGCTACCGGTTCTAGAATCAGGACTTGCACCTTGAAACCTTGTTGTGCCTCCAAACATCGATTTTGATGGTCCAAAATTGGGGCTTTTGAGGCACAATTTCTAAAATAGGGTTCTAAGAGCACAATGTGCATCAAAATTAAATTTTGATGCTACTAAATCAATGCTTTGAGGCACAACAAGGTTTCAAGAAACAAGTCCCTATTCCAAAGCCAGTAGTGTCAAAATTCCCATTTTGATGGACATCATTTTTGAGAAGCTCATTTCATAGCTTGTGCCTCGAAAGACTCAATTTTGGAGCATCAAAATCAATGTTTGGAGGGACAACAAGGTTTCAAGATGCAACTCCCGATTCTAGAGCCAATAGCATCAAAATCTATTTTTGATGCACATCGTTCTCTTAGAACCACATTTCGAAGCTTGTGCCTCAAAAGCCCTAGTTTCGGATCATCAAAATCAGTGTTTTGAGGCAAAACAAGGTTTCAAGATACGATCCCCCATTCTAGAGCCAATAGCATGAAAATTCAATTTTAATGCACATTGTGGCCTTAGAACCCTGTTTTAGAAATTGTGCCTCAAAAGCCCGAGTTTTGGAGCATCAAAATCGATTTTTGGAGTCACAACAAAATTTCAAGATGCAAGTCCCGATTATAGAGTCAATAGCGTCAAAATCTGATTTTGGCGCACATTGTGCTTTTAAAACCTCATTCGAAGCTTGTGCCTCAAAAGCCCCAAATTTAGAGCATCAGAATCAATGTTTTGAGGCACAACAAGGTTTCAAGATGCAAGCGTCGATTCTAGAGCCAGTAGCATCAAAATTTAATTTTGATGCACATTGTGTTCTTAGAACCTTATTTTGGAGTTTATGCCTCAAAATCATCAGTTTCAAAGCATCAAAATTGGTGTTTGGAGGCACAACAAGCTTTCGAAAAGCAAGTCCCTGTTTTGGAGCCTGTAGTGTCAAAACATGATCTTGATGCAGATCATGCTCTTAGAAACTCATTTCGAAGCATGTGGCTCGAAAGCACTAGTTTCAAAACACCCAAATCAATGTTTAAAGGCTCCACAAGGTTTCAAGACACAAGTCCCAATTCTCAAGCTGATAGCATCAAAACACAATTTTGACAAACATGGTGTTCTTAGAACCTCATTTCGGAGGTTGTGAATCAAAAGCCTCATTTTTGGAAAACAAAAATAAGTGTTAGGAGTCACAACAAGGTTTTGAGAAACAAGTCCCAATTCCAAAGTGAGTAGATTCAAAATGCAATTTTGATGTACATCATGCTCTTAGAACCTCATTTCAGAGATTGTACCTTGAAAGCCCTGATTTTGGCACATCAAAATCAATGTTTTGAGGCACAACAAGGTTTCAAGAAACAAGTCCCTATTCCAGAGCCAATAGCGTCAAAATTCCATTTTGACGCACATCATTCTTTGAGAAGCTCATTTCAAAGCTTGTGTCTCGAAAGACTTAGTTTTGGAGCAACAAAATCAATGTTTAGAGGCACAACAAGGTTTCAAGATGCAAGTCCCGATTCTAGACTCAATAGCATCAAAATCTGATTTTGGTGCGCATCGTGCTCTTAGAACCTCATTTCGAAGCTTGTGCCACAAAAGCCCTGGTTTCAGATAATCAAAATCAGTGTTTTGAGGCACAACAAGGTTTCAAGATGCAAGCCCCTATTCTAGATCCAGTAGCATCAAAATTTAATTTTGATGCACATTGTGCTCTTAGAACCCTGTTTCAGAAATTGTTCCTCAAAAGGTCCAATTTTGGAGCATCAAAATCGATGTTTGGAGGTACAACAAGGTTTCAAGATGCAAGACCTGATTCTAGAGCCAAATAAATGCTTAAAGGCACAACAAATTTTTAAGACATAAGTCCCAATTCTCAAGCTGATAGCATCAAAACACGAATTTGACAAACATGGTGTTCTTGGAACCTCATTCCGGAGGTTGTGACTCAAAAGCCTCATTTTTGGAACATAAAAATTAGTGTTTAGAGTCACAACAAGGTTTCAAGACACAAGTCCCAATTCCAAAGTGGGTTGATTCAAAATGCAATTTTGATGTACATCATGCTCTTAGAACCTCATTTCAGAGATTGTGCGTTAAAAGCCTTGATTTTGGCACATCAAAATCAATGTTTTGAGGCACAATAAGGTTTCAAGAAACAAGTCCCTATTCCAGAGCTAGTAGCATCAAAATTCCATTTTGACGCACATCATTCTTTGAGAAGCTCATTTTAGAGCATCTGCCTTGAAAGACTCAGTTTTGGAGCATCAAAATCAATGTTCGGAGGCACAACAAGGTTTCAAGATGGAAGTCCTGATTCTAGAGTCAATAGCATCAAAATCTGATTTTGGTGCACATCGTGCTCTTAGAACCTCATTTCAAAGCTTGTGCCTCAAAAGCCCTGGTTTCGGATCATCAAAATTAGTGTTTTTAAGCACAACAAGGTTTCAAGATGCAAGCCCCCATTCTAGAGCCAGTATCATCAAAATTCAAGTTTGATGCACATTGTGCTTTTAGAACCCTATTTTAGAAATTGTGCCTCAAAAGCCGCAGTTTTGGAGCATGAAAATCGATTTTTGGAGTCACAACAAAGTGTCAAGATGCAAGTCCCGACTATAGAGTCAATTGCATCAAAATCTAATTTTGGTGCACATCGTGCCCTTAAACCCTCATTTGAAGCTTGTGCCTCAAAAGCCCCAGATTCAGAGCATCAGAAGCAATGTTTTTAGGCACAACAAGGTTTCAAGATGCAAGCCTCAATACTAAAGCGAGTAGAATCAAAATTTAATTTTGATGCACATGATGCTCTTAGAACCCTATTTCAAAAATTGTGCCTCAAAAGCCCCAATTTTGGAGCATCAAAATCGATGTTTGGAGGCACAACAAGGTTTCAAGATGCAAGTCCTGATTCTGGAGCCGGTTGGATCAAAATTTGATTTTGACGTGCATCATGCTCTTAGAACCTTGTTTTGGAGCTTATGCCTCAAAATCATCAGTTTCGAAGCATCAAAATTGGTGTTTGGAGGCACAACAAGCTTTCGAGACGCAAGTCCCTATTCCGGAGCCTGTAGTGTCAAAACATGATTTTGATGCACATCATGCTCTTAGAAACTCATTACGGAGCATGTCGCTCGAAAGATCAATTTCAAAACATGCAAATCAATGTTTAAAGGCACAACAAGGTTTCAAGACTGAGTCTTTCGAGGCACAAGCTCTGAAATGAGGTTCTCAAGGAATGATATGCGTGAAAATGAAATTTTGATGCTATTGGCTTCGGAATAGGGACTTGTTTCTTGAAACCTTGTTGTGCCTAAGAAACACTGATTTTGATGTGCCAAAATCAAGGCTTTCAAGGCACAATCTCCAAAATGAGGTTCTAAGAGCATGATGTACATCAAAATTGCATTTTGACTCTACCCACTCTGGAATTGGGACTTGTGTCTTGAAACCTTGTTGTGACTCCAAACACTAATTTTTATGTTCCAAAAATGAGGCTTTTGAGTCACAACCTCTAAAATGAGGTTCTAAGAACACCATGTTTGCCAAAATCATGTTTTGATTCTATTAGCTTGGGAATTGGGAATTGTGTCTTGAAACCTTGTTGTGCCTTTAAACATTTATTTGGGTGTTTTTAAACTGGTGCTTTCGACCCAGATGCTCCAAAATGAGTTTCTAAGAGCATAATGTGCATCAAAATCAAGTTTTGACACCATAGTCTCCGAAATAGGGACTTGCATCTCGAAAGCTTGTTGTGCCTCCAAACACCAATTTTGATGCTTCGAAACCAATGATTTTGAGTCATAAGCTCCAAAACAAGGTTCTAAGAGCAGGATGTGCGTCAAAATAAAATTTTGATGCTACTGGCTCCAGAATCAGGACTTTCATCTTGAAACCTTGTTTGAAACCTTGTTGTGCCTCCAAACATCGATTTTAATGCTCCAAAATTGTGGCTTTTGAGGCACAATTTCTGAAATAGGGATCTAAGAGCACAATGTGCATCAAAATTAAATTTTGATGCTACTGGCTCTAGAATTGGGGTTTGTATTTTGAAACCTTGTTGTGCCTCAAAACATTGATTCTGATGCTCTGAATCTGGGGCTTTTGAGGCACAAGCTTCGAATGAGGTTTTAAGAGCACGATGTGCGCCAAAATCAGATTTTGACGCTATTGACTCTATAATCGGAACTTGCATCTTGAAACTTGGTTGTGACTCCAAAAATTGATTTTGATACTCCAAAACTGGGGCTTTTGAAGCACAATTTAGAATACGGGCTTGCATCTTGAAACCTTGTTGTGCCTCAAAAAACTGATTTTGATGATCCGAAACCAGGGCTTTTGAGGCACAAGCTTTGAAATGAGGTTCTAAGAGCATGATGTGCACCAAAATCAAATTTTGATGCTATTGACTGTAAAATCGGGACTTGCATCTTGAAACCATGTTTTGCCTCACAACATTGATTTTGATGCTCCAAAACTGAATCTTTCGAGGCACAAGCTCTGAAATGAGCTTCCCAAAGAGTGATGTGCATCAAAATGGAATTTTGACGCTACTGGCTCTGGAATAGGGACTTGTTTCTTGAAACCTTGTTGTGCATCAAACCATTAATTTTGATGTGCCAAAATCAGGGCTTTCAAGGCACAATCTCCGAAATGAGGTTCTAAGAGCATGATGTACATCAAAACTTTATTTTGACTCTACCCTCTTTGGAATTGGGACTTGTGTCTTAAAACCTTGTTGTGACTCCAAACACTAATTTTTATGTTCCAAAAATGAGGCTTTTGAGTCACAACCTACGAAATGAGGTTCTAAGAACACCATGTTTGTTAAAATCATATTTTGATGCTATCAACTTGAGAATTGGGACTTGTGTTATGAAACCTTGTTGTGGCTTTTAACATTGAATTGGGTGCTTTGAAACTGGTGCTTTTGAGCCACGTGCTCTGAAACAAGTTTCTAAGGGCACAATATGCATCCAAATCATGTTTTGACCCTACAGGCTCCAGAATAGGGACTTGCGCCTCGAAAGCTTGTTGTGCCTCCAAACAAAAATTTTGATGCTTCGAAACTGATGATTTTGAGGCATAAGCTGCAAAATAGGGTTCTAAGAGCACGATGTGCGTCAAAATCAAATTTTGAAGCTACCGGCTCCAGAATCAGAACATGTATCTTGAAACCTTGTTGTGCCTCCAAACATCGATTTTGATGCTCCAAAATTGGGGCTTTTGAAGCACAATTTCTGAAATAGGGTTCTAAGAGCACAATGTTCATCAAAATTAAATTTTGATGCTACTGGCTCTAGAATTGCGACTTGCATCTTGAAACCTTGTTGTGCCTCAAAACATTGATTCTAATGCACTGAATCTGGGGCTTTTGAGGCTTTTGAGGCACAAGCTTTGAATGAGGTTTTAAGAGCACGATGTGCACCAAAATCAGATTTTGACACTTTTGACTGTATAATCGGGACTTGCATCTTGAAACTTTGTTGTGACTCCAAAAATCAATTTTGATGCTCCAAAACTGGGGGTTTTGAGGCACAAATTCTCAAACAGGGTTCTAAGGACACAATGTGCATCAAACTTGAATTTTGATGCTACTGGCTCTAGAATAGGTGCTTGCATCTTGAAACCTTGTTGTGCCTCAAAACACTAATTTTGAGTAATAGGGACTTGTTTCTTGAAATGTTGTTGTGCCTCAAAACATTGATTTTGATGTGCCAAAATTAGGGCTTTCAAGGCACAATCTCCGAAATGAGGTTCTAAGAGCATGATGTACATCAAAATTGCATTTTGACTCTACCCTCTCTGTAATTGGGACTTGTGTCTTGAAACCTTGTTGTGACTCCAAACACTGATTTTTATATTCCGAAAATGAGGCTTTTGAGTCACAACCTCCGGAATGAGGTTCTAAGAACACCATGTTTGTCAAAATCGTGTTTTGATGCTAACAACTTAAAAATTAGGACTTATGTATTGAAACCTTGTTGTGCCTTTAAGCATTGATTTGGGTGTTTTGAAACTGGTGCTTTCTTGCCACATGCTCTGAAACAAGTTTCTAAGAGCACGATGTGCATCAAAATCATGTTTTGACACTACAGTCTCCGGAATAGTGACTTGCATCTCGAAAGTTAGTTGTATCTCCAAACACCAATTTTGCATCTTCGAAACCAATGATTTTGAGGCATAAGCTCCAAAACAAGGTTCTAAGAGCATGATGTGTGTCAAAATCAAATTTTAATGCTACCGGCTCTAGAATCAGGACTTGCATCTTGAAACCTTGTTGTGCCTCCAAACATCGATTTTGATGCTCCAAAATTGGAGATTTTGAGGCACAATTTTTGAAACAGAGTTCTAAGAGCACAATGTGCATCCTGTTTGAATTTTGATGCTACTGGCTCTAGAATGGGGGCTTGCATCTTGAAACCTTGTTGTGCCTCAAAACATTGATTCTGATGCTCTGAATTTGGGGCTTTTGAGGCACAAGCTTCAAATGAGGTTTTAAGAGCATGATGTGCACTAATATCAGATTTTGATGCTATTGACTCTATAATCGGGACTTGCATCTTGATACTTTGTTGTGACTCCAAAAATCCATTTTGATGCTCCAAAACTGGGGGTTTTGAGGCACAATTTCTAAAACAGGGTTCTAAGGGCACAATGTACATCAAACTTGAATTTTGATGCTACTGGCTCTAGAATAGGGGCTTCCATCTTGAAACCTTATTGTGCCTCAAAAAACTGATTTTGATGATCCAAAACCAGGGCTTTTTGAGGCACAAGCTTCGAAATGAGGTTCTAAGAGCAGAATGTGCACCAAAATCAGATTTTGATTCTAGTCACTCTAGAATCAGGACTTGCATCTTGAAACCTTGTTGTGCCTCCAAACATTGATTTTGATGCTCCAAAACTGAGTCTTTCGAAGCACAAGCTCCGAAATGAGCTTCTCAAAGAATGATGTGCATCAAAATTACTTGTTTTTTGAAACCCTTTTTGTGCCTGAAAACATTGATTTTGATGTGGCAAAATCAGGGCTTTCAAGGCACAATCTCTGAAATGAGGTTCAAAGAGCATGATGTACATCAAAATTGCATTTTGACTCTACCCACTCTAAAATTATGACTTGTGTCTTGAAACCTTGTTGTGACTTCGAACACCAATTTTTATGTTCCAAAAATGAGGCTTTTGAGTCACAACCTCTGAAATGAGGTTCTAGGGAAATTGTGTTTTGATGTTATCAGCTTGAGAATTGGGACTTGTGTCTTGAAACCTTGTTGTGCCTTTAAACATCGATTTTGATGCTTCAAAACTGGAGCTTTTGAAGCACAATTTCTAAAACAGGGTTTTAAGAGCACAATGTACACCAAAATTAAATTTTTATGCTATTGGCTCTAGAATCGGGGCTTGCATCTTGAAACCTTGTTGTGCCTCAAAACATTGATTCTGATGCTCTGAATCTGGGGCTTTTGAGGCACAAGCTTCGAATGAGGTTTTAAGAGCACAATGTGTGCCAAAATCAGATTTTGACGCTATTGACTCTATAATCGGGAATTGAATTTTGAAACTTTGTTGTGACTCCAAAAATAGATTTTGATGCTCCAAAACTGGGGCTTTTGAGGCACAATTTCTAAAGTAGGGTTCTAAGGGCACAATGTGCATCAAACTTGAATTTTGATGCTACTAGCTCTAGAATAGGTGCTTGCATCTTGAAACCTTGTTGTGCCTCAAAACATTGATTCTGATGCTCTGAATCTGGGGCTTTTGAGGCACAAGCTTTGAATGAGGTTTTAAGAGCATGATGTGCGCCAAAATAAGATTTTGACACTATTGACTCGATAATCGGGACTTGCATCTTGAATCTTTGTTGTGACTCCAAAAATAAATTTTGATGCTCCAAAACTAAGGCTTTTGACGCACAATTTCTAAAATAGGATTCTAAGGGCATAATGTGCATCAAACTTGAATTTTGATGCTACTGCCTCTAGAATAGGGGTTTGCATCTTGAAACCTTGTTGTGCCTCATAATACTGATTTTGATGATCCGAAAATAGGGCTTTTGAGGCACAAGCTTCGAAATGAGGTTCTAAGAGCACTATGTGAACCAAAATCAGATTTTGATGCTATTGTCTCTAGAATCAGGACTCGCATCTTGGAACCTTGTTGTACCTCGAAACATTGATTTTGATGCTCCAAAACTGAGTCTTTCGAGGCACAAGCTCTGAGATGAGCTTCTCAAACAATGATATGCGTGAAAATTAAATTATGTCTCTACTGGCCCCGGAATAGGGACTTGTTTCTTGAAACCTTTTTGTGCCTCAAAACATTGATTTTGATTCGCCAAAATCAAGGCTTTCAAGGCACAATCTCTTGAATGACGTTTTAAGAGCATGATGTACATCAGAATTGCATTTTGACTCTACCCACTCTGGAATTGGGACTTGTGTCTTGAAACCTTGTTGTGACTCCAAACAGTAATTTTTATGTTCCAAAAATGAGGCTTTTGAGTCACAACCTCTAAAATGAGGTTCTAAGAACACCATGTTTGTCAAAGTCATGTTTTGATGCTATCAGCTTGGGAATTGGGACTTTTGTCTTGAAACCTTGCTGTGCCTTTAAACATTGATTTGGGTGTTTTGAAACTGGAGCTTTCGACCCACATGCTCTGAAACAAGTTTCTCAGAAAATGATGTGTATTAAAATCATGTTTTGACACTACAGGCTCCGGAATAGGGACTTCCATCTCGAAAGCTTGTTGTGCCTCCAAACACCAATTTTGCTGCTTTGAAACTGATGATTCTGATGAATAAGCTCCAAAACAAGGTTCTAAGAGCACAATGTGCATCAAAATTAAATTTTGACGCTACCGGCTCTAGAATCAGGACTTGCATCGTGAAGCCTTGTTGTGCCTCCAAACATCGATTTTGATACTCCAAAATTGGCGCTTTTGAGCCACAATTTTTGAAACAGGGTTCTAAGAGCACAATGTGCATCAAAATTAAATTTTGATGCTACTGGCTCTAGAATCGGGGCTTGCATCTTGAAACCTTGTTGTTCCTAGAAACATTGATTCTGATGCTCTGAATCTGGGGCTTTTGAGGCACAAGCTTCGAATAAGGTTTTAAGAGCACGATGTGCACCAAAATCAGATTTTGACTCTATTGACTACAAGCTCTAGAATAGGGACTTGCGTCTCGAAAGCTTGTTGTGCCTCCAAACACCAATTTTGATGCTTCAAAACTGAAGATTTTGAGGCATAAGCTCCAAAACAAGGTTCTAAGAGCACAATGTGCGTCAAAATCAAATTTTGACGCTACCCGCCTCCAGAATTAGGACTTGCATCTTGAAACCTTGTTGTGCCTCCAAACATTGATTTTGATGCTCCAAAATTGGGGCTTCTGAGGCACAATTTCTGAAATAGGGTTCTAAGAGCACAATGTGCATCTACTGGCTCTAGAATCAAGGTTTGCATCCTGAAACCTTGTTGTGCCTCAAAACATTGATTTTTATGCTCTAAATTTGGGGCTTTTAAGGGACACGCTTCAAATGAGGTTTTAAGAGCATGATGTGCACCAAAATCAGATTTTGACACTTTTGACTCTATAATCGGGACTTGCATCTTGAAACTTTGTTGTGACTCCAAAAATCGATTTTCATGCTCCAAAATTGGGGCTTTTGAGGCACAATTTCTAAAACAGGGTTCTAAGGGACAATGTGTATCAAACTTGAATTTTGATGCTACTGGCTCTAGAATAGGGGCTTGCATCTTGAAACCTTGATGTGCCTCAAAACATTGATTTGGATGATCCGAAACCAAGGCTTTTAAGGCACAAGCTTTGAAATGAGGTTCTAAGAGCACGATGTGCACCGAAATCAGATTTTGATGGTATTGACTCTAGAATCGGGACTTGCATCTTGAAACGTTGTTGTGCCTCCAAACATTGATTTTGATGCTCCAAAACTGAGTATTTTGAGGCACAAGCTCTGAAATGAGCTTCTCAAAGAATGATGTGCATCAAAATGGAATTTTGACGCTAATGGATCTGGAATAGGGACTTGTTTCTTGAAACTTTGTTGTGTCTGAAAACATTGATTTTGATGTGCCAAAATCAAGCTTTCAAGGCACAATCTCTGAAATGAGGTTCTAAGAGCATGATGTACATCAAAATTGCATTTTGACTCTTTCCACTCTGGAATTGGGACTTGTGTCTTAAAACTTTGTTGTGACTCCAAACACTAAATTTAATGTTCCAAAACTGAGGCTTTCGAGTCACAACCTCCGAAATGAGGTTCTAAGAACACCATGTTTGTCAAAATCATGTTTCGATGCTATCAACTTGAGAATTGGGACTTGTGTCTTGAAACCTTGTTGTGCCTTTAAACATTAATTTGGGTGTTTTGAAACTGGTGCTTTCGAGCCACATGCTCCAAAATGAGTTTCTAAGAGCATGATGTGCATCAAAATCACGTTTTGACACTATAGGTTCCGGATTAGGGACTTGCGTCTTGAAAGCTTGTTGTGCCTCCAAACACCAATTTTGATGCTTTGAAACCGATGATTTTGAGGTGTAAGCTACAAAACAAGGTTCTAAGAGCATGATGTGCATCAAAATAAAATTTTGATGCTACCAGCTCCAAAATCAGGACTTGCATCTTGAAACCTTGTTGTGCCTCCAAACATCGATTTTCATGCTCCAAAATTGGGGCTTTTGAGGCACAATTTCTGAAACAGGGATCTAAGAGCACAATGCGCATCAAAATTAAATATTGATGCTACTGGCTCTAGAATCGGGGCTTGTATCTTGAAACCTTGTTATGCCTCAAAACATTGATTCTGATGCTCTGAATCTGGGGCTTTTGAGGCACAAGCTTCGAATGAGGTTTTAAGAGCACGATGTGAGCCAAAATCAGATTTTGACGTATTGACTCTATAATTGGGACTCGCATTTTGAAAGTTTGTTGTGACTCTAAAAATCAATTTTGACGCTCCAAAACTGGGGATTTTGACACAATTTGTAAAATAGGGCACAATGTGCATCAAACATTAATTTTAACGATACTGGCTCTAGTATAGGGGCTTGCATCTTGAAACATTACTGTGCCTCAAAACACTGATTTTGATGTTTCAAAAATAGGGCTTTTGAGGCACAAGCTTCGAAATGAGGTTCTAAGAGCACGATGTGCACCAAAATCAGATTTTGGTGCTATTGACTCTAGAATCGGGACTTGCATCTTGAAACATTGTTGTGCCTCCAAACATTGATTTTGATGCTCGAAAACTGATTCTTTCGATGGACAAGCTTTGAAATGAGCTTCTCAAAGAATGATGTGCATCAAAATGGAATTTTGACGCTAATGGCTTTGGAATAGGGACTTGTTTCTTGAAACTTTGTTGTGCCTGAAAACATTGATTTTGATGTGCCAAAATCAGGGCTTTCAAGGCACAATCCCTGAAATGAGGTTCTAAGGGCATGATGTACATCAAAATTGCATTTTGACTCTTTCCACTCTGGAATTGGGACTTGTGTTTTAAAGCTTTGTTGTGACTCCAAACACTAATTTTAATGTTCTAAAAATGAGGCTTTTGAGTCACAACCTCCGAAATGAGGTTCTAAGAACACCATGTTTGTCAAAATCGTGTTTTGATGCTATCAGCTTGAGAATTGGGACTTGTGTCTTGAAACCTTGTTATGCCTTTAAACATTAATTTGGGTGTTTTGAAACTGGTGCTTTCGAGCCACATGCTCCGAAATGAGTTTCTAAGAGCATGATGTGCATCAAAATGATGTTTTGACACTATAGGCTCCGGAATAGGGACCTACGTCTCGAAAGCTTGTTGTGCCTCCAAACACCAATTGTGATGCTTCGAAACCGATGATTTTGAGGTATAAGCTCCAAAACAAGGTTCTAAGAGCACGATGTGCGTCAAAATAAAATTTTGACACTACCGGCTCTAGAATCGAGACTTGCATCTTGAAACCTTGTTGTGCCTCCAAACGTCGATTTTGATGCTCCAAAATTGGGGCTTTTGAGGCGAAATTTCCGAAACAGGGTTCTAAGAGCACAATGTGCATAAAAATTAAATTTTGATGCTACTGGCTCTAGAATCAGGGCTTGCATCTTCAAACCTTATTGTGCCTCTAAACATTGATTCTAATGCTTTGAATCTAGGGCTTTTGAGGCGCAAGCTTTGAATGAGGGTTTGAGAGCACAATATGCGCCAAAATCAAATTTTGACGCTATTGACTCTATAATTGGGACTTGCTTCTTGAAACTTTGTTGTGACTCCATAAATTGATTTTGATGCTACTGGCTCTAGAATGGGGGCTTGCATCTTGAAACCTTGTTGTGCCTCAAAACACTGATTTTGATGATCCAAAACTAGGGATTTTGAGGCACAAGCTTTGAAATGAGGTTCTAAGAGCACGATGTGCACCAAAATCAGATTTTGATGCTATTGACTCTAGAATTGGGACTTGCATCTTGAAACCTTGTTGTGCCTCCAAATATTGACTTTGATGCTCCAAAACTGAGTTTTTCGAGGCACAAGCTCTGAAATGAGCTTCTCAAAGAATGATGTGGATCAAAATGAAATTTTGATAGTACTGGCTCCAGAATAGGGACTTGTTTCTTGAAACCTTGTTGTGCCTAAGAAACACTGATTTTGATGTGCCAAAATCAAGGCTTTCAAGGCACAATCTCCGAAATGAGGTTCTAAGAGCATGATGTACATCAAAATTGCATTTTGACTCTACCCACTCTGGAATTGGGACTTGTGTCTTGAAACCTTGTTGTGACTCCAAACACTAATTTTTATGTTCCAAAAATGAGGCTTTTGAGTCACAACCTCTGAAATGAGGTTCTAAGAACACCATGTTTTCACAAAATCATGTTTTGATGCTATCAGCTTGAGAATTGGGAGTTGTGTCTTGAAACCTTGTTGTGCCTTTAAACATTGATTTGGGTGTTTCGAAACTGGTGCTTTCGAGCCGCATGCTCCAAAATGAGTTTTTAAGAGCATGATGTGCATCAAAATCACATTGATTTTGATGTGCCAAAATCACGACTTTCAAGGCACAATCTCCGAAATGAGGTTCTAAGAGCATGATGTATATCAAAATTGCATTTTGACTCTACCCACTCTGGAATTGGGACTTGTGTCTTGAAACCTTGTTGTGACTTCAAACACTAATTTTTATGTTCCAAAAATGAGGCTTTTGATCACAACCTCCGAAATGAGGATCTAAGAAAACCAATGGGTTTCTCAAAATTGTTTTTTCATGCTAGTAGCTTGAGAATTGGGACTTGTGTCTTGAAACCTTGTTGTGCCTTTAAACATTGATATGGGTGTTTTGAAACAGGTGCTTTCGAGCCACATGCTCTGAAATGGGTTTCTAAGAGCACGATGTGCATCAAACTCATGTTTTGACACTACAAGCTTTGGAATAGGGACTTGCATCTTGAAAGCTTGTTGTACCTCCAAACACCAATTTTGATGCTTTGAAATCGATGATTTTGAGGCATAAACTCCAAAAAAAGGTTCTAAGAGCATGATGTATGTCTAAATGAAATTTTGACACTGCCGGCTCCACAATCAGGACCTTTATCTTGAAACTTTATTGTGCCTCCAAACATCGATTTTGATGCTCCAAAATTATGGTTTTTGAGGTACAATTTCTGAAATAGGGTTCTAAGAGCACAATGCGCATCAAAATTAAATTTTGATGCTACTAGCTCTAGAATCGGGGCTCGCATCTTGAAACCTTGTTGTGCCTCAAAACATTGATTCTGATGCTCTGAATCTGTGGCTTTTTAAGCACAAGCTTCGAATGAGGTTTTAAGAGCATAATGTGTGCCAAAATCAGATTTTGACGCATTTTGACTCTACCCACTCTGGAATTGGGACTTGTGTCTTGAAACCTTGTTGTGACTCCAAACACTAATTTTTATTTTCCTAAAATGAGGCTTTTGAGTCACAACCTCCTAAATGAGGTTCTATGAGCACCATGTGCACCAAAATCAGATTTTGATGCTATTGACTCTAGAATCGGGAATTGCATCTTGAAACCTTGTTGTGCCTCCGAACATTGATTTTGATGCTCCAAAACTGAGTCTTTCAAAGCAAAAGCTAGGAAATGAGCTTCTCAAAGAATGATGTGCGTCAAAATGGAATTTTGATGCTACTGGCTCCGGAATAGGGACTTGTTTCTTGAAACCTTGTTGTGCCTCAAAACATTGATTTTGATGTGCCAAAATCAAGGCATTCAAGGCACAATCTCCGAAATGAGGTTCTAAGAGCATGATGTACATCAAAATTGCATTTTGACTCTACCCACTCTGGAATTGCGACTTGTGTCTTGAAACCTTGTTGTGACTCCAAACCCTTATTTTTGTTTTCCAAAAATGAGGCTTTTGAGTCACAACCTCCGAAATAAGGTTCTAAGAACACTATGTTTGTCAAAATCATGTTTTGATGCTATCATCTTGGGAATTGGGACTTGTGTCTTGAAACCTTGTTGTGCCTTTAAAAAATGATTTGGGTGTTTCGAAACTTGTGCTTTCAAGCCACATGCTCTGAAATGAGTTTCTAAGATCGTGATGAGCATCAAAATCACATTTTGACACTACAGGCTCCGAAATAGGGACTTGCGTCTTGAAAGCTTGTTGTGCCTCCAAACACCAATTTTGACGCTTTGAAACCGATGATTTTGAGGCATAAGCTCCAAAACAAGGTTCGAAGAGCATGATGTGCTTCAAAATGAAATTTTAACACTACCGGCTCCAGAATCAGGACTTGCATCTTGAAACCTTGTTGTGCCTCCAAATATCGATTTTAATGCTCCAAAATTGGGGCTTTTGAGGCACAATTTCTTAAACAGGGATCTAAGAGCACAATGTGCATCAAAATTAATTTTTGATGCTACTAGCTCTAGAATCGGGGCTTGCATCTTGAAACCTTGTTGTGCCTCAAAACATTGATTCTGATGCTCTGAATCTAGGGCCTTTCAGGCACAATCTTCGAATGAGGTTTTAGGAGCACGATGTGCGCTAGAATCAGATTTTGATGCTATTGACTCTATAATCAGGACTTGCATCTTGAATCTTTGTTGTGACTCCAAAAATCGATTTTGATGCTCCAAAATTGGGGCTTTTGAGGCACAATTTCTAAAATAGGGTTCTAAGGGCACAATGTGCATCAAACTTGAATTTTGATGCTACTGGCTCTAGAATAGGGGCTTGCATCTTCAAACCTTATTGTGCCTCAAAACACTAATTTTGATGATCTGAAACCGAGGCTTTTGAGTCACAACCTTCGAAATGAGGTTCTAAAAGTAGGATGTGCACCAAAATCAGATTTTGATGGTATTGACTCTAGAATTGGGACTTGCATCTTGAAACCTTATTGTGCATCCAAACATTGATTTTGATGCTCCAAAACTGAGTCTTTTGAGGCACAAGCTCTGAAATGAGCTTCTCAAAGAATGATGTAGGTTAGAATGGAATTTTGATGCTACTGGCTCCAGAATAGGGACTTGTTTATTGAAACCTTGTTGTGCCTGAAAACATTGATTTTGATTTGCCAAAATCAGGGCTTTCAAGGCACAATCTCTTAAATGAGGTTTTAAGAGCATGATGTACATCAAAATTACATTTTGACTCTACCCACTCTGTAATTGGGACTTGTGTCTTGAAACTTTGTTGTGACTCCAAACACTAATTTTTATGTTTCAAAAATGAGGCTTTTGAGTCACAACCTCTGGAATGAGCTTCTAAGAACACCATGTTTGTCAAAATCATGTTTTGATGCTATGAGCGTGTGAATTGGGAATTGTGTCTTGAAACCTTGTTGTGCATTTAAACATTGATTTGGGTGTTTTGAAACTAGTGCTTTTGAGCCACATGCTCTGAAACGAGTTTCTAAGAGTACGATGTGCATCAAAATCACGTTTGGACACTACAGGCTCTGGAATAGGGACTTGCATCTCAGAAGGTTGTTGTGCCCTCAAACACCAATTTTGATGCTTTGAAACTAATGATTTTAGGGCATGAGCTCTAAAACAAGGTTCTAAGAGCGGCTACAAAATCAGGACTTGCATCTTGAAGCCTTGTTGTGCCTCCAAACATCGATTTTGATGCTCTAAAATTAGGGCTTTTGAGGCACAATTTCTGAAATAGGGTTCTAAGAGCACAATGTGCATCAAAATTAAATTTTGATGCTACTTGCTCTAGAATCGGGGCTTGCATCTTGAAACGTTGTTGAGCTTCAAAACATTGTTCTGATGCTCTGAATCTGGGGCTTTTGAGGCACAAGCTTCGAATAAGGTTTTAAGAGCATGATGTGTGCCAAAATTAGATTTTGATGCTATTGACTCTATAATCGGGACTTGCATCTTGAAATGTTGTTTAGACTCCAAAAATTGATTTTGATGCTCCAAAACTGGGGCTTTTGATGCATAATTTCTAAAACAGGGTTCTAAGGGCACAATGTGCATCAAACTTGAATTTTGATACTATTGGCTCTAGAATAGGGGTTTGCATCTTGAAACCTTGTTGTGCCTCAAAACACTGATTTTGATGATCTAAAACCAGGGATTTTCAGGCACAAGCTTCGAAATGAGGTTCTAAGAGCACGATGTGCACCAAAATCAGATTTTGATGCTATTGACTCTAGAATTAGGACTTGCATCTTGAACCTTATTGTGCCTCCAAACATTGATTTTGATGCTCCAAAACTGTGTCTTTCGAGGCACAAGCTCTAAAATGAGCTTCTCAAAGAATGATGTGCGTCAAAATGGAATTGTGACGCTATTGGCTCTGGAATAGGGACGTGTTTCTTGAAACCTTGTTGTGCCTAAAAACATTGATTTTGATGTGCCATAATAAGGGCTTTCAAGGCACAATCTCCGAAATGAGGTTCTAAAAGCATGATGTACATCAAAATTGTATTTTGACTCTACCCACTCTGGAATTGGGACTTGTGTCTTGAAACCTTGTTGTGACTCCAAACACTAATTTTTATGTTCCAAAAATGAGGCTTTTGAGTCACAACCTCTGAAATGAGGTTATAAGAACACCATGTTTTCAGAAAATCGTGTTTTGATGCTATCAGCTTGAGAATTGGGACTTGTGTCTTGAAACCTTGTTGTGCCTTTAAACATTGATTTGGGTGTTTTGAAATTGGTGCTTTCGAGCCACATGCTCTAAAATGAGTTTCTAAGAGCACGATGTGCATCAAAACCATGTTTTGACACTACAGGCTCCGGAATAGGGACTTTCATCTCGAAAGCTTGTTGTGCCTCCAAACACCAATTTTGATGCTTCGAAACCAATGATTTTGAGGCATAATCTCCAAAACAAGGTTCTAAGAGCACGACGTGTGTCAAAATCAAATTTTGATGCTATTGGCTCCAGAATCAGGACTTGCATCTTGAAACCTTATTGTGCCTCCAAACATCAATTTTGATGCTCCAAGTTTGCGGCTTTTGAGGCACAATTTTTGAAACAGGGTTCTAAGAGCACAATGTGCATCAAAATTAAATTTTGATGCTAGTGGCTCTAGAATCGGGGCTTGCATCTTGAAACCTTATTAAGCCTCAAAACACTGATTTTGATTCTCTGGAAATCGGGGCTTTCAAGGCATGACCTTCGAAATGAGGTCCTAAAAGCATGATGTGTGCCAAAATCACATTTTGATGGGCTTTCAAGGGACATTGATTTTGATGATCAAAAACTGTGTGTTGTGAGGAGCAAGCTCCGAAACGAGCTTCTAAGAGAATGATATGCATCAAAATGGAATTTTGATGATACAGGCTTGAGAATAAGTACTTGCTTCTTTAAACCTTGTTGTGCCTCCAAACATTGATTTTGATGTTCCAAAATTGGGGCTTTCAAGACACAAGCTCCAAAATGAGGTTCTAAGAGTGCGATGTACATCAAAATTGCATTTTGACTCTACCAACTCTAGAATAGGGACTTGTGTCTTGAAACCTTATTCTGCTTCCAAACACCAATTTTGATGCTTCAAAACCAAAGATTTTGAAGCATCAGATCCAAAACAAGGTTCTAATAGCACGACTTGTTTCTTGAAACCTTGTTGTGCCTCAAAACATTGATTTTTATGTGCTAAAATCAGGGCTTTCAAGCCACAATCTCCGAAATGAGGTTCTAAGAGCATGATGTACATCAAAATTTTATTTTGACCCTACCCACTCTGGAATTGGGACTTGTGTCTTGAAACATTGTTGTGACTCCAAACACTAATTTTTATGCTCCAAAAATGAAGCTTTTCAATCACAACCTCTGAAATGAGGTTCTAAGAACACCATGTTTATGAAAATTGTGTTTTGATGCTAACAACTTGAGAATCGGGACTTGTGTCTCTAAACCTTGTTGTGCCTTTAAACATTGATTTGTGTGTTTTCAAATTGGAGCCTTCGAGCAACATACTTTGAAATGAATTTCTAGAGGCTTCGAAATAGGGACTTGCATCTCGAAAGCTTGTTGTGCCTCCAAACACCAATTTTGATGCTTCGAAACCCATAATTTTCAGGCATAAGCTCCAAAATAAGGTTCTAAGAGCATGATGTGAGTCAAAATCAAATTTGGACGCTACCAGCTCCAGAATCCGAACTTCCATCTTGAAACCTTGTTGTGCATCCAAACATCAATTTTGATGTGCCAAAACTGGGGCTTTTGAGGCACAATGTGCATGCTGGGTCTAGAATCAGAGCTTGCATCTTGAAACCTTGTTTTGCCTCAAAACATTGATTTTGATGCTCTGAATCTGGGGCTTTTGAGGCACAAGCTTTGAAATGAGGTTTTAAGAGCACGATGTGCGTCAAAATTAGATTTTGACACTATTGACTGTAGAATCGGGACTTGCATCTTGAAACTTTGTTGTGCCTCCAAAAATCAATTTTGATGCTCCAAAATTGGGGCTTTTGAGGCACAATTTCTAAAACAGGGTTCTAAGGGCACAATTTGCATCAAACTTGAATTTTGATGCTACTGGCTCTAGAATAGGGGCTTGCATCTTGAAACCTTGTTGTGTCTCAAAACAATGATTTTGATGATTCGAAACCGGGGCTTTTGAGGCACAAGCTTTGAAATGAGGTTCTAAGAGCACGATGTGCACCAAATCAGATTTTGATGTTATTGACTGTAGAATAGGGACTTGCATATTGAAACCTTGTTGTGCCTTCAAACATTGATTTTGATGCTCAAAAATTTTGCAGTTCCAGGCACAAGCTCCAAAATGAGCTTCTAAGAAAAATGATGTGCGTCAAAATGAAATTTTGATGCTACAGGCTCCGGAATAGGGACTTGCTTCTTGAAACCTTCTTGTGCCTCCAAAGACTGATTTTCATGTGCCAAAATAAGGCCTTTCAATGCACAAGCTCCAAAATAAGGTTCTAAGAGCACGATGTTCATCAAAATTGCATTTTGACACTACTGACTTTGGAATTGGGATTTGTGTCTTGAAACCTTCTTGTGCCTCCAAACACTAATTTTTATACTAAAAAAATGAGGCTTTTTAGGCACAACCTCTGAAATGAGGTTCTCAGAACACCATGTTTGTCAAAATCATGTTTTGACGCTATTTGTTTGAGAATCGGGACTTGTGTCTTGTAACCTTGTTGTGCCTTAAAACATTGATTTTGATGTTTTCAAACTTGCGTTTTGAAAGCTTGTTGTGCCTCCAAACACCAATTTTGATTCTCTGAAACTGAAGATTTTGAGGCATAAGCTCCTAAACAAGGTTCTATGAGAACGAAGTGCATCAAATTAAAATTTTGATGCTACCGGCTCCATAATCAGGACTTCATCTTCAAACCTTGTTGTGTCTCCAAACATTGATTTTGATGCTCCAAAACAGGGACTTTTGAGGCACAATTTTTAAAACAGGGTTCTAAGAGCACAATGTGCACCAAAATTGAATTTTGATGCTACTGGCTCTAGAATCAGGGCTTGCATCTTGAAACCTTGTTGTGCCTCAAAACACTGATTTTGATGCTTCGAAACTGGGGCTTTTGACGCACAAGCTTCAAAATGAGGTTCTAAGAGCACGATGTGCGCCAAAATTAGATTTTGACGCTTATGACTCTAGAATCAGGAGTTGTGTTTTGAAACCTTGTTGTGCCTCCAAACATTTATTTTGATGCTCCAAAACTGGGTCTTTTGAGGCACAAGCTCCGAATTGAGCTTCTAAGAGAATGAAGTGTGTCAAAATGTAATTTTGACGCTACAGGTTCCGGAATAGGGACTTGCTTCTTGAAACCTTGTTGTGTCTCAAAACATTGATTTTGATGTTCCAAAATCAAGGCTTTCAAGGCACAAACTCTGAAATGAGGTTCTAAAAGCACGATGTACATCAAAATTGCATTTTGACACTACCCATTCTGGAATTGGGACTCGTGTCTTGAAACCTTGTTGTGCCTCCAAACACTAATTTTTATCCTCCAAAAACAAGGGTTTTGAGGCACAACCTCCAAAATGAGGTTCTAAGAACACCATGTTTGTCAAAAATAATGTTTTGACGCTATCAGCTTGAGAATCGGGACTTGTGTCATGAAATCTCGTTGTGCCTTTAAACATTGATTTTGATGTTTTAAAATAGGAGCTTTTAACCCACATGCTCCGAAACGAGGTTCTAAGAGCACGATGTGCATCAAAATCATGTTTTCACACTACCAGCTCTAGAATAGGGACTTGCATCTTGAAATCTTGTTGTCCCTCCAAACAGCAATTTTGATGCGTTGAAATCGAAGATTTTGAGGCATAAGGTCTAAAACAAGATTCTAAGAACACGATGTCCGTCAAAATCAAATTTTGACGCTACTAGCTCTAGAATCAGGACTTGCATATTGAAACCTTGTTGTGTCTCCAAACATCGATTTTGATGCTCCAAAACTAGGGCTTTTGAGGCACAATTTCTAAAACAGGATTTTAAGAGCACAATTTGGATCAAAATTAAATTTTGATGCTACTGGCTTCAAAATGAGGCTCTAAGAGCATGATGTGGTCCAAAACTAGATTTTAAAGATATTGACTCTAGAATTAGGACTTGCATCTTGAAACCTTGTTGTGCCTCCAAACATTGATTTTGATGCTCCAAAACTGGGTCTTTCAAGGTAGAAGCTCTTAAATGAGCTTCTAAGAGAATGATGTCCATCAAAATACAGGCTCAGAAATAGGAACTTGCTTTTTGTAATCTTTTTGTGCATTTATTATGTTCCAAATTAAGGGCTTCCAAGGCACAAGCTCCGAAATGAGGTTTTAAGAGCATGATGTACATCAAAATTGCATTTTGATGCTATGAAATGAGGTTCTAAGAGACTGATGTGCGTGAAAATGGAATTTTAACACTACAAGCTGCGGAATAGGAACTTGCTTTTTTAAACATGTTGTGTCTCCAAACACTAATTTTGATGTTCCAAAATCAGTGATTTCAAGGCACAAGCTGCGAAATGAGGTTCTAAGAGCATGATGTACATTAAAATTATGTTTTGACGCAACAGGCTCCGGAACAGGGACTTGCATCTTGAAAGCTTCTTGTGCCTCTAAACACTAATTTTGATGCTTCGAAACCAAAGATTTTGAGGCATTCGCTCCAAAACATTCTAAGAACACGATGTGCATCAAAATTAAATTTTGATTATACCGACTCGAGAATAAGGACTTGCATCTTGAAACCTTATTGTGCTTCCAAACATCTATTTTGATTCTCCAAAACTACGGCTTTTGAAGCACAATTTCTAAAACAAGGTTCTAACATCACAATGGGCATGAAATTTGAATTTTGATGCTACTGGCTCTAGAATCAGGGCTTGCATCTTGAAACCTTGTTGTGCCTCAAAACACTGATTTGAGCACGATGTGCGCCAAAATTAGATTTTGATGCTATTGACTCTAGAATCGGGACTTGCATCTTGAAACCTTGTTGTGCCTCCAAACATTGATTTTGATGCTCCAAAACTAGGTCTTTCGAGGCACAAGCTCCGAAATGAACTTGCATCAAAATCATGTTTTCACACTATAGGCTTCGGAATAGGGACTTGCATCTTGAAAGCTTGTTGTGCCTCCTAACACTAGTTTTGATGCTTCAAAACTAAAGATTTTTAGGCATAAGCTCCAAATTAAGAATCTTAGAGTACAATGTGCATCAAAATCAAAATTTGAAGCTAATGGCTCCAGAATCAGGACTTGCATCTTGAAAACTTGTTGTGCCTCCAAACATCAATTTTGATGCTCCAAAACTAGGGCTTTTGAGGCATAATCGAGTCTTCCACCTTGAAGTCTCGTTGTGCCTCAAAACAATGATTTTGATGCTCCGAACTGAGGCTTTCGAGGCAGAAGCTTTGAAATAAGGTTCTAAGAGCAAGATGTGCTAAAAAATTAGATTTTGATGCTATTGAGTGTAGAATCGAGATTTGCATCTTGAAACCTTGTGCCTCTCTGAACATTGATTTTGATGCTCCGAAACTTAGTTTTTCAAGGCACAAGCTCTGAAATGAACTTCTAAGAGAATCATGTGCTATAGGATTCGGAATAGGGACTTGCTTTTTGAAACATTGTTGTGCCTCAAAACATTCATTTTGATGTTCCAAAATCAGGGATTTCAAAGCACAAGCTCCAAAATGAGGTTCTAAGACCATGATGTACATAAAAATTGCGTTTTGACACTACCGACTCTGGAATTGGGACTTATGTCTTGAATCCTTGTTGTGCCTCCAAATACTAATTTTTATACTCCAAAATGAGGCTTTTGAGGCACAACCTCTGAAATGAGGTTCTAAGAACACCATGTTCATCAAAATCATGTTTTGATGCTATGAGCATGAGAATCGGGACTTGTGTCTTGAAACCTTGCTGTGCCTTTAAACATTGATTTTGATGTTTTGAAACTAGAGCTTTCAAGCCACATGCTTTGAAATGAGGTTCTAAGAGCATGATGTATGCCAAAATCATATTTTGATGCTATTGACTTTAGAATCAGGACTTGCATCTTGAAACATTGTTATGCCTCCAAACACTGATTTTGATGTTCCAAAAAAGGGCTTTCCAGGCACAAGCTCTAAAATGAGTTTCTAAGAACACGATGTACATCAAAATTGTGTTTTGACGCTACCAACTCTGGAATTGGGACTTGTTTCTTGAATCAATGTTTAAAGGCACAACAAGGTTTCAAGACACAAGTCCCAATTCTCAAGTTGATAGCATCAAAACATGATTTTGACAAACATTGTGTTCCCTAGAACCTCATTTCGGAGGTTGTGCCTTGAAAGCCCTAATTTTGTTACATCAAAATCAATGTTTTGAGTCACAAGAAGGTTTCAAGAAACAACTCCCTATTCCAGAAACTTTGTTATGACTCCAAAAATATATTTTGAAGCTCCAAAACTGGGGCTTTTGAGGCACAATTTCTAAAAGAGGGTTGAAAACTGGGGCTTCTGTGTAATTTCTAAAATAGGGTTCTAAGGGCACAATGTGCATCAAGCTTGAATTTTGATGCTATTGGCTCTAGAATAGGGGCTTGCATCTTGAAACCTTGTTGTGCCTCAAAACACTGATTTTGATGATCTGAAACCAGGAATTTTGAGGCACAAGCTTCGAAATGAGGTTCTAAGAGCACGATGTGCACCAAAATCAGATTTTGATGCTATTGAGTTGTTGTGCCTCCAAACATTGATTTTGATTCTCCAAAACTGACTCTTTTGAGGTACAAGCTCTGAAATGAGCTTCCCAAAGAATGATGTGCGTCAAAATGAAATTTTGATGCTACTAGCTCCGGAATAGGGACTTGTTTCTTCAAACCTTGTTGTGACTCCAAACACTAATTTTTATGTTCCAAAAATGAGGCTTTTGAGTCACAACCTCTGAAATGAGGTTCTAAGAACACCATGTTTGTCAAAATAGTGTTTTGATGCTATCAGCTTGAGAATTGGGACTTGTGTCTTGAAACCTTGTTGTGCCTTTAAACATTGATTAGGGTGTTTCGAAACCGATGATTTTGAGGCATAAGCTCCAAAACAAGGTTCTAAGAACACCATGTGCATCAAAATCAAATTTTACCGCTACCGGCTCAAAAATCAGGACTTGCATTTTGAAACCTTGTTGTGCCTCCAAACATCGATTTTGATGCTCCAAAATTGGGGCTTTTGAGGCACAATTTTTGAAACAGGGTTCTAAGAGCACAATGTTGATGCTACTGGCTCAAGAATCGGCGCTTGCATCTTAAAAGCTTGTTGTGCCTCAAAACATTGATTCTAATGCTATGAATCTGGTGCTTTTGAGGCACAAGCTTCGAATGAGGTTTTAAGAGCACGATGTGTGCCAAAATCATCTTTTGATGCTACTGTCTCTATAATCGGGAGTGACATCTTGAAATTTTGTTGTGTCTCCAAAAATTGATTTTTATTATCTGAAACCAGGGCTTCTGAGGCACAAGCTTCGAAATGAGGTTCTACGAGCACGATGTGCAACAAAATCAGATTTTGATGCTATTGAATCTAGAATCGAGACTCGCATCATGAAACCTTGTTGTGCCTCCAAACATTGATTTTGATGCTCCAAAACCGAGTCTTTCGAGGCACAAGCTCTAAAATGAGCTTCTCAAAGAATGATGTGCATGAAAATGAAATTTTGACTCTACTAGCTCCGGAATAGGGACTTGTTTCTTCAAACCTTGTTGTGCCTCAAAACATTGATTTTGATGTGCCAAAATCAGGGCTTTCAAGGTACAATCTCCGAAATGATGTTCTAAGACCATGATGTACATCAAAATTGCATTTTGACTCTACCCACTTTGGAATTGGTACTTGTGTCTTGAAACCTTCTTGTGACTCCAAAGACTAATTTTTATCTTCCAAAAATGAGGCTTTTGAGTCACAACCTCCCAAATGAGGTTCTAAGAACACCATGTTTGTCAAAATCGTGTTTTGATGCTATCAGCTTAAGAATCCAGACTTGTGTCTTGAAACCTTGTTGTGCCTTTAAACATTGATTTGGGTGTTTTGAAACTAGTGGTTTTGAGCCACATGCTCTGTCATGAGTTTCTAAGAGCACAATGTGCATCAAAATCACGTTTTGACACTAAAGGCTCCAGAATAGGGACTTGCATCTCGAAAGCTTGTTGTGCCTCCAAACACCAATTTTGATGCTTGGAACCGATGATTTTGAGGCATAAGCTCCAAAAAATGGTTCTAAGAGCATGATGTGCATCAAAATCAAATTTTGACGCTATCGGCTCCAAAATCAGGACTAGCATCTTGAAACCTTGTTGTGCTAGCAAACATCAATTTTGATGCTCCAAAACCAGGGCTTTTGAGGCACAATATCTGAAACAGAGTTCTAAGAGCACAATGTGCATTTCAATTTTGATGCTACTAGCTCTAGAATCGGGGCTTGCATCTTGAAACCTTGTTTTACCTCAAAACATTGATTCTGATGCTCTGAATCTTGGCCTTTTGAGGCACAAGCTTCAAATGAGGTTTTAAGAGCACGATGTGCACCAAAATCAGATTTTGATGTTTTTGACTCTATAATTGAGACTTGCATCTTGAAACTTTGTTGTGACTCCAAAAATCCATTTTCGTGCTCCAAAACTGGGGCTTTTGAGGCACAATGTGCATCAAACTTGAATTTTGTTTCTATTGCCTCTAGAATAGGGGCTTGTATCTTGAAACCTTGTTGTGCCTCAAAACACTGATTTTGATGATCCGAAACCAGGGCTTTTGAGGCAGAGGCTTTGAAATGATGTTCTAAGAGCACGATGTGCACCAAAATCAGATTTTGATGCTATTGACTCTAGAATCGGGACATGCATATTGAAACCTTGTTGTGCATCCAAACATTGATTTTGAAGCTCCAAAACTGAGTCTTTCGAGGCACAAGCTCTGAAATGATCTTCTTAAAGTATGATGTGCGTCAAAATGGAATTTTGATGCTACTGGCTCCAGAATAGGGACTTGTGTCTTGAAACCTTTTTGTGACTCCAAACACTAATTTTTATGTTCCACAAATGAGGGTTTTGAGTCACAACCTCCGAAATGAGGTTCTAGGGAACACAATATTTGTCAAAATCATGTTTTGATGCTATCAGCTTGAGAATTGGGACTTGTGTCTTGAAACCTTGTTGTGCCTTTAAACATTGATTTGGGTGTTTTCAAACTGGTGCTTTCGAGCCAAATGCTTAAAAATGAGTTTCTGAGAGCATGATGTGCATCAAAATCACGTTTTGACACTACAGGCTCGGGAATAGGGACTTGCATTTCAAAAGCATGTTGTGCCTCCAAACACCAATTTTGATGCTTTGAAACTGATGATTTTAAGGCATAACTTCCAAAACAAGGTTCTAAGAGCACGACGTGCGTCAAAATGCCACCGACTCAAAAATCAAAACTTGCATCTTCAAACCATGTTGTGCCTCCAAACATCGATTTTGATGCTACTGGCTCTAGAATAGGGGCTTGCATCTTGAAACATTTTTGTGCCTCAAAACACTAATTTTGATGATCCGAAACTAGGGCTTTTGAGGCACAATCTTTGAAATGAGGTTCTAAGAGCTCGATGTGAACCAAGATCAGATTTTGATGCTATTGGCTCTAGAATCGGGACTCGCATCTTGAAACCTTCTTGTGCCTCCAAACATTGATTTTGATGCTCCGAAACTGAGTCTTCGAGGCACAAGCTCTGAAATGAGCTTCTTAAAGAATGATGTGTGTCAAAATGAAACTCGCTCCCGAATAGGGACTTGTGTCTTGAAACCTTTTTGTGACTCCAAACACTAATTTTTATGTTCCAAAAATGAGGCTTTTGAGTCACAACCTCGAAAATGAGGTTTTAAGAACACCATGTTTGTCAAAATCATGTTTAGATACTATCAGCTTGAGAATTGGAACTTGTGTTTTGAAACCTTCTTGTGCCTTTAAACATTGATTTGGGTGTTTTGAAATTGGTGCTTTCGAGCCACATGCTCTGAAATGAGTTTCTAAGAACACGATGTGCATCAAAATCACGTTTTGACACTACATGCTCCGAAATAGGGACTTGCATCTCGAAAGCTTGTTGTGCCTCCAAACATCAATTTTGATGCTTCGAAACCGATGATTTTGAGGCATAAGCTCTAAAACAAGGTTCTAATAGCACGGTGTGTGTCAAAATCAAATTTTGGCGCTACCAACTCCAGAATCAGGACTTGCATCTTAAAACCTTGTTGTGCCTGCAAACATCGATTTTGATGCTCCAAACTAGAGGCTTTTGAGGCACAGTTTCTGAAACAGGGTTCTAAGAGCACAATGTGCATCAAAAGTTAATTTTGATGGTAATGGCTCTAGTATCAGGGCTTGCATCTTGAAACCTTGTTTTGCCTCAAAACATTGATTCTGATGCTCTGAATATGGGGCTTTTGAGGCACAAGCTTCGAATGAGGTTTTAAGAGAACGATGTGTGCCAAAATCAGATTTTGAAGCTATTGACTCCATAATCAGGACTTCCATCTTGAATCTTTTTTGTGACTCCAAAAATCGATTTTGATGCTCCAAAACTGGGGCTTTTGAGGCACAATTTCTAAAACAGGGTTCTAAGAGCACAATTCGTATCAAACTTGAGTTTTGATGCTACTGCCTTTAGAATAGGGGTTTGCATCTTGAAACATTGTTGTGCCTCATAACACTTATTTTGATGATCCAAAAATAGGACTTTTGTGACACAAGCTTCGAAATGAGGTTCTAAGAGCACGATGTGCACCAAAATCAGATTTTGATGCTATTGACTCTAGAATCGGGCCTTGCATCTCAAAACCTTGTTGTGCCTCCAAACATTGATTTTGATGCTCCAAAACCGAGTCTTTCGAGGCACAAGCTCCGAAATGAGATTCTTAAAGAATTATGTGCGTGAAAATAGAATTTTGATGTTATTGGCTTTCAAATAGGGACTTGTTTCTTCAAACCTTGTTGTGCCTCAAAACATTGATTTTGATGTGCCAAAATTAGGGCTTTCAAGGCACAATCTCCAAAATGAGGTTCTAAGAGCATGATGTACATCAAAATTGCATTTTGACTCTACCCACTCTGGAATTGTGACTTTTTGTCTCAAAACCTTGTTGTGCCTTTAAACATTGATTTGGCTGTTTTGAAACTGGAGCTTTCGAACCACATGGTTCGAAATGAGTTTCTAAGAGAACAATGTGCATCAAAATCATGTTTTGACAGTACAGGCTCCGGAATAGGGACTTGCGTATCGAAAGCTTGTTGTGCATCAAAACACCAATTGTGATGCTTCGAAACCGATGATTTTGAGGCATACGCTCCAAAACAAGGTTCTAAGAGCACGATGTGCGTCAAAATCAAATTTTGACACTACCAGCTCCAAAATCAGGGCTTGCATCTTGAAACCTTGTTGTGCCTCCAAACATCGATTTTGATGCTCCAAAATTGGTCCTTTTGAGGGACAATTTATGAAACAAGGTTCTAAGAGCACAATGTGCATCAAAATTAAATTTTGATGCTACTGGCTCTAGAATCAGGGCTTGCATCTTGAAACCTTGTTGTGCCTCAAAAAATTGATTTTGATGCTCTGAAATCGGGGCTTTCGAGGCACAACCTTCGAAATGAGGTTCTAAAAGCATGATGTGCGCCAAAATCACATTTTGACGCTATTGACTCTAGAATCAAGACTTGCATCTTGAAACCTTGTTGTGCCTCCAGACATTGATTTTGATGAGAAAAAACTGGGTGTTGCGAGGAGCAAGCTCCGAAACAAACTTCTAAGATAATGATATGCGTTAAAATGGAATTTTGATGCTACAGGCTCTAGAATAAGGACTTGCTTCTTTAAACCTTCTTGTGCCTCCAAACACTGATTTTGATGTTCGAAAATTGGGGCTTTCAAGACATAAGCTCCCAAATGAGGTTCTAAGAGCACGATGTACATCAAAATTGCATTTTGACTCTACCAACTCCATTATAGGGACTTGCATCTTGAAATCTTGTTCTACCTCCAAACACCAATTTTGATGCTTCAAAACCAAAGATTTTGAAGCATAAGATCCAAAACAAGGTTCTAAAAGCACGATGTGCATCAAAATTAAATTTTGATGCTACCATCTCCAGAATCAGGACTTGTTTCTTGAAACCTTGTTGTGCCTCAAAACATTGATTTTCATGTGCCAAAATCAGGGCTTTCAAGGCACAATCTCTGAAATGAGGTTCTAAGAGCATGATGTACATCAAAATTTCATTTTGACTCTACCCACTCTAGAATTGGGACTTGTGTCTTGAAACCTTGTTGTGACTCCAAACACTAATTTTTATGTTCCAAAAATGATGCTTTAAAATCACAACCTCTGAAATGAGGTTCTAAGAATGCCATGTTTGTCAAAATCGTGTTTTGATGCTATCAGCTTGAGAATTGGGACTTGTGTCTTGAAACCTTATTGTGCCTTTAAACATTGATTTGGGTGTTTTCAAATTGGAGCCTTCGAGCAACATGCTCTAAAATGAATTTCTACAGGCTCTAGAATAGTGACTTGCATGTCGAAAGCTTGTTGTGCCTCCAAACACCAATTTTGATGCTTTGAAACTGATGATTTTGAGGCATAAGCTCCATAACAAGGTGCTAAGAGCATGATGTGCATCAAAATCAAATTTTGACGCTACCGGCTCTAGAATTAGGACTTGCATCTTGAAACCTTGTTGTGCATCCAAACATCGATTTTGATGCACCAAAACTGGGGTTTTTGAGGCACAATTTCTAAAATAGGATTCTAAGAATACAATGTCCATATTGGCTCTAGAATCAGGGCTTGCATCTTGAAACCTTGTTGTGCCTCAAAATATTGATTTTGATGCTCTTAATCTGGGGCTTTTGAGGCACAGGCTTTGAAATGAGGTTTTCAGAGCACGATGTGTGCCAAAATCAGATTTTGACGCTATTGACTTTAGAATCGGGACTTGCATCTTGAAACTTTGTTGTGAGTCCAAAGATCGATTTTGATGCTCAAAACTAGGGCTTTTGAGGCACAATTTCTAAAATAGGGTTTTAAGGGAATGTGCATCAAACTTGAATTTTGATGCTACTGGCTCTAGAATAGTGGCTTCGAAATGAGGTACTAAGAGCACGATGTGCACCAAAATCAGATTTTGATGCTATTGACTCTAGAATAGGGACTTGCATATTGAAACCTTATTGTGCCTCCAAAAATTGATTTTGATGCTCAAAAATTAGGTCCTTCCAGGCGCAAGCTCCAAAATGAGCTTCTAAGAAAAATGATGTGTATCAAAATGAAATTTTGACGCTACAGGCTCTGGAATAGGGACTTGCTTTTTTAAACCTTGTTGTGCCTCCAAACAATGATTTTCATTTGCCAAAATCAGGCCTTTCAATGCACAAGCTCTGAAATAAGGTTCTAAGAGCACGATGTACATCAAAATTGCGTTTTGATGCTACCGACTTTGGAATTGGGAGTTGTGTCTTGAAACCTTGTTGTGCCTCCAAACACTAATTTCTATACTAAAAAAATGAGGCTTTTTAGGTACAACCTCTGAAATGAGGTTCTCAGAACACCATGTTTGTCAAAATCATGTTTGGATGCTATTTGCTTGAGAATCGGGACTTGTGTCTTGTAACCTTGTTATGCCTTAAAATAGTGATTTTGATGTTTTGAAACTGGACCTTTTGAGCCACACATTGGGAAATGTGGTTCTAAGAGCACGATGAGCATCAAAATCACCTTTTAACACTACAGCTCTGGAATAGGGACTTGCATTTTGAAAGCTTGTTGTGCCTCCAAACACCAATTTTGATGCTCTGAAACCAAAGATTTTGAGGCATAAGCTCCAAAACAAGGTTCTAAGAGAATGAAGTGCATCAAAATAAAATTTTGACCCTACCGGCTCTAGAATCAGGACTACATCTTCAAACCTTGTTGTGCCTCCAAACATCGATTTTGATGCTCCAAAACTGGGGCTTTTGAGGCACAATTTTTAAAACAAGGTTCTAAGAGCACAATGTGCATAAAAATTGAATTTTGATGCTATTGGCTCTAGAATCAGGGCTTGCATCTTGAAACTATTGACACTAAGAGGTTCTAAGAGCACGATGTGGATGTGCGCCAAAATCAGATTTTGACGCTATTGACTCAAGAATCAGGAGTTGTGTTTTGAAACCTTGTTGTGCCTCCAAAAATTGATTTTGATGCTCCAAAACTGGGTCTTTTGAGGCACAAGCTCAGAATTGAGCTTCTAAGAGAATGAATTGCGTCAAAATGGAATTTTGACGCTAAAGGCTCCAAAAACAAGGCTTTTGAGGCATAACCTCTGAAATGAGTTTCTAAGAACACCATGTTTGTCAAAATAATGTTTTGATGCTATCATCTTGAGAATCGGGACTTGTGTCGTGAAATCTCTTTGTGCCTTTAAACATTGATTTTGATGTTTTAAAATAGGAGCTTTTGACCCATATGCTCCGAAATGAGGTTCTAAGAGCACGATGTGCATCAAAATAATGTTTTGACACTACCAGCTCTAGAATAGAGACTTGCATCTTGAAATCTTGTTGTCTCCCCAAACACCAATTTTGATGCTTTGAAATCGAAGATTTTGAGGCATAAGCTCCAAAACAAGGTTCTAAGAACACGATGTGCGTCAAAATCAAATTTTGATACTACTGGCTCTAGAATCAGGACTTGCATCTTGAAACCTTGTTGTGCCTCCAAACATCGATTTTGATGCTCCAAAACTAGGGCTTTTGAGGCACAATTTCTAAAATAGGATTTTAAGAGCACAATTTGAATCAAAATTAAATTTTGATGCTACTGGCTTCAAAATGAGGTTCTAAGAGCACGATGTGCTCCAAAACCAGATTTTAAAGCTATTAACTCTAGAATTAGGACTTGCATCTTGAACCCTTGTTGTGCCTCCAAACATTGAATTTGATGTTCCAAAACTGGGTGTTTCAAGGCAGAAGCTCTTAAATGAGCTTCTAAGAGAATGATGTGCATCAAAATACAGGCTTGGAAATAGGAACTTGCTTTTTGTAACGTTTTTGTGCATTTATGATGTTCCGAATTAAGGGCTTTCAAGGCACAAGCTCCGAAATGAGGTTTTAAGAGCATGATGTACATCAAAATTGCATTTTGATGCTACGAAATGAGGTTCTAAGAGACTGATGTGCGTGAAAATGGAATTTTAACGCTACAAGCTCTGGAATAGGGACTTGCTTCTTTAAACCTGTTGTTTCTCCAAACACTGATTTTGATGTTCCAAAATCAGTGATTTCAAGGCACAAGCTCTGAAATGAGGTTCTAAGAGCATGATGTACATTAAAATTATGTTTTGATGCTACAGGCTTTGGAATAGGGACTTGCATCTTGAAAGCTTCTTGTGCCTCCAAACACCAATTTTGATGCTTCGAAAACAAAGATTTTGAGTTATAAGCTCCAAGACATTCTAAGAACATGATGTGCATCAAAATTAAATTTTGACGATACCGGCTCCAGAATAAGGACTTGCATCTTGAAACCTTATTGTGCTTCAAAATATTGATTTTGATGCTCCAAAACTGGGGCTTTTGAGGCACAATTTATTAAACAGGGTTCTAAGAGCACAATGTGCATCAAAATTGAATTTTGATGCTACTAGCTCTAGAATCGGGTCTTCCATCTTGAAGTCTTGTTGTGCCTCAAAACACTAATTTGAGGACCATGTGTGCCAAAATCAGATTTGGACACTATTGACTCTACAATCGGGACTTGCATCTTGAAACCTTGTTGTGCCTCCAAACATTGATTTTGATGCTCCAAAACTGGGTCTTTCGAGGCACAAGCTCCGAAATGAACTTGCAACAAATTCATGTTTTCACACTACAGGCTCCGGAATACGGACTTGTATCTTGAAAGCTTGTTGTGCCTCCTAACACTAGTTTTGATGCTTCGAAACTATAGATTTTCAGGCATAAGCTCCAAATTAAGAATCTTAGAGCACAATGCGCATCAAAATCAAGTTTTTGAAGCTAATGTCTCCAGAATCAGGACTTGCATCTTGAAAACCTGTTGTGCCTCCAAACATCGATTTTGATGCTCCAAAACTGGGGCTTTTGAGGCATAATTTATTAAACAGGGTTCTAAGAGCACAATGTGCATGAAAATTGAATTTTGATGCTACTGGCTCTAGAATCGGGTCTTCCATCTTGAAGTCTTGTTGTGCCTCAAAACAATGATTTTGATGCTCGGAACCGAGACTTTCGAGAAGCAAGCTTTGAAAAAAGGTTCTAAGAGCAAGCTGTGCTCAAAAATCAGATTTTGATGCTATTGACTCTAGAATCGGGATTTGCATCTTGAAACCTTGTGCCTCCAAATAGTGATTTTGATGCTCCAAAACTGGGTTTTTCGAGGCACAAGCTCTGAAATGAACTTCTAAGAGAATCATGTACTATAAGATTTGGAATAGGGACTTACTTTTTGAAACATGTTGTGCCTCAAAACATTCATTTTGATGTTCCAAAATCAGGGATTTCAAAGCACAAGCTCCAAAATGAGGTTCTAAGAGCACGATGTACATAAAAATTGCGTTTTGACACTACCGACTCTGGAATTGGGACTTATGTCTTGAATCCTTGTTGTGCCTCCAAATACTAATTTTTATACTCCAAAATGAGGCTTTTGAGGCACAACCTTTGAAATGAGGTTCTAAGAACACCATGTTCATCAAAATCATGTTTTGACACTATGAGCATGAGAATCGGGACTTGTGTCTTGAAACCTTGGTGTGCCTTTAAACATTGATTTTGATGTTTTGAAACTAGAGCTTTCAAGCCACACACTTTGAAATGAGGTTGTAAGAGCATGATGTACGCCAAAATCAAATTTTGATGCTATTGACTCTAGAATCGAGACTTGCATCTTGAAACATTGTTATGCCTCCAAACACTGATTTTGATGTTCCAAAAGAGGGCTTTCAACGCACAAGCTTTGAAATGAGGTTCTAAGAGCACAATGTACATCAAAATTGCATTTTGACGCTACCAACTCTGGAATTGGGACTTGTGCCTTGGAACCTTGTTGTGCCTCCAAACACTAATTTTTATGCTGCAAAAATGAGGATTTTTTGGCACAACCTTTGAAATGAGGTTCTAAGAACACCATGTTTGTCAAAATAATGTTTTGACGCTATCAACTTGAGAACGGGACTTGTGTCTTGAAACCTTATTGTGCCTTTAAACATTGATTTTGATGTTTTGAAACTGGAGCTTTCGAGCCACACGCTCCGAAATGAGGTTCTAAGAGCATGAATTGCTTTAAAATAACGTTTTGACACTACAAGCTCCAGTATAGGGAATTGCATCTTGAAAGCTTGTTGTGCCTCCAAGAGCACGATGTGCGTCGAAATCAAATTTTGATGCTACCGACTCAAGAATTAGGAATTGCATCTTGAAACCTTGTTGTGCCTCCAGACATCAATTTTGATGCTCCAAAACTGGGGCTTTTTAGGCACAATCTCTAAAATAGCGTTCGAAGACCACAATTTACATCAAAATTAAATTTTGATGCTACTGGCTCCAAAATGAGGTTCCCAGAGCATGATGTACATTAAAATTATTTTTTCACGCTACAGGCTCCGGAATAGGGACTTGCATCTTGAAAGCTTCTTGTGCCTTCAAACACCAATTTTGATGCTTCGAAACTGAAGATTTTGAGGCATGAGCTCCAAAACATTCTAAGAACGCGATGTGCATCAAAATTAAATTTTGATGATATTGGCTCCAGAATAAGGACTTGCATTAAATTTTGATGCTACTGGCTCTAGAATTCAGGCTTGCATCTTGAAACCTTGTTGTGCCTCAAAACATTGATTCTGATGCTCTGAATCTGGGGCTTTTGAGGCACAAGCTTCGAATGAGGTTTTAAGAGCATGATGTGTGCCAAAATCAGATTTTGACGCTGTTGACTCTATAATCAGGTATTGCATCTTGACACTTTGTTGTGACTCCAAAAATCCATTTTGATGCTCCAAAACTGGTGCTTTTGAGGCACAATTTCTAAAATAGTGTTCTAAGGGCATAATATGCATCAAACTTGAATTTTGATGCTACTAGCTCTAGAATAGGGGCTTGCATCTTGAAACCTTGTTCTGCCTCAAAACACTAATTTTGATGATCGGAAACAAGGGCTTTTGAGGCAAAAGCTTCGAAATGAGGGTCTAAGAGCATGATTTGCACCAAAATCAGATTTTGATGCTATTGACTCTAGAATCGGGACTTGCATCTTGAAACTTTGTTGTTCCTCCAAACATTGATTTTGATGCTCCAAAACTAAATCTTTCAAGGCATAAGCTCTGAAATGAGCTTCTCAAAGAATGATGTGCGTCAAAATGGAATTTTGATGCTACTCGCTCCGGAATAGGGACTTGTTTCTTGAAACCTTGTTGTGCCTCAAAACATTGATTTTGATGTGCCAAAATTAGGGCTTTTAAGGCACAATCTTGGAAATGAGGTTCTAAGAGCATGATGTACATCAAAATTGTATTTTGACTCTACCCACTCTGGAATTGGGACTTGTGTCTTGAAACCTTGTTGTGACTCCAAACACTAATTTTTGTGTTCCAAAAATGAGGCTTTTGAGTCACAACCTCCTAAATGAAGTTCTAAGAACACCATGTTTGTTAAAATCATGTTTTGATGCTATCAACTTGAGAATTGGGACTTGTGTCTTGAAACCTTGTCGTGCCTTTAACCATTGACTTGGGTGTTTTGAAACTAGTGCTTTCGAGCCAGATGCTCTGAAATGAGTTTCTAAGAGCATGATGTACATCAAAATCATGTTTTGACACTACAGGCTCGGGAATAGGGACTTGCGTCTCGAAAGCTTGTTGTGCCTGCAAACACTAATTTTGATGCTTGGAAACCAATAATTTTGAGACATAAGCTCCAAAACAACATTCTAAGAGCACGATTTGCATCAAAATAAAATTTTGACGCTAACGGCTCCAGATTCAGGACTTGCATCTTGAAACCTTGTTGTGCCTCCAAACATCGATTTTGATGCTCCAAGATTGTGGCTTTTGAGGCATAATTTCTGAAATAGGGATCTAAGAGCACAATGTGCATCAAAATTAAATTCTGATGGTACTGGCTCTAGAATTGGGGCTTGTATCTTGAAACCTTGTTGTGCCTCAAAATAATGATTTTGATGCTCAGAATCTGGGGCTTTTGAGGCACAAGCTTCGAATGAGGTTTGAAGAGCACGATGTGTGCCAAAATAAGATTTTGATGCTATTGACTGTATAATCGCGACTTGCATCTTGAAACTTTGTTGTGACACAAAAAATCAATTTTCATGCTCCAAAACTGCGTCGTTTGAGGCACAATTTCTAAAATAGGGTTTTAAGGGCACAATGTGCATCAAACTTGAATTTTGACACTACTAGCTCTAGAATAGGGGCTTGCATCTTGAAACCTTGTTTTGCCTCAAAACACTGATTTTGATGATCTGAAACCAGGGCTTTTGAGGCACAAGTTCGAAATGAGGTTATGAGAGCATGATGTGCACCAAAATCAAATTTTGATATTATTGACTCTAGAATCGGGACTTATTTCTTGGAACCTTATTATGCCTCAAAACATTGATTTTGATGTGCCAAATGCAGGGCTTTCAAGGCACAATCTTGGAAATGAGGTTCTAAGAGCATGATGTACATCAAAATTGCATTTTGACTCTACCCACTCTGGAATTGGGACTTGTGTTTTGAAACCTTGTTGTGACTCCAAACACTAATTTTTATGTTCCAAAACTGAGGCTTTTGAGTCACAACCTCCAAAATGAGGTTCTAAGAACACCATGTTTTTCAAAATCATGTTTGTATGCTATCAGCTTGAGAAGTGGGACTTGTGTCTTGAAACCTTGTTGTGCCTTTAAACATTGATTTGGGTGTTTTGAAACTAGTGCTTTCAAGCCACATGCTCCAAAACTAGTTTCTAAGAGCACGATGTGCATCAAAATCACGTTTTGACACTACAGGCTCCGGAATAGGCACTTGCATCTTGAAAGCTTGTTGTGCCTCCAAACACCGATTTTGATGCTTCGAAACCAATGATTCTAAGGCATCAGCTCTAAAATAATGTTCTAAGAGCAGGATGTACATCAAAATGAAAATTTGACTTTTCCATCTCTAGAATCAGGACTTGCATCTTGAAACCTTGTTGTGCCTCCAAACATCGATTTTGATGCTCCAAAATTGGGGCTTTTGAGGCACAATTTCTGAAACATAGTTCTAAGAGTACAATGTGCATCAAAATTAAATTTTGATGCTACTGGCTCTAGAATCGGGGCTTGCATCTGGAAACCTTGTTGTGCCTCAAAACATTGATTCTGATGCTCTGAATCTGGGGCTTTTGAGGCACAAGCTTCGAATGAGGTTTTAAGAGCACGTTGTGCGCCAAAATCTGATTTTGATGCTATTGACTCTATAATCAGAACTTGCATATTGAAACTTTGTTGTGACTCCAAAAATCAATTTTGATGCTCCAAACCTAGGGCTTTTGAGGCACAATTTCTAAAACAGGGTTCTAAGGGCACAATGTGCATCAAACTTGAATTTTGACAATACTGGCTTTAGAATAAGGGCTTGCATCTTGAAACCTTGGTGTGCCTCAAAATACTGATTTTGATGATCCAAAACCAGGGCTTTTGAGGCACAAGCTTCGAAATGAGGTTCTAAGAGCACGATATCCACCAAAATCAGATTTTGATGCTATTGACTCTAGAATCGGGACTTGCATCTTGAAACATTGTTGTGCCTCCAAACATTGATTTTGATGGTCCAAAACTGAATCTATCAAGGCACAAGCTCAGAAATGAGCTTCTCGAAGAATGATGTGCGTCAAAATTGAATTTTGACACTACTGGCTCCGGAATAGGGACTTGTTTCTTGAAACCTTGTTGTGCCTCAAAACATTGATTTTGATGTGCCGATATCAGGGCTTTCAAGGGACAATCTCCGAAATGAGGCTCTAAGAGCATGATGTACATCAAAATTGCATTTTGACTCTACCTACTCTTAAATGGGGACTTGTGTCTTGAAACCTTGTTGTGACTCCAAACACTAATTTTTATGTTCCAAAAATGAGGCTTTTGAGTCACATCCTCCTAAATGAAGTTCTAAGAACACCATGTTTGTCAAAATCGTGTTTTGATGCTATCAGCTTGAGAATTGGGACTGTTGTCTTGAAACCTTATTATGCCTTTAAACATTGACTTGGGTGTTTTGAAACTAGTACTTTAGAGCCACATGTTCCGAAACGAGTTTCTGAGAGCACGATGTGCATCAAAATCATGTTTTGACACTACACGCTTTGAAATAGGGACTTGCATCTCAAAAGTGTATTGTGCCTCCAAACACCAATTTTGATGCTTTGAAACTGATGATTTTGAGGCATAAGCTCCAAAACAAGGTTCTAAGAGCACGATGTGCATCAAAATCAAGTTTTGACACTACCGTCTCCAGAATTAGGACTTGCATTCTGAAACCTTGTTGTGCCTCCAAACATCGATTTTGATGCTCCAAAATTTGGGCTTTTGAGACACAATTTCTGAAATAGGGTTCTAAGAGCACAATGTGCATCAAAATTAAATTTTGATGCTAGTCACTCTAGAATTGGGGCTTGCATCTTGAAACCTTGTGCTCAAAACATTGATTCCAATGCTCTGAATCTTGGGATTTTGAGGCACAAGCTGTTGGGTCTCAAATCAACAGATTGGATAGGTTCTAAGGAAATACCAATTCCTATGATCAAACCCTCCAATTGACTTGGCCAACTTATAGAGTGAACCTATTTGGTTATTGACTCTCTCGCTTTAGGCTCTGCAGGACCTAGGCGGGTATACCTATTCACTAGTTGTTTTCAAAGACTAGTGCTTTTTATAGCAGATTAAGTATCTTGATCTGGCTTCCTCCTATCATAGAATGGCATAAGTTCCTAGAATGGAGATATAGCAGATGAGTTCAGGATTTTTGTTGTGGAAGCTATTTGATCTTTGTGCTTAGAATTTTATATGTATACACTATTGCCAACTTACTTTATGCTTCCTACTCAATTACTCCTATTGTAAAATAAAATATGATGAATATGGTGATAAGTTGTAATTTACAAATGGCCAGTGCCTTCTTTGCTATCTGGGCAGAGTCTTTATATTGCCTTAGGACTTATTGTGTGAACTTGTGAGACAGTTTTTAAACCCACCCCTTTTATGGATCTGTCAGTTACTATTTCTCATGAGATCACTTAAATGCCTATATCATAAACTGCTTGAATGAATTTAACCCTACCTTTAAGGGACCATCCAAGTAAGAACTACAAAGAATAACTATAATTCACAAGCAGAACTTTTATTTCAACCTTATAACATACAACATAGATTTCAGTCAAAGAATATGAATAACCTTATCTTCTTTAGATAATATCACAAGCAATTGCCAACAACGAATGAAATAATCCGTAGCACATATGCAAAGAAAAGACAACTGATTATATTATGTATCTATCAAAATTTGTGCAACAAGAAACTTACAAGCTATCATATATCACTGTATCCTTTCTATCATCTTATATCTTTTTATTACAAGAAACCTTTCTCATATATATATGAGAGCAAAGGCTATTTATGAAAAGGCATGTCTTTTTGAAATACTAACTGTCAATTTGAACACTCTTAACAAACTTAAGTAAAAAGAGATTAAACATCCCTAAATGATGAATGTAATCATCTTCTTTAAAAGTCTTGATCTTGATGCTCTGTTTCTTTAATTCTTCTCCCTGTGAAAGGTATTCGAATATCATCTAGTTGATGGTAGGAGCCATGTCTTTGCTTCGATCCAATCTTGACAGAGCCCGATCCCTGATGCTCAGAAGTTCATTCCGCCATTCATCCATAGATATTAATTCTCCTTCTTTATAAATCGAGGGCATTCCAATAGGGTTCCCATCATCTAATTCTTTAAGATCTCCTATTAGCACATCTTCGAATTTAACATGATTTTCCATATACGAAGTCCCTTCTATTTTCTCCTCTAGCGTCATCACATCAACACTATTTATCACTTCATGCAATCATGCTTTTAACCTTTCATGCTCTCTTAATGCCTTTATGGTCCCAGTGTACACCCTCCAATAATGTTCAACATGGATGAGCATGGTATTGAACCTATGTTCAATGATATCATTAACCATTTTATCCATCTTCTGTTGAATATTACTCACCTGTTTGGCAGCCTTCTCTGCTTGATATTTCCAATACAGAACATCAGAGACATCATCCAAGCTTCGTCCTGTGGGATATGCAACATATTCATTTAAAGGAGTCCCTGTCTCAAATTGCAATATCCTTGTTTGTAGCCTCTGATTCTCCTCTTTAGTTCTTTCATATAAACCCTTATAGGTAATGTTTTCCCTGACCAAAAACTCTGTCTGATCCAAATTTAATTTGGCTACATCCAAGTTTAATTTTGCAGTGACCCTAGGGTCAGTCTTTCCTACCTAATGGACCATAAGGTGTCCAAAGGTTTCTTCAACATCCACAATAATTTGTCTTTTTCCTCTCGGATATAGTGCCCATTGTAGGAGATCTTTTTTATCAAGATCATACCCCGAACCCATGAACAATTTATCTATGTCTTGAGGCAATACTTGTTGATTTGTGTCTTGCTTCTTCAAGAATCCATCAAACAGAAGTGCTGAATTTATATCCCAACCTGAAAATATGATAACTCTAGCCTCCTTTAATATTTTCCTCCCCTTCTTAGGGGTCATATCTTTCATGAGGGCATCTATCTCATCTTGTAGCCTTGTACTGGTATAAGAATGAAAGGAATTCTCTTGAGGAAGCGAATCCATCATCCGCAACAAAGTCTTCATGCTCTGTCATCCTTATATCAACTATATCCCAAATATTAAATTCACCAGTGTCCACATCTACCTCTTCTTCAAAACTAGGGGGATAATCCTCTCTAGGGGAGTCAGCAGGGATGCTACTAGCAGTTGATTTTGGTGACATGTGAGCCAATGGCTTACTATCTCTTCCAGTGTTGACAAAATGGAGGAACTGTGGGGGTACTCTATGCATAATCTCTTCCTCATGCTGAAGTAGTTTTTTGGCTATCTCCAAAGGATCTTGGAGGTTTCCAAGTAGGTCTCCATCCACCATCCCCCTTGCTCTTTTCCACTTGAAAGCTTCCCAAGTCATCTTGCTTCTTTCTCTCAAAACCTTAGCCTCTTCCCTTTCAAGGTTCCTTATTAAATCATCTGGCATTTGAGCCACATTTATTCCAGCCTTCAGCTTCTGTGATGCCCTTGCAGCTTTTATATATCCCTCAGGATCAAAGTTCTCTCTAGGATCACCCAGAGTCATGCCATAATAATCCAACTTATTTTGAAGTAAATGATAACTTTTAGAACTTTTAACAATGAAATCAGAAAACTCCAGTAACCCTGGCACAATAGATTGTTTACCAAAATCTGTGAGATGTTTGGCACTAACAGCAGATAGTTGTCTTATAATCTCTAGACTAGCCACCCTGTTTGGCACTGTAATTGGAAGCATGTATGGCTTTCCTTCATACTCAAAAACCCTGATTTCTATATGATTAGGGTGGCAATACCAATCACCCTAGTTGTGATCAATCTGAGACTCTAGAGAGAAGTCTTTTGGCCTGAGGAATCTTTTGATTTCAGGAGACAAAGCATAATTTCTATGTTGTCCGAAGGTTGCACTGAGTGGTTTTACAAAATATTCCTGAAAGTGCCAATATTGGTTGTTTATGAATCTTTGATCCCATGCAGACACCCACAACTGGACTGGCTTCTTCAAACCATTTTTATCATAAGCTCTGATGCTAAAATCGTCTGACCAGAAATTGACTTCTTGTCCACAATAAAGAATAATGTGCATTAATAAGGAATACAATGAGAAATGAACATTTACAAGGTCTCCTTTTAACTTCTCCAACCCATGATTTAAGGCTTCTGCAACATAAGTGGCATAGTCAAACGACCTAGGGTCTTTTGATTGAAGATCAACACATAGAACCATAACCCCAATATCCATGAGAGGGTGAGCCTCTAAGCCTAATACTTGGGCTGCAGCATAGTATGTATACTTGAAATACGAATGGAATTGGTTGACATCAAAAGGCACCTTGTCATCTTTACTGAAAGGAACTAAGGACTTTCCCACTTTTGGTCGGTGAATGGGTAATCTCCATTTCCTATAGATGTCCTCTAAATTGAAGAACTCTTGCGACAACTTCTGTATGTCAATTTTCTCTTCTACATCCTAGTCTAAATCAAACACCATATCAATGGTCTGTTTGTTAATTACCACCATAGGATTCCCTCGGTAGTCACATATGGTTTTGGTTTTTGGATCATAACAATCTACTAGGGCTTTCATTAATTCGACATCCACAAATACATTTGGAACTGCCAATTTCCCCAAATTTTTCTTCCACAGGTTACTCATGGGCTCAGGAGCATCCCTTCTCTTGTAACCAAATAAGAACAACTCATGTCCTCTGATTTCAGTCCATATGTCTCCTAAATGTTCAAATCTATCTTCCAACCCTTCCTCTTCACTTTTGATTCTTTTAGACCTCACACTGGATGCCGGGCACTGGTCTAACAGATCCTAAGCTAAAGCTCTACCCTCCTTTTTCTGTCATTTAGGTTTCTCTTCAGGGTTCAATTCCTTTCCTTTCCTACTCTTTTTAGAAGAAGAAGATGGTTCCATAATTTCAATCAATGAGAGATATCACACTTACTTTGGAGAATTGTCGAGCTCTTCTGACTGTTGTTTACGAACTTCAGCTAACTCCTTGTAACTTTCCATCTTTTGCACCAAAGTCTGGTTCTTATGAAAATTTTATCAATTCAGCTGTAACTATGTGGGCAACTTGTGCAATAGTTAATGTCTCTGTGTTTATAACGGCTACTCAAATGTTTAAACTTAATTGCAGATGTGACATCCTCAACTTGAGCTTTTAATTCCTTCGCGGGAAGTACTAATCAGCTGAAAAAGATTGTGAATCGAGATTTCGATGAAACCCTTGTCTTCGGTTGAATGCTTTAACCTTCCATCGAAAGTTCATTTTCCTCGATATCAATGCATCGATGAATGGTCCTTCTCGAAAAACCTTCTTCTAGTCCCCTCGAAATCATCCTCTCCTCGATGAAGTCTTTTTCGATGAGTTATTCGTGAGTCTCATCGAAATCATATTTCGATGAGTTTTATACTTTGGTGAAAGTTCATGTGAGCCCTTCGAAATCTTCTTTTCATCGATGTCCTTCTTTTATCTATGAAATCCCTCTGCTTTTATCGACATATTGTTATCGATAAGATTTGCTTGTTGATGAATGCCTTTTGAGTTCCCTCGGTAATTTTATTTCCTCGACTTAACTCTTTGTTGACCTTTAACTTTTCGATGAAACTCGGATATCGATGAACGGCTTCTTTCATTTACCGAAAGAGATATTCTGCCGAAGACATCTTAACTTAGTATTTTACACTTTGTCTTTTATTTCGATGAAACTATTCTTTTGGTGAAACTCATTTTGAGATGCTCAACATTATATTTTGGCTGATGATCTTTTAGCTTTCGTGCCTTTGGGAAGATTTTTTTTTTAAATTCAAATATATTGTTCAACACAAGCTTTGAATGAGGTTTTAAGAGCACGATGTGCACCAAAATCAGATTTTGATGCTATTGACTCTATAATCAGAACTTGCATGTTGAAATTTTGTTGTGACTCCAAAAATTGATTTTGATGCTCCAAAACTAGGGCTCTTGAGGCACAATTTCTAAAACAGGGTTCTACGGGCACAATGTGCATCAAACTTGAATTTTGATGCTACTGGCTCTAGAATAGGGGCTTGCATCTTGAAACCTTGTTGTGCTTTAATCATTGATTTGGGTGTTTTGAAATTGGTGCTTTTGAGACACATGCTCCAAAATGACTTTCTAAGAGTATGATGTGCATCAAAATCACGTTTTGACACTACAGGTTCCGGAATAGGGACTTGCATCTCGAAAGTTTGTTGTGCCTCCAAACACAAATTTTGATGCTTGGAAACCAATGATTTTGAGGCATAAGCTCCAAAACAAGGTTCTAAGAGCACGATGTGCGTCAAAATTAAATTTTGGTGCTACCGGCTCCAGAATCAGGACTTGCATCTTGAAACCTTGTTGTGCCTCCAAACACCGATTTTGATGCTCCAAAATTGGGGCTTTTGAGGCATAATTTCTAAAATAGGGTTCTAAGAGCACAATGTGCATCAAAATTAAATTTTGATGCTACTGGCTCTAGAATCGGGGCTTGCATCTTGAAACCTTGTTGTGCCTCAAAAAACTGATTTTGATGCTCCGAAATTGGGGCTTTTGAAGCACAACCTTTGAAATGAGGTTCTAAAAGAATGATGTACACCAAAATCATATTTTGACGCTATTGACTCTAGAATCGGGACTTGCATCTTGAAACCTTGTTATGCCTCCAAACATTCATTTTGATGCTCAAAAACTGGGTGTTCCGAGGAGCAAGCTCTGAAACGAGCTTCTAAGAGAATGATATGAGTCAAAATGGAATTTTGACGATACAGGTTCCAGAATAAGGACTTGCTTCTTTAAACCTTGTTGTGCCTCTAAACACTGATTTTGATGTTCCAAAATCAGGGCTTTCAAGACACAAGCTCTGAAATGTGGTTCTAAGAGCACGATGTACATCAAAATTGCATTTTGACTCTACCAACTCCAGAATAGGGACTGTCGTCTTGAAAGCTTGTTGTACCTCCAAACACCAATTTTGATGCTTCAAAACCAAAGATTTTGAAGCATAAGATCCAAAACAAGGTTCTAAAAGCATGAAGTGCGTCAAATTCAAATTTTGATGCTACCAGCTCCAGAATCAGGACTTGTTTCTTGAAACCTTGTTGTGCCTCAAAACATTGATTTTGATGTGCCAAAATTAGGGTTTTCAAGGCACAATCTCCGAAATGAGGTTCTAAGAGCATCATGTACACCAAAATTTTATTTTGACTCTACCCACTCTGGAATTGGGGCTTGTGTCTTGAAATCTTGTTGTGCCTCCAAACACTAATTTTTTTGTTCGAAAAATGAGGGTTTTGAGTCACAACCTCCGAAATGATGTTCTGGGGAACAAAATGTTTGTCAAAATCGTGTTTTGATGCTATCAGCTTGAGAATTGGGATTTGTTTCTTGAAACCTTGTTGTGCCTTTAAACACTAATTTGGGTTTTTTGAAACTGGTGCTTTCGAGCCACATGCTCTGAAATGAGTTTCTAAGATCACGATGTGAATCAAAATCATGTTTTGACACTACAGGCTCCAGAATAGGGACTTGTGTCTCGAAAGTTTGTTGTGCCTCCAAACACAAATTTTGATGCTTGGAAATTGATGATTTTGAGGCATAAGCTCCAAAACAAGGTTCTAAGAGCATGATGTGCGCCAAAATCAAATTTTGATGCTACCGGCTCTAGAATCAAGGCTTGCATTTAGAAACCTTGTTGTGCCTCAAAACATCGATTTTGATGCTGCATATTGGGGCTTTTGAGGCATAATTTCTAAAATAGGGTTCTAAGAGCACAATGTGCATCAAAATTAAATTTTGATCCTACTGGCTATAGAATCGGGGCTTGCATCTTGAAATGTTGATGTGCATCAAAATTGAATTTTGACGCTACTGGCTCCGGAATAGGGACTTGTTTCTTGAAACCTTGTTGTGCCTCAAAACATTGATTTTGATGTGCCAAAATCAAGGCTTTCAAGGCACAATCTACGAAATGAGGTTCTAAGAGCATGATGTACATCTTAATTGCATTTTGATAGTTGGCTAGTTAGCCATATGCATTCATTTGAACCAGAACCGGTTTACTCACCACCATTCGAGTCAACAGTTGACCCAGTGCTAGGTGATTATATCCATAATCAATTTATGCCACAACATATCAGGATCAGGGATTACCTACAGGAGAGGAGGTCACAAAGGCATAGGTTCGAATAGGGGTAGATCCAGTCGTAAGAGTATTAGATTCTACCCATTCGAGTAATGAGCGTAACCGTTCTTGCGTAGATAGGAATGACGACTGAATAACTGGACTGATTGAATATTGTTAGATCAGATGTAAATGGAACCCTGAAAGGCTACTTTGAGTAAGATATTTTTCACACCCAAATGGTTCCTTATTAATCAGTACCCTACTATTCTATGGATACACCTTCTAGCCCTTTAGATAGTAGGGGGCCACCTTCAACTAATCTACCTCCTTATTCTAGTAGGCTGATTAATAAGGAGGCCACCCACCCACCCCGAATTAATCAACTTGCTAGAGTATGGGAGGATGAAGGTTCGCAAAGAACGGATGATTTGATCTCTGCCCGAAATACGGCATAAGGGCTTTTCAGGACCACCATCAACCCATCTCTAGAATTGGGACTTGTGTCTCGAAACCTTGTTGTGATTCCAAACACTAATTTTTATATTCCAAAAATGAGGCTTTTGAGTCACAACCTCCGAAATGAGGTTCTAAGAACATCATGTTTGTCAAAATCGTGTTTTGATGCTATCAGCTTGAGAATTGGGACTTGTGTCTTGAAACCTTGTTGTGCCTTTAAACATTGATTTGGGTGTTTTGAAACCGGTACTTTCGAGCCACATGCTCTGAAATGATTTTTTAAGAGCACGATGTGCATCAAAATGATTCTTTGACACTACAAGCTCTGGAATAGGGACTTGCCTCTCGAAAGCTTGTTGTGCCTCCAAACACCAATTTTGATGCTATGAAACCAATGATTTGTAGGCATAAGCTCCAAAACAAGGTTCTAAGAGCACGATGTGCGTCAAAATCAAATTTTGACTCTACCGACTCCAGAATCAGGACTTGCATCTTGAAGCCTTGTTGTGCCTCCAAACACCGATTTTGATGCTCCAAAATTGGGGCTTTTGAGGCTCAATTTCAGAAATAGGGTTCTAAGAGTAGAATGTGCATGAAAATTAAATTTTGATGCTACTGGCTCTAGAATCGGGGCTTGCATCTTGAAACCTTGTTGTTCCTCAAAACATTGATTCTGATGCTCTGAATCTAGGGCTTTAGAGGCACAAGCTTCAAATGAGGTTTGAAGAGCACGATGTTCGCCAAACTTAGATTTTGATGCAATTGACTCTATAATTGGGACTTGCATCTTGAAACCTTGTTCTACCTCCAAACATCGATTTTGATTCTCCAAAATTGGGGCTTTTGAGAGCACAATTTCTGAAACATGGTTCTAAGAGCACAATGTGCATCAAAATTAAATTTTGATGCTACTGGCTCTAGAATAGGGGCTTGCATCTTGAAACCTTGTTGTGCCTGAAAACACTGATTTTGATGATCCGAAACTAGGGTTTTTGAGGCACAAGCTTCGAGATGAGGTTCTGAGAGCACGATGTGCACCAAAATCAGATTTTGATGCTATTAACTCTAGAATTGGTACTTGCATCTTGAAACCTTATTGTGCCTCCAAACATTGATTTTGATTCTCCAAAACTGAATCTTTAGAGGCACAAGCTCTGAAATGAGCTTCTCAAAGAATGATGTGCGTCAAAATGGAATTTTGGCGCTATTGGCTTTGGAATAGGGACTTGTTTCTTGGAACCTTGTTGTGCCTCAAAACATTGATTTTGATGTGCCAAAGGCAGAGCTTTCAAGGCAAAATCTTCGAAATGAGGTTCTAAGAGCATGATGTACATCAAAATTGCATTTTGACTCTACCCACTTTGGAATTGGGACTTGTGTTTTGAAACCCTTTTGTGACTCCAAAGACTAATTTTTATGTTCCAAAAATGAGGCTTTTGAGTCACAACCTCCGAAATGAAGTTCTAAGAACACCATGTTTGTCAAAATCGTGTTTTTATGCTATCAGCTTGAGAATTGGGACTTGTGTCTTGAAACCTTTTTGTCCCTTTAAACATTCATTTGGGTGTTTTGAAACTGATGCTTTCGAGCCACATGCTCCGAAATGAGTTTTTAAGAGCACGATATTCATCAAAATCATGTTTTGACACTACAGGCTCTGGAATAGGGACTTGCATCTCGAAAGCTTGTTGTTCTACCAAACACAAATTTTGATGCTTGGAAACTGATGATTTTGAGGCATACGCTCCAAAACAAGGTTCTAAGAGCACGATGTGCATTAAAATCAAATTTTGATGCTACTGGCTCTAAAATCAGGACTTGCATCTTGAAACCTTGTTGTGCCTCCAAACATCGATTTTGATGCTCCAAAATTGGGGATTTTGAGGCACAATTTTTGAAACAGGGTTCTAAGAGCACAATGTGCATCAAAATTAAATTTTGATGCTACTGGCTGTAGAATTGCGGCTTGCATCTTGAAACATCAATTTTGATGTACATCATCCTCCTAGAACCTCATTACGGAGATTGTGCCGTGAAAGCCCTGGCTTTGGCACATCAAAATCAATGTTTTGAGGCACAACAAGGTTTCAAGAAACAAGTCCCTATTCTAGAGCCAGTAGCATCAAAATTCCATTTTGATGCACATCATTCTTTGAGAAGCTCATTTCAAAGCTTGTGCCTCGAAAGACTCAGTTTTGGAGCATCAAAATCAATGTTTGGAGGCACAACAAGGTTTCAAAATGGAAGTCCCGATTCTAGAGTCAATAGCATCAAAATCTGATTTTGGTGCACATTGCGCTCTTAGAATGTCATTTCGAAGCTTGTGCCTCAAAAGCCCTGGTTTTGGATCATCAAAATCAATGTTTTGTGGCACAACAAGGTTTCAAGATGCAAGCCCCTATTCTAGAGCCAGTAGCATCAAAATTCAAGTTTGTTGCACATTATGCCCTTAGAACTATTTTTTAGAAATTGTGCCTCAAAAGCTCCAATTTTGGAGCATCAAAATCGATTGTTGGAGTCACAACAAAGTTTCAAGATGCAAGTCTCGATTATAAAGTCGATAGCATCAAAATCTGATTTTGGCGCACCTCGTGCTCTTAAAACCTTATTCGAAGCTTGTGCCTCAAAAGCCCCAGATTCAAACCATCAGAATAAATATTTTGAGACACAACAAGGTTTCAAGATGCAAGCCCCTATTCTAGAGCCAGTAGCATCAAAATTTAATTTTGATGTACATTGTGCTCTTAGAACCCTATTTTAGAAATTGTGCCTCAAAAGCCCTAATTTTGGAGTATCAAAATCAATATTTGAAGGCACAACAAGGCTTCAAGATGCAAGTCTTGATTCTTGAGCTGGTAGCATCAAACTTTGATTTTGACGTACCTTGTTTTGGAGCTTATGCCTCAAAACCATCGGTTTCGAAGCATCAAAATTGGTGTTTTGAGGCACAACAAGCATTCGAGATGCAAGTCCCTATTCTAGAGCCTTTAATGTCAAAATGCGATTTTGATGCACATCGTGCTCTTAGAAACTCATTTCGGAGCATGTGGCTTGAAAGCATCGGTTTCAGAACACCCAAATCAATGTTTAAAGGCACAACAAGGTTTCAAGACACAAGTCCAAATTCTCAAGCTGATAGCATCAAAACATGATTTTGACAAACATGGTGTTCTTAGAACCTCATTCCGGAGGTTGTGACTCAAAAGCCTCATTTTTGGAACATAAAAATTAGTGTTTGGAGTCATAACAAGGTTTCGAGACACAAGTCCCAATTCCAGAGTGGGTAGAGTCAAAATGCAATTTTGATGTACATCATGCTCTTAGAACCTTATTTCAGAGATTGTGGCTTGAAAGCCCTGATTTTGGCACTTCAAAATCAATGTTTTGAGGCACAAAAAGGTTTCAAGAAACAAGTCCCTATTCAGAGCCAGAAGCGTTAAAATTCCATTTTGACAGACATCATTCTTTGAGAAGCTCATTTCAAAGCTTGTGCTTTGAAAGACTCAGTTTTGGAGCATCAAAATCAACGTTTGGAGGCACAACAAGGTTTCAAGATGCAAGTCCTGATTCTAGAGTCAATGGCATAAAATTTTGATTTTGGTGGACATCGTGCTCTTAGAATCTCATTTCGAAGTTTGTGCCTCAAAAGCCATAGTTTCAGATCATCAAAATCAGGTTTCAAGATGCAAGCACCTATTCTAGAGCCAGTAGCATCAGAATTCAAGTTTGATGTAGATTGTGCCCTAAGAACCCTGTTCTAGAAACTGTGCCTCAAAAGCCCCAGTTTTGGATCATCAAAATCGATTTTTGGAGTTCCAACAAAGTTTCAAGAAGAAAGTTCCAATTATATAGTCAATAGCATCAAAATATGATTTTGGTGCACATCGTGCTCTTAAAACCTTATTCAAAGCTTCTACCTCCAAAAGCCCCAGATTCAGAGCATCAGAATCAATGCTTTGAGGTACAACAAGGTTTCAAGATGCAAGCCTCGATTCTAGAGCCAATAGCATCAAAATTTAATTTTGATTCCCATTGTGCTCTTAGAACCCTGTTTTAGAAATTGTGCCTCAAAAGCCCCAATTTTGGAGCATCAAAATCGATGTTTTTAGGCACATTATTCTTTGAGAAGCTCATTTCAGAGCTTGTGCCTCGGAAGACTCAATTTTGGAGCATCAAAATCAATATTTGGAGGTACAACAAGGTTTCAAGATGCAAGTCCCAATTCTAGAGTCAATAGCATCAAAATCTCATTTTGGTGCACATCGTGCTCTTAGAACCTCATTTCGAAGCTTGTGCCTGAAAAGCCCTAGTTTCGGATCATCAAAATCAGTGTTCTGAGGTACAGCAAGGTTTCAAGATGCAAGCCCTATTCTAGAGCTAGTAGCATCAAAATTCAAGTTTGATGCACATTGTGCCCTTAGAACCCTATTTTAGAAATTACAGGGAAGGCACAACAAGGTTTCAAGAAGCAAGTCCCTATTCCGTAGCCTATAGAATCAAAATTACATTTTAACGCACATCATTCTCTTAGAAGCTCATTTCGGAGCTTGTGCCTCAAAAGACCTAGTTTTTGAGTGTAAAAATCAATGTTTTGAGGCACAACAAGGTTTCAAGATGCAAGTCCTAATTCTAAATTCAATAGCATCAAAATCTGATTTTGGCACACATTGTGCTCTTAAAACCTCATTCGAAGTGTGTGCCCCAAAAGCCCCAGATTCAAAGCATCAGAATCAATGTTTTGAGGCACAACAAGGTTTTAGGATGTAAGCCCCGATTCTAGAGCCAATAGCATCAAAATTTAATTTTGATGCACATTGTGCTCTTAGAACCTTGTTTTAGAAATTTGGCTTCAAAAGCCCTAGTTTTGTAGCATCAAAATCGATGTTTGGAAGTACAACAAGGTTTCAAGATGCAAGTTATGATTCTAGAGCCAGTAGCATCAAAATTTGATTTTGAGGCACATCGTGCTCTTAGAAGCTTGTTTTGGAACTTATGCCTCAAAATCTTTAGTTTCAAAGCATGAAAATTGGTGTTTGGAGGCAGAACAAGCTTTCAAGACACAAGTCCCTATGCCAAAGCCTGTAATGTCAAAATGTTATTTTGATACACATTGTGCTTTTAGAACCTCATTTTGGAGTGTGTGTCTCAAAAGCTCCAGTTTCAAAACATCAAAATCAATGTTTAAAGGCACAACAAGGTTTCAAGACACAAGTCTCGACTCTCAAGCTGATAGCATCAAAACATGATTTTGACAAACATGGTGTTCTTAGAACCTCATTTTGGATGTTGTACCTCAAAATCCTCATATTTGCAGCATAAAAATTAGTGTTTGGAGGCACAACAAGGTTTCAAGACACAATTCCCAATTCCAAAGTCAGTAGCATCAAAACAAAATTTTGATGTACAACATGCTCTTAGAACCTCATTTCAGAGCTTGTGCCTTGAAAGCTCTGATTTTGGAACATCTAAATTAGTGTTTGGAGGCACAACAAGGTTTAAAGAAGCAAGTCCCTATTCAAGAGCCTGTATTGTCAAAATTCCATTTTGATGCACATCATTCTCTTAGAAGCTCATTTTGGAGCTTGTGCCTCGAAAGACCCAGTTTTGGAGCTTCAAAATCAATATGTGCATCAAAATAGAATTTTGAAGCTATTGGCTCCGGAATAGGGACTTGTTTCTTGAAACCTTGTTGTGCCTTAAAACATTGATTTTGATGTGCTAAAATCAGGGCTTTCAAGGCACAATCTCCAAAATGAGTTTCTAAGGTTTCAAGATGCAAGCCCCGATTCTAGAGCCAATAGCATCAAAATTTAATTTTGATGCACATTGTGCTGTTAGAACCCTATTTTAGAAATTGTGTCTCAAAAGGCCCAATTTTGGAGCATCAAAATCGATCTTTGGAGGCACAGCAAGGTTTCAAGATGCAAGTCCTGATTCTAGAGCCGGTAGCGTCAAAATTTGATTTTGACACACATCGTGCTCTTAGAACCTCATTTTGGAGCTTATGTCTCAAAATCATCGGTTTCGAAGCAACAAAATTGGTTTTTGGAGGGACAACAAGCTTTTCGAGATGCAAGTCCCTATTCTGGAGCTTGTAGTGTCAAAACATGATGTTGATGCACATCGTGCTCTTAGAAACTCATTTCGGAGCATGTGGCTCAAAAGCACCAGTTTCAAAACACTAAAATAAATGTTTAAAGGCACAACAAGGTTTCAAGACACAAGTCCTAATTCTCAAGCTGATAGCATGAAAAGATGATTTTGACAAACATGGTGTTCTTAGAACCTCATTTCGGAGGTTGTGACTCAAAAGCCTCATTTTTGGAACATAAAAATAAGTGTTTGGAGTCACAACAAGGTTTCAAGACACAAGTCCCAATTCCAGAGTGGGTAGAGTCAAAATGCAATTTTGATGTACATCATGCTCTTAGAACCTCATTTTAGAGCTTGTGCCTAGAAAGACTAAGTTTTGGAGAATCAAAATCAATGTTCGGAGGCACAACAAGGTTTCAAGATGCAAGTCCTGATTCTAGAGTCAAAGCATCAAAATCTGATTTTGGTGCACATCGTGCTCTCAGAACCTCATTTTGAAGCTTGTGCCTCAAAAGCCCTGGTTTCGGATCATCAAAATCAGTGTTTTTAGGCACTACAAGGTTTCAAGATGCAAGCCCCTATTCTAGAGCTAGTAGCTTCAAAATTCAAGTTTGATACACTTTGTGGCTTTAGAACCCTATTTTAGAAATTGTGCCTCAAAAGCCCCAGTTTTGGAGCATCAAAATTGATTGTTGGAGTCACAACAAAGTTTCAATATGCAAGTCCTAATTCAAAGCTTGTGGCTCAAAAGCCCTAGATTTAGAGCATCAGAATCAATGTTTTGAGGCACAACAAGGTTTCAAGATGCAAGCCCCGATTCTAGAGCCAGTAGGATCAAAATTTAATTTTGATGCACATTGTGCTGTTGGTACCCTATTTTAGAAATTGTGCCTAAAAAGCCGCAGTTTTGGAGCATCAAAATCGATGTTTGGAGGCACAACAAGGTTTCAAGATGCAAGTCCTGATTCTGGAGCCGATAGCGTCAAAATTTGATTTTGACGCACATCGTGCTCTTAGAACCTTGTTTTGGAGCTTATGTGTCAAAATCATCGGTTTCGAAGCATCAAAATTGGTTTTTGGAGGCACAACAAGCTTTTCGAGACGCAAGGTTTCAAGACACAACTCCCAATTCGAGCTTGAGAATTGGGACTTGTTTCTTGAAACCTTGTTGTGCCTTTAAACATTGATTTGGGTGTTTTGAAACTATAGGCTCCAGAATAGGGAATTATGTCTTGAAAGCTTGTTGTGCCTCCAAACACCAATTTTAATGCTTCGAAACCGTTGATTTTGAGGCATAAGCTGCAAAACAAGGTTCTAGGAACACGATGTGCATCAGATAAAATTTTGATGCTACCAACTCTAGAATCAAGACTTGCATCATGAAACCTTGTTGTGCCTCCAAACATCGATTTTGATGCTCCAAAATTGGGGCTTTTAAGGCATAATTTCTGAAACAGGGTTCTAAGAGCACAATGTGCATCAAAATAAAATTTTGATGCTACTAGCTCTAGAATCATGGCTTGCATCCTCACACCTTGTTGTTCCTCAAAACATTGATTCTGATGCTCTGAATCTGGGGCTTTTGAGGCACACGCTTCGAATGAGGTTTTAAAAGCACAATGTGTGCCAAAATCAGATTTTGACGCTTTTGACTCTATAATTGGGGCTTGCATCTTGAAACTTTGTTGTGACTCCAAACATTGATTTTGATGCTCCAAAACTGAGTCTTTCAAGGCACAAGCTCTAAAATGACCTTCTCAAAGAATGATGTGCGTCAAAATTTGTCAAAATTGAATTTTGACGCTACTGGCTCTGGAATAGGGACTTGTTTCTTGAAACTTTGTTGTGTCTCAAAACATTGATTTTGATGTGCCAAAATCAGGGCTTTCAAGGCACAATCTCTAAAATGAGGTTCTAAGACCATGATGTACATCAAAATTGCATTTTGACTATACCCACTCTGGAATTGGGACTTTTGTCTTGAAACCTTGTTGTGACTCCAAATACTAATTATTATGTTCCAAAAATGAGGCTTTTGAGTCACAACCTCCTAAATGAGATTCTAAGAACACCATGTTTTTCAAAATCATGTTTTGATGCTATCAGCTTGAGAATTGGGACTTGTGTCTTGAAACCTTGTTGTGCCTTTAAACATTGATTTGGGTGTTTTGAAATTTGTGCTTTTGAGCCAGATGCTCTAGAACGAGTTTCTAAGAGCACGATGTGCATCAAAATCGCGTTTTGACAGTATAGGCTCCGAAATAGGGACTTGGTTCTCGAAAGCTTGTTGTGCCTGCAAACACCAATTTTGATGGTTTGAAACTGACGATTTTGAGGCATAAGCTCCAAAACAAGGTTCTAAGAGCGCGATGTGCGTCAAGATAAAATTTTGATGCTACCGGCTCTAGAATCAAGACTTGCATCATGAAACCTTGTTGTGCCTCCAAACATCGATTTTGATGCTTCAAAATTGGGGCTTTTAAGGCAGAATTTCTGAAACAGGGTTCTAAGAGCACAATGTGCACCAAAATTGAATTTTGATGCTACTGGCTCTAGAATCGGGGCTTGCACCCTGAAACCTTGTTGTGCCTCAAAACATTGATTCTGATGCTTTGAATCTGGGGCTTTTGAGGCATACGCTTCGAATGAGGTTTTAAGAGCACAATGAGTGCCAAAATCAGATTTTGACGCTTTTGACTCTAGAATCTGGACTTGCATCTTGAAACTTTGTTGTGACTCCAAAAATCGATTTTGATGATCTAAAACTGGGGCTTTTGAGGTACAATTTCTAAAATAGGGTTCTAAGGGCACAATGCACATCAAACTTGAATTTTGATACTACTGGCTCTACAATAGGGGCTTGCATCTTGAAACCTTGTTGTGCCTCAAAACACTGATTTTGATAATCTGAAACCAGGGCCTTTTAGGAACAAGCTTTGAAATGAGGTTTTAAGAGTACAATGTGCACCAAAATTAGATTTTGATGCTATTGACTTTAGAATCAGGACTTGCATATTGAAACCTTGTTGTGCCTCCAAACATTGATTTTGATCCTCCAAAACTAAGTCTTTCGAGGCACAAGCTCTGAAATGAGCTTCTCATTGAATGATGTGCGCCAAAATGGAATTTTGATGCTAGTGCCTCTGGAATAAGGACTTGTTTCTTGAAACCTTGTTGTGCCTCAAAACATTAATTTTGGTGTGCCAAAATCAGGGCTTTCAAGGCACAATCTCTGAAATGAAGTTCTAAGAGCATGATGTACATCAAAATTGCATTTTGACTCTACCCACTCTAGAATTGGGACTTGTGTCTTGAAACCTTGTTGTGACTCCAAACACTAATTTTTATGTTCCATAAATGAAGCTTTGGAGTCACAACCTCCTAAATGAGGTTCTAAGAACACCATGTTTGTCAAAATTGTATTTTGATGCTATTAGCTTGAGATTGGGACTTGTGTCTTGAAACCTTGTTGTGCCTTTAAACATTGATTTGGGTGTTTTGAAACTGTTGATTTCGAGCCACATGCTCCGAAATGAGTTTCTAAGATCACGATGTGCATCAAAATCATGTTTTGACACTAGAGGCTCTGGAATAGGGACTTCCATCTCGAAAGCTTGTTGTGCCTCCAAACACCAATTTTGATGCTTTGAAACCAATAATTTTGAGGCATAAGCTCCAAAACAAGGTTCTAAGAGCACGATGTGCGTCAAAATCAAATTTGACACTTTGGGCTCGAGAATCAGGACTTGCATTTTGAAACCTTGTTGTGTCTCTAAACATCGATTTTGATGCTCCAAAATTGGGGCTTTTGAGGCACAATTTCTGAACCAGGGTTCTAAGAGCACAATTTGCATTTTAATTTTGATGCTACTGGCTCTAGAATCAAAGCTTGCATCTTGAAACCTTGTTGTGCCTCAAAACATTGATTCTGATGCTTTGAATCTGGGGTTTTTGAGGCACAAGCTTCGAATGAGATTTTAAGAGCACGATGTGCACCAAAATCTGATTTTGACCCTTTCGATTCTATAATCCGGACTTGCATCTTGAAACTTTGTTGTGACTCCAAAAATCAATATTGATGCTCCAAAAGTTGGGCTTTTGAGGCACAATTTCTAAAATAGGGTTCTAAGGGTACAATGTTCATCAAACTTGAATTTTGATGCTACTAGCTCTAGAATAGGGGCATGCATCTTGAAACCTTGTTGTGCCTCAAAACACTCATTTTGATGATCTGAAACTAGGGGTTTTGAGGCACAAGCTTCAAAATGAGGTTCTAAGAGCACGATGTGCACCAAAATCAGATTTTGATGCTATTGACTCTAGAATCGGGACTTGCATCTTGAAACCTTGTTGTGCCACCAAACATTGATTTTGATGCTCCAAAACTGAGTCTTTCGAGGCACAGGCTTTGAAATGAGGTTCTCAAAGAATGATATGCGTCAAAATGAAATTTTGACACTACTGGCTCCGGAATAGGGACTTGTTTCTTGAAATCTTGTTTTGCCTCAAAACATTGATTTTGATGTGTCAAAACCAGGGCTTTCAAGGCACAATCTCCGAAATGAGGTTCTAAGAGCATGATGTACATCAAAATTGCATTTTGACTCTACCCACTTTGGAATTGGGACTTGTGTCTTGAAATCTTGTTGTGACTCCAAACACTAATTTTTATTTTCCTAAAATGAGGCTTTTGAGTCGCAACCTCCTAAATGAGCCTCTAAGAACACCATGTTTGTCAAAATCATGTTTTGATGCTATCTGCTTGAGAATTGGGACTTGTGTCTTGAAATCTTGTTGTGCCTTTAAACATTGAGTTGGGTGTTTTGAAACTAGTGCTTTCGAGCCACATGGTTCGAAATGAATTTGTAAGAGCATGATGTGTATCAAAATCACGTTTTGACAATACATGCTTCGGAATAGGGACTTGCGTCTTGTGTCATGCCCAAAATTTAGGGAAAAACGGAACGATTTTTTTTTTAAAACGACTAGTTAAATAACCAAGTTTGCTATCACGACATGTTTTAACATGTTGGCCATAACAAAGATCGTACTAACTATGATACTAACTATGTATCGAAACTTAATTAAAATTCATTTGCGGAAACTAAATGTTTTAATTTCTTTTCTTATCAAATAAAGTCGTTAGTTTAATTTATTAAACTCTTTTAAATGGGTAGACGAAGATAAAAATTGATCTCCAATAAAGCCATATTGTCTAAATTTCATTTTAAAATCATTAATTAATTAAATGGATTAAAGTGTCAACTTAATTTCTAAATGACATTGTTCGATGAGGAAAAATTATCTTTCCAAAATCAAATTTAGCTTTCAAGGAATTAATTTCTTTTTTTCTATTTAATCAAGGCTTCACAAATAGATAATTTAATAAAATAATTAATTGGGATTAAAATTCCCACGTCTATCTAAATTGAAAACCCTATCTAATCTTAAATATAGATTTTCTACAACTTTAAAAAAACAATTTTCATGTAATCCCTAATTAGAGATTTTTTTTTTTTTATAAACAAGAGTTAAATAGTTTATTTTATTTTGTTACCCTTGCCCTACCCGAGCTAGGGTTTGATATATATATATATTTTTGGTTTTGTTCAAACCTCACGTTGCAGGGCCGAACTGAGAGAGAGAATATGGCGAAGGGGCGAACTCAAAGAAAGGCGGGGGTTTCGCTGGTGGCGGCTCGGCCATGGTTGCCCACTGTGCACTGCACAGTGTTCGGCCTTGCCGCCCACTGTGCAGTGCACAGTGCGCGGCCCCCACCGTTCACTTTGCACTGCACAGTGTGCGGCACCACCGTCCACTGTGCTTTGCACAGTGCGCGGCTCCGCCGTTCACTGTGCGATGCACAGTGCTTTGGCCCTTTTTTTTTGATTAAAAATTTTTAAATTTTTTTATTTTTATTTTTATTTATATATAATATATATATATATATATATATATATATAAATGTATATATATATATATATATAAATATATATATATATATATATATATATATAAATGTATATATATATATATATATAAATATATATATATATATTTCTCAATGCTAATTTTACATGCAAATTTTTTTTTTAAAAAGAAACAAAAATAACAAAGTAATCTCATTATGCTAAATTAATATATATATATATATATATGGTAAATAAACTTAGGCTCCCATTTTCATTTGTTTTGCAGGGTATTTATATGGCATGCTTTGTATAAAAATATATATAAATATACCCATGATTTCTACATGCATATAGATATATATAAATATTTATTTATGACTAATAGTGTTAATTCTTTTTTCTTAAACTAACATCGTAATCATGAAAGATTTTGATATACCATTGTAGGAAAGGAAATATGGATTACTTTTGTTTAATGGATATATAAATATTTCCAAAACTATATCGAAATCTATATATTGTAATCTCTGGGTATGCAGGAAACAAAATTCTAAGATTTTTTTTTTTTTTTAAACTTAAGAAATACTATTTTAGGAAAGCATTATACTTTTCTGAATTAAATACATTCATTGATTTCTCAACTAATAAAACAACTAATTTATTTACAAGTTAACAGCAAGTACAAATCATGATTTTTTTGTAATTAAAATGGAGATAGATTTTCAGCTAAAAAGAAGAACTCGGATTTAAATAAATTGATTTTTATATTGCAAAAAAAACAACTATTGCATGCAAATAAAAAAAAACACATTTTTTTTTTTAATAGAAAATAGAAGCATATCTAGTTTTTTTACAACTCTAATGATATTCTGCAAACTTACAAGATGTTTCTTTATTTAACTACAACAACAAATCTCATGTCTATTTTCAAAATTACAACTTCCCTCTTATTTCTATGAATGAGGATGTATTTCTACTATCAAATTTAAAACTAATAACTGCAAATCAATTTAAATTTTCTTCAACAATATTCTTCTGCCACCTTCCACTTTTCCTAGTCTTTTCTTCTGGCATTCCTGCATAATAGAAACACAAATATGACCATGGAGTGGTCACCTCCCAGCCTAGGCTAATTGGTAGCCACCCCCGAGCTCGGAGAACCAAGTCCTAGATGGGTAACAAACATGCAAACACATAGAAGACAAAAATACACACACAAATATTCAGACACACTCCCAACTTGGCTTCACAACACCACACTTTGGTGATGACCTTTTTAAGGGTGGTAGTGGACCAATACCCTGAGGAGAACTGCAAGTATGGAAAAATAAGTAGCCACCTCATGGCACAATAAATACATCAGAAATCTCAACCCCTTATTCCTTATGCCCCCCAAAGGCATTCTAGCCTCATGTCCCTCCTTATGACCCCTATTGCACAAACAGGCCATGCAGCAAGGGTCACACAAAGATCCCTTGTGATTGCTCTCAAATGAGAGTCTCTCACTCGAGGGTTGTCATTGCTACCACCCACAAGATCCTCCTCTCTCCCAAGAGTAAGAGGTCTTGAGAAAACTCCCAAAACACAACAAAGCAAAATGCAAAATTCCAAATGAATTTCTAAAACAAAACATTTAAAAAACACATACTTCTTATACCAATCATACTCTCAAACACATACAAGAAAATAGACATACTAAAGAATAATCAAACCAACCTTAATCTGCCCAATGGTAGTATAGTATTTGAGGAAGAGCTGCCCAATCCACGGATCTTCTCCTTCTACCCTTAGTCAAATTTTCTATTCTAAACTATATTTTCTTTTCAAAAATTCTCGTCTCCAAAAATGGAGAGTGGGTGATTACCCTTCAAATTTTCCAATTCTTGCTTAAGAAGCTCCTTCTCTGAGTTCTCACAAGTTTCTAAAAAACCAAAAAGGAAAGTAAAGCAAAATGCAAAAAAACTCTCATTCCAATAGGAAAAAAAAATCGCAATTAGATTTAAACTTCTAATTTTCAATTTTCGCACAACTCAAAAAAGCCAATTTTTAAAGCGTCAAAAAGGTCACATAAAAGTAGAAACTTGCCTAAAATTACCCCTAACCCCTAGGTATACCTTATGGGCTTTAGGAAACCCTATTAAACTACCCCTAGGTGTTCATTTAACCCATTTTAAACCCCCACTGAAGTTTATTTTTGGGTCAAACATTTGTTGACCACTCCAAAGATTCTTTTCCCAAAGTATTTATGACAACACGTTATATTATTTAAGAAAAAAATATAGTTAAACACTTTCCCTCCAAGAGACAAAAATAAAACATTTAAATTAAAACCCACACATGTGTCAAGTGACACAAATAAAACACTTTTACAAAATAAAACATGAAATTGTCTCTTGTGGGTTTTACACATTAAATTTAAATAATACTTGACACTCATGCAACATATACTGTTACGAATAAAATACAACACAAACGGGGTGTTGTCTCTCCAAATAGACAACCCCTGGCTTACGGACATACATAAGTCTAGGTTTGGTTCTCCGTAATTTTCCATGGTCACATGGTAAATTTCCTACGCATCTCAATTTACACATTAGTACTTTCAAATATCCACATATAATATAATTCAAGGGAATAACAATACACATCATCACTTGCATACAATTTTCATCTGCACAGATTAAATACATCTTTTATCTAGCAATTTCACATAAGCAATTTCATTCCAATCCACATAAACTTAACCATACATCATAGTTCTATTATCATAGTAAAGTCCTGCAAATTTAATAACGACATCTATCATTGCAATATCATCCTATCTAACAATCATGTAGTGTTCTATCTCATAAAGCATATAAGTGACTCATCAAAACATAGCAATGTTATCCAAATCCTGAAATCATGTAAGTTCTAAGTCTCAAAATGCATCAAAATAAGGTATCCATAATAGTCTAAATATAAAATCCATTGAATGTCAGACTGAGTCGAGGTGAAGCCTCACATCTTGAAAGCTTGTTATGCCTCCAAACACCAATTTTGATGCTTCAAAACTGATGATTTTGAGGCATAAGCTCGAAAACAAGGTTCTAAGAGCAAGATGTGCGTCAAAATCAAATTTTGATGCTACCGGCTCTAGAATCAAGACTTGCATCTTGAAACCTTGTTGTGCCTCCAAACATCGATTTTGATGCTCCAAAATTGGGGCTTTTGAGGCACAATTTCTGAAACATAGTTCTAAGAGTACAATGTGCATGAAAATTAAATTTTGATGCTACTTGCTCTAGAATCGGGGCTTGCATCTGGAAACCTTGTTGTGCCTCAAAACATTGATTCTGATGCTCTGAATCTGGGGCTTTTGAGGCACAAGCTTCGAATGAGGTTTTAAGAGCACGTTGTGCACCAAAATCTGATTTTGATGCTATTGACTCTATAATCGGAACTTGCATATTGAAACTTTGTTGTGACTCCAAAAATCAATTTTGATGCTCCAAACCTGGGGCTTTTGAGGCACAATTTCTAAAACAGGGTTCTAAGGGCACAATGTGCATCAAACTTGAATTTTGACGATACAGGCTTTAGAATAGGGGCTTGCATCTTGAAACCTTGGTGTGCCTCAAAATACTGATTTTGATGATCCGAAACCAGGGCTTTTGAGGCACAAGCTTTGAAATGAGGTTCTAAGAGCACGATATCCACCAAAATCAGATTTTGATGCTATTGACTCTAGAATCGGGACTTGCATCTCGAAACATTGTTGTGCCTCCAAACATTGATTTTGATGCTCCACAACTGAATCTGTCAAGGCACAAGCTCAGAAATGAGCTTCTCGAAGAATGATGTGCGTCAAAATTGAATTTTGACACTACTGGCTTCGGAATAGGGACTTGTTTCTTGAAACCTTGTTGTGCCTCAAAACATTGATTTTGATGTGCCAAAATTAGGGCTTTCTAGGCACAATCTCCGAAATGAGGTTCTAAGAGCATCATGTACATCAAAATTGCATTTTGACTCTACCCACTCTGGAATTGGGATTTGTGTCTTGAAAGCTTGTTGTGACTCCAAAAACTAATTTTTATGTTCTAAAAATGAGGCTTTTGAGTCACAACCTTTTAAATGAGGATCTAAGAACACCATGTTTGTCAAAATCATGTTTTGATGCTATCAGCTTGAGAATTGGGACTTGTGTCTTGAAACCATGTTGTGTCTTTAAACATTGATTTGGGTGTTTTGAAACTGATCTTTCAAGCCACATGCTTTGTAATGAGTTTCTAAGAGCACGATGTGCATCAAAATCACGTTTTGACACTACAGGCTCCATAGTAGGGACTTGCGTCTCGAAAGCTTCTTGTGCCTCCAAACACCAAGGTTCTAAGAGCACAATGTGGATTTTAATTTTGATGCTACTGGCTCTAGAATCAAGGCTTACATCTTGAAACCTTGTTGTGCCTCAAAACATTGATTTTGGTGCTCTGAATCTGGGGCTTTTGAGGCACAAACTTTGAATGAGGTTTTAAGAGCACGATGTGCGCCAAAATCAGATTTTGATGCTTTTGACTCTATAATCGGGACTTGCATCTTGAAACTTTGTTGTGACTCCAAAAATCAATTTTGATGCTCCAAAACTGGGGCTTTTGAGGCAAAATTTGCATCAAACTTGAATTTTGATGCTACTGGCTCTAAAATAGGGGCTTGCATCTTGAAACCTTGTTGTGCCTCAAAACACTGATTTTGATGATCCGAAACCAGGGCTTTTGAGGCACAAGCTTCAGAATGAGGTTCTAAGAGCACGATGTGCAGCAAAATCAGATTTTGATGCTATTGACTCTAGAATTGGGACTTGCATATTGAAACCTTGTTGTGTATCCAAACATTCATTTTGATTCTCCAAAACTGAGTCTTTCGAGGCACAAGCTCTGAAATGATCTTCTCAAAGAATGATGTGCATCAAATGGAATTTTGATGCTATTGGCTCTGGAATAGGGACTTGTTTCTTGAAACCTTGTTGTGCCTCAAAACATTGATTTTGATGTGCCAAAATCAGGGCTTTCAAGGCACAATCTCCGAAATGAGGTTTGAAGAGCATGATGTACATCAAAATTGCATTTTGACTTTACTCACTCTGGAATTGGGACTTGTGTCTTGAAACCTTGTTGTGACTCCAAACACTAATTTTTATGTTCCAAAAATGAGGCTTTTGAGTCACAACCTCCAAAATAAGCTTGAGAATTGGGACTTGTGTCTTGAAACCTTGCTCTGCCTTTAAACATTGAGTTGGTTGTTTTTAAACTGGTGCTTTCGAGCCACATGCTCCAAAACAAGTTTCTAAGAGCACGATGTGCATCAAAATCACGTTTTGATACTACAGGCTCCGGAATAGGGACTTGCATCTTGAAAGCTTGTTGTGCCTCCAAACACCAATTTTGATGCTTCGAAACTAATGATTTTGAGGCATAAGCTCCAAAACAAGGTTCTAAGAGCAAAATGTGCATCAAAATTTGATTTTGATGCTACCAGCTCCAGAATCAGGACTTTCATCGTGAAACCTTGTCGTGCCTCAAAACATTGATTCTGAAGCTCTGAATTTGGGGCTTTTGAGGCACAAGCTTTGAATGAGGTTTTAAGAGCAATATGTGCTCCAAAAATCAATTTTGATGCTCCAAACCTGGGGCTTTGATGCTATCAACTTGAGAATTGGGACTTGTGTCTTGAAACCTTGATATGCCTTTAAACATTGAGCTAGGTGCTTTTAAACAGGTGCTTTCCAGCCACACGCTCCGAAATGAGTTTCTAAGAGCACGATGTGCATCAAAATCATGTTTTAACACTGCAAGCTCCAGAATAGGGACTTGCATCTCGAAAGCTTGTTGTGCCTCCAAACACCAATTTTGATGTTTCAAAATCGATGATTTTGAGGCATAAGCTCCAAAACAAGGTTCTAAGAGCAAAATGTGCGTCAAAATCAAATTTTGATGCTACCACCTACAGAATCAGGACTTGCGTCTTGAAACCTTGTTGTGCCTCCGAACATCGATTTTGATAATCCAAAACTGGGGCTTTTGAGGCACAATTTCTGAAATAGGGTTCTAAGAGCACAATGTGCATTTTAATTTTGATGCTATTGGCTCTAGAATCGAGGCTTGCATCTTGAAACCTTGTTGTGCCTCAAAATATTGATTCTGATGCTTTGAATCTGGGGCTTTAGAGGCACAAGCTTCAAATGAGGTTTTAAGAGCACGATGTATGCCAATATTAGATTTTGATGCTTTTGACTCTATAATCGAGACTTGCATCTTGAAACTTTGTTGTGACTCCAAAAATCCATTTTGATGCTCCAAAACTGGGGCTTTTGAGGTACAATTTGCATCAAAATTGAATTTTAACGCTACTCACTCTAGAATAGGGGCTTGCATCTCGAAACCTTGTTGTGCCTCAAAAAACTAATTTTGACGATCTGAAACCAGGCCTTTTGAGGCACAAGCTTCGGAATGAGGTTCTAAGAGCACAATGTGCACCAAAATCAGATTTTGATGCTATTGACTCTAGAATCGGGACTTGCATATTGAAACCTTGTTGTGCCTCCAAACATTGATTTTGATTCTCCAAAACTGAGTCTTTCGTGGCACAAGCTCTGAAATGATCTTCTGAAAGAATGATGTGCATCAAAATGGAATTTTGATGCTACTAGCTCCAGAATAAGGACTTGTTTCTTGAAACCTTGTTGTGTCTCAAAACATTGATTTTGATGTGCCAAAATTAGGGCTTTCAAGGCACAATCTCCGAAATGAGGTTCTAAGAGCATGATGTACATCAAAATTGCATTATGACTCTACCCACTCTGGAATTGGGACTTGTGTCTTGAAACCTTGTTCTGACTCCAAACACTAATTTTTATGTTCCAAAACTGAGGCTTTTGAGTCACAACCTCCTAAATGAGGTTCTAAGAACACCATGTTTGTCAAAATTGTGTTTTGATTCTATCAGCTTGAGAATTGGGACTTGTGTCTTGAAACCTTGTTGTGCCTTTAAACATTGAGTTGGGTTTTTTGAAACTGGTGCTTTCAAGCCACATGCTCTGTAATGAGTTTCTAAGAGCACGATGTGCATCAAAATCATGTTTTGACACTACAGGCTCTCGAATAGGGACTTGCGTCTCGAAAGCTTGTTGTGCCTCCAAACACCACTTTTGATGCTTCAAAACCGAAGATTTTAAGGCATAAGCTCCAAAACAAGGTTCTAAGAGCACGATGTGCGTCAAAATCAAATTTTGACGCTACTGCCTCAAGAATCAAGACTTGCATCTTGAAACCTTGTTGTGCCTCCAAACATTGATTTTGATGCTTTAAAATTGGGGCTTTTGAGGCACAATTTCTGAAATAGGGTTGTAAGACCACAATGTGCATCTACTAGCTCTAGAATCAGGGTTTGCATCCTGAAACCTTGTTGTGCCTCAAAACATTGATTCTTATGCTCTAAATTTGGGGCTTTTGAGGCACACGCTCCAAATGAGGTTTTAAGAGCATGATGTGCACAAAAATCAGATTTTGATGCTTTTGACTCTATAATCGAGACTTGCATCTTGAAATTTTATTGTGACTCTAAAAATCGATTTTCATGCTCCAAAACTGGGGCTTTTGAGGCACAATTTCTAAAACAAGGTTCTAAGGGCACAATCTGAATCAAAATTTAATTTTGATGCTATTGGCTCTAGAATAGGGGCTTGCATCTTGAAACCTTGTTGTGCCTCAAAACAATGATTTTGGTGATCCGAAACAAGGGCTTTTGAGGAACAAGCTTTGAAATGAGGTTCTAAGAGCACGATGTGCACCAAAATCAGATTTTGATGCTATTGACTATAGAATCAGGACTTGCATATTGAAACTTTGTTGTATCTCCAAACATTGATTTTGATGCTCCAAAACTGAGTCTTTTGAGGGACAAGCTCTGAAATGAGCTTCTCAAAGAATGATGTGCATCAAAATGGAATTTTGACAATACTGGCTCCAGAATAGGGACTTGTTTCTTGAAACCTTGTTGTGCCTTTAAACATTGATTTGGATGTTTTAGAACTGGTGCTTTCGAGCCACATGATCCGAAATGAGTTTCTAAGATCACGATGTGCATCAAAATCATGTTTTGACACTACAGGCTCCGGAATAGGGACTTGCGTCTCGAAAGCTTGTTGTGCCTCCAAACACCAATTTTGATGCTTCGAAACTGATGATTTTGAGGCATAAGCTCCAAAACAAGGTTCTAAGAGCATGATATGTGCCAAAATCAAATTTGAAGCTACGGGCTCCAGAATCAATACTTGCATCTTGACGTTATTGGCTCCGGAATAGGGACTTGTTTCTTGAAAGTTTGTTGTGCCACAAAACATTGATTTTGATGTGCCAAAATCAGGGCTTTCAAGGCACAATCTCCAAAATGAGGTTCTAAGAGCATGATGTACATCAAGGTAACAAGGCACAAGTCCCAATTCAAGAGTTGGTAGCATCAAAATGCAATTTTGATGTACATCGTGCTCTTAGAACCTCATTTCGGAGCTTGTGCCTTGAAAGCCCTGATTTTGGATAATCAAAATTAGTGTTTGGAGGCACAACAAGGTTTCAAGAGGCAAGTCCCTATTCCAGAAAATGTAATTTTGATGCACATCATGCTCTTAGAACCTCATTTCATAGCATGGCTCAAAAGCTCTAGTTTCAAAACATCAAAATCAATGTTTAAAGACAGAACAAGGTTTCAAGACACAAGTCCCGATTCTCAAGCTGATAGCGTCAAAACATGATTTTGAAAAACATGGTATTCTTAGAACCTTATTTCGAAGGTTGTGCCTAAAAAGCATCATTTTTTGAGCATAAATATTAGTGTTTGGAGGCACAACAAGGTTTCAAGGAACAATTCCCAATTCCAAAGTCGATAGCATCAAAACACAATTTTGATGTACATCGTACTCTTAGAACCTCATTTCAGAGCTTGTGCCTTGAAAGACCTATTTTGGAACATCAAAATCAGTGTTTGGAGGCATAACAAAGTTTCAAGATGCAAGTCCCGCTTCTAGAGTCAATAGCATCAAAATCTAATTTTGGCACACATGGTGCTCTTAGAACCTTATTTCGGAGTGTGTGGCTCGAAAGCTCTAGTTTCAAAACATCAAAATCAATGTTTAGAGGCACACCAAGGTTTCAAGACACAAGTCCCGATTCTCAAGTTCATAGCTTCAAAACATGATTTTGATGAACATGGTTTTCTTAGAACCTCATTTAGAGGTTGTGCCTCAAAAGCCTCATTTTGGAGTATAAAAATTAGTATTTGGAGGCACAACAAGGTTTCGAGACACAATTCCCAATTCTAGAGTCGGTAGTGTCAAAACGCAATTTTTATGTACATCCTACTCTTAGAACCTCATTTCAGAGCTTGTGCTATGAAAGCCCTGATTTTGGAACATCAAAATGAATGTTTTGACGCACAACAATGTTTCAAAAAGCAATTCCCTATTCCAGATCCTATAGCACATGATTCTCTTAGAAGTTCATTCCAGAGCTTGTGCCTCAAAAGACCCAGTGCATCTTGAAACCTTGTTGTGCCTCAAAACATTGATTTTGATGATCGGAAACCAGGGCTTTTGAGGCACAAGCTTCAAAATGAGGTTCTAAGAGCACAATGTGCACCAAAATCAGATTTTGATGCCATTGACTCTAGAATCGGGACTTGCATCTTGAAACATTATTGTGACTGCAAACATTGATTTTGATGCTCCAAAACTGAATCTTTCGAGGCACAAGCTCTGTAATGAGCTTCTCAAAGAATGATGTGCATCAAAATGGAATTTTGACGCTACTGGCTCAGGAATTGGGACTTGTTTCTTGAAACCTTGTTGTGACCTGAAACATTGATTTTGATGTGCAAAAATAAGGGCTTTCAAGGGACAATCTCTAAAATGAGGCTCTAAGAGCATGATGTACATCAAAATTGCATTTTGACTCTACCCACTCTGGAATTGGGACTTGTGTCTTGAAATCTTGTTGTGACTCAAAACACTAATTTTTATGTTCCAAAAATGAGGCTTTTGAGTCACAACCTCCTAAATGAAGTTCTAAGACCACCATGTTTGTCAAAATTGTGTTTTGATGCTATGAGCTTGAGAATTGGGACTTGTGTCTTGAAACCTTGTTGTGCCTTTAAACATTGACTTGGGTGTTTTGAAACTGGTGCTTTCGAGCCACATGCTCCAAAATGAGTTTTTAAGAGCACGATGTGCATCAAAATCATGTTTTGACACTACAGGCTCTGGAATAGGGACTTTCGTCTCAAAAGCTTGCAAATTTTGATGCTTGGAAACCAATGACTCTGAGGCATAAGCTCCAAAACAAGGTTCTAAGAGCACGATGTGCATCAAAATCAAATTTTGATGATACCGGTTCTAGAATCAAGACTTGCACCTTGAAACCTTGTTGTGCCTCCAAACATCGATTTTGATATTCCAAAATTAAATTTTGATGCTAATGGCTCTAGAATTGGGGCTTGTATCTTGAAACCTTGTTGTGCCTCAAAACATTGATTCTGATGCACTGAATTAGGGGCTTTTGAGACAAAAGCTTCAAATGAGGTTTTAAGAGCACGATGTGCGCCAAAATCTGATTTTGACGCTGTTGACTCTATAATTGAGACTTGCACCTTGAAAATTTTTTGTGACTCCAAAAATCAATTTTGATGCTCCAAAACTGGGGCTTTTGAGGCACAATTTCTAAAACAGGGTTCTAAAGGCACAATGTGCATCTAACTTGAATTTTGATGCTACTAGCTCTAGAATAGGGGCTTGCATCTTGAAACCTTGTTCTGCCTCAAAACACTGATTTTGATGTTCAGAAACTAGGGCTTTTGAGGCACAAGCTTCGAAATAAGGTTCTAAGAGCACGATGTGCACCAAAATCAGATTTTGATTCTATTGACTCTAGAATCAGGACTTACATCTTGAAACCTTGTTGTGCCTCGAAACATTGATTTTGATGCTCCAAAACTGAGTCTTTTGAGGCACAAGCTCTGAAATGAGCTTCTCAAAGAATGATGTGCGTCAAAATGGAATTTTGACGCTACTGGCTCCAGAATAGGGACTTTTTTCTTGAAACCTTGTTGTGCCTCAAAACATTGATTTTGATGTGCCAAAATCAGGGCTTTCAAGGCACAATCTCCGAAATGAGGTTCTAAGAGCATGATGTACATCAAAATTGCATTTTGACTCTACCCATTCTGGAATTGGGACTTGTGTGTTGAAACCTTGTTGTGACTCCAAACTCTAATTTTTATGTTCCAAAAATGAGGCTTTTGAGTCACAACCTCTGAAATGAGGTTCTAAGAACACCATGTTTGTGAAAATCATGTTTTGATGCTATCAGCTTGAGAATTGATGCTATTGACTCTACAATAGGGACTTGCTTCTTGAAACCTTTTTGTGCCTCCAAACACTAACTTACATGTTCCAAAATCGGGGCTTTCAAGGCACAAGCTCCGAAATGAGGTTCTAAGAGCACGCTGTACATCAAAATTGCATTTTGATGCTACCAACTCTGAAATTGGTACTTGTGTCTTGAAACCTTGTTGTGCCTCCAAATATTAATTTTTATGCTCGAAAAACAAGGCTTTTGAAGGACAACCTCTGAAATGAGGTTCTAAGAACACCATGTTTGTCAAAATGGTGTTTTGATGCTATCAGCTTGAGAATTGTTACTTGTGTCTTGAAACCTTGTTGTGCCTTTAAACGTTAATTTGAGTGTTTTGAAACTAGAGCTTTTGAGGTTCTAAGAGAACGATTTGCATCAAAATCACATTTTGACACTACAGCCTCCGGAATAGTGACTTGCATCTCAAAAGCTTGTTATGCCTCCAAACACTAGTTTTGATGCTTTGATACCAATGATTTTGAGGCATAAGCTCCAAAACAAGGCTCTAAGAGCACGATGTACATCAAAATCAAATTTTAACACTATCAGCTCTAGAATTAGGACTTGCATCTTGAAACCTTGTTGTGCCTCCAAACATCGATTTTGATGCTCCAAAACTGATACTTTTGAGGCACAATTTCTAAAACAGGTTTCTAAGAGCACAATGTGCATCAAAATTAAATTTTGATGCTACTAGCTCTAGAATCGGGGCTTTCTTCTTGAAAGCTTGTTGTGCCTCAAACGTTCTAAGAGCACGATGAACATCAAAATTATGTTTTGACACTACAGGCTCCGCAATAGGGACTTGCATCTTGAAAGCTTGTTGTGCCTCCAAACACCAATTTTGATGCTTCAAAACCCAAGATTTTGAGGCATAAGGTCCAAAACATTTTAGGAACATGTTTTGCATCAAAATCAAATTTTGACAATACCACAATAAGAACTTGCATTTTGAAACCTTATTGTGCTTCGAAACATCAATTTTGATGCTCCAAAACTAGGTCTTTTGAGGCACAAGCTCCGAAATGAACTTGCATCAAAATCATGTTTTCACACTACAGGCTCCGGAATAGGGACTTGCATCTCGAAAGCTTGTTGTGCCTCCTAACAATAGTTTTGATGCTTCGAAATTGAATATTTTTAGGCATAAGCTCCAAATGTGCATCAAAATCAAATTTTGAAGCTACTAGCTCTAGAATCAGGACTTGCATCTTGAAAACTTGTTGTGCCTCCAAAGATTGATTTTGATGCTCCAAAACTGGGGCTTTTGAGGTGCAATTTATTAAACAAGGTTCTAAGAGCACAATGTGCATCAAAATTGAATTTTGATGCTACTGGCTCTAGAATTGGGTCTTCCATCTTGAAATCTTGTTTTGCCTCAAAACAATGATTATGATGCTCCAAACTGGGGCTTTCAAGGCACAAGCTTTGAAATAAGGTTCTAAGAGCAAGATGTGCTCAAAAATTAGATTATGACGCTATTGACTCTAGAATCAGGATTTGTATCTTGAAACCTTGTTGTGCCTCCAAACATTGATTTTGATGCTCCAAAACTAGGTCTTTTGAGCCACAAGCTCCGAAATGAACTTCTAAGAGAATCATGTGCTACAGGATCCAGAATATGGACTTTCTTTTTGAAACATTGTTGTGCCTCAAAATATTCATTTTGATGTTCCAAAATCAGGGCTTTCAAAGCACAAGATCTGAAATTAGATTCTAAAAGCAGGATGTACATAAAAATTGCGTTTTGACACTACCGACTCTGGAATTGGGACTTGTGTCTTGAAACCTTGTTGTGCCTCCAAATACTAATTTTTATACTCCAAAATGAGGCATTGATTTTGATGCTCCAAAACTGGATCTTTCGAGGCACAAGCTCTGAAATGAACTTCTAAGAGCAGGATGTACATAAAATTGTGTTTTGACACTACCAACTCTGGAATTGAGACTTGTGTCTTGAAACCTTGTTGTGCCTCTAAATACTAATTTTTATACTCCAAAATGAGGCTTTTGAGGCACAACCTCTGAAATGAGGTTTTAAGAACACCATGATTGTCAAAATCATGTTTTGACGCTATGAACTTGAGAATCAGGACTTGTGTCTTGAAACCTTGGTGTGCCTCTAAACATTGATTTTGATGTTTTGAAACTAGAGCTTTCGAGCCACACGCTCTAAAATAAGGTTCTAAGAGCACGATGTGCGCTAAAATCAGATTTTGATGCTATTGACTCTAGAATCGGGACTTGCATCTTGAAACTTTGTTATGCCTGCAAACAGTGATTTTGATGTTCCAAAACATGGCTTTCAAGGCACAAGCTCTGAAATGAGGTTCTAAGAGTATGATAAACATCAAAATTGTGTTTTGATGCTACCGACTCTGGAATTGGCACTTGTTTCTTGAAACCTTGTTGCGCCTCGAAACACTAATATTTATGCTCAAAAAATGATGCTTTTTAGGAACAACATCCGAAATAAGGTTCTAAGAACACCATGTTTGTCAAAATCGTGTTTTGAGACTATCAACTTGAGAATCGGGACTTGTGTCTTGAAACCTTGTTCTGCCTTTAAACATTGATTTTGATGTATTGAAACTGGACCTTTCGAGCCACACGCTGTGAAATGATGTTCTAAGAGCATGATGTGCATCAAAATTACATTTTTTGGAATAGGGACTTGCCTCTTGAAACCTTGTTGTGCCTCCAAACACTAATTTTGATTATCCAAAATCAGGGCTTTCAAGGCACAAGCTACAAAATGAGGTTCTAAGAGAATGATGTACATCAAAATTGCGTTTTGACACTACCAACTCTTGAATTGGGACTTGTACCTTGTTACCTTGACGTACATCATGATCTTAGAACCTCAATTTTGAGATTGTGCCTTGGAAGCCTTGATTTTGGCACATCAAAATCAATGTTTTGAGGCACAACAAGGTTTCAAGAAACAAGTCCCTATTCCAGAGCCAATAGCTTCAAAATTCTATTTTGATGCACATATTGATTTTGAAGCTCCGAAACTGGGTCTTTCGAGGCACAAGCTCCAAAATGAGCTTCTAAGAGAATGATGTGCATCAAAATGGAATTTTGACAATACAGGCTCTTGAATAGAGACTTGCTTCTTTAAACCTTGTTGTGCCTCCAAACACTAATTTTGATGTTCCAAAATCAGAGCTTTCAAGGCACAAGCTCTGAAAATGAGGTTCTAAGAGCATGATGTACATCAAAATTTTGTTTTGACGCTACCGACTGTGGAATTGGGAATTGTGTCTTGAAACCTTGTTGTGCCTCCAAACACTAATTTTTATGCTCCAAATATGAGGATTTTGAGGCACAACCTCCATAATGAGGTTCTAAGAACACCATGTTTGTCAAAATCATGTTTTGAAGCTATCAGCTTGAGAATCGAGACTTGTGTCTTGAAACCTTGTTGTGCCTTTAAACATTGATTTTGATGTTTTGAAACTGGAGCTTTTGAGACACACACTACAAAATGAGGTTCTAAGAGCATGATGTGTATCAAAATAACGTTTTGACATTACAGGCTTTGGAATAGGGACTTGTGTCTTGAAAGCTTGTTCTGCCTCCAAACACCAATTTTCATGCTTTCAAACTAAAGATTTTGAGGCATAAGTTCGAAAACAAGGTTCTAAGAGCATGATGTGCCTCAAAATCAAATTTTGATGCTACCAGCTCCAGAATCATAACTTGCATCTTGAAACCTTGTTGTGCTACCAAACATCAATTTTGATGCTGGAAAACTAGGGCTTTTGAGGCCAAATTTCTAAAACAGGGTTCTAAGAGCACAATGTGCATCAAAATTGAATTTTGATGCTACTGGCTCTAACATCAGGGCTTGTATCTTGAAACCTTGACGTGCCTCAAAACATTGATTTTGATGCTCCAAAACTGAGGCTTTTGAGGCACAAGCTTCGAAATGAGGCTCTAAGACCACGATGTGCACCAAAATTAGATTTTGATGCTACTAAATTTAGAATTAGGACTTGCATCTTGAAACCTTCTTGTGCCTCAAAACATTGATTTTTACACTCGAAAACTGGGTCTTTCAAGGCACAAGCTCCGAAATCAGCTTCTAAGAGAATGATGTGCGTTAAAATGTAATTTTGATGCTATAGGCTCCGGAATAGGGACTTGCTTCTTGAAACCTTGTTGTGCCTTCCGTGTAATTTCTAAAATAGGGTTCTAGGGGCACAATGTGCATCAAAATTGAATTTTGACGCTACTCGCTCTAGAATAGGGGCTTGCATCTTGAAACCTTGTTGTGCCTCAAAACACTAATTTTGATGATCCGAAACTAGGGCTTTTGAGGCACAAGCTTCGAAATGAGGTTCTAAGAGCACGATGTGCACCAAAATGAGATTTTGATGCTATTGACTCTAGAATCGGGACTTGCATCTTGAAACCTTGTTGTACCTCCAAATATTAATTTTGATGCTCCAAAATTGAGTCTTTTGAGGCACAAGCTCTGAAATGAGCTTCTCAAAGAATAATTTGCGTCAAAATGGAATTTTGACGCTACTGGCTCTGGAATAGGGACTTGTTTCTTGAAACCTTGTTGTGCCTCAAAACATTGATTTTGATGTTCCAAAATCAGGACTTTTGAGGCACAATCTCCGAAATCAGGTTCTAAGAGCATGATGTACATCAAAATTGCATTTTGACACTTTGTTGTGACTCCAAAAATCGATTTTGATGCTCCAAAATTGGAGCTTTTGAGGCACAATTTCTAAAACACAGTTCTAAGGGCACAATGTGCATCAAACTTGAATTTTGATTCTACTGGCTCTAGAATAGGGGCTTGCATCTTGAAACCTTGTTGTGCCTCAAAACATTGATTTTGATGATCCGAAACTAGGGCTTTCGAGGCACAAGCTTCAAAATGAGGTTCTAAGAGCACAATGTGCACCAAAATCAAATTTTGATGCTATTGACTATAGAATCGGGAATTCCATTTTGAAACCTTGTTGTGCCTCCAAACATTGATTTTGATGCTCCAAAATTGAGTCTTTCGAGGCACAAGCTTTGAAATGAGCTTCTCAAAGAATGATGTGCGTCAAAATGGAATTTTGATGCTACTGGCTCTGGAATAGGGACTTGTTTCTTGAAACCTTGTTGTGCCTCAAAACATTGATTTTGATGTGCCAAAGCCAGGGCTTTCAAGGCACAATCTCCGAAATGAGGTTCTAGGAGCATGATGTACATCAAAATTGCATTTTGACTCTACCCATCTTGGAATTGCGACTTGTGTCTTGAAACCTTGTTGTGACTCCAAAGACTAATTTTTATGTTCCAAAAATGAGGCTTTTGAGTCACAACCTCCGAAATGAAGTTCTAAGAACACCATGTTTGTCAAAATCGTGTTTTTATGCTATCAGCTTGAGAATTGGGACTTGTGTCTTGAAACCTTTTTGTGCCTTTAAACATTCATTTGGGTGTTTTGAAACTGATGCTTTCGAGCCACATGCTCCAAAACAAGTTTCTTAGAACACGATGTGCATCAAAATCACGTTTTGACACTACATGCTCCGGAATAGGGACTTGCATCTCGAAAGCTTGTTGTGCCTCCAAACACCAATTTTGATGCTTCGAAACCGATGATTTTGAGGCATAAGCTCCAAAACAAGGTTCTAATAGCACGATGTGTGTCAAAATCAAATTTTGACGCTATCGGCTCCAGAATTAGGACTTGCATCTTAAAACCTTGTTGTGCCTCCAAACATCGATTTTTATGCTCCAAACTTGGGGCTTTTGAGGCACAATTTCTGAAACAGGGTTCTAAGAGCACAATGTGCATCAAAAGTTAATTTTGATGCTACTGGCTCTAGTATCAAGGCTTGCATCTTGAAACCTTGTTTTGCCTCAAAACATTGATTCTGATGCTCTGAATATGGGGCTTTTGAGGCACAAGCTTTGAATGAGGTTTTAAGAGCACGATGTGCGCCAAAATCAAATTTTGAAGCTATTGACTCCATAATCAGGACTTCCATCTTGAATCTTTGTTGTGACTCCAAAAATCGATTTTGATGCTCCGAAGCTGGGGCTTTTGAGGCACAATTTCTAAGACAGGGTTCTAAGAGCACAATTTGTATCAAACTTGAGTTTTGATGCTACTGCCTTTAGAATAAGGGTTTGCATCTTGAAACATTGTTGTGCCTCGTAACACTGATTTTGATGATCCGAAAATAGGACTTTTGTGACACAAGCTTCAAAATGAGGTTCTAAGAGCACGATGTGCACCAAAATCAGATTTTGATGCTATTGACTCTAGAACCGGGACTTGCATCTCGAAACCTTGTTGTGCCTCCAAACATTGATTTTGATGCTCCAAAATCGAGTCTTTCAAGGCACAAGCTCCGAAATGAGCTTCTCAAAGTATTATGTGCGTCAAAATGGAATTTTGATGCTATGGGCTTTCAAATAGGGACTTGTTTCTTCAAACCTTGTTGTGCCTCAAAACATTGGTTTTGATGTGCCAAAATTAGGGCTTTCAAGGCACAATCTCCAAAATGAGGTTCTAAGAGCATGATGTACATCAAAATTGCATTTTGACTCTACCCACTCTGGAATTGCGACTTGTGTATTGTATCCTTGTTGTGCCTTTAAACATTGATTTGGGTGTTTTGAAACTGGAGCTTTCAAACCACATGGTCCAAAATGAGTTTCTAAGAGCACAATGTGCATCAAAATCACGTTTTGACAGTACAGGCTCCAGAATAGGGACTTGCGTCTTGAAAGCTTGTTGTGCCTCCAAACACCAATTTTGATGCTTCGAAACTGATGATTTTGAGGCATAAGCTCCAAAACAAGGTTCTAAGAGCAAGATGTGCTTCAAAATCAAATTTTGACACTACCGGCTCCAGAATCAGGACTTGCATCTTGAAACCTTGTTGTGCCTCCAAACATCGATTTTGATGCTCCAAAATTGGTGCTTTTGAGGCACAATTTATGAAACAAGGTTCTAAGAGCACAATGTGCATCAAAATTAAATTTTGATGCTACTGGCTCTAGAATCAGGGCTTGCATCTTGAAACCTTGTTGTGCCTCAAAAAATTGATTTTGATGCTCCGAAATCAGGGCTTTCGAGGCACAACCTTCGAAATGAGGTTCTAAAAGCATGATGTGCGCCAAAATTACATTTTGATGCTATTGACTCTAGAATCAAGACTTGCATCTTGAAACCTTGTTGTGCCTACAAACATTGATTTTGATGCGCAATAACTGGGTGTTCCGAGGAGCAAGCTCCGAAATGAACTTCTAAGAGAATGATATACGTCAAAATGGAATTTTGATGATACAGGCTCCAGAATAAGGACTTGCTTCATTAAACCTTCTTGTGCCTCCAAACACTAATTTTGATGTTCCAAAATTGGGGCTTTCAAGACAGAAGCTCCCAAATGAGGTTCTAAGAGCATGATGTACATCAAAATTGCATTTTGACTCTACCAACTCCATAATAGGCACTTGCGTCTTGAAAGCTTGTTCTACCTCCAAACACCAATTTTGATGCTTCAAAACTGAAGATTTTGAAGCATAAGATCCAAAACAAGGTTCTAAAAGCAAGATGTGCATCAAAATCAAATTTTGATGCTACCGTCTCCAGAATCAGGACTTGTTTCTTGAAACCTTGTTGTACCTCAAAACATTGATTTTTATGTGCCAAAATCAGGGCTTTCAAGGCACAATCTTTGAAATGAGTTTCTAAGAGCATGATGTACATCAAAATTTCATTTTGACTCTACCCACTCTAGAATTGGGACTTGTGTCTTGAAACCTTGTTGTGACTCCAAACACTAATTTTTATGTTCCAAAAATGAGGCTTTTGAATCACAACCTCTGAAATGAGGTTCTAAGAATGCCATGTTTGTCAAAATCGTGTTTTGATGCTATCAGCTTGAGAATTGGGACTTGTGTCTGAAACCTTACTATGCCTTTAAACATTGATTTGGGTGTTTTCAAATTGGAGCCTTCGAGCAACATGCTCTGAAATGAATTTCTACAGGCTTTGGAATAGTGACTTGCATCTCGAAAGCTTGTTTTGCCTCCAAACAACAATTTTGATGCTTCGAAACTGATGATTTTGAGGCATAAGCTCCAAAACAAGGTGCTAAGTGCATGATGTGCGTCAAAATCAAATTTTGACACTACTGGCTCCAGAATCAGGAATTGCATCTTGAAACCTTGTTGTGCATCCAAACATCGATTTTGATGCACCAAAACTGGGGTTTTTGAGGCACAATTTCTAAAATAGGGTTCTAAGAATACAATGTGCATATTGGCTCTAGAATCTGGGCTTGCATCTTGAAACCTTTTTGTGCCTCAAAACATTGATTTTGATGCTCTGAATCTGGGGCTTTTGAGGCACAAGCTTTGAAATGAGGTTTTAAGAGCACGATGTGCGCCGAAATCAGATTTTGACGCTATTGACTTTAGAATCGGGACTTGCATCTTGAAACTTTGTTATGACTCCAAAGATCGATTTTGATGCTCAAAACTAGGGCTTTTGAGGAACAATTTCTAAAATAGGGTTTTAAGGGCACAATGTGCATCAAAATTGAATTTTGATGCTACTAGCTCTAGAATAGGGGCTTGCATCTTGAAACCTTATTGTGCCTCAAAACACTGATTTTGATGATCCGAAACCAAGGCTTTTGAGGCACAAGCTTCGAAATGAGGTACTAAGAGCACGTTGTGCACCAAAATCAGATTTTGATGCTATTGACTCTAGAATAGGGACTTGCATATTGAAACCTTATTGTGCCTCCAAAAATTGATTTTGATGCTAAAAAATTGGGTCCTTCCAGGCGCAAGCTCCAAAATGAGCTTCTAAGAAATATGATGTGTGTCAAAATGAAATTTTGATGCTATAGGCTCCGGAATAGGGACTTCCTTTCTGAAACCTTGCTGTGCCTCCAAACAATGATTTTCATTTGCCAAAATCAGGCCTTCCAATGCACAAGCTCCGAAATAAGGTTCTAAGAGCATGATGTACATCAAAATTGCGTTTTGATGCTACCGACTTTGGAATTGGGAGTTGTGTCTTGAAACCTTGTTGTGCCTCCAAACACTAATTTTTATACTAAAAAAATGAGGCTTTTTAGGCACAACCTCTGAAATGAGGTTCTCAGAACACAATGTTTGTCAAAATCATGTTTTGATGCTATTTGCTTGAGAATCGGGACTTGTGTCTTGTAACCTTGTTGTGCCTTAAAACATTGATTTTGATGTTTTGAAACTGGACCTTTTGAGCCACACGCTGGGAAATGTGGTTCTAAGAGGACGATGCGCATCAAAATTACTTTTTAACACTACAGCTCTGGAATAGGGACTTGCGTTTTGAAAGCTTGTTGTGCCTCCAAACACCAATTTTGATGCTCTGAAACCAAAGATTTTGAGGCATAAGCTCTGAAACAAGGTTCTAAGAGAACGAACGCATCAAAATAAAATTTTGACCCTACCGGCTCTAGAATCAGGACTACATCTTCAAACCTTTTTCTGCCTCCAAACATCAATTTTGATGCTCCAAAACTGAGGCTTTTGAGGCACAATTTTTAAAACAGGGTTCTAAGAGCACAATGTACATCAAAATTGAATTTTGATGCTACTGGCTCTAGAATCAGGGCTTGCATCTTGAAACCTTGTTGTGCCTCGAAACACTGATTTTGATGCTTTGAAACTAGGGCTTTTGATGCACAAGCTTCGAAATGAGATTCTAAGAGCACAATGTGGATGTGCGCCAAAATCAGATTTTGACACTATTGACTCTAGAATCAGGAGTTGTGCGCCAAAATCAGATTTGGATGGTAATTTGAGGATGATGTGTGCCAAAATCAGATTTGGACACTATTGACTCTACAATCAGGACTTGTGCCTTGGAATTGGGACTTGTGCCTTGGAACCTTGTTGTGCCTCCAAACACTAATTTTTATGCTCCAGAAATGAGGCTTTTCTGGCACAACCTCTGAAATGAGGTTCTAAGAACACCATGTTTGTCAAAATGATGTTTTGATGCTATCAACTTGAGAATGGGGACTTGTGTCTTGAAACCTTATTATGCCTTTAAACATTGATTTTGATGTTTTGAAAATTTGACTTTACCATCTCCAGAATCAGGACTTGCATCTTGAAAGCTTGTTGTGCCTCCAAACATCGATTTTGATGCCTTGAAACCAATGATTTTGAGGCATAAGCTCCAAAAGAAGGTTCTAAGAGCACGATGTGTGTCAAAATCAAATTTTGACGCTACCGGCTCGAGAATCAGGACTTGCATCTTGAAACCTTGTTGTGCCTCCAAACATCAATTTTGATGCTCCAAAATTGGGGCTTTTGAGGCACAATTTCTGAACATAGTCTTAAGAGTACAATGTGCATCAAAATTAAATTTTGATGCTACTGGCTCTAGAATCGGGGCTTGCATCTGGAAACCTTGTTATGCCTCAAAACATTGATTCTGATGCTCTGAATCTGGGGCTTTTGAGGCACAAGCTTCGAATGAGGTTTTAAGAGCACGTTGTGCACCAAAATCAGATTTTGATGCTATTGACTCTATAATCGGAACTTGCATCTTGAAACTTTGTTGTGACTCCAAAAATCGATTTTGATGCTCCAAACCTGGGGCTTTTGAGGCACAATTTCTAAAATAGGGTTCTAAGGGCACAATGTGCATGAAACTTGAATTTTGACGATACTGGCTTTAGAATAGGGGCTTGCATCTTGAAACCTTGTTGTGCCTCAAAATACTGATTTTGATGATCCGAAACTAGGGCTTTTGAGGCACAAGCTTCGAAATGAGGTTCTAAGAGCATGATATCCACCAATATCAGATTTTGATCTACCTTCAACGGATGATTTGATCTCTGCCCAAAATATAGCATAAGGGCTTTTAAGTACCACCATCGACCCGTCTCTGGAATTGGGACTTGTGTCTTGAAACCTTGTTGTGACTCCAAACACTAATTTTTATATTCCAAAAATGAGGCTTTTGAGTCACAACCTCCGAAATGAGGTTCTAAGAACACCATGTTTGTCAAAATCGTGTTTTGATGCTATCAGCTTGAGAATTGGGACTTGTGTGTTGAAACCTTGTTTTGCCTTTAAACATTGATTTGGGTGTTTTGAAACCGGTGCTTTCGAGCCACATGCTCCGAAATGATTTTTTAAGAACACGATGTGCATCAAAATCATTCTTTGACACTACAAGCTCCGGAATAGGGACTTGCCTCTCGAAAGCTTGTTGTGCCTCCAAACACCAATTCTGATGCTATGAAACCAATGATTTTGAGGCATAAGCTCCAAAACAAGGTTCTAAGAGCATGATGTGCATCAAAATCAAATTTTGATGCTACGGGCTCTAGAATCTGGACTTGCATCTTGAAGCCTTGTTGTGCCTCCAAACATCGATTTTGATGCTCCAAAATTGGGGCTTTTGAGGCACAAGTTCTGAAATAGGGTTCTAAGAGCAGAATGTGCATGAAAATTAAATTTTGATGCTACTGGCTCTAGAATTGGGGCTTGCATCTTGAAACCTTGTTGTTCCTCAAAACATTGATTCTGATCCTCTGAATCTAGGGCTTTAGAGGCACAAGCTTTGAATGAGGTTTTAAGAGCACGATGTTCACCAAACTTAGATTTTGACGCTATTGACTCTATAATTGGGACTTGCATCTTGAAACTTTGTTGTGCCTCCAAAAATTGATTCTGATGCTCCAAAACTGGGGCTTTTGAGGCACAGTTTCTAAAACAAGGTTCTAAGGGCACAATGTGCATGAAACTTGAATTTTGATGCTACTGGCTCTAGAATAGGGGCTTGCATCTTGAAACCTTGTTGTGCCTCAAAACACTGATTTTGATGATCCGAAACCAGTGTTTTTGGGGCACAAGCTTCGAAATGAGGTTCTAAGAGCATGATGTGCACCAAAATCAGATTTTGATGGTATTGACTCTAGAAGCGGGACTTGCATCTTGAAACCTTGTTGTGCCTCCAAACATTGATTTTTATGCTCCAAAACTGAGTCTTTTGAGGCACAAGCTCTGAAATGAGCTTCTCAAAGAATGATGTGTGTCAAAATGGAATTTTGACGCTACTGGCTCCAGATACGGACTTATTTCTTGAAACCTTGTTGTGCCTCAAAACATTGATTTTGATGTGCCAAAATCAGGGCTTTCAAGGCACAATCTCTGAAATGAGGTTCTAAGAGCACGATGTACATCAAAACTGCATTTTGACGCTACCCACTCTAGAATTGGGACTTATGTCTTGAAACATTGTTGTGAATCCAAACACTAATTTTTATTTTCTAAAAATGAGGCTTTTGAGTCACAACCATGTTTGTCAAAATCGTGTTTTGATGCTCTCAGCTTTAGAATTGGGACTTGTGTCTTGAAACCTTGTTATTCCTTTAAACATTGATTTGCTTGTTTCAAAATTGCTGCTTTCAAGCCACATGCTCCTAAACAAGATTCTAAGAGCATGATGTGCATCAAAATCAAGTTTTGACACTATAGTCTCCGAAATAGGGACTTGCGTCTCAAAAGCTTGTTGTTCCTCCAAACACCAATTTTTTTACTTTGAAACTGATGATTTTGAGGCATAAGCTCCAAAACAAGGTTCTAAGAGCATGATGTGCATCAAAATCAAATTTTGATGCTACTGGCTCTAGAATCAGGACTTGCATCTTGAAACCTTGTTGTGCCTCCAAACATCGATTTTGATGCTCCAAAATTGTGGCTTGGAGGCACAATTTCTGAAAAAGGGATCTAAGAGCACAATGTGCATCAAAATTAAAGTTTTGATGCTACTGGCTCTAGAATTAGGGCTTGTATCTTGAAACCTTGTTGTGTCTCAAAACATTCATACTAATGCTCTGAATCTGGGGCTTTTGAGGCACAAGCTTCGAATGAGGTTTTAAGAACACGATGTGCGCCAAAATTAGATTTTGAGGCTATTGACTCTATAATCGGGACTTGCATCTTGAAACTTTGTTGTGACTCCAAAAATTGATTTTCATGCTAGAAAACTTGGCTTTTGAGGCACAATTTCTAAAACAAGGTTCTAAGGGCACAATGTGCATCAAACTTGAATTTTAACACTACTAGCTCTCGAATAGGGGCTTGCATCTTGAAACCTTGTTGTGCCTCAAAATAGTAATTTTGATGATCTGAAACCTACAAATTGTGCCTCAAAAGACCCAATTTTGGAGCGTCAAAATTGATTTTTGGAGTCACAACAAAGTTTCAAGATGCAAGTCCCAATTATAGAGTCAATAGCGTCAAAATCTGATTTTGGCGCACATCGTGCTCTTAAACCCTCATTCGAAGCTTGTGCCTCAAAAGCCCCAGATTCAGAGCATCAGAATCAATGTTTTGAGGCACAACAAGGTTTCAAGATGTAAGTCCCGATTCTAGAGCCAGTAGCATAAAAATTTAATTTTGATGCACACTGTGCTGTTAGAACCCTATTTTTGAAATTGTGCCTCAAAAGCCCTAATTTTGGAGCATGAAAATCGATGTTTGGAGGCACAACAAGGTTTCAAGATGCAAGTCCTGATTCTCGAGCCAGAAGCATCAAAATTTGATTTTGATGCACATCGTGCTCTTTGAACCTTTTTTTGGAGCTTATGCCTCAAAATCATCGGTTTCGAAGCATCAAAATTGGTGTTTGGAGGCACAACAAGCTTTCGAGACACAAGTCCCTATTTTGGACCTTGTAGTGTCAAAACGTGATTTTGATGCACATCGTGCTCTTAGAAACTCATTTCGGAGCATGTGGCTCAAAAGAACGAATTTCAAAACACCCAAATAAATTTTTAAAGGCACAACAAGGTTTCATGACACAAGTCCCAATTCTAAAGTTGATAGTATCAAAAGACAATTTTGACACACATCGTGCTCTTAGAATGTTTTTCGAAGCTTGTGCCTCAAAAGCCCTAGTTTCAGATCATCAAAATCAGTGTTTTGAGGCACAACAAGGTTTCAAGATGCAAGCCCCTATTCTAGAGCCAGTAGCGTCAAAATTCAAGTTTGATTCAAATTGTGCCCTTAGAACCCTGTTTTAGAATTTGTACCTCAAAAGCCCCAGTTTTGGAGCATCATAATTGATTTTTGGAGTCACAACAAAGTTTCAGAATGCAAGTCCTGATTATAGAGTCAATAGCGTCAAAATCTGATTTTCGCGCACATCATGCTCTTAAAACCTCATTCGAAACTTGTGCCTCAAAAGCACCAGATTCAGAGCATAAGAATGAATAATTTGAGGCACAACAAGGTTTCAAGATGAAAGCCCCAATTCTAGAGCCAGTAGTATCAAAATTTAATTTTGATGCACATTGTGATCTTAGAAACCTGTGTCAGAAATTGTGCCTCAAAAGCCCCAAATTTGGAGCATCAAAATTGATGTTTGGAGGCATAACAAGGTTTCAAGATGCAAGTCCTTATTCTCGAGCCGGTAGCGTCAAAATTTGATTTTGACACACATCGTGCTCTTAGAACCCTCTTTTGGAGCTTATACCTCAAAATCATCGATTTCGAGGCATCAAAATTGGTGTTTGGAGGCACAACAAGCTTTCAAGATGCAAGTCCCTATTCTGGAGCCTGTAGTGTCAAAACCTGATTTTGATGCACATCGTGCTCTTAGAAACTCGTTTCGGAGAATGTGGCTCGAAAGAACCAATTTCAAAACACCCAAATCAATGTTTAAAGGAACAACAAGGTTTCAAGACACAAGTCCCAATTCTCAAGCTGATAGTATCAAAACATGATTTTGACAAACATGGTGTTCTTAGAACCTCATTTCGGAGGTTGTGATTGAAAAGCCTCATTTTTGCAACATAAAAATTAGTGTTTGGAGTCACAACAAGGTTTCAAGACACAAGTCCCAATTCCAGAGTGGGTAGAGTCAAAATGCAATTTTTATGTACATCATGCTCTTAGAACCTCATTTCGGAGATTGTGCCTTGAAACCCCTGATTTTTGCACATCAAAAGCATTCTTTTGAGGCACAACAAGGTTTCAAAAAACAAGTCCCTATTCCGGAGCCAGTTTCATTTTAATGCACATCATTCTTTGAGAGGCTCATTTCAAAGCTTGTGCCTCGAAAGTCTCAATTTTGGAGCATCAAAATCAATGCTTGGAGGCACAACAAGGTTTCAATATGCAAGTCTTGATTCTAGAGTCAATAGGATCAAATTTTGATTTTGGTGCACATCGTGCTCTTAGAACCTCATTTCGAAGCTTGTGCCTCAAAAGCCCTGGTTTTGGATAATCAAAATTAGTGTTTTGAGGCACAAAAAGGTTTCAAGATGCAAACTCCTATTCTAGAGCCAGTAGCATCAAAATTCAAGTTTGATGCACATTGTACCCTTAGAAACCTATTTTAGAAATTGTGCCTCAAAAGCCAGAGTTTTGGAGCATCAAAATCGATTTTTGGAGTCACAACAAAGTTTCAAGATGCAAGTCCCGATTATAGAGTCAACAGTGTCAAAATCAAATATTGGCACACATTGTGCTCTTAAAACCTCATTCGAAGCTTGTGCCTCAAAAGCCCTAGATTTAGAGCATCAGAATCAATGTTTGGAGGCACAAGAAGGTTTCAAGATGCAAGTCCTGATTTTGGAGCCAGTAGCGTAAAAATTTAATTTTGACACATATCATGCTCTTAGAACCTTGTTTTGGAGCTTATGCCTCAAAATCATCGGTTTCGAAGCATCAAAATTGGTGTTTGGAGGCACAACAAGATTTCAAGATGTAAGTCCGTATTCCGGAGCCTGTAGTGTCAAAACATGATTTTGATCATAGAAACTCGTTTCGGAACATGTGGCTCAAAAGTAACAGTTTCAAAACACCTAAATCAATGTTTAAAGGCACAACAACGTTTCAAGACACAAGTCCCAATTCTCAAGCTAATAGCATCAAAACACGATTTTGACAAACATGGTGTTCTTAGAACCTCATTTTGGAGGTTGTGACTCAAAAGCCTCATTTTTGGAACATAAAAATTAGTGTTTGGAGGCACAACAAAGTTTGAAGAAACAAGTCCCTATTCCGAAGCCAGTAGTGTCAAAATTACATTTGAACGCACATCATTCTTTGAAAAGCTCATTTCAGAGCTTGTGCCTCGAAAGACTTAGTTTTGGAGCATCAAAATCAATGTTTGGAGGCACAACAAGGTTTCAAGATGCAAGTCCTGATTCTAGAGTCAATACCATCAAAATCTAATTTTGGTGCACACTGTGCTCTTAGAACCTCATTTTGAAGCTTGTGCCTGAAAAGCCCTAGTTTCGGATTATCAAAATCAGTGTTTTGAGGCACAACAAGGTTTCAAGATGCAAGCCCCTATTCTAGAGGCAGTAGCATCAAAATTCAAGTTGATGCACATTGTGCGCTTAGAAACCTATTTTAGAAATTGTGCATCAAAAGCCCCAGTTTGTGAGCATCAAAATTGATTTTTGGAGTCACAACAAAGTTTCAAGATGCAAGTCCTGATTATAGAGTCAACAGCGTCAAAATCTGATTTTGGCGCACATCGTGCTCTTAAAACCTCATTCGAAGCTTGTGCCTCAAAAGCCCCAGATTCAGAGCATCAGAATCAATATTTTGAGGCACAACAAGGTTTCAAGATGCAAGCCCCAATTCTAGATCCAGTAGCATAAAAATTTAATTTTGATGCACATTGTGCTCTTAGAACCCTATTTTAGAAATTGTGCCTCAAAAGCCCCAATTTTGGAGCATCAAAATCGATGTTTGGAGGTACAACAAGGTTTAAGGATGCAAGTCTTGATTCTCGAGGTTGTAGCGTCAAAATTTGATTTTCACGCACATCGTGCTCTTAGAACCTTTTTTTGGAGCTTATGCCTCAAAATCATCGGTTTCGAAGCATCATAATTGGTGTTTGGAGGCACAATACACTGTCGAGACGCAAGTCCCTAATCCGGAGCCTATAGTTTCAAAACATGATTTTGATGCACATCGTGCTCTTAGAAACTCATTTTAGAGCATGTGGCTCGAAAGCACTAGTTTCAAAACACCCAAATCAATGTTTAAAGGCACAACAAGGTTTCAAGACACAAGTCCCAATTCTCAAGCTGATAGCATCAAAACATGTTTTTGACAAACATGGTTTTCTGAGAACCTCATTTCGGAGATTGTGACTCAAAAGCATCATTTTTGGAACATAAAAATTCCATTTTGACACACATCATTCTTTGAAAAGCTCATTTCAGAGCTTGTGCCTCGAAAGACTCAGTTTTGGAGCATGAAAATCAATGTTTGGAGGCACAACAAGGTTTCAAGATGTAAGTCCCGATTCTAGAGTCAATAGCATCAAAATCTGATTTTGGTGCACATCACGCTCTTAGAACCTTATTTCAAAGCTTGTGCCTCAAAAGCCATGGTTTTGGAACATCAAAATTAGTGTTTTGAGGTAGAATAAGTTTTCAAGATGCAAGCCCCTATTCTAGAGCCAGTAGCATCAAAATTTAAGTTAGATGCACATTGTGCCCTCAGAACTCTATTTTAGAAATTGTGCCTTAAAAGCCCCAGTTTTGGAACATCAAAATCAATTTTTGGAGTCACAACAAATTTTCAAGATGCAAGTCCCGATTATAGAGTCAATAGCGTTAAAATCTGATTTTGGCGCACATCGTGCTCTTAAAACCTCATTCGAAGCTTGTGCCTCAAAAGCCCCAGTTTCAGAGCATCAGAATCAATGTTTTGAGGCACAACAAGGTTTCAAGATGCAAGCCCCGATTCTAAAGCTAGTAGCATCAAAATTTAATTTTGATGCACATTGTGCTCTTAGAACCCTATTTCAAAAATTGTACCTCAAAAGCCTCAATTTTGGAGCATCAAAATCGATGTTTGGAGGCACAACAAGGTTTCAAAATGTCAGTCTTGATTTTGCAGCTGATAGTGTCAAAATTTGATTTTGACGCACATCGTGCTCTTAGAAGCTTGTTTTGGAGCTTATGCCTCAAAATCAATGGTTTCGAAGCATCAAAATTGGTGTTTGGAGGCACAACAGCCTTTCGAGACGCAAGTCCCTATTCCGGAGCCTGTAGTGTCAAAACGTGATTTTGATACACATCATGCTCTTAGAAACTTGTTTTGGAGCATGTGGCTCAAAAGCACCAGTTTCTAAACACCCAAGTCAATGTTTAAACGCACAACAAGGTTTCAAGACACAAGTCCCAATTCTCAAGCCAACAGCATCAAAACATGATTTTAACAAACATGGTGTTCTTAGAACTTCATTTAGGAGGTTGTGACTCAAAAGCCTCATTTTTGGAACATAAAAATTAGTGTTTGGAGTCACAACAAGGTTTTAGGACACCAGTCCCAATTCCAGAGTGGGTAGAGTCAAAATGCAATTTTGATGTACATCATGCTCTTAGAACCTCATTTTTGAGATTGTGGCTTGAAAGCCCTGATTTTGGCGCATCAAAATCAATGTTTTGAGGCACGACAAGGTTTCAAGAAACAAGTCCCTATTCCAGAGCTAGAAGCATCAAAATTCTATTTTGACGGACATCATTCTTTGAGAAGCTTATTTCAAAGCTTGTGCCTCAAAAGACTCAGTTTTGGAGCAACAAAATCAATGTTTGGAGGCACAATAAGGTTTCAAGATGCAAGCCCCGATTATAGACTCAGTTTTGGAGCATCAAAATCAGTGTTTTCAGGCATAACAAGGTTTCAATATGCAAGCCCCTATTCTAGAGCTAGTAGCATCAAAATTCAAGCTTGATGCACATTGTGCCTCAAAAGCCCTAGTTTTGGAGCATCAAAATCAATTTTTGGAGTCACACCAAAGTTTCAAGATGCAAGTCCTGATTATAGAGTCAACAGCATCAAAATATGATTTTGGCACACATCATGCTCTTAAAACCTCATTCGAAGCTTGTGTCTCAAAAGCCCCAGATTCAAAGCATCAAAATCAATGTTTTGAGGCACAATAAGGTTTCAAGATGCAAGCCTCGATTCTAGAGCCAGTAGCATCAAAATTTAAATTTGATGCACATTGTGCTCTTGGAACACTATTTCAGAAATTGTGCTTCAACAGCCCCAATTTTGGAGCATCAAAATCGATGTTTGGAGGCACAACAAGGTTTCAAGTTGCAAGTCCTGATTCTAGAGCCGGAGCATCAAAATTTGATTTTGATGCACATCGTGCTCTTAGAACGTTGTTTTTGAGCTTCTGCCTCAAAATCAATGGTTTTGAAGCATCAAAATTGGTATTTGGAGGCACAACAAGCTTTCGAGATGCAAGTCCCTATTCGGGAGCCTGTAGTGTCAAAACGTTATTTTGATGCACATCGTGCTCTTAGAAACTCATTTCGAAGCATGTGGCTTGAAAGCACTAGTTTAAAAACACCCAAATCAATGTTTAAAGGCACAACAAGCTTTCAAGACACAAGTCCCAATTCTCAAGCTGATAGCATCAAAACACGATTTTGACAAACATTGTGTTCCCTAGAACCTCATTTCTTAGGTTGTGACTCAAAAGCCTCATTTTTGGAACATAAAAATTAGTGTTTGGAGTCACAACAAGGTTTCAAGACACAAGTCCCAATTCCATAGTGGGTAGAGTCAAAATGCAATTTTGATGTCCATCATGCTCTTAGAACCTTATTTCAGAGATTGTGCCTTGAAAGCGCTGATTTGGGCACATCAAAATCAATATTTTGAGGCACAACAAGGTTTCAAGAAACAAGTCCCTATTCCAGAGCAAGTAGTGTCAAAATTCCATTTTGATGCACATCGTTCTTTGAGAAGGTCATTTTAGAACTTGTGCCTCGAAAGACTCGATTTTGGAGCATCAAAATCAATGTTTGGAGCCACAACAAGGTTTCAAGATGCAAGTCCCGATTCTAGAGTCAATAGCATCAAAATCTGATTTTGGTGCACATCGTGCTCTTAGAACCTCATTTCAAAGCTTGTGCCTCAAAAGCCCTAGTTTCTAATGATCAAAATCAGTGTTTTGAAGCACAACAAGGTTTCAAGATGCAAGCCTCTATTCTAGAGCCAGTGGCATCAAAATTCAAGTTTTATGCACATTGTGCCCTTAAAACCCTGTTTTAGAAATTGTGACTCAAAAGCCCCAGTTTTGAGCATCAAAATCGATTTTTGGAGTCACAACAAAGTTTCAAGATGCAAGTCCCGATTATACATTCAATAGTGTCAAAATTTGATTTTGGCGCACATCGTGCTCTTAAAACCTCATTCGAAGCTTGTGCCTCAAAAGCCCTTGATTTAGAGCATGAGAATCAATGTTTTGAGGCAAAATAATGTTTCAAGATGCAAGCCCCGATTCTAGAGCCAGTAGCATCAAAATTTAATTTTGATGCACATAGTGCTCTTAGAACATTGTTTTAGAAATTGTGCCTCAAAAGCCCTAGTTTTGGAGCATCAAAATCAATGTTTGGACGCACAACATGGTTTTAAGATGCAAGTTTTGATTCTGGAGCCGGTAGCATCAAAATTTGATTTTGATGCACATCATGCTCTTAGAACCTTATTTTGGAGCTTATGCCTCAAAATCATTAGTTTTGAAGAATGAAAATTGGTGTTTGCAGGCACAAGCTTTCGAGATGCAAATCCCTATTCCAGAGCCTATCTTGTCAAAAGGTGATTTTGATGCACATTGTGCTCTTAGAAACTCATTTCAGAGCATGTGGCTTGAAAGCTCTAGTTTCAAAACACCCAAATCAATGTTTAAAGGCACAACAAGGTTTCAAGATGCAAGTCATGGTTCAGGATCCGGTAGCGTAAAAATTTAATTTTGACGCACATCGTGCTCTTGGAACCTTGTTTTGGAGCTTATGGCTCAAAATCATCAGTTTCAAAGCATCAAAATTGGTGTTTGGAGGCACAACAAGCTTTCGAGATGCAAGTCCCTATTCTGGAGCCTGTAGTGTCAAAATGTGGTTTTGATGCCCATCATGCTCTTAGAAACTCGTTTCGGAGCATGTGGCTCGAAAGTAGCAGTTTCAAAACACCCAAATCAATGTTTAAAGGCACAACAAGGTTTCAAGACACAAGTCCTAATTCCAGAGTGGGTAAAGTCAAAATGCAATTTTGATGTACATCATGCTCTTAGAACCTCATTTCGGAGATTGTGCTTTGAAGGCCCTGATTTTGGCACATCAAAATCAATGTTTTGAGGCACAACAAGGTTTCACGAAACAAGTCCCTATTTCGGAGCCAGTTTCATTTTGATGCACATCATTCTTTGAGAAGCTCATTTCAAAGCTTGTGCCTCGAAAGACTTGGTTTTGGAGAATCAAAATCAATGTTTAGAGTTACAACAAGCGTTCAAGATGCAAGTCTTGATTCTAGAGTCAATAGCATCAAAATCTGATTTTGGTGCACATCGTGCTCTTAGAACCTCATTCCAAAGCTTGTGCCTCAAAATCCCTAGTTTCAGATCATCAAAATCATTGTTTTGAGGCACAACAAGGTTTCAAGATGCAAGCCTCTATTCACATTATGTCCTTAGAACCCCGTTTTAAGAAATTGTACCTCAAAAGCCCTAGTTTTGGAGCATCAAAATCGATTATTGGAGTCACAACAAAGTTTCAAGTTGCAAGTCCTGACTATAGAGTCAATAGCATCAAAATCTGATTTTCGCACACATCGTGCTCCTAAAACCTCATTTGAAGCTTGTGCCTCAAAAGCCCTAGATTTAGAGCATCAGAATCAATGTTTTGAGGCACAACAAGGTTTCAAGATGAAAGTCCCGATAATAGAGCCAGTAGCATCAAAATTTACTTTTGATGCACATTGTGCTCTTAGAACCCTGTTTCAGAAATTGTGCCTCAAAAGCCCCAATTTTTGAGCATCCAAATCGATGTTTGGAGGCACAACAAGGTTTCAAGATGCAAGTCCTTATTCTAGAGCCGGTAGCATCAAAATTTTATTTTGAAGCACATCGTTCTCTTAGAACCTTGTTTTGGAGCTTATGCCTCAAAATCATCGATTTTGAAGCATCAAAATTGGTGTTTGGAGGCAGAACAAGCCTTCGAGATGCAAGTCCCTATTCTGAAGCATGTAGTGTCAAAACGTGATTTTGATGCACATCGTGCTCTTAGAAACTCATTTTGGAGCATGTGGCTCGAAAGCACCAGTTTCAAAACACCCAAATCAATGTTTAAAGGCACAACAAGGTTTCAAAACACAAGTCCCAATTCTCAAGCTGATAGTATCAAACCATGATTTTCACAAACATGTTGTTCTTAGAACCTCATTTTGGAGGTTGTGACTTAAAAGCCTCATTTTTGGAATAAAAAAATTAGTGTTTGGAGTCACAAAAAGGTTTCAAGACACAAGTCCCAATTCCAAAGTGGGTAGAGTCAAAATACAATTTTTATGTACATCATGCTCTTAGAACCTCATTTCGGAGATTGTGCCTTGAAAGCCCTGAGTTTGGCACATCAAAATCAATAGTTTGAGGCACAACCTCGTTTCAAGAAATAAGTCCCTATTTGGGAGCAAGTTTCATTTTGACACACATCACTCTTTTAGAAGCTCATTTCAGAGCTTGTGCCTCGAAAGACACAGTTTTGGAGCATCAAAATCAATGTTTGGAGACACAACAAGGTTTCAAGATGCAAGTCCTGATTCTAGAGTCAACAGCATCAAAATTTGATTTTGGTTCACATCGTGCTCTTAGAACCTCAATTCGAAGCTTGTGCCTCAAAAGCCCTGGTTTCGGATCATCAAAATTAGTTTTTTGAGGCACAAAAATGTTTCAAGATGCAAGCCCCTATTCTAGAGCCAGTAGCATCAAAATTCAAGTTTGATACACATTGTGCCCTTAGAAACCTATTTTAGAAATTGTGCCTCAAAAGCCTCAGTTTTGGAGCATGAAAATCGATTTTTGGAGTCACAAAAAAGTTTCAAGATGCAAGTCCCGACTATAGAGTCAACAACGTCAAAATCTGACTTTGGCGCACATCCTACTCTTAAAACCTCATTCAAATCTTGTGCCTCAAAGGCCCCAGATTCAGAGCATCAAAATCAATGTTTTGAGGCACAAAAAGGTTTCAAGATGCAAGCCCCGACTCTAGAGCTAGTAGCATCAAAATTTAATTTTTATGCACATTGTGCTCTTAGAACCCTGTTTCAAAAATTGTGCCTCAAAAGCCCTAATTTTCGAGCATCAAAATTGATTATTGGAGGCACAAGAAGGTTTGAAGATGCAAGTCCTGATTCTAGAGCCGGTAGCGTCAAAATTTGATTTTCACAGGCATCGTGCTCTTAGAACCTTGTTTTGGAGCTTATGCCTCAAAATCATCAGTTTCGAAGCATCAAAATTGGTGTTTGGAGGCACAACAAGCTTTCGAAATGCACATCCCTATTCTGGAGCCTGTAGTGTCAAAACGTGATTTTGATGCACATCGTGCTCTCAGAAACTCATTTTGAAGCATTTGGCTCGAAAGCACTAGTTTCAAAACACCCAAATCAATATTTAAAGGGACAACAAGGTTTCAAAACACAAGTCCCAATTCTCAAAATGATAGTATCAAACCATGATTTTGACAAACATTGTGTTCCCTAGAACCTCATTTCAGAGGTTGTGACTCAAAAGCCTCATTTGTGGAACATAAAAATTAGTGTTTGGAGTCACAAAAAGGTTTCAAGACACAAGTCCCAATTCCAGAGTGGGTAGAGTCAAAATGCAATTTTGATGTACATCATGCTCTTAGAACCTCATTTCGGAGATTGTGCCTTGAAAGCCCTGATTTTGGCACATCAAAATCAATATTTTGAGGCACAACAACGTTTCAAGAAATAAGTCCCTATTCGGGAGCAATTTTCATTTTGACACACATCACTCTTTGAGAAGCTCATTTCAGAGCTTCTGCCTCGAAAGACTCAGTTTTGCAGCATCAAAATCAATGTTTGGAGACACAACAAGGTTTCAAGATGCAAGTCCCGATTCTAGAGTCAACAGCATCAAATTTTGATTTTGGTTGACATCGTGCTCTTAGAACTTCATTTCGAAGCTTGTGCCTCAAAAGCCCTGGTTTCAGATCATCAAAATTAGTTTTTTGAGGCACAAAAATGTTTCAAGATGCAAGCCCCTATTCTAGAGCTAGTAGCATCAAAATTCAAATTTGATACACATTGTGCCCTTAGAAACCTATTTTAGAAATTGTGCCTCAAAAGCCTCAGTTTTGGAGCATCAAAATCGATTTTCGGAGTCACAAAAAAGTTTCAAGATGCAAGTCCCGACTATAGAGTCAACAGCGTCAAAATCTGACTTTGGCGCACATCCTACTCTTAAAACCTCATTCAAATCTTGTGCCTCAAAGGCCCCAGATTCAGAGCATCAAAATCAATGTTTTGAGGCACAAAAAGGTTTCAAGATGCAAGCCCCGACTCTAGAGCTAGTAGCATCAAAATTTAATTTTTATGCACATTGTGCTCTTAGAACCCTATTTCAAAAATTGTGCCTCAAAAGCCCCAATTTTCGAGCATCAAAATTGATGTTTGGAGGCACAATAAGGTTTGAAGATGCAAGTCCTAATTCTGGAGCTGGTACCGTCAAAATTTGATTTTCACACACATCGTACTCTTAGAACCTTGTTTTGGAGCTTATGCCTCAAAATCATCAGTTCCGAAGCATCAAAATTGGTGTTTGGAGGCACAACAAGCTTTCGAAATGCAAGTCCCTATTCTGGAGCTTGTAGTGTCAAAACGTGATTTTGATGCACATCGTGCTCTCAGAAACTCATTTTGAAGCATTTGGCTCGAAAGCACTAGTTTCAAAACACCCAAATCAATGTTTAAAGGCACAACAAGGTTTCAAGACACAAGTCCCAATTCTCAAGCTGGTAGCATCAAAACACAATTTTGACAAACATTGTGTTCCCTAGAACCTCATTTCGGAGGTTGTGACTCAAAAGCCTCATTTGTGGAACATAAAAATTAGTGTTTGGAGTCACAACAAGGTTTCAAGACACAAGTCCCAATTCCAGAGTGGGTAGAGTCAAAATGCAATTTTGATGTACATCATGCTCTTAGAACCTCATTTCGGAGATTGTGCCTTGAAAGCCCTGATTTTGGCACATCAAAATCAATGTTTTGAGGCACAACAAGGTTTCAAGAAACAAGTCCCTATTTCGGAGCCAGTTTCATTTTGACGCACATCATTCTTTGAGAAGCTCATTTCAAATCTTGTGCGTCGAAAGATCGATTTTGGAGCATCAAAATCAATGTTTGGAGTTACAACAAGCGTTCAAGATGCAAGTCCTGATTCTAGAGTCAATAGCATCAAAATCTGATTTTGGTGCACATCGTGCTCTTAGAACCTCATTCCAAAGCTTGTGCCTCAAAATCCCTGGTTTCAAATCAACAAAATCAGTGTTTTGGAGCACAACAAGGTTTCAAGATGCAAGCCTCTATTCACATTATGCCCTTAGAACCCTGTTTTAGAAATTGTGCCTCAAAAGCCCCATTTTTGGAGCATCAAAATTGATTATTGGAGTCACAACAAAGTTTCAAGTTGCAAGTCCCGACTATAGAGTCAATAGCATCAAAATCTGATTTTTGCACACATCGTGCTCTTAAAACCTCATTTGAAGCTTGTGCCTCAAAAGCCCTAGATTTAGAGCATCAGAATCAATGTTTTGAGGCACAAAAAGGTTTCAAGATGAAAGTCCTGATACTAGAGCCAGTAGCATCAAAATTTACTTTTAATGCACATTGTGGTCTTAGAACCCTGTTTCAGAAATTGTGCCTCAAAAGCCCCAATTTTGGAGCATCCAAATCGATGTTTGGAGGCACAACAAGGTTTCAAGATGCAAGTCCTGATTCTAGAGCCGGTAGCATCAAAATTTTATTTTGAAGCACATCGTTCTCTTAGAACGTTGTTTTGGAGCTTATGCCTCAAAATCATCGATTTTGAAGCATCAAAATTGGTGTTTGGAGGCAGAACAAGCCTTCGAGATGCAAGTCCCTATTCCGAAGCATGTAGTGTCAAAACATGATTTTGATGCACATCGTGCTCTTAGAAACTCATTTCGGAGCATGTGGCTCGAAAGGACCAGTTTTGAAACACCCAAATCAATGTTTAAAGGCACAACAAGGTTTCAAAACACAAGTCCCAATTCTCAAGCTGATAGTATCAAACCATGATTTTGACAAACATGGTGTTCTTAGAACGTCATTTTGGAGGTTGTGACTCAAAAGCCTCATTTTTGGAACATAAAAATTAGTGTTTGGAGTCACAAAAAGGTTTCAAGACACAAGTCCCAATTCCAAAGTGGGTAGAGTTAAAATACAATTTTGATGTACATCATGCTCTTAGAACCTCATTTCGGAGATTGTGCCTTGAAAGCCCTGATTTTGGCACATCAAAATCAATATTTTGAGGCACAACAACATTTCAAGAAATAAGTCCCTATTCGGGAGCAAGTTTCATTTTGATACACATCACTCTTTGAGAAGCTCATTCCAGAGCTTGTGCCTCGAAAGACTCAGTTTTGCAGCATCAAAATCAATGTTTGGAGTGACAACAAGGTTTCAAGATGCAAGTCCCGATTCTAGAGTCAATAGCATCAAAATTTGATTTTGGTTCACATCATGCTCTTAGAACCTCATTTCGAAGCTTGTGCCTCAAAAGACTTGGTTTCGGATCATCAAAATTAGTTTTTTGAGGCACAAAAATGTTTCAAGATGCAAGCCCCTATTCTAGAGCCAGTAGCATCAAAATTCAAGTTTGATGCACATTGTGCCCTTAGAAACCTATTTTAGAAATTGTGCCTCAAAAGCCTCAGTTTTGGAGCATCAAAATCGATTTTTGGAGTCACAAAAAAGTTTCAAGATGCAAGTCCCGACTATAGAGTCAACAACGTCAAAATCTGATTTTGGCCCACATCCTACTCTTAAAACCTCATTGAAATCTTGTGCCTCAAAGGCCCCAGATTTAGAGGATCAAAATAAATGTTTTGAGGCACAAAAAGGTTTCAAGATGCAAGCCCCGACTCTAGAGCTAGTAGCATCAAAATTTAATTTTTATGCACATTGTGCTCTTAGAACCCTATTTCAAAAATTGTGCCTCAAAAGCCCCAATTTTCGAGCATCAAAATTGATGTTTGGAGGCACAAGAAGGTTTGAAGATGCAAGTCCCGATTCTGGAGCCGGTAGCATCAAAATTTGATTTTGACACACATTGTGCTCTTAGAACCTTGTTTTGGAGCTTATGCCTCAAAATCATCAGTTTCAAAGCATCAAAATTGGTGTTTGGAGGCACAACAAGCTTTCAAAATGCAAGTCCCTATTATGGAGCTTGTAGTGTCAAAACATGATTTTGATGCACATCATGCTCTTAGAAACTCATTATGAAGCATTTGGCTCGAAAGCACTAGTTTCAAAACACCCAAATCAATGTTTAAAGGCACAACAAGGTTTCAAGACACAAGTCCCAATTCTCAAGCTGATAGCATCAAAACACAATTTTGACAAACATTGTGTTCCCTAGAACCACATTTCGGAGGTTGTGACTCAAAAGCCTCATTTGTGGAACATAAAAATTAGTGTTTGGAGTCACAACAAGGTTTCAAGACACAAGTTCCAATTCCAGAGTGGGTAGAGTCAAAATGCAATTTTGATGTACATCATGCTCTTAGAACCTCATTTCGGAGATTGTGCCTTGAAAGCCCTGATTTTGGCACATCAAAATGAATGTTTTGAGGCACAACAAGGTTTCAAGAAATAAGTCCCTATTTCGGAGCCAGTTTTGTTTTGATGCACAACATTCTTTGAGAAGCTCATTTCAGAGCTTGTGCCTCGAAAGACTCAGTTTTGGAGCATCAAAATCAATGTTTGGAGTTACAACAAGGGAAACTAAATCGGTTTCTTAGAGCCAATCAAATTAATCAATCAATCAAGCAATCAAATCAATCAATCAAACATTGTCTTTTCTAAATATCCGGTTTGAGTGGTGTAGCCTCAGGGGAAATCCCATGTGAGATTCAACAACTATTGTCTCAGCCTGCCATAAGATTTGTACTTGTTTGTGCATTTTGTTTATTAAACATTGTCTCTTCTATGTGTATAACATGTTCCAAATGGTCAAAAATTGAAGAAGATTATCATCTACGAATGAGGAAAAATCCAACAAATTGCTGAAAAAAATTGATCAAAAGGGTAATACAAAGGCTTTCCAACATTTGAAACACCAGATCAAACAAAGTGATCAAGTGTATATCATCCAACTCTCTTAACGGCAACAATACCTAGATAGGTAATCAAGTTAGTCAAGTCAAGTTTCCATATCAAGAAGCTTTATCCATATCATTTGACATACAGTTGTCATTGGGGCCTATTGAACAAACCCTCTATTCACCTTAGTGAGCTTGAGTATCCAAAACAAAGTATCCATCAAGTCAACAACATCAACCTATCTAAATTGAAACTTTGATCGCTCATGTGATCATCCCTTGTCACTTGAAAAAGAAGAAGCTTATTCAAAGGAAATGAGTCCTAGCCTAAATCAGGATCAAGATATCATGGCTCTCCAATCTAATCCCATTTTTGATCAAGATCCTACCTATCAAGAATCTTATGATGATCCCCTAAAATTCTAGTATTCCATCCACGGTGATCCACCTTTATCTTAAGAGCAGAGTCCCATTCAACATCCACCTCCTAAGAAAGCACATGATATCCCTTCCATCTCCTTCACTAATCTAATTCAAAATCAAGTGAAAAACACAAACTCAAATGATCCTACTCCAAGTCAAGATAAAGATCAAGAAAACTCCTCATCCTCCAAATCCATTTTAGGTCCTTTTGTTCCAAAGACAAACTCTTCATCCTCCAAATCCATTTTAGGTCCTTTCATTCCAAAGTCAATCTCTTTATCCTCCAAATCCATTTTAGGTCCTTTTGTTTGAAATTCATACTCTTCACCCTCCAAATCCATTTTAGGTCCTTTCATTCCAAAGTCAAACTCTCTATCTCTTCCATCCATCTTGTTTCCTTACTTCCCTCCATACACCATTCCATCATCTCAAATGATCCATAAGAAAGATCAACAAAGGAATACATCTTTGAACTTGTTTCAAACATCTATCTAAACATCTTTTCAAAACTATTCTTCCATTATTTCCTTTATCTATTTTGGGTTCTTATGTCCCAAAATTTAATTTTCCTCCATCTATTCATCACTTCTCAAGTTGTGTACCAACACTCATCTTCAATACATTTCCATCTATCCTCGCACAAATCTTCAAACATTCTATCTATCATCCAACACATCTTTTCTATCCTTCCATCCCTTTCATTCAACCCTTTGCATAAATTCATCATCTGTGAAATAGGCATTTGTGCCAGTTTGTCACATGCTTTACCATGCTCGAATCTCATGTTCAATGCATTTCTTAGATATATATTCAAACTAAATCTCTTGCATTAGAAACTAAATCAGTTTATCAAGGCCAATCAAATATATCAAATCAAATTGAATCAATCACCAAATTATCAAATCTATCAAATTAAATTGAAGCAACTTAAGCTATCAAATCATTTTTAAAAACCTATCAATCGTGATTTTCTATCAATATTTGAGTTCAATCAAAACTTTTCTAAGCTCTTGCATTAGAAACCAAATCGGTTTCTTAGAGCCAATCAAATCAATCAATCAATCAAGCAATCAAATCAATCAATCAAATCAATCAATCAATCAATCAATCAATCAAGCAATCAATCAATCAATCAATCAATCAATCAAGTCCCTATTTCATCATACATGTGCATCAAACACATTAAGTCTAATCATCAAAGTGATTTTTAGCTTTTGCACTTATCAAATACTGCAATCAAACTGATCACATGTCTTGTTAATCAATTCATCACTCAAAATCTATCAACATCAACGTGTCTTATACAGGGATAGGTGCACTCAAAACCAGATAGATCGGTCTTACACAGGGTACTCACTCTTTGAAACCAAACATTCTTATCAATCATCGAACAAATGAAAACAATGACATAGATTAGTATGACTATTGTACTTTGTTCTGGGTATACCGTCTTATCTTTATCAATTGATGGTAGGACATGTTTCATCTCTCAAAAATTAGGAAAGATAAAAAAATCAGAAAAATAAATCAAAGTATGCAATAAAAACAAGTGGTTAAAACCTAGCAAACAAGCGCTATCTACAAAGTAAGTTCCTCCATCTATGAGATTGCTTTGCACACCTATCCACATCATCATATCCAATCTATTACTTCCATCATATCCTAGCTTATCCATTCCATCTTTCATATCCATTGCTCTGAACCATTTCCCAGGAAATAAGCAATTTACCAACAATTATCAATCTTTGACACACTTGTCGTAGTCACTATCTTAGATTTTATTAGAATCGATCAATCTGCATTTGTATCCTACCATTGTTTGGATCTTGATCAATTCATACATCCATAATAAATTTTTTTTTCCACTGGGGGTAAAATCCTAATTCCTTTTGCTAAGGTGATCTTTTGAATCTTTGAAAATCCAAAAACATTCAAAAAAAAACTTAGAAAAAACCAAAAACACCTAGGATTTTGAAACAGATAACGAGCAACAAAGAAATGAAGGTCAAGGCATTTCATCAATAACTGAATCATGAAACTTAGGAAAATGACAAATCAACCAGCAAGCTATAAAGGATTATCAAAGATCATTTATTAAGATGATTATATCAGTTAATGACCATAAGAACATGTAAATGACATGCAAGATTCAGTGTTTATTTCTTGATTTTATTGCTAACCATGTACTCTATGCAACTAAAGGATGTCCATGACTAGAGAAGCTATGATGGGGCATGATTATTTTCTTTGATTGTTGTTTGTGGTTTATCTCTTACTACGGTATGAACTTGTCTCAGGATATGATCGACAAAAGATCAAGGAGGGCGTTCCAAGTCATGCATGAAAGGAGATAATCCTTGTCTATTTTGCAAGCAATACTCAAGTCAACTTGATCCATTATATCAAGCTGCTTGTATTAACTTGCTATATCAAAATCCATGAAAGGAATACTTAGGTCATCTTGAATGATTATGTCAAGTTTCTTGTATTTTCTTACAACATTTGAAGCTCAATGATGAAATCAAGCACTGTTACAAGATCGCATATGAAGACTGGCAGTATCATTTTTAGTTAGATCATTTCATTAGCTCATTATTCATCTACATTATAAGCATTCATTTGTTAGTTGCATTATAAGCATATCATTTCATTAAACAGATCAACAGTCATAAATAAAGATTGAGTATACTTGGACAAACAAAAACAATTTGCATTTAATCATTATAGGTGCATTCATTTTAGAATCATTTTAATCATCATCCATTTTCATTTAATTGCATTTTATCATTGCATTAGTTTTCATTTAATTAAGTGCATCTCATTTATCATGTAGTGTATCATCATTGTTATTTGCATTATCATTTTATAACGATCATTTAGTTGCATCTTTGCACTTAGATTCATAATCATCATAAACATTACATAAAAACTCAAAAATATTTCATATAGATCATTTGCATTACATAATCATTCATTTGCATTCCATATAGATCATTACATTCATATCATTTAAGTTAAAGTAATCATTTTCATTTGCATCCAAGATCATCAAAAATCAACAAAAGCATTTATCATTGCATCATCATAATGAAAAGAAAAGATCATATCATCATCCATCTAATCATGCATCCATATAATCATCATATAAAGCATCATCATCAAATAGAGTAACATGCATAATAAAAGATCATCATCATATAGAATAGTCCATTTCTGCATATAGATCATCATAAAACAACAAAAAATGTCCAAGTATACAATGATATCGGATCAGAAGTACAAGTGCCTCATCAATACAAATCAAGTCAAGAATCATGACTGCCTCCCGAGCTTTTGGGTCTAACACCTGGATCACCTACAACACCTGCACCAACATCATCATCTAATGGAATCATTCTTCACTTTAATATCTTCATCATTCATTCAACTATCATCTATCATGTCTTATACAGGATGTACCTTTCCTGAAACCAGACATTTTGATCATTTATCATGTCTTATATAGGATATATCTTTCCTAAAACCAGACATTTTGATCATCTTTTGTCGTATATAGGATGTGTCCTTCCTAAAACCAAACTTGATCTCAATCCAATCTTTCTTATCAATCTAATTCATCTGATCAATCTACAATCTATTCACTCATCTATCTTTCATATAACGTTCTTCTTCTATAGAGAGATCATTCATTCCTTCAATGCACAAACGATCTCTTGAGGGGGCATCATCATCAAATCAATATCCAAAAATCAGTATCTGGGGCACACAATCAGGATTTTCAATCTTCGTCAGGTGTATTATCGAGACTTGATTTTATCTTTGAAACAATGTTGTCTCGACATCATTTCAAAGAGGGGCAAAATGTATACACATAAAATTTGGCTATGAGCAATTAAATAAATATTTTATATTTATTTAATAATTATTCTTCTATTAAATAATTAATTTGAAAAGATTAATTTATTTAATTCATTTTTCATGTCTTTCTATTAACTAATATTTTATTAATTAATTCATCTATCTTATTCCTCTAATTAATTGAATATCTAATATTTAATTATCCTATTCTTCTAATTAATTAAATATCTAATATTTAATTATTCCTCTAACCAAGTTAATTAAATATCTAATATTTAATTATCTCCTCCAAACAATTAAATATCTAATATTTAATAGTTATTTTCCTATCCTATAGTCTCAAATATTAAATAATTCCTAAATTATTTAATCCCTTATCCAACTCATTCTTCCATCTCCACTTCATCTTCCCTTTGCCAACTCATCAAACATGTGGCTAAGGAAATTAATATTTCTTAATATTAATTCATCATTTATCTCCAACTTCCAAACTAAATGAAAATTATGTACGTACACATATTTCATAACCATTTCCTATATTCTCTCCAACACCCCTACATCTTAGGAAGGACTTGAGTCCACTTGTCCTCTCATGCCTAAATTTCCTCCAACCATCCCTAGATTCTCTCTGTTAGCAACCCAATCAAGGTGAGATGAGTGACACTTGTCTTCTCCTTCCCCCTTTCTCTCAACCTTCACCTTAGCTCACAACCATTCAAATCTATAGATCTGATCATGACCGTTGATCTGAGCCACATCATCTTATTCTCTCAAAGTCTATAAAATCAAGAGCTTCAGTTGAGAGAGAGAGTTAGTCTTCAAATCAATCATATGCATCTATGAGTTTTAATTTTGAAGCAAATAGAAAATAGCAAATAGTAATAGCAAATATCATATAGCATAATCATTTTAGCATAATCATGTAGTATTGCATATCATAGTATTAGTTAACTACAAGTTATCAGTCCATTCTTCATATACCATCTTGGAAGCCAACAATGCATTGTCTAAGAGCACACCATCTACAACCAAGAACAGTGGAGTTAGGACACAATGAGACATAAGCCATGAAGATAAAATAATGTTTTATTTTAATATGTATTTCATGCAGTTTCATTAGTTGAATTTGGATTTCCTGTATGCATTTCCATTTGTATTTTGTGAAACTAACTTGTTGCAGGTAACATTCTGAGGATGAAATTCAAGCTCACACACTGCTAACACATGTTTTTATACAAATGAGTATCTAGTCTCATAATCATGCAAAATGTGGCTAAAGAAAAGAACTGGTTGTTCTAAACCTTCATCATTTTGCTAACATAACATTGCAGAAATAGTGTCCTCACTCCTAAAGGGATATAAAATGAAATATTTCTTAAAATTAGGATTAATGAGAGTAGGGGTTGTCGCAATTGCTTCTTTAATTTCTTCAAAATTGTTCTTACCTTCCTCAGTCCACTAAAAAGGAATGTTTTCATTAAGCATGGATGTGAGTGGTTGCATCAATGTTGCAATATTAGGAATAAACCTTCTAATAAAGTTAATCCTACCTATGAAACTCTAGAGTCCCTTCTTATGTGCTAGTAATGGTAATGCAAGTGTGGTTGTGATCCTCTTAGGATCTATTGAAATCCCATGCTTTGAAATAATATATCCAAGCAACTTGCCTTCATGAACAACAAATATGCTCTTTTTGGGATTTAATGAAACTTCATATTCTCTGCATCTCTCAAATACCTATCTAAGATGGTCAAGATGTTCATTAGCCTTTTTAGAAAAAATAATTATATCATCTAGGTAAACCAAAACAAACTTGTTAATCAGGCCTTGAAATGCCATATCCATTACATGCTAAAATGTTGTCCTTGCATTGGTCAGTCCAAATGGAATTTTATTATAAGTCATTGTACCCCACTTGGTGGTAAATATTGTTTTGTACTGATCTTCTTCTTTGACAAGAATTTGGTTATATCCTGAATAATCGTCAAGTAATGAGAATTTCTTTGAGCCTGATACAACCTACAAAATTTGCTCCATTGAGGGTAGCGGGTAATGGTCTTTCAGGGATGCTCTATTTAGATCTCTAAAATCAACAAATAATCTCAGTGCACCATTCTTTTTTCTAACGGGAACTAGATTGGACATCCAGGATGTGTGCTTGATTGGAAATATGATGTTTCCTTCAATCAGCCTATTTAACTCAGTCCTCATAAGATGTTCTAATTTTGGATTAAGAGGCCTTTGTTTCTACCTTACTGGTTTTGCATTATCTACCATCTCTATGGTATGGTGAGCTAAATGAGGATCAAATCCTTTCAAATCTTCATACCTCCATGCAAATATGTCATTGAATTCTTGACAAAGTTTTACAAAAGCATTTTATTCTTTAGGGGTACATACCTTACCAATTTCCAGTAACTTGTCCTTGAATATTTCAACAGGTTCATAATATTATTCCTTCACAAACATGCTACCTTTATCCTTCCTGACCTGATCATCTGTATTAAATATAGATTCAAGGGTTACCAAACCCTTGGGTAGCTTGTTAGTTTTCAATTGGAGAAACTGATTTTCATATTGATCATTGAATTTACACTGATTTTTAGCAGAAAACTCAGCTTCTTCAATTAGGAAATTAGTAATCTGCTCATTTGAGTCAAAAACCTTCCAATTAACAGTGCTATCTGGAACATAGGGCTTTATAGAAAATTTAACATACTATTGTCTATCAATATTTCCTACCTCATCTGGTATGTCAAATTGAGCACCTAAGGCAGCAAGCTTATCTGCTTCTTTATTTTGACTTCTAGGTATGAACATCAGATTAAATGCATCAAAATCTTCAATTGAATCTCAAATTATATGCTTGTACATCTTCAAATCATCATTTTTGGTGACATGGATATTCCTTACTTGGTTCACAACTAGTTCACTATCACCAAAAACTTGTAAACATTTAACTTTTTTCTACCTAGCCCATTCTAAGCCATGTACTAATGATTCATACTCAGTTGTATTGTTTGTACAGCTAAAAGAAAATCTGAAAGAGTGTAGTATCTCATACCTTCGGGTGAAACTAGCATAACACCACTTCCGAAACCATTTTTACCTCTTGAACCATCAAAATAGAGTTGCCAAACCTGAATTTTCTACTTCTCTGACTTTTGGTCAAGTAGAATATCCTCTTTTTCAAGCTTAGGAATAACATAATCTTCCTCATGAATCATATAAACACCAAGACCTATTTCATCCATGTTGATGAAAGGATCTTCTATAGTATTTTGGGCTGCCCACATATCCAAATTCACATCAAGTATGCCTTGAGCGAGTGTATCTGGATCCTGGATAGGTGGTAACTCTTCATGGTCTCTAATGGTAAGATCTACATTTATAGGACTTGGGGTATACGGTTCTAAGTGGCAAGTGGCTTGGGGTTCTGACTTAATGGTAACCTTAGTACCATATCGGGTTCTAAAAAACAAGTGTGACCAATCAGCAGAAAGGTATCCAATTTTTCTATGAAATCTCTAGATAGGCAAATAGCAAGGTGTGGAGGTAAGTTAGCTATGTACATGTCCTGAGGTATTACAAAATTATGACAAGCATGCCAAGTCAAACCAAGATCTTTGACCAATCAAACTGACTTAACTATTGTTCCATCTAACTATACAACTCCTCTAGAAACAGGATCATAAATTAGACCAAGTTTATCTGCAAGGTCTTTGGGCATAATTGAACTACTGGCTCCTAAGTCTATCAAGCAATTGTGGACTAGACAGTTGCCAATTAACAATGTTACAAAAAATGGAGGAGGCTTTGGTGTTTGGATTGGCTAATTATTCTTAATTAGGACATCATTAGCTAATGCAACTATGAGCTGATCTTTCTAAGGCTCATTAGTCAAGGAAATATTATCTAATTTATCTCTTAGCAATTCCTTTTATCCAATAATTTGCAATGCATCTATCATTTTCATGGAAACATTGGTTTTTGTCATAGATTCAACAATATTAAATGGAACACAACTAACCTTTTGCTTTACTTTTGGAACAACTAGCTCTGGCTGAGTTGGTTTTAACTGAGATTGAACTTTATGTTGTTCTTTAGGTGATGTAGGCTATCCTCTTAGTAAAATCTGCACATTCTGGATAGGTGGAGGTGTAATAACAACTTTCTGACTTGTAGAAGCTTGTTGTTTTCCTTTATCTGGCTACTATCCAAATTTATTTTGTTGTTGTCCATTATTTACAGCTTGTTGATTATTTGTAGCTTGTTGTCTAATATCAATAGCACATTTCTTTGACCTTGTATTTTTTGCAACTGGTGAAAAAGGTCTATTTTATGCTTGCAGATGATTAACTCCACAAAATTCCTCAGCTTTCCAATTCATCATATCCACCTCAGGACCTTCTGGTTCCTCATTTATACCTGCATCCTGATAAGACATGTTATTCTGAACCGTCAAAGCTTGTGATAGAGCATTCATTGCATTTTGGCATGATGCTTGATTATGAGGTTGTTGGCAAGGAAAATACCACTCTTGTGCCATATTATTCTGAGTAGGAACAATTTCTTTAGAATTGCTAGTAGTATTCTGATTATACGGTTGTTTTTGCCTATTGTTGTAGTTCCTTCTTTACTTCTGAGCATCAACTTGGTAGTTAGGCCTATTGGGTTGATAAGGAGCTTGATATGGGGTTTGATACCTATGATTTTGGTTTTGATTTTTCTTGAGGTTCACCAATTCATTGCCAAAACTTTGCATAGTTTTCTGGAATAGTTGAGTTGCTTCAACATTCTTTATAAACATCTCTTGTAACGTCTATAGTTGCTTTGACGAGTCTGCTACAACACTATTTTGAACATAATTTTGAAAACCTAGTGTTGGAACAACATGTATTGCAGCTATAGGGGGTACTTGTAAAGGCATCAATGGCTGTATATCAAGAAAAATAGGCATAGGAGACCTAGGGGCAATTTTACTAGCTTGTATAAGGTTGTTTTCTGCTCTAATAGATATATCATAAGTTGCTGGTAATGTAGCCCCACCCATAGATTTAATCATAATAGCAATATTGCTATTTAAATCTCTCAAATAATATAAAAATATATGTTTAGGAGAAGGTTTTACCATTGTCAGAAATCTATTCCAGGTTTGCTCAAAATGGTAATTGAAATTAGTCATCTTCTCTTTCAGTGCCCTCTTGATAATAATCATCTACTCAACCAATGATAGGTGATCAGATTTATCTGCAAACTTCTTTGTTATCTTATCACCCAAATCATCCCCATCAATAACTGAATTAATTTGCAAACCCTTGAACCATTGTAGTGCTTTGCCTTTGAATGATGATGTCGGTAGCCTGAGCACCACATTCTGTTGGGTTATATGGTGAACTACACATAGAGATGCTATATCTCTTATGTGCTCAATGGGTGTAACGTGGTCTTCACTAGTGAAACTAGGAAGAATTTTCAGAGCTGCTCCTAGTATAGGATCATGTTGGGTCAAATTCAAAAGGTTGCCTCCATTGAAGGGTACAAAAGCATGTGCTCTCGGTACTGTCATTGTAAATACTGAAGGATTTACTGGTGGATTCTAGGTAATAGATGGCTGAATTAGAGTAGTTGCAAAAAGAGAATTTATGTGGGTAGCAAAATTGGGTTGAGAATTATTAGGTAGAGGAGAAGAATTAGAAAGAAGATTAGAATCTGGATTTTCAAGAAAAACTTCAACTAACAAACTTTTTGGAAACTGAACTGCTGAATTTGTTATTTTCTCTATCTTTTTCATTGTCCTTGATCTTCTCTGTGATGGTGGTAGCTCAATATGCTAAACTGGATCCTTTCTTTATCTGGTTTGATACTTTTTCATATGATGTTAAGACCTGTTCTGCATATAAAACCAGAAAATAGAGTCGTCGGGTACTTAAAAAATTAACCTCAAAAGGCTGAAATGTTGTTGTCAATACCAAAGCAACAACAAAAATGGATTTTCTTTGAGCTGTGATAGCTCAAATGGGTCCCACCTGACGTGCCAAAAACAGTTGTCATTGAGGATTGCACCCGTAATGCTAAGTTCAAAAACAAGCAAGCCTATGAAACATGGAAACACCTTCAAGCCTGTGGGTTTTGCTCAAAGTGAAGGTGAATCTCTAGAGATCAGGTCACCTTCCTATTTGGTGAATCTCTTGTAAATACTATTGATAAGAAAAGGGATAGAAAGGGATAGAAAGCTTGCATGCAATGAAAATCTATTCTAATGAAGGTGATGCACCAAATATCTTATTTGAGATCTACAACCTGCTTAACTTAGAATACCTTCAACAAATGACCTTGATTGCTTCACAACTCAACTAAACATGTAGATGCATAAATATTTCCTAGAAAGGGATGAATTTAATGCATGCATGAAGGAAAACAATAAGTTTTCACAACTTCAAGCAATTAAAATCAACTACCACAAACTAGAACCTGCAACTAACACGTATCTCCTTGCACCACAAATTGATTGAATGAAATAAATTAGAGGATAAAAATCATAGGAAATTATCAAATTATTCATTCACTAGATAATACTGGAAGTATCAAGAAGTAAATCTATTGTTATATTACCGAAAATAAAGGAGTGTTGATGTTACAAAATTCAAATACTGCTGAGCTACAGTGTTTTTTTGCAAAAATGTGTATGCAAAAAATAAAGAACCAAAGAGAAAAAGAAGGAGAGAAGGAATATGTATAAATCATGATGAATCCCCTTCAAAAACCCTAAAATCAATGCATGAGAAAAGCCTTGGGCAAATCTGCCCCAAAAATGGCATAAAAACTCATGCGTAATCTATAAAATAATAATCTTTTCTGCTCAAAAGTACTACCACTGATCATCCTATTTAAAAATATGCATATCTAAATGAGAAAAATAGCTATCCCTATGTGAAAGTTGCATGACGAATTGAACTATGACTATATTAAAAAAAAATCCCACTGAGAAAATCTTATGCATTCACTGGCAACTGTTCTCCTGTGTCGAAACTTTTGTTAAAAAATGGTTGTGGAAAAGATCTCCCTATTTTGAAAGCTTTGCAATAGTATGTAACACTTACATATTCAGATAATCAATAAGCATCTACATTAATCTTTCATCTAGAAATTATCTCCTTGCTTGGCAGGCTTTTTACCGTTCAAACAACCAATTCTAAGTCCACTTTGCAATTTTATATTGACAGCCACTAGATCGCCTGCATGAACCATGACCGCTTGCATTCACTTTTTGTTTACTTTCTAGTGGGTCCCAACATTTTCTTTCTTCATCTTGGGCCCATGGGACGAGTGGCGATAATGTACTTTGAACTATTGAACTATTTTGAAGTGTTGAACCAATGAAATTTGAACCATTGAAACACTTTGAAATGGTGAACCACTTGAAGTTCAAGTTCAAGGTTGACTTAGACATCCACTCATCTGTAGACTTTTTCCATGTGTCAGCCTTTGATTTTCTCATGGGTCCACTTTGTCTTCCATCTAGACCTTGACCCACCTTGTCGCCAAGTTGCATCGATAACTAGGCGAGCAACTTTTCCTTGTGGCTTAGCAACCATCGTCGGATCTATGCGATCATCGTTGGATGTGATCAATTTTCTTGATCTTTACTCTTGGTCTGCCTTGGTTCTTCATCTTCTCTCTACCATGTGGTGCATCCTCATTCATTCTGAGCCAACCTGGACGGCCACATCATCAGTTGCCAAGTCGCATGAGATAACCAATGAGTATTTTTATCTTGCAGTATAGCGATGACCCTTGATCTAACCTCAAATAGTTCAATTTTTAACCTCTTAGCTGCTCACCTCCCCTTTACCTTTTCATCACGTGCTTTGTTGCCATGCCGCTATGATAACTAGCGAGCTTCTTTCTATAGTGGTATAGTGACAACCCCTAGATCTTTCGGACCACCATTGATCTTTCCTGAACTTGCTCAATCTTTAGCACTAGCTGATCTTCTCTCTTGTGCCTCATGTACACATTTTTCACCGCTTGATTAGCTCCAAAGATCCACATGGGCACCACCTCTCTACCATGTCATTAGTCGCCATGCATCTTGTTCTATTTGATTGCTTCTTTTGGCCAAAATACTCTCTCGACAAACTATTTACCAGTCTCATCAAACCTAAGGTTTCATCGATATTATTATGTCGATGAAACAGAGCCTTCGGTGAAACTCTTTCGGGAGTCATCGCAGTCAAGATCTGCTTGATGTCGATGGAACTGAGATTTCGATGAAACCTTTTCAGGATTCATCCCGGCCAAGATATGCTCGATGCCGCCCATCCATGCCATGTCACCAGCCATTAGACTGCCACCTGTCCTTGGTCTTATACTCTTTATTCTACCATGTCATCAGTCACCAAGTCGTGGTGATAACCCGGTGTGTATCTTTTCATTGCGATATATCGACAACCATTTGATCTCTATGATCACCATTGATATTTCTTCAACTTGCTTGACCTTTGACCTCCTCCCACCAACTAGTCACAAAATTAGGATGCCTTGAGATGTACGTGCATGGGGTCCACTAGGCCACGTGCTGCCTCTTTGTGCCAAAAGCTCATAAGCTTTGACACTATAGTTATATGTGGCCTTATATTTAAATGTGATAAACTCCCTCCATGTGGCCAATGTAGGATGAAAGGTCTTCTTTCCTGGTGACTAAAACCGCTTAGAAAGGCTAAGGCCTTTTAAAACCCTCTTTGTCATCCAAGTAAAAGCTTTACACAGGTCAGTTGCATTTTGCTGAGTTTCTTTTGGCCTTAAGGTTTTAATAGCAATTCCATTTCATCTGCAATGGAGCAAAATATCTCTGTGATCTACAACATGTTGAGCTCAACCCTCGTGGGAGCCACATTTTAACCCACATGTTGTCTTACTTTCTTGTATCTACATATGAAGCAAACAAGTTAGAAAAAATAGAGCATTTCTCCCTCATTCATGATTTAATCTTTTCAGAATGAACGAATGCAAGGCTTCATTAGGGCACCAAATTTGGCATGTGCAAAATTTTGATAACAATACCTAGATGATATCTTGATCTTCAGTCACACAAGGGAAGAGCACCTCAAACACATAGATATGGTTCTAAAGAGGTTAAATGAAGAGCAACTAATGAACAATTTGGATAAGTGTCTATTCATGCAAGAGGAGATCATCTACTTGGGTTTTGTAATCTCACAAGGTGAGTGAAAAATGGACCAAGAGAAGGCAAGTTCTATATTGTCTTGGCCTACATCTAGAACTATGAATGATGTCTGAAGCTTCCATAGTTTAGAAACTATCTAGTAGGAAGTTCATAAGAGGATTTAGTCATGTTTGTGCACCCATGCTTGACACCATAAAGGGAGGACAAAAGTGTAGGTTCAGTTGGACTAAAGAGGCAGATGATTCATTTGAGACTTTGAAGAAGAAGGTTGTAGAACAACCAATCCTTGCCTTACTAGACTTCAACAAGATATTTCAGGTGGAATGTGATGCAAGCCACATTGCTATTGGAGCAGTTCTCAGTCAAGAAGGAAGGCCTATTGATTTTTTTAGTGAAAAGTTAAATGATGCTAATAAAAGATACTCATCTTATGACTTGGAGATGTATTCTCTAGTACAATCTTTGAAGAAGTGGAGGCACTAATTATTGCCTAAGGAGTTTATAGTTTTTGCTGATAATCAGGCACTCAATTTCATAAATAGCCAAGAGAAGATAAACCACCAGCACATGAAGTGGGTAGAGACCCTGCAAGCCTTCACATTCACCCTCAAACATAAGAAGGGAGTTAAGAACAAAGTTGCAGATGCTTTGAGCAGGAGGGTCTTGACTGTAAACCCAATCAAGATGGAAAGTGTTGGTATTGATTCCTTGAAGAGTATGTATGATGTTGATGAAGTCTTTGGAGAGATATACAAGGTGTGTGAAACTTTTGGTGACCAGTATCATATTGAGTTTTCTAAATTTCTGATACAAGATGTATTGTTGTTCAAAGGAGTGCAGTTGTGTATTCCTAAATGTTCCATGAGGTTGAATATTATTAGGGAGAAGCATTGTGGAGCTATGGCAGGTCATTTTGGCCTTGACAAGACCCTAGACCTTGTGAAGAGACATTATTTTTGGCCTAAGTTGCAGGTATATGTAAGAAAGTTTGTGGAGACATGTGTCATATGTCAGAAAACCAAGGGGAAGTCTACAAATGCAAGTTTGTATCAGCCCTTACCCATTTTTCTAGGCCATGGGAGAGCATAAGTATGGAATTTGTGTTGGGTCTACCTGGAACAAGGAGAGTATTTGATAGTGTCTTTGTAGTGGTGGACAGGTTTAGTAAAATGGCTCATTTCTTGCCATGTAAGACTTCTTGTGATGCATCATATGTTGCAGACCTATTCTTCAAAGAGATAGTCTGGATACATGGATTGCCCCTAAACATTGTTTAAGATAGAGATGTGAAGTTCATAGGTCACTTTTGGAGGACCCTTTGGAAGAAGTTGGGGACTAACCTAGCTTTTTCATTAGCTTACCATCCTCAAATGGATGGGCAGACTGAAGTTGTCAATAGCTCATTGGGAAACCCATTAAGGTGTTTGACAAGGCAACATGGAGAGAAGTGGGACAATATTTTGTCACAGGCAAAATTCTCATACAATGACACCATAAATAGGAGTACCGGTAAATATCCTTTCCAAATTGTGTATGGCATCCACCCAAGGGGAGTGTTGGAGTTAAGAGATTTACCCAAAGAAGACGCCATTAGTGCAGATGGTGAAAATTTTGCATCAGCCATAAAAGAGGTGCATGACCAAGTCAAGTCTCATCTCCAAAAATGTGCAGTGAAGTATAAGGCTCTTGCTGACAAGAAGAAGAGAGATGTATAGTTTAATGTTGGGGATTTGGTATGGGTACATTTGAAGAAGGAGAGACTCCCAAAAGGCTAATACACCAAACTCATGTAGAGGAAGATTGGACCATGTCAGCTATTGAAGAAGTGCAAATAAAATTCCTACGATATCCAACTTCCTCCTAATCTTGGATTATCACCCATTTTTAATGTGTGTGTGATCTAACACTTTTCAAAGGTACTGAAAATGAAGAAGAAGAACCAATGCAAGTTGCAGTAGACAATGACATTCCAAGGTAGGAATCACCCAAATTGAAAAAAGTGATAGACACTAGAGTCACCAAGAAGGCAAGGAACAAGGAGTACATTGAGTACTTGGTGGCTTGGCAGGATAAACCAGATTCTGAGGCGGTTTGGATGACAAGTGAGCAAATATCCAATCATGGTGCAGATTTGCAAACTCTAATCTCAAGTGGACTTGAGACCTCTTCTCCCAGGGAGTATGGTGTAGGAGCACCTCATCAACAAGCTATTCATGACCTTAAGGATGAATACTAGGATCATTAGGGTGTCTTAGTGTGTCTTGTGTTTCATGTATGCAATAAACCCCACCATGTAAGCCCATGTCACCAATTAGGCAAGTTGAGAAGCCAATTGGGACAATGTGGTAAAAAGGGGTAGTAGATGGTTTAGATTTGTTTTTTATAGGTTTTAGACATGTTTCATGTGTTTTTAGTTGATCCATGTGTGTCGATCCCAACCTTAGAGAGTGTGACAACTTTTTGTGCAAAATTGCAAAAAATGCAACTTTTGAGTGCAAAAGTACAACTTTTTGTAAATCGGTCGGGGGAAGCCTTTCAACGGCTCCAACATACTCCAAATTTAGTGGGAAACCATTGGAGAGTTGTATAAGCCTTCTGGGAATGATCCCCAAGGTTTTTGTTGTTGGAGTTAGAGTTTGAGAATTAATTATACACAAGATACTATAGTTTTCCCAAAAAAATTGTGTTTGCAGGAGTTGTACGTGCATGTATGGATTGATTGGAACCCCACCATCCATGGAGTAGATAGGGAGATGAAATAGATTTATTTTGGTGGTTTTTTGAGGTCTTTACTATTCTGGAATAGAGAGAACCCTCCATTCTTCTGACTATAACCTAGAAATTGAGGGTTTGGAGAGGGTTTTGAGACAAAAATGTCCTTATCTTGCACTCCAGTCCATTAGAAGACTCTTCCTTGGGAGGGATGTAAGATAAGCCTCTATAATTTATTGTTTCCATGGTGTGTTTTAGGGAAAGATTTTTTGTGTGGAGAAAAGAGAAAGATTAGGTAGGCATCTCTATGTGACTACCTAGGACAAGTTTTAGGATAGTCATCATAAGTTGTCATAGTGATGGATTCCAGGTATGTAACCCTGGAATTAGAGGTTTCTAAATACCCCCACATGCCCATAGAGTTGAGTTTCCATTTGGTGTATCGGTAAAGGTAGTTGCTTTGGAAAATAGGGCTAATTGCCCCTATTAGGTCTCCTAACCTCTAAAGGGAGCAGACCTTGTAATTGTAGATCTAACCAAACCACTTTGGGGATCAGTATAACTTCAAAAAGGGTGTTTTTAATGCTAAATTTTTTGTATGTGTGTGTGGAACATTTTTAAGTTAAGGTCCATTCTATCACCAAATAGGGCTACAAACCGAGGGGGTAGGTTTACAAAGGAGGTATAATGAATTTGTGCCCTAAACCAAAACTAGTGCTTTAAATAGTCCTTATATGACATGTGTTGGCCAAATTCAAAATCCCAAGGAATAGGGGTGACCAATAAAGAATTTTTGAGTAATTAAAGCCTTTTACTCATCTTGAGTAGGCCTAAGTCTAGTGAATGTGTGTGTAGTTTCATTCAAGGTGTAGAGCCATTCCTTGCAAGACCCTTGTGAGTAGTTAAGGGGTCACTAGCCTAACCTTGTGTGGGATTGTCATTCAAATTTTGGGTAGGCCTCTGAATCATAGCTCAAATTCTTTCTCCATATTCTTATAAAATTGTATGCATAATTTGTCTCCGCCTCCAAAAATAATATCATCAACAAATACCTCAACTAGGTTGGCCACTAAACCCTAATTACATCATGAAATTACAATACAAATCGTAAGGGGTCATCTCAAATCAATATACAAATCATTACATCAAATTACAATGCAATACCAACCATTGGTTGATCAAAACCCATCACAAAAATCCGATATGTAGCAAAGTCAAAACCTCAAAATACTTTACTAAGTGTTTTGTTATTTCTGAAGAAATTCTTCCTTAAATCGTGCAAAAAAATCAATCAAACATTTCACATGGGTTGTGTTGTGTTACCACCTTCATGTAGACTCTCCGTTGATCACTGCCATAGTAAAAATCATTACCGATTTGATGATTTCTTCATTGGTCTTAAACCCTACTAAAACCTTACCGGTTTGATGATTTCTTCACTGGTCTTAAACCCTACTAAAACCTTAGCAAAGCTTCATCAAAAAATTGAAACAAGCCTTTTGGTTGTTAGTTCTTGTTCCAGTCAAATACTCCTTTCCATGATACAAGCTCACATTCCAAACCACAAATTAGTAATCATTGTCGATCACCCAATTCAACCAAAACATCTATGCTTAATTGGATAAAGTTTCACAGACTTTAGTTCTTTGTCAGTAGACATTGTCTTCCAGTGAACCAAATTACTTAGATGACAAAACACAATATTAGGAACATTAGTAATCATCATTTGACATCAGTTGCCATCAATAACCACACAAATAACTGATCAATTCATCTAATCACAAAATTTTAATCTCTTCATCACAAATAGTCTTATATCCTCTACCAGTGTAGTCATCCATCTTCAACTGCATCACCTATATCATCTCATTCTGCATTATCTATGCCAAATGCCAACATTCTCCCCCTTTGGTATTGATGGCAATACCAATGAGTGTATAATCAGAGTAACATCATCATCTGTAACTTGCTTGACGATATCACATCATCTTCCAGTTCTCCTCCTTTTGTCTTCTCCCCATTAACCAATGCTTCTCTCAATCTGATCTTCAACTTCTCCCATATCTGATTTATTTTCTTCTCCCCCTTTGATATCAATGCCAAAGGTATAAATACATCAGTTGTCTTCAATTTTGTTGCTTCCTCTTCCATCATCTTTGCTAATTAGATCAAAAAAATTATATCAGAGCAAAGCTTTATATCAGACTTGCTCCCCCAAAGGAGTAGCTTGCAACTTCATCAATCCTTAATGAAAGATAAACATGAAATCCAAAGGATTGATGCATCTCCATCATTCTAGTTCTTCTGGTGTAGGGGTCTAACCCTTAGTTTACCTCTAAGAAACTCAAATCTAGCCTTCAATAAGGGCTTAGTAAAGATATCAGCTAACTGATCTTTACTCTTCACATATTCCATTTTCACCTTTTTTTCTTGAACTATTTCCCTTAGGAAATGATACTTCAATTCAATGTGCTTGGTTCTAACATGAAGTACAAGATTCTTAGAAATCTATATTGCACTTGTATTATCACAATAGACAGTCTCCAGTTCAAACATATCTATCTTGAATCCTTCTAGCACATGTCTCATCCATATTGCCTACGTGCAATTCATGGATGTAGCTACATACTCTGCTTAAGGTGTAGATTGAGAAACACATGTTTGTTTCTTTCTAGTCCATGCCACTAATCTTCCACCAAGTAGAAAATCTCTACTGATTGTGCTTTCCCAATCATCCACATTACCTGCCCAATCAACATCTGTAAAGACATCCAAAGTAAAATCTCCTTTATATATGGATACCATAAACCATAGTCTACAGTTCCTTTGAGATACCAAAAAAAATTCTTCACAGCCACCATGTGACTCTCCTTAGGCTCTTTTTGAAATGTAGCCACTAATCCAATAGCATGAGCAGTGTCTGGTCTACTATGAATAAAATAGGGTATATTTCCATCATATATTTGTACTCTTTTTCACTAACAACAAAGGAATCATCTTGCTTTGATAACTTGCAGCCTATTACCATCGGTGTTCCTACAGGTTTGCAGTCTTCCATGCCAAAAGTATTCAACACCTCTTTGATATATATGGTCTGACAAATAAAAATACCACCATCCAGTTGTTGGACATGTAAGCTAGTAAAGAACTTTATTTCACCGATTAGAGATATTTCAAATTCCTTTTTCATTATATCAGAAAAATCCATACACATATCATCATTTCCACCAAAAATTATGTCATCTACAAACACTTCTACTATCAGCATCTTGTCTCCATCAGTCTTCAAATAAATATTGTTGTCCTCGCTGGTATGTTGGAATCCAATTTTGATCTATCACGAACCATATTTATCTGTAATTATTTATTAAAAAAATAATGTTTATTTTTCATTTAATAAAATAAGATAGGAGATCAAATGCAATAAAATGATTTACATGCAATTGAATGATTAGTATTATTTTTATTATGAAATTGGGATCATCATTGCCAATGAGCAAATGAGTGCAAGTGAATGTAGGAACAAATGAACGCGAATGAAGGTGAGAACATGGTTTAGGTAGAGTTGTTTGAGCTCATGGACTTTGCTATAATAGATGGGAATCTCACACACCACATCAGAATTCATAATATGCATCTTGCAAAGATAGATTATTTAAATGACTTTATTGAGTGTTTGTTTAAATTAGAATGATGAATTTGGTATGAGTAGTCCTAATTGACATTTCTTTAATTCAAAGAAAGATTGATTTTAATGTTTTTAAATGATTATACGTGTATTTTTATGATTTAATGTGCATTTTGTGTGTAGACAATGTATAAATTTCATAATAATATATTGTGCGTATAATTCTACTTTTTGATTTGCTAGAAAATGATGTCTTATTTCAAAGAAAGACTTGTATTCAAATATTAGGTTAAATATGGATATTGATTGTAGATTTATATGTTCTTTGTGTGCAGATATGTGTATTGGATGAAATATCATACCTATGTGTTCAATTTTGTGTTTTGATAATAGTACATATATATATGTGTGAGAGAGAGAGAGAGAGCTTGAATATCAATTCGATCATATACATGTATATAATTATAATGTATGTATCTTATTATCATGAAATTTAATTACTTTACTTCATGTATTTTGGCTATACATATATAATTAATTATATATATATATATATATATGTAATGTTAAAGTTAAAAGAATGGCATGAGTATCAAATAACTGAGTTTATGTTATATATATATCTGTGTGTGTGTGTGTGTGTGTCGATATATAAATATTGATTTGCTTGAGGTATATCGTATGCATTAATGCATCAAGTTAAGCATATTGCATGTTTATAGGGAGAAGTCCACATAAGTGAAGTCGACTAGGCATAGACTTAAATACCACTAAGACTTACGAAACTATTCGCAAAGGGATATCGATATTAATATTGATCTTGCAGCAACAAACACTTAGTGTTCAAGATGAACATGGACTATAGGGTAAATAGGGATTGATCGATGTGGTTAAAGTTGTTGGTATAAACATTGCATGGCATGCAAATAGCTCGACGTACTATTTGATTTGTATGGGTGGCATGATAAGGCAATTATAACAGAGGTAGTAAGGCCAAGATTGTAACAGAAAACCTAGCATAAATATAGAATGCGTTTAGCATAAATATGGAGAATTAGTGTGTAGAAAATAAGCAAAAAATTATAGAGAATGATAGAGAAGACGATATTGGAAAAGACAGTTAGAAATATACAAAAAATAGTGAGGATAGGAAAAGAATAATAGAATAACGAATAGAGAAAAGAAATCTTATTTCTATGCTCAGAAAAGAGTCGAATATCCAGAATAGGGAAGAGTAGCAGACATGCCTAAGGAACAACGACATTCTTGAGAAATTGGTGAAATAGAAAGAAGCCAATAATACACCAAATAGAGATCATATAATAGTGACAACATCGGTCAGAGGTAGGATCTATTTCATACAAAGTTTTGTTGTAGAGATCTAAAAAGAAAAGAATGTTCTATTTTGATTAGATTTAGATGATAATCAAATGAAGGAATTAGAATTATGACATTAGATTTATAGATATGAAACCATATTAATTTGTTTTAGAATACGCTCAAGAAATAAAAATGCAATAATGAAATAATTTCTTTAAATGAAATCTGTAGATCAATTTGCTATTTCCTGAGAACCATTGAATGAATCAACTTGAAACATATATATATATATATATATATATATATATATATATATATATATATATATATATATATATATATATATATATATATATATATATATATATATATATATATATATATATATATAGAATAATTAGAAATCAAGAAATCAAATACGTACACATATACATGATGTTTTCTGTATAGTTGGATTTCTTGTTTACTATTCTTAAGTTTTCTTAGAACTTGAAACTAAAAAGAGACAACTCCAGAGCTTGTAATCATTAGATTATTTTCTTTAGAATACCTAAGACAAACACAACAAAATAGAAAACCATATTGTTCACATGATATTATAATCAATCAAATGACAACTAGATCACAGATGTTATTTTCTTTCAGAATATAACTCAAATATAGGACTTAATGATAACACTTGGAATTTATACATGATAAACATACACTTAGAATACATAATAAAAGTATGATTTGAAAGAATGTGTACTCATATTTCCAAATCTTGTATTCAATTTATATGCTAAATATGCATACATGCATTACACCATCTTATTTTAATTCTTCTTCTTGTTTTATTTGAAAAGATAGAAGAGAAAGATTATTTTCTTTTTAGATGCAATTGGTTGTAAACTAAATATTATTTCTTCTATATCTCTTAAAAGAAAGATGGTTTTCTTTAAAGATTACAATTTTATCATGCAAGAAATGGGAAGCTAGACTTGAGAAAAAAATATTATTTTCTATGTACTTCTAATTTCATATGAATACTACAAAAGTTAGATTTGTTTGTGTTTATGGGAAAGTTATCTTCTGGGATAGGTGCTGAATGTGGAATTACAGAGAGAATAGTTTGCCTTTCCAAACTATATTTTATTGCTATGCATGGCATTATACTCAGTCGAGTAACTTATTGATAATTCAAATAGATGGATAGATTTTATGCTCTCTACCATTTCCTTGATTGATCTTGCTTGTTTCTTTATGGAATTAGAAAATTGAAAATACAGTATCAATCTAGGCATGCACTAGATTCAAGCTTGTCTATCGAATTCTTTTTGCTAAGCAATTCATCCAGGGTCAAGTATTCTTGATTGACCAAGAATTCTGGGGAATTGTAATCTTCAAGGTTGGGTAGAAAAAGCACCTGAATCTTGTTCTCGTCTTCATTTTAAATATTTCATTGAAGATATCTTGGAATGAAGATCAATGGATGCATCTCATCCTTTACTTTATGTTTTTCTATTATATGAACTTAAGGCATTTGGAAGTCCCAAGCATTATATGTAGATATGAGTGAGATACTATTGAATAAAGAATCTTTATCTCTTTATAAAAATGTCGTGTATGTTATGATATTAGTGGAATGATCATTTAGAGATAAGAATGGAATAATGGAAGAAAATAGACTAATTAAAAGAATTATGAGTTTATTTAAGAATAAAGAGTATTTCATTTTATAAATAAATTTAGAACGAAGATCGTCTTTACATTTTGGTATCTGAGCTCTAGGTTTATAACACTAGGGCCTATGAGCCACTTCGCAAATTAAACCTAGAGTGTAACAACATTTTTCTTGAAAATTACAGAAATGGTGCGAACAAAGCAAACAACTCGTAAATCCATTGCAAGAAATGCAAAATACCTAGGAGTCAAGAAGGATCCCATAAAGTTTTCTAGACCTATTGATGGTAACCACCCTAGAGGAGGGGGATGGTTAAGTGAAGAATAAATTTTCCCTCCCATTGAGAAAAAAGTTCATGACCTTCTAGATGAAGGGAAAAAGGAATCAACTCTTGAACCAAAGAGAAAAGAAATAGCTAATCATGTTGAGCAGGGAAAGGGAATTTCGCGTATGGAATCTCTTGGAAATAAGACTAGTCTAACTATCCCTATCAAGGAGATGAAAGAAAATGAAGAATGACTATATGAGCATCTCCCTTTTGGGTCGATAGTAATTAGGTCAGACGAGTCAGAAGGATATACCCCATTGACTACATGACTAGAGTGATATATTTATGTAATGTCATTTATAACAATCAATAAATAAAGTTGCTATTTTATAATCAGCTTGGTGTCATAATAAGTGGAAGTAGAGTATCTCCTAGATTGTGTGCATTTGATAAATGGACACACATCTTGGATAATAGTTTCTTGAGTGGAGATGAGCACTTTTTAAGTATATTTCTTATATAGTATAACTATATACACCTAAAAATGGTCTGAAGATAATTAATTAAATAAGCAATTATTTAATTAATTCTCCTTCCCAATTTAATTGAACTCATTAGCAATTTCATTAAATTCTCCATTCACCTACTTATTAATAAAACTAAGGATTTATTTAATAAGTTCATTTCAATAGTCCCTTTGATTAATTAATCTAAATTCATTTATTCTAATCCCCTAATTAATTAAAACAAATCAATTTATGAGTTTGTTGAAAGTTAATTAGCCTTTTCCTATTATTTAAAATTTTAAATTCAAATTTCCCACATGCCTCCTAGCTTCTAACCACCTTACCTAACCACCCCCTAACCTAATCCATTACACCTAATCCTGGGTTTAACTAACCTTATCATATCTTGCACATCCTAACCTCCTTATCCTAAGCCTTATGGGTTGGATATTCTCCCCTTGAGACACATGGCACTTTTGCCACATGTCTCTTCCCTTGCACACTTTCCCTCTTATGAGAAAGATTCCTTGAAACTTGTCACCAGAGAGATGCCAAGTGTCCCTCCCTCCAACCTCTTCTCCAACCTCCTCCAATTTGACCCTTGATATATTCAGACTCAATCTTGACCATTGATTCCTGCCACCTCACCCCTAGCCTTGGAAATCCTATAAATATCCCCCCATCTTGGAGCACAAAGGATCCCATCTCAAGAATTGTTATTATAGGCAGATCCCTTCTTGCATCCCATCTCAAGCATTGTTATTATAAGCATATCATTTCTAGCATTCTAGTTTAGCATTGTTATCATTTATTGCATCTTAGATATAGCTTAATTTGATCATCTTCTAGCATAATTGCTTAATCATATAACATAATCAATCTCTCATATAGCTTAATTGCATCTATTATTTAGCATAATCATGCATTCATCTAGCTTGCACATCATATCAATTTAAATCCTCCATCTTGGTGTAGTCAAGTCATAGGGATTGTTCATCTAGATCTGAGAGAAAATTCACACTCGCATCTCTTAGGAGGCGATAGGTCACTTTTCCATGGTTTATCTTTCATTTGATTTCAATTTGCTAACCATTCTTGTAATGATCTATTGAGTGTTTGTGTTGCAGTTGCAGGTACCCTACTTCACACTCACGAGATTTCGACACCCACCGTGGGGTAGGAAATCTCATTTCTTGGCATCTTACATATTCAAATCTTTAATCTCATAGATCTCTGGCCATACTATCTTTAGTATCTTGTACGAGTACCTTTGTAGTACCGTATGATTTTCTTTGGGCACTTGTATGGGTATGTGGGAATACTTGTACTGTTAGTGAGAAAAATCGTAAGATTTTTTTGTTTCTGTCTTTTCATAAACAGAGTTCATTTTAGGGTTTTTATGCTTAAATTTTGTTATTACTAATGCTAACCCTAGTTTTGTTTGTGAGTTTTCTAGTATCCTAACTGGTTTTTTGCAAAACATTTGTCTAAGATTACGCAAGCCAAAGAATCAATTACTCAAAACAACATGATTACTAATATATTGGTTTTGTAGGTTCCCTAAGGAAAATCAAGAAAAGTTTATGTCTTCTTATAATTTTCTAGGCATACTAAATTTGCTAATGGTAAATGAACAATATTTTTTTCTATGCTTGAGAAGTTGTCTAAAAGGTAAGAGAGTATGCTCTTGTCCTTATGGACAATTAGAAATCCTGACCCTTGAAGCACTTCTATGTTTGAGATTTGAATAACTTTAGCAGGCTTGTCACAGTGGGAAAAAGTAATCACAATGTGAGAATGACCCAAGTGAGTACAGCTAGACCTAAGCTTTCTGACACTCTATTAAAAATAGGCCTCTCGGGATTAAATTCTCGAAGGATGGGATTATTTGAGTTCTCTTTTGAGATCTCTCATATTGGACATTTAGTACGACCTTGCGGTCTCAATCACACTTGCATGATTACTTCTTTTTTTGGTACCTTGTTAGGCTATGTACCTAAATCGTGCTTGCGCGACTACAAGGGGTAATTCCAAACGAAAATCCTTACTACGAACCCTAAGATAGAAGCTACCGGTTCACCTCTGAAAGGGGGATAATATTTGTGCAAGAGAGATAGTAACTCTCTTAAGACACTTGCCATATTGGGCCCCCATTAGCGTTTGGAGTTGGATAATACAGCATTAAGAATCCATTGTGTGAGACTCAGCAGTTGTATTCTGATTATCTATTGGGTGTGTACCTAAGTTTGTAAGAAAATATTTTCTCTCTCAACCAATTTCCTTAGGATTTAGCATGTTGTGCGTGAGGTCACTTATCATATCGTGTGTTTGTTGTATTTTCATCCTTGCCACTGAAACTAAAACATCTAAAATTGGATAAAATAATCAAAACATTAAACATGATTGGTCAAAAATCTATAAAAGTAAAAAATTTGTCTCTCCTCTATCATAAGTTATACGAGTTTCCTAGTTCGTCGTACGAGAAAGCTAGTTCATTGTTTTGTTCAGTCTAAATTGTCATACGATTCACATTAGTAGAGGTTCTTTGTTATCAATTTGTCGTATGGTGTTCTCTAAATTATCGTACAAGATTCCTAGTTTCTCATATAGGACTATCTAAATTGTCATCTGGAGCTTATTAAACTATCGTATGAGGTTCTGTCTTTGTCAAGTCCAGAGTTGTCTTCTTGCATGTCTTTTCCAGATCTATAATATTTACTTGGTCAGTTTACAGTGAGTGTATATACTTGATATCAATCATCTTTTTCTTAGGTTGTCTTTTTGGTTCTCTCAGTTAAGTAATCTTCTGTCAAAATGGATTCTAGAACTAGACACCCCAAGATTTTCAAGTATTCATATTCAACAAGCTCAAGATCTAACATCTCAAAGTGCATTATCACCTTCTTTGATAAACTAACCACTCAAAACATAGTTTCTCATCAGGATCTATCATCCTCTATCATGAAAATACAACATGTGATCAGGATAACCTCATCCCATATCATAGGATATATCATTCCTATTGGACTTGGTCTTATCAAAATCATCATCATTGCACTCCAACCTAAGATCAAATAACTTAAAAACTTACAAATACTTGAATTATATTTTTGTTTCATATCACTCTATCAAATCTACATTGATAGTCAGTCACTTATCGAAACACCTTTTAGACAATCGAATCCTTCACAATATTCAATTCACATGTATGCCCGTTTTAACTAGAGCGCAGAGGCGTAAGATGGAAGAAACAAAAATAGAAGTATTTGAAATAGCTGAAGATACGAACATGACATACCAAATCAAAATACAAGAAGAGGACATAATAGATCAACATATCAGAGAAATCAAACAAGATCCTAAATTCGATAAATTTATGGAGAAAATATTGGAGGGAGAAAAAGAAAAAAACTTCCTACTGTTAGCAAAATTGGGTGCTAAACTCCCCCAAGATTTTTATGTGAGCAATTTAGGACAAAGGAGAAGTGACCCTTTCCATGATAATGAATGGCATGAGGAGATTTTTGGTCACAGAAAGGATGGCACGTGAATTATTGATAACATAAGTGTTGGCCATTAAGAGGAATTTATTGTGTGTTGCATTGATGTTCTGTCATTGATGCCAACACTAGTTGTTTGGATGCTTTACCGGCACCCTTCTGGTCCCGATAGGTTGAGTAGTTTCTGGTTGGTTTGGATCAGAAATGATCTCATATGCTCTAGTATGGTTTGATTATGGAATTGGCTTATCCATGATACTCATGTTCATATTCAGTTAGTTGGTTTTGATTTGGTGATCAAATTCTATCGTGCTTGCTTGGAAGCTTGTCTTTTGGTTTCAGCGAGGGTTTCACCGGTAGAGGTTTTTGATGAAGGTCTTTGATGATATTCATAAGTGATTGGTGCAGCTTTTGGTGGAGATTTAAGATGCTGATGGTGATCATGTTTGAGACTTGGTGGATGGAGATCATTGTTTTAGTGTGTAGAGCTATATTGGGTCTTGGTTGATCTAGGTTATGGACCGACTTAATGTAACATGTGGATTGGACCTCTTGATGTGTTTGTAAGATGTCTTATGTGTTAGATATTGTTTTTTTGGTCTAAGTCCAACATGTTTTGTAATTATGTAATTGGTTTATTATCTGGTGGCTGACCTATTTGTTTATGGTCAAGGGTTTGTATATTTATGATATAAGATCACACTGTAGATCATCATGGTATATGATAAGGATATAGGAATGGGATATGTGTATGTAATGTGCAAATAATGTAATATCATTCAGGAAGAGGATTTGGTCAATCATTGGAGATCAAATTGAGTTTATGTAAGAGGATTTATTCCTTTGGTATTGAGCCTAACTGGAACTATACTTAGGCATAGGAGATGTTATCTTCATAGTTCATTCCTTCTTCCGGATTGTAGTATGGATTTCTATATAATCAGTGAGACTCCTTTTATGATGAGCATTGCACTCTAGGCTATTGGCCCTCTTGCAAGTGCAGGCCCCTCAATTGTAATGCACATACTTACTGCCAAAGTATTATCTAACTATGGGTTGGCTTCCCACCATGGTTTTTCCCTTTACCAGGTTTTCCACATATAAATCTTGGTGTCATGTGGATGGTATTTATTCTCTGATTATTATTTATGCTTAACTGGTTTAACTATTATTCTAGTATTTGGTTTAAGCATTCTGGTATTAATGTTTTGGGTTCTGGTATTAAAGTTTTAATTGCTAAATGTTCTAGTAATATGTGACAATTGATTCACCCCCCCCTCTCAGTTGTCTTCTAGTTATTTGAACTATCTAATAATTGATATCAGATCTTTGGTCCTCTCTGGAAAAAGCTTAACCTCTTGAGGAAGATCCTATGGTGACTAACATCTAGAGCTATCTTTCAGAGAGATATTCCTAGGCTTGATGGAGAAAATTACACAGTATGGAAGATTCAGATGGAGACTCATCTGAGATGTCTTAGTAAGGAGATTTTGGAGATCACATAGAATGGTGTTACAACTCATAATCTGGCATCTGGCAACCCTCCTTTGGAAAACTTGGATAAATAGCTTGAGAATGATTGTAGAGCAAGAGAATCCCTCTTGTGTATATTTTATGATCAGCAAATAATGGGATTAATTGACAAATCATATGGAAAGGCTATATGGGTTAAGTTGGAGACTCTTAATGAAGGTGACCCTACAGTGAAGATTGTTAAACTTGATGGTTACTGGGCAAGATATGAAAACTTGAAGATGGAAGAATATGAAAGGATTACTGCATTCATGGAAAAGGTAAATGAGATTTTTATGGGAATTAAATGTTGTGGTGGAACTCTGAGTGAAGATGAAATTGTTTCTAAAGTTCTGAGAGCCCTACCACCAGCTTACAAGATGAATGCTACTACTATTAATGAGTTGAGAACAATGGATAATATATATGTCAACAGAGATACCTTGGTTGGGAAATTATTTCTTTTGAGCTTGAAGAATTTGGACCTTCTGGAGCTATGAAAACTGAACCTTCTTTTCATGCATCTACATCAACAACCAGTAAGCAAGATTGGAAAGCTTTATATGAAAATGAATTGGATGATATGAAGAGAGAATATGATGAGTTTGAGAAACTTCAAGCACTATTTTCTAGAACAGTACCTAAAGGACTGGTAGGAAGTAAGTATGAAGGAAAAGCACCTTTTAAATGTTTTGCATGTAATAAGATTGGTCATTTTGCATCTAGATGTCCTGAAAGGAATTCAAGATTTGAAGAAAGAGAAGATCATTTAAGTCTAACCCTGGATATCAAAACAAGTATAAGTCCAGGAAAAAAAGAGACAAATCATGCTACACAGCAGACGAGGAAGGCATTACTCATTCTCATGATGAATCGACAGAAGATTCTGCTAGTGGTTCCAGCAATGGGAAGGAATGGGTGTTCCTGGCTATCAAGGAAGATGTTCTGGCACTGGAAGAGAATGTACCTAAAGACAAGGCACTTGTTGCTAAAATTGAAGACAAGGATGAATGGATAATTGACATTGGTTGCTCACATCATATGACTGGAGATAAAGAGAAGTTTCTATCTTTGCAATAATTTGATGGCGGTCTAGTTAGATTTGGAGATGACAAAGCATGTATGATCAAAGGAAAAGGAACTACATCATTGGATGGTAAGAACAATACTGATAATGTTTATTATGTTGAAGGTTTAAGGAATAATCTTTTGAATGTAGGACACTTGGTGGATAAGGGATTTCAATTATAGTTCAAGGATGGAAAATGCAAAATCATTAATAGATTTGGTTTGGAGATTGCAACCGGTACACAGAAAAAAGGTAATATATTTTATTTAAATTCCGATGGGAAGACATTTTTTATTGGACAAATTGATGAGATTTGGCTATGGCATAAAAGGTTGTGTCATGTGAATTTTGATTGCATTGTAAAGATTAGTTCAACTAAGGTAGTTAGAGATATACCTAAGATTGTGAAGCCCTATAATCCGATATGTAAATAATTTCAAATGGGTAAACAAGTCAGAACCTCTTTTAGGAGTATACAAGATAAATCTGATGATGTTCTTGGTCTTATTCATACTGATTTGTGTGGCCCTGCTAGAGTTAAAAAATTTCAAGGTGATAGATATTTCATGCTAATAATTGATGATTATTCTAGAATGATTTGGGTTACTTTTCTAAGAGAAAAATCTAAAGCATTTGAAAAGTTTAAAATATTTAAGGCTAAAGTCAAAACTGAGACAGGATTGAAGATTAAATGTTTGAGGTCAAATCATGGTGGAGAATTCACATTTGGTGAGTTTAATAACTTTTGTGAGAAGCATGGTATAAGAAGACAAATTTATACTCCCCGAATACCTCAGTTTATATTGAGCAATTTGATTTTTTTTCACTATCAGATGATACAAACATGGTTTGTAACTTAAGGAAATCTTTATATGGATTGAAACAAGCACCTAGAGCTTGGTATGCAAGGTTGGATAAATATCTTGTGAAGCTTGGTTTTACTAAGGGTAATGTTAATAGTAATTTATATTATAAAATCACTGATGATGATATACTGATTATTGAAGTATTTGTTGATGACATTATTTTTGGAGGTGAAGATAAGTCGTACATGGAATTTTCTAAAAATATGGAGAAGGAATTTGAAATGTCTATGATTGGGGAAATTAAATTTTTCTTAGGTTTGCAGATTACTCAGACTGACAAAGGTATTTTCATCTATCAAACTAAGTATTCTAGGGAATTGTTGAGGAAATTTGGTATGGGAGATTCTAAACCGGTAAGTACTCCTATGATTACAAGTGAGAAATTGACAAGGAAATATATTTCTGCATTGGTAAATCCTACAAGATACAAATCTATGATTGGAGGTCTACTTTATTTGACTCAGACTAGGCCTGACATAATGAATGTTGTTTGTATTGCATCTAGATTTCAAAGTGATCCTAGAGAAAATCATGAGAGTGTGGTGAAAAGGATTTTTAGATACTTGCAAGGTACATCAGAATATGGTTTATGGTACCCTAAGGATGACGAATTTACTTTATGTACATATACAAATGTTGATTGGGCTAGAGATGTTGCTGACCGGAAAAGTACTTCTAGTGGAGCTTTCTTTTGTGGAAAGAAGTTGGTTTCATGGATCAGCAAGAAATAGTCATGTACTTCTTTATCTACTATTGAAGTTGAGTATGTTGCTACTGCTACTAATTGTACACAGGTTTTATGGATGAAGCAAATGTTGAAGGATATCAAAGTGTATTACACTGGACCGATAGTTATTCACTGTGATAACTCTGTTGCTATTAACATATCAAAGAATCCAGTATTTCACTCTAAGACAAAGCGCATATCTATCAAGTATAACTTTTTGAAGGAGAAGATGGAAGAAAATGGAGCTAGATTGATTTATGTGAACACTAAAGAGTAGATTGCAGATATTTTCACTAAACCTTTGCCTAAAGAGCCATTTGAGTACCTAAGAGACAGGTTAGGGATTTTTGCCCCTTCGATAGAGAGTTGATTGATGCTTTTTGGTATCATTCTGGTATGCATTATCAGAGATATTTTTTTGGCACTGATGTGGGGATGCTACTACTCAAGGGGAGTAGTTATCTTTTTTATTCAGTGCTTTATATTTTTACTTTGATATTTTGTCAGATTTATAGCATTGATGTCAAACGGGGAGAGATATTGATGTGAAAAGAAAAAACTAAGGAGTTGTATACATTAGGGGGAGAGATATATTTGTAAATCAAATCTTTACAAAAATATCATTCATGGGGGGAGTTTGGTCTTTGTTTCAGAACTTCATTGCTATATCTTTGAGTGGGAGATTGTTGGTTATCTTCCATTGGGGGAGACTTATTTGGCATTTCTTGGTACATAGATAATTTTCAAATCTAGTGTTTCCATCGATGCCAAAGGGGGGGATTTTCGGCCCTTTGGAGGAATTGATTATGTGTTGCATTGATTTTTTGTCATTGATGCCAACACTGATTGTTTGGATGCTTTATGGGCAGCCTTCTGGTCTTGATAGGCTGAGTAGTTTCTGGTTGGTTTGGATCCGACATGATCCAGTATGCTTTAGTATGGTTTGGTAATGAAATTATCTTCTCCATGATACTCATGTTCATATCCAATCAGTTGGTTTTGGCTTGGTGATCGGATGCTATCCTACTTGTTTGGAAGCTTGGCTTATGGTTCCAGAGAGGGTTTCACTGATAGAGCTTTTTGATGAAAATATTTGATGATATTTATAAGTGGTGTTGGTGCAGCTTCTCGTGGACATTTAGGATGTTGATGGTGATCATGTTTGAGACTTGGTGGATGTAGATCATTGCTTTTAGCGTGTGGAACTATATTGGGTCCCGGTTGATCTAGGTTATGGACTGGCTTAATGTAACATGTGGATTGGACCTCTCAATGTGTTTCTGGGATGTCTTATGTGTTGGATATTGTTTGCTTGGTCTAAGGCTGACATGTTTTGTAATTATTTAATTGGTTTATTGTCTGGTGGTTGATCTGTTTGTTCATGGTCAAGGGTTTGTATATATATGATGTAAAATCTCATTTTAGATCATCATGATATATGATCAGGATATAGGAATGGGATATGTGTATATAATGTATGAATAATGTAATATCATTCAGGTAGAGGATTTGGTCGATCATTGGAGATCAAATTGGGTTTATGTAAGAGGATTTAGTCATCTGGTATTGAGATTAACCGGAACTATACTCAGGCATAGGAGATGTTGTATTTGCAGTTCATTCCTTCTTCTAGATTGTAATATGGATTTCTACGTAGTTAGTGAGACTCCTTTTGTGATGGGAAGTGCACTCTAGGCTATTGGCCTTCCTGCAAGTGCAGGCCCCTCAATTTCAATTCACATACTTACTGTAAAGTTTTATCTAACTGTGGCTAGGCTTCCCACCATGGTTTTTCCCTTTACCAGGTTTTCCATGTATAAATCTTGGTGTCATGTGGATGGTATTTATTCTTTGATTATTATTTATGCTTAATTGGTTTAACTGCTATTCTGGTATTTGGTTTAAGCATTCTGGTATTAATGTTTTGGGTTCTAGTATGAAAGTTTTAATTACTAAATGTTCTGATAATCTATGACAACTGATTCACCTCCCCTCCTCTCAGTTGTCTTCTGATTATTTGAACTATCTAACAACAAGAACTAATGAGGAAACTTCCATTCCCAAATAGGATGACATAGAAATTCTCAACAATGCCAAATCTAATGAGGACACAAGAAAGAGTCGAGATGATATAAGAAAAGATCGAGATCATACTAGAACACAAACTCATGGTTATGCAAGGATAAATCATGTTGATAATCCTCTCACAGCTCTTACACAACAAATACAAATGTTGCAAACATAGATTTAAGATATGCAGAGAGGAACTGTTAGAAGATATTCGCTTCAAGAAATTTGTCCTTACCCATTCGACAGAAATATAAACATGATACCATTTTCTACAGGTTGTGAAATTCCTAGATATGATAAATATAATGGAAGCATTGATCCCCAAGATCATATATGCGCATTTTTCATAATGAGTATGGAGTTTCTACATGAGGATACATACCTAATGAGGTTATTACCAAAGAGCTTAAGTGGACTAGCTATGGAATGGTTCTCCAAAATTCCACCTGGAATTAGATCATTCACATAATTGGTGGATAAGTTTGTTTTAGAATACTCTTACAACATACAATATGAGGGTCACAATGCTAGACCTATGTAATACTAAACAAAAGAATGGATAAACTTTCATGACATTTCTACAGAGATCGAGATAGTTAGCTTCACGATATCCTTGTACGGTGCTAGAATACGAGAAAATAGACATATTCATCGATAATCTAAACGGATGAATGAGCTATCATCTAAAAATGCAATGTCATCAAAATTTAAAAAAAATGATTGATAATGGAATCAGAATGGAGGAAGCTATGGTAAATAAAGGTGGGTTGGAGCTATACAAAGGAGTTAATCCTCCTAACAACAATACTAATAACAACAACAATGATAAGCCCAAATTTTGGAATAGAAATTGAAATAACGTCAATGATGGGATAGTGGATAACAAAAATGTAAAACCAAAGCAACCATTTTTCAATTTATCCAATCACTCAGTAATAGCTCAACAAAACAACAATCACCAAAAATCAATGTTCAATAATTTCTTTCGTAGAAAATTTACCAACATTGGTAAACCACTTGGGTCAGCATTAAAGACGCTTCTCGCAAACAAGTTGATTACTTTTCTAGAAGGAAGAAACTTTGAACCTCAAGTGAAACTCTCTTGGTGGAATGACAACCATTATTGCAATTTTCATCGAAACAAGGGACACCGAATGGATAATTGTCAGCGATTGAAACATGTCATCCAAGATTTGATTGATAATGGAATGATAATTGTGGATGGACATACAACAAATTAATCTCATACAACTTTCAAAACTCCACTTCCTAACTTAGACCTGGACTTATCATACAACATACTTTTGGGAAGACCATGGATATATGACATACAAGCTATTCCATCAACATATCATCAGTGCCTAAAATTTCCATACAATGGACAGGAAATCACAATCTCAGTAGATTCAAATCCATTCCAGTACTATAGTAATCTAAAACCGGCTCAAGAGGTCATTGTTCCTCATAATAGGGATGCATCGTCTTCAAACACACAATCCAAGGAAAAATCATTGGCCTCAATTTTTTCAAGTATGGAAAAACAAATGCAGCTAAAAGATCAAGGGAACAGAGAATATTCACTATCACAGTTACCACTTTCTCCTAAATTCTATGGAAAACCATCAAACTCTAAACAACAACCAATTGTGAAACATCTTCCAATATTTGATGGAGCATTTATTAGTGTTGGGATCTAATCAGAGGAAACATAAGACAAAGATGTGCTACAATGGCTATACAAGGATGAAGAAGTCCAACAAAAGATCAATAATGTCAGAATACCTATAGAAAAATATGGAAAGGGATTTAACATCCTTCAGAAAATGGGATAAACTAGAGCGGGTCTTGTAGGAAAAAGAAAAAAAGGTATCTCAGAACCTATACAATCTCATACTCAGCAGGCTACAGACAAATCAGGCTTAGGGTATGGATAAGTTACTCTACGAGAGGACACCTCTTCTAGGCAACAAAAAGATGAACATGATAATAAACAAGAGAAACTTGCAATTGAAAGGGAAGAAACATTTGCCAAACAACAAGAACAAACAAACATGAAATTGCAAAAGAAGAAAGCTTCTAATCAACAGGAAAAACAAACTAAAGGCACTTCCCAAGCAAAGTTAACTCCTAATCAAAATTGACAAGAAGTTGGTAGAAATCAAGGAGAGTTGATAGCAAGGTTAGCAAAACTAAATATCAACCCAGAGGAAGCTGAATATGAGAGAAGAAAAGATATAGTAAGAAAAATAGAAGAAACAAATCAAACGCTAGATGAACAAATCTGCAGATTGCAAGCTGCAAGTGAGACATATTCTAATGAATGGGAATGGGATTCCTATCATTCTGAACAATCAATTGAAGAAACTTTCTTTGAAAAAGATGTAGGTGTCGATGTAGTTCATGCGTATGTAGAGAAAATATTAGGAACTAGCCCACTTGAATTAGAATCATATTCGGTTGACTTGGACTTAATCGAGGATGATCAGGAACTACTTGTGAGAGTTCATTCTAACAAGAGTATCATTCTAGACATTGAATTACATATCAAAAACTTTGGCATCTCTATCATGACCCTTAATACCTTCGAAGCATCTCAACCTGAGGACCCCTTACCCCTAATCCATCCTAAACTTATTGACTGGGAAAATGAAAGACAGTGCCATTGATACCTTTCCTAATGGCCATGCCATATCCTTATATCTTAATGCAATCAAACCCGCAACAACTTTCACTAGGGATTTGAACAACACATCTTCCAGTCAAGTGGTTGCCAAATCTCCCAATCACAAAAGTAAAAATAAAGAAAACAATATCAGGTCTAATGTTGAAAACCATTTATTGGCAACATTAGACCGAGAAAAAGTAAAAAGAAAGGACACATCTAATGGTGAAAACCTCCTCGAGGCACCGCAAGATGGGATATTTGACACCTTACCTGAATACTATCAAGAAAGGTCATCCATATTGATTGAACCATCAAAGGCAATTAACATTGGGACAATAGAGAAACCAAAGATTTTACATCCAGCAACCTCCCTATCAGAACAAGAAAAGTAGAAATATTTGGATTTCTTCAAAAGATGGCAAATCAATTTCGACTGGTCATATGCAGACATGCCAGGGTTGGATCTAGATATTATTATGCATCACTTAAATGCTAGCCCAGGAGCCAAACCAGTTAAACAAAAATTAAGGAAGATGCATTTGTATATCGCTCTTCTTGTCAAAGTAGAACTAAATAAATTACTGGACATGGGATTCATCAGACCTGTAGCATATCCTCAATGGGTATCAAACATAGTTCGTATTTGAAAACTAGATAAAAGTATCAGAGTATGCACAGACTTTAGAGATCTCAATAAGGCATGTCCAAAGGATGACTTTCCTTTGCCTAGTATTGACATCATTGTGTAGAGATCTCAATAAGACATGTCCAAAGGATGACTTTCCTTTGCCTAGTATTGACATCATTGTGGATTTAACTGTTAGACATTTCATGTTTTCTCTAATGGATGGTTTCTCAAGATATAATTAGATTAAAATAGCTCTAGAATATCAAGAAAAGATAGCTTTCGCATGTCTATGGGGTACTTTCTGCTGGAATGTCATTCCATTTGGACTAAAGAACATAGGTACTACATATCAACGAGCCATGACAACTATATTCCATGACATGATGCATACATTCATGGAAGACTGTGTGGATGACATATTAGCAAAATCATACAACAAAGAGGAACATATAGGAATACTAGAAAAAATCTTTGACTGTTTAGAACAATACAAGCTACGACTCAATCCCAAAAAATGTGCCTTTGGTGTTACTTCAGGTAAGCTATTGGGATACATTGTTTCAGTTAGGGGTATCAAAGTAGATCTAGATAAGATCAAAGAAATCATGGAAATGGCATATCCCAAGAATATCAGTCAACTCATATCACTCCAAGGAAGACTGCAGTCAATCAGAAGATTTGTTGCTCAGCTAGCAGATAAATGTCAATCATTTACTCATCTGTTGCACAAGAATGTTAATTTCAAGTGGGACCATCAATGTGAGGAATCATTCAACAAGATCAAGGAATATTTCATGCAACCACTAGTCCTATTGTCAGCAATTTAAGGAAAGTCATTGTTACTATATGTATCAACCACAGAGGTATCATTAGGAGTTCTTCTCACACAACATGATAATGAAGGAAAAGAGAAAGCTATCTACTACATCAACAAAACGTTAGTGGGATACAAGCTCAACTATTCATCATCAGAAAAAGCATGCTTGGTGGTAGTGATTGCTTCTCAAAAATTGAGACACTATCTATTATCTCACTCTATCAAGTTGATTGCTAAAATCGATCCATTGAAGTATTTTCTCAGCAAGGCAACATTAACAGGAAGATTGGAAAAATGGATCATGATCCTAAGCAAGTTTGATATTGAGTATGTGGACAAAAAATCTATCAAGGGGCAAGTCATTATAGACCAACTAGAAGAGATACCACTTCAAGATGATCATCCTTTACATATTGAATTTCTAGATGTTGATATCCTAACGGTCACCACAAAGACATGGCAATTGTACTTTGATGGTTCATATACATAGCATGGATCAGGAATAGACATTCTATTCATCATGCCACAAGGTCATACAATTCCAAAGGCATACAAATTAATTTTTCCATGTACCAATAACATAGCGGAATATGAAGCTTTGGTCATAGGGATCAAAATGGCCATAGAATGGAACATTACATAACTTCAAGTCTTTGGAGACTCTCAGCTCATCATCAATCAAATCAATGACAATTATCAAACAAAGGATGAAAAGATAATACCTTATATGAAGATGGTTGATGATGTCAAGAAATACTTTTTCAGAATAACTTTTGAGCAGATTCCAAGGAATGACAACAAAGTAGCAAATGCCACAGAAACACTTTCTTCTCTACTTCAGACACAGGAAAATCAAGAGTTACGAATTCCTGATGGAAGAGTTGTTTTACTCTGCACATAATTATCCTGATTCCCAAATTATCTGTCACCTTGTTGGGCATGATTCCTCCTGCTATGACCAAACTTATACATACCTAAAAGATAATATCCTCCCTCTTAACTTGTCAAAGAACCAAAAGAGAAACTTTATTCTCCACTCCTCCCATTATACTCTTGTCATGAATACCCTCTTTAAATGAGGTTTGGATGGTACTCATTTAAGATGTCTCAAGCAAGAAGAATTTGAGAAGGCCTTAAATGAAGTCCATAATGACATTTGTGGCACTAATTCAAGTGGTCTTACCCTTTCAAAAAAACTCATTCACTTGGGCTATTATTGGCCAAATATGGAATGATATTCTTTTCAAATAGCTAAAACATGCAAACAATGTCAGATCCATAGAAATTTGATTCATGCACCAACACAAGAACTTCATGCTTTGGGAACCTCTTGGCCTTTCTACCAATGGGGTCTTGATCTAGTGGGAAAGATACATCCTCCTTAATCCAATGGTCACAAATTCATCCTTGCAGCTACAAAATATTTTATAAAATTGATAGAGGTAGTACCTCTCCCAAATATCACAGGAAAACAAATTGCTACATTTATCTTGAACTACATCATATGTCGCTATGGCATACCCATGACCATTATCACTGATAATGGGTGACTGGTCAAGAATCAAGATGTACAAGAGCTATGTGAGAAATTCAAGATCCAACATAGATTCTCCACACCCTACTATCCACAAGGGAATTGGCAAGAAGAAGCATCAAATGAAACTATTCTGAAAATCCTCAAAAAGATAGTGAATGATGCTGGCAGAGATTGGCATATTCAATTAAACCGTGCTCTTCTATGGGCCTATCGTACCAGTATCCACACACCAACAGGCACCACACCTTTTTCTCTTGTCTATGGATCAAAAGCAATACTACCAATAGAAGTAGAGATACCTTCTCTACAAGTATCATTAAAAGGCCTTATCCCAGAGGAAGAACAATGAGTGTCTAGACTACAAGAGTTAGAATTGATCCATGAACAAAGACAAAATGCCTTTGATCATTTAAAGGTGTATCAACAAAGAATGTGTCGAAGTTATAATCACAAGGTCAAACCAAGAGCCTTTCAAGTTAGAGAACTAGTACTAAAGAAAAATCCATGCAACCAGGTAGCTCGAGAAAAGAAAGGGAAGTTTGAACCAAACTGGTTGGGTTTGTTTGTGGTCACAACAATATTTGGGTTAGGAGTCTATCAGCTATCAATGTCAGGCACGGATCAGCTTGAAGAACCCATCAATAGCAGAAAAATCCACAAAAAAATAAAAAAACAAAAAAATCAAAAATAGTCAAAAAGAAGAAAATCCAAAAAAAACAGTGAAAAAGAAGAAAAATAAAAAATAATGAAAAAGCAGAAAAATAAAAAATAGTGAAAAATAAAAAAAATAGTGAAAAAGCATAAAAATAAAAAATAGTGAAAAAGCAAAAAATCCAAAAAAATAGTGAAAAAACAAAAAAATCAAAAACAAGGGAAAATCATAAAATACAAAAACAGGGAAAACAAATTTAAAAAAATCAAATATGAGAAAAAAATGCAATAAAAACAGATGGTGAAAACTTGGCAATAGGTACTATCTGTCAGTTATCTATTCCATCTATTCATTCATGCATCCTTCCGCTTGCATTTCATTTTCCATCAGCGTTGTTCATATCTACAAATAAGCCTTTGTACATACACAGGCATTGCAGTTGATTTATCACCATGGTTTGGATCATTGGGTATATCATAATAAGTTTGTTTCTAGGCTTGGGATGAAATCTTGCACCTAGCTAGGGGTAAAATTTTCCATCATTTGGAACTTCATCAAACAGGTATAACAATAGTTATACAACTCTTCTCAAGCGAAACTGAGACACATCCAATATTGAACACGAGATCAAATTATCAAGCATCAAACTATCACATGTCAGTCTAAGCACATCACACACATATCAATGAATGATCTCTTTTGACTAATGATTGTAACACTTTGGTTCAACTTATCTATCTTGATTTTCGCTATCATGATTTCTGAGTGACTCCAGGATGTCTTTGACTAGAGGAACAAGGAAGGGACAAGATATTTTTCTTATCTGTTGTCTATAAATTAATCATTAATATGTGCAAATTTTTCTCAGGACATGATCATTAGAGTGTCATCGAAGACATTTTTTATTTGCATATAGAAAGGGTTAATACTGTTTGTTTTATGCAAACACTCAGGTCATCTTGGTTCAATTATACCTTGATGCTTGTGCTAACTTGCAATATCAAAATCCATGAAAGTAGTGCTCAGGTCATCATGGTTCAATTATACCATTGATGTTTACACTCACTTCCCACATTTTAAAAATCTCAATGATGACACAAAGCAATAACGTTGTGGTTGGTCCAATTGTATCTTTGCATTTGCATTTGCATTTAGCTTGCATTTCATTCTTGCATAGGATCACAAAATCTCATCTCATCCAAGGCCAAATCTCTCGTAGGAATTATCAATGTAACATCATAGGTGTGTACACAATTAGAAAGATGACTCGTCTCTCTTCAGATGTTGTCAACCTAAAGAAAATCTTATGCTACTCCCTCAAATATGCCAACATCAACAAATTTGAATCTTCCTGCAATGGGATATCAACAAAATGTCAGTTCTTTATCCAATCAAATCTATCAATCCATCTCATTTGATCTTTTCTATCTTGTGTTATATAGGATATATCTTCCTGGAACCAGACGTTTTGATCAAGTCTTATATAGGATATATCATTCCTGAAACTAGATGCTTTGATCATCTTTGTCTTATATAGGAGGTGTCATTCCTAAAACCAGACTTGATCTCAATCTAATCGATCTAATCAATCTTATCAATTCAATCAAACTCTATCAATCATCACATCAAGAACCACATCATAGTGATCGAAGAACTCACAGTTTCATCAATCAACGTTGCAGAAATCAAATTCTTTCTAATCAGGAAATAAATTTCACAAAGATCCAAACACTCCAAAGGCTAGTTATCTCAATTGATCTCCTGAGGGGGCATCATCATACCACAATTTAGCAATCAATGTATTAGTATTAATGATAGTCCCAAAGATACTAAGAGGGGGGGGGGGTGAATCAGTGTTTAACCGGTTAGCAGAATATTTACCCTTATTAAGTACTTTGCATTCCAAAATAGTGTATTGGTAAATAACAATTAATGTACTAAATAGGAACAATAAAGATAGCATAGAAAACACACCATAACACAAGATATTTAATGAGGAAACCTGGTGTGGGAAAAATCTTGGTGGGATTTGTGACCCACAATACTCACTCACTAGCCAATGAATAAATATTACTTACAATGAGGGGCCTGCACATGCAGGAAGGCCAACTGCCTAGAGCTCACTGCTCAATTTACAAGATAGAAGTCTCACTGACTTACAAAATAAATTATCAAAATCCAATTGAATGTATTGCTTCAAATCAACATCAACTATACCAAGTTCAGTACTGGTTTAAGCTCATTCTATAACCAAAACCTTCGTTGTCAACTTATATCTCCTTATACAAAATTATCATTCATTCATGCTATCCTTCTCCTATATTTCTTCCTTAGTATGCAAAATGACCTATAAGATCTCATACATATATATGAGTCTTTTACAATATGCCATGTCAGATTTACATAAGATAATTACATTGAATACAATAAACAAAAGTTTATTCCTTGCCAGCTGGAGTGACGGTATGCATTGTAGCCATTGTCGGTGAAGTGTCTGTTGGTGTATGTAGATGTCTATACCAATGTTGGTGCCTGTCGGTGGCTTTACCAGATGAATGTTGGGTGGTTGGCAGAAGGTTGCCATCAATGACAACACCATCATTTCTCATTAGACTGTAGAATGCCAAAAATCTCCCCCTTTGGCATTGATGGCAACACTCATGAGAAAAATCCAAAATTTGTTCCAAAAAGTGAAGTCCAAAAATTTACCAAAAAGATGTGCTCCCCCTAAGCACATGATCTCCTCTGAATGATCATTTTCTCTGTCTACTACTCCCCCTTTGACATCAATGACAAAGGTTGTCAAAATTTATCAAATGAATGCAAAATTTCACCTTAAGGTTTGGAAGCGGTTGGTTACAATCTGAAATATGTCTGCCAAAACTAAGTTTAAACTCTGCATGAATCTATTGTTGTCATTCATGGTTGCCTCAGTTCATTGGATCATGCGGGTGAGATGATGCATATGCTCCTTCGGTGATTTTTCCCCTTGAATCAATTAGAGATCTCATTTCTTAGAGAGATAAGGTTATCCAATTTAGGACTCAGTTTATGCTTAAGCTCTCTGGAATTTTCTTTGATCCTTGCTTTTTCCTTCTCAAACTTCTCCAACTTTTCCTCAAATCTTGCTATTTCTTGCTCAATAACTGATATAGGTTCGGATGAACCAATAATGTTATCAACTATATCATCTATCTCCTTTTGTACTCTACTTATTTCCTTTTCAATGTCCTTTGTCAATAGATGTGGCTTGCATGTTTCTCTGTACAGTTCCTTATACTCCAAAATTGTTGTATTCAGTGTCGGTAAAAGTGTGTTAACATGTTCAGTGCACTTCTTTATTGTATCCTCAAAGAATTTTTCCTTTTCTTTTTCCATTTTCTCTTTGAATGTATCCTCATTCACCTTATCAACTGTTATTACATTTCCAGCAATAAATTTAGACAATCAATCCAACTGACTTAAAGAATCCTTTACATGATCTATATTACATTTTGGTGCAATCATCTAAAGAATAGGTATTGTATCCTCAATTTCTTTATAAGCCAATGCATTACAGTCAATTATCTTCTTGATAGTGTCTAGGAGTACCTTTGTTACATTGGTAGGCCTGAATTCTCTTAAAGAAGTATTGGATGTCTGACTGACTGCCTTAATCACTTGAGTGCTTCCAACTTTAATTACCAATTTGCTTGCATTATCCTCCAGTGGACCAGTCTGAGTTTGCATTTCTACTAGCAAGGGTTTGGGTTTCTCAGTGATTACCAGTTTCACTATCTCAGTATGTACATGTGCCTCTGTCGATTTGTTTGTTGGTTTCTCTGTGTTCTCGTCTATCGGTATCTCTATTTTTCTAGGTTTCTCAGTGCCAACATCTATACTACCAATATTCATACCAGTGTCCAATGGTTGTTCTATTTGTAGTGTATGTTCTATTTGCTCAGTTTGTATTTCAACCTCAACATTCTCTATTGGTTGCTTAGCAATGTTTCCACTATTAGCAATATTATTTTGTACCTCTATGTTGTCCTTATCCAAAACAATTTTCACTTCTTGAGTTTCAACATTCATGGTGAATAGAATTTCTGATTCAGGGTTAGTGTCATCATGTGTTATACCGACACTGTTAGTAGCCGATGTATCATCAGTATGTACCAGTGCAGTGTCCAAGGGTGGTGGTAAGTTGTCAGTTATTTCGATATTTGGTATTCCACCAACTTTACCTTTCCCTTTGTCCTTATCTTTCTGATAAACCTTAAATGTTTTCTTCGGCCGGTTCAATTCCTCTTATTTTTCTTTTTCTACAAAAAAGATATCCCATTTATCAGTTGTTTCCTCTGCAATTTCATTAACTCTACCAGCCATTAAGCTCACTTGTCAGTGACCGCTAGCAAAAACTAATATGTTAGCCTCACAAATTAAGTCATCAATTTCCTCTTTAGAGTTAACTAGATGTACAGCTAGAAGTTTTTCAACTTTAAGTTTCTTGTCCAACTCGATTACTGCAATCCTCTTTACATCTAACCTTCTATACATATCCTTTGGTAAATCATCTACAACTTCAATTAACACTTTCTTGTATATGTCCAGATGTAGAATTATACTGTTTTCAATACTTTCCTTTTCTAAAGTTGTGAATGTGTTATACAATTTGGCCACATTTGCCAAGTTACTGTCATCAATGATTTCATTCAGTAAATTATACAATGGTACTATAACCTATTTTTGTTTCTTTTTGGGTGTAAGTTTCTTTATCGGTTGTCTTACTGCTTGTTGTTTCTTTCTCAAATTTATTGTTTTCTTGGGTGGAGGAGAGGGTACCGGTGAGTGTTTTCTCTTCCTATCAACTCTCTTTAATTCCACAGGTATCTCACTATCAGATGATGTGCCAATCGGTGAAATGTGTGCCTCCGATTTCAGTCCTTCTAGTTCACTTTCCTTTATACCAGTAAGGTTCATAACATTTTCTTTTATTACTTGTTTAGAAGCATCTCTTATATACTTTTCTCTTCTCTTCCTTTGTTTAATTGTTTGTACACCACTCTCAATTGTTTCAGCACTACCAAAAACTTCTTCTGATGGTTCTCTAGGTGCATCTAATAAAGCTTTTGCATAAGTTTCAACAATGTTGATATCTACCTCATAACCCATCTTTGTTATCCATACAGTTCTAGGTAATACAACTTGCATCCATGTTTCATCTTTCTTAATTACAAAACAGATTTCCTTATCATATTTATCTACTACACTCTGTGGTAGTCTCTCTCTGGTTTTCATTTTGGTTTGGAAAGCTTTGAAATATTCAGTTATATTGTTTTCCTTAGCAGTACCCATGCCAGAGAAAGCTTCTTGCAATTGTTTGCCTACCAGTATGTCATATCCAAAGTCTTTATGTCCAATATCGAGAATTTCCTTTGTGAAATACAACATAAGGCATACTAAGAGATTGCCAAAATGAAATGTCCCTTTCTTATCACCTTTTATCTTCTTCAAGTTGTCAACTAGTTCAACCTTCAACCATTCACACACATCTATTTTTGTATTATTGTTTACCATTTCATAAGCACTATTAATGCAAAGACTAGAAACTAAATTAAATCTATTTGCATGTGTAGTCTTGTAACCTAAAATCATACTTATGAATCTCACATTAATGTCCTTGATGTCATTCACTCTCATAGATCTACTATCAGATGTTGCTTCGGTTAAGGTCATGACTTTGTTATTAGGAACCTTCTTAGTTTTGTTTGGTCTGTTGTCGGTTGAGGATAGACCTGACACTACCCTAATTGCTTGCTGGGTGAATTTGCAAACTAAGTCTAACCAAAGAAATTCTCCATGTGCCCTACTTAGGACAATTCTCACAACTTCCTCTAAAAATTCAGGGATGTACAAGGTTTCCACAAAACCTAAAGTCTCAATAACCTTGTGCTCGGGTTTGACATTGCCATTTACATCACAAATTGTGGTTTTAAACATCTTTAACACTTCCTCAGAACCTAATTCTTCAATATTGCAGTGGATATATATCCTAGGGACTTCAGCATAAGCTACACCTTTAGGAATCTTTGAAGATGTGCCTATGGAATCATCTTGCTTAGCTATCTCAGGAATAATTTTAAATACTGGCCTAGGATGTTTTATATTTTCCACAATAGTAGGGTTTGCAATAAATTCAGGAGTAGAAGAGGAAGCCATCTGAAAAATACCTTAAGTTGCCTGATAATGTTTGAATGCTTGAAAGGAATCACTTCACACCTTCGTCTTGAATGCCTTTGCTCAGATTTCATGCTCTCTACTAGTTTGAATGCTCTATGAATAAAAAATGAAGGAAAAATGATGATTTATAATGAAATTTCTTTCAACAACCGCATTAAATGCTCGTCAGTTAAGTGAAAAGTTAACACATCTGACAGTAAAGAAGATATCTATCTTCTCACCATCGACCGAGGGTAAATTGCATGATATTTAATTTGCTGCAATACCCCCAAATGGTTACTTCTCAGATGGATGAAGAATTTCCTACTAGTGGAGTAATACTTTGTTCTACTAGTGAAGGAATAGTCTCATCAACATTTTGATCTATCTTTCTAATCCATTGTTTTGAAAACTCTTGCTTTACCTCATCAACCTTTTCTTTGCCTTTCAAACTGAGTCCTTTATTATTTGTCGGTGAAGTCTTGCTTCTACAAAATTTTGCAATATGTCCAATTTTGTTACAAGCATAATAAGTCACATTATTCTTCTGAATAGCCTTTCTATATCCTATGCCAATTTTTTTTTTGCATTGATTAGATAAGTGCCCAAATCTTCCACAAACATAACATCTCACATTCATTCTATAGTTTTCTGAATTATGATCAACTTTGTTGCATTTGGAACATTGACCAGTGGGTGCATTAATATTTTGATTATTTCTAAATCTACATTGATTTTTTGTATGACCATAATTGTTACAGTTAAAGCATTTCCCATTAAATTTGTAAGCATTAGGTTGTCTTACCAATTTACTATGATCATGATTGTGTGCAGTACTAGAACTTTCTCCAACTTCAAATCCAAGTCCATTTCTATCTCCACTAGGTTTCTGACTTTTCAGCGTATCATCAAGTTCTTCTGAACTTTTCTTGAATTTCTCTTTGTGTTGATTTGCATTAGCCAACTCATTTTCCATAATTCCCATTTGTCTCATAAGTTATTTTTATCATGTTGCATGTGAATCAGATCTATCTTTAACATATGATTTTCATGATTGAGTCTTAGATTTTCATTTCCAGCATTATTGAGTCTCCTAGTCAAGTCATCTTCATTCTTCTTCCTTTCTTCAATGTCTTTACAAAATCTCATAGTCATATCTTGCATTTCATTCCTCATAGTAATGTTTTCTTGTCTCATTTTGTTCATAGGTTCATTAAGAGTTTCCTTTTCAGCATTATCATTCTGCATCTTCTCATGAAGTTCTTTTCTTTTAGTTCTAGCAATAGTAAGATTCTCCTAAAGTCCTTGAATGAATTCCTATGTAGTCCTTAGATCATCTTCAAGTTTGATATTCTTCAACTTATCTGAATCATAGTCTACAAGAGCTCTTTCCAATTGCTTTCTTAAGTTCTCCATCTGTACCGGTGTCAAAATCTTCCTCAAGTTGTTAGGCTTTTGAAAATAGAGGACTGGGCTCTGATACCAATTGTTAGGATTAATGATAGTCCCAAAGATACTGAGAGGGGGGGTGAATAAATATCTAACCGGTTAGCAAAATATTTAACCTTATTAAGTCCTTTCAATTCCAAAATAGTGTACTAGTAAATAAGAATTAATGCAGTAAATAGGAACAATAAAGATAGCATAGAAAACATACCATAACACAAGATGTTTAATGAGGAAACCCGGTGTGGGAAAAAGCTCAGTGGGATTCGTGACCCACAATATTCACTCACTGGCCAATGAATAAATATTACTTACAATGACAGGCCTACACATGCAGGAAGGCCAACTGCCTAGAGCTCACTACTCAATTTACAAGATAGAAGTCTCACTAACTTACAAAATGGATTATCAAAATTCAATACAATGTACTACTTCAAATCAGCATCAACTATGCCAGGTTCAGTACCGGTTTAAGCTCATTCTATAACCAAAACCTTCATTGTCAACTTATATCTCATTATACAAAATTATCATTCATTCATGCTATCCTTCTCCTATATTTCTTGCTTATTATGCAAAATGACCTATAAGATCTCATACATATATATATGAGTCTTTTACAATATGCCATGTCATCTTTACAAAAGATAATTACATTAAATACAATAAACAAAAGTTTATTCCCTGATGGCTGGAGTGTCGGTATGCATTGTAGCCATTGTCGGTGAAGTGTCTATCGATGTATGTAGATGTCTATGCCAGTGGCTTTACTAGATGAATGTCGAGTGGTTGCCAGAAGGTTGCCATCAATGTCAACGCCATCATTTCTCATTAGAGTGTAGAATGCCAACACAAAGTCTCGAGCATCCTATCGAACCAATATCACATCAACATCATCAAATTGAGATTATTCTTTCAAGCAACGCATCATCACACCTTGCTTCAAAGAGGGGCAAAATGTATACTCCTAAAAATGGTCTGAAGATAATTAATTAAATAGGCAACTATTTAATTAATCCTCCTTCCCAATTTAATTGAATTCATTAGCAATTTGAGTAAATTCTCCATTCACCTGCTTATTAATAAATCTAAGGATTTATTTAATAAGTTCATTTCAATAGTCCCTTTGATTAATTAATCTAAATTCATTTCTTCTAATCCCTTAATTAATTAAAATAAATCAATTTATAAGTTTGTTGAAAGTTAATTAGCCTTTTCCTATTATTTGAATTTTTAAATTCAAATTTCCCACTTGCCTCCTAACTTCTAACCACCTAACCTAACCACCCCCTAGCCTAACCCATTCCACCTAATCCTAGGTTTAACTAACTCTATCCTATCTTTCACATCCTAACCTCCTCTTGGTTCGATATTCTCCCCTTGAGACACATGGCACTTTTTCCACATGTCTCTTCCCTTGGACAGTTGCCCTCTTGTGAGCAAGATTCCTTGACACTTGTCACCACAAAGATGACATGTGTCCCTCCCTCCAACCTCCTCTAATTTGACCCTTGATATCTTTAGACTCAATCTTGACCATTGATTCCTGCCACCTCACCCCTAGCCTTGGAAATCTTATAAATATCCCCCATCTTGGAGCACAAAGGATCCCATCTCAAGCACTGTTATTATAGGCATATCCCTTCTTGCATCCCATCTTAAGTATTGTTATTATAGGCATATCATTTATAGCATTGTTATCATTTATTGAATCTTAGATCTAGCTTAATTTGATCATCTTCTAGCATAATTGCTTAATCATATAGCATAATCAATCTCTCATCTAGCTTAATTGCATCTATCATTTAGCATAATTATGCATATCATTAGCATAATTAGCTTCTTGGATCAATATAGCTTAATCATGCATTTATCTAGCTTGCACACCATATCATTTTAAATCCTTTGTCTTGGTATAGTCAAGTCACTGGGATTGCTCATCTAGATGTAAGAGAAAATCCACACTCTCATCTCTTAGGAGGCGATAGGTCACTTTGCCATGGTTTATCTTTCATTTGATTTCAATTTTCTAACCATGCTTGTAATGATCTATTGAGGGTTTGTGTTGCAGTTGCAGGTACTCTACTTCACACTCACAATAATAACTGTAGTTGAAACCTTATTTAATATAACAATGATATTTATCTTAAGAACCCAGATGCATTGGATGCTTGATTTTTTTTTAAACTATGCTCCTAAACTAGTATTATTTTAACTTGTTCTTTGTGAAAGATATATATACTATTCTATTATACTCTATGTTTGTGGTGTACAAGGTAGATATTACAGGGAAATATTATTTTGATAAAAATTATGGATATTGTGGATAAAACCTTCATAAGGGCTTTTGTTTCTATTTTATGCTCAAGTTTTATGGTCCTTGTCGACACAATTGCGAAAGTGTTGGTACTATGTTTGATATTATCTCTAGCACACTTTGGAAAGGATACCCCAAGGTATTGGATTTTAGTGTTTTTTAATTTGCATATTGCATTCATTCCCTATCATGTTCATAGTGAACCCCTGATAGAATGTGAAAGGGAGTAGAACTCAGAGAGTATGTCAAGTATAGTTGTCTATATTAGTTAGGACAAAAAAATACCATGTATGTGTATAATTTTTAGTGTGAGTGACTTCTATATGAGAAACAAGTGTGTAGGTCTCTCAAAGGTATATATATTTAGAAGATAGACAAATTTGTGTTCTTACTATCCTTGAGATCATGTGATCATGTATGATGTCTTTTGTTAATTAAATTTTGGTGACAGAGTCTTGGATATCCAAGTACAAGTGGTCTTTGATGAAAAGACACATTTAGAGTTAGTTGAGTATAGGTTATGTTAGCAGATGCTCAATAAATGCTATTACATTAAAATTTTCTATTATTATCATTACCTTGTTATTTGTCAGTTAAATATGTACCTAGTAGTTCCAAAATATTTATGGGTTGTTAAAAGTCAAAGGACAAAAATGGAGTTAGTTGGTTGGAGTATTTGGAATTTTGGAATTCGAAGAGAATCGAATGACGGATTCTCTTAGACCAAGAAAATCTTTATCTACCAAAGTTAATTTAAAGTCAAATTTGAGATAGCAATTGTTGTGGAATAACTTGGAAGAGAAATATTACCTAAAGGATAAGAAAGCTTTATAAGTAGATTTTACAGATCATAGATAGATATGAGATAGGACTTGATGGTGACTAGGAATGTTAATGGAGGATGTATTCACTTAGAGGCGAAAACTTAAGGAAATTAATATTGCATAAGGTATACAATACACATTATTTAGAACATTCAAAAGTGACAAAGATGGTAGCTGAATTAAGAATTTTGTATTTTTGGCCTAAACTCTGGAAAGAGGTGATTGAGTAAGTGGCACAGTTTTTGGAATGCTAGTGAGTGAAAGATAAGCATGTTCATCTAGTAGGACTTTTATTTCAACATGTTATACCTGAGTATAAGTGGCAAGTAATCAGTATGGATTTTATCCAATAGTTACCTATGAGAAAAAAAAGGCATGATATCATCTTAGTAGTTGTTGATAAGTTGATAAAAGTTGCACATTTCATACCTGGAAATTTCAAGGATGGATCATTTATTCTTGCAAATAAATTTGTGCAAGAAATATTTCAATTGCACAGTGTATCTAGATTTTGGACAACATTGAATGCATCTTTGGGGAACCAAACTGATGGCCAAAGGGAAAGGGTTAATCAGGTTGTGGAGGATCTTCTACAGATGTATTACATGGATTAGCAGTACAAGTGGGAGGAGTATTTGCCTTTGGTTGAGTTTTCATATAACAACTCTTTTCACACATCTTTAGGGATGGCACCTTTTGAGGCACTCAATGGATGAAAGTGTCACACACCCATTAGTGGGAATAGAATGGAAGATAGGATCATTATTGGTCCTAATTTTCTCAAAGAAATGGATGAGAAAATGAAGTTGATCAGGACTTTCAGAAAGTTTGTTGCTAGAGATAAAGTCTTTTTGAGGGTCAAGCCTCATAAGAGATCTATCTCATTTGGGAAATCATCAAGTTGGCACCAAGATATGTGGGACCCTTTGATGTGCTAGAAGTTATTAATTCAGTTGCTTATAGAATTTCTTTACCACCTTCTCTAGCTTGAATATATAATGTCTTCCATGTTTCTTTGTTGAAACCTTAGCATCCTAATGCATTTTATATTCTTGGTTAGATTGGTATAGGATTTGGGAGTGGTGCTAGTGGAGCCCATCTGAATCCTAGATCAACATAGTGTGAAGCTACATAGCAGAGATTTTACTCAGTATATCACTAGTGGGAACAATATTTTGAGGATAGTGCTACATGGGAGGATGCTGAGATGATTGACCATCATCTTTCTCATTTTCTTTATTTGAGTAGTATTTACTTAGTGCATGAGATACCTTGATACTCTGATTTGATTTACATGTTGTGAACTTGGATAGCATGAATGCTATTGTTATTGTTTATGTTTTTATTTCATACTATGGTGTATGGTTAATATTTTATGATATTGAGATAATATGTGCTTATTGATAGAATAATAAGACATCGGGACGATGTCTCTTTCAAGTGGGGAAGGATGTCACCAACCATATTTATTTGTAATTATTTATTAGAAAAATAATGCTTATTTTTTATTTATGAAATTGAAATGAAATGGAATTGTTAATGAAATAAGATAGGAGATCAAATGCAATGAAATGATTTACATGCAATTGAATTACCAGTACTATCTTTATTATGAAACTGGGATCGTCATTGCTAATGAGCAAATGAGTGCAAGTGAATGCTAGAACAGATGAATGTGAATGAAGGCGAGAACATGGTTCAGGTAGAGTTTTTTTAGCTCATGGGCTTTGCTAGAATAGATGGGAATCTCACACACCACATTAGAATTCATAATATGCATCTTGTAAAGATAGATGATATAAATGACTTGATTTGAGTGTTTGTTTAAATTAGAATGATGAATTTGGTATGAGTAGTCCTAATTCATATTTCTTCAATTCAAATAAAGATTGATTTTAATGTTTTAAAATGATTATACGTGTATTTTTATGATTGAATGTGCATTTTGTTTGTAGACAATGTATAAATTTCATAATAATATATTGTGCTTATATTTCTACTTTTTTATTTGCTAGAAAATGATTTCTTATTTCAAAGAAATATATTCAAATATTAGGTTAAATATGGATATTGATCGTAGATTTATACATTCTTAGTTTGCTGATATGTGTACTGGATGAAATATCATACCTATGTGCTCATTTTTGTGTTTTGATAATAGTACACACACACACACACATATATATATATAATTATGTGTGTGTGTGTGTGTGTGTGTGTGTGAGTTTGAATATTAATTCAATCATATACATGTATATATGTATCTTATTATCATGAAATTTAATTACTTTACTTCATGTATTCTGTTTATACACACACACACACACACACACACACACACACACACACACACACACACACATATGGACTTGCTTGAGGTATATCATATGCAATAATGCATCAAGTTAAGAATATTGCATGTTTATAGGGAGAAGTCGACATAATTGATTTCGATTGGGCATAGACTTAAATACCACTAAGACTTAGGAAACTATTTGCAAAGAGAAATCAGTATTAATATCGATCTTGCAGCAACAAACACTTAGTATTTCATATGAACATGAACTACAGGGTGAATACGGAGTGATCAACATGGTTAAAGTCATTGGTATAAACATTGCATGGCATGCAAACTGATCGACATGCCAGTTGATTTGCATGGGTGGCACGATAAGGCAATTATAACAGAGGTAGTAAGGCCAAGATCGTAGCAGAAAACCTAGCATAAATATGGAGCATTATTATGCAGAAAAATATAAAGAATAACAGAGAAGAGGATATTGGAAAGGGAAGATAGAAATATGCAAAAAATAGTGAGGATAGGAAAAGAATAAAAGAATAGCGAATAGAGAAAATAAATCTTATTTCTATGCTAAGAAAAGAGTCGAATACCTAGAATAGGGAAGAGTAGCAGACATGCTTGAGGAACAACGACATTCTTGAGAACTTAGTGAAATAAAAAGAAGATAATAATACACTGAATAGAGATCATATAACAGTGATAGTATCGGTTAGAGGTAGGCTCTATTTCATGCAAAGTTTTGATGTAGAGATCTAAAAAGAAAAGAATGTTCTATTTTGATCACATTTAGACGATAATTAAATGAAGGAATTAGAATCATGACATTATATTTCCAGATATGAAACCATATTAATTTATTTTAGAATACGTTCAAGAAAATAAATATGTAATAATGAAATAATTTCTTTAGATTAAATTTGTAGATCAATTTGCTATTTCCTGAGAACCATTGAATGAATCATCTTGAAACAAAGGCTTATACGTTTGTCTAAAATGTTATGTTGAAAATAATCAGAAATCAAGAAATCAAATACGTACACATATAAATATATGCAAGCATATACATGATGTTTTTTGTATAGTTGGATTTCTTGTTTACTGTTCTTAAGTTTTCTCAAAACTTGAAACTAAAAAGAAACAACTCCAGAGCTTGTAATCATTAGATTATTTTCTTTAGAATACCTAAGACAAACACAACAAAATAGAAAACTATATTGTTCATAGGATATTATAATCAATCAAATGACAACTAGATCACTGATGTTATTTTCTTTCAGAATAAAACTGAAATATAGGACTTAATGATAAAACTTGCAATTTATACATGATAAACATACACTTAGAATACATAAGAAAAGTGTGATTCGAAAGAATGTGTAATCATATTTCCAAATCTTGTATTCAGTTTATATGCTAAATATGCATACATGTGTTACACCTTATTTTAATTTGTATTCTTATTTTACTTTAAAAGATAGAAGCGAAAGATTGTTTTCTTATTAGATGCAATTGGTTGTAAATGAAAGATTGTTTCTTCTATATCTCTTAAACGAAAGATGGTTTTCTTTAAAGATTGCAATTTTATCATGCGATAAATGGGAAGCTACACTTGAGAAAAGAAAGATTATTTTCTATGTACTTCTCCTATTTCATATGAATACTAGAAAAGTTAGATTTGTTTATGTTTGTGGGAAAGTTACATTCCAGGAAAGGTACCGAATGTGGAATTATAGAGAGAATAGTTTTCTTTTCCAAACTATATTTTATTGCTATGCATGCATTATACTCGACCGAGTAACTTATTGACCATTGAAATAGATGGATATATTTTATGCTCTCTACCATACCCTTGATTGATCTTGCTTGTTTCTTTATGGAATTAGAAAATTGAAAATGCATGTATCAATCTAGACACGCACTAGATTCCATCTTTTCTATCGAATTCTTTTTGCTAAGCAATTCATCCAGGGTCGGGTATTCTTGATTGACCAAGAATTTTGGGGAAGTGTAAGCTTCAAGGTTGGGTGGAAAAAGCACCTGAATCTTGTTCTCATCTTCATTATAAAGATTGCATTGAAGATAGCTTGGAATGAAGATCAATGGACGCATCTCATCCTTTACTTTAAATTTTTCTGTTATATGAACTTAAGGCATTTGAAGTCCTAAGCATTATATGTAGATATGAGTGAGATACTATTGAATAAAGAATATTTATCTCTTTATAGAAATCTCTTGTATGTTATGATATTAATGGAATGATCATTTAGAGCTAAGAATGGAATAATGGAAGAAAATAGACTTATTAAAAGAATTATGAGTTTATTTAAGAATAAAGAGTATTTCATTTTATAAATAAATTTAGAATGAAGAATGTCTTTACATGACCAAATGTGCATGTAATCTCTCATACCATGTTCTTGGTGCCTGCTTTAGATGATATAGTGCTTTATGCAATTTACACACCATGTCCTTATCATCAGTCAAGAAAAATCCATTGGGTTGTTCAATGTATACTTCTTCTAGAATTCCATTCAGAAAGGCTAATTTGACATCCATTAAATGCTAGCAACATTCTCACTCCTTCTAATCTAGCAACCGATGCAAATATTTCACCATAATCCTCACCTTCTTTTTGGGCATACGCTTTGCAGACTAACCTCACCTTGTTTCTTAAAAATTTTCCTTCTTCATCCAATTTATTCCTAAAGACCCATTTTGTTCCAATTACATTCTTATCCTTCGATCTAGGAACAAGTGACCATGTATGATTCTTCTCAATTTGATCTAATTCTTCATTCATTTGATTCACCCAATCATCATCCTTTAGTGCTTCCTTAACTGTCTTGGGTTCTATTATGGAAATCAAACATGAGTTCTCTTGGATCTTTCTCCTAGTTTGCACACCTACATTCTTATCACCAATTATCTGCTCTTGTGAATGGTCCAATCTGGCATATCTAGGTATTTCCTGTGTCAGTTCTGCATCTTCTGCATCAAGTTCTTCATTTTCTTCCTCATTGTTATCACTTACCGATTGAGCATCTAATTTTGCATTTGTTGGTGGGTAAGTGCACTAAGATGGTGAACAGAAAAATGGGCTCATGCAAAAAAAAAACTGAAACTTTTCATAACCCGTGCGTGTTCTGGAATTTCAAAAATGTGCTAGACTTGGTAACACCGAGCCTAGCCAAAAACAATTAAAAAAAAGTATGGGTTTTGAGGAACATTATATTTTATAATAAATAATCAAAAGTTCCTCAAAACCTATACATGTTTTGAGGAACATTATATTTTATAATAAAAAATCAAAAGTTCCTCGAAACCTGTACGGGTTTTGAGGAACAATATATTTTTTAGAAACCCAAGGGTTATGCAAAACTAGAAGTTTTGGCCTTAGTTTTGTAGTAGAACTAGGAACCAAATAGGAAGTGAGGAGAGAGAGAGAGAGGGAGAGAGAGGGGGGAAAGAAAGAGAAGGGAGAGAGGGAGAGGAAGAGAAGGATAGAATAGGATAAGGAGAGGGGGAGGGAGAGAGAGTTAGAGACAAAGAGAGAAGGGGATAGGAAGAGGGACATAGATAGGGAAATAAAGAGAAGGGAGAGAGAGGGGGTAAGAGAGAGAATAGGATAAAGAGAGAGAGAGAGAGAGAGTAGGATAAGGAGAGGGGAGAGGGAGAGAAAGAGAGATTGGGAAAAGGAAAGTGTGAGAGAGAGAGAGAATAGGATAAGGAGAGGGGGAGGGAAGGAGTTTGGGAAAAGGAGAGGGGGAGAGGGAGATTTGAAGAGAGAGAGAGAGAGAGAGAGAGAGGAGAGGGGGTAAGAGAGAGAATAGGAGATAGGAAGAGAGGGAGAGAATAGGATAAGGAGAGGGGGAGGGGGGAAGAGGGGCAGAGAGAGAGAGGAGATTGGGAGAGAGGGAGGGAGGGTGGAGAAGAGAGAGAGAGAGAGAGAGAGGGGAGGGGGAGAGAGAGAATGGGATAAGATAATGAGAGGGAGAGGGAGAGGGAGGGGTAGAGAAAGAGAAGGGGAGAGGGTGAGAATAGGATAGGAGAGAGAGAGAAAGAGCAGGAGAAGGAGGAGATGGTGAGAGATATGAGGTAGAGAGAGAAGGAGAAGGAGAAAAGTGTGAGAGACTCAACAAAGAGAGAAGTGTGAGGGGAGAGAGATGAGATATAACTCAAGGAGGATAATTAGATATCAGAATAGACAGAGACAATGATGGGGGAAGGAAGATGAGAGAGAGAAGAAAAGAAGAGAGACATGCATGTATACAAACATATATACATATATCTATATAAATATATGTATATATAACTATAGTTATGCATATATACATACATAAACACATATTATATATATATATACATATGTGTAGTAAATGCTCAATTTACAAGCATACATTATTATATCTTCATAACCCATACGGGTTTTGTGAAACACAAAATAATGGTTTTAGTTCTACATAACCCATACGAGTTATGTTGAACTGTGAATAGTATATTTTGTTTTTCAAAAGCCGTGCCGGTTCTGGAGAACAATGAATAGTACTTTTTTGTTTTTCAAAACCCGTGCGGGTTTTGGCTTGGTAAGAGGGTTGGAAAATGACCCTAATGCTTGCAAGCCCATTTCACCCCCCATTTTTGTCCCTTTACATGTTTTTTCATCTTCCAACATGATTTCTTGTCTTCATCATCATCAGGTTTACAAATGATCAAGTGGGTATCTCTAAAGTTACCACCATAATCTCACACGTCTTCTTAGTTTTCTGACCATATAATTTTTTTCTATTTTTGGACAACATTAGCATAGTAAACTTTAATTTTCTTTACCAGTGCCTTAGCAGTCCTCATAGACATATGTCTACCATTTTTTTAATAACTTTTGATATTATTGTTCTACAATAGATTCTATACACTTTAAAAAAAAAGAAGTTTGCATTTTTTATTATTTTGATGCAAGTTATGCCTAGCGCATGAACAGGTACCAAATTTTTAGGATGCGGTCACTTCAAAAAATAATTAAAAAAAATATGCAACAAAAAATTACAAAAAATACACAACTTCTAGATCTCACTCTTACCTATCTTCCTACCAAAGGGTTTTGCAAAATACTAAATCTAATTATATATTTTGTGCAGCGCACGAAAACAACTATGTTATGTTTTTTCTGAAAAAAATAGGAACAGTTTTTCGTGTGTGAGAGGTTTTACCCTCTTAATCTTATCCAATTTTTAAAAAATTTAGTAGTTTGGAAACTAGATTCGAAGCACTACAATTCTTATTCTTTTCTCAACTCCTAGTTTTTAGTGCATGACCTTCAAATATCTCTTTGAAGTTCAGATTTACTTGTTTTCAGGAAAGAAAAAAAAAGTGGCCACTTATACCCCCCCTTTTGTTCACTATCTTGGTGCACTTACCCCGGTTCTTCATTATTGTTTGCCTTTGGTTCAATGATCACAAGTTTTTCCTCATTATCATCCTTTTCAGGTTCTAATCTTCTTGTACCTTTAGACTTATCAGATAGATCATCAACTTTTATATTATCACTTTCAACAATTTTCTTAGTTCTCTTATTGTAACATTTATATGCCTTACTCTTAGAAGAGTAACCAAGAAAAATTCCTTCATCAGATTTTGCATCAAATTTCCCAATGTAGTTATCTCTCTTAATAAAACACTGACTTCTAAAAATCTTAAAATAACTTACACACAGAGTTTTTCCATACCATAGCTCATAGGGTATCTTATCGGTACCTCTCTTCACTAGTACCTAGTTTAGAGTGTATACAATAGTACTAACCACTTCTCTCCAAAACATTTTGCATACATCACCTTGTAATAACATGGTTCTTGCATCTTCAACTATTGTTTTGTTCATCCTTTCTGCTATGCCATTCTGTTGTGGTGTCCTCGAAGTAGACATGTGTCTCTTGATACCATGTTCATCACAATACTTAATAAATTCATCATATGTGAATTCACCTCCCCGATCTGATCTTAAACACAAAAGTTCTTACTAGTTTCATTCTCAACCAAAGATTTAAATGATACTAAATGCTTCTGATTTTTCCTTCAAAAATGTCACCCACATCATTTTAGAATAGTCATTGGTGAAAATCATGAAATACCTATCACCATAATAACTCTTTGTTCTCATAGGGCCACAAAGATTAGTATATACCAAATCTAAAATATTCTCAAAAATACAATTCTTGCTCTTGAAATAAATAGAGTTCATCTTACCGATTTGACAATATTTGCATATCGCATTATCTGGTTTGACAATTTGTGGCAATCCTCTTACAACACTTGACTTACTAATTATCCAAATTATCAAAATTAACATGACAACATATTTAATGCCATAACCAACAGGCTTCCATTCTTGCAACCAGACAATTATTAATATTACTATTTAAATGGAATAAGTTACCTCTAGGTTGCTTCCCGGTAGCAATCAGTTCACCATTACCTCCAAGAATTCTACAAACTCCACTTTTAAACTCAAGTAAATTACCTTTATCATTGAGCTGACCAACACTTAAAAGATTATGCTTTAGACCATCAACCCAAAACACATCATCAGCATTACTCTTCGCATTTAGAGAAATTGAGCATTTACCTTTCACCATGCAGGGAAAGTTATTTCCAAATCTAACAACACCTCCATCAAATTCATCAAGGGTCATGTGGTGTGAGCAGCCACTATCTATAATCGATTCATCACTATTCTCCATTTAAGATACTAGTGCCTTTTCATCTATAAGTTCCTCCTTCATGCCCACAAACACAATTTCCTCATTGTCATCTTCATCTTCGGACTCTTCATTGGTCACACCTTCATCTACTGCAACATAACAATGTTTCTTGCCCTTTCCTTTAATCTCCTAAAATTCTCTATCCTATCAGTGTTAGGACAGTTAGCAACAATATGACCAATTTTACTACAAGAGAAACACTTCAAAGGTAGCTTTCCTTTATACTTATCGGTGCCTCTTGGAAATATTTTTGCTAATAATGCCTCAAGTTCCATCACTTGATCTTCGTTGTCTTCATTTCCCGAGTTACTTCCATGACTTGACCTACACTCATGATTTTGACATATATATTTTCCTTTTCTAGTAGATGAACTGATAATAGAAGCTTTAAAGGCAGATTTGGTAGATTTTGTCACACTATTGTCAAAACTTTTTAATTCAAAAGTTGTAAGCTTACCAATCAATGACTCAACAGTTACCTTATCCTTTGAAATAGATCTAAGTTCTCGAATTGTAGATACTCTTATAGCATATTGAGGTTGAAGATTTCTAATCATTTTACTTACTATTGCATCATCATCCATTTTACCTACAACACTCTTTATGCCACCAAGTTCTTTAATTTTCTAACCATACTATGCAATATTTCCTCTCAAGCTTTCCTCTTTGGCTCTTTGAACATGCTCATCTCCTCCATAGATTATATCTAACTTTTCCCAAACCTCACCTATAGTTTCTAATCCTTGAACATTAATATATTCTAAATTAGATAAAGTACTACCAATAGCTTCTAAGGCTTGCATGTTATCTTGCTACTTTCTGAGTTCATCCAATGTCAAGGGAGTAGTGGTAGGAGCAACATATTTTGTTTCAACTTGCTTCCAATATTGTGCACCAAGACCTTTGATGTAGATCTTCATTCTATGTTTCCAAAGCTTGTAGTTATCCTTGTTGAACCTAGGACCCTCTTTCTTCATCATCTTGACTTCCTCTGAATCTTTTCATCAAGCGGTTAGGCTTTCTGCACACAGAGGACCAAATCTCTGATACCAATTGTTAATCCTATGAGGATCTGGTTAATACTCAGAGGGGGGGGGTGAATCAGTATTAATACCAATTGAAACTTTAAACCAAAAAAAACTTATATCAGATCGGAAATCATTTATCAAATAGCTCAACTTCTTTTATCAGATCTAACAACCTCTTTATCAAATTTGCTAACACATTAATCAAATCGTTTACCACATCTATCAATTCTTTCACCACTTAAGCAATCATATAAATTTGATCATTTACCAACTCATTATCCTCATCTATCAGATCAAACACTTTATATACCAACTCTTATCAGTAGTGGCAGCCTTTGATAAACCTCTAATAAAACATCATAATCGGTCTACTCAGAAATAGTGCATGAAATGTAACATAAACAAGAACATCAGATGAAAAGCATTTCACACATGAACACCATAATTTTTTTGATGTGGAAACCCAAATAGGGAAAAACCATGGTGGGAGTTGGTACCCACAAATATTTGTACTCTTTTGAAGTATGCTCTGTTAGGAGCTTAGCCCAGCTAGGAGCTTACAATACGCTCTGTTAGGAGATGACCCTGTCAGGAGTCACCCGGTTAAGGGATTTGCCTAGCAGCCTAGTTAGGAGCTTGATGATTTGTTAGGATCAACCTCATGAGAGGATTTACCACTCTTTTTTAGAGCTTCCTTGTTAGGAGACTTAAATGTTTAAGTCCTATTAGGACCTACCCGGTTAAGGGATTTAACTTGTTGCAACTGTTAGGAAACAACAATGAAAAAGTGATCTATTACTTGCACTTCTCAGCTTGCTAGATCAAATCTAGTTATGCTCAACACTCTACAACTCTCAGGAAGATCTCATACTTCTCTTGGATGGCTCAACACATTCTCTTAAGACCACTAACACAATAAACATCAACTGTGTCATCCTAAATAGCCATCTCAACTAGGTCGACCACTAAACCCTAATTACATCATGAAATTACAATACAAATCATAAGAGATCATCTCAGATCAATATACAGATCATTACATCAAATTACAATACAATATCAACGGTTGGTTGATCAAAACCCATCACAAAAATCCGATATGTACCAAAGTCAAGACCTCAAAACACTCTACTAAGCGTTTTGTTATTTCCCAAGAAATTCTTTTTTGAATCACACAAAAACATCAATCAAACATTTCATGTGGGTTGTGCCGTGTTACCACCTTCATGTAGACTCATTGCTAATCACCGCCATAACAAAAATCATTACCGATTTGATGATTTCTTCACTGGTCTTAAACCCTACTAAAACCTTAACAAAGCTTCATTAGAAATTTGTAAAAGCCTTATGATAGTCATCAAAAGTTCTAATTTCGGTCAGATACTCCTTTCCATGATACAAGCTCACATTCCAAACCACAAATCACCAATGATCGTTGATCACCCAATTCAACCAAAACATCTATGCTTTACTGATTAAAGTCCTATTTCACAAACTTTTGTTCTTTGTCAGTAAACCCTATCTTCCAGTAAACCAAATCACTTAGATCAAAAACAAAACATCAGGAACATCAGTAATCATCATTTGACATCAGTGGCCATAAATGACAACACAAATAACTGGTCAAGTCATCTAATCACAAAATCTCAATCTCTTCATCACAAAAAGTCTTATATCCTCTACTGGTGCAGTCATACATCTTCAAGTGCATCACCTACATCTTCTCATTTTGCATTAGTTATGCCAAATTCCAACATTTCTATGCTCAACAATATGAGGCTTAACATTAAGCCATCATTAGATAGTGATAGAGGTCTTAACGAGGGTTTTATTGCATTCATAATACCCACCATCATGCAATGTGAGAATAATAAGAAGAGATATATTATACGTAGAATGCCCTTTTGTCGATACTCAAGAGCCCATGAATAACAAATGCACTATCTCTATGAATGGAAATATTTATTATTCGTAGACTAGAATCCTAAAACCTACCTCAAGTGGTCGAGACCTCCTCTTAATTGGCTCTTTGATTGATACCCTCAATTTTCAGTCTGTCTTTCACATGTGTAAATCTTCATGCGGTCTAGATTACTACTTCTTTTGTGGCTCCTTTGGTGATTGAAATGTTGAGTGTAACTTTGCATGAGTTCTCCATAAAACCAGATTTCTTTCATGATGGAGGCGTAATTCTTTGAGATAAATTCAAGGAAAGGAAAACCTAAATGCATGCACAAAGTTATGTCTTTTAACATCTAGTTCCCTCCAAGTACAAAAAGTAACTCCCCTTTGATGCATCCTCTAAACATGGAGTTTCGTTGTTTATTTGAAAGCACTTTTTAGAGCCTCTTTAAAATATTTTACCCATGATAAGATGAATTTAATCACCATAATTCATCTTAAATCACTTAAAGACTCTTTATTTTAACATCAATCCCCTAAGTACTAAAATATCTTCACCTAAATAATTTTTTACCATAAAAACGTGAAACCTTATGTGAGGCTATTTTTAGTATGAAAGAAAAAAAAAAGGTAACAACTGGAATTGCTTGTGCATGGATAGTTCCTAAAGCATTTCTTTGCTTAATGCTTTTCCATGCACAATGGTATAGGGTTTGTACATTGCTGCAAATAATCCTGGTGTTTTTTGTGTTGGTCTACTACCCTAGAGTTCTGGATTCTCGCTCTACCCCTATGGTGTCAAGCATCCCCAACTAGAGCCTTTGTTGAGAGTATAAGAATTTACCCCACATGAACTTTACATCCAAAAAGTTACCCATGCGGGCTAAGTAATTACTTGGCAGAAGAAAAGGGGCTTGTCCCGCATGGTATCATTTGGCCTACAAATGTGAAGGGGACAAAAGAGACAAAATACCTTGTAGGATAGCAGGAAGAAATGAATCACAATGGAGCATTTACCTCACATGGGTCATGAGCTGCATCAAGTGGTGTTGAGGGCTAAGAATATACAGTAAAGAAAGAGTGTCCCCACAACCCTGCACAATCAAAAGAAAAGACAAAGACAATGTACTGAATGGAGCATTTCGGGATAACAAAGTGTTACAAAGACAAATAAATCCTTTCCCCATAAGGGTCAAAGGAACAAACAATATTTGTTGTGGGCTAAGCCGTAGGGAGGACATAGGAGGTGCCCACTATCCCACATGATCAAGGAAGGATTGCTCTACCACAGTGAAGAAATTGGATGCAAAACATCTGATGGTATGATGAAATAATAAGTATCTAGTAGGATACTGAGAGGGGGGGTGAATCAGTATACTGAAAAACTGATAAAAAGCTGCCAAACTCAAATTCAATCACACAAAGTAAATATATCACAGTCAAGATCAATATTCATTAGAATACTTGACATCAACTGGTTTGACTGTTATGACAACTTAACTATAAACAACTCTAATCTTGTAAACATCAACAATGCTTAATCATATCTTAATATATTCATCTCTCAATGCTTCTAGTTGTCATGCCTTATCAGAAGTTAATCAAATCAAAATATTAGATCATAACCACAAAAACATTCATTGCTTGACACAAATGTTTATACATGGAAAACCTAAATAGGTAACAACCATGGTGAGATGAGGCTCAAAAGGATAGCTATATGAACTCTTTTGAAGTTCACCCTTTTAGGAGCCAAGTCTATTAAAGCTTTATAATAAGTCTTGTTAAGAACTAGTTCCAGTTAGGAATCACCCGGTCAAGGGATTTACAAATATGCCTTGATGAAAAGCACAATACCCTGTTAGGAGTAACCTCGTTGGAGGATTTAAGAATCCAAGCTAATGGACCACCTTGTTAGAGGATTTAATAAGTAACCAAGCTTGTTAGAGCTTACCCAGTTAAGGGATTTCACTTTTGTTGTAATTGTTAGAAAACAACAAGTTTTCTTGATCTGTCTGAATAGCACTACATTTTCTTGACCAGATCCCTTTAAGCTTCAATCTGCCTTTACTCAAAGTGCAGATCCATTCAATGGTTAGGCAACTACACACTCAATAGGTTTCTGCCAATCTTGCCAACAACTTTTACAAACAACTTCATCAACCTTAAATACAAATCAATTAGGTCGATAACACAACAAAAACCTAATTCTCATCATACATATTACAAACAAGTCAGTACAATCTTGATCGTTAGAAATCATAACAATCTCTTCACATTCTTCAAGAAAATTCCAACCACTCCATGATCACTGCTTCATTGGACTTTGTAACTCATCACGTGCTATGCATTAGATGCAATCCACTTTTCTCCTTCCCTAGACAACAAACAAACGTGCCAAAACAATCTGAGCTTATCCTCAGACAATGATCACATGTGTCTCCATCATTACCGCTCATCAGATAATAAACCAACAAACTTGATTGGCTAAGGTTTAACAACTGATAGGGTTTATCAGTTACATTGCATAGAAAGGTTTAACCTTTTACACCGGTTTACCGGTTCAACTCACAAAATTAACATACTGATTTACAACATCTTCCACAAAGCTCTTCCTACCGGTTACTAGCCAATATCAAAAACAACAATATCATCAATAACATGAATACCATTACTAGTTCAATTGACATCAATGACAACATATCATTAATGCAATCTATATGTAAAATGCCAATGATCTCCCCCTTTGGCATTGATGGAAATACAAATATCAATGCCTCTGATTGTTGCTGAGATTGGTGAATAGGAATCCTAGTTTACATTACCAAGTATTCACCTTGCTCTATTTGTTTTCAGCTTGTCGTTGGTTCACCTAATCAGACACATAATTCATCTCCTCAATAACATAATTCTTCTCCCCCTTTGACATCAATGCCAAAGTGAAAGTAAAAAGATGTAATTCTGCTCTCACTGTGCATCAACAACATACTGCAATGGGATGCTCCCCTTGTGGAATACATCCACTTCTTCATCAATCCATGTAAGATTCTACAAGTAATTCAAGGACTGATGCAATCAGCATCATGCTCAGCTAACTTCATGAAGAGGGACAACCCCCAATTTACTTATAAGATACTCAAAAGTTATCTTAGGTAGAGGTTTGGTAAAGATATCTGCAAGGTCCTCCTTGGTAGAAACATGCTCCAACATAACATCTTTACTTTGAACTTTTTCCCTCAAGAAGTGATACTTCAATTCAATGTGCTTAGTCCTTGCATGCAAAACATGATTTTTAGAAATGTTTATTGCACTTGTATTATCACACAAAATCTTTATTGGTTCTGAGATTTTTATCTTAAAACCTTCCAAAATGTGTCTCATCCAAATAGCTTATGTGCAATTCATATAAGTTTGTACATAATCAGCTTCAACAATAGATTGTGAAGTACAACTCTACTTTTTACTACTCCATGAAACTAGCCTTCCTCCTAGAAATAATTCTCCACTGGTAGTACTCTTTCGGTCATCAATATTTCCTACCCAATCAGTATTTGTGTATGCCTTCAAATAAAATTTTCCACCATATGGATACCATAACCCATAGTCAACAGTACCTTTTAGATATCTAAAAATTCTCTTGGTTGCCATTAGATGTACTTCCTTTGGATTCTTCTGAAATCTAGCAACTATACCAACTGCATGGGCAATATCCATTTAACCGTGAACAACATAGTGTAATTTGCCAATCATTGACATGTATTCCTTTCCATCTACAAACTTAGATGCATCTTCCTTGGACAAGTTATAGCCTGTAACCATTGGGGTTCCAACTAGTTTACAGTCACTCATACCAAAAGTCTTCAAAACCTCTTTCACATACTTAGATTGAGTAATGAAAATACCATTCTTCATTTGCTATATCTGCAAACCTATGAAATTTTTTATTTCCCCTACTAATGACATCTCAAACTCAGTCTTCATTTCATCTGCAAAACTATTTCTCATGTCATCATTACCTCCAAATATAATGTCATCAACAAATACTTCACTGACCAGTATTTCATCTCCTTCAAACTTGAGATAAATGTTGTTGTCATCACTGGTTCTAGCAAATCCTATCTTCATCAGATGTGTATGAAGTCATTCATACCATGCTCTATAGGTGCCTGCTTTAATCCATACAAAGATTTATGCAATTTGCATGCCATGTCTTCCTTATCTGTCAATGCATAACCATAAGGCTTCTCTATATAAACCTCTTCTTCCAATATCCCATTCAAAAATGCAGACTTAACATCCATCTAGTATACCTTGAACTTCTTATGAGCTGCAAATGCAAGTAAAGTTCTGACACCTTCCAGTCTTGCTACTAGTGCAAAAGTTTCTCCATAATCTTCTCCTTCTTCTTGCGCATAACCTTTGCAGACTAATCTTTCTTTATTGCGAACTACTACACCATCTTCATTTAGCTTGTTTCTGAACACCCATTTAGTATCTATAAAATTCTTGTTTATCGGTCGGGGTACCAGGGTCCAAGTGTTGTTCTTCTCAATTTGATCCAACTCCTCCTCCATGGCTTTAACCCAATGATCATCACCAAATGCCTCCTTAGTACTTCTAGGTTCAAAGGTGGATATCATGCAAGAGTTCTCTCTTACTCTCCTTCTAGTTAGTACTCCAGCATCCTTATCCCCAATAGTATGTTCAAGACTGTGATTCAATTTCACATACCTAGGAATAACATGATCATTCTCTTCAGGTTCAACTTCTTCATTATCATCTTCTTTTGAATTTATTTGTTTCGGTTGAACAAGTACATTAGGATTTGCTTTACCAGTTTCTGATTTAACAGTTTCAGGTTCCAAAATAAAAATGCAAGGATCTTCATCCTTTTTCTTTGAACTAGTTCCTCTAGAGACTTCAGGACATTCATCTACATGAACATCAACACTCTCAACAATTCTCTATGTCAGGTTGTTGAAGCATTTATAGGCCTTACTCTTGGTGGAATAGCCAAGAAATATGCCATCATCACTCTTAGCTTCAAACTTGCTTATGTAATCACCTCTTTTAATAAAACATTTTCTTCCAAATATCTTAAAATAGCTAACATCAGGTGATCTTCCATACCAGTATTCATAAGGGGTCTTGTTCTTACCTCTTTTCACCAGAACTCAGTTCATTTTGTAGACAGTTGTACTTACAGCTTCTTTCCAAAATGTTTTTGCTACACCTCCTTGTATCAACATAGTCCTAGCAGCTTCAACCACTGACCGGTTGTTTCTCTCTGCTATACCATTATGTTGTGGTGTCCTTGGTGCAGAAAGTTGTCACTTGATACCATTCTCATTACAGTACTTAGTGAATTCCTCATAAGTAAATTTAGCACCTTGATCTGTTCTCAGACATTTTAACTTTTTGCCACTCTCTTTCTCAGCTAAGGCCCTGAATGCCTTGAATTTACCAAAATCTTCATTCTTATCCTTTAAGAATGTGACCCACATCATCCTTGAACAATCATCAGTGAGGATCATGAAATATTTGTCACCTTGAATGCTTCTTGTTCTTATTGGTCCACATAGATCTGTATGAACCAAATCTAACAATTGCTCTGTTGAGGACTTTCTCTTGAAAGTTGAAGAAGCCATCTTTCCTAACTAACATTCTTTACAAAGAGCATTAACTGGTTTGTCTAGCTAAGGCAGACCTCTTATTGTATTAGAATTGCTCACTTTAATAATATTGTCAAAATTTATATGACAAAATCTCCTATGCCAAAGCCAGCTATCATCTATCTTTGTAATCAAATAGTTACTAACTTTAGATTACCTCTGGTCTATTTCTCGGTTGCAATCAACTCACCTTTGTTGTCAAAGATTTTGCACATACCATTTCTAAACTCCAGTGGGTATCCTCTGTTATTAGGTTGTGCCACACTAAAAATATTGTGCTTTAGGCCTTCAACCCAATAGACATCATTAGCACTTCTCTTCCCATTAAGAGAAATTACTCCCTTACATTTAACCATACATGGTGAGTCATTGTCAAATCTAACAACACCGCCATCAAATTTCTTTAGGGAAAGAAATTCGCTCCGACCACCGATCATGTGATGTGAACAATCACTATCAATGATCCAATCATCAGAGTTATCCATCCTGGATACTAGTGCCTTCTGATCTGATATTTCTTCCTTGATAGCTATAAACACAATATCTTCACTAGCATCATCATCAGATTCTTCAGTAGTAATACCATTGTCAATAGCTACAAGACAATCTCTCTTTCCTTTACCCAAATACTTTTTAAATTTGTCTCTCTTGTATTCATTTTCACCATTAGGGCAATTAGATGATATATGACCAATCTTGTTGCATCCAAAATATTTTAAAGGTAGCTTACCTCTATATTTACCAGTGCCTCTAGGCAGTCATTTTGCCAACAATGCTTCAATTTCCACTAAGTTGTCTTCATCATCAGCATTTCTATTAGATCTAGATTCATAGCTATGGCTAGTATCTCTACTTCTTCTCACAGATGGGTTAGAGACAAAAGCTCTGAATGCGAATTCTGATTTTTGTACATTGCCATCATAGTCATTTAATTCAAAAGCAGTAAGTTTGCCAATAATAGAGTCAAGAGATACCTTTGTCTTGTCAATAGACTTCAACTCCAAAATAGCTACAACTCAAATAGCATAGACTGGTAGCAAGGTTCTCAGTACCTTACTGATCACTGTGGCATCTTCCACTTTCCCTCTTGCACTCTTTATTTCACCAACTATCTCTTTTATTCTTTGACCATACTGTTGGATATTCTCACCTTAAGACATTCTCATGTCATCAAACTTTCCTCTTAAACTCTCCTCTTTAGCAATCTTAACATGTTCATCACCGCTATAAATCTCTTCAAGTTTTATCCATAATTCATATGCAGTTTCAAGACCATGAACATCTACATATTTAGCATCAGACAGGGAACTGATAATAGCCTCTAATGCTTGATGATTTTCTTCTTGTTCTTTCTTCTTATCATCAATCAAGGTTCTAGTCGGTGTAATATAATTACTTTATATATGATCCCAATATTGACTACCAAGACTCTTAATGTAAATCTTCATTTTGTCGCTCCATATTCTATAGTTATCTTTGTTGAACTTCGGACCTTCTTTCTTCATCATCATCTACAAGATCTTTTCCTCAAGTTGTTAGGATTTTATATTAAAGAGAACCTAAGATGCTCTGATACAAATTGATGGTATGATGAAATAATAAGTATATGGTAAAATACTGAGAGGGGGGTGAATCGGTATACTGAAAAACTGATAAAAAAGTTCCCAAACTTAAATTCAATCACACAAAGTAAACATATCACAGTCAAGATCAATATTCATAAGAATACTTGACATCAACCGGTTTGACTGTTATGACAACTTAACAGTAAACAACTCTAATCTTGTAAACATCAACAATTATTAATCATATCTTAACATATTCATCTCTCAATGCTTCTAGTTATCATGCCTTATCAGAAGTTAATCAAATCAACAAATAAGATCATAACCACAAAAAAATTCACCACTTGACACAAATGTTTATACATGGAAAACCCAAATAGGTAAAAACCATGGTGAGAAGAGACTTACAAGGATAGCTATCTAAACTCTTTTGAAGTTAAAGCTTTATAATAAGTCTTGTTAAGAACTAATTTCGGTTAGGAATCACTCAGTTAAGAGATTTACAAATATGCCTTGATGAAAAGCACAATACCCTGTTAGGAGTAACCTCGCTAGAGGATTTAAGAATCCAAGCTAATGGACCACCTTGTTAGAGGATTTAATAAGTAACCAAGCTTGTTAGAGCTTACCCGGTTAAGGGATTTCACTTCTGCTGTAATTATTAGAAAACAACGGGTTTTCTTGATCTGTCTGAAATCACTACATTTGCTTGATCAGATCCTTTTAAGCTTCAATCTGCCTTTACTCAAAGTGCAGATCCATTCACCAGTTAGGTAGCTACACACTCAATAGATTTCTGCCAATCTTGCCAACAACTTTTACAAACAACTTCATCGACCTTAAATACAAATCAATTAGGTCGGTAACACAACAAAAACCCAATTCTCATCATCGAGATTACAAACAAGTCAGTACAATCTTGACCATTAGAAATCATAACAATCTCTTCACATTCTTCAAGAAAATTCCAACCGCTCCATGATCACCGCTTCATTGGACTTTGTAACTCATCATGCGCTATGGATTAGATGCAATCCACTTTGCTCCTTCCCTAGACAACAAACAAACACACCAAAACAATCTAAAATTATCCTCATACAATGATCACACGTGTCTCCATCATTACCGCTCATCAGATAATAAACCAACAAACTTGATTGGTTAGGGTTCAACAAATGATAGGGTTTACCAGTTACATTGTATAGAAAGGTTTAACCCTTTACACCGGTTTACCAATTCAACTCACAAATTTAACATACCGGTTTACAACGTCTTCCACAAAGCTTTTCCTACCAGTTACTAGCCAATATCAAAAACAACAATGTCAGCAATAACATAAATACCATTACTGATTCAATTGACATCAATGACAACATATCATTAATGCAATCTATATGCAAAATGCTAACAAACTAAAAATTCCAACAACATCATGTGGGGTAGCGGGAAGGATGATATATTAATGGAATTATTATCCCATAAAGCTTGAAAGAGCGAACAATGAGTGGTGCAGAGAAATAGGAAGTCAGTGAATTAGTTTTCCCTGCCATCCCACACTAGTAAAGAAGTGGGTAGCGGGAGTCCATAATGATAAACAGATGCTTTCTCCATAGGGGTAATATAAGCCAAAAAAGTATGATGTGGGATAAGAGGAGGAAGGAAAATAATAGTCCCTATTGTCCCACAATGATGGAAGCACAAACAAAATAGAAGAAAGATCACTCTCTCCAATGGGAAAGAGAATACTTCATGGGACAATAGGATGTGTTGAGATGCACAGAGTGACTTATCCCACATGGAAAAGAATAAATCTTAAAAGGTGTTGCGAGGTAGTAAGAGATGAAGGATATAGGTCTCCTCGCTATTTCATGGGAAGAAAATCTTAGGGATGATGAAGCTTTTAAAATCAAAAGTAATCAAGGGTGACTTGTAACTCACCATGTCAGCAGTAAGTGACCGTCAAAGGGTAATCTCAGCCATTCACCTAGTGATCAATGGTTGAATTTGATTTTTGAAGCCACTAGCCCACTACACCATGCATGTATGAAGTAATGGGGATCCATCTATGCGCCATAAAAACAAAGCTTGAGGCCATTTTTATACACCTTGCATTTGATAAGAAATCAGAGAAATTGAATAGCTAGCGGACACAAACCAATGCATCCCTCGATCATTCAGAGCAATAAAATTATGCTCCTAAACATCAGTAAGTTGATTTTAAGCATTGCAATGGCCTCTCCATCCAAACAATCCCCATCCTCATCCACTACAAAATCTCATGAAGTAGGAAAAATCTCTTCCATGCGTGAAATCACCCATTCCATCCCGCTAACCTTAATCCATCCCATGTCTGAGATTCCAAAAGTGCCTACTATTGTGTCAACCACTATAGCCACTCCTCATGTATCCCTAGAGGCCAAACCAAGTTATCCATCAAAAAAATATCCCTCTCAACAAAAAAGAAAGAGGGCATCAAAGAAAGCAACTACTGTTTTGACAAACAAAGAATTGTTTGATAACCCTAGCCCTCCCCCAAAAGCTAGGAAACCAACTCAAAAGAGAAGGGGTGTTAATCCTAAAACCTCTGTTAAAAAATCATCTAAAAAAGCCTCTCCCATAGATAATCCACAAGTTGTGGGGTCAAGCCCACAATAAGAGGTCTCAAAGCCCAAGAAAAGAAATATTCTTGTCAAGAAGGCCATGCCTAGAGCTACCAAGAAAACCAAGTAGACTTGTACAAAAGAGTAGCAAACTCATACTCAATCTAAGCAACCTAAATAGCTCTCAACCCCACTTGCCCCAGCAAAACTAGTAGAGGAAGTTGCTGAGGAAGTGGAGGAGCAGATAGAAGAAATGGAGTAGAGGAAAAAGAGGGGAGTGGGGGTCTACATCAAGATCTCCTTGAACTATTCCAAGGTTCAACCATGTAGGAGAACCTCAAGATATAATTCAGTGACCATGAGTCTAGATGTAGAGATGGGTATACAAATGACTAAGTATGGGACATATTCTACTATTTTATAGAAATAGAGATAAACCATTCCTGGTGTCAAACCCATGGAGGCTTAATTTAGGAAAATTGGTGGTCCCAAACATATTCATGGATCCATTGTTGATCAGAGAGCTCAATAGAAAGTATCACCCTCAGAGCATGACTGTCAAAATAGAAAGTGGTCAAATCTTAGTAGATATAACTAAAGAGGCCATAATTGAGTGTTTTGACTTGGACAGGAGTGCCCACAAAGGCATTGATAAAAATAGGTTGATAAGAGAATACTATGCCAAGGACTTTTAGAATCAAAGAAGGAACCTTTTAATTTGACCCTCTTTGAGGATTATTTTGAAAAAACATATTATGCTTTGTGTCAAATTTTGGGCAAGGATTGTGGATTGACAATGATGCCTATGGAATTCTTGATGATGGCCATGAAGCTCCATCATTCAAGCACTAACGATTTATATGACTTCACCACAATAATTCATGAAAAATTGCATGAGGGGTTGATAAAAGCAAGGAACCCTAATGAGGGATTAAATTTCAAACACTATTCTTTGCTATGCCTTTTAATTCTTTACCAAAACATAACCAGATGGGAAGAATTTTTGAAGGTAAATACTTTTGATCCAAGGACTCATGAAAGATGGTCGGTGTAGAGATGGACCCAAGTATGGGATAGGGGGTCCAAATATTCAGATTATAAAGCACTATTTGATCATTTTGTCATGAGGGTCTTAATGATGATGGGGGTTACATTGCCTAGGCTTCCAAAAGATATAATAAAAATCTTGAGGATTAGGATAAAGCAAATAATTTTGTGTACCCTGAGGGAGCATTCTCCTACAATTTTGGGGACTTCTTCTTCTATTCCAATTGTATATTGATCAAAGTGTATGGGTGTAATCAAGCACATCACATGATACCCATCACAGTTTGTCCAAGGCTTTCATTTGTAGAATTTATATGGCAGCTATTATGGATGGAGAGAGATCACATAAGAATAGAAAAGAAGGGGCAACACCTTCCCCGAGTAACAAAGTTCAATGAAATGACTGTGGGGTGTGACACCCTTGATAAGGTTCAAAATTTTCTTGTAAATAATTATAGACTCAAGTTCAATCAAGCGAGGCATTTTGATCCAAAGAGTTATATAAATGATCTGAGGGTAACTAAATTGAGGGTGAGAGTTTTCTCTCATCACTTTGATGAAAGAGATGATTTAATTAGAAATACTTACCCATCTGAAGCACTACAGAGAAGAAGAAAGTGGGAGTATCTAAATAAATTGGAAAGAGAGCGGAAAGTAGAAGACCTTGAATTCTAGGGATTTTTGGCAAACATTCAAATTGACTTTGCTAGAATGTCATGCATGTAAAGTCATAACTTTTGATGAATCAATCACAAGTGAGTTAGCCCAGAGGCAGGCTAAGTAACCTAATAGAGCACCTGAGGAGAGGGCTACATTTAATCCATGTGTAAGATATAAGGGGAAGGTAGTTATAACAGAGGAACCTTCATAAGGTGCTTCCCAATGAGACCTCTTGGGAAAAAAACAACCAATTATTGGAATTGCAAGAAAAGTTGAAAATGGAGAGGCCATAATTTTTTATTTTGCTGACATTATTGAAGAAGAGATGGATTCTAGTGTGCCACTACCTTCCCCTCCTTGTGATGCTTTCAAAGAAGTTGGCGTTGTAGATTTGTTGATGGACTTGGATAGGCAAATTATCCCTATTGTCATCCTTGAGGATCTTTCACATATGAAAGGGGAGTAGCCTCCAAACAATTCATGTCAGATGATAATTTCATCAACATAAATGAATTTAAATCTTTCTAGCTACGGGAGAAATTAAAAGATTTTTCTGAGGAGGAAATACAAAATTTTGATAAGAATAACATTAAGTGTACACCTCAAGAAGCTAGGGAGCTAGTAAAAAAGAGTGGCATACTATTGATGCCAGGATTGGACTTGGAGAATTTTTTTGTTTTAAACCAAGTCATGAGATAAGAAGACCCCATGTATGCACAAAAATTTGGAGAACATGGGTCTGGGGTCACAATCCAAGCATAAAAGAATTTTCTTTATGGTCCAAGGATCCTAATACAAATAAACCAATGGTGTTGTGAGGGATAGAACATAAAGAGGGTGATGCAGTTATCAAAACTTTGGTAGATACAATGGCATCAGAGGTTGCCACCATATCAATGCATGCAGCCCGTTTTGCTAAGCTGGTTGTAGAGAAGTAGGAGAAACAACATGAAAGACTCAAGGTATTACATGTGGCCCTCAATGCTAACCATAGTTAGCTTTTCATTGAAAACGCAAAATTAAAGGTTGACTTTGCAAAAAGAGACTCAATGTCTTCAGTGGGTCCCAAGCCAAAAGAATTGGAAAAAATGAAAAAGGAGCTGCAAAAAATGAAAGAAGAGGCAGAGAAAAATTATTTGGAAATAAGAAAGTCAACAATATCATAGATTTCAAATAGGGTCTTAGGTAGATTGGATGAGGTTCATGCCTCTTATTCTTTAGTGTCACAATTATTTGATCAATTGGATGAAATTCTTTCATTTTTTCAGCCTATAAGGATTGCTTGGTTCCCAAAGGCACAACAACTAAAAGAAATTCTTTTGGAAATCAAGAATGACCCCAAGGTGCCCCAAATTGTGGGGGCTACATGGAAAAATTATAATTTGTAATCAAAGATCTCCCCCATGTGGAGGAGGAAAGAAAAATATTGATTGAAAAGATTGGGTCATTCAAGGGCTTACAAAAGTGGGACATGCCCACAATTTTGACAAATGAGGGGCAAGTAAAAGATCTTGTCAAATGGAGAGATGATTTCAAAGTAGCGGTTAATGTATTCCTAGATGCATCAACAAGTGAGCCCAATCAAGAGAATACATATCATTTTATTATTAATAAAATCATTGATGTGGATTCTATGTATCATAAATTTACATTGGAAACTACAACCATGCCAACTCTAAAAACAAAAGATGCACTGAATAGACTAGAGAGCCCAAAGTCCTTTGTCTAGCCAACCAATGAAGTTGATACTTGGCATAAAAAATACTTCTCTTTGAAAGAGGATCAACCTGAGGAGGAGGAGTAATTAAGGTTGCATCCATTTTGGCATTCCTTTTTTGTTTTTCCTATGCAGGTTTCCTATTTTGGCAAGCGGATTTAAGTACTCAACTTCCTTGTATCCATCCAAGAACACCTTCTCCAGCTTCAAGACACAAATCCCCATGACAACCAGTACAAGTGCAAAGGGACCACCAAATAGAACCCAACAAAGTTGCGGCTCCATCTTTTAGATGCAGTCCTTGCAACTGATGTAATTAATGAATCATGAAATTTACACACAAGGCTTTCCTTGAGCTACTTTGTAGCATTTTGTAAAATGTAACTAATCATATTTTGACATGTGTCACTCATGGGCTGAAGCTTTTTTCTCCCTTGCTGTTATAAAAGGGAATTCAGGGCGATTGTTACAGGATTCTAAAAAATTTTCAAGTAATATGTAATAGGAGCCAATTTAAGTAAATAGAGTGAATATTTCCTTTCTACAGATGTCTATTGTTGTGATATATGTATATGTTTCTAAATATTAATGAAAGAAGATCATTCTTAGATAGTTTGATGCTTCATGTCCACATGTTGTATGAATTTTTATGTTAATGACATCTGAATTTGTCTTTCTTAAGAAGGAATGTGGTTCACTTTTAATGAAAGAGTTAAAGTCTATTTTTAATATTACTACAATATGTATTTGATTGAGGTATTATTCGTTATGTTATGATTTTTGGAACAGGAAGTCATAATATGTTCAAAAGTGTTTAATGAATGTATGCCATAGCAAGTGTTGATTATCTACAGGTTGGACTCTATTTACCCACAACAGGCACTAGTCAGATTCACATTTTTAGAATCATTCTTATTTCACCTTTTATAATCTTATTTCACCTTTTATATTTCTGCAGTTGGAGTAGGAGTAGAAATAGTCTTAAACCAGTTTCAATTGTTGAGTAAGAGTTAATATACTAAGATTATAGCCAAAATCGAAGGGGTTGATGCTTTCCTTGGTATATTTTCATTGAGATGTCTGCTCATCATAATAGTGTCAATAGTATGTATGCTTAGTATCTTAAGGCACTATTAAGGTCTACCTACCTTGGTTTTGCAAAGCCAAAAGTGTAGGAGCATTCAGTCTTGAGGCTAAAACTCATTAGTTGGCCAAATCCAACCTTGAACCTGTAGATAGGAAAGTGGCTAAATATTTAAGGTTTAGAGATCTATTTATTTGGGAACCAACTATCACAATAGATTTGGTCTCTTTATTACCTTGGACTAACAAAGTGACAAGGGTCATCCAAATAGAACCTAACATAACAAAAAAGTAACTCACGGGCAAAAATGATTATGAATAAGAAAGAGAGGAGAGAGAGAATCTACAACACAAATGAAGCTAACCAAGCAAATCATCCACCTCCCAATCTTGTTGAACATTTTTTTGGGAAGGTGGACAAGATGCAAGATAAGTAAATTCAAGCATGATAGATGGATCTACTACAAGTTACAAACAAGGACCATGCTCTAATGATGAGTCACTTTTTCTATCACTAGAAGCTGGGATTAATGCTTTTGAAAATTATTTAGATAATCATTATCGACATCAACAAGCTCATATTCATCATTAGAATCAACATTTCTATCATGAAAAACATCATCATCCATTTATTTATCAATATTAATAAAAATAGGATCTCTAATATGAATAGAACATGAACCATCATCTTTCTTAACCATTTTTAATCTTGGTGATTTAGGTTGAAATTCCTCCCTAGGGCTAGGTGAAGGCTAGACAAATGGGACTAAGTCAACATTTAATGTCTTTGGGGAGGAAATGGGCTGAGAAGTAGGTTCACAAGCCTTAGCACGGTGTCTCCATCGGTGTTCTCGTGCACAAAAATTTATTTCAGTTTTAGTTGAGGATTGTGAAGGTTTTGGATCAATGGACATAGGTTTCTTCTATTCCTTTACAAGAGGAGGAACAGGAGAAGGTCTACTAGTTTGAAAAATAGGAGATGTTAAGAACTTCCCTTTGTAAGATGTAGGAGGATGGACTATGGAATATATAGGAGGAATAGAAGGTGTATGAAGAATACCAAGTCCATCATGAGGATGAATAAGCCTAGGATCTTTAGGCTTACTCAAAGATAAGATCGTCTCATTCTTCCACTTTTGATAAGATAGAAAAAAAGAATGACTTTGAGGCTAAAGAGGTTCAAATTATTTATGCCAAAAGTAATCAAGGGTAACATCTTCGCACCTCACCATGGGTTGGTAAATGCTATGATTAATTGTTATGATAATGACATTATAAGGAAATTTTAGACATTTATGAACTGTAGTGTTGGGTGAATATTTTGTCACCAGTGTAGTGAAGACAAAATATATGTTTCACACATAGGTATGATGAGATAATGTCTCTCCTCTCAACAAGGGGAGATTCCCTAATAGAACTTGATACTTCAAAAACTAAAAAATTAAATCCTAGGAGTAAGCTTAGAGTGCATAATCCTCTTTTTTCATAATTAACATTAATCCCTTTACTTGATATAATTTGTACAATTTTCTTACAATAAATAACCAAACTTTCATACAATAATCTATATTAATATAAGCACAAAGTCACATAATCAAAGATACTTTTTTTAATTTAATTTAACTAAATATATCTTGTAGCCCTAAGTCTTCAAGATATGATGTAGGAGCATCGGTCTAGTTCTTACTAGTTGGGCAGTTTTCAGTGGAATTGCTTGAGAGCATTGTATTCCTTCATGTTTGAGAGTTTAGCATTGTGGTTTTGGGTTTATTCTCTTGTGTTCATGTTCTTTACCATGGTCAATTTTCATAGCATTTGGCTTTGTTTTTGGTAAGGTGTGGATTCTGGTTGGTGTGTTCTTACCAGTTAGCCTGGCTGTTTGTTGAGCAAAGATGATTTTGGGTTGCGGTTGATCTCCATGACTTGTGGATCATTTGAGGTGTTTCTTTGGGCCTTGGTCCATATTCTCAGAGTTTTGTGCATCATTTTGTGTTTTGGAGATTGTTCTTAAGTGGTTGAGCTGACATGTTACCGTTGCACGTTTCATGAACCAATTGGTCTTTGGCCCGACTTGATTAAGTTGTAATTATCTATGGGCAGTATATATATGGTAGTTTGTAAATCATTTGGGAATATAAGTCAGATTAGAGAAGTTAGAAGATTGAAGACCGAGCATTGTGATTGAGCAAAGATGTAGAATTGGCTAGATTTTGATCTGGTAGGACTGAGGTCCGGATTAGGATAGAACTGGTAGTCTGTTACCAAAGGCCGATTTGATATAAGGATGAGTTGCGGATCTTGTAATTGTATTATAAGCATTGTTTGTATCCTGGACTATGATCCAACATGTGGCATGTATCATTCTTTATATTGTAATAAGATGCATTCATATTGTTTACCGATTATGTCTTCTATTTTGTTATCAGTTGTTCTTCCTGTTATGTTTGGTACCTTGTTACCAGTTACTAGTATGCTCTACACATTTTATGTGTTTAGCTACAAGGTTAGATTGTCCTTCATTGGATCTCCCTCCCTTGACTGCACCAAGTGGTATCAGAGTTGGTTCATGAACCTGTTGTTGGACAGAGTGTTGTTTGTGTACCAATTGGTTGGAGAGAAGATTGAGGCAACTTGTGGACTTGTTCAGATCATCGAGTGTGAGGCAGAGAAAGGTTTGTAGGTAGATCGTTGTTCCTAGAGCTTGAGGTTGAGGTAGTTAGTGGGTGGAGACTTGAACAAATCATCGATTAAGGTAGGCTACAGTTGGTACTGGTAGATCATCATGGAGAGGCAACTGAGAGCTATGGTTAGATCACCAAATTCCTGAGGCAGTTGCAAGTACCTATTGACCGATCGCTGAACCAGATCAAGTGATGGGACTCACTTTTTAATTAACCCTGAGAGTCTGATGTAGGAGCATTGGTCTAGTTCTTACCAGTTGGGCAATTTTTAGTGGAATTGCTTGAGAGCATTGCATTCCTTCATGTTTGAGTGTTTAGCATTCTGGTTTTGGGTTTATTCTCTTGTGTTCATGGTCTTTACCATGGTCGAGTTTCATAGCATTTGGCTTTGTTTTCAGTAAGGTGTGGATTCTGGTTGGTGTGTTCTTACCAATTAGCTTGGCTACTTATTGAGTGAAGATGATTTCAGGTTGCGGTTGATCTCCATGACTTGCAGATCATTTGAGGTGCTACTTTGGGCCTTCGCCGGTATTCTCAAAGTTTTGTGCATTATTTTGTGTTTTGGAGATTGTTCTTAAGTGATTGAGCCGATATGTTACCATTGCACATTTCATGAACTGGTTGGTCTTTGGGCCGACTTGATTAAGTTGTAATTATTTGTGGGTGGTATATATATGGAAGTTTGTGAATCATTTGGGGATAGAAGTTAGATCAGAGAAGTTAGAAGATTGAAGACCGAGCATTGTGATTGAGTGAAGATGTAGAACCAACTGGACTCTGATTCGGTAGGACTGAGGCCAGAAGGCTGAGGTCCAGATTAGGATACAACTAGTAATATGTTACCAAAGGCTGATTTGATATGAGGATGAGCTACAAATTTTGTAATTGCATTATAAGCATTGTTTGTATCCTGGACTGTCATCTAGTATGTGGCATGTATCATTCTTCATATTGTAATAAGATTAATTCATAGTGTTTACCAGTTATTTCTTTTGTGTTGTTACCGGTTGTTCTTCCTGTTGTTTTTGGTACCTTGTTACTGATTACCAGTATGCTTTGCATGGTTTATGTGTTTAGCTGCAAGGTTGGGTTTTCCTTCATTAGATCTCCCTCCCTTGACTGCACCAAGTGGTATCAGAGTTGGTTCATGAACCTGTTGTTGGATAGAGTTTTGTTTGTGTACTGGTTGGTTAGAGAGAAGATTGAGGCAACTTGTGGACTTGTTCAGATCACCAAGTGTGAGGTAGAGCAATGTTTGCAGGTATACCACCAATCCTAGAGCTTGAGGTTGAGGCAGTTAGTGGGTGGAGACTTGAATAGATTGCCGATTGAGGTGGGCTGCAGTCGGTGTCGGTAGATCACCATGGAGAGGAAACTGAGAGCTATGGTTAGATCATTCAATCCCTGAGGCCGTTGCAAGTACCTACTGACCAATTGCTGAACCAGATCAAGTAATGGGACTCACTTTTCAATTAACCCCAAGAGTCTGATGCAAGAGTATCGATCTAGTTCTTACTGACTAGGTAGTTTTTCAGTGAAATTGCTTGAGAGCATTGCATTCCTTCATGTTTGAGTGTTTAGCATTATGGTTTTGGGTTTATTCCCTTGTGTTCATGGTCTTTACCATGGTCAAGTTTCATAGAATTTAGCTTTGTTTTCGGTAAGGTGTGGATTCCAGTTGATGTGTTCTTACCAGTTAGCCTGGCTATTTCTTGAGCGAAGATGATTTCAGGTTATGATTGATCTTCATGACTTGTAGATCATTTGAGGTTTTTCTTTGGGCCTTGGCAGGTATTCTTGGAGGTCTATGAATCATTGTGTTTTGGAGATTGTTCTTAAGTGACTGAGCTGACATGTTATCATTGCATGTTTCATGAATCGGTTGGTCTTTGGGCTGACTTGATTAAGTTATAATTATTTGTGGGTAGTATATATGTGAAAGTTTGTGAATCATTTGGGGATAAAAGTTTTGGCATTATAGATGAATTGATTATTTGTTGCATTGATGTTTTGTCATTGATGTCAACACTAGCTATTATGATTGGTTATCGACAGACAGGTTTTGGTTACCAGTAGAAGATCTAGTAGAGACTTTCTATTTGACACTTTTAGCATGTTTAGATCAATGGAGTATGATTGATTTTATGTGTTACATGCTCTTGGAGCATGTTTTGGTCAGTTGGTATTGACTTGGTGATCGGATGCTATCATACACTCTTGTAAACTCTTACCGACATTGGTTTAAGGTTTTATCGATAGAGCTTTTACTAAGGAATCTTGATAGGATGCATAAGTGGTGTTGGTGCAGCTTCTACATGGATTTCAGGATGCTTAAGATGTTCTTTGGATGTGCTTCAAATAGCTTGAAGACATTTCTTTAGCGTAGTGGACCTAGAATAGGTCTGGTGCCTATCTAGGTTATGGACCGGTATCATGTTAATGTGTACTCTACACGTTGTTGGGATGTTTTGGGATGTTCTATGGATTGGTTATTATTATTTTGGTCTTAAGTCGACATGGCATATCATTGTAATATGGATTTATGTAATGATCTTATTGTGATATCTTTTAGGTGGCCGACCTAATTGGTTTATGCCTTAGGGTTGGTATAAAATAATGTAAGCTCTCATTGTAGATCATGGTATGGGAATGTGGTATAAGTGTCATGGTCTTGAAATGCAATATCATATGCGAAGGAGATTTGGTCGATCATAGGTGATCGAATTGGGATGCAGGAAGAGGTCAAAGGCCTTCGGTATTGAGCTTAATCAAGACCGTAATTAGGCATGGTAGATGCTATCTCTAGTAGTTCATTACTCTAGATTGTTATCCATTTATCTTGAGGTGGTTATAACCTCTCAGTAGCCAGTGAGTCTCTTTTGCAATGAGCAGTGCGCTCTAGGCAGTGTGCCTTCCTACATGTGCAAGCCCCTCATTGTATCACATACTTTCTATAGAAGTATCATTTGACTATGGGTAGGCTTCCCACCATGGTTTTTCCCTTTCCAGGTTTTCCACATATAAATCATGGTGTTATGTGGTATGGTTACTTTGCATTGATTATCTATTTGTTAAGTTGTATTGTTTACGGTATCTGTTCCTACCAGCATCTATTTTTGTTTTACCGATACTTAATCTGGTTAAAGGTTATTAAGGGGATTAATAGATATAATCTATTAACAACTGATTCACCCCCCTCTTAGTTGTTCACCGATTATCTTAACAATTTGTATCAAAGCTTTGGTCCTGTTTTGCATAAGCCTAACTGCTTGAGGTAGATCTTATGGCAACTAATCCACTAGCAACTATTTTCAGAAGAGAAATCCCTAAGCTTGGTGGAACAAATTATAGGATATGGAAAATTTGAATGGAGACTCATCTTAGATGTCTTGGCAAGGATATTTGGGAGATCACTGAGAAAGGATACACATCTTATGATCCGGCATCTAGCAATTCTGCTCCTGCAGACTTGGATAAGAATATTGAAAATGATTGCAGAGCTAGAGAAGCCCTCTTGTGTGCACTTACTGATCAGCAGATCATGGGATTAACTGATAAATCATCATCTAAGGTTATGTGGGATAAATTGCAAACTCTAAATGAAGGTGATCCTACTATCAAAATTACTAAACTTGATGGTTACTGGGTAAGATATGAATACTTGAAGATGGAAGATAATGAAAGAATTGATGTGTTTATGGAAAGAGTAAATGAGATTGTTATGGGAATTCAATGTTGTGGAGGATCTCTTTGTGAAGATGAAATAGTTTCCAAAGTCTTGAGAGCCATTCCACCGACTTACAAGATGAAGGCAATTACAATTAATGAGTTGAGAACAATGACAAACATTGTCCTACAAGAACTAAGAAACCACTTCTGGAGTAGCTTTCTTAGTGGGAATAGCCTCCACCCACTTGGTGAATTAATATGTTGCAGTGAGAATATACATGTTGTGTGTGTGAAAAAGTGGTAATTTACAGGTTGTAAGGCACAAACACTTCAATAAATCATTGCATGCATGGTTAGATAGATATAATCAATGAATATAAAAAACCATAACAAATCGACCTATTGCCTTCTAAAAGATGCAAGTATAGACTTGATCTCAGATTTGTCTAAGCAATACTAGTGACTAGACTACACCAAGATGAAGGATTTAATCTATATGAGAACAAGATTGAGCTAAATGGATGCAATATTAAGTTATATGGATGCAAGATTAAGCTATGAATGATTAAACTAAATATGCAAAAAGCTAAGATGCCATAATCTCAAAGCACAATATTCTCAATGACTCTAGAGAAAAACCTACATAACAACAATAAATCTCTAGGGTGTCTTGAATGAGAGATGAAAGGTTGAATTTATAGAGAATCCAAAGAGAGACCAACAGTCAAGATCGATTAATGATAAGTGGATGAGATTCCTCAAGAGAAAGCACAATCCAGGTAATTTGAAATAATTGGATGCTTTGATTCAGTTTCAGAGAAGATTAGATTGACTTAATCTTGAGATAAAATCCAATTAAATCTTGATTGAATGCATTGAGATTATAAGTTTGAGTTTGCTTTGGAGATCAAAATTAGTTGATTCCAAGCACATTCCTCTTATTTGCTCAAGATTTTTATTAGAAAAAGTCTTTTCAATGCAACTAAACTTCTTTTCCTCAAGATTTGCTTTGAGTTTTATTTTTAGAGAAAATGATTTTTTCAATTTAATTGATTTTCTTATTTTTTTGAGATTTCTCAAATTATCTCAAATTTATAAAAATAAATATCTCAAGTTGATTTCTTTTCTCAATTTAATTCCTTTTTGTTTTCAAATTAATTCCTTTTTTTATTTAATGGTAAATTTATTTATTAATTAAATATGCTGTGATATTTAATTAAATAAATGATTTACTTGGAATGATTAATTAATTAAATAAAGATTTAATGAATATAGAATGATTTATTTGCCATGTGACATTGATGGTTGAGGAATTAATTAATTAATTAGGTTCTCAAGATTGATTTAATTGTCTTTGCTTAGGACCCTGGTGATGTAGTCGAGATTAGGGGCCCATGGTTTAGATGACCATTTTTAGGGTATTACACATATGACCGACACTAGATGAAGGATTTACCGGTCCAAAAAAAATCCAAACCCCACTGTTGAAAAGGTTCTTCAATTACTACGGGCTTAAGAGGTAGGTCAGCCAGTGTAGGGTTACCAATAAATTGTTGACATTGCTCACATTTGCGGACCCAACTGTATGCATCCTTGAATTATGTAGGCTAATAGTACCTTTCTCACAAAATTTTGTGAGTTGTGACTGGAGCTAAGAAATGCCCTCCACAACCTAGGTTATGGAATGATTCAACAAACCTAACTTATTGTGCCTTGTCTATGCAACGTAAGAAATTGCTATCTATACCTTTCTTATATAAACCATTGTCCCAAAGGATGAAATTTACTACTTTGATTTTCAAAGTTTATTTATCATTGCATGATAGATGTGTAAGATACTCACCATATGTCACGAAGTATGCCAAATCGGAATACCACTCATCAGTGGTACTGACAAATAGTACCCTGGGAAGTCCTTCTGAATTTCATTCATTTTTAAGTACTACTTCCTCATTAAATTTATTATCAGCAATCAATTGACATAAAACCTTTACAACATACCAAATTAGTAGGCTTGATCTCCATGTCATATTCTTGAATCTTTACAATCCAGTTTCCTCGCTTGGTCCCAAACTCTTGTTGTGTGAGAATGGACTTGACAACAGTGTCAGGAAAATAAGAAATAACATGAGAGTTAAGTATATAGAACCTAAAATATTTTACCGCTTTCACCACAACAAAGGCATGCTTCTCCATTGCAAATAATTTAAGCTCATGAGTTTTCAAAGGATAACTCATGAAATCAAAGGGTGATTCAATGCCTTCATCATTCTTCTACATCAGTATAGCTGAACAAGTGTGATCTGATGCATAACTATACATTATGAATTCTTTCATATAATCTAGACATACTAGGACTGGAGCATGAGCAATAGCCTCTTTGATTTCATTGAAATATTTATTTCCTTCAAAACTCCTTTTGTAAAGAGATTTATCTTTCATCATGTCAACAATGTTACGAGTCTCTTCAGAAAAATCCAGAGGGAACCTCCATAAGAAGTTAACAACCAAAAAAAGAATGCATGACAATTTTACTTGTAGGCAAGGAAAGACTACAAATAGCTTTAACTCTTTCGGCATCAATCTTGATACCTTATTTGGAGTGTCCAAGCAACTTACCCTCTGTAACTGAAAGATAGATTTCTTGGGATTAAGAGATATTCCATGTTGTTGGCACTTTTCCAACACTTATAACAAATTATGAAAATGATTCCGACGTTGTTTGGTGAAAATAGTCAAATCATCTAGATAGACGATAATGAACTTACCAAGAAAATCTTGAAATGCCAGGTCTATTGCACGTTGAAAAGTTGCACTTGTATTTATCAACCCCAAAGGCATTCTGCGATATGAAAAGGTGCGCCAAGGGGTTGTAAATGCAGTCTTATGCTGATCTTTCTCGAAAACTTCCACTTGATTGTATCAGAAGAAATAGTCTTACATAGACATCATTTCAAACAAGGTAATAACTTACATGATATGATCCATGATTGGCAATGGGTTGTCTTTCAAGGAAGCTTGATTCAAATCCTGGAAGTTAACACGAATCTGGATTTCTCCATTTTTCTTGCACACTGGTACAATGTTAGCTATCCAAGTAGAATGATGAATAGGAAAAATAATCCTTTCTTTTAGCATCTTTTAAATTTCATCAAGGATAGTATCTGATATCTTCAGGTTATATTGCCTATGTTTTTGCCTAAAAGGAGAAAAACCTGTCTTGAGGGGAATTTCATGAGGAAGTTCTTCAAGGTGAAAAGACTTTGTCATCATAGGAATATGCTAAAACATCAACATATTGCTGCAATAATTTCCAGACCTTTGCGGCTAGCAAGATTGAGGGCTAACCCCCTCGCGGGGGTGGGTGGATACAACAAGCCTCTATTTTTCTTCCTTAGAACAAGATTTACCAATATTAATCATTTTAGGATTGTCAGTTGTTCCCAAATTCACTTGCTCATACTCCATAGTACTGACAGTTGTCTACTGCTGCTTCTGCTTCTTGAAATAGTGGTCATGCTTGTCAAAAAGCTTTTCTAAAGAAACAAGGCCCTTAGGAATCTTATTACCCTTTAATTGTAAGAACTTCTCACCAGTTTCAATATCAACCTCTTCTACTATGTCCCTTTGGGAAGACTAACTTCCCTCAAAGTACAGATCATCAAAATTATGAGTAGTTTGCAAGAAATCAATAACATGGTGATCATAATTAAACACTTTCCAATATTCAACATTGTCTGGAACACTTGTCCTAAACACCATTTCAATTTTGTATTTAGGTCTTGAAAATTGTTTATGAGGAATCAACAAAGTAGTAGAAACTACCAAAGAATCTTCCCTATCATTAAAATTTATAGGAATAACTGATATGTCAAAGGCATCAAAAGCCTCTATTGAATCCCAAATGAGATTTCAATAGTGCTTAAGCCTATCATTTCTTGTCTGGTAGATATTTATCACTTGACAAACTACAAGTTGAGCGTCTTCTTGAGCATGCAAATTCTTAATTCCCTTCTTTTGAGCGACATTCATGCCCAAAAGCAAAACTTCATACTCAAAAGTATTATTAGTGTTATTGAACTGCAATTTGAATGAGAAAGGAAAGATTGTACCATTAGGAGACACAAAAACAATTCCTACCCCTAATCTGGTAGAAGAACAACTATCATCAAATTCCAATTTCCAAATGTCATTTGGACTACCTACACTGACAGTTTCAAAACTGAGAGGGTCTTCTTGTGGATTTGAGGAAGCAACAAATTCCACAACAATACTTTAATTATCACTTGGATTCACTTCAATAAAATCCATGTCTTCTAGTTCTAATACAACTAAGAATTCATCATCAACATATAAGAAATAATTGCCCATACTAGATGACTCAAAGAGAATCTAAGCCTATTGATCATCGAACTTCACAATTGTGTATTGCAATTCTCTTTTAGGATGCAATTTCTTTATTTCTCCTTTTACTAGGATACGAGCCTCTATCATATCCATATTTAATTCCCCACCAATGTCTCTGTTGGTGCCCAAAATCACAGATTGGAAAACCCAAAGACTTGCCAAATCCTCAAGCAGTCCAATCAACCTTGGCCAACGGACAAGGATAGTCAAAGACTAAATCCCTCTGCACTTTAGGCTCCACTAAACCTAAGCGGGTGTACCTCACACTCTCAAGCACAAAAGAGATTATTTCAAGTGGATTTAAGCCTTTTAGGAAATTACAAACTGGCAAATTGTTGTCTACAATTATGCTTTATTATGTGCTTTAAATAAATGCCCTTGGAAAGAAATGATTGTGAATGTATATTGAAAATGAGATTGCTTTCAGGACCTAAAAGACATATGCATAGATTAGTTCATATAGGATTTGGGAAGAATGTTTTTCTGTCAAGGACCTTGAATGCATACAGATCAAAACCTTGAAAAATCAATAATAGACCAGTGCCTCTATCCAAGGATATATGTGACACTTTGTGGACAGAATATCTTATCAACTCAAGAGACAATTTCTCATCAACTATGAAGGTTTAGTATGTGTTACACAAATAATAAGAACTCAAACTTTCACTTAATGCAACACCATGTGATTCACATCATAGCAAATTTATACACAGATTTATTAAGAGGACAAAGACAATCATCAACACAAAAGTGTGCACAATATTTGGAAAAGAAACATCAAACCTTGTATATTAACCTTCAAGAAATGATTTCTTACATAAGCTGTACTTGCAAATACTCCATGACAAATTTCTTGCACAAAATGGTACTTCTTCTTCTTACAGACTTCCCTAGTACAAATGACTTTCAGTCCTTACAACAGCATGATGTTTAATAGAAAATCTCCCTCCCCTCTATAGAATCGACTCCCTTTAAATATATGAATCAAAAGGCACATATGAAAGGACACACCCTTTCATACATAGGAGGGAGTTACAGACACTTGCATTCCCAAAGGACACACCCTTTGGTTAGAAAAAAATTTACAAATGAATCCCTAAAATACAACACTAAGACATTAATAATGCAGATTTAATATTTTGTTTCCGCTTGAGTTCCTAATTTCCAAGCTTTGATAAAAGTTTCCTGCACATAAATTAAACCAATCAGGTTCCTCAAATGGAAATTAAATCATGATTTTCCTTTGGTTAAGTTTTGCATTAAAAATTAGATCTTTTCAAATACATAAATAATAATTCTCCTTAATCAAAGTTTTTACAACTTTTCTGGAAAATACTTCTACAAAAATTCACACTTTGATTCTGCATAAAAAATTAACCCTAATACACATGTTGCACTTTATTCACTTAGGATGAAAATATCATCCAATTGACTAATCCAATATTATTCATGAATACTATTGAATATATTTCATCCATTGAGGAAGTATTTCCAAGATAATGATTTAATGTATTTTTCACAAATAATAAAATCATTACATCTTCTAGTATTATATTAATTTATTAAAGTAAGAAATACTTCCTGTCCCATGGAAGAAATAATATGTTTTCTCTGCACATGAAATGACACTATTTAGATATTGCAATAAATCAAACATTTATCCTTCTAGGGCTAAAATAATATCTTTAATAACATTAGAAATATTTTGCGAGATCAAATTTGACCTAAAAGGAAATATACCATATATACTTAGGGAAAAAATAACTCAAAATACTGTGCCATATAGTCACAAGATTTACCAAAATAAAAAATTCAAAAAGAATAATATTCCCTAAGAATAATAATGTTGTATTAATAACATTTTGGGAATACATTACACTTGAATTAAAACTTTTCAAAACCAAAAAAAAAATTACTTAATGACCCGCTTTGGAAAAATTTAAAAAACTTTACCCTAAAGAGATATATAATCTTTACACATAATTAGAGTAAAAATATTTCCTAAAAATATGATATAATAAGGCTCCAAATGTAAATGAAATCTCCTTGAATAAATATTCCAATGAGAGTGATTTACTTTCACTTGAATAATTTCCAAAGTAAAAAGAAATTTGCTATAATAACCTCTTTTGGTAAGGAAATTTAACTTTTGGAAAACTAATAATCATTAGTAATTGAAATAATAACATTTCCCTATAATAATACTTTTAAGAATAATAAGAGATTATTATTTTGAAATAAGGAAGTATCAAGAATCATGTTTAATCTTTTGAGTAAGAAATACTCCCTCCTAATGTTTGCCCAAGAAACAAATATAATTTTCTACACACAAAATACCATAATGAGATATTGCAATAAACTCAATACTTTTCCTTTGATATGGTTGTCTCGAAATATAATGCCATTAGAAATATTTCATAAAAATTAATTTGCCCTAAAAGGAAATTAACTTTACATGACACAACCATTAGGGCAAAATATCTAATGAGACTTTCCTTAAATTACAATAATCAAAGATTAAAGAAAATAAATCTATAAAAGTCACTTCATACATTATTTTAACAATTTCAAAATGTAAATATATTATATAAAAAACACATGAGATTATTTACTTTCAAGAAATATTAAATTTAAAGGTAAAATGTTAATTAATAACCTCTTAAAATCAATTTTACCTTTTAAAAATAAATCAAAAGCAAAAATTAAAATACATTACCTCTTTGCAAATAAAAACTAAAATTCAATACCTTCATGCTTTGTCCATCGGGGTAGCTTGCTCTATTAGGGTAACACTTTTTTAGTTACCCCGATGCCCGATGGGTTTCACCCACCAGGTCCCACTTTGTGCAAATGCCACTTTTACCTATAAAGTTTTCTAAAATAAAAATGGTTTACCTTTTGGAAAAAACTTTTATTCCTTTTGGCAATACATGAAATCTTTTATTTAAAAGATTTACAAAATAGGCTCTCCATAGAACTTGATATATATTTTGTAAAAGCATTCATATTTTACCCTCTTGAAAATAAACTTTTATTTACTTTTATAGTAACCCTTCATATAACACATCAATGCCAATTAAAATTTGTGTTAATAGAAAAAATCATTTGAAATCTTATAACACAAATAAATGAATATGTTATAACAATATCTAAATTAATATATCAAAATTAATAATTTTATGCAGGAAAAATTAAAATAAGATGTGAATAAAATGACTCTCATATGACATGAACACATATGGTTCCAAAATTCTACATTAGGTTGAATAAATCATAATCATTTCAAGGAAATGGTTGGCTTAGTGTAATGATCCTACAAGAAAGAGAACCGTTAATATCCAAATGCCATTATTTAAAGAAATTCAAAATGATACATAATAGACTTATTTAAATTTACACTAAATGCAAAGAAATCAATAACTTGACATAATTACACTCAAATGAAATGAATTTTGGCTCAGAAGTGCATACCTAAAAAATTCAAGTTTTGAATACATATACATACCTGGAAATCGATCTCTTAACATGTTCATAGGTTTTCAGGAGCTGGTCATAGGTAGTGCAAACAATTGCATTGAGAAATCCTCTTTTTGGCATGAATCTATAACTCTAAAAAAAATCAAATTTTAGGGTTCCAACAGTCTCTACAAAAATTCCTTCTTAGAAGAATACCATATGAAGCTGGTACATTAGCTACCAACACTATCATTTTAATATTCTTCTCCAGAAAGGCAGCAAATGGGAATTGTGCATCTTTTATTTGGCCTATCAACGATACTTTCTTATTGTCCATAGACCTACCAAAAGTCTTAGTCAAAGTGAGACCAAGATAATTTGTAACCTTTGCAAGCATCACATTATCTCACACACCAAAGTCTATAACACAATTGCTTAACTTGTGACCATTGATTAATAATAAGATATAAAATGGTTCAATTTTCTCCAAAAGAGAAAGAGAAGTCACCAAGTTATTATAAGAAACATTGGATTTCCATGGAAGATTTAGCATATTGTCCTTTTCCTTAACAAACTTTACTAGTCGGTCAAATTGATCTGAATCAGACCTTAATACTCCACTTCAGACATTTGAACTCTTGTCTTATTGGTATGGTCTATTTGTTAATGTGAGGATCTAGTTATTACTAAGAGGGGGGATGAATCAATGATAACAATAAACTGAAATCTTTTATCAATCTGAAAATACTTCTGAAAAACATTTCATAACCAATACCGGTGCCTACTCAATCAATCACTTAAAGCATATTTACCAAATTACTCATTCATGTGTTCATCAACATCTAAGCAATGTAATGATATCAAATCCACACATAAACAAAACAACCACTATATGAACATTCATATTTTTCATGTGGAAACCCAAATGGGAAAAGCCACGGTGGAAATTGGTACCCACAAAATTTGCACTCTTTCGGAATGCACCCTGTTAAAGGCCTAGACTGGTTAGGAGCTTTATAATAACGCCCAGTTAAGAGAAGACCTTGTTAGGAGTCATCCAGTGAGGGGATTTTAACCTCAGCTCTGTTAGGAGAACTAACCTATTAGGAGGAACCTTTCTAAAGGATTGAAACCCAAATTAATGAGCCACTTGGTGAAGGGATTTACAATATTGGGCCTGTTAGGACCTACCCGGCTAAGGGATTTTAATACTGTTGCAACTGTTAGGAAACAACAGGAAAATGATATAATCAATGCACTCTTTACTTTCTAGTATAGATCCATTTCAGCTCTAATATTCTTCACACATGCAAACATCTCGATCTGGTTCAACACACTCTCCTTCTCTAATCCCTAACACAAAATCTCTTCTCAAACTTGACCTAAATACACTTTTCAACTAGGTCAGTTACATAACCCTAACCAAATTCAAAATACATTGAATTTACATCATAGATCATATCATATCATTACAAATAATTATAGATCATCATACTGTACATTACAACCAATTTCAAGACAATTACAGTTGTTGAATGATCATAACACATCACTGCACATCGATCTGATAAGCTGTCAAACCCTTATCACATTTTGTTAAGCACTTCATTGTTTCCCAAGAAATTAGCTCCTTGATCATGCTCAAACAACATCTTATCACTTCACATGGATTCTGACACATCACCACTAAGATAAGATCATAAAAAGATCCACCGCCAAACCATAAAACATCACTAGTTAAAGATCTTGACACCAGTTCTCAAACCCTGCACTAAATATACAATAATCAATTACAAACATGACTTCTATTTCTCCAAACATAATGTGGTACCTATCATAGACTAATTATAATATCATAAGCATGCATTCCAACTTGCAACACCTAACTCTACACAGATCTCTACCACAACCATCTCCTTCATTGCTAAGTTGATTGTTTCTGCTTATCGGTTCACTGTCAACTTAGCAATCATTCCATTATCGGTTAGTCTTAGATAACTTAGATAACTTAGATTATATACCAAACAAAAACAAACATGGTTTCCATCAATGACAACCCAAATAACCGATCATAAAGTATCATATCACAATTATATCATCACCAATAGTCCATCAATATATCATCACTAACAGTCCGTCAATATCCTCATATCAACATCATCCTTTACCGATACATCATCCTCTCTATTAGTTATGCCAATATGCCAACATTGTCTCCCTTTGGCATTGATTGCAACACTAAAAGAATGCAACACCAAAATAATCAACTGATGACAAATACCAGGAACTCATCATGCCATGTTGTACGGATCTATTTCACTCGATCTAATCCTCATTTGCATTACTTCTCCCTGTCATTGTTCTTCTCCCCCTTTGACAACAATGCCAAAGGTGTAAAGGCATCTTCTGTCTTCATTTCTTCTACTTCATCTCTGCTACTGTCATTGAGGAGTAGCCCTCTTTTCATCAATCAATAGTGAAATGTGTTCAAGAAGTCCATTGGATTGATGCATCACTAGCATCATAGTTGATCTTGTGTAGGGGTATAACCCCTAACTCACCTCTAAGATATTTAAAGGTAGACTTAGTCAATGGTTTGGTGAATATATCTGCCAATTGCTCCTTACTTGGCACATGCTCCAATCTCACTTTCTTTTCCTGCACTCTTTCTCTTAGAAAGTGATACTTCAATTCAATATGTTTAGTCCTAGCATGCAATAATGGGTTCTTATAAATGTTTATAGCACTTGTGTTATCATAATTTATTACCACTAGTTCTGTCGTTGTCTCCTTGAATCCTTCCAAGAAATGTCTCATCCATATTACTTGTGTACAATTCATGGATGTAGCCACATACTCTACTTCTGTTATAGACTGAGAATTACAAGTCTGTTTCTTACTAGTCCAAGATACCAATCTTCCTCCTAGAAAGAATGCACCATCGCTTGTGCTCTTCTAATCATCCACATTTCCTGCCCAATTAGCATCAGTGAATACCTGCAAAGAAAAATTCTCTTTGTATGGATATCATAATCCATAGTCAGTTGTCCCTTTAAGATATCAGAATATTCTCTTCACTATTGTCATATGTGTCTCCTTAGGGATCTTCTAAAATCTTGCTACTAAACCAACTACATGGGCAATATCCGATCTACTATGAACAAAATAATGAAGTTTCCCAATTATAGATTTGTATTCCTTCTCATCCACTGAGGTTGAATCATCTTCTTTTGACAATCTACAACCTGTAACCATAGGTGTTCCAACCGGTTTATAGTCTTCCATTCCAAAGGTCTTTAACACTTCCTTCACATACTTACATTGTTTGATAAAAATTCCACCTTCCAATTGTTAGACCTGCAAACCAATGAAAAAAATTATCTCACCTATCAGAGACATCTCAAACTCTTCATTCATCTCATCTACAAAATTCATACACATATCATCATTTCCTCCAAATATGATGTCATCAACAAATACTTCTACAATCAACATCTTGTCTTCTTCAGCCTTCAAATAAATATTGTTGTTCTCACTAGTTCTCTAAATTCCTATCTTTATTAGATGTGCATGAAGTCTTTTAAACCATTCCCTTGGTGCTTGCTTTAATCCATATAATGTTTTATGCAGTTTGCATACCATAACCTTATCTTCTGACAATGAAAACCCATCTAGTTGTTCAATATACACCTCTTCTTCAAGAATACCATTCATAAATATTGACTTTACATCCATTTGGTAAACTTTCAAACCTTTAAAAGCTACAAATGCCAGCAGCATTATAACTCCTTCAAGCCTAGTAACCAGTGCAAAGGTCTCTCCATAATCTTCACCTTCTTCTTCCGCATACCCTTTGCAAACTAGTCTTGCCTAGTTTCTAACAACTTCTCCTTCTTCATTCAGCTTGTTTCTAAACAACCACTTTGTACCAATCACATTTTTATCATTGGTTCTAGGAACAAGTGACCAAGTGTTGTTTTTCCAAATCTGATCAACCTCTTCATTCACTTCCTTTATCCAATCATCATCTTTAAGAGCTTCTCTCATTGTCTTCGGTTCAACTATGGAAATAAGACGAGATTTCTCTGATTTTTCTTCTAGTCTACACTCCAACATTCATGTCACCTATTATCTAGTCTTATGAGTGATTTAACCTTATCTACCTAGGTATAACCTGTTCCGATGCATTAACCTCTCCTTTTTCTTCATCTTCTTCATCTTCTACCAGTTGAGCATCTCCCTCTGCACTATTCTTCTCAACATATTTCTTCACTTTCGGTTCAATAATCATAAGTTTTTGTTCATCATCTACTGGATCAGATTTGTTTGGTATCATCAGGTTTATCAAAGAACTCATCAACTTTTACATTCACACTCTCCACAATCTTCTTTGTCCTTTTGTTAAAACACTTGAAATATTTTATCATAGTATAGTAGCCAAGGAATATTCCTTCATCACTTTTTGGGTCAAATTTACCAATATATGCATCTCTTTTTATAAAACACCTACTTCTAAAGACTTTTAAATAACTAATATTAGGAGTTTTACCATACCATAACTCATAGGGTGTCTTGCTATTACCTTTCTTCACTAGTACCCGGTTCAATGTGTATACTACAGTGTTGACTACTTCTCTCCAAAATATCTTAGGTACATCTCCCTATATCAGCATAGTCCTTGTTGCTTTCTCCTTTCTACAATTCCATTCTATTGTGGTGTACTTGGAGCAAATAATTACCTCTTCATTTCAGTTTCATCACAATATCTCACAAACTCATCTGATGTAAACTCTCCACCCCGGTCAAATCTCAAGCACTTAATATTCTTACTGGTTAACTTTTCTACTAAGGCATTGAATGCCTTGAACCTGCTTATCACCACCATAGATTAATTATAACTTCTCCCAAACTTCAAAAGTAGTTTCTAAACCATAGACATCAATATTGATTATCAAAAAGTGTACTTACAATGGCTTCCAATGCTTGAATGCTTTCCTGCTTCTCCTTAAGTTGATATGTTGTTAGAGGACCAGTAGGAGGTACATACTTAGTAATAACATGCTGCCAGAACTGAGCACCCATACCTTTGATGTAAATCTTTATTCTATCACTCCATATTCTGTAGTTTTCTTTAGTGAATTTGGGACCCTCCTTCATCATCTTCAGATCTTTACCTCAAGTGGGTAAGCTTCTCCACAAAGAGGACCTAACGCTCTGATACCAATTGTTATTTTGAGGATCTGGTTATTATTGAGAGGGAGGGGTGAATCAGTGATAACAATAAACTAAAATATTTAATCAATCTGAAAATACTTCTCAAAAATAGTTCATAACCAATACCAGTACCAACTCAATCAATCACTTAAAGCAGATTTACCAAACTACTCATTCATGTGTTCATCAACATTTAATCAATGTAATGATATCAAATCCACACATAAACAAATCAACCACCATATGAAAACTAATATTTTTCATGTGGAAACCCAAATGGGAAAACCACGGTGGGAATCGGTACCCACAAAATTTGCACTCTTTTGGAATGCGTCCTATTAAAGGCCTAGCCCGGTTAGGAGATTTACAATAATGCCCAGTTCAGAGCAGACCCTATTAGGAGTCACTTGATGAAGGTATTTTAACCTCATCTCTTTTAAGAGTTCTACCCTATTAGGAGTAACCTTGCTAAAGGATTTAAACCCAAAGTAATGAGCCACTCAGTGAAGGGATTTACAATATCAGGCCTATTAGGACCTACCCGGTTAAGGGATTTTAATACTATCACAATTGTTAGGAAATAACAGGTAAATGGTCTTATCAATGCACTCTCTTCTTGCTAGTATGGATCCATTTTAGCTCCAATATGCTTCACACATGCAGACATCTCATTCTGATTCGACACACTCTCCTTCTTTGATCACCGACACAAAATCTCTTCTCAAACTTGACCTAAATTCACTTTTTAACTAGGTCAGTTACATAACCTGAACCAAATTCAAAAATCATTGAATTTACATCATAGCTCATATGAGATCATTACAGATCATTACAACAAATGTCAAGATAATTACAGTCATTGAACGATCATAACACATCACCACACATCGATCTGATAAGCTATCAAACCCTTATCACATTCTGCTAAGCACTTCATTATTTCCCAAGAAATTCTCTCCTTGATCATGCTCAAACAACATCTTATCACTTCACACAAATTATGACACATCACCACTAAGATAAGATCATGAAAAGATCCACCGCCAAACAATAAAACATCATCGGTTAAAGATCTTGACACCGGTTCTCAAACCCTACATTAAATATACAATAGTAAATTGCAAACATGACTTTGGTTTCTCCAAACATGATATGGTACCTGTCATAGACTCATTATAATGTCATAAGAATACATTCCAAACTACAACACCTAACTCAACATGAATCTCTACCACAACTATCTCCTTCATTGTTAAGCAGATTGCTGATCAAAATTTCCAAATTCTTAAATCTTCAGTGGACAATATAAATATCTTTATCAACAGGTACAAGAAAAATGCAGAGAAGGAAAGTGATAAAGAGCAAGTGAACAAGAAGGGTCATGAAAGGAGGACCAGAGCCAACACAAAGAATAAGGTCGACATCAAAGGTCGTGAGCTGGAGGATATGAAGACCTCGACAAACAACATGAAACAAATGGTTGTTCATGCTAAGGAGATCTTGAATAGTATTTAGTTCCAGTTGATGTCCTTGGTTCTGTCTCTTTGTTGTCTTTTGCTTTCCTATTGCTATCTATTCTGAGTTTTATGTAATTATGTAATGATGTTTTAAGTTGTGCCCATCCGGTGGGTTCATTTTGACTTTTTGAAGTGATCAGGCACTTTTTTATGCTTTTCTGTTCTCTGGGCTTGTAAAAGGTTCGGGTACCGTTCAAATACCTATTTTTACTTAATCAAAACTATCTCCTTCATTGTTCCTTCTTACCAGTTTACTGTCAACTTAGCAATCATTCCATTACCGGTTAGGCTTAGATAACTTAGATAACTTAAATGATATACCAAACATAAACAAACATGGTTTCCATCAATGACAACACAAATAACTAATCATAAAGTATTATATCACAATTATATCATCACCAACAGTCCATCAATGTATCATCACTAATAATCCATCAATATCCTCACATCAACATCATCCTTTACCTTTACATCACCGTCTCTATCAGTTATGTCAATATGCCGACACTATTATATAAAATGCTTGATAAGAATTCATTAAGGATTGAGAAAAAATCTCACTTGGAGAATTCAAAGTACTTAGTGTGTTGGTCTTCGGTGCAGATGCTGAAGAATTTGTAGAAGTTGAAGGAACACTTATATGTTTTTTATTTGCATTATTTTTTAGAGGATTTTTTTTGTCCGATAAGCATTGAGAATATTTTACCTATGTAGAATCATCACTTTTCACACTTGCCTGCACTTGATTTGCTTGATTCTGCGAACGAGTGAAAACAACAAAGACATCTTCATCATGTCCTTCTTCCTACACATGGTCCTCTTCATATTGCATGTATCAAATGCTAGAGTCACCAACCTACTCTACCTCATCATCCTATAGAAAATTGGCATTCTCTTCATCAAATGGAGGAAGATCATTTTGTTCTTCCTCATAGTAACCGGTGGTTGAATTTTGAGGCAATGCTTCCAATGCAAGCCTCTCTAGAGGTGGAAGCAACTTGTTTTGATTACGAGCAGCATAATTGGAAGCATTATTCGAGAATATCCTTCTTGGAACATCACAATATGGTGCATTTCCTTTTGTAGAGATTTGTGCAATGATAAGATCCTTCCTTATCTTATTGGAAATGATAAGATCATCTTCAAATTTTGTGGCTAACCATTGGGTGGTAGCTAAATCTACAAGAGCATTTCTATTAATAAAGAAAACTCACCTTTGGCAATTTTGCATTTATAAAGAAACATTTTAAGTTTCTAGCAGTAGGTTGTGAAGCAGTCAGAATGCGGTTGTGCAGCTTGTTGAATTTAGCCACAAATTATTGCATGGACTCTTGTGGTTCCTTCTTCATTTGATTTAATTATGTGTAAAGCAGAAAATCGTGATCGAACCCTAGTTGTTCTCCCCTCTTCCAACTCCGAGGAGAGAGAAGGGAGGTTCGCTAGGATTCGATGGTTTTCACTTAGGGGAGAGACTTTACATTCAAAAGAGGGGTTGAAACTCATAAGATCCAATCCCACACAATGCAAGATTGGATGCTAAATGAGTTTCAAGGGTTAAGACAGCAAGGCTACCCTCTTTTGTAAAGAATATTGATAAAGGAATTGAGCTAGGAATGCATAGAAAGTGACAAAGATTTGCTTATAAACTGAGTTCGGATTATAGGATGAAGCTGCGGACCTGGAATTAGCAGTAAAATGTCGATACGGCGCTGTCCTGCAAATTTGAGCAAAAGTTGTCAGGACGATGGCGCCCGGCGCCACGGTCCTCCGAAAAATCTGCAAAACGAAGGGGGATCTGTTCGTCTCTGCACAAGGATTCCAGATCTTCAATTTCAGCCACGTACCTGCAACCTACACACAGAAAAGTGAAGACGATTAGGGGGTTAGGGATTAGGGGTTTGCCTTTAGGTCAAACCCCGGTTTTGGAATTAACCAAGAAATGAGCAAGTGCTGTAAATGTAAATGACTGTAATGTAAAACAAGTACTAATACCTTGTTCTAAGGATGTTTGTATCCTTATGTGTGAAGGTTTAGATGTTGTTGTTTGTTGTAGTATGTTGTATGTAGTATGTAGTAAGTGATCTCCTCTTCAATGGTTGAATCCTTGTCTTGAATGCAACACTTAGCCTTGAATGGAGACTTGAAATGATCAATTGCTTGAAGGAATGCTTGAATGCTTGAATGCTTGAGTATAGTTTCCACGCTTTTTCCGTCATGTATCTGTTATATCCAAATGAGAGAGAAAAATGTAGTTTATATACTTGTCAATTAGGGCTGATAGACTGATTTTCCCGACCTTAGGCTGACCAGGAAATGTAATTTCCAAATTGCAAACAAAAAGACCCGAGACCCCTTAGGAGACCGGGCCCAAAATAGGACCCAGGGACCAGGGCGTTGGGCGCCATGGTCCTGGGGACCAGGGCACTAGGCGCCATGGTCCTAGGGACCAGGGCGCTGGGCGCCCTGGTCCTGAGGGACCAGGGCGCTGGGCGCTCTGGTCCCACCTCCTGGGATAGCAGGGTGCAAGGAGTTCATGCCAGGGTACTTGAAAAATGCAGTTTTTGGTGTCGTGAGCAAGTTTCGGGGTCTCCATTCAGGTTGTGTGTTGCGTCGCCATCATGAAGACCGAAATGCAATCGAAATTGCAAGTGTCGCAATTTTAGGACGCTACATTTAGCCCCCACTTTAGCGGGAGTATGTATGCTCATACTTCCGGTAAAGTACAAGGAAACAACATTGAAAGACTTTCACCACGTCAAGGAGGCAAGATACACCAAGCCCCCAGTGGACTAAGGATCTTATGACTTCGATTGACAAAGTAAAAGGGAAGATCACGAGGGAGAACCATGACTATCAGTAGTAAGGTTCCCTCACTATGAGTCATGCAAGAAAGATATCAAAAATTTTCAAGGCAAAGCTAAATTTGCCAAGAAATTCTCAAGTATCTTGAAAAGATATGAACAGGATGTATGCCCCCCTACGTTAAAGCGATCGCACACACCTCACCGGGGGTGATTGCTTTAAGGTAGTGATACATATAAGAATGAGAAAGGAAAGGAGCACGTTATCGCAAGGATTTAGCCCCCAAGTGTGAGATAAGCCCAAGGATAATAGACACAAAACACAAAGCACAAGGTGACTTTGCTTTCCTCGGGGTCAGGATGCTGTATGATAAGTCATGTATATATATATCATATGTATGTATGCATAATTGTTCTTCATTCCCCAATCAAGGAAGGTCACCTTGAAGAAGGGAACACATGTGTCTTTTGAGTCAACATGAGAGAGACCAAAAGAGATCTCAATGCTTTGCATCGTCCTCAAGTAGACAACACTAAGGACAACAAAATAGAAGAATGAGATTTAACATATAGAAGAAGTAACACAAGAGAGGAGGAGAGAATCTGCTATGCTAATGTAACTAGTCTAGCACGTCATCTACCCCCCGATCTTGTTGATCAATGTTTCGGGAAGGCAGGGAACACGCTAGAGGAGGAACATTCAACACAGCAGATGGAGCTATCACAAGATCCAAACAAGGGCTATGTTCATGTTCCGAGCCACGTTGTTCTTGTCTAGGAGCTAGGATAAGTGCTTTAGAAAATTCATTAGATAAATGGTTATCAATATCAACAAGTTCATATTCACTATCAGAAGCAAGAGAAGTAAAATTTTCATCATGAATAACATTTTCATCTATATCATCATCAAGATTTATAAAAATAGGATCTTTAACTCACACAGGATCAAGACCATCATGCATCTTATGTTTAGGAGATTTTGGCTCAATTTCCGGCTAAGGAGAAAATGGAATAATGCTTGTTGAAGGTGTTTTTGGAGATGGCAAAGTTTGAGAAGCAGCTGCTTGAGCTCTAAGACGACGCTTTCATCCATGTTCGCATGCAGAATGATTTCGTCTAGTCTTAGTAGGAAGTGAAGAAGATTGAGGAGGAGGAATGTTCTCATCCTTATCACTTGGGTGTTTAGGTTGTGGTCTCTTAGGCTGGATAATAGGAGAAGAAGAAGGTCTCTTCTCTCTATAAAAGGAAGGAGGAGGAATTGCTCCATATAAGGGAGGAATTTTTGGTTTAGGAAGGAGACCAAGTCCATCATGACGAGGAGGTATAGGTCTACTTTTAGGAAGTTTATTAGATATAGACATAGTCACATCCATAGGGATGGGTTGGGAATCTTCTTGAGGAAAGACATTAGTTTTATCTTTCAAAGGAAGAACTTCCTTCTCAAGAATGATAGGAATGTCAAGTTTAGGTGTTCTAGGTTCACTTAGAGATAGGATCATGTCTTTTTTCCACTTTTGATAAGATTTGAAAAGATGATCACTTCGCGGAGGAAGAGATTGGAATTGTTTAGGCCAAAAGTAATCAATAGGAACACTAGAGGTTCTTTCAGCTGGTTTAAAGAGACTATGATTGACAGTAACAACTTCACCATTATGGGGAAATTTCAAACACTTATGAATAGGAGAAGCAATAGCTTTCATGGAAGATAGCCAAGAATAGCCAAGCTTCACACGAAATTGTTCGGATGAAGGAATAATAGCAAAGTTTACATCAAGGGATTTGTTATGGACCTCAATAGGCAATGTAATAGAACCAATTGCAGGAGAAGAAAATGCATCAAATAGTTTCACAATCACATCTGTTTTGTCATATATCACTTGATTCAATTGCAAAGTAAAAAGAAATTCTTCAGTAATAACATTAACCATGCACGAAGGATCAATAAGCACTCCACGGCAAGGTGTATTCTTGACTTTTGCAACTATGTATAAAGGACCATCAGGTGCCCTAATGGTTTCACTCGAATCAAATGTAATGGAAGGTTCTTTAGGGTTTTCTTGCTCCTCTACAAAGTTAATCACATTCGGAGCCATAGACACAAGACCAGCAGATGAGAGAGAGGAATCATTAGCCTCAATCGCATTAGAGGTATGAGAAGGTAATGGATCAGTGAAAATCTAAAGATTTTGATTAGGAGGAGCTACAGATGTATTGCCTTTATCATTCACTCCAGAAACAAAAATAGTATTATTATCAATCAAATCTTGAATTTTACCCTTTAAAGAAAAACATTTTTCAGTATCATGCCCAGGCTGACGATGAAATTGACAAAAGGCTTTGTTATCAAAATAAGGTGAAGTAATCTTTGTAGGATCAATTTGCCTTATAGGAGGAAGAGTAAGCACATTTTGTTCCAATAACTTATTCATAATACTATGCAATGATTCATTCAAAGGAGTATACTTTCTTTCTTTCTTGAAAAATTTAGAAATAGGAGGCACACCTGGTGCTGCATTCACATTGTTGTTGATGATGTTTTCATTGAATTTGATGGAATCTCTGTTTAGTTTAAACTTCCCAAATGGTTGTTGACTGCTATCACCCTTATCACTCGGAGCCATAGGATGTGATTTTTCCATTTGACTCACAGTCAGTTGATAATTGTGAAGAGTCGCACACAACTATTGGAAAGAAGTAAACTCAGAAAACAGAAGTTTGTCTCGAATGTCTTTTTGTAAATTAGAAATAAAGATTCTTTGAATATCATTGTCAGGCACTGGAAAAGAAATTTGAACATACAAATTCTTATATCTACCAATGAAATCAGTCACTTTTTCTTTAACACCTTGTTTACAATGCATTAAATCAATCAAAGTAACTTTAGGACTTATATTGTTTTGAAATTATTGAATGAAAGCATTTGCAAGTTGTTCGAAAGAAGTAATAGAATAGGAAGGCAATGAGCAATACCATTGTAGGGCTTTGTCTCTTAATGTTCTAGTGAATAGTTTTGCAAGCAACCTTTGGTCATAAGCAAAATCAGTACAGATTGTTTGAAAGGTCTTAACATGTGTTAGAGGATCACCCTTACCATTATAAAGTTCCAAATGCAGAATTTCAACATGTTTAGGAGGAATAGCTCGAACAATGTCAAGAAAAAGTGGGCTTGCAACATCAAATGTGGGCACACTAAACTTAGATTGGTTCATGGAAGCAATTTGTTGCTGTAAAGAAGAGACAGTTTGTGCAAGATTGTTAATGGTCGCTTCAGTCGAAGAGTTCATATTAGATGTGTTAGATTGAGATGGAGGTGTTATGTTATTGAAAGAAGGTAGAGAGTAAGGTGGTGGGACCCTATGATAGTTAGTCATAGGAGATGATTGAACAGGAGGAACACTACAAGGAGGAATGCAATGGTTAAATGAATTGCCCCCTTGCATCATGTTCATTTGCAAAGATGTAATAGGAACACTCATTGAAGAAATGAATGAAGAAGTCGGATTGAATGAAGGAAGAGGGTTAATTGAAAAGGAAGGATTGCCCCCATGACTAGTGATCACAGGAGGAATGTCTTGTATAGAAGTAGCCATTATGTTTGATGTAAAGGCAGGTATGCTAGCAATAGAAGTCATCAAAGGAATAGAATGATTGACTTGAGTAGGAGGTTGTGTATAACCTAAAGTTTTGGCACAACTCTTCATAGGCATCACATTTGAATCCACAATGTGTGCAATACCACGCAAAATATCAATTCCATTCTTATCACTTTGAAGCATATGTTTAAAACCCTCAATTAAAGGAAGAGCTTGACTATCGGGATACTCATGAGACATCCATTGGTGAAAATCGTGAAATTGGTTATCTAATTTCAAAATTTGTTCTTCAAAAACCTCATGGAGAGCTTCTTCATCATTAGGAGGATTAGAGGAATTACCCATGTCCTCATTAAAAAGGCTATTCAAATTAGGTTCCATCTCCTCGGTAATTAAACCTCGGAAAGACTTAATTCTATGGCTTCGTCTAACGGGAATAGTGTAAGTAGGGCTTATTGTTGTAAAACTCATGCACTAGAAAGAGAGAGAAGATTTTGATTTTAGAATTAGCAATTTTCAGTAAAATCAGCCAATCTTCTGGATTTAAGCTGTTAAATGCAATCACGACAGTCTCCCGAAATTTCGGAAAAAATGTCCGGGACCATGGCGCTCGGAGTGCAACACGGTCCTTGCAACTTTTTTCGAAATTTGCAAGGATGAAAGGTATGATGATTTTAAAGCTAATCTGAAAAAATTGAGTGATTTTACGATCTGTAGGTAGGCCAAATTAAAGTTGCAATCTCAAAATTGAACCCTACCCAGATTGTCGAAAAATGCAAAATTTGAATTTTGAAAAAGAGAGGGAAACTGAAATTTTGAATTTTATGATTTTAGAGGGAATGCCAAAAGCAATGCAAGTTTTGAAATTCAAAAGTTGACTCAATTTCACGCAAAATTCAATTTTGAAAGCGGAAATCAAAGTTGTTGTAATTAAGCACTTAATTTCAAAAGTCACAAAATGCAAGAATTTGAATAAAGCACTGAAATTTTTAATGAATGTTAACACACTTTTCAGATTTAGGACAGTAAGAACACAATTTTGACACAAAATTTCAGTTTCAATGATTTTTGAATGTTTAAAAGCCTTAATCCAAGCAATCACAAGACCAACTTTGACTGTAATTTTGAAGGTGTTAAAATTGATAAAATCAGCCAAAATTCTGGATTTTAGCAGGAAAATACAGTAAGATCTTGCTCCCGAAATTTCGAAAAAAATGTCGGGGACGATGGCGCTCGGCGCCACGGTCCTTGCAACTTTTTTCCAAATTTTCAGGGATGAAAGATATTGTGATTTTATTGCGGAATCCAAAGTTACAGCTGATTTGGAGATGTTTTGATCAGTGAAATTATCAGTCAAAGGTTGAATCAAGAAGGTTTCAAAAATTAGGGTTTTGACACTTAACCACTTAATTTTCAAAATTAAAACACAAATATGAATTGATAATTTGTAATAGAAGGGCAAATCTGAAACAAGCATCAACATTTAGACATTTCACAAGCTTAATTACTAAAAAGAAAATTTTAGGGTTTTTATGCAATCACCTCTAAAATTTTGCAAAAGATCAAACATGGAAATGTAATCAATTTTTTTTTAGATCTAAGCATGAAAAATCAGAAAGGATGTTCACGTCGGGTTCACCAAAATGTAAAGTGGAAAATCATGATCGAACCCTAGTTGTTCTCCCCTCTTCCAACTCCGAGGAGAGAGAAGGGAGGTTCGCTAGGATTCGATGGTTTTCACTTAGGGGAGAGACTTTACATTCAAAAGAGGGGTTGAAACTCATAAGATCCAATCCCACACAATGCAAGATTGGATGCTAAATGAGTTTCAAGGGTTAAGACAGCGAGGCTACCCTCTTTTGTAAAGAATATTGATAAAGGAATTGAGCTAGGAATGCATAGAAAGTGACAAAGATTTGCTTATAAACTGAGTTCGTATTATAGGATGAAGCTGCGGACCTGGAATTAGCAGTAAAATGTCGATACGGCACTGTCCTGCAAATTTGAGCAAAAGTTGTCAGGACGATGGCGCCCAGTGCCACGGTCCTCCGAAAAATCCGTGAAACGAAGGGGGATCTGTTCGTCTCTGCACAAGGATTCCAGATCTTCGATTTCAGCCGCGTACCTGCAACCTACACACAGAAAAGCGAAGACGATTGGGGGGTTAGGGATTAGGGGTTTGCCTTTAGGTCAAACCCCGGTTTTGGAATTAACCAAGAAATGAGCAAGTGCTGTAAATGTAAATGACTGTAATGTAAAACAAGTACTAATACCTTGTTCTAAGGATGTTTGTATCCTTATGTGCGAAGGTTTAGATGTTGTTGTTTGTTGTAGTATGTTGTATGTAGTATGTAGTAAGTGATCTCCTCTTCAATGGTTGAATCCTTGTCTTGAATGCAACACTTAGCCTTGAATGGAGACTTGAAATGATCAATTGCTTGAAGGAATGCTTGAATGCTTGAATGCTTGAGTATAGTTTCCACACTTTTTCCATCATGTATCTGTTATATCCAAATGAGAGAGAAAAATGTAGTTTATATACTTGTCAATTAGGGCTGATAGACTGATTTTCCCGACCTTAGGCCAACCAGGAAATGTAATTTCCAAATTGCAAACAAAAAGACCCGAGACCCCTTAGGAGACCGGGCCCAAAATAGGACCCAGGGACCAGGGCATTGGGCGCCATGGTCCTGGGGACCAGGGCGCTGGGCGCCATGGTCCTGAGGACCAAGCGCTGGGCACCCTGGTCTTGAGGGACCAGGGCGCTGGGTGCTCTGGTCCCACCTCCCGGGACAGTAGGGTGCAAGGAGGTTCAGGCCAGGGTACTTGAAAAATGCAGTTTTTGGTGTCGTGAGCAAGTTTCGGGGTCTCCATTCAGGTTGCGTGTTGCGTCGCCATCGTGAAGACCGAAATGCAGTCGAAATTGTAAGTGTCACAATTTTAGGATGCTACATTATGCTAAAATTTCATGCTCATCTTTAATGGGTTTGAACCTTGCCTCAAACCTTATTTTGAGGGTAGCCCAATCTATGATAGAACCTTTAGGAAGATGATAGAACCAATCAAATTCTATGGCTTGTAAGATTTCAATGTATAACCTTGTGGAAATATCTTCATGCTCAACCCTGAGAACACCACGTGCAATTTATAAAGCAACTATGTGTTCATCAAGATGTTGAGAACCATTTCCCAAAAACTTAGGAAAATTCTTTCTTGAGCCTCTTGGAAGTTTATGTAGAGGAAGTGTAAGGTTTAATGGACCAAACACATTACCCCAAGGACCTTGGGAAACCATCCTTGGTGGATTATATGGGGTAATTACACAACATCTTATAGTTGGGATAACCACAACTTGCAAACTTGATGCCTCACTTGGAATAGGAGACCTCTAAGTAGTAGGAGGAAAACTCCATGTACGGTGCAAAGGAGATCTTGTTCATGAAGGCAAGAAAGGAAAATTTTGTTGCTGCAAAAACTCAAAGGTAGGAACAACAATTCCTTCTACTCTTTACCCACAAGTGTAACTTGGGTCTGCTAGATTAGTACTTTCAGATAATCAGCAACAAAAATATTATAATGAAAATTCTAACACTACATATAATTACACTGGTTGCACTTCGAATCCCCAACAGAGTCACCAAATAATTGTTGGGTGAATATTTTGTCACCAACGTACTGAAGACAAAGTATATGTTTCACACACAGCTATGGTGATACAAATTCTCTCCTCTCAGCAAGGGGAGGTAACCTGATAGAACTTGATACTTCAACAACTAAAAACTTAAATGCTAGGGGTAAACTTAGGCAGTATAATCCTCTTTTTTGAGAATTAACATTAATCCCTTTACTTCTTGATACAATTTATACAATTTTCTTACAATAACTAACCAAACTTTCATACAACAATCTATATTAGCGTAAGCACAAAGTCTTACATAATCAAAGATACTTTTTTCCAATTTAATAACTAAATATATCTTGTAGCCCAAATTCTTCAAGATAAACTATTATGACCCTAAAAAGTAACCAATAGTAGCTCAAAGTCTCCCATGTAATCACCGTATTACAATAAATTTTTGAATATGTAATATAACACAAAGTTTATATTCATAGTTATAAAATTCCTTCACTTGCACAATGGATACAAATACCATCAAGTAAACTAGGAACACATATAAGCAAATGACATAAGAACATCTACTCATAAGCTACAATCCTTGCCCAACACAAAGTTTGGAACATAAAACTGTTTTCTTTATTCATTTGATTTATTTCAACACAAGAGAACACAAATTTTGCTTGAGACAAAAATTTGGCAGAGTTTAGCTTAGATTGCAAAAGATAAAATGTAACAAATGAGGCTGCTCCTTTTATAAGGAGTTGAGAAAAATGTGGGCATAGTTGACTTATTCAACTGCAAAGTCCAAAATGTCTAGAACTTGTGCATAAGATGAAAGTGCATCTACATAAAAAAATTATAGTAAAATAAAATGCAACTACATGAACCTAAACTAACCAATGTCAAGAAGATACTTTATTCTTCATTTTCCTCATCATTTGTCTTCTAGAATTCTTTAAATTTAGCTAGTGTAACCTACATTTCAAACTTTTCTGGAGTTGATGTTGAGTTGGCAATTGCATGAACATGGGAAATAGAGTCTCTGACATTCACATATCCTTTATTGGCCTTCTTTAGCATAGATGCAAGATCATCCAAGTTGGCTTGAATTTCGATCAACTTATCAAATCAGGCTAAAGAGAACTCATCATCCACTATCTGGCTTATCATTAAAGAGAATTCTTGTATAATGGTATCAAGGGGTAGAATCTTTTGTTCGTCATCATATAACTGACAGAGTAATTCAATTATCCTTGATGAGATATTGGAAACTCCATCATCACATGCTTCTTTATCTTCATTTAAATCATCAACCAGTTGTTTCAACAATTCTTTTGTGCTTTAATAATTCACCTCGAGTTAGCACAACATTGTTTTCCACAAGGATATCAACCGTATATTATTTCATTTTATCCCACAATTCAAAATCCTTTTCAAGTTCATTTGTTTCTTGGGATAACAATGAATGTAGATCTTGTACATGAGTTCACACTGTTGGTAATTGACACTCTATTGGTTGGTTTTACTATGTTATCATTAATGGTAACATGATGGCTTATAAATTCAATGGTAGATGCTTTGTTTGCAATAGATTTGGTCACATGGCTAGACAATGTAGAAACAGAGAAAATCAGAACCCTGATTCTGCTCTCAATAGTGTTCTAAATGCAATAAAATTAGTCATAAGACAAAAGATTGTAGAATGAATATAAAATGTTATGCTTGTGGAAAATTTGGAGATATGGCTAATCAGTGCAGGTCAAGCAATTTCATTATTTTTAGCAAAGCAATTCAGAAGAACAATGCTATATATTATGCATGCAATGAAGTTGGACTTATTTCTAAGTTCTATAGAAGCATAAATCCACCAGTTGGTAATGGAGGATAAATTGAAAAAGGAAAATAGAAGGTTAGTGAAATCTAGCATGATCATACTCAAAGATGGGTGAGGAATGCTGAAGAGAAATCATCAAATGGGAATGTCTCAGTTATCTATCTGGGAGAAGAGGCTGCTCCTGCACCTATAGTGAGCTCATCTGGCAACTAAGGCAGATGCCTTAGGGGTAGGCAAAATTTCATGGAAGATGATGCATATGCCCTGGAAGAGGTTCTGAAAGATGTTCCAGATATTGGAGAGGATTATTCGACATGGATATGTTCAGAGCGAGATCCGGTATCTTTCACCGATAGTCATTTATATCAATGGAAGATTAGGGTTTTTCTTTTGAAGGATAAAAGATCAAATACACTTCATTGTTAATCACCCTACATTCAGAGTGCTTCTGGAGTGATTCAAAGTGACTTAGTGCAATTAGAGTCTATTCAGAGGCAATCAAATTTCTTCTTAAGCGATCACATTGACATCTAGAAAGATTTATTGAAATTTTTCACCAGCAGTGATCTAAAGGTATTTTTCTTGAATCATGGAAGCGAGATTGTCTTATGTTCCTATTTTCATTGCAAATCCAATTGTAGTAGAGGTTAAGGATTGCCCAGGCCAATTTTCAAGCGATATCCATATGTGGCTACCAAGGAAGATTTGGTTGGAGCATTTTCTCGCATTCTGGAGGGAGTGGTATATGTAGAGGATGTTAGGGCATACATCTATTGTCATATAGAGGACTTAAGCACTTTAGAGATCAAAGGGATATATATGAATGAACTCATGGGAGAATCTGGTAAGATCAAACTAGCATATCAACACATCGAAGATCTAGGGTTCACAGATATTCTGAATATTTTGGAGTTTGAGGATGAAATCATCATATATGTACTAAGAAGAGTACATGGAGAATTCATATGGCTAGACAAACCCTATAAAATTACTGGCTTGTCATTAATAGGGCAACATCTAGATAAGAAAGTGTCAAATGACTTCATGAGGAAGATCATCGGCACCACATCAGATAAGAGATCGATGGAGGTGAGCACTATCACCGACACCGACATCAAGTTTGGCAGTATGGTTATAGGCTACAAGGTAACTCAGTCTAATTGATTGAATTCAGTTTCCACTTCATGTATTTTGGTTGCATATAAGATGATGAGAGAAAATGTAAAGTTAGATCTTTGCGGCTGGATGCTTGAAGAGTTATTGACCAACTTGGGAAAGATTAAAGGTGAGAAGAAGGGCACCTTCTAGTATGAGAATTTGTTAGTCTACTTAATGCTATACTTTATGAATGATACACTCGATTCTGCTAGGAAGCAATGGGCTTTTGACATTCTGGTAAGAAGACAGTTAAAACAATCAATTGTTGCATTAGGAGGTCAAAGAGATGATAAGATATGGAGTTATTTCAAGGCTTTTCAAAAATCTATGAGGTCTAGGATAATAATACATGAGCATATAGTAGAGAAATACTCTACCGACATTTATTTCATGGTTAAGAAGGATTTGACTCTCATGGGGGCAGTCAAGCCTCAAAATATTTGGATAGAGGAAATGGGATATGAGGTAGATGCACAGATTCTTGATGCCTATGAAAATATGCTAATTGATGCAGAAATAGATGAGGCAGAGAAACCCTATGGAACTGCACAACAAAAGACTCTTCAGGTTGAAACAGAGTTCAACCAGAAGAGAAGGGAAAAACAAGAAGTAAAAGAAAGAAAGGAGGTCTCAAAGGACATTAAGGCACTTATTGATGTTGTCCCAGAGAAAGGGAGAAAGAGGAAGGATCTGGTAGTTCACATTGAACCTGTAACTGTAGATTCTCAATCAGAGGATGACACACCATTAGCATTCAAGAGGGTTGTTAGGAAGAAACTGGAAGAACCTAAGGTAGAATAAAAGAAACAACCAATTAGGAAGGTCACTGTTAAGTTACCAGCTCAAAAGCAAGCACCTAAGGCTACACCCATAGCTACATCTGGTACTGCCTAAAGGAAGACAAAGGATGATACTGATTTTGGTAAGATTACACCTAAAACTTGTGCAGAGATTGTTGATGAAATAACTAAAGATGGAATTGCTGAAGAATGTTAAGTTTTATTATGACAAATTAGAGGTTGATGAGCAGAGAGAGGTAGAGGAAGCAGTCTTATTATACTTAAATATTTATAAGAAAGCATTAATAGAGATAGAAAATCAAATACCGACTAAGTTATATAACATGATAGATGCTAAAAGGTTATCTACTATGCAAGAGGATAAGAACATTAAAATGCAAGAAATTTTAGCTATCTGTGTTAGTATAACTCTAGATGAAATGGATAGGACAATTGAGGCTGCAGATAGAAAGAATTTTAATAGAAAACACTGGATAACAATTCTGATGCTAGGGAGAATGAATAAAGTAATAAAAGAAACTCAAAAGGCATGGATTAAATTTTTGGGAGTGCACAGAGGATTCTTTACTTCACCAAAGACAAAGACAAAAACTATGGATACACCGGTTGAAGGAAAAGGAAAAGGGATCATGGGTACTCCACCCTCAGTTTTGAAGAATATCAAGATAGTAGAAATTGAGCCACTTGTAAATAAAGATGTCCAGATAGATACTGTAACACCGGTTAATAATGAGAATATTGTACATGATACTAGCATTGAGGACAATTCTCCTTTGGATACTAATGTACAGGTTGAGGATATTATTCCTAGAGAGGAAATGACAACTGCGTAGACTGCACCAAGTGGTGAAGCCACCAGTGCAAGTGAGGAGGTAATAAAGGATAAAACATCAGAGGAGAAAATAGGGGAATCCAGTAGGGAACCAGTTGTTGGCATATCATTATTGAAAATTGACACTTCTCTAGTGGAAAAGAAAACCATCACAGAGATGAGTCCCATAGAACTAATGATGATGGTTGCTCAGAAACTCATGGAGGGAACTAAAGACAAAGGGATTATAGATCAATCCATAACTATTTTGTATAGATTGGTCCTGGAGTGTAAGATTAAAAATGAAGTGAGCCCTTTTGGCAAGCTTAAGGTAATAACTAAGCACATATCAAAATATTTTCAATCCTTACAGGAGATATCTAACTAGCAAACACTTGAAGGGTTTACTCAGGCTAAAAGAGCCACTTTTGATCAGATCATTGAGAGAGAGAAGAAAATAATTGAGGAGAAGTTAATTTTGATTGAAAAATCTTTGAAATAATGTACTAATATATACAGGGTATGTTGTAATACTGAGATACTTCCTGCAAATGTTGATAAAAAGATAAAAGAGGTACAGGAGAAAATTGCTAATATTGCTAACTCTTTTGATGGATTAATTTCACTGACAACATCAATTGATGGACAAATTTTGACTTTGAAGAACCAAATTTTCTTCTCTTAAAAAGGAGAGAGATAAAATCATTCAGAGAGTCAAAAGTCTAAGAGGTTTAGTGAGTCCAAGATTGGATTCACTTTGTGTACATAAGAAGGAATGCATGGATATGTTGGGAAAGCCCACACCGTAGAAGTTAATAAAAAAGAATCACTTGCATATTTAATGAGTGGACTCGTATCTATCTTTGGCACATTCAAAACCATATGGGATACTTATGTGGAATTACTTGAGAAATCTTATCCGGAAATCTTGAAATTGGTCAAGCTTCTGTAAGACATTTTTGTAGGTATTCAGTGTACAGTACTTATTCTTTGACATATTTTTTTGGGGGTGTTGATGTCAAAGGGGGAGTAGTATACATGTGAAAAAGAATGAAGAGTTGCAGACATTAGGGGGAGTTACAGATATTTTGGACTATTGGAGTACTTTGCATATTCAGCTCAGGGGGAGTAGGGTAGGATGAAACCGGCAGATGAAACCATGACCATTTTTCACATGAGTGTTGTCATCAATGCCAAAGGGGGATATTGCTGGAAATTGACACTCTATTCGTTGGCTTCACTATGTTTTCATTGATGGAAAAATGATTTTGGGTTTTGACTTCATATGGTGTATCGGCAGGCACATCATAGATTTTACACCGGCACGAGCATCGACAGGATGGAAGATTTCTTTGGTCACCGGCAATGCAGGCTGACATGGTATACTAAATGTTATCAATATTGGAGGCTGACTTATCTTGGATCCAGCATCGATAACTTTTTTTAATGTTTATTCATTTAAGTTATATGGCCAACATGTAATCTGATATTGTATATATCCTTGTAAGCTGACATAAGGCATAAATTTGTATAGGGTATATAGGGAGATTGATTAAATCATTTTGTAATAAAGGTAGGGATGTAATGTAATCGATATGAAAATATGATATGATGTGAAATATATCAAAGAGACTATGTATGTGAGGAATTTATTGTAAGGGCTATTCCAGGAAAGGGGTTTAGGGTTTCAATCAGAACAAATAGAGCTTAAATCGGAACTGTATTCTAGCATAGAAGATGCTATCTTAGCAGTTCACACTTCTCCAGATTGTTGTCTAGAATTTTACGTAGTCAGTGAGGCTCCTATTATGATTGAGCAGTGTGCTCTAGGTTGTAAGCCTTCCTGCAAGTGTAGGCCCATCATATATTATAATATCTCTTCATATGGCCATGGATTGATATTGTGGGTCACAAATCCCATCGTGGTTTTTCCTCATTGAGGTTTTCCATGTATAAATCTGTGTGTTATGGTTCTCATTGATGTGTTTGGCTTATTGGTTGCTTTACTTCTTTCAATTTTGTTTATACCGGTATACCGGTTGGTGCATGAATGTTTAAGGCTAAAATCTATTATTTCAGTATAACACTAATTCACCCCCGCCCCTCTCAGTGTTATTGGTTTCCAACATGCACAACTTCAAAATCAAGCATCCGTTTAATTGTGGAATTTAAAAGATGTGTACCCTTATGACATTTAACGATAATCCATTCATCAACCACTGTGGCTTTGATGCCCACATCTTCAGTCTTTTTGAAGGCCACTTCATCTATGGAAGAACTCACAGGTTCTACTTCTCATGATGATTGAGTTACCTTAAGAATAACATTGGTAAGTTGCTCACACTTTTGTTTCTATTGAATTTTCTTAGTCTTTTCTACATCATACCTTTGTATAAGAACATTCAACGAGGTTTGTGTATCTTGCTTTACACTTTCACATGTCTACATTCCCAATTCAAGAGTTTTCATAACATAATCAAAGGGATGAACTTCATCTTTATCCTTATAAGGTGGTGGCACTAAAACTTCAGCATATCTCCTTTTACTAGTTGGATCAACCAATTTCTTAGATACAGTCTTAGATTTATTGGATGCCTTTGGTTTAACTGGAACTAGCTGACCAAAATCAAATTCATCTAGGGAAATTACCTTCTTCTTTCTCTTTGGAGCTACAATATCTAACCACAGTGGAAGGCTTGGTTGTGGTTGTGGAGTTGTGAGCACCCCTTGAGTAGAAGCAACTACTTATGATGTATCTTGATTACTTGAAGTAAGCACTTCAACTTGTTATGTTTGAACAATAGTAGTAGTTACAACAATGGTAGCAACAAGAGGCAGTACCTCAGTAGTAATGGCAGTGGTAGGAGTTGAAATTGATTGTTTGGCCTAAGGGATTTGAGCCATTACTTCATTAAAATCTAGGATAGAAGATTCAATCATTGAAGTTGTAACGTCATCAAAGCTTTGAAGACTTGATAGGGAAACAAATTCAGTTTCACCTTCTCCTTGAGAGACTACATGTGCTAACTCTTCATCATCATCATCATCAAAATCAGAATCTATGGAATGAATGGTTACATATGTAGATGATGTTGGAATTTTAGAATCAAGAGTGGAAACTTGTGGTGTAGAAGGAGTACTCATTGATGGTGGAATTGATTTCTCCACATCTGGCATTTCTTCTTCTTGTGTAATTTCTCCTTCTTCCTACCCCTTTTCTATTTCCTCTGCAATAGATAGAAACCTCAATAGCAGGTTGTTGTATTGCTTGGACTGAAGAAGAAAATTCCCCTCCTTTAGGACTGTTTACTGTGAATTTATACCTTGGAGCTTTCCCTTTAGAAGTAGGAGATGAGATTAGAACCAATTCCTACATACCTTGCTTATTTTTAGTCCTTGATTCTGACCTCTATTCTACAAGACCTTCTTCATCCTCTTCATCACCAGAACTTACTAGAAGCTATTTTATTCGTATTCCTTTTTTCAATACCCACGCATTAGCTTTTGTCATAAAAATCTTGTTCCATTTTCTCTCTATGACCACTGAATTGCAAGCAAAGGAGTATTGGCAATATTATTCTCATAATATCTATGATATATAATGTCATCAATATCTTCCATTATTTATCAAATCTTAGCTAAATCTAGGTTTTCAATTTGCTCCAATGTAAGATGACTAAAATACATTGTTCTTACATCTTCCTCATCCCTGCATTCAACCCATACATATTCCAATCTATGTACATGCACACAATTCATCTGGAGTTTTCTTTCTATTCCATGATAATCAAAATTATCATGAGCCTTAAATCTCCTTATAGTCACCCACTACATTTCTTCTTCGATATTATTTGCCTTATGAGAAGTTTGTACCATATACCTTCCTATCTCCTGTGGAAACTTGAGACTGACTTTATGAGAAGCTGGTTGTTTCTCATGCACATGGATCAATTTCCCTATTGATCTCCATCGAGACAATCTTATCTGATGGGTATCTTGTCAAGATAAAAGGAGCTCCAGAGTAACAACCAACATATATATGTGAAGGTTGGGAATTGAAGAAATATACAACCAAATTCACTAACTTTATCATAAGCAGATTGTGAGATTATCTTCTTCTAATTTTCCTTATCAAAAATACATTTCCATGAGCCAAAGAATGCATCATTGACTATCCTGAAGTGACTTCTCCAATTAGGGATTTTTAGCTGATAATAATAATCCCATACTAGTATCTGTCTTTTGTCTCCCTTTGTAGACAACCCTAGAAAATGCCTCATAGAGTTGGTTGTATATACTAAGTAAGAGTTCATATATAGCTTCAAAGTAGTCCTTACCTCTTCTAGCTAGTCACAAATAGCATCATTGATTTATTCACCCTAGTCAATTTAATCTCTACCTTTCCTTATAATGTTCATATACAAAAACCTCCAAGTTTGAAAATGATGCAAATCTGGAAGGCCTCTCACCCTTGCTAGCAAGGTAACCATATCATTATATTCTAAATTAAAATCACTCCTATGGAATGATTTAGGCCATCTAGTTGTAGTGGAAGGCCTAGTTGTACTCAAAAATACAATGTTGATTATCTTCTTATAGGTGTAATGACCACAACTTCTTCAAAGGCCGGTCCTTTGAACAAACTATTGAAAACTTCTCTATCCAAGAAAATAACCACATTACCATCTACATCCTTGACTTGTCTTGTTTTGGCATCAAAGCGATCAGCAACTTCTAAAACAAATTCAAGATCATGTGTTGCAACTGGAAAAGAAGCATAATAATGTAGACCGGTTGTTATGAAGTTGGTCATTTTGGCTAGAGATTTATTAACACATTCCAGGAACTTATTCATATCAATGTGTCCAATTTTTGTATCCTTGATAAGGTCCACGTTGGTCTTGACAGAGCTCTCCAGAAACATATTAAGGTATATCTAATATTTATACGTCATTTTCCTCCCTCTGGATTTACTCGGAGAAGGATAAGTCATCTACAAGAATCTACAACATTTTCATAATAGGTTAGCACATAAATTGACATTCATCATCAAATTGGTAACTTCAAAGACTCGAAACAATTTGTGAAAGATAAAATAACCCTTAGACAACAAAGGCTGTAATTTTGAAAGATCGAATTTTAAAACCCAATCTGCACCAAGAGTGGGTCATACTTGCAGGTCGGGTTTTAAAACTCTATTTGTATATGTGAAGGTCAAATTGGAGATCCAGAGTTATAGGTTAGGTTTTAAAACCTAACCTATAGATGTGCAAGATAAGACTGATAGGGCGAGTTTTAAAACTCAACCTGTCATTGGGAAGAACTAGACTAGTAGGTCAGGTTTTAAAACCCATCCTATTAGTTGGGGTAGGACACAATTTGCACATCGGATTTTAAAACCCGACATACAAACTGAAAATGATTACAACAAACATGTCAAGCTATAAAACCTGACATGCAACCTTGGAGGTACTTGCAGATGTGAAATGCTTTTAAACAAACATGAAAAAGGTAAGCAAGCAAAAAGGAAAAATGTGACTCAAAACATGTTTAAAAACTAACAAAACCTTAGGCATGGAAAAACAATAGTAAAAGACATGTTTTCACAAAAACACGCACTTGAAAGCGTGAAAATCGAATGAAAATGAGCAAATGGTGAGCAACTGAAACTAAATCCACCTTCTCATGGTAAAAACACACTTGCAGAGCTCCACAATGATGAAAGTAGGTTTAAAATGATGTTTTAAACCTTAAAAAACATATTTATAACTTAATAAAATAGTGCAATAAATTCACTTAAAAGTCATGGCATGCTTCTATCATATCAAGTTTTAAAACCCAATGTGATAGCTCATACCTTTTGCACATCGGGTTTTAAAACCCAATATGACAAAAAAAGAGACTAGCAGGTCGGGTTTTAAAACCCAATCTGCTAGTGAGGAAGACCTATAGGTCAGGTTTTAAAACCTAACCTACACCATTTAGTAGACAAAATTGCAATTCGGGTTTTAAAACCCAATGTGCAGAGAAACTCAAAAATGACTACATTCTGGGTTTTAAAACCCAAAGTGCAGTTAAAAGATGAAACAAAGAACAAGACTAAAACATGAAAACAAAAAATGACAAAAGCAAAGATGCGTACCAACATGCCTTACAAGGCAAGTCAGTCGACTTTGGAGGACGAGGGCTAATTTAAACAAATAAGTTTTGTATGGGTTGTCCCATGATTTAGGTTAGCTAAAATCAGTGACAACATGTAGAAGAGATTGCTTTCATGGAAGAGAACCAAGGATGTCCCCACTTCACACAAAATTTATTGGATGTAGGAATGATAGCAAAAATGACATCTAAACACTTAGCACCAATGTCAAGAGGAAGATTAATAGAACCAATAGCAAAGCAAGAGAAACCTTCATACACCTTAACAACAACATCAGATTTATCATATGTTACTTGATGCAACTGTGAATTATAAAGATATTCTTTAGTGATGGCATACATGTTGGATCAATGAGCACCCCTCGTGATAGTTTGTCTTTGATCTTCACAGTGATATATAGTGAGCCATCAGGTGCAACAATGGTCTCACTAGGATCAAAGGTATGCATAGGTCCTTAAGAGGTGTAGGTTTATCAACAATATTCACAACATTATTGGACTCAACACTAAGGTCATTGGGAGAAAATTCAAGAGGCTTCAACTCAACCACATTAGTAGAATGGGAAGGCAAAGGATTAGTAAATATTTGGAGGTTTTTATTAGGAGGAGCTATGGATTTGTTTCCTTTTTCATTCACACCAGCTACAAATATGGTATTGTTATCAATAAAGTCTTCAATCCTACTCTTTAAGGTATAAGACTTCTTAGTATCATGATTGGGTTGACGATGAAATCAATAGAAGGCTTTGGGATCATGATAAGGTGACAAAGGTTTGGAGGTATAAATTGGATTGATGGGAGGACGATTCAACATATTTTTTATTTATTAATTGTGTCATTATGTTATGCAAATACTCATAAAGAGGAGTAAATTCCTTTCTAAAGTATTTGGATATAGGGGCCACACCCAATGTCGTGGTTGCCACTTGATTATTGATATTGTTGGTTATCTTGATGTATCCCTTGTTTGGTTTAAACTTCGTAAAATATGGTTGAGCACTCTTTTTCTTATCAACTGGAGCCATTGAAGGAGAAGATTCAAATTGACTCACTTAAAGCTAATAATTATGAAGCACTGCATAAAGGAAGTAAACTCAGAAAAGAGAATCTTATCCCTAATGTCTTTTTGTAAATAGCAATAAAAATTATTTGAACATCATGATAAAGTATAGAATAAGCAATTTGAGAATACAAATGTTTATAGCTACCAATAAATCAATCACTTTTTCTTTAACACCTTATTTATAATGAATTAAATCAGTCAAAGTAATCTTAGGACCAATATTATTGTGAAATTGTTGAATGAAAGCATTAGCTAATTGTTTAAATGATGTAATAGAATAAGGAGGCAAAGAACAATACCATTGCAAAGCTTTATCCCTAAAGTTTAGAGTAAACAATTTATCCATGAGTCTTTAATCATGAGCAAAGTCACTACACAAAGTTTGAAATGTTTTCACAGGAGTCAAGGGATCACTTTTTCCATTGTAAAGCTCCAAGTGAGGGACTTACATATGTTTAGGAGGGACAACATGAACAATGTCATCAGATAATAGGCTTGCTACATCAAATGTGGGAACATTAAACCTCGATTGGGTAATGGAAGCCAATTGTTGTTCTAGGGTTGAGATGGTTTGGGCTAACTTATTGATGGTTGCTTCAGTGGATGGATTGAAATTGGACATATTTGATTGTAATGGAGTAACATTATTATATGTAGGTAGAGATTGAGAGTAAGGAGGTGGAACACTATGATATGTAGGTATGGGAGATGATTGGGTCACGAATGGAAGACTCATAGAAGGAGGTATAAAAGACTTTTGATCAACAAGGTTGCCCCCTTGACTAACATGTGTAGGATTGAAATTTCATGTGGAATTAGTCATGATAGAAGATGTGAATGTAGGCACACTAGGAAAGGATTTAGGCATAGGAATAGAATGATTGACGTGACTAGTGGTTTGATTGTATCCAAGGACTTCAGTACAACTTTTGATAGGCATGATATTACTTTCAACAATATGAGCAAGGCCGCACAACAAATCAACACCAATTTTATCACTTTGCACCATTATTTTTAATCCTCCAATCAATGGGATTACCTCACTTTCCAGGTATTGTTGACTCATCCATTGTTGAAGATTTTTAAATTCATTGTCAATCTTCTCCAATTGGTCAATGGTAATCCAAGTTAGTGATTCATCCTCATCATGAGAGTTATGAAAAGAAGGGGGCTAAATGACATTATTTCTTGGGTTAGAGGAACCACCAACATTCTCATGAAATAAGTTATCCCAATTAGGCTCCATATCCTTAGTAATTAAACCTTGGGAAGCCTTAATTCTATACCCTCTTCTCATGTGAATATTTTAGTTAGAGATAATTGTAACAAAACTCATGTTAAAATTAGGGTAAATGTATTGATATTAAAGAAATTATGCATAAATAGTGAGCTACAATGGTCAAAAGGAGCCACAAACCTAGATATGAGAAGCAGATGAAGATTTAGATCTGTTCCCAGAAGTTCATCCTAAATTATTGGGACCATGGTGGTGGTCTCCATGGTTCTTCAAACTTTTTATCGTCCAAAGGGGAATTTGTTTGTCTCTATGAATCTTGTCATTCCTCTTAAATGCAACTCTGTATCTGATCCTGCACATAGTGAAAAGGGGAAAATGGTTGGGAATAGGGTTTTGCCTTAGGTCAAACCCTAGTTTTGGAATTAACCATGAAATAGAATTAAAATATAAATGAAGTATTATAATGGAAATACTTTCCTTTTGAGGGAAAGGCTAAAAATATCTGACACTAATGATATACTTTTTAATGAAGTTTTGTTTGTCTTCACAAGGAATTAGGGTTTCTTGTAGATAGTCTTCATAAAACATAGATCATGAATGTTATCTCCAATGCTCGAATCTTGACTTCACTTTTTCTCCAATGCTTGAAAGAAGACCGATTTCTTTCTCACTTAAATTTTCTAGATGTAATTAAGGACTTGAATTTTCTCGGATTAGGTTTAAAATGAGAGGGGTTGACCTCCTTTTATACATGCTAATTGAAAAATAAATTAATTTACCGACACTGGCTGACACAAGATCTAGGTTCCCACTCAAATTGAGTTACCCTTATGAGGCCTCAAAATGGGCCCTTTTTGAGAGGACCATGGCGTTGGGCACTCAATGCCTTGGTCATGGACATCAAGGTCCTAGGATTAAGGGGAGAGAAATGCAGATATTAAAAATTTGAGTTTAATACATGGTTTGAGTAGAATCAGAGCTTCAATCAAGCCTTAGAGGATGAATGCCAAAGTGAGGGCCTAAGTGAGGATAAAATTGTAGGTGAGTACAATTTAGGATGCTACAATGAAAACCTAAAAAATTGTTGAATGATTTTGGATGTAGAGAGGGGGAATGAATCATCAAATATTAAAAACTAATCAATTTTACCAATCAATTATCATTCATTTATTTTACCGTATGTGCAGAAGTAAAGAACTAAAAAATTACAATAGTAATCAAACATGAACACCAATATTTTACATGGAAAAATTAAGGAGGGAAAAACCACAGTGAGAACTATGTCACTATATGAAAAATAAGTTACAATGTTTAGGCTCAAAAGCCAAGGAGGTCATTGCCCATGATGTGGACTTGCAAGACTAAGGTGCACAACCTTAGGGAATTAAGATACAAAAAAGACTTGTAGACATTGAAGATCACTTCTTTAGGGAAAGATACATTATATTTGAAAGAAAAACATCAATATCATTAAACTGTAGGCAACCACATCCATTGATATATTGATTATAGTTCACTATTAAAACACATTTAAAACTACTTTCAAAACTGCTCATTAGTACTTGCAAATCCTTGCACAACTTCACATACACTTCGTATAACACACTATGCATTCATTATTCTTCAAGATAATTTTATCCCTTTTATACCATTCACAACCAAAACTATCATCAGTTAGGTCGATCTAATCAGATGTAATGTGTAAGATCAAAGTAGATGGGCTAAAAATAATCTTCAAGGCAATGTGGAAGGTAAAATAAAATGTGTAAGGCATCACACCATGTTGACAGGCCTTACGAAACATTCCAAAATAACTCTTATAATTTCATTATCATATAGACTAAAACATCATAGGTTGGCTCCAAATGATAAAACCGTTAAGGCACACCAACTCAACTTACTAAAATTACAATGTGGACTACCAAAAACACTTGTGGATGCTCAACATAGCATAACCTAATATTAACAAATCCAAATCATTGAACTGCATCACCAAAATACTTAAAGGTAGAGGAATGCAATGCATTCTTGTATATTGTCACTCTATCATTATACAAACTTGAGCTCGAATTGACATAAATCTAATTGTAGACCAAACGAGAATCTAAAAACTAGAATATATCATGCATTTGCATCCACCAACATCATACTCCAACTGAAAGAACTGATCAAACATATGTGTCATAATGCAGACCAAAATTAGAATGAACTCTGATAAACTATTCACCAGAACAGTCACACATAACCAACACATATGCGGACCACTAAGATCATCTCCAGAGCTCTAGAAATATATATTATAATTTTATATACTATCTAAATCATCCACAATCAATCCTCATGAATATTAAATCAATCCTCTATTACTGCACTAATTGAACATATATCTAGACCAAACGTATCAATAATTTTGACAATAGAACACACAATCAGACCAAGGATATCAATAAAGTTTGACATCAATGACAACTTAGACTCATATTTTCAACAATCTCCACCTTTGTCATTGATGGCAACACTTGTTCCAACTCTAAACTTACTCCCCATTTGACTTCAAGGACAAAGGTTGTCTTCTCAACATAACACAAAATCAATCTACATAGCTTCAACATTTCTCCCCCTATCTATAATAACTCCTCAAAAATGAAAAACAAATTGAAAGCCAAAACTGTACTTCAATCATAATCTACCTATCTGGATATATATAGGAGAAAAACTATCTTACTGACAGGATCTTATGCACCTTGTAAAGCTAGAGGCATGATGCCTTTATGAATAATCTTAACTTGTGTCTATGTAGTCTTCCATTCTTCTCCCTTAGAGGCTAACAATGTACATCGACACTCAATATTCAATAGAAGATCCTCTACCTCTTTGAAGCTAACCAAAAACATTATCAACCTTGCTATTTTCTAAGATTCTTTAAACAAATGCATCATACCAGTGAGATCAACCACATCTCTCAGAAAAACAAATTATTTATTTATCTCCTCCCTTTGATTATTAAGTATATTTATCTTTAGGATTAAATTATCTAACAGAGATTTGTCATTGTTATAAACATCCTTCTTCAAAACTTCTGAACTATAAAGTGGTACAGTCTATTGGATCTCAAATCAACAGATTGGATAGGTTCTAAGGAAATGCCAACTTCTATGATCAAACCCTCCAATTTGACTTGGCCAAATTATAGAGTGAACCTATTTGGTTACTAACTCCCTCACTTTAGGCTCTACAAGACCTAGGCGGGTATACCTATTCACTAGTGGCTTTTGATGACTAATACTTTTTATAGAAGATTGAGTATCTTGATCTAAGTTCTTCCCTACCTCAGAATGGCATAGGTTCCTAGGATAGGTGGCTTTTAGATGAGTTCAACATTGTTGTTGTGAAAGCTATTCGATCTTTGTACTTTAATTTTATAAGTATGTACACTATTGCTAATTGGTTTTATGTGTCCTACTCAACTAGTCCTATTGCTTTAATGTAAAGGTAATTAATATGGTAAAGGTTGTGATTTATGAATGACCAGCCTATTTCCTATTATTTGGGCTAGAGAGTCTTATATTTCCCTAGGACTTAATGTATGATTTGTGAGATAGTTTTTAAACCTACCCCCTTTGGTAAATCTGTCAGTTACTATTTCTTATGAGATATGCTAAATGTTTATATCATAAACTGCTTGAATGAATTTAACCTTAACCTTAAAGGACCATCCAAGGAAGAACTACAAGGAACAATTACAATTTGCAAGTAGATCCTATTAATCCAAGTTTATAACATAGAAACATAAACTTCACTGTAAGAATACGAATAACCTTATCTCCTTTAGATAATATCACAAACAATTGCCTACAGAAAATGAAATAAGTCACAACACATATGCAAAAAAAATGATTGATTTTATTAAAGCTTCAAAATGGTACAACAGTATGCCAGAGGCTATAGTATTTGTCTGGTATCTTCCTCTAATCCCCCTTTTTTCATTTTACAAAACTTGCTCATATAAATAAGTGAGCAACACCTATTCTGTGAAAAGTTACGTCCCTTCATCATTAACAACCTGATTACAATTTCTTAACAAAGTGAAAGATAAAGAGATTAAGCATGCCAAGATAATTAATATAATTGTCACTCTTATAGCATATAATGGTCACGCTCTTTCTTTTCATATATGTTTCTAGTGAAAAGAGATCAAACACCACCTGGTTGACATGTGGGGCTATATCTTCATTCTGGTTAAATCTAGCCACAGCTTTCTCCTTAATATGTGCAAATTCCTTTTGCCATTGCTCTAATGGAGTCAGTTCACCATCCTTGTAGATAACCAGTATCGTTGCAACACAGTCTTCATCTAATATTTAGAGATCTTTATTCAATGTGTCTGTGTATTTGTCATGTTCCATCAGGTATTGGTCCCCTTGAGCTCTTTCTTTTGTAGTCATGGCCTTATTGTCCTTCAATACATCTTGCAATCTCTCCTTTAATCTCTCATGCTCTTTTAGAGTATTCTTTCCAATATTGGTTAACATGTGGCAACATAGCTTTGAACCTGTGCTCAATGACATCATTTTCCAACTTGTTCATCTTCTATTGGGCACTAGTTAATTGCTTGGCTAACTTTTTAGCCTTTATCCTCAAGTAGGTAGCATTAGATATAGCATCTAAAACCCTTAGGTTAGGTTGATAACCCATATCTGGTTCATGTTCCCCCATAATAGGAGTCTTTTGTGACAATTGTCCTTGTAGCCTCTAAATTTCTTCAGTAGCCTTCTCATACAAGCCTCTGTAAATGTTGTTCTCTTTGACCAAAAACTTTGTTTGTTCCTGATTAAATTTTGCTACATCCACGTTCAAATTGGCTGTGATTTTGGGATCATTTTTCCCAACTTTTTGGATCATCAAGTGGCCAAAAACCTAATCTGTATCAACTAGTATGGGTCTCTTTTCCTTTGGATACAAGACCCATATTATGAGAGCCTTTTGATCTAGATCATATCCTAAGCCCATAAAGATCTTCTCTATCTCCTCTAGTATTATCTTCTTATTGGGATCTTGCTTCTTGAGGAAATCGTCAAACAGCAATGCAGACCTCATGTCCCATCTTTAGTAGATTAGCACACCAACATCCTTGAGTAGGTACCTTCCTTTCTCAGCTGTCATTTCTTTCTTAGCAAGGTCCACCTCCTCTTGTAACCTTTGGGCTTGTTCCTCCTTTGTTTTCTCTTTCATAGCAGTCCTAATCTATATTCCTTTACGCTGGTATAGAAATGTATCAAATTCTTTGGAGGAAATTAAATCATCATCGGCAATGAAACTTTCATGTTCAAACATCCTTATATCTCCAACATCTTGGACATTGTATTGTCCCGTCATCATATCCATCTGCACACCACCCTCAAATCCAGGAGGATACACTTCTCAAGGGGAGTCAATTGGAAAAACATTAGAAACAGATTGAGGAGACAATTGGGCCAAGGGATCTGTATCCCTAACAGTTTTGATGTGCTTCCCATAGACATAAGCAGGCACTCCATCAAGCAACTCTAGCTCATTCTCCATAAGTTTATTTGCTTGATCTAAGGGATCTTTGATGTTTTGAAGCATGTCCTCATTTATTCTCCCTCAGAAGAGCTTCCATTTATAGGCTTGGAACACTCGCTCATACTTAGCCCTTCTTTTATTAGCTTCTTCCATTCTTATATTTCTGATGAAATCATCAGGTATGAGTGACACATGCTCTCCAACATTGAGTTTTTGGGATGAGTTTGTTGCCCCTATGTATCCTTCTAGATCAAAGTTTGGCCTAGGGTCTCCTTCTACCATCTTGTAGTAATCCAATTTATTCTGTAGCAAACCTTAATAACTCTTTGAACTTTTGACAATAAAGTCTGAAAAGACAAGTAATCTAGGCACAATGGGTTGTTTTCCATGATCAATTAAGTGTTGGGCATTTGCTATTGACAACTGTCTGACAATCTCTAGGCATGCCACTCTATTAGGCATAGTGATAGGCAATACATGTGGTTTTCCCTCAAATCCATACACTCTTATCTAAGTACAATCTGAAAAGAAATAAAAATCTCCCTAGTTGCGCTCAATTCCAGTCTCTTTGCCATAATCCTTTAGCCTCAAGAATCTCTAAATTTCATGAGACAAAGCATGATCACATGGGTATCCCAATAATCTATGTAATGTCTCAACAAAATATTCCTCAAAGTGCCAATACTAGTTGTTGATGTATCTTTGGTCCCATGAAGATATTCATAGCTACACAGGTTTCCTTATCCCAGCTTTATCATATGTCCTAATACACAACTCATCTAGCCATAGCCCTTTGTCTTGCCCAACATACAATAGCATATGCATAAGAACAGAGTAATACTTTAAATGCACATTAATCACATCTCCTTTTAGTTTCTCTAGTCCATGATTGATGGCATCAACAAGATAGGTAGAAAAAATTTTAAAACGGGGATCTTTAGATTGCAAATCTCCATAGATGACCATAGCTACTATATCCATCAAGGGATGAACCTCTATTCCCAGAACCTGAGCAATGTAGTATTATGTATACTTGAAGTAGGGATGAATCAAATTTACATCATATGGAGCTTTGTTATATTTATCAAATGGCACTATTTATCCTGCAACCCTGGGTCTATGGATAGGGAGTCTCCACCTCTTATAGACTTCCTCTAGGTTGAAGTACTCTTGTGTCAATTTCTTAGTATCAATTTTCTCTTTGAATCCCCAATCTAAATCAAACACAGTGTCAATAATTTCCTTGGTAATTGATAGTACTGGTCTCCCCATATAATCATATATGGTCCTAGTCTTGGGTTCATAGTTGATGGCTAGGGATTTCATGAGTTCAACATTCACAAAGACATTAGCCGCTACCAATTTCCCGAAATTCAACCTCCACAAGTTATTCACAAGCTCAGGTGCACTCCTTCGTATATACCCAAAAATAAACAATTCATGATCCCTCATCTCTATCCATGTATCTCCTAGGCCTTCAAATCTATCCTCCAAACCTTCCTCATTTGTTTTAATTTTCTTAGACCTAAGGCTTGATACAGGACATTGGCCAATTAGGTCCTAGGCAAAAGAGTGCCCTTCCTTCTTCTGCCTCTTAGGTTTGTCTTCTGAGGGCTGGGTCTCTTTAACTTTCCTAGCCCTATTATTTTTAGAAGATGACCCCTCAATTATCACTACAGAGCTTTGAGAGTGAAAAACTTACTTGAATTCGGGGTAGACCACTCATGAATTTAATCTCAAATCATTTTGGCTCTCTAAGGCTCGCTGTGAATTCTTCAAGTATTGCTCAGAAGTGTTTCCTCTTTTGCCAATTTATCCAGCATTCATGGCAATTTTATCAGTTACCATTACCAATTACACAACAATCATAGAGGCATTTATTTGAATTTATGATGAAGTGACTTTATTAAGATTTGTATTGATCCTCGCGGCAAAAAGTAATCATTCATCTAGCAGCACTTCATATTGGCCATTGATGCTCATCAATTTTATGGCCACACCCCTTTTTGATGGAATCATGTACTTTGGTAGCTTAACTTTATCTTCCCTAGAAATGTCATGTTTCATCGATGTCTCCTTAGTTTCGATAAAACTACCATCATCATTAAGGAGCTTTGTGACTTCATCGACCTCTTCAATTTCATCAAAAGGCTCTACCTCACGTGTTACATCTTCACTGATGTCGATGAAATCTTCCCTTTCGGTAAAATAAAAATACTCTGCTTTGACTCTTTATGTTTGGCCAATAATAAGTCATCGATGGTAATCTCTCATGTTTCATCATTCCCTTATTCTTCGATGAGAAAGCTATCTTCAGTCAACATCTTTTCTATCTCTTCGATATGCTCTTTTCCTCGAAAAGTCTTATCAATGAGATCTTCTTGCGGTTTCATTGGCATACCATCTATCAATGAAAATAATGTTTTCGATGAGCCACTTTTGGAACTCATCGAGGCCCAAGTCTTTTGATAAGTCACTTGTCGATGAAACACTGATAGGTTTTTTCTATACAACAGATGTACCATTTCGGTCAAACTAGATATTTTGGTGAAGGATTAGTATGTATATCTGATGGCCTTGGTTTGAGCGATAATTTTTTGGGTTCTGATGTCGATGAAAATTCCAAGGCTTCTATCGAAATTCTTAAGGGCATGGTTGATTTCATTTTTTTTTTAAGAAAATTTTTGTAGCTTCAATTGAAACCACAAAATTCTATTGATTTAAATTCAATGCTCAACACAATCTATGATTCTACAAAATCCATTTCATATTTAATATCCTTATTGGATTTTGGCCACTAATGATAAAATTGGTAAATGACCACTACATCATCCATAGTCTTTTCAAACATGCCTATGATATCCTTTAGCCAAATGTGTGCATATTCACACCTATCCTTTAATGCCTTCGCCCTCTTCCCCTCTACTCTCTTCTCTACACCCTTCAAAATTGTTTCTTATAAGTTAGAAGTATAATATTTTAAACCTTTAAGTAGCACCTACAACTTCTCCACATAACTCAAAGATTCATCTAGCATGACCTCCAAAAGTTTCTCATGAAGAAACTCCACTATATCATTGATCAGTTCTATACAATCCACCTGTGACATGATGACCTTCTTTCACACTATGTGGTGGAGAATGTCACCTAGATGTAATATTTTAAGGGGTGACAACCGACTAAGGTCCATTTGAAGGGGTGATAATCTACTACGGTCCATTTGACTCTTTGGAGGGTCAGAAAGAATCTCCATTAGACATGCATCTTCTCTCTTCCTTTGTTCCCTTCTCTTTCTCCTTCTCCTACTTTTATGAATTATCCTCCTTCTCTTTTGTCTTCCCCTTTTATTTTGTCTACTCTTTCTTCTTCACTTCCTTCGTGATTCTATAAGGCCAATCAAGAAATATCACATTGACCATGAATCCAAATCAGGATAATTTAAATCCATGCATGCTTGTAGCTGAATTCGGGGAAATATTTCCAAATGTTCAAACTTAGCTCTAGAATATGCTTGTACTAGGGCTTGAATGTCACCAAATCATCTTCTACCAACTTCTTCCATAAATCATTAAACATTACATGACTTACCTTTGTCAATGCCAAATTCATATAAGACCTGTCATCTTTAATATATAATACATTGAAATGTTGAAACCCTCGAGAATGCTCCTTTCATGCCATTCAACATAGCAATAAATGTATGACTTTAATACTGATCAAAGCTTCAAATATGGATAATAAATAATCAGTGTAGCCATTTCACACCAAACAATTTGAAGCTGATAACCTAGGGTTTGTAGAAAAAGCCTTAAATTACAATATCACACCAAAAAACTCTTTCGCAATGAATAACTCTTGAATTCACAGAATCACAGTGATCAAAATGAAATCAAAAAACTAATTTATTTATTGCATCCACCTACTTAGGGTTTTTTGACATAAATACATTTTATCGTTACATTTCAAAAATTTGATATTTTGTTTTGCCAAAAATCTCAAACATCTCTATAGACCAACACAAACATCCAAAATTCTCTAGAAATTCCTTCACAATATTTGTCATGTTGAAAACAATTCAGCATCCAAACCACAAGGGGTTTCATAATGTGAATCAATTCTTTCCCTAGAACAATGCCTTTTATCTAGTTTTTGGAGGAAGCATTTGCACCATCAGTCTATATAGATCCATCCACTATCTTACTATCCACATTCTCATCAAAATTTATTCACCCATGTCATCTTCATCTTCTCCCTTTCTTCATGGACATCAATCTTCTTTACTAGACCAGAAGTCTTCTCATTCTTTTCTCTACAAAACCTAGCAATATTTCATAATTTATAGCTATAACAAGTCAGAGCTTGTTGCAGAAAATTTCCACTCCTTGTGAAATTAGAGTTGCACTCGATAGCCGTGCACCCATATTTATTACAAGCACATGCATATCTATTGAATGATTGAACATTTATACCATAGTTTGTATTCATATATCCATTCCATACTATCCTACTTCTACACTCATTTTCCTTATGTCTATACTTATTGCAAGAGTAACATTGACCATTAAATGACTGAGATGTGATAAGAATTCTATATTCACTAGATCTATGTCCAAACTTATTGCATGAGAAATAGTTACCATTAAAAGATGATGAATACCTAGTTTGAGTAGGAGGAGGCTTCCTGAAATTCTTCTTGTTCTAGACTAGAGAGAAACCTTTATGATCTTCATCAGTCTTCTTCAATCCATCATTTGGAGCTATTATAGTTTCTCAAGAGGAAGGTCAATCAAGATTGTGCCTATGGCCTTTGTGATTACCTCTTTTGGATCTTAAAATAGGCTTTTCTGTGCATTTTCCAGTATTCTTGATGACTTTAAAGATCTCTATCTAATACTCTACCAATTAAGTTATGTTCTGCACTTGTTATCTGGTGGATGCATGATATATGTTTCTTTATGTTTTTCAAAGGAATCTTAATTGTATCTTAATTTATGTTCTGCTTTGGCATGTAGATTGTTAAATGCCTCCATAGCATAGATCATTTTATTTTAAGTTTTCTTCTTTTCCCTTTTCCCAGACCCCCAAGGAAGAGTCATCTTCTCAATCCGGAGGTTATTTAGTGAATCCCACACAGTAGGTCCCCCATCACTGAATTCCCCATAAGGTTGTTTGTTTTCAAAGTAAAATTTAGATTCAACAGTTCTTTTTCTCACACGCCCCGTGGGACCTCAAGTTCAAATATAATTCTGAGCTAGTTTATGAATCATAGGCCTGTCACTAGGAGTCAGACAGCTTTAAATCCTCACCTTCTATTGCCACCTCTAGTGATCGTTCATTCAGCTGCATCTTCATCCTCATAGAGCTTTCCCACTTTCCCTGTAGTCACCCGCGCAGCAATGGCACATATTCCCCCAAATAAAATTGTGATCTAGGATAACAAGAGCCCTCTCATTCCCCCAACTCCACCCGTGGTCTAGGGAGCTATACCTATAGCTGCCCTAAAAGTTGTACCCAAGTTCACTGGAGAATGTCATAAAACTCCTGGGGAGCATTTACAAGATGTAACCACTGTCTGCACTATCCATGGAATTATCGAACAGAATGTAGCCTTAAGATTGCTCGTAGCTTCTTTCAAAGGAAGAGCTTTGGATTGGTTTAGATCGTTGGGCCCTAACACTATAGGAGATTGGGATCAGCTGGGAGACCTTTTTTCCAAAGGTTCTCTGATAAGGCTGATAGATCATCTTTGATGCACCAATTGATCACAATAAAGAGGGTCCCTCAAGAAGCACTAACTAATTTTAATCTAAGGTTTTAGTGGACCTGGTAGAGGATACCTTTGTCTGCTCACCCCACGGCAGATATGGCTTTCGTATTCTACTTACAAGCTTTCAATTCTGACATATCAGTGATGATCCAGTCCCTAGGAGGCAATACGCTCCCGCAAGCATTCAACATAGCAGTCCAAGCGGAAAACAACCTAATTGATATCAGGAAGCTAGCTCATCGCCCTATCATGCCAGTTTTTCTTGAGATATATCCTCAAGTCTTAGAGGAATTCACTCCTAGTAGATCTTCTCTACAGTCTATATATTCATATCCCACTCCCCCGACGTCCTCTTTGGTCGTCGAGGTCGACATCCTCTTTGGCCATCGAGGTCAGTGATATGAAGAACCTCCTGCGATCCTTCTCCAATGAGATTGTCAATCTAAAGAGAGCCCAGGTCTCGTCCGCCAAGCCTCCCTTCTAGAAGACAAGGGAATCAACCTTCATAACAACATAACCAACATAGAAATCACCATACTGATAAACCTTCCCAGCTAAATGGCCAAATAATCCTAGTCCCGAATCTATTGCAAACTATCTATCCAACCACTGGTAAGGAGCTGACCATGGGTTAAAATAACCTAGCGAATGATACCAATTCTTGGTACTTTTCATGTAACAATGCTCATGCTCTGAGAAATTGCTCAAGAGGGAACTTGCAGCAGAAGGTCATAGAACAAAGAAGTCTAGGCGTGATGTCAGATGAGTCTGTGTATACATCTTCGGGTATGGATAATATAGATTTTGTCGCTCAAATGCAAGGAATGTCATTGCAGCAAGAAGTAGAGATCGCCCCAGATCATGTGCTTTTCTTGTGGATGGAGGATGAGGATGTCGTGCTCACCAACAGTGCACCAACTTCAAAGGATGGAGCCCCCTTTGTGCAGCCAGATTATAACCTTCACTCCAAAAGGCGTTTCATCGGCGAGAATGTTGGCATCTCGAGATGAATGCCTGTGGACAAATCTCTTGAATGACTAGTCACCATCTCGGCCTATCCAAGAAAAGAGTTCATCCCCTATAAGCCGAAGGAGCTGAAGATTCCCACACCTCAAATAGTACACATGGTGGAAAAACTGAAGAAAGCTTTGGCTCATGTCTCTCTGTGGGATCTCTTGATTATTCCTAAGCAAAAGAACCGGCTGAAAGAGGCCATATCTAATGGCGAAAAGGATGCAAGCAAGAGCACCCCCAAATCTCCATAGATCAATGAAATGGGTTTCCAACCTGTAGTAGGAAAGTCACACTCTTTGACTATCTTGATTAATCAGGTCCCACCCTCTAAAGTTCAACTAGAAGGTAAGCCTAAAGCAAACCCATTTTACCTCACCCTTATAGTTGGGGATAAACTATTACATAATTCCATGATAGATTCTGGAGCTAGCACCCTATCATGTCTATGCAAATCTCTGAGGTGTTGAACATCAAGTATGAACCTTTGAATAAGGGGGTTATGGAGTTTGACGGGAATAGGGTCTAGACCATAGGTCTTATTAAAAGTCTTCCTCTGACCTTATTTACATGTCCTAGCGTTACGATGTCCCAAGAAGTAGTGGTCATCGACATCCCTCTTGTTTTTGGGCTCTGTCTTTCCCAAGACTTCACTACTAAAATAGGGGGCTATCTGTCCTTAGATTAGTCCCATCCCATCCTCCGTACCCAACATGGTGCCAAGCTAAAAATCCTCTCAGGACCTCTCCATGTTGAGCATGTAGCTAACCAGACTATGATTAATTTTGAGCCTACTCACACTTCTATATCAAATGAGGAAAAAAAGTGGTAGAGCTCTTAGAGGATGAAGAAGTGACTTGGGAAATTCCACACAAATAGGAAGTTTTCCTAAATGAATGCATAGATTCTGATCCTTTTTCTAACTAACATGCCACCGACCTAAGTACCTATTGCATTTTTTATGAAAACTAGATCATCCCGAAGCTTACTAAAGAACTATTTTCTGAAGAGCAGTTATCTTCGGTGTTGTGGACCCTGCACTTCGATGGTGCAAAATGCAGGATGGGCTCCAGAGCTGGAATTTGCCTCACATCTCCCTCAAGTGAACTTCCGGTTACAATTTGCATGTTCTAACAATGAAGCAGAATACAAAGGACTGATCCAAGACTTGAGCCTGGAAGAAAGGATGGGTATTAAAAAATTGAAGGTCCTGGGCGACTCTGAGCTGGTTGTCCATCAAGTTCGAGGGATATCTAGTGCTAAACATGTCCGTATGAGATCCTATTGTGCCAGAACATGGGATCTAATAGAGATTTTCGATGTTTTCTATATTGTAAGCATCCCCCAGAAATTAAATGGTGTTGTTGACCAGATGGTCGCAATCGGATCACAATTTGACCATGCCATAGACTTACTCATCGGTCCCCAGGAAGTCTGTGTAGTCGTCCACCCAGCTATTCCTGATAATGATACCCACTTGCAAGTTTTTGAGAGCGATGAGTAGATCGCTTTATTCATCCAAAACTTAGGATAATTTGCAGATCAGTTGCAACCCAAGGTGAAAGAAGCCTATAGAGATCAGATCATCCAGCTGAAATCCAACAAGCTCCCAAATGGTTTGATCACTCTGGAGAACCTATTTGACCACGATGATGCTAATAATGACAAGCGGAAGCTCACGGCCAGCAAAGGGGATTATGTTGAAATGTTGATAGGAAGTGAGAGAGTTCTCAATGTAGGAAAAGGTGTTTCCCCTGAAGACTGAAAGAGATTGGCCCAATACTATGATGAATATGAAGGTGTCTTGGCTTGGTCTTATGATGATTTAAAAGCATATGATCCTAGCATCATCTAGCATACCATTGAGCTTGTAGACGGAGCTAAGATGGTCCAATAGAAGCAAAGGTCGGTCAACCCAAAGATCGAGTCTCTCATGGCTCAAGAGCTGAAGAAGCTGATCAAATCAAGGATAGTTTACCCCATAAAACATAGCACATGGGTATCAAATCTAGTGCCCATAAGGAAAAAGAATGGAGATATCTGGCTCTGTGTAGATTTATGAGATCTAAATCAAGCATCTCTCAAAGACCCCTACCCTTTGCCATCAATGGAGCAATTACTCAGCACAGTGGCAGGGTTAGAAATATTCTTGATGCTCAATGGTTTCTCGGGTATAACCAGATACTGGTAAATCCAGAAGACTGACACAGGACAACGTTCACCACCAAATAGGGGATGTTCACATATCAGAAGATGCCTTTCGGGTTGTCAAATGATGGAGAAACTTTTCAAAGGGCCATGGATTTGGCTTTCAAAGAACTCATTAAAAGGATCATTTTGATGTACTTAGATGACCTGACTGTATCTTTCAATCACCAAGAGGATCATTTTGATCATCTTGAGCTAGTGTTCCAAAAATGTCTTGAATTTGGGATTTCCTTGAACCCAAAAAAGTGCATCTTTGGTATCCCTCAAGGCAAGTTACTTGGGAATATAGTATCAAAAGAAGGTGTTTCCATTGACCTAGATAGATTCAAAGCCATAAAAGACCTCCCCCTTCTGGTCGACAAAAAAGGAGTCCAGTCTTTTCTAGGTAAAGTCAACTTTGTTAGTCATTTCATTTTGGACTTTGCTAGAATTATAAGAACCATCACCCTAATTATAAAAAAGGATATACAATTCAAATGGACTCCTGAAGCCAAAAGAGCCTTTGATAGAATCAAATATGCTATATATTCAGCCCCTGTGTTGTCCAACCCAGACATGTCAAAGGACTTCATAATGTATGTCTTCTCTGGCTAGTATAGCGTCGCCATGGTCCTAACCCAGAAAGATGCCAAAAAGGGGGGTGAACATCCCATAGATTTCCATTCAAAGATCCTCAAAGAGTATGAGGCCAAATACAACTTTGTTGAAAAATAGGCCTTAGCCGCAGTCAAAGGACTGAAGAAATTCAGGCATTTCATCGCCTGTAATAAAACTACGATGTACATAGTTCATCCTACAGTGTGGGAAAACATTATGGAGGGTGACATCACCAAAAAAAGGGCAAATTGGATCACCAAGATCTTGGAATATGATGTCGACATCAAGCCAACAAAGCTCATTCGTGGGAGGGGCCTTTGTGAATATATAGTTCAGGGTTGTGAATCTCGTGAAGATGAAATGGTTGCAGAGGAGGTTGTTATGTTTTCACGTGATGCTCCACAAGAGTGCTGGATCGAGACCAAGATGCAATTCATGAAGACTGAGATTTTTCCCAAGGATCTCCCTCCCGAAAAGAGAAGGTTTTACAAGCTCCAAAATAATGGTTTCTGTTTGATAGACTAAGTACTCTTCAAGAGAAATTTTGATGGAATCCTGCTCCACTGTGTAGGTCAGAGCCAAGCAGATAAAATCCTACATGAATTCCACTATGGCTCCTCGGGAGGCCATTTCTCCACACCTACAACTGCTATCAAAATTACCCGAGCCAGATATTTTTGGCCTTCTATGTTCAAGGACACACACAATTTGGTAAGGGAATGTAAGGAGTGCTAGTATTATACTGGTAGGAGTAAAACAGCTGCATGCCCCTCACGCATGTGTCAGTAGAAGAGCCTTTCACCCAGTGGGGTCCCAATTTCATCAGAATGATCAATCCCCCAAGTTTGGCCAGACACAAGTGGATCCTGACCGCCATTGATTATTTCACTAGATGGTCTGAAGCCATTCCTTTGAGGAACTCATCAGAAAGTGAAGTGTTGGCTTTCCTAGAGGACCTGGAATGTTGATACGGTTCTCCCAAAACCATCATATCAGACAATGCGTGTGCATTCACCGGCCTGTGAACTCCCAAATTCACTCTCGACAGAGGTATCTATCTCAAAACCTGTTCTAATTACTATCCTCAGGGGAATGGACTTGTTGAGTCCATTAACAAGAACTTGATCAGACGTATTAAAAGGATAGGTTCTAAATATAAGAGGGAGTGGCACCATCATTTGAGAAGCACATTACGGGTAGACTGCATAACACCTAAACAAACCCTAAAAAATTCCCCATATAAGCTGGTATATGGAAAAGATGCACTTTTCCCCACGTCTCTAGAGATCCCAGCCCTACAACTACTGAAGTCCATGAAGGTTGCGGAGAACGGCCCTATGGCCATAAGATTAGTGGATTATGGAGCTAGAAGAGCAGAGGGAGATAGCCTTTGTGGCTCTCCAAGATAGGCAGAAACCATCAAAAGGTGGTTTGATGGTAAAAAGAGCTCCAATCTGGTTTTTAGCCCTCGGGACCTCATGTTGAAATACAATGAAAGGGCAAAAAAGCCCACCCAGCACACCAAGTTTGATTGCCTGTGGGAAGGGCCTTTCCGCATTCTAAATTGCAAAGGTTTCAATACATTCAAACTTGAAGATATGAATGGAGACCCCCTCTAGATTTCGGTTAATGGTTTCCACCTCAAGCTATTTCGCTAAGCATTCTCTTCTTGTTTAGTGTATATATTGTATATTTTGTGAATAGTTCTTTTGAGTGCCTAATTTATTTCATTTATTCCCTAAGCTAGTGCCAAAGTAAAAGAAATTTCAAAGAATGCCAAAGTTGAGAAAAGAAAAAGAGAGTTCGTTATATTAAACATTCTCGTATTTCTATTACAATTAGAGAGCAGGCTCTTGGCCCCCCTTTTTACAAGTGATGAAGAAAAAAGAAAAGAAAAGGTAGGTCACCACTAGTTCATTAATCTTTTGCATCCTTGTCCTCATCCATGAGGAAGTCTGAATCCTTATCATCATCAAAATAGTCCCAACCTTCCGACCACTCGGGGTCGGAATCGCTTCTAGGCTCCCCAGGCAGGAAAACAACAACCAGGTTCAGTCGTTTATGCGGGTCAGAACCCGAGGGAAGATAGAGTCCCTTAATTGACTATACCATTTGGTATCTTCAGGGATGGGGACTATCAAATTGACACATAGAAGGAATTTTGCAGCAAGCTCAAAACGATACCGATGGGAAGACAATGTCATTATTTTCAACCCACCAATGAGCGAATGCCAGGCTACTTACTCATTGTGAGTGACAAACATTTCCAGGTCATATGGCAGTGAGAGCCCTCAGAAAGGGACATGATATGCAATCACATCCTCTAGTCCACCCAAGTAGTCTCAAGAAAAGAGAGCCCTGGTCAGTTGCAAAGCTAGTAGCCCAGGCTGACCGCAATCCAATAATGAAGCTATAAAATGTGAGCAGATGTTTGTGATTACTCGGTACTGGTCCGTATTATCAATGAAGTCCTCTTCAAGCACCCACTTAATGGTAGCAATCATCAGGGGATTTTTTCTCTACATCATCAACTGCAATCTCCGATCAAAGATATTCCCTAAGAAAGCGACCTGCACTTTGCTGCTGACAAGCCTAACTGGAGTATCCATGGTTGTAGGAACTCTGTTGTTGAAGCTTACACTATACAAAAGTAATATCTGAAAAGACATATTTATAACAAAATTGCAGCTGGAAATGATGAATGCTTGAGGCACCAACCTTCCCAAACTCCAATGCTCCTGTCATGTTTCTATTAATTCACATCAAGCGAATGAGCCTGGATTCAGGGTTGGCAATGTCCTGCCAAGTACCTCGACAAAGGAGTTGATGTAATTGGATGTCATGCGTATGTATAGGTACATCATGTTTTAAATCTCAACCTCCATAGGACTACCTCAACTTGCGCAAGTTTCACTGTTTATCGATTCTCTCGATTAAAGAAAAGATCTGTCCGGACATGCTTTTTCCCTCAAGCAGACTCGAGAAATGGTAGGTTAACTAAATACAATCTTGAGAAGTGGGAATGGTGGCACTCATCCTCCTCAAGAGTTTATTGCAGCTGTAAAATGAGCTGGCACGCGTGTAGGTGGGAGCTTGCCATTAAGCATTCACGTTTATGAAAATCTAGGCATGCAATGCATTTAAGAGTGAAGTTACTCCCTCTTCTTCATTTCATCATCTTTTCATAACCTAAGTGCATTTCCCCCTCAGATTGTTGAAAAGTTTGATAGAAGGAAAGTCACAGCCTACAATGGAGGCCAAAGCAGCACCTTCAGGCTCCACCCATGGAGGTTTTCAGGTGAACGTCTTCAGAGAACTCTCATATTCTTCACATGCCATTCCCCTAGAGGTAGAGTATCCGAGAACGAAGATTAAGATCAAAACAACCACTCCAAATGTGTCTGCTATTCTAGACTCTTTGGAGAATGTTTTCAAGCTCAAGGTTCATAAGAAGCCTAAAAGTCTCAAAGAGGCCGCATGCAGCAGAATGCTCAATCATAGAACAAAGCCTCAATCCATGGCAGTTCATTTTTGGAATAGTGGTGCTCCCTAATTCATGGTTCCCATGGTCCCATATTTCCCTGAGCTCATAGCGGCATGCGTCGATGTTTTTGACCCCACCACCTTCTCTATCAATGGTTCCCTCTTGAAGGTGGTGATATCTCCAGAGGCTGTTAGAGATATGATGTGTTACCCTATTTTTGAAGGGATGGAGGTTTTCTCATAAAGTTCAATGGAGGAATTTTGGGGCACTAGGAGAGATGTATTGACTTTCTATCAAAGTACACTCAATCGAAGTCTGTCTTCCAGACTTCCAAAGTTTCCCTTGTCATATAGCGACTTGAAGCAAGAAGATCTCAAGGACATTTCTTCTACTCTTGCCTAGCTGTGTGGTTATGATAATGACTAGGATATTACAGCCGTAATGATGGGATTTCTCTTTAAATGCAGGAAACAAAGGGAACCTTTTCATTTTGACTTCTCAATCACTATGGCCAAGGCCATAGATAAGCAATTATTAGAATTCCAATAGTTGTGGTGCTTCAGGTTTTCTTCGGTTCTAGTCCATCTGCTCCTGCACCAAAATGAGGCTTTCTTCAGCCAGTTCATGTGGTTGGCTATTTGTGACGAGTTAGGGAATAGAATGTTGGTGCCCACCTAGACACCCCTCTTGCTAGCCTCTTACGATGCATATCAGTTTTTAGACTTCTTCTTGACTCCCATGCTCAAAGATCTTGATTCAATCCCTAATGAACCATTATCTCGCTTCTCCTAAGTTCAGATGAACTAGATGTAGAATGAGCGTCCCCCTTGCGACTGGTTCATAGGTCACAACTTTTCCTTCGTCTGAGTGCATGGGTTCTCTGAAGAGCCATTTCGTCTGCCTAACTATGTTACCAAGTGAACCCCGGCTCTCGAAATCATGCAGCAATTGGTGAGAATTAAAAGGGCTATTGGAGCAGGTAAGCATGATACCTTCATCATTGAAGATCGCAAGGTTATTAGCCCAATCACTATAGTATGGAGGAACATTGCAGAGAAGGTCTTGATGTCTAAGATGCTACAACTCAATCTGGCAGTTATTGATGACTCCTAGATTTATGAACTTGATGGCTGCCTCAGCAAGAGAAAGAATGTTGTAAAGCATGAGCCTCAAAACTCATGGGAAGACCGTCCAAACCCCCAGGTTGATGATCCGAGTGTGTATGTGGGTCCCAATGATTTTCCTATTTTAAGACGCCCCCCATGGTTGAGTTTATATTTGCCCTTGCAAAGATTCAATCCCACATAGCCTATTCCCCAGGTGATGATAGAAAGTATGAAAACTTTAGCCTGGCCCAAGAAAAAGAGGGAAGACTTTTCGGTCTCCCAGCAAGAGATGGGTCAACCTAGAGCTAACATTGGAAATGACTCTTTGGACGAGCGGTTCAAGCAGGAATGGTGTCAATTAAATAAATCTGATAATGAGATAGGTGACAGCTCCTCACGCAGGGACTCATCCCCGAAGGTGGCCCCGTGGCAGAGGGTAGAGGTTATAAATATTGAAGGGAAAGATCTAGAACCTCAAATTCTCCTTCCCTTAGATATTTCAGCTCATAGGCCCCATTCCCAAACGGGTAAAAGGTAGTCGGAGAAGCAGTTGTGTCACTCCCCTCTAAAGAAAAGGCAACATTCTAATGTAGCAAGGAGGAGTCCACCTTCTCAAATCCTAGAGACATCCTCAGATCTTTAGTAGTCGGTGCCCTCCACAACTCAGGTATGTCCTCCTTTAGCCTTGTCTCCTGCTCACATTATTTCTTTTGTTGTCCCCATTGCTACATTGCAAGCCCCAATTCCTACTACCCTCACCTTAGCCCCTGCTGGGACACCAGTTGAACCCCAAAATGTATTCCCACAGGCCTCCATTCCTTTCTCGGCCTCTCCTTTTATCCCTTCATCTTTTCCCACACAAATGTCTGAAGCAACCTCTGTGTCATGTGTAGGTTGGGTTTTGGAGAGTCCACTCCTCCTATTATGGGAATAGCGTCCACAAGCCATTTTCCATCGGGAGCTCCCCCTTCATCCCATTATTTTCCCCGTCGGTCCTGGCTCATCCCATCCAAACTACTTCCGTTGGGCCTATTTCATAGTTTCCCTTTGCGGCCCCCCCTGGCATAGCTTTTACAGGTCAGGTTATTAACAACCTAGATGATTTCCAGCATCAAGTTGCTTATTCTAAGACTGCTCGCCTTGGTAAGACTGGCAAGTGAAAAGAAAAGGAAGGTGCCTGTCTAGCTCGTCCTCATCTACAGATGCATTTCAGTGAGGAAAAAGATTTCCTTTTCTTTACAAATCTTTTCCCCAAGGTTGACAAGCCAGAGTCTCAAATGAAACCAAATGACTACACATTCATGCTATCGACGTTAGCCTTGAAAGTGCCATAGCCTCGGACAAGGTAGAAATGATGGAGGAAACCTCAAAAGCTATATCTTCAGATTTCATCAAAAAGAGCCACCGTCTGGAAAAGATCCAAGTGGAAAATGCCAATCTTCGAGAATCCCTAGCCCAACAGAGAAAAGAAGATAAGGCCCGGAGCTCAGAAATCAATTGCCTACAAAGTCTGCTGGCCCAAGCCAATTCAAAAAGAGGGAAGTTGCAGTCACCCTTTAACAATGTAAGCTCACACTTCAAGGGTCAGGAGGCAATGAGAAATGTGGCTTTGAAGGAGTTGCAAGAGAAGGACTCAGAGATTCAGCAATTAAAGGTGGCTTCTAGAGATGCTACTCAGGTGCAAGTGCAGCTGCGTGAACAAATTCACTTGAAGGAGGATTACACCTAGCAGCTGAGTGAGGCTCAAGTGTTGTTGTCTAAGAAAAAGATGAGGTTTGAGGCAGAGCTGAAAGAAAAAGAGGCTAGCCTTGGGCAATCTGAGAAGCGCCTTCTAGAGGTGGAGGCTCTTTTGTGATATGAGCAAGACTAAACATTGCAGCTTCAGCAAACGGTGCGAGATAGAGAGGCCAGAATCCTCACCCTAGAGAATCAGATGATTATTTAAGAGAAATGCAAGGAGCTACAGCAAGAAGTGATGGCAAAAGGTGATGAGGTCTCATGATTGCTGAGAATTCCGCCCCCATGTAGGTTTCTCAGAACTTTTTGGCAATTCTAGTAGAATTGTATGTTTCACACTGGGAGAAGATTAAGCAATATGGCCCCTCGCTTCAGCCTATGCAGAGATTCATTTGAGAAGCACAATCCCTTTGTGTGGAAGTGCAAGCTCTAGTAAATAGTTCGATGGTTATTTTGGGTCCCAAGATCCCTGTGGCTCAGGACTTGATCCAAATGTTGTATGCAGCTCAAGATGATGAACTGAGAGAGAAGGGAATAGTCGATCACAAGAAGATGATCAAAAGGACAAATATTTTCATCAATCACCACAGAATGGTCATGCATATATCAGTTACACTGGAGCCATTACAAATCGTTGTCTCTTACATCAAGCAGTTTATAGAAAGGTTTGTTTCACTGGGCTTGCCTTCCCCTTTCTCTGTTGATGGTTCTATATTAGGGGTTGAATAGTTGTCAAATCAAATTCAGCACCTACAGCAAGATAGATCTTTCATCCAAAACCTGAATGACCCTGCCTCAGTCGAGGACATAGAGTGTCTTCTACACCCCCTTGCCTAGTTCTACGCTCTTTTGAAGTTGGTGCATGATGAACTCGTAGGCTTGTCGTTCGGTGAGGTCATCTGCTTAGATCAACACTATCAAAATCTAGATGCACAAGCGTTGCCTTCTAAGGAGGATTGGTTACTATTATAGTAGGTCTCCGACCTACTCCATCCTGTCTTAGCATGAAGTCTGGTTTCCGAACTAGCAATTTTGGGTTCCTATATTCCGCAAGCAGAATCCCCCTGTTAGTCACCAAGAAATGTTCACATTAAAATCCTCGAGGGCAAGTTTTTGGTTGAAGTATCTTCTTTTTCCCTCTCAGCTTTCTAGCAATGCGTGGCATACAGGACAATTGTCAGCTCAGCGTTGCCCCCAGTGATCTGTATTTTGCGTTTGAGGATTGGAGTAGCGCGATGATGACAAATGGAGAGGTTTTGTTGATTGGGCCTTTTTTCGGGGCCCACCTTGTAGCACAAATAGGAAAGGGACACCTAGCACCTTCATGCTAGCGGATGCATTTCTGTTTGAAGAGGTTTTTCAGAAGAGGTCTCACCACTTGCCACGTTTTCTTCTATGGTTGGCGAAATATTTTCTGTTCAGGCCGGTATGAAGATTATCACAGGCAAGAACTAGAGCCTTGGAGCCATTTTTCTAGGTGTGACCTCTTGGAATGACACGGCTTGGTTTTTCTGTTCAGGGGTGGTTATGCATGCTTTGTGTATTTTGGAGCTATTAGCAGAGCTGTGGGCACTATTTATGCTTGTTTTTTCCCCGTTGTAGGGGTTCAGAACATTTAAGAAAAATAATTGAGGATCTTAGATAATTGGAGTTGTTATAGTTTCTCAAGAGGAAGGTCAATCAAGATTGTGCCTGTGGCCTTTGTGATTACCTCTTTTGGATGCTTAAATAGGCTTTATATGTGTTTTCTTGTATTCTTGATGACTTTAGAGATCTCTATCTAATACTCTGTCGATTAAACTGTGTTCCGCACTTGTTGTCTGGTGGATGCATGATATATGTTTCTTTATGTTTTTTAGAATTCAGAGGAATCTTAATTGTATCTTAATTTATGTTTTGTTCGGGCATGTAGATTGTTGAATGGGCTTTAAAACCATGTGTTTCCTAGTTTTATATGCTATCTTCTTTTTATGAAATATTTTGGCACATCGCCTCCATAGCATAAGATAATTTTATTTTAAGTTTCCTTCTTTTCCCTTTTCCCAGACCCCCAAGGAAGAGTTAGCTTCTCAATCCGGAGGTTATTTAGTGAATCCCGCACAGTAGGTCCCCATCACTGAATTCCCCATAAGGTTGTTTGTTTTCAAAGTAAAATTTAGAGTCAACAAATACAAAATGAAAGAATTGATAGGGTCACAAAGTAGACCAAACCTAATAAAAGGGGAGGAACTCATTTAACCTATTAAAGGTTTATTAACAATTTGTACAGAGATATTGGGTTCATGAGGGAGACTAAGAGAAATAATGGGATCTTTAGGTGGATATGGAGGCATGATATTCTCATCTCAGGAGATGGAATCTTGTGGAGGACATGGAGGATTATGACATGACAATGAAAGGATACTTTTTGACATGGAAGAGGGCCATTGGATAGACTAGAAAGGGTTTTTGGCTCTTTATTTTGAATAGGATCATTTGAAAAGGTGGAGGAGGCGTCATTATCTTGCTTATGAAGTTTATTAGGAATAGGATTTTGAAGTATGCTTAGCTCTTGAGATGGAAGGGGATCATATTGGAATAAATAGAAAGGTATAAGTGGATCATCACAAGATTCTAAGGAGAGAGGATCTTGTTCAACCAGGATGGTATTGGAGAGCTTTGGTGTCTTGATCTTGATTTATGATAGGATTTTTTTCTTCGTTCTTTGAATCATCCTCTTGACATGGATCCACTTCTAAGGAAAGGGTAGGAATTTGGATATGCATGGGGGATTCTTGGACGGTATTCATGTTTCGGCATAATGAGGAAGCATTTTGGATGAAACTCTCTAGAGTGGGTACATTTGGAATTGGAGTGTGTGATGGCATAGGATCTAGAATTTTTAAATCATTAGAGGAACTTGTATCAAGATTGTGATTAGCTTGGATTTCCATAGGAGATATCTCTTGAGGGTCAACATGAAAAGTGTCATCATTAGGTTCATTGTTTGAGGGAGATGGAATGGATTGTTATTGAGAATCTTTAGGAGATGATGGAATCATGGAATCGATTGAGGCTACATGTGGACTCTTTCTAGTCTTAGGTTCACAATTTTTATCATGCTTATGAGTAGTGCCTTATTTCTCTTTAGGTGAGTCATTAGGATCTTTAATTTCAATGATACCATTATCAAGGAGGTCTTGAATATTATGCTTTAATTCCATGAAATCTGAAGTCTTATATTTGTTTTGCCTATGATACGTGCAATAGTTACTCAAAAATTTACATCCTCATATGGTTATGTTAGGCAATGTGATAAGATCTCTTTCAAAGATAACTCAATAGATTGTCCCAAAGGTGTAAACTATCTATTTGAGGGATATTTAGAAGAAATGTTGTGTTGCCTTGGTGGAGTCATGTGATCTTATTTAAGGTTTGTCTTTTGATTTTTAATTACTTTTTATTCTACCGCATACAATGGTTTTAGCATTCCTTGAAGTTTGTCACTCTTGAATCATGAATTTGTCTCTCAAGAGGGATCATCAATTATTTTTGTTGGAATTGAATGTCATATATTTCTCTCTTGAGATCTTGAATTTGTTAAACCAACGTAGCCATAGATATATATGATAGTTATGATCTTTGACCTATATGACACTATATATGGGACTTAAGATGGAATGATATGCGGTTCTAGAATGTGAGGATAACCTAATGAGTGCAAAGACTAGACTTCAAATGGATTATGAAGACCAATGTTGGGATTTAGAATGAATCAAATGATAAAAACTCTAAAGTAAGATAAAGGTAACTCTAGGTCTAAAAATGATTATGTAGGAAATATTAACTTGTGCTATTATGGATAGACACAAGGACAATGCTCTAGAAAAGAGGGTATACTAAGGTAGGAGATGATGGACTCAAATAAAGTCACCCTATCCCCAGATATTGATATGTTTCCCAACTAAAGTATGATAGACTTCAAATGGTAAAAGGTGATAAGATAGCCAATGTTTGATTTAAGACCAAAGAGAGTGACATAATTGCAAGCCAAGAGCTTTATTTTAAGAAATGATGGTTAAGAACTAAGGATGTGTCTAAATGAATAGATATGCAAGGACTAGAAATGACGTGACTAAATGAAATGATGGAAAGATGCAAGGATTGAAAACCTAAAAGATCAGAATTGAAGAAGTTTCTATGTTCAAAAGCTTAGGATCAATGTTTAGTGACAATGTTGTTTTGATTTTTTGTAATGTTTCAATTTCAAGTGTGGTGTTTGAATTTGATTCAAAATATTTGTTTTGAACACACATGCAAGACACGATAGACAAAATGTTTGTTTTGTCTTTAAAATGAAATAAAAGTACATTCAAGCACAATCCAAAAATTTGGCCAGGACAATACTCGTTGAATCCCCTTGCCCAGAATACCACATTAAATTGGATATATAGAAGCTTGGTAGCACTGGCCCCCCTCCATTAAAGTCACTTCTCAGCCATACCAAGCTTTGATTTTATAAAGACCCAAAGATCTCAAGAAATTTTCTATCTCAAATTGAAGGCTATGTTGGTTCCCCAAAGGGTTTACATTGCAAAAGGCAGAAACCAAGCTAATTCTTCAAATATCTATGGAGAAGCCAACCCCAACTATCAATATCCTTTAGAACTTGGACCAACTGACAAGGATTCAACATATCCTTCTACACTTTGGGCTCTACAAGACCCGGGAAGGTGATCCCTTAGTGAATTTATAATCTTTGCACCATACTCACAAATTGCACCAAAACAAAGTAGATAATCTCATATACAGGCTCAACAAAGAGGGATAATGCTCAAGAATAGAAAATTCTTCAGTGATCCTCAACCTATTGGAGCATGAGATGGAGAAAACATATAATAATAGACATGAAATAAAATATACTCAGATAATCAACAATTTATAGCAAATATAGATGAGCAGATCACAAAACTGGCTGTAAAGACTAAGCTAAGCTATAACTAGTGCCTTATTCCATTGGGGAGTCAAATTTATGAAAAGTAAGATGAATTACAACATAAATAATCTGATAGCATGTTGAGCTAATAATATATTGTATTACAATATATCTCAACTATGATCCAAACCCGAACTACTTATCAAAATCCCTACACAAGCCCTACCACTCTGTAGTTTTGTTCAAACATTTAATTGATCCCTTAGATCATAGCATAAACAAAAATCACATACATCACAACAATGCAATGAATGAAAGATACCCTTGATTATATTTCATTCAAAAGATAGTAGAATCATACAATGGAGAGAAATAGGTTTGGATTCTATTTCATTAACTCAAATGCTATACCTGTCATAAGACAGTATACAATTCAGTCCTTCAAACCCTGCACAAAATATGACATAAGACTCATTGTATTTTTGCTTTGTAAAAAAGACTTTACACTTTGCCCATTTGCACCTAAAACTTGCTAATGGAATCTATGACTCTAATTTAGAAAAATTGGTACAGACTTGGAATAGGAACCCTGTCTCTTGGCCTTGAATTCCATTTTATAGAAAACAAGGCATAAAACAAGCCTTGGGCCAGAGGAGACACCTTCCATCAAAATGATTGGACATACATGATTCTTGTTACAAAATATTCCTTTGAGGAATGTCACAACCAACACTAAATATCTTTAACTACTTCATCATAATGCTTCATACACTTTGTCTTCCTTGTTATTGTTGAAAAAGATCCTAATATGGTCCCACCTTACTATTGCTCATGTTAAAAAAGGTAACCGCTACAAGAAAACAAAACCATTTACCAAACTGTCACATCAATAAGTTGGCTAGCTAACTATTTGCAGTCTTCATTCCTTATTCAAATATGTCTTGCTTCATTCATTGTATTCTTCATCAAATGGCCACATAAAAATCATGCCCTCATTAGCTTTTTCCCTATATGGAGTATACTTTACAGCTAACTATTTCTCTTCGCCTTGAGGTAGACTGGTCCTTTGATTCCTTTAGTTTATTCTCCAATTCTTTGATCTTCTCCAATAGTTGAGCCTTTGTTGGATTAGTTGACCTGGTTGTTTCTTTAATAAAGGGCTCTGATGAAGAACATTGATTTGTTGCATCAACAAGGGTAATAGGAGGAGACCTTGATGTTGAGGGTGTTGAACAAGTTATAGGGGCATCAGGGGATACTTCCAATTGTTTATGTTCCAGAATTTGAACCTTAGACTGCAACTCAATACATCTTTGTTGCACCTTGTTATATTCACCAAAAATATGTTCAAACCTCTTCATAAGTTCCTAATTTTCTATGTCTTCTCTCTTAGCGATCTCATGGGCCAATTTGGCCACATCCACAATTAACTTTGAAGCTTCCACAATTGATGTATCTACAACTATCTTAATTATTAGGCTTCCCCTCAAATTAGGGTTATATCACCAATATGAGGTCTTCTAGGCCCTTGTTCTAATGACCAAATGACTAGTGTGGCATAATCTTGCGCAAATTCAGATCCTTTTAATGTCAACCTAGCTTCTTCTTCAGAATTGAAAGGCTGTTGTTTTGATTTTATGATGGCATCAAAGGTCACTGCATCAACAATATGCCACTCAAGCAGAATTAGGACCCCTTTTTGGCTGATAATTCTTTTGCCTTCTTCAGCAAAGATTCTTCTAAATTCTTCCATCATCTCACCCTTTACTTCATCCTAATTCTCCTTATCAGTTTTATCTGGCTTTTGAGCTTTCCCTTCTTCATATCTCCTTTTGTATTCATCAATCTTCTTCCATACTATCTGCAAGAAAGCTTGGCTTTTTATAAAAGCCTCATCTTCAATAAATTTATCACAGGCCTCTTTTCTTACATCTCTGAAAGCTCTGCCTTGGATATCCAAAGGAGTCAAATCTAATTCCAAAGGCCTTGGCATAGGAGGGATACCAACCTGCAAATCTACATCTATTACAACAATGCTATCCTCCTCTTGTTGTTCTTCTATATGTGATTCCTCCATTTGTTCAACAACTTGATCTTCTACCTGTCTTGGAGGTGAAAGGGGCACATGTGGTGGTGAAGGGATCCTATTTGGTTCCACAAGATCAATGATCTTAATCCCCTTAAGTGGCTTTACTTGCATTTTAGGGGGTGGTTCCTTCTTCATTATTTTCTTCCATTTTCTCTTCAACATTTCATCACTGTCATTGTTTATTTCTTCCTCATTGTTTATTTCCTTCCTTACAATCTTGAAAAAGGGCCTATTGGTCAAAGGTGAGCAAACAGGTCTATCCTCTTCTAATCCATTAGTTCTATGTGGTAGCTAAGGTGGTGGGCCTGATGGTCTTCTTCTTGTTTGTTGTAGTAGGGTTGCTTCTTGTGGTGTTGGAGCCTATTGAACTCTTCTCTCAACTTGCTTGCCATGAATTTCTTCTAGCCTAGCTCTTTTATCTTTTAGGGCAAGCATTACCTCCTCAAAGTATTCATGAAAAAATCAATTTTATCAAAGAATGGGCTAAAATATTTTAATGGATCTTAACTTGGATCCATCCTTTGAACAATATTCCATAATTTCCTCATAAGCAATCCATTTTTCCTTCTTTTCATCCTGAACCATAAAATCAAATTCATTCCTGATTATATCCTTAAGGGAATTATGCTCATGGGGAAGTGGACCTCCTTTGATTTTAGTCCTAAATAAAATGTAGAAACCTTCAAGGTCAATATGTCTTGTTGAGTTGACCCCCATATGATATGGTGCAAACAATTTGTCAAAATGAATCCACCCTCCCTTAGTGATCACAAAATATGGGATGACTATGAAATTAGGGAAAATGGTTCCTTTACCTCTCCCTTTCAATTCTTTGTCATGAATGCATCCAATTTGCCAAATTACCTCTGCAAATCCTAGTCTAAAAGGTACATAAAAAGGCAGCACATGAGGCTCACCATCAAAATCATACACTCTAATCACTATGCTGATAGGGTAGGGGATAACATCCCCCCAATTATGCTCAATTCTCAAAAGTGGTAACCTTTCCTTAGGTCTTAAAAAATCATGCAACTGTGTCAGAATCCTAGGTGGATTCACTGTCAATCTTTCCCTTAATCTAGATGCAAAATAGTTGTCAAATCTGACAAAGCTAGCTTCTAGCCTATCCCAAGACATGTCCATACTCCAAAGTTGCACTAGCATTTCTTCACCACCAACTATCCTTCTTAAATTCATGGTGCTTTCAAAATAATCTGCATTCTTGTATAAGAACATGTGCATCAACAATGAATACCAGAACAAAATGGCTACCTAACACACCACTCTTAATGTCCTGCACCCCCTCATGAATATTGTGTTAAAGGTATTAGGCATAGTTAAAAACCACTATGAAATCAAGATGTTGAATCTAAATTGCCTTGTACATGAATGCCATAGCCTAACTTTAATAGGATGGAATCCTAAGACTTGACATAGTGAATAAAATGTTTCTTTGAAATATGGGCCAAAGGCATCAATTGGAAATGGCTTGACTGAACTAGGGTCAACATAAAATTTTGTTTCACCTACCTTTGCCAAATGGGCTGGAAGAAGGTTAGGTCTGATAAAAAAATTCATTCTCTGGTATTCTGCCTCCAACTCCTCCAAATTTATAGGTACCAAGAGAGCAGAGGGCTCATATAAATCAAATACTTGCTGAAATTTCTCTCTTGTGATAGACAATAGAATTTCCCCCTCATTGCCTCTTATGACCCTCAAAATTGGGTCATATCTATCTACAACTTCTCTGAGTAGATAAACATCCATGAACACATCAGGCACCACCAATTTGCCTAAATCATATTGTCATGCACTAGAAAATGGAGAAGTTAAATTCCTCTACCCAAACCACAATTTGAACATGTCAACTCCAGACATAGGCACCTGAGCATTGGCAATGTTAAAAGCCTTATCTACCAAACCCTCCCCTAGGGTTTTACCCATCACCAATCTTTGTCCTTGATATCTGTCATTGATGGAAGGTTCCAATTGATCCAATAAATCATCATAAATATTTCTTTTTAAGTATTTTGTTTGTCCCGAATGATTTCTCTAAGGTGCCATCTCTTAGACTAGGGTTTCTACTACAATTCTTTGAATCTAGAAGGAAAAGACTAGGGATAGCATGAAGACTTAATTGCAACAACAATTCACAAAAATTCTCACTTCTTTCTATCTCATCTCTAGCCCTAGAATAATTTATAACTCTTTCCCTATGATTTGCATGAAATTCATAGCTTTAATTTCTTTAAGACATATGAGAAAATCTTAAACAAACTTACTGCTTTAAATGCCCCAGAAAACCCCAATTTCTCACTATAAGAAATCATTCAAATATCCTTTGGCTCTGGAATCGCTTTTAGATCTCCTTTGAAATGCTTTGGTGACTCAAAATAACTCAAAAAAATTCTTTAATTACTTTCTGGAATGAACAGTCACCATCCTATCCGCCATTACTACTCGCACAAGTGTAGAAAATGACCCCATTTGCATTTGAATCAAATTTGAATCTCAACCGTTGATCATTTCCACACTGGAAAATTGCACGAACCATACTGGTCAATCTTACATTGACTCATATGTGGCAAGTGGGCCCATCAAAAGTATGACATAGCACCCATCTCACCGCCATCTCACCGTGGTCAATGGTCCCACCATTAGCTTACCTCAGCCCACCTTGGACACGTGGCATCATCTTGTGATGTCACGGTGATTATCCTCCTCGCATCTTCGATTGCAAGGTTGCGAGGATTGTCTGATCTGCTCGAATGTTTATCTTCATGCCATGGTGGCCGCCAACTTTAGCCGCTTAGCCATCAATCACCTTTTTTATTGTGATTAAAACATCACCGTCCATTTAATGCATGTGTAAATAGAAAATTCTTTAGTAGCTCGATCTTTAGCATAAAGACACTAGCAGAGATAATATAAGGCTCGGACTTGGAAAAAAATTAGTGCGCTTGCTAAGAAAAATCAAAGGGGACCCGCCTAGGACGATAGAGATAGACATGACAGTAGGAAATAAAGGGGAACCCGACCACGAGGCTAAAAAAATATAGCATGCTAGACTTAGGAAAAATAACAAGGGGCCGACCAAACAAATTAATGCCTAGGAAAACGACATGGCCCCTTCAATGACAAGATGACCCTCAAACTTAAGTTAATAAAGTAACGCAAAATCATAACAGGTTTAAGGGGTTTAACAATAGGACTTAATAAAAAAGGCATAAACCCTAAAAACTAAGCTTGAGGGTAATAATAGAGAGCATAATTAATTCCAAATGACCAAAGTTTTCACAAGAACATCAAATTTTTGCTAGGTCATTTTGTAGGACTACCAGGCTACATGAGGGGTTTCTTCGACATGCACGTATTATAGCACCTGAGTCAACAAGTAGAAGGTAAGGCTACTAAAACAATTTGGCTTTTAGTGGGGAAACTTCAGCGGAACCCAGCATCTACCCATGCGGCAATGGCTCATTTATGAACCCATTCCCATTCCTCAAGAGGATTTTTACGTGTCTCACACAAGTGTGGATACTGAGGGAAAATTATCAAAGTAGATATACATCACCAGGAATTCATGGATTTCACCTTACTTATTAATTTGTATAATGGGATGAAGAAGTATCGCTTGGGTTGTTCCCTCTCATGGACCAAAATGGCACTCATGAAGTAGGCACTCTACCAAAAAAATAAAAACTCAAGCATCACTAACACTTTTCTCTTACACCCAGGACCACGAGAACCAGGGGAGAGGATACTATGTGTTAGCAGTAGGTCCACTCACATGCACAAGTGTGTCAATCACATAAAACACATATTCATTTTAAGCCCAAATCCAAATGTGATTTAACTACTAGAACAAAGAAACATTGTTTCAAGTTTCAATCTTTGACAGTGTTTTGCATGAAATCATTCATAGTTTCAATATATGTCTTTGACAAGTGAGAATGGATGCTCTACACAAGACAAAATTCAAAAAATTAGTCCTCGAAATCAAAAAGTCAATCAGAAAGCCAAACGCTACCCATACTAAGAACACACTAACAAGCTAAGTTAACAAATCTAATCAAATTGATTAACAAATCTAAACTAACAAAACCTAAATCAAATTTAAATCTAAACTAATCAAAATGATACAATTTAATATAAACTGATGAAAACAAAACAAAATTAAAAATCTAAATTAATTAGAACGAAATTAATCCTAACTAACCAAACAAAACTAAATTAATCTAAACTAATAAATAATTTTTTTTAAAAAATGTAAATTAAGTAATCTAAATCTAAATTAAACAAAAACTAAAACTAAAATTACAAAACTAATTCTAATTTAACAAAAGGTTAAATTAATCTAATTTAATAAACAAAAACTAAAATCTAAATCTAATTAAAACAAAAAACTAATCTAATTAAAATGAAAAAAAACTAAAATCTAATTTCAACTAACAAAACTAAAAATCTAAATCTGATTTAAAAAAATTAAAAGTAAAACTTATTTTAAAAAACTAAAAACACAAAATCTAATTTTAAAAAACTAAAAAGTAAATCTAATTTAAAACTAAAAAAAGCATTCTAATTTAAACTATCTAAATCTAATTAAAAACTAAAACTAACAAAAGGAATCAAAATGTTTTAATACAACCAAAATGGTTGCAGGCTATGCCTAAAATAGACTTGTTGAAAGGATTTTTCTCAGGCAACGTGGGATGCATGGAGAGGGAAACAAGGTATTAAAAGAAATGCCTCAAAAAGATGTTATGTATTGGAAATTCTATGGAAGACATGAATGCAAATTGTGAAGCATAAACAAGGCATTTGACTGCTTGAAATAAAGACTGAAACATTGAACTATTTGAACCCTTTGAAAACAAATTGAAGGCACATGAATAGTTTCAGAGAGAAACAATACTTCGTGGCTAGCACAAGTGGAATGTAATCTGGTAAACCTGTATACAAGATGTGGGGCAAATTTTTCACATAAAATGTATTTTATTTGCTACTAAAATGTAATAAAATAATGATAGATAATGATAGATTAAGCAAGCAAATTGTGGATAGTTGAATACAAAGACAAATGTTCTAATAGATTCTTATGAAAATGTGAAATAAAAACAAGGCTATGAGAACTATTAAAATCTGTTAGGCCTGTGTGTGGAAGAAGAGATAAGGCATGAGATTGTTAAAAGAAAAATGCTTATGCGTTAGGAATGCTCGGGCAAACTGTGAAGCATAGACAGGGCATGATAAGAACGCAAAGGTAAAGTGTATCAAATTAATATTATAGAGTGACTACACAGAAATACGTAGGTACAAGATAATCACATAGACAAATCTCACTTCTGCAAATAATAATATGATTGCAAAAATATCAAATGTTTAGAATCCTTCAAGGAAATGCAACTGGGAAGTGCAACGCCATATTCCATGAGCTTTGCTAAAGAAACAAAAGAGCATTGCCTTTGCAATCAATTAAAATACAACAAATGTTCCCACAAACAAAGGATGAAGATAAAGATAACCAGAATGATGTTTCCTAACAAAGCGAATCAATTTTTTTCTAAAAAAAAATCTATCAGGCAAAAACAAAGCAACTAAAGGACAAGGGTTGTCCCATCAAACATTGTCAATTGTAGATGGAGGAAATGGGTCAAAAATCAAAGATTCAAACTTCCAACATGAACAATGGAGAACCTACAAGACAACACACATGCAAAGCTAAAATAAATAAAACACACACACGTGCATTAATATGAATTTGCCTCCATTGCACTCCTATCTATCAAGATCTTGTGTTTAAAATGGATGCTCTTAGAATAACTATACAAGAGGCCATGAAGAATGAATATGAGGATGAGTGCAAGAGGATTGAAAGATATGAGAGATGAATGTAAAAGTTGTTGGATATTGCTTCTACTAGGATATATTTTTGATTAAGGAAAAAATGAGTTTTACAGAGACTCGAAACCACAAAGTTTACAAGCTAGATAAAAATATTCAAACAAAGTTCACTTAGAAAGGAAAGTTGCATAACAGACAAAAATGGACAACAGCTACGAACCAGAAGTCAGCAAAAAGCCAACACTAGATAGACAAAGCTAACCTAAGCACTTTAAGGTATCAACAATCTCAGATTCAAGGATACTTGTCTCCTGAGCCACCTTTAACTCCTGGATCTCCTGAGGTGAAGAATCCAGTTTTCTCTTTAGGCTAGCTCTAGTCCTCTTCGAGGGGTCGGAATCATCTTTCTAGCTTTTGTCTTTGTCAGCTTCCAAGTCCACAAATAGGGTTCCCTGTTGGTTTTTTCTAGCTTATCCACCAAGGTGCTCATAATAGTAGTAGAATTATTCACAATTCTATAGTTGTCCTTCATGATGGTGTTCATATTTTTCTAGATTTCAAGCCAATTTCCCCTTCTAGATGCTTAATCTTTTTCTCGTTCTCCTTCATCTTATCCATGAGCTCAATTGTTCTTTAAACGCACTCGGTCATTGACATCTTCTCTTCCTCGGTCCATAAAACCACAGCAGCATTCTAAGGCACCCCTTTAGCTTCCATATCATCTAGCTTAATAGAGGCAGACTTTTTCTTTAAGCTAAGGTCCTTTATTTCATGAAAAACCTGCTTATTTATCCTGAAGAAGTCAATAGCCCAGTTTCTAGCAATTGCCAGTATGTCATCAGGAAATTCCCAATTAGGCTTGGTCTTCAGAGCTGAGATTTCTAGGGAATATGGATCTATTTTCTCTATTGGTGGGAGGGTAAGAGGTGTAGGAACCATCAGTGGAATCAAGGGCAGTAGAGGAATCCACCAGAGAATCCCCAGAATAAGAAACCAACTTTTTCTTGGGGGGGCTTCTCCTTATTTTTAGGTTTTTGAGAAGTGCCAATGAGGGTGAAGAGGGGAAAATGGAATGAAAGGTCAAATGATCAAAATGATAATAAAATAAACAAGAAAACCATAAAACATCAAGAGATCATTTTATACCTTTGCTATTTTACCTCTTCCTTGGATTGATCTTGATGAAGCGGATGGTGAGGATGCGCCCTTGATGCTCCACTTGATGTGTTGCTTGCTTGATTTGGATGTGGAATGCTCTCCAAATGCTCAACAAGATAGATTGATGGATTGGATTTGGATTGAAAGATTTAGGATGGATGGATTTGATAGAGGATTATGAAGAGAGAGAGGAGAAAAGAGCAACATGACAATGCATGAGAAGTGGATGATTTGTGAGGAGAATAGGCTCCAATTTATAGATTAGAGAAGGCCAATGGAGGGCCAAGATTGATTTGATCATGAAGGATTGATATTGATTTTAGATAGAAGGCATGGATCAAGGGTGCCTTGGGGAAATAAATAGGAAAATAAAATTCCTTGGAAAAAGGGGGGAGAAATTTGAATTTCAAATATGAGGAATTAAAAATTCCAAAATATGAATGCATTGAGGGATTCACAGAAATTTGAATTTCTTTGAGAAACTCAATGTTGATGTGACATGAGTGGGAATTAAAAATTGAGGGATAATGATAAGCATGATTATGAGAGATTCTAGTAGGATTAATTAGGCTAATGAGATTAGGAAAAGTGATTTGTAGGAATCACATGACTAGCTCAATTAATTAGAATTAATTAACTAAGTAGGTTTAGAGAAAATGATTATTGGAGGGGACTTTAGAAGAATAGGGGAATAATTAATTTATTTGATAAATTAATTATTGGAAAATAGTGATTTAGATTTAATTGATTCTGAGAGGAATGAGAATAACACAATTAAGTCAATTAATTATATTGATAGGCTTAAATTAATTAAATATTAATTTTAGGTGTCTATAGAGGGTTTCACAGAGGTAACATTTTTATCCAAATGCTTACTCTGTAGGGTTTTCTTTGACAAATACTTGGAGGAGGGAGAGTCTTCCTCTTCCCAATCAGTGTCCCATTCACCTTTGTCCTTAGACATACTAACATTAGTATTATACCCTTTCGAGGTGGGAGCCAAAATGGGGTTAGACAGCTAGTAGGATATGTTGTTGTCATTGATGTCAATATATTCCTTTGTTTTGGTGTTCCAGTGATAACAAAGAATTGATCTGGTTGGTTTATCTATTTGGGATGATGAATCAACTAGAGATATGTCATTCTTTATTGGTTTCAATGATTCAGAAGTTTACTTGATCATATCATTTGATCTAGATTGAGGTTTGGTTTTTTTGTTCAGCGGTTGGCAGAGTCTGGTATTTGATCCGTTGTGCTCCAGTGTGATCTGATCTTGAGTTGTGGATCTGGAAGAGTGTTTGTGATGTTCATGTGTATCTTCATTTCAGATAGTACATGATTTGTTGCTTCACAAGTTATCTTTCTAGTCTGAATTGTTGTTGTTAAGTGTTCTTGAGTGAGCGTATCGATCGATGAAGATTTGATTAAGTAGTGTTGGTGCAGCTGTTGTGGATGATTATAACATGCTTGTTGGTGTTTCTTGATTATGTTATATTTGTTTTGGTGGTTTGCATTCATCATTGTGTGTGGTATTGAAGATCTTTTGGGTTCGATGATATTCTTCATGTTATGCAATATTTTCGGTGGTGTAGCATGTTGTGGTTGATCTTGGCGAGATTTCTGGTGGTGTTACATGTTCGAGGATTTGATTTGGTCCATTCTATGTTATTTATGGCATTGTATTGGTTTGGTGTTTTATTTATGTATTGTGTGATGTAATTGTGTAATTAGGTGTTGAGGGTTTTGGTCGACCTTGTAGTCAAGGTTGATGAATTGTATAAATGGGTGTCATATTCATGTAATTTGGGTATGGGTGTTGTGTCTACATTTTTCAGAGAGTGGTGTATGTGTGAATAGAGAATTCATCTTTTGGTGTGATGTATTGAGCAGAGAATGTTTTAGGGTAGATAAATGTGCTTAATTGGAACTATTATCAGGCATTAGGAGATGTTATTCTTTCAATTCATCCAAATCAGATTGTAGCCCGAAATTATTGTAAGGTAGTGAACCTTCCCTGAGGGTTGGAGGCTTTTGGGTCATTGTATTTTGAGTAGTGAGCTCTAGGAAATGTGTCTAAATACATTTTCATTCCACATTGTAATATTTACACATACTACTGCAGAGTATTATCTCATTGTGGGTAGGTTCCCATCGTGGTTTTTCCCTTAACTGGGTTTTCCATATCAAAATCTTGGTGTTATGTGTGTTTTTGTTATTGTGTTCATTTCTATTCTTATTGCTACTAATAAGATCTGAGATTGTGCTTAATTTGTTTAATCTACTGAAAACAGATTCACCCTCCCCCCTCTCAATTTTCCTTCATTGTTGTTGCCAACAATTGGTATCAAAGCTAGATCCTTCAGAAGAAGCTTGACCACTTGAGGAGATCTGGGATGACAACCTATGTGTTCAAGAAAGAGTTTAAGATTTGATGGAAATAATTACACTGTATGGAAGAACCAGATGGAAATTCACTTGAAGTGTCTTGGAGATGATTACTGGAAGATTACAAAGAATACCTATAATGTTCCTCAGAATGGACCGGTTACTGCTACTGAGATCAAGGATGTTGAACATAACATAAGAGCTAAGGAATAATTGTTGAGTGTCCTGACTAACTCAAAGATAACTAATGTGATGGGTATGTAGATTGCACGTGAGATCTGGGAGAAGTTAGAGACCTTGTATGAAGGTGATAAACATGTCAAACTTGCTAAGATACAGAGTTTGAAAGGAAATCATGAGATGCTGAAGATGAGAGAAGATGAGAACATATCTACCTTTATGGCTAAGGTGAATGAACTTGTCCTAGGTATTAGATGTGTCGGTGGAACTCTTGAAGAAGATGATATTGTTTCTAAAGTGTCGAGATCTTTGTCTCTTTCTTACAAGCCTAAAGTAGCTACTATTGATGAGATCCAAAGTGTGACTACTGTGACTAGTGACATGTTGGCTAGTAAGCTTACCACTTTAGTGAATTCAAAGAATCATATGGAAAATCTAAGACTGCATTCAAAGCCTCTATATTTGAGAAGAAGAAGTATGATCTGGGAGAGAGTTCATGTTTGGTTTCCAAATATGAAAGAGAAAAGAGAGAAATGGTAGAGCAAGAAAGAGAATTGGAAGATCTTGAAGCCCTTGTTGCTAGAAAATTGCCTAAGAGAGCTGGTAAGTATGATGGAAAGTTACCTTTGAAATGTTTCTCTTGTAATAAGATAGGACTTTTTGCTTCTAGGTGTCCTAAAATAATGTCAAGGTATGATAAATATGATAGATCTTATAAGCATGATAGATCTGAGAAGCATGATAAGTATGATAACCCCTATAAGCTTAACCAGAAGTTTAGATATTAGAAGAGATGTTATTATATTGTTGATGAAGGTGTGATAGATGAAGAGTTTGAGAATGAGAATTTAGAAGATGAGTTTGTATTTATTTCTATCAAGGAAGATGATCTGGTACCAATGAATTCTACAAGTTGTATTGTTGAGGATAAAGCTTTGGCTACTAAGTTTGAAGAGAAAGATGAATGGGTGATTGACGACGGTTGTTCACATCATATGATAGGTGATAAAAGAAAATTTGTGAATATGGAAAGGTATGATGGTGGTATAGTAAGATTTAGAGATGACAAAACTTGTGTGATTCATGGTAGAGGTTCAATTTCTGTTGATGGTAAGCATAATACTGATATTGTCTTGTATGTTGAAGGTTTGAAGCATAATATTTTGAGTGTTGGATAGATGGTTGACAAGGGATATGATTTTCAATTCAAAAATGGTAAATGTAAGATTCTAAATGCCTCTGGTATAGAGATTGCATCAGGGACTAAGACTAAAGGTAATATCTTTCGCTTGAATGCTAGTGAGAAAAGTTGTTTGATTGCTCAAATTGATCAAAGTTGGTTGTGGCATATAAGGATGTCTTTTGTTATTTTTGACTGCATGATAAGGATAATCTCTATTCAAGTTGTTAGAGATTTGCCTAAAATTGTGAAGCCATCTAATCCGGTATGTAAAGAATGTCAATAGGAAAGTTGACAAGAACTACATTCAAAAGTAAGTTGTATCCATCTAATCATTTATTGGATCTTGTACATACCACTTTGTGTGATCCTACACGAGTGAGAAGCGTGCAGGGTGACAGATATTTCATGTTATTGATTGATAACTATTCTAGAATGATGTGGGTTACCTTTCTAAAGGAGAAATCAGAAGCGTTGGATAAATTCAAGATATTCAAAGCTAAGGTGGAGACTGAGACAGGATTGAAACTGAAGTGTCTAAGATCTGAGAGAGGAGGAGAATTTACATCTAGTGAGTTTGATTCATTTTGTGAGAGGAATGGAATTAGAAGACAGTTAGTTATATGCTCCTAGAACCCCTCAGCAGAATAGAGTTGTTGAAAGGAAGAACAAAACCATTTTGGATGTTGCTAGGACTACGTTGATTGAAGGAAATGTTGCACAAACCTTTTGGAGAGAAGTTGTTAGTACTGTTGTTTACACATTCAACTGGGTGCATATAAAAAGGTGATTCTAGTAAGACTCTTTATGAGCTATAGTTTGGGCATGTTCCTACAGTTAGATATTTCAAAATTTTTGAAAACAAATATTATATCAAGAGAGATGAGGATATAGGAAAGTTTGATGCAAGATGTGATGAAGGAATCTTCTTGGGTTATTCTACTAAGAGCAAAGCCTACTGGTGTTACAATAAGAGAGTGAGAAAGATAGTAGAGAGTGCAAATGTGAAGGTTGATGAATGTCATGGAAAGCAAATCCGAGCATGTGGATATGAATTTGATGATCAGGATGTTATTTCAAAGCCTGTGCAGCTTGAGATCTTAAAGAAGAATGCTTCGGTAGAGATAGTTAATTTGGATATTGCTACTATCGGTGAATAAGTTCAAGAACCAGAGAATTAGAAAACTCTGAGGTATGTGAGATTGAATCATTTAGAAAATCAGATTATTGGTGATAAAAATAAAGGTGTGATGACTAAGAGAAGGATTGTTGTTGAAGAGATATGTTTGATTTCTAATATTGAACCTAAAGATGTTTAAAGAATGTAAAGATGAGAATTGGATAAAAGATATGGAAGAAGAGTTGAATCAGATTGAGAAAAATAGCACACGGGAGCTTGTTCCGAGACCTAAAGACAAGAATGTGATTGGCACTAAATGGGTGTTTCAAAATAAATTGAATGAAGTCAATGAAGTGGTTAGAAACAAAGAAAGATTGGTATATAAAGGGTGTTCTCAAATGGAAGGAATTGATTATGAGGAGACTTTTTCTCTGGTAGCTAGAATTGAAGTTGTTACATTACTGCTTGCATATGTTGCTTACAATAATTTCAAGGTATGCCAGATTGATGTTAAGTTAGATTTTTGAATGGTGATCTTGAAGAGGAAGTCTATATTGATCAACCAGATGGATTTTCATTATCAGATGAAGGAGACATGGTATTAAAATTGAAGAAAACTTAAACAAGCCCCTAGAGCCTGGTATGCTAGATTGGACAAGGATTTGATAAAGTTGGGATTTTGTAAAGGTATTGTTGATAGTAATTTATACTTTAAGGTTGATAATGATAACATTTTGATTGTTGAAGTTTTTGTTGATGACATTATTTTTGGAGGAGATGATGACTTGAGTATGAAGTTTGCTAATGATATGTAAAAAGAGTTTGAGATGTCTATGATAGGTCAGATGAAATTCATCTTAAGATTGTAGATTACACAAATTAACAAAGGCAATTTCATTTCTCAATCTAAGTATGTGAAGGAATTATTGAAAAAGTTTGGGTTAGATTACTCTAAACATGTTGGAACTCCTATGGTGATTGGATGTAAATTGTTTAAGCATGATGAATCTCAAAAAGTTAATCGGACTTTGTATCGATCTATGATTGGTGGGTTTTTATACATGACTCGGACTAGACTAGATATTATGCATGTTGTTTTTCTTTGTGAAATATTTCAAGCTGGTCCTAGAGAGTCATGTTACAGCTGTGAAGAGGATTTTCAGATACTTGAAGGGGACAATTGACTATGGTTTAAGGTATCCAAAGAGTAATGATTTTATGTTATGTTTTTATACTAATGCTGATTGGGTAGGTGATGTTGATGACCGGAAGAGCACTACCAGTGGAGATTTCTTTCTAGGAAAGAAGTTGGTTTCATGGTCCAGTAAGAAACAAGATGTTATATCTCTATCTACTGCAAAAGCTGAATACATTGTTGCTGCCAACAACTGTACTCGGGTAGTTTGGATGAAGAAGATGTTGAAGGATATTAGAATTGTTTATGATGAGCCTACTATTATATATTGTCATAATTAAAATTGTGCTATTAATATTTTTAAGAATCCGGTACTGCATTCTAAAGCAAAGTATATATGAATTAAGTATCATTTCTTGAGGGAGAAAGTCAGTGATGAAGAAGTTATACTGGAGTATGTATCTACAAAGGATCAGATTGAAAATATTTTCACTAAAGCTTTGCCTACAGATACAATTATCTATTTGAGAGACAAGTTAGGGATCTCATCCCCTCCTAATGAGAACTAGATGTATAGAGATGCATCAATCCAATGGATTGCATGGTCTTATCCTCTTATCTAGATTGATGAGTGGTGGTTGCTACTCAGTTGGAGTAGTCAGTGAGTGATTCGGATGTTCAAATTTGTGATTTTATCCTAAGGGGAAGATATTGTCCTTCTTAGAGAGAGAGAAGCATGATTTGTTTATGTCTTTAGCATTGTTGTTAAAGAGGGAGAGAAGCATGTGAAAAACTGACTTATCTTTGAAGCTTTATGTGCATGATCTTAGGGGGATTTTTTTGGTGATTGTTGGTGTTGATTTATTCCTTTGCGTTATTTTTTTTCACATTCATATGTTTCCATCAATTCCAAAGGGGGATATTGTTGGATATTTTTGCTGCTAGGATATGTTGTTGTCATTGATGTCAACATATTCCTATGTTTTAGTTCTTCGGTGATTATAGAGAATTGATCTAGTTGGTTTATCTATTTGGGATGCTAAATCAAATAGAGATACGTCATTGTTTATTGGTTTTAGTGATTCATAAATTTACTTGATCATATCATTTGATCTAGATTAAGGTTTAGTTTTTCTATTCAATGGTTGGCAAAGTCTGGTATTTGATCTGTTGTGCTCTAGTGTGATTTGATCTTGAGTTGTGGATCTGGGAGAGTGTTTGGGATGTTCATGTGTATCTTCATTTCAGATGGTTCATGATTTGGTGCTCCGCAAGTTATATTTCTAATCTAAATTGTTGTTGTTAAGTGTTCTTGAGTGTTAACGTATTGATCGATGAAGGTTTGATTAAGTGGTGTCGGTGCAGCTATTGTGAATGGTTCTAACATTCTTGTTGGTGTTTCCTAATCATGTTATATTTGTTTTGGTAGTCTGCATTCATCATTGTGCATGGTATTGAAGATCTTCTGGGTCCGGTGATATTCTTCATGTTATGCGGTATTTTTGGTGGTGTAGCATGTCATGGTTGATCTTGGTGAGATTTCTGGTGGTGTTGTGTGTTCGAGGATTAAATTTGGGTCCTTGCTATGTTATCTATGCCATTGTATTGGTCTGGTAGTTTATTTATGTATCGGGTGATGTAATTTTGTAATTAGGTATTGAGGTTTTTGGCCTACCTTGTAGTCAAGGTAGATGAATTGTATAAATAGGTGTCATATTCATGTAATTTGGGTATTGATGTTGTGTCTAAATTATCAAAGAGTGGTGTATGTGCGAATAAGTGAATTCATCTTTCAATGTGATGTATTGAGCAGAGAATGTTGCGGGGTAGACAAATGTGCTTAACCAGAAATGTCATCAGGCATTAGGGGATGCTATTCTTTCAGTTCATCTAAACCGGATTGTAGTCTGAATTTTATTGTAAGGTAGTGAACCTTCCCTGAGGGTTGGAGCCTTCTGAGATATTGTATTTTGAGCAATGAGCTCTAGGCAGTGTGTCTGAATGCATGTGTATTCCCCATTGTAATATTTACACATACTACTAGAGAGTATTATCTCATTATGGGTATGTTCCCACCATGGTTTTTCCCTTAACCAGGTTTTCACATTAAAATATTGGTGTTATGTGTGTTTTTGTTATTGTGTTCATTTCTATTCTTATTATTGTGGATCAGATCTGAGATTGTGCTTAATTTGTTTAATCTGGTGAAAAATGATTCACCCCCTCCCCCCCTCTCAGTTTTCCTTCATTGTTGTTGCCAACAAAAGTAAACTAACTAGAATGAAAAATAAAGCAAATATTCATGAGATGGATTGATTTTACAGGCTTAGAATGAGTTGGAGCAAGGTATTTATAGATCTCCTCAAGGGTGAATCCAATATCAGGTTGAATACGGGATAAAAGATTGATGTGAAGATGTTTGTCCCACATGCATTAGGTGAGTGAGATTGATAGGAGTGGGAGATGATAAATAGAGGGTGAAGTTGATATGTAGGATATTTGGAAAATGGATTAATAATAGAATATATTAATAGATTTTAATGAATAATAATAGAATAATGAATATTAATGAATGAGTATTATAAGATAAGAAAGATGAATAATGGATAATATAATATGATAAATAATATAATAATATGGAGAAATAGGATAATATGGATTCACTTAGTGGTTGGAAAACTAAAATAAGAGGACAATTTTAATGAGAATTTTTATGTGTCTACATTTTGCCCTTCTTTGAGATTACTAGTATAGGAAGAATGAGTGGCAAGGAGAGAAGATAGGTGGTAATGGGAAATGGTAAGTGGTAAGGAGTGTTTATTGTTTATTTTAAATACATGGAATGGATAAATAATGAAATATATCTTTGTTTAATGGATTTGATAAATTAATGATATGAATATATTAATAACACAATGGAGAATGAATACATTATAATATAGTGAATAATGGATAATGCAAATAATGAAATATGAATATGAATATTAATATAATGAATAGTATAATGGAAAATGAGAAATTAATATTATAATGGATCCACCTTGATGATGATTAGAAAATTAATATTTGATAAGAGGACACTTTTTAATGGAATTTTTTATGTGTCTACAATTGGAATGCACATTTCAATTATTAGAACAAAACAAAGGTCTGTCAAACCCATAGACATGGACCCATAAACACAAACTCCAAGCATAACAACTTCCATCTTTAAGATACAAATGCCATAGATTCTGGAGCTTAGGATTCATAGATCATTTTACAATACTAATGTCTAGATAGAAACTCATTTGTCACAACTAATACCAACACTTGATACAAACCATGACTAGCAAAACACTAGATTTCAGGGCAAAAGCTCTTCCAAAAAATACTCTTTGTAAACCATGCTTACCTTGATGCTCAATATCACATACATACCTATCTTCCATTGTTGCTCAACATCACATAAATACTTGAATTCCACTGCTGCTCAACATGCTACATCCGGTCCTAATCGAATCACAGGGTTTGACATCAATGCCAATATTCACACAAATCTAACAATCTCCCCCTTTGTCATTGATGGAAAAACATCTCAAAAAGCAAATCTCAAAAAGAAAAACATGTCTAGGTATATATATTTGCATCATATATCTCCCCTTTACTCATATCACTCATATTTCTCCATTTCTTCATTTACCTTTCTCCCCCTTTGACATCAAGGATAAAGGGTGCCTTCAATCAACAAAAAAAAAGATATCAAAACTATGTATCAACCAAAAGGAATTCTTAACTACTCTTCTTCTAAAAATTCCACTTGTATTTCTCTTTAAGTTTCGAAAGGGGAACCTTCTAAGAATGCACTGCCAGATTAATGCTCACTGATAAGCTTCTGGTTTCAACCAATAGATCAATAGCATGAGATAATTTGTCCGAAATGGATAGATTATATTCATATTCTTCTGCATCTTTAAGAAGTTCTAAAAAAATGTTTTAATTTGGCTTCAAAAAATTCTTTTACTTTCCAAAAAATATTCACAATGTCTTCTTTCTACCTTTGCAAAGATAATAACTTAGTTTGCAATGAATCTACCTTTTTCCTCTAACTACCATCTTTATCACTCATAAAATCAAATGTTTTTCCAACAGAATTTAGTTCAGATTCAATTGATTCAACTTTCACCTTATAATTTTCCATAGCAGCCAGTCATTAAAGACAATACATGTATACTCTATTGGCACTATCAATATAGTCCTTCATTTCATGAATTCATTCTATCAAAGTCCTTTGAGCATCATTGAATTTTTTAAAAATATTCTACATATCATCCACTTTTGTATCTAAAACATCTTCTCCTTTCTCTGTAGCAATCAACTTTTCTTTAGCCAAAGGAGATTTTGGATCATCTAATTCAATTACATCTTCTTGTTTTTCAGTCTTTCTTCTTCTTCTCAAGTTCCGGAGAACCAAATAGAACAACATCCTTCAGGTTCCTCTTTCTAGAGGCAAAACTCTCCTTAGTAGAACCGATAATAGGGGATACTAGACCAATACTCCAAACCTCCTAAAAGGTCTCAAAGTAATCTTCACATGATTCATCTTTCATTTTCAAGCAATTTAGATACCAATAGAGCTACTTTGCATTCGTAACATGTGACTTCCACAACACATTTTCCTTCAATGGTAGGGATCTCAAAAAATACATTGCTAAGCATACAAGCAAAGATCCAAACCGGAAGGGGTAGCCTTGATTATTTGTCATGTTAGTGTTCTCTAACAACCGATTCCTCAATAATTCACACAAATCAAAAACTGCATCTTTCATAACAAGATTATATGCAACAAATATGACAATAGTTGAGGTAGAACCTTCCCTATTTCTGAAGTAAATCTTGTAAGATATACCATACGCAATATACCTTACCACAAGATTAATAATTGTGTTAATAAATGATGCTCTTTGATCTCTTGTAACTCTGGTTAGGGTTTCAACTTCATCAAAAACTGCATCTTTCATAACAAGATTATATGCAACAAATATGACAATAGTTGAGGTAGAACCTTCCCTATTTCTGAAGTAAATCTTGTAAGATATACCATACGCAATATACCTTACCACAAGATTAATAATTGTGTTAATCAATGATGCTCTTTGATCTCTTGTAACTTTGGTTAGGGTTTCAACTTCCTTGTTCATTACAGTCTTCTTTACCAGAATGGTTCCTTTGTCGCATAGCCCAATAATTACTGAAATGATATCCTTAGTGATCAGATAGGGTTTGTCCGACATGATGCAATCATTCTGTACTTGACTCAAGATAAGCTTGATCAAATCTTCATTATCAAACCAGGGAAATTTGCTCCATAGAACCAGTCCTTTATACACTAACTCCTTAATCTTTTTTGATTCTACATCATTTAAATTGTAATCTATCCTCCTTATCTTTTCATTGTCAAATTCATTCAAATGTACCTTTTTTCAAATATTGAAATTCTCCATTGTTTGATTCTTTGATGATCATCTTGGATTCCATAATATGAATTCTTTCTCTTCTCTTATTTTTCTTTTCATCTTCTTCTCTACTCCTTAGACTCCTTTCTTCACATAATGTAGAAAATGATCTCAAAATTCTATATTTATCTTGTCAATTACTTCTAGGGTTTATCTGCCAAAAAAAGTGTCTTGCTAATGATGTCGGCATCTTCACCAAATTACTAGATTGCATATCCAACAGTCATGTCAAACCTACAACATGAACTACTTCAGAGAGGGGGGACAAATTATTTTCCTAAGAACTCCTCTTAAACCAAAGCAACAAGCTCAGTTACCGAAGGAAGAGGTGCCTACACTAGGTCTGCTTACATTATTCACCTCCTTCTTTCTCCATAACATGAATTCCTTTTTCTTTGATTCACAAGTCTTGACCATATTCCTCTTCATAGACTTCTCCATAGCAACCACAATCTTATCCATAGACTTCTCCACAGCAACCACATTTATGCACTTACTAGCATAATGTCTGGATTGATTGCACTTATAACACTTGATGTTCCTCTGCACTAAATTCACTAAGTATATTTTAGATCTACACTGATTAGCTTTATGACCATACCCTTTGCATAGATGACAATAGCCATGAAATGTCCTATAACTATTCATCCCATTCATTCCAACTAAATAATAATTTTGATTCATAACATAATTCCTACAGTAACTTGCCTTATGACCAAACTTCTTGCAATTGAAACATTGAGAGTTCAATTCCTTCACGCTTCTACATTTTGCAGCCTTATGAATAAATATATTGCATTGAACACAACAACCATTAAATGATGGGTACCTCTGTGCATTCAATTGACGAGTCGGTGGTCTTCTTGCAGTAGATCTCTGATTCCATATGTTGCCAGCATCTTTAGGTTTCCTCTCTTCTTCTACCTTGACTTCCTTGTCTTTGTCTTTTTTATTTGAACACTCGCCAGTTTGAAATCATATTCCATTCTTCTCTTCATGAGGTTTCTACATGTTAATCAATTCATCCAATAGTTGGTTGTTTTCATGAACTTTAGTTTCTTCCTTTAGCTTCTTCACTTCTTATTTTAGCTTCTCACATTCTTCAATCTTTAGCTTAATTGAATCTTTTACTCACTTCCACTTTGTTCTTTTCCTCAATTTTCAGCATTATATCTTTAATAGTTTCATTCCAATGTTTTAATTCCTTGATAACTTCTTTGTGCCTTGCTTTGAACTTCTGAATTTGATCTCTCAGCTTCTGCATACATTCATTCACTATCTTCACATTTTCTTTCAATTCCTCATTCTCTAATTCCACACTTTCTAGATCCTCAAGGGTTGTATTCAATTCTTCATCTAAATGATATTCTCAATTCATACACATCGGTGCCATGATTCAACCAACAAAGATCTCCCTCAAGAGGTTAAGCTAGCAAACAAGAGACCAAGCTCTGATACCAATTGTTGGATAGTTGAATGGACCAAAATACTGAGAGGGGGGTGAATCAGTATTCCCACAACAATAAAAAATTTCACTGATTTTTAACCTTGGCAATTAATCTCATCAACATGCAATAATAAGTGCATAATAAATGAAAAACATAATCACAATATAGACACTTGATTTTTATATGTGGAAAACCCAAATGGGAAAAACCATGGAGAGAGTTAGCTCTCGGGATAATATAACTAGTTATATGGTGTTTACAAAAGGATGGCTCACTACCTTATTACAATACGACTCACTACCTGAATACAACACGACTCAATACCGAAATGCTCACTGCAATAGAAATAAGTGAATTGAAGAAAATTACATCTCCAAATGCATGAGGTTAGTTCCAAGATAATTTTAGCTAACATAACAACTTACATCAGTGTCGGTGAGGAATCACTACAACACTTTCTCCAACCTTTCAACATAATTGCTTGCAATAGATCCAGTAAGTGATTACTGCAACACTGTCCTCAATCTGTCAAACCAACTACTTGCAATAAATCTGGTAGGGGATTAATACAACACTATCTTCAATATGTCAAACCAACTATTTGCAACAGATCTGGTAAGGGATTATTGCAACATTGTCACTGCACTCACACATTCACACTTACACACCTTCACTCTCTACTACTGATACCACACACTGCTCGCATACACTTTATTTCTCTATCTCTCTCACTTCACTTGTTCGCCATACATAAACACTTCATTCATGCACACACACACACACACACACACACACACACACACACACACAGGTGTGTGTGTGCCCATAAATACATATACCAAGATAATATGTCAGCCAAGCACAAAATATTTATACAATAATACAATGCTCAGATCAACATGCTACTCAAATGTGCCATGACCAAAACAGGGTAATCAAGTCGGCCTTCACTGATCTTCTACATGCTTCCTTCTTAATTACTAGAACACGTGCTTCAATTATCTAAATAAAACAAAGGTCTGTCAAACCCATAGACATGGACCCATAAACACAAACTCCAAGCATAACAACTTCCATCTTCAAGACACGAATTCCATAGACTCTGGACCATAGGGTTCATAGATCATATTGTAATACTAATGTCCAAATAGAAATTTAACTGTCACAACTAATACCAACACGATACAAACCATGACTAGCAAAACCTAGATTTCGAGGCAAAAGATCTTCTAGAAAATACTCTATGTAAAACATACTTATCTCACTACTCAATATCACATACATACCTATCTTCCACTATTGCTCAACATCGCATACATACCTGACCTCTATAATACCCTAAAAATGGTCACCTAAACCATTGGTCCCTAATCTCGACTACATCACCAAGGTCCTAACAAAAGACAATTAAATCAATCTTGAGCACCTAATTAATTAATTCTTCAATCATCAATGTCACATGACAAATAAATCATTCTATATTAATTAAATATTTATTTAATTAATTAATCATTCCAAGTAAATCATTTTAATCAATTATCCTATTTATTTAATTAAATATCCTAGCATATGTAATTAATAAATCAATTTGCCATTTAAATCCTCAAAAAAAGGAATTAATTTATAAAAGGAATTAATTTTTAAAAAAGGAATTAAATTGAGAAAAGAAATCAACTTGAGATATTTCTTTTTCTAAAATTGAGACAACTTGAGAAATCTCAAAAAAGCAAGAAAAATAATTAAATTGAATAAATTATTTTCTCTAAAAATAAAACTCAAAGCAAATCTTGAGGAAAAGAAGTTTAGTTGCATTGAAGAGACTTTTTCTAAATAAAGATCTTGAACAAATAAGAAGAATGTGCATGGAATCAACTAATTTTATCTCAAGTGCATGGAATCAACTAATTTTATCTCTAATGCAAACTCAGACTTATAATCTCAATGCATTCAATCAAACTTTAATTGGAATTTATCTCAAGATTAACTCAATCTAATCTTCTCTAAAACTGAATCAAAGCATCCAACTATTTGAATTCACCTGGATTGTGCTTTCTCTTGAAGAATCTCAACCACTCATCATTAATCAATCTTGACTGTTGGTCTCTCTTTGGATTCTCTATAAATTCAGCCTTTCATCTCTCATTCAAGAGACCCTGGAGATTTATTGTTATTATGCAGTTTTTCCTCTAGAGTCATGGAGAATATTGTGCTTTGAGATTATTGCATCTTAGCTTTTTGCATATTTAGTTTAATCATTCATAGCTTAATCTTGCATCTATCTAATTTAATCTTATATCCATCTAGCTTAATCTTGCATGTCTAGCTTAATCTTGCATATCTAGATTAATCTTGCATCCATTTAGCTGAATTTTATGCTCATATAGATTAAATCCTTCGTCTTGGTGTAGTCTAGTCACAAGTATTTCTTGGACAAATCTGAGAGCAAGTCTATACTCTCATCTTTTAGAAGGCAATAGGTTCATTTGTTATGGTTTTTATATTCATGATTATGTCTATCTAACCATGCATGCAATGATTTATTGAAGTGTTTGTGCCTTACAACTTGTAGATTACCACTTTTCATGCACACAACTTCCACTACTGCTCAACATGCTACATCCGGTCCTAATAGGATCACAAAGTTTGACATCAATGACAACATTCACACAAATCTAACATGGACTTCCAAGACTAAGGCACACAACCTCAAGGAAAAATATAAAAAGACTTGTGGTGGATGAAGATCACTTCTTCAAGAAAAGATACATTATATTTGAAAGAGAAACATCGATATGATTATAATTCACTATTAAAACACATTTGAAACTTTGTTCATTACTGCTCTATTGTACTTACAAACCTTTGCACAAATTGACATACACTTTGCACAACACACACCGTTCATTATTCTCCAAAATGATTTCATCCCTTTTATACCATTGACAACCAAAATAATCATCAATTAGGTCAATCTAATTATATGTAACATGTAGGATCAAAGCAGTTGGCCCAAAAAAAATCTTCAAGGCAATGTAGAAGGCAAAATGAAATGCACAAGGCATCACACCATATTGACACACCTTACAAAACATCCCAAAATAACTTCTATGATTCTACACACTACCTCATGGACCAAAACATCATAGATCGACTCTAAATGATAAAATGGTTAAGGCATGCCAACTCAACTTACTCAACTTAAAATATGGACTACCAAAAATAGTTGTAGATTCTCATCATAGCATAACCTGATATCAACAAATCAAAATCATCAAACTACATTGTGAAAATACCTAAAGGTAGAGGAATGCAACACATTCTTATCTATTGTCACTATACAAACTTGAACTCAAATTGACATAACTTCAATTGTAGACCAAATGAAAATATGAAAACTAGAATATATCATGCATTTGCATCCACCAATATTATACTCCAACTACAAGAATTAATGTGACATGTGTGCCATAAAGTGAACCAAAATTTGAACATGAACTTTGACATACTATTCACCAAAACAGTCACACATAAATCGACACAAACGATAAACCATTGAGATCATCTCCAAAGCTTCAAAAATGATATATTACAACTAGATATACAATCTCAATCATCCATAATCAATCTACATGAACATTGAATCAACCAAAGATGTCAACAAGTTTGACAATAGAACACACATATCCAAACCAAGGATATCAATAAGTTTGACATCAATGACAACTCAGACTCATATTTGCAACTATAACATTATACACTAATGAACTAGGTATCACATGGAACATGGTATCAAAGGTAAGAGGTCTTATAACAATGAACAAAGTAAAAAAATATTGAGGCTTCTCCATCACATTATGAAACCCCTTAATTGAGACTTCAGAATTAATACAGTTAACCTTGATCATATCCAAAAAATCTTTAATAGACATGTTTAAAATAGATCCATTATCAAATAAGGTTCATTTGATCTCAATATCTCCATACTTAACCATAATATATAATGGTTGACATGGAGAGGAGACGATTCATGAAGCACAAATGAAATCTTAGAGTTATTTTCATAATAGGATCAAGAATGCTAACTACCTTTATAAGAGTACAATTAGATGGAATGTTGATCTTATCTAAAGCTTACCTCAAAACATATCTATATATCTCATATGAATGCATTAAATACCAAAGAGAGATTTTATTTGGAGTGTGCTTAATTATGAGTTTTTTTGTCAACTTAGGAGGAGGTGATAAAACTAGGATACATTAGTTGGCAAAATTGGTTGATGAGATGTGACTAGTTTAATTCTTTGTCAACTATTGAGTTTAAGGCCATGCTTACTAAATTCATTCTTGTGCATGGATTTTAACTTTGCATATGAAAATAATAAGTTAGAAATGTGCTAATTATGAATGATTCACCTCAATTTAATATATCCATGTATAAGAAAATGGTATCTTTAGGAACTTGCTATTCAAGAATTTGTTCTCCCTTGGTTACAGCCCTAAGTGGACTGATTTTTAGATAAATGAATATTTAAGATAGTAGGCAATCTTGTCAGATGCTCTTAAAATATTAATGTAACACTTTTTTATAATAACTTATTGCATTTGATTTAGATGTGCTAATAGATTCTAGATTCCTCTTAGATGATTCAAAAGAACTAAAATTAATCTTTAATTACATTTTATTTTATCATTTTTGTCTATTGATTATTTCCTTTCGGCCATGATCAAAGCTTCATCCTTCCATCAACTCATTTAACTTTGTTTTTTATGCCAATTTCTTTGCTCTGCATGGTCAATTAGCTGATGCATATCACTTTGCCTTGGTTGGTTTTCTCTACTTTGTTTCAGTTAGGGTAGCTATAATTTTAATTTATTTTCCTTAGTTTTCATCTACCTTGAGTAAATTTTTAATATTTATGGGTGAGATAGTTGAATGACTATGACTCAAAATGATACCCTAACTAGGGGTCAAGGATAGTCATATCCTCAAATCCCCAACCCATGTTTTAGATTTTTAGAGATTTTTTGGCTTCGATCCATTTTGGGGATTAGAGGTTCAACATCCCTAATACCCATTTGGGGATTGGTGATATCACATCCTCGCATCCCCAAAATCTATTTTTATGCTAAATTTAGTACGAGGATCAGGGTATTGCTATTCCGAACTCTCGACTTGTTCATTTTCCCACTCCAATGTAGGAATTGGAGGTAAAAATACCCCCAACCCCAAAGGTACTTAAAGAACTTTAATGTGGGGATCATAGATTTTATACCCCCCGACCCAAAAATTTATAGGTTTCTTTAAATAATTCAAGACAATTTTTAGATTAGTTTAATTCTTTGCATATTTGGTTATTGTCTTCAATGAGATGTTTTCATCACAGTTGTAGTTTTTTTTTCTTGGTTTAATAAAGCTCCCAATTCACGTTTTTTTTAGTACAGATTTCTTGATGTCACAATAAAGAGTTGTTCCAATGAGGTATAAATTCAATGGTTAGCTTTCACCAATGAAGCTGCATTTTGTGGTTCGAGAAATTACTGATACAAAATTTGGCCACGTGGACTTCAAGGAGTTCCTATAAAGAATGGCCAACCCAGTCGAGAGAACTACATGGGACACTTCATTGGTTAGATCAAGATTGGTGCATGTAGTTGGCTTTCTCATGGCACTCCAGTCTAGATTTGTGTGTGGCATGTGCATCAAAGTACAAATTAGATGAGTAAAGATTTTATAATCCTTTGGGAGATGTCATCCTAGAAATTCCATGTCATTGAAGGCACACTCCACATCTAGAAGCATGAAACATATGCTAGAGTGACACTTGCATGTGGGGAACAATACTATAATGTCGAAATGGATCCCATGGTGTATCTAATGAGAATTTGATGGAGAAGACTAAGAATCCAAGTTAACTCAAACAAATGAAAATCATCCCTCGAGCATATTTGCATGTTGATGTGAGATACTATGTCACTCTCCTCAACCAAGTGGCAAGGTTGCTAGATGCTAAGGAATTCCACCCATGGATGTTGTTGTTCATAAAGATCATCATCACAAAAAAACAATTCATAGACTATGGAAGGATGATAAGTGACAACTTGGATGAATAATTACTAAGAGTGAAGAAGGATCCCAAGTTGTCTATGACTTCATGTATTGTCTATTTGCTTGTTGCATAATCTACTTATCTGGGATTAAGAAAAGAAGGGTCTCTTACAGACCCAAAGGCACATGTTTATAACATTTATTCTTGATTATAGCTTGAAATAAGTAGGAAAAATTATCATATTTTAAATGTCTTCTTTGTGTTTGTAGTGATAAGGTCTATTGAAGAAGATTTTAGGAAAAGGTTGTCCCCAAAGGCTGCAAAGGATATTTGTCATTTTGGCAACAACTTTACTCAATTTGAACATTCACCTATATTTGGGTTGCAAGATGCAATATTGCCCCAATATCTTGTGATGGGCTAGTTGTCCTAGAGTTATGCAAAAATATTATGCATGGTCACAAACTGGTAAAGAGTTAAGCATAACCCTTGTTTCCAATTGCTTGTCTGCATGGGTAAACACTCATGTCAAGAGATGAAAGTGTTGGCATATTTTCATAGCTGATAGAGATGATGATGATGATGATATATTGATGGACTATTGGTGATGATATATTGATGGACAGACTGTTGGTGATGATAAAATTGTGATATGATGCTTTATGATTAGTCATTTGTGTTGTCATTGATGGCAACCATGTTTGTTTATGTTTGGTATATCATCTAAGTTATCTAAGTTATCTAAGCCCAGTAATGGAATGTTTGCTAAGTTGACAGTGAACCGGTAAGCAGCAACACATAAGGAGATGGTTGCAATAGATATCCATGTTGAGTTAGATGTTGCGGTTTGGAATGTATGCTTATGACATTATAATGAGTCTATGACATGTAACACATCATGTTTGGAGAATTGGTAGTCATGTTTGTAATTGACTATTGTTTATTCAGTGTAGGGTTTGAGAACCGATGTCAAGATCTTTAACTAATGATGTTTTATGGTTTGGCGGTGAATCTTATCATGTTCATTACTTAGTGGTGACATGTCAGAAACCATGTGTGATGATAAGATTGCATTTAAGTGTGTACAAGGATCAAATTTATGGGAAACATCGAAGTCCTTAGCAGAATGTGATAAGGGTTTGACAGCTTATCAGATCGATGTGCGGTGATGTGTTATGATCATTCAATGGTCGTAACTGTCTTGAAATTTGTTGTAGTGATCTGTATGATGATCTATAATGATTTGTAATGATCTGATATGATCTATGATATAAATTCAATATATTTTTAATGTTGTTAGGGTTATGTAACCAACCTAGTTGTAAATTGTATTTAGGTTGAGTTTGAGAAGGTTTAGTGTGTCGATGATCAGAGAAGGAGAGTGTGCCGAACTAGATTGAGATGTCTACATGTGTGAAGCAGATTGGAGCTGAAATAAATATATACTAGCAAGCAGAGAGTGCACTGATTAGATCATTTACCTGTTGTTTCCTAACAGTTACAACAGTATTAAAATCCCTTAACTGAGTAGGTCCTAACATGCCTGATGTTGTAAATCCCTTATTCGGGTGGCTCATTAATTTGGGTTGAAACCTTTAGCAAGGTTACTCCTAACAGAGTAGAGCTCCTAACAAAGCTGAGGTTAAAATCCTTTCACCGGGTGACTCCTAACAGGGTCTGCTCTTAACCGAGCATTATCGTAAAGCTGCTAACTAGGCTAGGCCTTTAATAGGGTGCATTCCGAAAGAGTGCATATTTTGTAGGTACCAATTCCCACCATGGTTTTTTCCATTTGGGTTTCCACATGAAAAATCTTTGTGTTCATATGGTGGTTGATTTATTTATGTGTTGATTTGATATCTTTACATTGCTTACATGTTGATGGACACATGAATGAGTAGTTTGGTAAATTTGATTTAAGTGATTGATTGAGTAGTTACCGATACTGGTTATGAACTATTTTTTAGAAGTGTTTTTAGGTTGGTGAAAGATTACAATTTATTATTATCATTGATTCGCCCCCCCTCTCAGTACTAACTAGATCCTCACAATAATAATTGGTATTAGAGCATTAGGTCCTCTTTGTGTAGAAGTTTAACCGCTTGAGGTAAGATCCGAGAAGATGATGAAGAAGGAGGGTCCCAAATTCACTAAGGACAACTACAGAATATGGAGTGATAGAATGAATATTTACATCAAAGTTATGGGTTCTCAGTTCTAGCGGCATGTTATTACTAAGTATGCATCTCCTACCAGTCCTCTGACAACGGATCAACCTAAGGAGCAATAGGAAAGCATTCAAGAACTGGAAGCTATTGTAAGTACACTTTCTAATACTAAATATATTGATGTCCATGGTTTAGAAACTGCTTTTGAAGTTTGGGAGAAGTTAGAATTAATCTATGGTGGTGATAAGCATATGCAAAAGGCTAAGGAAGAAAGCCTTAGAGGAAAGTTTGATTATATGAGAATGATGAAAGGATAAAATATCACTCAGTATGGACATAGGATAAGATAAGTTGTCGGTGGAATCAAAAGTGTTGGTGGTACTAAAGAAGAAGACACTGTGGTGAGTAAAATGCATAGAACCCTATTATTTGCCTATGCCATTAGAGTGTTTTCTACGCAAGAGTTAAGGTCAGCTAGTAATGATAAGGTTACTGTTGTTTCTTTGATTGGTAAGCTCATTGCTTTTGAGTTGAATAGTTTTGATAATAGTGTACCTAAGATAAAATCTTCTTTCAAAGCATCTATATCTAGTGTACCGATGAGAAAAGGGAAAGATGTTTGTCATATTCATGAATAGAGGTCAAGTCAACATGGCGGTAGAAAAGCTGATGTGGATGATGAAGATAATCTGATGGAATTTGAAGCCCTATTAGCAAAAAGACTTCCTAGAGGCATTGGTAACTACAAAGGAAAGCTTCCTCTTAAGTGTTTCTCTTATGACAAGATAGGACATATAGCTGCAAACTGTCCTAATAGTGATCAAAAGGAAAAGTTTAGAAAATATAAGGGAAAAGGAAAGAAACAGTGTTATGTTGTTGTGGATGAAGGTGCTACTGATGAGGAATCTAAGGATGAAGACAATGAGGAGATTGTTTTTTGTTTCTGTCAAGGAAGATCTATCTGATAAGAAGGCTTTAGTATCTCACAATGACAATAGTGATGAATGGATTATTGACAGTGGTTGCTCACACCACATGACCGGTGATAAGAAGAAGTTTATTTCTCTTGAAGAATTTGATTGTGGTGTAGTAAGATTTGGGAACAATTCACCCTGTATGGTAAAAGGTAAAGGTTCTATCTCTTTGAATGGTAGAAGTAATGTTGATGATGTATATTGGGTTGAAGGTTTGAAACATAACTTATTGAGTGTTGGTTAGTTGAATGACAAAGGTTATCATCTTGAGTTTAAGAATGGAGTGTGCAGGATTTTAGGATGCAAAGGGGAGCTGATTTCTACCGGTAAACAAACTAAAGGTAACTTATTCCATTTGAATACTAGTGTAAATAGTTGTTTGGTTGCTAAGGTTAAAGATAGTTGGTTATGGCATAGAAGGTTTTGTTATGTGAACTTTGATAATGTGGTTAAGGTCAGCAAGTCAAATATGGTGAGAGGTATGCCACAGCTTGTTAAACCAGATAATGTGATGTGTAAAGAATGCCAGTTGGGTAAGATGACTACATCTTCTTTTAAGAGTAAATATTTTTCTTTTAAGCATATTCTAGATTTGGTGCACACTGACTTATGTGGTCCTATGAGGACTAGAAATTTTTATGATGACAAGTATTTCATGTTATTTACTGATGATTTTTCAAGGATGATGTGGGTTACTTTTCTGAAGGAAAATTTAGAAGCTTTCAACAATTTCAAGGAATTCAAGGCCTTGGTAGAAAAGGAAACCAGTAAGAATATAAAGTGTTTGAGATCTAACCGGGGTGGAGAGTTTACATCAGATGAGTTTGTGAGATGATGTGATAAAAATGGAATAAAAATGTATTTATCTGCTCCAAGGACACCACAACATAATGGAATTGCAGAAAGGAGAAACAAAACCATTGTTGAAGCAACAAGGACTATGCTGATACAAGGAGATGTACCTAAGATGTTTTGGAGAGAAGTAGTTAGCACTGCAGTATACACATTGAACCAGGTACTGGTAAAGAAAGGTAATGACAAGACACCCTATGAGTTATGGTATGGTAAAACTCCTAATGTTAGTTATTTCAAAGTTTTTGACAGTAGGTGTTTTATAAAATGAGATGATTATATTGGTAAAATTGACCCTAAAAGTGATGAAGGAACATTTCTTGGTGACTCTACTAATACTAAGAGCAAAGCTTTCAAGTGTTTTAACAAAAGATCAAAGAAGATTGTGGAAAGCATCAATGTAAAAGTTGATGAATACTCTGATGAATCTGATGATACTAGCAAATATGATCCAGCAGATGATGAACAAAAAACTTGTGATTATTGAACCAAAAGTGTAGAAAGATGTTGAGAAGAACAGTGCAGATGAAGATGCTCAATCGATAGATGAAGAAGAAGAAGATGAAGAACAAGAAGAGGTTATTGCGCCAGAACAGGTTATACCTAGGTATGTAAGGTTAAATCATTCTAAAGACCAGATAATAGGTGACGCGAATGTTGGAGTGTAGACTAGAAGAAAAATTAGAGAAATCTCTTCTCTGATTTCCACAGTTGAACCGAAGACAGTGAGAGAACCTCTTAAGGATGATGATTGGATAAAGGCAATGAATGAAGAGCTTGATCAAATTGAGAAAAACAACACTTGGTCACTTGTTCCTAGACCTGATGATAAAAATGTGATTGGTACAAAGTGGGTATTTAGAAACAAGCTAAATGAAGATCATGGTGAAGTGGTTAGAAACAAGGCAAGACTAGTTTGCAAAGGGTATGCACAAGAAGAAGGTGAAGATTATGTAGAGACTTTTGCACCAATTGCTAGGCTTGAAGGAGTCAGAATGCGACTTGCATTTGCAACCTTTAAAGGTTTTAAATTTTATCAAATGGATGTAAAGTCGACATTTTTCAATGGTATTCTTGAAGAAGAGGTGTATATTGAACAACCAGATGAGTTTGCATTGTTAGAAGATAAGGATATGTGGTATGCAAACTGCATAAAGCATTATATGGATTAAAGCAAGCACCAAGGGCATAGTTTGAAAGACTTCATGCACATCTGATAAAGATAGGATTTCAGAGAACTAGTAAGGACAACAATATTTATTTGAAGACTGAAGGAGACAAGATGTTGATTGCAGAAGTATTTGTTGATGACATCATATTTGGAGGAAATGATGATATGTGTATGACTTTTGTAGATGAGATGAAGGAAGAGTTTGAAATGTCTCTGATAGGTGAGATAAAAAAAAATTCATTGGTTTGCAGGTCCAACAGCTAGAAGGTGGTATTTTTATCAGTCAGTCCAAGTATGTGAAGGAAGTGTTAAAGACCTTTGGAATGGAAGACTATAAACTAGTTGGAACACCTATGGTTACAGGTTGCAGATTGTCAAAAGAAGATGATTCACCCTCAGTGAATGAGAAGGCATACATATATATGATTGGGAAACTTCATTATGTTGTTCATAGTAGACTAGATATTGCCCATGTAGTTGGTTTAATAGCAAGATTTCAGGAGAGCCCTAAGGAGACACATATGACAACAGTAAAGAGAATATTCAGATATCTTATAGGGATAGTTTATTATGGATTGCGGTATCCATATGAAGGCAATTTTTATTTGTAGGTATTCACTAATGTTGATTAGGCAGGAAATATAGATGACCAAAAGAGCACAACCGCTGGTACATTCTTTCTAGGTGGAAGACTGGTATCTTGGACTAGTAAGAAACAAATTTGTATTTCTTAGTCTACAATAGAAGCAGAGTATGTGGTTACATCCATGAATTGTACACAAGCAATATGGATGAGACATGTCTAGGAAGGATTCAAGTAGGATGTGAAAGAATCGGTGATCATATATTATGATAACACTAGTACTATAAACATTTCAAAGAACCCAGTACTGCATGCTAGGACTAAACATATTGAATTGAAGTATCACTTTCTGAGAGAAAGGGTGCAGGAAAAGAAAGTGAGATTGGATCATGTGTCAAGTAAGGAGCAGTTGGCAAATATATTCACTAAGCCATTACCTAAGGCTACCTTTGAATATCTCAGAGGTAAGTTAGGGGTTATACCCCTATCGAAGGTCAACTAAGAAGATGTGGAAGCATCAATCCAATTGACTTCTTGAATATCTTTCGTTATGGATTGATGAGAAGTGGGATACTCCTCAGGGGGAGCAGCAGAGATGAAGCAACAAAAATGAAGATAGAAGATGCCTTTTCACCTTTGGCATTGTTGTCGAAGGGGGAGAAGAAAAATGGTAGGAAGAAGAACAATGATAGGGAGAAGTAATGCAAAGGAGGAGAAGATCAAGTGAAACACGAATTAGTACAACATGGAATGATGAGTTCCTGGTATTTGTCATTAGTTGATTATTTTGGTGTTGTATTCTTTTAGTGTTTCCATCAATGCCAAAGGGGGAGAATGTTGGCATATTGGCATAAGTAATAGAGATGATGATGTACCGGTAAAGGATGATGATGATATATTGATGGACTGTTGGTGATGATATAATTGTGATATGATGCTTTATGATCAGTTATTTGTGTTTTCATTGATGGAAACCATGTTTGTTTATGTTTGGTATGTCATCTAAGTTATCTAAGTTATCTAAGCCTAATCGGTAATGGAATGTTTGCTAAGTTGACAATGAACCGGTAAGCAGGAACATAGAAGGAGATGGTTGCGCTAGAGATCCATGTTGAGTTACATGTTGCGGTTTGGAATGTATGCTTATGACATTATAATGAGTCTATGATAGGTATCATATCATGTTTGGAGAAACGATAGTCATGTTTGTAATTGATTGTTGTTTATTTAGTGTAGGGTTTGAGAACCGATGTCAAGATCTTTAACCGATGATGTTTTATGGTTTGGCGGTGAATCTTATCATGTTCATTACTTAGTGGTGATGTGTCAAAAACCGTGTGTGATGATAAGATTGCATTTAAGCACATAGAAGGATTGAATTTCTTGGGAAACAATGAAGTGCTTTGCAAAATGTGATAAGGGTTTGATAGCTTATTAGATCGATGTGCGGTGATGTGTTATGATCATTCAATGACTGTAACTGTCTTGAAATTTATTGTAATGATCTGTAATGATTTTTAATGATATGATATGATCTATGATGTAAAATCAATGTATTTTGAATGTTGTTAGGGTTATGTAACTGATCTAGTTGTAAAGTGTATTTAGGTCGGGTCTGAGAAGGTTTAGTTTGTCGGTGATCAGAGAAGGAGAGTGTGCCAAACCAAATTGAGATGTCTGCATGTGTGAAGCAGATTGGAGTTGAAATGGATCTTTAGTAGCAAGCAGAGAGTGCATTGATCAGATCATTTACCTGTTGTTTCCTAACAGTTGCAGCAGTATTAAAATCCCTTAACTGAGTAGGTCCTAATAGGCCTGATGTTGTAAATCCCTTAACTGGGTGGCTCATTAATTTGGGTTTAAATCCTTTAGCAAGGTTACTCCTAACAGAGTAGAGCTCCTAACAGAGCTGAGGTTAAAATCCCTTCACTGGGTGACTCCTAACAAGGTCTACTCTTGAATATATTACAACTCCTACCACTCCCCGAAGAGAATTTGCAGGGCATGGAGGTTTGTCTTATTTGCTTCTATTGAATATATTACCTTAGATGGTAGGTTTACCAGGGCTTATGGGCATCACTTCGTCCTTCTTAACCATTTCCGTCATGGAGAAAGGATTAGCCTTCCCTATTACCTGGCCTGTTCAATGGATCATACTACAAAGGAGATCCAGAAGGACCCTAAAGGCGATCATGCCCTCCACCAAGGGCTTATGGTCTTGGTTTATAAAATGCTAAAGGGGAAGTGCATTGAAAAGCCTATTAAAGGCAAAAATGCCAGAGATGAGACTACAGAAAGTAAGGATAGTGGTTTCAACTTTGATTCTGAGACCGAGGGAGAGTCAGAAGAAAATAGAAAAAATAGGAGGATTAGGGCCAAGAAGAGGAGGATTATTGTAGAATTTGAAATGTCGGACTTTGAAATTGATTCCCTTGAGGAAAAACCTATTAAAAAGAGGAAAGGGAAAGCCTCTGGAAAGAAGGCTCAGAAAAAGAATACTAAAAAGGGTAGCAATTCTGATCTCAATTATGTTCTGGTTGAGTTTGAGGAGGAGGATGATGACAATAAGAGGACTAATAGTCAGGACAAAGAAGGGGAGGGTAACCTGGTTAAGGATAATTTGGAAATCGTGGAGACCATGAATACCACTAGTTTGCATAACGAGGAAAAAGGGGGTCAAAGTGATAGTGGTGACAAAGATACCATTAAGGCTTTCTATGAGACCATTACTACTTTGGTGAAGGATATTAATAGTCTAAAAACTGATACACAGGCCATGGCAAGAATTATAGTGGGTGACAAGCCCTTGGCGGAGCATGTTAAAGAGTTAGTGGTCATTCTGCATAATGCGCAAGCTATTGAATGTATGATTGGAAAAATCTTAGCCACGGAGAAAAAGGTCAATGAGATGGGAGATAGAAAGGAAATTGACAACAAACTGAAAGATTTTGGTAGTAGAATTGACAAGCTGGAGCACAATGTCAAGTAACTTGTTGAACAAATTTTCCAAATCGTTAAATCTTCAGTGGACAACATGAACATCTTTATCAACGGGTACGAGAAAAATGCAGAGAAGGATGGTGATAAAGAGCAGGTGAACAAGAAGGGTCATGAAAGGAGGACCAGAGCCAACACAAAGAATAAGGTCAACATCGAAGGTCGTGAGCTGGAGGATATGAAGACCTCAATGAACAACATGAAACAAATGGTTGTTCATGCTGAGGAGATTCTGAATAGTATTTAGTTCCAGTTGTTGTCCTTGGTTCTGTCTCTTTGCTGTCTTTTACTTTCCTTTTGCTGTCTGTTTCAAGTTTTATGTAATGATGTATTAAGATGTGCCCTTCCAGTTGGTTCATTTTGACTTTTTAAAGTGATCAGGCACTTTTTTTAGCATTTTTGTTTTCCTGGCTTGTAAAAGGTTCGGGTACCTTTCAAATACCTTGTTTTACTTAATCAAAACAAGGTCTTCTCTTAACCAGGCATTATTGTAAAGCTCTTAACCGGGCTAGGCCTTTAACATGGCACATTCCGAAAGAGTGCATATTTTGTGGGTACCAATTCCCATTGTGGTTTTTCCCATTTGGGTTTCCAAATGAAAAATCTTTGTGTTCATATGGTGGTTGATTTGATATCTTTACATTGCTTACATGTTGATGGACACATGAATAAGTAGTTTGGTAAATCTGCTTTAAGTGATTGATTGAGTAGTTACTGGTAATGGTTATGAACCATTTTTTAGAAGTGTTTTCAGATTGGTGAAAGATTATAGTTTATTGTTATCACTGATTCACCCCCCACACCCCCCCCGTCTCAGTACTAACTGGATCCTCACAATAACATAAAGTTGTAAAGAGTGTTGAAGTGGAGCTCCTAGAATTTTCTCTAAGATTATTGGAGATTGAGCATAGTAGTTTTGATTCAGTAGGTATATTAAGTAAAGTCATGGGCTCATATTTCAAGCATGTACCTGACATTGAGGATCATTGGGCAAATTGTGCATATGATCATGAGGTAAGAATTTGGGATTATTGTAGATTGGATCTTGATCTAGCACATCAAGCTAAAAAATTATAGATATCAAATGAGGCAAAAAAGCATGATAGTCAAAATAGGTTACATCCTTTGTATGAAGAAAAGAGAATCTTTGATATTGCAATTCAAAATGTTGACCCCAATTTCATGGAGCTTGAGGATATGAGCAAGAAATCAAAATATGTAAAGAGTTTTACTAATGAATGACTAAGTCACCCATATAAAATGTTGCCTATTCTTCAAGTGGAGACTCAATCATCACAACATGGGAAAAACACCTCAAAAAGTAAGAAAGCTACCTCCTCATCCAGAAGATGATCCCCTCCTAAGAATCATATAGGGAATGCAAGGCCATATGTAGAACAAGTTCCACTAAAAGTGCACTAACATATTAATTATAAGAAAGGAACTCAGGGGGGACCTTCTTCTAGCACTCCTTAATCTAGGAAGGGAAAATAGACACCTTCCACCCTTGTATCTCCTCATTCATACTCTATCCACCATAGAACAAGATTGACCAAAGTGAAGGAGAGGTCTAAGGAGATTCTTTAAGAAGACACAACGATGTATAAAAGGTTGAGAAAAGGTCCTAAGGGACCTCCTCCTATAAGAGTAATTCAATATTGGTCAAAAGAGGAGGAATACCTTGGACTATAATTATAGAGAAGGAAGAGGATGAGGCTTGATACTCCCATGCTGCGACAAGGTGAGCAAACACACTAAACTTATATTATCACTCCTTCTACACCACAAACCATGAATCCCCTAGGGAGAAGGTCCCCAACTATATTCTTTAGGAGAGGTACCATAGGAGCATGCTAAGAGAAACTATCCACATAGAAATTGATATTGAGGCTAAAACTGATAAAGAAGTTGAGTCAGAACAACAAGCACTTGGAGGAGAAGAAGAGGTGAGAAATGAAGAAGACCTTACTCAAGAAAATGAGTCGTTAGAAGAAATGCCACATCTAAATATTGAAGTCCTTCCAAGTCAAATGTACACACATCCTCTTGGTACTATATTATAAATTGAGACTTTTGACAAGGCTATTGAGGAATCTTTACTCTCTGTGTTGGGAAGAGATCTTGGAGAAGGTTAAGAGCGAGTGCAAGATGATCTCCTGCCAAATGGTGAACAACAAATTGATGAGCTCCATCACATGAACAACAAGAGGTGCTCCATGAGAAACAACAAGAAGATGTATATGTACCTCATAATCAAGAACAACAACAAGAACCTGATACATCTATGATAAAACATGAGAATGGAGAGGAACCAAGAGAGCATGGACAAGACAATAATCAAGAAGAAATTGAGCATGTACAAGATGAAGAGCTTCATCAGAATATGAGAAATCAAAGAGAAGAATAGATTGAAAATGCAAAAGATAAAGTGAGAGAAGAGTAGCGCCAAGATAATGTAAGTCAACAAGAAATAAAGATAACAAGTGTGGGATCAAATCCTACTTGGTTAGCCAAGACATTCGCACATAGAGAAAGGAGATATAATGAAGTGGAAGAAGTTGATTTCTCTATGCTTGAGAAGACCTTCAGAACCCTTGACCCTAAGAAACAAACAAGGAAACTTTCGATAGTCACTACTGATGCATCTGGGCACTAAAAGGCCCAAATAATTGTGCCCTTGGTAGACAAATTTAAAAGTGAAATATAGTCAAAAGATTATCAAATTCAAGAAATATATTTGGGGCAAAAAAAAGAAGGAGAAAGGCATTCCTTGTGGCAAGCTATGAATACAATCTTTTAGAGAATGGACATGGAGGAAGAGACCAAGGAAGAGTTGAAGGCTCAAAATAAAGAATTAAGGAAGTATATTAGTCAACTCCTTGGTCCAATTGATGCAAATGATTCCACAAGAATCCAAGCTACATTGACATAGGGTCTATCAGGCATCAGTTCAGTTGGAGATTCTTTCATTCCTATTGCATTAAATTGGAGGGCTGAATTTGAGAAGCTTGGAGAAACAATTATTCCTCGTTGCGATAGAATAAGATTATTTGTAGGGAAAATTAACTATAATTGATGGCTTATTGATAGGTGAGGGGAAAGAAGGAATAAACACTAAAGAATCAATTCTTTTTTGGGATGACTACCTCCCTACCCTTAGGTTGGTAAAGATTTTTGATGAAAAATTACTACATGATAAGGGAGTTTTGTTTGAAGACTCAAATATGGGTACATAGTAGAATTGATAAGAGCCATGAAAATGGTTGTACGAGAGTATAAGAAGGCTAAGGGAAAGGTCATTGAGAAAATTAATATAATCAATTCTCTACTATCTTGTGTTTAAGGAGTTTGTTGAAAGTCTTCATGGAACCCTTCCAAATGAAAAGTTAGAGTTGAATAGTGCTCCCATTATCATACAAGCCTTCAAGGACAAAATGCACAAGGACTGCTCACCCTAATTATTTGAAAAGATAATGGATTTTGAGGAATTTAGACCCTCTGAAACACCCTAAAAAGTGGGTGTAATTGGCATAGTGGGTTACGAGGTGATAAATCACTTCGCGAGTTTTTTGGTGCTTCAAACAGTTCATCAATCAGACACCTAGTTTTACAAGTTATGGCCTCCTCAAGTTTGGACTTCTAAAATAGGAAATATAAAAATGCATCAGATACATAATTGAATCATAAAAGGGAGGAACACGTGTTGATGTTTGTTTTCACACATCATAGGGCATCTAGATTGAAGATAAGGTCGACTCTACTTTATTGGGTGGTTTTAGCCTATGGTTTTATAATATTGTTTGATGGTTTCTTGTATTGTATCTCCTATTTATGAGGTGTGTGAGATAGAGGTTGTGTTTAAGAGTTTGATAGCTATTGAATCAATGCCAACAACAACAACTCTTCTTAACTTGCCAATCATGCTAACAATGTAGACCTGTGCCAAAAATTGTCATTAGACCAAAGGTAAAAACTACTATTTATATAACCTCTAGTAAGTAGAAAAAAGGTTCTATTGCCAAGTGACCACCTGTAGCAGAGGTGAAAATTCTCATAGAACCATCCCACTGCAAAGAGCCCCTAAATTTACTAAGCATTTCCTGCTAAGAAAAAATCTTGAACCTAACTTCCCAAAGATCAAGAATAAGCATAAAGCATGGGTTGCAGTTTTAAAGAGTTTGACAGAGACCTGTTTTACATAGCACTTGGTGTTTTTTCCAAGTTGAAGTGGATTGCCAACAAGGTGCTAAAATGAAACACTGATTAACATACAAATGAAAGGGTATAAACCGATGTTGTACAAGCAAACTGGTATAACTGAACCTTAAGCTCTTGAGACTAATCTGAAAATAATGAAGGTCAAACTCCATCAATTTGAAGATGGTAAGAAGAAGTCTCAATCCTTCCTTAAGAATTTGGCAATAAATTTTAAATCCACTAAGACGCTAGATATTGAAGAGCTTCATAATATGGTATAAAATTTTAATCAATATTTTCTAGAAAGAATGGTAAATTAGTGAAGTGAAACACTTCAAACTTTGGAAAGAAATTTTAAAGTTCACAAGTGAAGGACAACCAACTAAGAAGGAAAAAATGTTTTCAATTTTTTACTAGTTAAGTTCTAGTTTTGTAGGGGGTCAAATGTAGCAAATGAAAGGTTATTTTTTCTCGTATTTCATGACTAGAAAACTCTAGCAACTGATAGATGAAGTGCAACAAATAAAGGGAAGGAAAAACCCACATTTTTATATGCAAACCTATGGAAGAAATAACAATAGTTAACAACAGTTCAAAACGATGGTAGAAGCTATGTTTTTCTTCGAATTTGGCTACCCAAATCAGTCATCTACCTCTTGGATAGAGTTTAAGGAGCTATATCTATAGTTTAGGTGTAGTTTCAGGGAGTGTTCTTGCTAATTATAATTAATTTTGGGCTTTAATTTTCCCAAAAACCCTGATTTTGGGTTTGTAATATGCACTTGTAAACTCTATATAAACCCTTATTTTGATTGTAAAAAGGGTTGGATTGTTGACATACACATTTTCATGAGATATTAATGCAATTTTTGGTGTGGGTTTCTTTGCTAAATTTTGTGAAATGTGGATGAAGTATGTTCATATTTCATATCTCAGTTTGTGTTAATGATTCAAACAAGCTTAGTAATTGGGTAGTATTATTCATTTGATTATTCAATTGCAAAGATAACTTAGCTGCATAAAAATATTGGAGTGTATATTAGGCATTTGTCTTGCATGTGCACATGGGTATGACCAGGTTACAGTTTGATAAATTTTAAAAATTTACCTTTTATCTTGTTCCTTTGGTGATTGAATTATATTTGTATGAGTTGTGTTAATCTAATTTATGCAAGTATGATTAAATTGATGTAGTTTAATCGTTGAGGCTTTGAATGATCTTGTGATGAATATTGTCTGGTAGTTCTACTTTTGAAATATTCCCCTAACCTTCATATGTTGTCATTTATTTTGTGCTAAGGAGATTAGAGTAGTTTTATTATAATAGAGCTATTGTTTTGAGTTGCTGCAGATCCATATTAGAAAATACCCCCAAAGGAAGATTTTCAACATTTAGAAGTAAAGGCATCATAATTCCAATCTTGTAAGTGTGGATACTAGCAAGCCCCTTGTTTATTATCATATATGTTTGCATTGATCTATCTTGTGCAGCTAAGACCTAGCCTTTTAGAACCTTGGAGTGGACATTTCTCCACTTTTTAAGAGAGGAGCTCCGTTTGTGGATCTCCTGTCATTGTCCATGCTAACACCATAGTAAATAGTTCTCAAATTCATAATAATTATGATGATGTAAAAAGAATGCTTGTAATAATGAAAATACTAAAATGAAATGATTATGCCTTAGCTACGAAACCCTCTCAAAGGGTTTCACATAAAGGTGATGATGCAATGCTCTTTAGGCAAGTCCTCCAAGTGTTGATGCAATAACATGACAAAAGATAACAAAATCAATGGTACAGTCATTCTTGAATTTAGGTTGCTATAACTTGCTACTCCTTATACTTAAATCTGCTCTTGATTTGGGGAATCCTTGGAACTTCTTACTCTTTAGCTTGTGAATGATAAAATATTTCTTTATATAGGGCTCATAAGGTATTCATGAATTTATACCAACATCCAATGATCAAATCACAAAACAAATGTTGACACTCACACACATTTAAATTTGGGCTCCTTTTGGAGGGACTAGGACATTGGATACCCTAGTCCTCTTAAATAGGGACTAGACAAAGTGGTGGTAGAGTACTAGGATCCCAAAAATATGATCCAGTCTTGAAATTAGCACATGATGACAATGGGATAGGATAAGGCCCACATATAGGCTTAAAATAACCCAAGAGAAAGCATATTAAAGTAGGGCCCCAAATAGAGTGTGAAATTGTACACGGTTACAATATACTACACTATAAAATGAAAATGAATAACCTAAATTATTTTTACTAGAGTAACCATATATTGTTGAATCCATACTCTTTCCTTTATTTACACCTCATGTTGATATTGGGGATGATTGGAGTTTGCTCATTTTTGTACTTTCACACGTGTTAAAGAAAATAAAGTGAATGAAAAATATTATACAATTAACCAATTAGGAGGAACCAAATATTTTGTTTCTTAATCACTTGGCAATATTAACAAGGGTTATAATTTTATGTTATTATGAATCTTGTATTATTATGAATAAATTTTAAAGCTTGATGAAGTGTAGAAGGTACAACACCCCTATCGTGAATCTGATGAAAAATTGAAATTACATTGCACACTAATGAACTAGGTATCTAATGGAACATGGTATCAAAGGTAAGAGGTCTTAGAACAATTAACAAAGTAAAAAAATTAAGAGGCTTCTGCATCACATTATGAAACCCTTTGATTGAGACTTCAAGATTAATACAATTAACCTTGATCATATCCAAAAAATCTTTAATACACATATTTAAACTAGATCCATTATCAAATAAGGCTCATTTGATCTCAATATCTCCATACTTAACCATAATATATAATGGTTGACATTCTTGAATAACATGGAGAGGAGACAATTTATGAAGCACAAATGAAATCTTAGAGCTATTTTGATAATAGGCTCAAGAATTCTAACTACCTTTATAGGAGTACAATTAGATGGGATGATGATCTTAGCTAAAGCTTGCCTCAAAACATCTCAATATATCTCATATGAATGCATTGAATCCCAAACAGATATTGTATTTGGAGTGTGCTTAATTTGATCAATTAATCCATACTAGAGGAGGTGATAAAACTAGAATACTAGTTGGCAAAATTGGTTGATGATATGTGACTAGTTAAATTCTTTGTCAATTATCAAGTTTAAGGCCATGCCTACGAAAGTCAATCTTGTGCATAGATTTGAACTTTGCCTATGGAAATAATATGTTAGAAACGTGCTAACTATGAATAATTCACCTCGATTTAATACATCCATGTCTAAGAAAATGGTATCTTTAGGAACTTGATAGACAAAATTTTGTTCTCCTTTGGTTAAGCCTCTAAGTGGGCCGATTCAACAATGATAAAACAAATATTGAAGACAGTAGGCAATCTTGTCATATGCTCTTAAAATGTTAATGTAACACTTTTTTAGTTTATCTTTTTGTATTTAATGCTAATAGATTCTAGATTCCTCTTAGATGATTCAAATGAACTAAAGTTAATTTCTAAATACATTATATTACCATGTAATTTAAAGTAATCCGTTCTTTGATTATCTCATAACATCTAATAAGAAAAAAAGAACATAATTTCAATTTTAAATAAATTAATTTAAAATTTAGAATAAAAATCTATATGTATAAAAGTGATCTGATCATAATACTGAATATTATAATAAACTACTCAATATAAATCAAATCATAAATAAAAGAAATGGTTAACTTCAACTTCCACATAAAAATATAAAATATTCAACCTACTTGGTAATATATGCATTAAGAAAAAGCTCTAATGAGCGGGGGTCAAAGACAAAGCATGGGCATTGGGTATGCATGCGATTTTAATAAGGAAAAGAAAAAGCACTAGAAGAGGAAGAGAAATAGGGTAGGATCAAGATTCATTACAGCGGAATGCCGAAATATTCCTTCGTTTAATACAAGCATTTCACTTCTTTCCATATATTTTGATTTTAGCTTATATTTTGATTTTAGCTTATATTTTGATTTTCTTCTCTTCCTTCTGTTATACTTCCATACTTGTAATCTCCCTCGCCAATTGATTGATTGATTGATGTAAGCATGCGCGAACAAGAGTAAAACTGTGTTGATAGTAATGATAATGAAATAGTTAAGGCTTTTACTTACTGGGATTTTATTCATTCAATTTTTGGCTAAAGTGTAAAGTTTTTGGAGGGCTAAAACATTGCTTCTTCCGATTGTCTGTAAATGAAAAATATATTAGCGGGTTAATGGTATAGTATATATACTTAGTATGTCGGAGGAGCAGCAGCCAAGTGCGCCGGGTGTTGAGGGGCAGTCGGAGAAGGAGAAGGAGAAAGAGAAAGAGAAAGAGCAAGAGCAAGAGGAGGCTGAGGCTGTCTGTGTGCCTCAGGAAATAGGACCTTCTTCTCCTTTGCCTCTGGTTAAACATGACGAAGTAGTTGCCAATCGTGATCTCTTTTTTAAAACACTGAACCAGTTCCATTTCGCTGTGGGCTCCAAATATCAGTAAGTTTTTCATTTGTTTTTTTCACTGTTTCCTTCTTCTATTTCAGTAATCTTAAGGTGTAGCAGCTTAGGGGATTAAAGATTTTATTTGGGTGCACTTTGTTGGTTCATTTTTTTCCTTTCTATGAGCTCAATTAATCTTCCATTGTGAATGACGCTAATGGGTTCGACGCATTTTACAATAATGCTCGGGTGGATATTGTGTCTATAGCTATAAAGTAGCTAGTCTGATGGTAGAAACCAATCAGATTATTTTATCGAGTTATTCTCCCATGTTGTTTTCTGTAGGGTAACATTTCCTTTTTATAAGGCTGGGATGGTCACATATTTGAGGAAAACCAAACAGGTTTGATACCATCGTAGGTTTGGAAGTAGAGGGTTTCAAGAGGCTGTTTCTACCAAGTTGTTACTGCCATAGGTTTGGAAGGTAAGGGTTTTAAGAGGCTGATCCATGAATTTGATACTCATAGATTGACATTTCTACCAAATTGTTGTTATAAATGTTACCTGACTATCCACTCTCTACCATGAGAGCTTCATTGTGGATTTTCCTTTTTGGGCCATAGAAACTCCTATTACCTCAGTCCTTATTCTAGGTCTCGCAATAACTACATGCTTCTCTTCTTGTAGTTCTCATCGATGCCATGCTAAGCATAAAACCATAAGAAAGATAAATTTAAATATACAGATAAGAGCTAAGAAATTGTGAACATGCGAAGCAGCATGAAATAGATTAGATATTTTGGAATGACAATCGCTTGCTTTATAGATGCGATGGAAGCACATATTCAGCAAGGAATCTGGGGGATCTTTTTTTTTTGGTAAATTGTGTAAGAAAAAATATGACAGAATCAATTTCTTATTCTGATTACTCAGTGACTTGCTGGGCTTGAAGAGGGTTGGAAGTCGACCCAGAATTCATATGCTCGCTCCTTTTATAAATCAGTTTAATTTTAAATCACGGAAGCATGGAAGACTAATGGCTAACACTCTTCTATTTGCTAGAGTTGAGTATTAAACTCTTGAAATTTTGATTAAGACAGCTTGCCTCAAATTGGTTGCCCTTTCTCTTGATAAGGTTAAGAAAAACTGTCAGGTCTTGTTTTGAAGAAATATGGTTGTGGTCTGAAATAGAGGGATAGATAAGGATCCTGTTTGTGGTTTAGGGTCCTGTCTGTGGTATGTTTTGACTGTGTTGTAATCTTTAGTTTAAAGTGGCAGTTTTTGTACACATTTGATGATTTGTTAAGCACAATGATATGCACGAGGTTCAAGGTTTACAAATTTTGACCTGTCCTGTCCTTCAGAGTTCCAACAATTGGAGGAAAGGAATTGGATTTGCATCGTCTCTATGTGGAGGTTACTGCTCGTGGTGGCCTTTCAAAGGTAACAACATGGATTTTCCTTACTGTTCAGTCTTGATCATTGATTTTAAGGGTCCATGTTGGAATCAGTTTGTTTACTTCTGTTATTGAGAGTTTATCAAGTGTTCATAATTATAAGTTTATAATTTTGTTCTCATTGATATTTAGAACATATGCATATCATCAAATTTAATTTTCATTGTTTTTGAGATTTGTTCCTCCAAATGCTTACTTTATTTGTGGAGAATTTTTATAAAAGTAATTGTTACATTTCATATTGAAACAAGTGAAAATGAAAGGATCATTATTTCATATGGACCAGAAAGATTTGAATAATCATGACCCATGTCTTCTGTTTGAGTATAGCTATATTTAACACAAGGGAAGTCAATTTTGAGATCTGAGCCTTGTATTCACATCATGCTATAAGAAACAATGCTAATTATTCTTTTGGAACAGCAAGCTGATCGTTATTCTTCAGAAACTTAAATAGATTTTTAGTATTTACACTAACAATGTTTCAATAAATTTGAGAACTTTGTAACCTTTATATATTGGATGTCTGTTAAATAAACTGATACTGTGATGCAACATTTAATTAAGAAGCAACCTTTAAGTTTGTCAGGTCAACTTTCATGTATGGATAAAAATCTAAGCATCCACAAAAAGAGTTAAGTCATAAAGATAACAGCTTCCTTTGTTGATCTCTGCCTTTATGCATCTTCTATTAATTATACTTTTTGTACCTTGACTTCTGTGCTCTGCTGGTCATTTTCTAATTTTATTTTAGCTTTTCACCATTGTGTACTCAGCAAAAATATGTTCCATCAAGTTTTTTGTTGCTATGTTGGTAAATGAATATTTAACAGATATAAAGACCAGACCTTATTGCTGGACACTGCAGTATCACAACCAAATTCCAAATAAACTGTTTCCCAGATATTTGTTCTGAATAACACATCTTGTAATTTGTCTCTTCTATGACATATTGTATTATTGATGGTGATGTCACAAGGTTTGTGTTCGCATTCAGCAAATATAAAATTTTGATCAAGTTTGGCAAAAAAAAATCACCAAAAAAATGTGTGATTAATTCGACTAGAATAAATCTAAAATAATTTTTTAAAAAATATATACATTATGAATAATTAATAATACCTACATAAATATATTAAAAATCATTAAATATTTTAAAATAATAGAAATAATCAATGAAAATTATGAATAATGATAGTAATGCTAAGTCTAATGGAAGGGTCAACTAGAATGATCAAAAAGAAAAAATAATGCAAAAATAAAATAATCAAGAAACTTTAAAATGCATAACCATAGACTAAGAAGGGCATGGCAAGGAAATTAAGAAGTGGATGGCAACAAATGTGGATTTCACTTAAAATACTCATCCATGCCTGAATCTCATGGCAGTTTCCCTTCTCTCTACAATGGAAAAACAGATCTGCACCTCCAATCCCTGTGGTTGGAGCTTGGGCTCTTCTTTGTCACAAGTTGCGGAGTCAACTATTGTTTATTGTCATTACTATCACTTGTACTGCAATTGAAAGAACATGCACAGGTTAATTTATCAGGGCTTCTCAATTGCAGAATATAATCAAGAAAGCCTGTGACAGATTTTGGATGAATCTAAAGCAGTCCCAGCCCCATATCTGAACCTGAACTGGATAAAAAAACCCAAAGCCCTTATCTATACGAATTTTAGTGCGAATCAAAAGATTTTTTTGTAATGTTCGCTGAATTTCAAACTAAATGAATTAAATTTGGCGAATCCTGTGACATAGATTGATGGCGCTAAGATTGAATTAACAGGATTCTTTTTGGACTTGACTAGGATTTTGTGGCTGTTCAAATGAGTCTTTTTATTTGTATTTTTTATTATTTAACACTTAAAAGATTAGCAAGGATATTGGCATACTGAATGAAAATGGAGGTTCTTTTTCTTTTACTGAATATAAGGGCCTTTTGTTTTGCTTATTTTGACAATTTCTACCTACAATTTACAGTACAGATATGAAGACTTATTAAACAGCAATAAAAATCATAGTCAAGTCCAAAAAGAATCCTGTTATGTCAAAGTTTAACAAGGACATTGGCATGCCAAATGAGAAGTGAGATTCTTTTTCTGTTGCAGAATTAAGTGCCTTGAGTTTTAAACTTTTACTTATTTTCACAATTTCCACCCGCAATTTACTTGATAAAATCAACAACATAGATTATGTTTGCAGGTTATTCTTTGCCATCACATGCAAGTTCTATCATGTGCATATAGTTGTTGTATTGATGCACAATTTACAAATGAACCTCTTGCTTTGTCTTCTCTGACAACTTTATTCTGGTTTACACTGTGGTTTAAACTGTTACTGTTAACAATTTTAATTTTGGCTTTCAGTTGTTCCCTGTATTTGATGATTTTTGTCTGGCTTATTCAACTGGCTTATTAAGTTTCAATACTTTCAAATACCTGATTTAAATTTGAAGTCTTAGTATAAAACAGTGAATACTCTTTGTTATACTCAGAAATGTTTTTTAGACTTTTTGACAACTTTATTTGACGTCTATTCATTGAGCAAACTGTTACTGTTAAAAATTTAAGTGATGACTTTCAGTTGTTCGGTTGTTCCTGTATTTGATGATTTTTGTCAGGCATATTCAATTGGATTATTAAGATGCATTAATGTAATAATTTGAAATGTCTTCATATAAAACAGTGAACACTTTCTATTATACTCAGAAATGTTTTTTATGACTTTCTGTCAACTTTATTTGATGTGCATATTCAATGAGAAAACTGATACTAATAACTTTTTAAGGTTTTGGCTTTCAGTTGTTCCCTGTATTTGATGTTTTTTGTCAGGCTTATTCAACTGGCTTAGTAAGATGCATTTATTTCAACTGCCTGAATTTAAATTGAAATCTTCATATAAAACAGTGAACACACTCTACTCAGAAATGTTTTTATGACATTTTGACAACATTATTTGATGTTTGTAGTCATTGAGCAAACTGTTACTGTTAAAAGTTTAAGCGTTGGCTTTCAGTTGTTCCCTGTATTTGATGATTTTTGTCAGGCATATTCAACCGACTTATTAAGATGCATTACTTTTAAATGCCTGATTTGAATTTGAACTCTTCATATAGAACAGTGAACGCTTTCTATTCTACTCAGAAGTGTTCTTATGAATGGTGAAAGCTAGTTGATATACAGATGGTTTTGTGATAGCTAATTAATGCCACACCATTGATCATATTAAAGACAGGATATGAGATTATCATGTCCTAGTTTGCACTAATGGGAAGAGCCTTTATGTTCCAATTAGCTCTACATAATTAAGCATATTTTTCTGACAGATGAGCTGTAGGTACATACTCAGTACGTACACAACTTTTGGCAACATGTGCAAACCTTCTCTACGTTTTTCAAATTATATTAAATAAATTCATCAAGTGTTTGAAAAATATTGCTCTGGGAAATATTGGAAAATGAGAAAAAGGGAAACTTCAGAAAAAAAACCAATAGAATATATATGAAATTGTCAATTTTATTTGCATTTTTGAGCTGTAATGTTTTCCCAAAAACAATGTATAAATCAAAATTGCAATTTGCTTTCGGACATTATTTGAGAATTGAAAATTACTTTCCTGTGTTTAAAAATAATGTTGAAAAGTAGAACTGGGAAATTAATCACTGAATTTTGGCAAGGTTGGTGTTTCGTTGGTTTTAAATTTTAATGCAAAAAGCCTGTGTGTATACGATGAATATTGCTGCGACATTGATGCACATTGATGGATCATTTCAATCAAGCAGTGGGAAGTAGCTCATGATTACTTGATTAGTATAGACTCTATTCAATTAAAGGTTTCTTTGTTTGAGGCTTACTTAGTTGCTGTTTTATTTTACGTCACTTGCATTGCCAGATTAAGTATAAGACAATTTGCTTGTACACTTAAATAGTTGGAAAGAAATCCATTTATTACTTCTACTGGAGTGAGCTTATTTGTGTCTGTTGATATCTTATCATAATTATTGGTTCTGCTATCTCCACCACTTTGTTCTACAGGAAATTTGGTATGATAAGACTTAGTCATCTTAGGTATTTTGGCTGTTTTTATATTGTTTGTGTTGGGGTCTATGCTTTTAGTCTACTAATTATCTAATTGTTCTATTCACTTCTTGGTAGGTCATCAAAGACAGAAAGTGGAAGGAGATAATAGGTATATTCAACTTCCCACCAACTACCACCAGTGCCTCATTTTCTTTGCGTAAATACTATGTGAGCCTGCTTAAAGCCTACGAACAGGTTTATTTCTTTCAGGCACAGGGTCAGTTTGCTGCCAGTATGTATAACCAATATCTATTTATTTGTTAATAATTTTTATTGAAAATTAATTTGAAGAATTAAGTGTGTGATTATGTATAACATAGATGTTTTGTTGAATCTGGAGCTTCTTTGCCTGCTTTAAGTCATCCTGTTCATCAATTAACAGATAATGGGAGTACTTGCGTTGATTCAAATGAATTGCTGCCTGATGTTAAAAGGCAAAAGACAAAAAGTTTTGATGCACCAGCTGTTGGAGGTTTAAATTAATTGTTGAGCTATCATATGTACATAAATATTAAATTACATTGGAGTGTGTTTTTGTATGAGTAAAGAAACCACTTAATTGTTGTTATTTTCATTCAGTCAAATATTCAATTCTATTATTTATTTATTTTGCTTGTATATAGAAACCACTTATATATTGTATTTATTTTTTTATCTCCAGTTGACCCCACATCGTCAGTAGATCAACCTGTCACAGGAGTTATTGATGGAAAGTTCGAGCATGGTTATTTTGTCACAGTTAAGATGGGTGCAGATATTTTGAGGGGGGTTTTGTATCATGTGCCATCTGGAGGTTCAGGTGTACAGCATGCAGACATCTCTTATTTCCAAAGTAGCAATACTTTTGATACCACAACTTCAGGACTAAATGCTCGCCGGAAGAAGCAAAAGGAACGCATTAGGAGGGATCCCGATCACCCTAAGCCTAATAGGAGTGGCTACAACTTCTTCTTTGCTGAGCAACATGCAAGATTGAAAGCACTGCATCCAGATAAAGATAGAGAGCTTAGCAAAATGATCGGGGAGCTATGGAATAAATTGACTGAGGAAGAAAGAGTGGTAAGATGAGTGTTTAATTTTTCTCAGGCCCTTGATGCGAGTTACAATTAGACAATAAAAGCTCTACATTGTAATTAGCTACATCTGGTACACCCATTAGATATAATAAAAGGTTAATTATTTTCACATTGCAGGTTTATCAAGATTTTGGATTGAAGGATAAGGAAAGGTACAAAAGAGAGATGCAAGAATACAAACAAAAGCTCAAGGGTTCTCATATAAGTGAAGTTTCAAGTCAACAAGTGATGGAAATTTGGAATTCTGATGATCACATGTGCAAGCTTCTCTCACCTGTAGCAGCAGAACAAGAAGACTGACTCAATAATGGTCTTGATTTGATTTAATCGGATTATCTGACACAGCAGAGGCCAATATTACAGCAGAGAAAAAATATTCAAATCTGGAAAATGATTGTAAAAAGCCTTTCCAAGAACAATGAGTTTGTGGTTAGCGAAATTTTTTAATTGTTTCAATATCATCACATTTATCATGTAGTTGAAGCATTTTATTTTTGAGAAGGGATCACGGAAACTTTGGCATATATCCCATCTCAGCTGATATGCACCATGGCCGTTTCTTTTTATTTTGGTCTTGGTGTATAGTTCTTTGAAATCATACCGATCTTGGTGGGAGCTAATCTTAATGCCTCTGCTAGCTTATTGACATTGGGCCCCATTGAGAGGAAGAGATTCACAATTCTACATGTTAGCTGGTGTCCTATTCTAATGGTTAAGGTGAAATTCAGTTGGCAATTTCAAGATTACCGCTGCTAAGTATAGCATTTTTTTAAGAATTTGGCTATGTAACTTTTAATTGATTTACTGTAATTTCAAATTATGATGGTGTTTTCTTGATCTTCTAAGGTTGGAAACACTTTTTTGGTCATATAAGAAATATGCTTTCCTATCATGATGAATTCTTGTTAATTTGAAGCATGCCTTTTCTTTTATGCAAAGTACTTCAGAAAAATTGTTTTCATGGTGGAAGTATTATCATTGGCATGTGATATGCCATTCAATTACATCTTTCCCAATATGTTTGAGTTCTATAGAAGTAGCATTTTTCTCTAGATCGATGTTATTTAACCTTGAAACTGCCATTTTGAAAGCAGCAATGTTTTCAGTGGAAGTCTCTTGGCTGAGGTTAAAGATTTTTGCAATTTGTTATGGTAGAATGCGATGCCACGTCCCCAAGTTCCAGTTTTTGTGTGACAAAATTAGTCAAGTTACCAAAATGTCTTCAATCCAGCCAGTTCCTAGATCAACCAACGTGTATGGGCACTGTTAGAACTGCAGAACGAGACAGTTCTGAAACCCTGCAATTTCATCATAAAACATACACACAAAGAGCTTGAACTTGCAGGATGTTTTATGGTAGATTTGAACAAGAGTATAGTTTCTTGAAAATCTGAACTGCATTCCGTATGAGTGGCAAACGATTTGACATCCTCTAAAATTGTGAGATTGTATTCTGCATCATCCCACATGCCATGCTATGATTGTGAAGGTGGTCTTTGGCTTTTCTTGAATTTTAGCTTGAGCTTATTAAGTAATGGGTGGGCTTGACTTGGGCTGGTGGCCCAGGCTTTATCTATATGGGAGATGCAATTTAATAGCAAGAAATAACTGGTAAATCAATTGTATTGAATTAGTAGCTTTGATGTTTTGTGCCTTGTGCGTTAAACACATAATGGAGAGCTGGTCGTTGAACTTTATGAGCCTTTCCTATGCTACTTGGTTTGAGAATTTTGTTCAGCTAGGTTTCGAACCTAGGCTTGACCACTAATATCATTGAGCACATTTTGGAAGGATGCACACGAGAAATGTTTTAATCAATAATAGCAAGTAAATTACTATGCTTAGCTTTTTATGTATCAACTGCTTTTCAAGGTATATTATCATTTTGGGAACAAATAAAAATAGCCAAATGTATACTCTTAATATTTGCATATCTCATGAAAATCTGGACTGCATACCGTATGAGTGCAAATGGCATCCTCTAAAACTGAGATTGTATTCTGTCATTCCATGTGACATGTTATGAGTGTGAAGGTGATGTTTGGCATTACTTGAATTTTAGTTTGAGGTCAGTAAGTAATGACCGGGCGTGACATGAGTTGGGGACCCAGGATTTATTAATAGTAGATATGATTTAATAGCAAGAAAGAACTCATAAAAGGCGATTATGTTGAATTAGTAGTATAATGGTCAAGTTGTTCATCGAACGTTACGTGCACATGGGTAGATGGCCCTTACTAAGCTACTTGATTTTATAATTTTATTTAGCTTTATAATTTCATTCAGTTAGGTGATGCTCCAAAGCTTGACTACTAAGACAAGTTTATTGAGTACATTTTGGAAACATGTATACAAGAAACGTTTTCATCAATAATTGCAAGTTAACAATTATGCCTATACTTTGCAAGGTACAGGTATTAATGGAATAAATAAAATGGCCAAATGTATTTTCCCATTTTGATGGTAGCTATATCGTTCCTTTCATAAGCTATTTTATTAGTTTTAGGTCTTCCATAACAGAGCTTGACCTATTGAACTTAATTGTGATATCAATAAATAGAGCTGGGCCAAGATTGATGTTTAGCTTGTTTTTGCGATTGACTATCAAAATTAGAAAATATAGGATTTGAATTGCTAAGATCCACAAAACTCTCATTTGAATTTGGATAAGTATGGGACTAGTTTTCCTATGGCTTTCTCTAAGGGCTTTTTGTTTGCAAGTGGTATGATAATATGTCAATGTGATCTTTGGCATTTCATTACACTCTTTGATATGTGCATTTGTAATAAAGACGAGTGTTGAAAAATAGTGGGGTTTATTAATTAAAGAGGAAAGGTTTATGACTTTTTGATGATGACTCAATTTCCTTTGCCTATGCTTAATATAAAAAAGAAGCCAAATAAATAATCTAATGCCTCCAAATGTTAGTGTTGATACATGTGTTGATGTAATAATGATGTGAGAGTGTAGATGCTTTGTGATGACAAGTTTTAACGTTTTGTGGTAAGTTATCGTGTTATATTTTTTTTTTGATAATTGATGAATTAGGATTATCTATAAATACAAGATCCTAGATTATCTTATAGTCAATTTGAGGTGTTTTGGCATGCAAGTTGGAAAAAACTATTCAAATTTGAAATGACTAGATTGTAAGTATCCATTTTGAATGTCCACACATAGATCAATATTTAAGTCCAATGATGAGCAACGCCATTTAAAGAGTTACTATGACTTGAAAATGTCGATTAGTTTTTATGCCTAGTGTGTCCCTATAGCCCCATTTGCCCTAATTTCATGTGTATCCCATGTCTTTTTTTTTTTCTTACTTTCATATTCCTAGTTTGTTCACCTTTCAAAATCTATAATTCAAACTAATTTGATAAAACCACTAATGATTGCAAGACTATTGTGGAAATTTGTTTGTTCAACATGGCAATTGCATAATTTAATCAACATGTGTACAAGGATTGACAACTATGTAACTATATGACAATTGTAAAATCACATATTTCTCAAGATCAATAGATTCACACAAATATACGTACAAATATTGAATATTTTGCATCCTTGTCTATTCAATTTTTTGTCTCCTAGGTTTCCCATTTCCTTTAGTCCATCTAGAAGTTTCTCCCTTTGTGTTTAAAAAGTGTGAGAGCATGTCTTCTAAAGGGGATTGAATTTCATATATCAAATTGACTTTACAACCATTTTTCTTTAGCAAATCTCTCTCCTTTCCACCCCTTCCTAATGCAACATGTACTTTCCATGCCTAGTAGGCAACCTCATCTAGTTACTCTCCCATTTAGTAGTTTCTTGCCTCAAGCAATTTGCATAATTGAATCCCCCTTTACTCGTAACTCAAACCTCTATGATTACATCAACAACATTACAATCAATGTATTATTTGTTTATCTACTTAATTACCATTCTAGGGATCTTCAACACCTCATGGATAGGTATTCCTTTCAAAGGACAAATAAATTGAATTTAATGTATGGTAGGGTGGCATTCTTTTGAGGATATTTGTGGTCCCAATTTTAGTTCAAATTTCTTCAATTACCTCTTGGCCATTGACATTTAGTTAAAGACCAGGATTAGGGGGTTCTAATTTTAGTATTAGTTAGGTTTCAATTTAGTAAGCTTAATTTGTTACATTGTTAAAAGTTAGAGTAGTTTTTATGTGAGAATAGTTTTGGATTAAGGCAAAAACAGGTTTTGAAGGGGCCCCAAAACCCTTTACAAATTGATTCTAAGAGGATTATAATCAGTAAGCAACATCCAAAACAAAACGGGCTGCAAGGATAGGCATAAAAAGAAGCAACCAAGAAGACAACGAAAGCCCACCCGGGCACAAAAAGACAGCAGAAAGGCCAAACCTAGACATAGAAAGAACCAACAACATAAAACAACCCAGTTACATTAGGCTTATGAGGGTCCCAACGACCTCAACCTCAAGGGCATTCATGGTATCAACATTAGCCTGCATAGCTTTATGATCCAAATTCTGAAAGGCCGCCTTTTTCTTCATGTTCCCTCGGGTCCTTTTGCAGGGTCCTTCACCACTTTGAGCTGCCTCAACTTCATCACCAATAACAACAACAACCTTATCCGGTTGGTCCATACTTTTCACCATGGTATTCATAACCATTGCAGACTGTTTAACAATTTTATGACTACTAACGATAATGGTCTTGAGGGTGTCTTGGATCTTTTTGTAGCCATCCTCAACCTAGGTGATGCGTTCCTCCAGTTTTTTCTTCAGCTGGTCAACACCTTCCCCTGTTTTCTTGATACATTCCATGACCGAATTCTTCTCCACCTCAGTCCAATTCCCTTCATTATACAGACCAAGAGAAGAAACAACAGGGAGAGAATCCATTTTGCTTCCCAGAGCTATTTGGTTAATCCAGATCTCTTTAAGTTCATGAAATAGCCACTTGAACAAACTGAAGGTGTCAATTGCATGATCACGAGCCATCCCCAGCACATTTTCATAATCCTCCCTCTTATCATTTAGCTCATCACTTTTAGGATGAAGGTCTACAATACCAGCCACACCCACATTACCAGTCTCCTTATAGGAAAGAGAAGAGGCCGGGACATTAGGGTTACCAGGGTTCTTAACATCATCAACCTTTTCAATAGAAGAGGGGGAGCTAATCTCAGCCGAAGTAGAGGAGGAGGACATAACAATGTTCTTATGACCTGTGAAACCCTTCCTCATCTTGGGTTTAGAGCTCGAAGGAGGACATAACAATGTTTAGGGGAGGGGGAGTCTCATCAGACCTAGACCCAGAGGCATCATTCTCAGGCTCTCCCACACTGGTCTCATCATTCTCAGAAGAAATGTGGATAAAATCCTCAGGGAGAGGAAGGGCACGAAAATGGGCATCAATAAGAACCAACAGGCCTTCATGCACAATGGGAAACTTAGCAGGGTTCTTATGGTGGTCACTGAAATTAGCCCTAAGAGTAGACATGAGGTAGAAAGGGAAAGACATTTTTACTCCATGGCGGAAATGATTCAGAATAACAAAGTGGTGGCCATACACCCTAGTATACCGACCATCCAAAGTAAGGTAATTCATAATTACCTTGAGAAGCTTTTGCCAGAAAGACTTGATGACCACAATATCATAGTAGCTGGTCGTCTTCTTAACAATTTTAGCCTGCTCCTCCTCCTCCTTAGGGAAATTCTACACAACTTGCTCCGTGTACACCCTATCTCCATAATACTTCATGCCATCCATAGATCACCCAGTGACTTGTGCAATTAGGGCTTCATCTACCAAGACCCTCTGCCCATGAAGAACAGTCATTCCATCCTTCTAGTTTTTAGTAAAATATCTAGTAACATCTTGATTTTGCCCTTGAAGCCTCTCAATGTAAGTAGTGAACCCACCTTTCTTTAGAATGCGCCATAGCTTCTTTTCATTCTTAAGCTACACACAGCTAGGCGACTCAATTATGTGAGAATAGTTTCCTTTCTTTTAATTTTATATTTTTTATTACACAAATTAAATTATGACAACAAATCAACACCTTTGTTCCATATGCACACATTTGATCAATCAAACATTAAAACTTAATCAAATGTTATAAACCAACCAATTTGTAAAATTAAGAACAAGTACTCTTCAAGTCAAAACAACAATTAAACCAAGCCTCTACCCCCTTTTTGTGTATTCTTACCAAACCAAAAATTTCTTAAAATAAACATCACAAATAACTAACAAACACTCAAAAATTCCACAAGTTTTCAAATGAGTCATTTTGTGCAACAATACACGAAAAATTTTATCAAACAATCAAACATAGAAAATTGACTCTTGATAAACAACATCGATAACTTTGCAACATTTCATAATACATCAAATTGTTTTCCAAATGTGTTAGAAAGTCAACATTTCACCAAGTGAACTCTCTTCACTAATTCAAGGTCTCCTTGAGAGCTCTCTCGAAATCTTTTCATTGTTAACCCTCAAGGCTTGTTCTCAAGTCTCTTATTTGATATTTGAAGTAAACCACTACAACTTACTTTGACATGACTCCAAGAAATTGTGTATGCTCTCAATGGTGTATAGTGTGCTCAATTTTGGTGCATACATAAATTGATGAATTTGATGCGGAAAACATGTTTCTAATCCTTTTTTCATGCTTGTTAATTGATGTGATATCATCAATTGAGAATTTTTTTGAAAAACCTATCAAGACATGCCTTGAGATATTATCCCCACCAGATTAACAAACCATATTTGCATGATACCAATCCCAAATTTTGGTCTATCCCCTAAGGACCAAACTAGATCTATGACATCAACTAGCTTGCCATTATCTACCATCAATTCCACTCTTGGCATGCCTAGGTAGACCACCCCTATTTAGGCTTAGAATCCAATTTGAGAGGAGTGTAGATATTTTCTCTTTGTTTTCCCTTTTAGGATGACATTTTGATTACTGAAGATTAGAGATACTTTGACATGCATATTCATAACATCAAAAAAAGTAATTAACAAATGACAACAAAATAATATTCTATGGACTAATTTTGGAATGTTGACACTTTTTGGGGTCAAAACTATTGAATACACCTAGATGTTGAGAGGGGGGAGAGAAGTGAATCAACACTAATTAAAACTTAAACATTAATTAACCATTTAGACATTAAATGGGATGTGCTAAAGGAAAGAATAGAAACAAAGCATGTACCACACAAGAACACCAAGAATTTTATGTGGAAAACCCAATGAGGGAAAAGCCATGGTGAGAGTTAACTCACACTGTATGAAACACATATTACAATGTTTTTTCTTTAGGGATCACTAACCAAGGAAGTTCATTGCTCTTGGAAAGGACTTGTAGAGCAAGAAACAATGAGATAGGGACCTACTAAAGAGACTCACTACCTGGTAGCAGGATACATGAAGATTAAAATAATTAACATGAACTGATATAGAAGAAGAATCAGACATATGTTGATGTTGTACTCCTCTTTTTAGTATAATTTATCTATCATACTGACTTCACACACTTCATACTCAACTGATACATCATCAAATCATTCCATACACCACACTCTCAATTCACAAATGATCTATCCTTTTCTTATATATCCTCTACAACACCTCAAAACCTCAATTAGGTCAACTTAAATAGGACCTATAGAAGAAACATGTAGTATCATATAGGTCGGCTCTAAAACATATGTATTATAAATAAAATTAGGTTGTGGATAAACCTAATACATAACTAAACCCTAAAACCACCTCAACACATCCTTCAAAGCCAAGAAGATAGGTCAAGATCAATAGCAAATGAAGGAACTCAATCTGTCAACCCAAATATCAACAACGCTGTCAAAACTGTTATATGTTTTCCTTTACACCACTGAGGAGAAATCAAAATCATCATGCCGACCAAGATGAAGGCAATGGAAGCCATATAAAACATCTCTACAACCATCTTCTAGAGTAATTAATCATTAAGTGTTGGTGCATTTGAAGAAACCCGTTGAACTGATAGAACAGAGAAATCAGTTTGACTTATACACTTCAACACAATGAATATTGCACCATAGAGCACCAATTCACCTAAAACTCATACAAAGGAAACCTTGTACCTTCTTCAACATATCCCCAAGTCTACACAACAAAAACTTATTGGCAACAACAATGAAGGAAAACTAAGAGGGGGGGGGGGGGGGGCGGTGAATCACTGAATTAACTGTAAAGTGGAAAATTGAACCCTTGTGATTCCTACCTAGGAGAGAGAAAGGAAATCACTAGGATGATTTTCACTTGGGAGATACTTTAGATTAAAAAGAGGGGTTGAATTCACTAGATCCAAACCATAGAGTGAATAAGGATTTGAAAACTAATTGCAATTTACCCTCTTTTGTAAGTAGAAGAGTTGACTTGTTGACTATGTAGAAAATGAAGACAAAATGGGTGAAACAAGGAGCTACCGATTCAGGATTGCGCTATAACTTTGGATTTGAGGTATTCAGACTAATCACCTGCCTTGCAAATTTGGAGAAAAGTTGTCGGGACTGAGTTGAAGTTGCACCTGGTCCTCCGAAAAATCCATGATTCAAAAATGGTTTTTCCATCTTTGAAAATGAAGCCTAAACTTGCAATTACAGCCGCGTTCCTGCAACCTACACACAAAAAAAAAGGGAAGAAGGGTTGTGGATAGGGGTTTGCCTTAGTCAAACCCTGGTTGAGGAATCAACCTTGAAAGAAAGTAATTGCAAATGCTTAAATGTAAATAATGGAAATGTATACCTTGTAGATCTGCAATTTGTTGATGATGGTTTCTTTGCTTCTTGAATGTAATCACAAGTGCTGCATGAAATGGCATGTAACATGACAAAACCCTAACACACACATGCTTACAAATGAATGTTGTAATGTTTCTCCAATGGATGAATGAAGAAGACACATGAAGAAGAAGACTTGATGGATGCTTGAATGCTTGAACACTTGAATGCTTGATGATGATAATGAAGACCTCTTTCTTGTTCACCTCTATCATCCTTCTTACTCGAATGAGAGAGTTAAGACCCCTTTTGTACTTGCCTTAGAGGATTAATTATCCTCTAATCAAAGGCTGATATAGGGGGAATTTAATTCGCGAAAGAAGATTTAGGTCCAAGGGTTAGATGGACCCATTTTGGGGCCACCCTAAGAGGGAGGACAAGGGCACCAAACTCTTGTCCTAGGGGGACAGGGGCACCACACCCCTGTCCTACCCTATTTTGGGGCTTGGAGATGGTCCTAAGATGATACCAGAGCTAAAACATGAGAAAATTTGAAATGATGATGCAAAGAGGGGTCCCAATTAAGTAGGGGAATGTGTTTGCAAAGGTAAGGGCCTAAAATACGGTCAAAATTGCAAGGGTTGCAATTTTATGATGCTACATTTAGCCCCCACTTTAGTGGGAGTATGGCTTACACCAATTCTGCTGGTAAAGTAGAAGAAAGATAGAGATACAGATGAGAGATGTAGAGCAATACCACATTGAGTATAAGACATCACTAATCTTGAGGAACAAAGCCCCCAATCTTAGGATATTGACTCATCTGAACATATGCAAGAGCAAACAAAATAAAAAGAATATGACAAACAAAAACAAGACCAAGCACAAAAGACACATGACAAAAACAAAACATGAGACGACCCATCAATTAGCTGAAGAGACCTCAATACTCAAATGTCTCAACAACTAATTGAAACACAAAGACAAATGCCATCACATAAACACCAATAATCACATGAAAGAGAAAGTCTGACATCATCCATAAACCACCAATAGTAAAACTATGAGTTCATGAGAGGAAGAAGAGAGAGAACATGAATACACACTTTCATGATCCATGAGAAGAAAGGCGAACAAAAGGAACCATGAACATCTTGCCCCTAGAATTAGGTGATCCATGGAGAAAAAAGGACATGGAAAACTATCCCCTAGATTTTTTCTAGGTGATCCATGTAAGGGAGAAGAGTGAGAACACTGTTAGTTCCACTCAACCTCGTGCGCATGTGTGCAAGTGAGGTTTGAAGCACCTCATAGGAGTCTATGCCCGAGTATTCTACAACTTGTATAAGATGTATAGTACAAATGTCAAGAAAGTGGCAACATCTCGCTCTAAGAGGCTGCCCTCTGGTTCCGAGAATATCCCACTATATAAGAGGAAAGTGGTGACATATAACTCTAAGAGGCTACCCTCTGGTTTCAAGAATGACCCATTGTATAAGAGAAAAGTGGTGACATCTTGCTCTAAAAGGCTGTCCTCTGGTTCTGAGAATGACCCACTGTATAAGAGAAAAGTGGTGACATCTCTCTCTAAGAGGCTACCCTCTAGTTCTAAGAATGACAAACTGTATAAGAGAAAAGTGGTGACATCTCGTTCTAAGAATGACCAACTATATAAAAGAAAAGTAGCGACATCTCGCTCTAAGAGGTTGCCCCCTGGTTTCAAGAATGACCCACTATATAAGGGATACAATGCGCAAAAGAAATATAATATAAAAGGAGCAACGTGGGTGCCCCCCCTTAAGATGTCAACATAGTTTAATGTTGATATCTTAAGGATAGTAGAACAAGGATACCTACCTTCAACACAAAGAAGATATCCATTATGCAACAATGTCATAGATCCATGCAAGAGAGGGAATACTCTTCAAACAAGGATAAGATAGTTGAAAAGAGATATCTTACTGTAAGTGTAAAGGAAGTCCTTTGAGGAGAAGAGATCTTTGCTCAAAAGACATCTACCTCCAAGAGGAGTTTTCTTAGACAAATATAACACCTTCCAGAATGAAGAGTAGAAGAGAACAAGAATTCAATCCTTCCTCCTATTGCTAAGTGAAAGGGATTCTTGATGAAGGATGACTCACTTTTATCCCAATAGGGATGGGTGAATTTATTATAGATGTACATTACCAAGTGTGAAAGAGATTGTAGTCAAGGAATTACACTTCTTGTATAAGAGAGAAACCTTGGGCAAACAACAACAACTTCACACAAGGAATGACATCAAGTAATAAAACTCACGCCATCCACAACATAGGAAAGAGTGGATCCTTAGAGAAAGAGAGAAAGAGAGATCATTTCTCCCCAAGTGTAGGACAATGAGAATAATCACACAACTTCTAGAGAGAGACTACTCATAAGAGACGTACCATTTCAAGCAAGGAATACATCCTAATCAAGGAACATACATGCGCTCGCATGAAGGATAGCTCCATTCAAGAAAGGACATTGAGTTATGAATAACACAATAGAATAGGTAGTTTGCAAAGAGAGAGAAAGAAGACGATTCATAAAAGTTCTCCGAGGAGAGATTGTTCATAATAGATGTACCGTTTCAAGCAAGGAGAAGATCCAACTCACGAAACAAACATGCGCTCGCATGAAGGAAAACTCCATACAAGAAAGGACATTGAGTTTATGAATAATGTACTCCATAAAGAAAATAGTGAAACCTTAGAAAGAGGAAAAGGAATATTCTTGCTCCCCAAGCATAGAGGTAAGAATAAATAGACTATTATGTTGCACACTAAGTATGATTGCACTTGAAATTGTACCACCATGAATGACAACGAGCCCCCAATCGGTAGGCTAACTATGTCACATAGTGAGGAGCAACATAATAGGAGCTTGAATGTTATTTTAAATTATCATGATGAATATGTCATTCATTGTCAGATGTTATTTTTAACATGGCTGAATCAGTGCAATGTTGTATTTGTGTTTTCAAATCTTGACACTCATTAGTATAATGGCCATGGGTTTGATGATATTTACAAAAATAAGAAGTTTGAGAATCTTGTTTATGTTTTCTTATTCATTTAGGACAAAGAGGAGATATTAATTTGGAATTTAGAAGATCGCTCAACACATTTTCTTGTTGTAACTCAAAATCAGAATGAGAAGGTGTGGATTTACAAAAATGAAAAATCAAGACACATCAAGCATACATCCTAGGTTCAAAACCATTATATGGGCCTCACACAAAGAGATACCTCAAACAAATGGACAAGTAGAGATTCTGGTAGCATTGGCTCCCGTCCACAACACTCACTTCTCAGGCATACCGGATTCTCTTACCCCGAAGATCTGAAGATCTTTTAACTGAGGGATTTTGGTCTCATCTTGAGTGGGTATATGAGAGGTAACTTCAAGGCATGATCCACATCCCCTGCACCACTAATGTAGGATTTTGGCTTACTAAAACAAGGATCTTAATGCAAGACTCTCTTACGAGCATCCATATACACTCTCTCCCTTGGGAGGCTTCCTTCTTGTAGAACACGGGTACTGGAGAAGTTGGTGTAGGTAGGCAATTAGCACCCGTCTTGAGGACTTTCATCCCTCATGTTTTATATAGTGGTTGAGAGGTGATTCGACCAAAAGAACATTATCGCTGGAGAAGAAGTTAACAAAAGAAAGTGTGATTTCTCATGACTTTGTCACTCACATTCAAGCATTTGTCCATTGAATCCATGTGTATGTTCAAAATAAGGTCCACTCTTAGGGGGAATTGGATTGAAGTTTAAAGAGGCCCAATCAATTTCAAGACTTGTGTTAAGAGAAAAATTTGGAATATGAAATTCAGGCATCTCAGACTTTCTAGAAAAGGTAGGAGTGAAATCTAAGGATCCCCAATCATCCTCTAAAAGTTCTTCTTTAGGAACTTCTTTGGTAGGAGATGGTGTATTTGAGTGAATTGAAGAGAGGATTGTAGGAACTAAGAAAGCATATGACGCTTCACTTATGTTCTCATCAACTACCTCATTAATATGTGTAAGGAATTGCATGATAATAAGGGAGAATTTTTGGTTTCCTAGGAACATGAATGGAATTGATTTGATTTTTGTTAGGCTCTTGATTTTTGGGAGAGAGAATTATGGTGAGAAATAATATCATTCTCTTATTCTAAGGTATCTTTATGTTCAAGACACTCATTAGGAAAAGGACCATCATATGTAATTAATGCTTCATCTTTAGAGGGAAGATCATAAAAAGAAGGTATGGTATCATTAGGATAACTAGCCATAATATCATCCTCTTGCACCAAATAATCCTTATGAGGGAGGTACTTTTTAGGAGAAGAAGGAACACAATTCTCCAAAGATTCATCTTTAGGAGGGAGATCTTTGAAAGAAGTGTCCATATTCCCTTTTTGCACCAATGTGCCCTCATTAATGAGATCAATTTTGGGAGAGGGTAAATCATAGGTATGAATGAAAGGGAGATCTAAATTATCATCATATGCATGAAAGGAAACATCATGAACATCTTTAATGTAACTTGAAATTGAATTAGCAAAATAAGATAAGAACTCCATATGCACTTATGATCAAACAAGAAACTCATATGTCATTTAACCATAATAATGTTCACCCCATACATGCATAGAAAATTGAATAAAGGAGGGAAAATGGAATTTGAATTGAAAATTTGAAATTGGAATTTTGAAATTGTGAAATTTGAATTTGAAATTTGAAACTTGCAAAATAATTGAATAATTCAAATTTCTAGGAAAAATGATTATTCAATTAAATGAACAAATTGATTGAAAGAATAATAATGAAACCTCCTAGGAAATTGAAATTTAAAATTAGGATTATGTAAAAATTTAAATTAAGATCTTAATTATGTCCATTTTAAATTTGAAATTAAGTGGTTGAATTTATTGGATCCAAACCCTAGAGTGAATAAAGATCTGCACACTAATTGCAATTTACCCTCTTTTGTAAGTAGAAGAGTTGACTTGTTGACTATGCAGAAAATGAAGACAAAATGGGTGAACCAAGGAGCTACTGATTCGGGACCGTGCTGTAACTTTGGATCTGAGGTATTCAGATTGATATGGACCTGCCCTGCAAATTTGGAGAAAAGTTGTCGGGACCGAGTTGAAGTTGCACCTAGTCCTCCGAAAAATCCGCTAGTCGAAAAGGGTTTTTTTGTCTCTGAAAATGAAGCCTAAACCCGCAATTACAGCCGCGTGCTTGCAACCTACACACAGAAAAGAAGGGAAGAAGGGTTTTGGATAAGGGTTTGACTTTTTTCTTAGTCAAACCCTGGTTGAGGAATCAACCTTGAAAGAAAGTAATTATAAATGCTTAAATCTAAATAATGAAAATATATACCTTGTAGATTTGCAATTTTTTGATGATGGTTGCTTTGCTTCTTGAATGTAATCATAAGTGTTGCATGAAAAGGAATGTAACATGACAAAACCCTAACACACACATGCTTGCAAATAAATGTTGTAATGTTGCTCCAATGGATGAATGAAGAAGATACATGAAGAAGAAGACTTGATGGATGCTTGAATGCTTGAACACTTGAATGCTTGATGATGATAATGAAGACCACTTTCTTGTTCACCTCTATCATCCTTCTTACCCAAATGAGAGAATTAAGCCCCCTTTTATACCTACCTTGGGGGGTTAATTATTTTCTAATCAAAGGCTGACATAGGGGGAATTTAATTCTCGAAAGAAGATTTAGGTCCAAGGGTCAGATGGACCCATTTTGGGGCCACCCTAAGAGGGAGGACATGGGCACCACGCCCCTATCCTAGGGGGACAAGTGCGCCATGCCCTTGTCCTTCCCTATTTTGGGGTTTGGATAGGGTCCTGAGATGATACCAGAGCTAAAACAGGAGGGAATTTGAAATGATGATGCAGAGGGGTCCCAATTAAGTAGGGGAATGCAGTCGCAAAAGTTAGGGCCTAAAATGCGATCAAAATTGCAAGGGTTTCAATCATATGACTCTACATTAACAAACTTAACCACAAATGCAAATCTGATAAATTGCAACAACAACAAAGATAAGCAAATAGATAGCACAATGCACAACACCAAGACGTGGAAAACCTGGTTAAGGAAAAAACCACGGTGGGAACCTACCCACAATAAGATGATGCTCAACAGTAGTATGTGTAAATATTACAATGGGGAATGCACCTACATTCAGACTCACTGCTCAAAGATACAATAACTCGGAAGGCTACAACCCTCAGGGAAGGTTCTACCTTACAAGGAAGTCTCATTCACTTACAAAATGTTCGGACAACAATCCGAAATCAAATGAACTGCAATAATAACATCTACTAATGCCTGATGATAGTTTTGGTTAAGAATATATGTCTACTCTGCTCTACTACCCACCAAAACTCTGCTCAATCACACTACCGAAGGATGAATTCACTTGTTTTCACCTTTTTCACTCTCTGATAAATGTAGACACAACACCCATAAATAAATTACATGAATATGACACCTATTTATATAATTCATCAACCTTGACAACAAGGTCGAATAAACCCTCAACACCTAATTACAAAATTACGTTACACGATACAAAGATCGACCACCAGAATAATATAATGATATATATGACATAACATAGACCTAAATCAAATCTCCAAATATGCAACACCACCAAAAATCACACCAAGATCAACCACAACACGCTACACCACCATGAATACTGCATAACATGAAGAGCACCAGTTAAGAAAAATCACTAAAAACTTGCACAATGATCAATGCAGATTATCAAGACAAATAGGACATAATTAGGAAACACCAACAAGCATTAGTAACAACTATACCAACACCACTTATCAAATCTTCATTGATCAACATCTGAAACTCAAGAACACTCAAACAACAACAACTGCCACGAAGAAAGATAACTTGCGAAGTACCAAATAAAAAAACCATCCATAATGAAGATACAAAAGACCTTCCCAAACAATCTCCAAAAAACACAGCTCAAGATCTGATCACACTAGAATATACTGGAGGAAATACCGAACTTTGCAAAGCACTGATAAACAAAACCAAACTTTAAACTAGATTATATGATATTATCAATTAAGCTTCTCGGATCATTGAAACCCATATACAAAAATGTAATGATACTAGAAATACTCTATACACCAAACCATGATCCCAATAAACCAATCTGCAATCACCAGAGCAATAAATCACAAGAATATGTTGACATCAATGACAACAATATATCCTAGCAGCAACAATGTCCAGCAATCTCCCCCTTTGGCATTGATGGTAAGATATGAATGTGAAAAACAATCAATGCTAAGAAAGAAAATATCTCCAACAAACTCCCCCTAAGATCAAATAGATAAAGTATTTTTTCACATGCTTCTCTCTCCCTTTTACATTAATGACAAAGGTCATCAAAATAAAAAACCAAACTTACTCTCCCCCTTTGATAAACAAATAATGATTCTTTCTCCATTAAACACACTGACTACTCTAGCAAAGTAGCAACACCAACTCATCAATCCAGACAAAAGGATAAGACTGTGAAGTCCACCGGATTGATGCAACTCAATCCATCTAGTTCCCATTAGGAGGGGTAGATACCCCTAACTTGTCTCTCAAATAGACAAATGCATGTGCAGAAAAAGGCCTTGATTGATACTTGATTGACACATGTTTATTCTTTGAATGTTGCACCAGATTCTTTGACATATTGATAGTACTAAAATTATCACAATATATGACAGTAGGCTCATCATAGATAACTAATATTCTTCAATATTTTCTTCATCCAAACTACCTGAGTGCAGTTACTAGTAGAAGCAATGTACTTAGTTTCAACAATAGATAGGGACACTGAATCTTGTTTCTTACTTGCCCATGAAACCAATTTCTTACCAAAAAGAAAGCACCACCAAAGGTACTGTTCCGGTCATCAACATCACCAACCCAATCAACATCAGTGTACACACATAACATGAAATCATCATTCCTTAGATACCACAAACCATAATTCACAGTTCCTTTCAAGTACCTGAATTTTTTCTTTACATCAGTGTCATGACTCTCTTTCTGATCAACTTGATATCTAGAGCCATACACACAACATGCATAATATTAGGTTTAGTCTAAGTAAGATATATCAGTCCACCAGACATAGATCTGTATAAAGTCTGATTTAGCTTTTGGAGATTCATCATTTTTAGACAATTTGCAGCCAATCACCATAGGAGCTCCAACAGGTTTAGAATCTTCTAATCCAAACTTCTTCAGCAATTCCTTCACATATTTATCTTGATATATAACAATACCTTTTTCCAGTCTGTGAAATCTGCAATCCTAAGGAAAATTTCATCTCTCCTATCATAGAAATCTCAAATTCTTTCTGCATATCACCGACAAACTTCATGCTCAAGTTATCATCTCCTCCAAAGATAATATCATCAACAAAAACTTCAACAATCAAAATCTTATAATTTTCAATCTTGAAATACAGATTACAATCAACATTACCTTTATTAAATCCCAATTTTAGCAAATACTTATCCAATTTAGCATACTAGGCTCCAGGGTCTTGTTTCAATCCATAAAGATCTTTCTTTAGTTTGTATACCATGTCTCCATCATCTGATAATGAAAATCCATCAGGTTGCTCAATGTAGACTTCTTCCTCAATATCACCATTCAAAAGGGCTGATTATACATCCATCTGATATGCCTTGAAATCCTTATAGGTAGCATATGCAAGCAATAGTCTAACAACTTCAAGTCTAGATACTGGAGACAAAGTCTCCTCATAATCAATTCCTTCTTTCTGTGAATATCCTTTGCATACCGATCTTGCTTTATTTCTGACTTCACCGACTTTATTTAATTTGTTCCTGATTACCCATTTAGTAACAATCACATTCTTATCTTTAGGTCTAGGTACAAGCTTCCATGTGTCATTCTTTTCAATCTGATCTAATTCTTCTTCCATAGCCTTTATCCAATTTTCATATTTGCAAGATTCAATATCTTTAGGTTCAATTTTAGAAATCAAACATACCTCTTCAACAACTAACCTTCGTCTAGTCATCACACCTTTATTTTTATCTCCAATGATTTGATTTTCAGAGTGATTCAATCTTACATACCTCAGGGTCTTCTGATTATTCTAATTTTTAGGTTCCTACACCTCTTCATCGGTAGCAACAACATTCCGATTAACAGTCTCTACCAGATCATTCTGCTTAAATTCTTCAATTTGATTTAGTGTTAAAATATCATCATATTTGCATGCTCTTATCTCTTTCACATAGTTCTCATCAACTTTCACATTTGCACTTTCCACTATCTTTCTCAGTCTCTTATTGTAGCACCAATAGGCTTTTTTCTTTGTTGAATAAACCAAGAAAATTCCTTCATCACTTCTTGCATCAAACTCTCCTATATCGCCATCTCTCTTGATATAACACTTACTTCCAAAAATTCTGAAATATCATATAGTAAGAACACGACCAAACCATAGCTCATAAGGAGTTATCGGTATCTCCTTTTATATGCACTCAGTTGAATGTGTAAATAACAATGCTAAAAAATTCTCTCCAATAGACCTTCAGAACATTCCCTTCAATCAACATAGTCCTTGCAACATCCAAGACAGTGTTGTTCTTCCTTTCAACAACTCCAGTATGCTGTGGGGTTTTAGAAGTAGATAATTATCTTCTAATTCCATGCTTCACACATAATGAATCAAACTCACTAGAACAAAATTCTCCTCCTGTGTCAGATCTCTGACATTTCAGCTTCAATCTTGTCTCAGTCTCAACCTTTGCTTTGAATATCTTGAATTTGTGCAATGCTTCTGATTTCTCCTTCAAAAAGACAACCCACATCATTATGGAATAATCATCAATCAGTAACATAAAATATTTGCTATCCTGCACACTTCTTGTATTTGTAGGTCCACATAGGTCAGTATGCACAAGATCTAGTAATCCATCAGATGTATACTGTTTACTCTTGAAATAATTCTTGTTTTCTTACCCATTTGACATTCCTTACAACCAGATTAGTAGGCTTAACAACTTTAGGCAAATCTCTAACAACTTGTGTAGAACTGATCTTAATCATTGAATCAAAATTAACATGACACATTCTCCTATGCCACAACTAGCTTTCATCAATATGAACAATCAAACAAATTTTCTCACCAACATTCAAATGAAAAATATTACCTTTAGTCTTAGTTCCTAATGCAATTTCTATACCAGAGGCATTTAGGATTCTGTATTTTCCATTCTTGAAATGCAAATCATAACCTTTGTCAACTATCTATCCAACACTTAAAATATTATGCTTCAAATATTCAACATACAAGACATCATCAGTATTATGCTTACCATCAAAGGAAATAGAACCTCTACCACAGATTACACAGGCTTTGTCATCTCCAAATCTTACTATTCCACCATTATATCTTTCCATATTCACAAATTTTCTTTTATCACCAGTCATATGATGTGAACAACTGCTGTCAATCATCCATTCATCTTTCTCTTCAACTTTAGCAGCTAGAGCTTTCTCCTCAATAGTGCATCTTGTGGAATCAATAGGTATTGGTCCATCTTCTTTAATAGAAATAAACACAACTTCATCTCCTTCTGATTCTTCATCTGTAACACCTTCAACAACAACATAATAATAGTTCTTCTGATGCTTATACTTTCGGTTAGGCTTGTAGGGCTTGCTATATTTCTCATGTTTCTAATATCTATCATTCCTATCATGCTTATCAAATTTATCATTCCTATCATATTTAGACATTCTCTCTCGGGCATCTAGAAGAAAAATGTCCTATCTTATTGCAAGTGAAACATTTCAAAGGCAATTTTCCATCATACTTACCAACTCCCTTAGGTAATCTCGGGACAATCAATGCTTCAAGCTCTTCCAATTCTTTTTCTTGTTCTTCCATATCTCTTCTCTCTCTCTTTCATATCTGGATATTATGCATTCTTCAGGATCATACTTCTACTTTTCGGATACAAATGCTCTAAATGCTATCTTAGACTTTCCATGTGATTCACCAAACTTGCTAAGTTCAAATGCAAAAATCTTTCCGACTAGCATATCTCTTGTCACAGTAGTCACACTCCGGATCTCATCAATAGTAGTTACCTTATGTTTGTAAGTAGGAGGAAATGATCTCGTTACTTTAGCAACAATTTCATCTTCTTCAAGGGTTCCATTGGTACATCTAATATGTAGGATAAGTTCATTCACCTTAGCCATACAGGAATTTATGTTCTCATCTTCTCCCATTCTTAGCATCTCATACTTCCCTTTCAAACTCTGCAACTTAGCAACTTTGACTTGTTTATCTCCTTCATATAAGGTTTCAAGCTTCTCGTAGATCTCATGTGCAATTTGAAGTCCCATTATATTAGTCATCTCTGAATCAGTCAGCGTGCTTAGTAATGCTTCCTTCACTCTAATGTTACTTTCAGCTTCCTTGATCTCATCAACAGTTTCTGGTCCATTCAGAGGAACAAAATAGGCATTCTTAGTAATCTTCCAGTAATCCTCTCCAAGACATCTCAGGTGTACTTCCATCCCGTTCTTCCATATAGCATAGTTACTTCCATCAAATCTTTGACTCTCCTTCTTAAAGATAACATTTCCACTTCCAGTTGCCATCTTGGATATCTTCAAGAGGTTAAGCTTCTTCTAGAGGATCTAGCTCTGCTAACAATTATTGATAATAACAATGAAGGAAAACTAAGAGGGGGGGGGGTGAATCAATTTTCACCGAATTAATAAACATAACCACAAATGCAAATCTGATGAAGTGCAGCAACAACACAAATAAGAAAATACATAGCACAATACACAACAACAATATTTTGACGTGGAAAAACCGGTTAAGGGAAAAACCATGGTGGGAACCTACCCACAATAAGATGGTACTTTACAGTAGCATGTGTAAATATTATAATAGGGAATGCACCTACATTCAGGATCAGTTCCAAGATCTCACTTCTCAAAGATACAATAACCTAAAAGGGTACAACCCTTAGGGAAGTTTCACTACCTTACAAGGAAGTCTCAATGACTTACAAAATGTTCATACAACAATCCAAAATCAAATGAACTGCAATAATAGCATCCACTAATGCTTGATGATAGTTCCAGTTAAGTGCATATGTTTGCTTTGCAACCCACCAAAACTCTACTCAATCACACTATCGAAGGATTTATTCACTTGTTCGCACCTTTTCTACTCTCTGATAAATGCAAACACAACACCATACCTAAATTACATGAATATGACACCTATTTATCCAATTCATCAACCTTGACAACAAGTTCGGCTAAACCCTCAACACCTAATTACAAAATTACATTACACGATACAAAGATCAACCACTGGACCAATATAATGATATACATGACATAAGATGGACCTAAATCAAATCTTGAAATATGCAACACCACCAGAAATCATGCCAAGATCAACTGCAACATGCTACACCACTAGGAATACCGCATAACACGAAGAACAACATCGGTTCAACAAAATCACCCAAAAATCACACAATGATTAATGCGGATCATAAAGACAAATAGGACATAATTAGGAAACATTATAATCATCAATAACAATTGTACCAACACCACTTATCAAATCTTCATCGATCATTTGAAACTCAAGAACACTCAAACAATAACAACTGCCACGAAGAAAGATAACTTGTGGAGCACCAAATAATGAACCATATGCAATGCAGATACACAAGACCATACCAAACATTCTCCCAAAAATACAACTCAAGACCTGATCACACCGAAATATACCAGAGCAAATACCGAACTCTACAAAGCACTGATCAACAAAACCAAACTGCAAACCAAATCATATGATATGATCAATTAAGCTTCCCAGATCACTGAAACCCATATAGAAAGATGTAATGATACTAGAAATACTCCATACACCAAACCATGATCCCAATAAACCAATCTGCAATCACCAGAGCAATAAATCACATGAATATGTTGACATCAATGACAACAACATATCCTAGCAACAACAATGTCCAACAAAACTATCCATCTGAAGGAATGCAAATATTTCTAGTAAGCCTATGAGATACACAACTCTTAAATATTAAAATCCAGAGAATAGACACTTAAAAATCTTACTACAAAAATGTCTATGACTTGAAATCTAGGAAGTAGACTCCTTACACACTACTAAACTTAACTCCTAAACCACATAAACATATCATGCAATGTGGTAGAATGCAAGCCAAAATACCAACTCATAGACTTAGGAAAAACACACTGTTTATCTCTTAGACAATTTACCACAACCATCAAGTAATACTAGAGACATAACTGACATTCATTTGACTTCTTAAAACATAGAGAAATCAATGAAAGCAATTACATTTCTCACCCAAAGTGTGAAGCATGTGCAACAAACTAAACCAAACACATACCAGTCATACAGACTATCTAACTACCATGGACACCATTGATGATCTTCTAAATTGTCTCCAATAATGCTAATCAGAAATCAAATCATCTCTCTCTCAAACATCTATGTCAAATATATTGATCCTAGACATTTCTCAGCCTCTTTAATTTTTCTGATCCATTTCAAAAGTAACAACCATTTTCTATGCAAGTATACTAGATTGACATCAATGACAACACAAATTACCAACAATATCCCCCTTTGTCATTTCATGACATGACACATTTGTCTAAAAATATTTTCCCATTTTATTTGTACTCACTCTCCCTTTGACAAAACAACCATATACATTCTCTCCTCCTTTGACATCAAAGATAAAGGGCATAAAATCTCCTAACCAAAAATATGTGTGAAACCCCCTAGACTAAATGATCTCTACCAAACTCTCCCACTTAAATGGTAGGGGACTAGATGATCCCTACCAAACTCTCCCACTTAGATGGAGAACCCAAAAACTAATACTATGTACATTAAGTCTTCAAGAAAAATAAAAAAAATTATATTGCAATCCATTTCAAAACTATACAAACAAAAAATTGTATCATCTATTATTTTGCAACTCCCTTAGAAGGTGAGATACCTTTGTACATTAACTTGAGATGTGCAAGAGTTGCATCCCAATTTGACTTAATTAAGGAAATAATTTGATTCTAGTACTCAAACTATATGAACAAGTCCTCAACCTCATCTTTGCTTCAAAGAGCCTTAATCCTTTGTTTCACTTTCTTTGCTTCACAAAGTAGCTTGAACAAAGAATCCAACCTCAAATTCACTGCTTCTCTCAACCAACTGTATTGTTTCTTTATCTTCCCCCTCTGGTCCTAAAGCAAAGACAACAATATATGTATATTTTCTATTTTTTCCCTAGTTTATCCATCCTTGTCCTTTGACAAGTCATATGCCCCAACCATATGAGAAATACATGACCATAGAGACTATCCAATCCTTAAAATTCTTTGTTGATATTGGCCATCTCAAACAAAACTGGTATAAAACAATAACTCCATCGACACAATCTTTAAATTCTTTAATACTTGTAATTTATTTTGTGCATTTGCACATTGGTTTGATGCCTCGACCATTATCTTATCATTTAATTTCCTCAAGGCATATTTTTTTGCCTTCATCTCAATGTGGGAGGAGTGATCCTTGAATGAATCTACCAATAGCTTCAATTTTTTCTCTAGAGGAAAAGAAGGATCAATGTTTACCTCTGGTCAACCCTCCTGTATCACTTTCACTACATCATCTATCATTCTTGTCTTCTTCGCATGTTCCTACAATAATTATTTCCTTGTCGAATCATGCAAGATATCACCAAGATGAAACTTATGAGGGGAAGAAATATTTGATAAGTCAACTTGCCCCTCATGAGTTGGAATTTACAAAAACTATGGTGTCACGATAGGTTGAAATTGCATATATAGTCCTTGTAGGCCCTTAAATGAATTTGTGGATGAAAAATCTTGACCTACATCCATAGAAACAAAAAACTTACATAGTGGAAAACCTACTTGCTCTTCTAGGTCCTTGGGGGTGATTGTGGGAAATCAACAAAATCTTGTGATGCCTCAATATTACTTCTAGATTTGATCCCCAACTTTATTTCCAAATCTTCCTTTGTTTTGTCAAATATTTCTTCAACCTTCTTCTTCACTATCTTGCTTGTTATCTCTTCATATGTCCCAAATCTCTCAACATTGGGATCCTTAGGATTGATGACCAAGATGTCAACATAGGCAATCCATTCAAGTCTAGAGACCTCATAAGGTAGTTTAGGTATCTAAGTAGTTCTAGGCTCAAAAACCTCCATATAGAAATTGTCTTTGTCTACCATGAAATTGATAACCTCCTTGTATCTTTCCATAACCTAAGAAGATATCCTATACCTTTCTTGCATTTCAGTTTAGAATGCCTTGAAGAAACCCCAGTATGTTGCATCACAAGTTTTTCTATCTGGAAAGTGGTCCATATGGTTTCTAATTTGATAAGCTACTGGAATATCCTTTCTTTAGACTATATTCTTTACACCAGGCAATTTTTTTATGAAATAAAATATTAAATAAATAATAACAAAACTATATCAAAAGTTATATCTTGTTTTCTTGGTCTTGTGCATGTTATCCATCAGTTGTTGTTGCAAGAGCTCACAAATGTCAAAATTTATCCCTTCTTCCTTCTTTAACCATTTGATATGTGGTACAAATAGTTGTGGTGGTAGAAAAACCCGTCTGTTAGTGAAATATATCTTGTAGAAAATCCCCATTGTAGCATAATTGATCCCTAGGTTAGTATTATCATCCTTTGTAAGTGTTCTCATCAAGCTTTGCTCTAGTAATCCTTGTCACTTCATCATTCTTCATAGACTTTAGTGTTGGTACTAGTCCGAAGGTGCACACCCCAATAACATCTTTTGAAATTTGGTAGGGTTGGTCGAGGCAAATGAACTCCTTGTGAATGTGGCTCAACACAATTCTAATCCATTCTACTTCATAGGACATTAAAAAACCTATTCAGTTTCTTCTTGTCTACACTAGCATACTTTGGTTTCAATGTGAATTTATCATCCAACATCTATTTGTTCCTAAAATCCTCCATGTTCACATGATTATAGTCATTTAAGGGTGAATGAATATAATGCAAACATCTTTAGTATGGATCATATCAATGGGAATGCAAAAAAAATGCTCCAACTTTGTCAGTCACAACAAATATATAGAGACATTTCTTGAATACAAGAGTAGGCTTCTCCACAACATCAATTACCCTAGGTGTAGCCATATTCAATCTTCTAAAGCTTAGGGTTGCAGTAAAAATGAAAATACCTGGAAATATGGCCATTAGGGTTTGCACAAGGGTGTTTTTTAATAATATTCTTCGCTTCAATATTTATCATTCTTGAGTGCATTAAATGATAAAAAATTGATCAAGTGTTTCTTAATTACCCTTCTCATTTATCCTAGTAGATCTACAATGAATGCACTTAGGTTTTAGCAGCTTTTAATCATTCTATTATATCAGGGCTCTATAACACACTAAGAAAAGATCCACAAAGATAGAATCCACTACAATAATTTGATCAAACATCATAGTACCACTAGTCAATCATGTCCATATCACCATCAACCAATATGTTGAAGATTTTAGTATCTTATTCTTCTTAGGGGTATGACAAGTTTACAATTATAACTCCCCCTAAACCAATATCTTTTTCTTTTAATTTATAGAAGAACCATCTGTACCATCCTAAGGTATAGATTTATCCTTCACCTCACTTACTTCTTCTTCCACATCTTGTCCATTTCCTTCTTCATTTGAACTATATCAACCTTACTTTGAGGAGAAGAAGGTCTAACATTATTTCCATTAGAAAAAATAACAAAATGTCCCATTTTTTTACAATTATAGATTGTAGTTGTTAGACAGTTCAGATAACCGGAAGACAACTGGGGGGGGGGGGGTGAATTAGTTGTCATAGATTACAAGAACATTCAACAATTAAAACTTTAATACCGGAACCCAAAACATTAATATCAGAATAACAGATAAACCAATTAAGCATAAACAATAATCACAAAATAAAAGCCATCCACACAACACCAAGATTTATATGTGGAAAACCAGGTAAAGGGAAAAACCATAGTGGGAAGCCTACCCACAGTTAGATAATACTTCAGCAATAAGTATGTGAATTACAATGAAGGGGCCTGCACTTGTAGGAAGGCCAACAACCTAGAAAACACTGCTCATCACAAAAGGAGTCTCATTGACTACATATAAATCAAGATTACAATATGAAGAAGTGTTGAACTGCAAAAGATAACATCTCCTATGCCAGAGTACAGTTCCAGTTAAGCTTAATACTGAAGGACTAAATCCTTTTACATAAACCCAATTCTATCTCCAATGATCGACCAACTCCTCTGCCTGAATGATATTACATTATTCGCACATTACATTCCTTGACCATGACCTCTTACATTAACCATGATGATCTACAAAGAGATCTTACATCTATTTATACAAACCCTTGACCATAAACAATCAGGTCGACCACCAGACAATAAACCAATTACATAATTACAAACCATGTCGGCCTTAGACCAAACAAATAATATCAACACATAAGACATCCTAGAAACACATCAATAGGTCCTATCCACATGTTACATTAATGCCAGTCCATAACCTAGATTGACCGTGACTAACTATAGGTCCACACGCTTCAACAATGATCTCCAACCACCATGTATCGAACATGATCACCAACAACATCTTGAAACTCCATCAGAAGCTGCACCAACAACACTTATGCAATTCATCAAAGATCTTCACTAAAAGCTCTGTCAGTGAAACCCTCACCGGAACCAGAAACCAATCTTCTAAGCAAGCAGGATAACATCCAATCACCAGACCAAAACCAACTGACCAAATATGAATATTAGTATCATGAACAAGCCAATTGCGTCACCAGACTATACCAGAGCCTGCCAAATCATGCTAGATCCAAGTTAACGAGAAACCAATTTTCCTACCAGGACAAGAAGGGTGCCGATAAAGCATCCAAACAACTAGTATTGACATCAATGACAAAACATAAATGCAACACATAATCAATTCCACCAAATGGCCAACAATCTCCCCCTTTGGCATTGATGGAAATACTAGATGTGAAAAACATCTAAGTACCAAGAAATACCAAACAAGTCTCCCCCTGTGGAAGACAACCAACAATCTCTTGCATATAGCTCTGAATATCAATATCTCTCCTTTTGACTTTTTCTTTTTCACATCAATATCACTCCCCCTTTGACATCAATGCCAAAAATCTGACAAAAATATCAAAGCCAAAACATAAGCCTCTGAATCTCAAAGATGACTACTGCCCCTAAGTAGTAGCATCTCACATCAATGTCATAATGATTAGTATCTTAAATAGTGCATGCCAGACTAATGCCAAACCGCATCAATCAAGTCTCTACCGGAGGGGCAAAAACTCCCAATCTATCTCTCAAGTATTCAAATGATTCCTTGGAAAGTTTTAGTGAAAATATCTGCAATCTGTTCTTTAGTGTTCACATAAAGCAATCTAACTTTAGTTGCTTCCACCTTCTCCTTCAAAAAGTAATACTTGATAGATATGTGCTTTGTCTTAGAATGAAATACCAAATTCTTTGATATATCAATAGCAGCAGAGTTATCACAGTGAATAACTACTGGTGCATCACAATCCACCTTTATGTCCTTCAATATTTGCTTCATCTATAAAACTTGTGTACAATTAGTAGCAGAAACAACATACTCAACTTCAACAGTAGACAGAGAAGTACATGACCATTTCTTGCTGATCCATGAAATTGACTTCTTTCCAAGAAAGAAAGCTCCACCGGAAGTACTTTTCCGGTCATCAACAATCTCTAGCCCAATCAACATATGTATATGCACATAAAGTAAAGTTATCATCCTTAGGGTACCATAAGCCATATTCTGATGTATCTTGCAAGTATCTAAAAATCCTTTTCACCACCATCTCCTGATTTTCTCTAGGATCACTCTGAAATCTTGAAACAATACAAACAACATTCATAATTTCAGGCCTAGTTTGATTCAAATAAAGAAAACCTCCAATTATAGATTTGTATCTTGTAGGATTTACCGGTGTAGAAACATCTTTTCTTGTCAATTTATCACTTGTAACCATAGGTGTACTTACTGGTTTAGAATCTCCAATACCAAATTTCTTCAACAATTCCTTAGCATATTTAGTTTGACAGATAAAATTACCTTTGTTAGTCTGAGTAATCTGCAAACCTAAGAAAAATTTCATCTCACCATTCATAGACATCTCATATTCTTTCTTCATGTTCTTAGAAAATTCTATGCACAATTTATCTTCACCTCCAAAAATAATGTCATCAACAAATACTTCAACAATTAGTATATCATCATCAATGACTTAATAATATAAATTACTGTCAACATTGCCCTTAGTAAAATCAAGCTTCAAAATATATTTATCCATCCTTGCATACCAAGCTCTAGGTGCTTGTTTCAATCCATATAAATCTTTCCTTAACCTGCAAACCATATCTGTATCATCTGAAAGTGAAAAACCATTAGGTTGCTCAATATAAACTTCCTCACCAAGATCCCCATTAAAAAATGCATATTTAACATCCATCTGATAAACCTTGTAGTTTTTATAAGCAGCATAGGCAAGAAATAATCTTACACCTTCAATCCTAGCTATAGGTGCAAAAGTCTCTCCATAATCAATTCCTTCCTTCTGATAATATCCTTTACAAACCAATCTAGCCTTATTCCTTATAACTTGACCATCCTCATTTAATTATTCCTAAAAACCCATTTAGTTCCAATAACCTTTTTATTGTTAGGCTGAAGAACCAAAGTCTATTAGGGTTTCAAGCAGATCCGAAGCAAATGTGAACTAACAATTATATGCAGATTTAAATACAAAAAAGATAAATAAATAAAACAGGACACATATAACACCTAGATTTAACGTGGTTCACGCAGAATGGGTTACGTCCACCATACACAGCCGTCCAATCTTTCTTATTATCTAGCAAAAATAGTACATCAACCTTACAATGCCTTAAGCATCCCAGCCGCTTATAACATATGTTTTTAGGGCAACAAACAAAGTCGGCTTTTTAGGGTTTTATTACAATGTCAGTTTTCATCAATGAAAAAATGGCAAAAATTTTTTTTCTCGGGGGCTACCGCCCCTGAACCCTCGCTTTTCTCGGGGGCTGCCACCCCCGAAACCCTGCCCAGGGCCCAGCCTGGCCCCAAACCCTGACGAGGATACATGTTGAGTGTATAGTACTTTGCCGATCAGTCACCACATTTCAACAATCTCCCACTTGGAGACTGATCAGGCTCCACACCTAACAATCTCCCACTTGGAGACTGATACTACATGACACCACTATACATGCAACATCCACTGGATAAAACACTAGGACTTGACTGGTATAAATTCCATAATTATCAATCAAGAAGACCAACAAAAACTGATGAAGAAATCAGCTTCTCCTGTGGAATTGCCTTTGTGAACATATCGGCAGGATTCTCACTTGTGTGAATCTTCTCAAGCCGTAACTGACCCTCCTCCAAAACAGTCTGGATGAAGTGGTACCTGAGCTAAATGTGCTTTGTCCTTGAATGAAAAGCAGAGTTCTTTGCAAGATGAATGGCACTCTGGCTATCAGTATACAATGGGCTATCCTCTTGTGTTTGACCCAATTCCTTCAGAAAACATTGCAACCAAATCATTTCCTTGCTGGCTTCTGTAGCAGCAACATACTCAGCTTCAGTGGTTGAAAGTGCAACAACCTTTTGCAGCCTAGAAATCCAACTGACTGTAGTTCCCCCTATAGTAAAAACATACCCTGTAGTACTCCTCCGTGAATCAATATCACCCGCCAGATCAGAGTCAACAAATCCACTCAGAGTAGCATTAGATCCTTTGAAACATAATGTCTTCGTAGTAGTTCTTTTCAAATACCGAAGAATCCATTTCACAACATTCCAATGTTCCATACCCGGATTACTCATAAACCTGCTCACAACTCCCACTGCATGTGCAATATCTGGCCTTGTGCATACCATTGCATACATTAGACTACCAATAGCTGATGAATACAGGATGTTAGACATTTTATTAACCTCTTCCTGTACCTTTGGGCACATCTCCTTAGTCAATTTGAAATGACTAGCCAAAGGTGTACTAACTACTTTTGCATCCTGCATGTTAAATCTTTTCAACACCTTCTTTATATACTCACTTTGAGACAAATTCAAGGTTCTATTTTTCCCATCCCGTGTAATCCTCATACCGAGAATTTTCTTAGCTGCACCCAAATCCTTCATAGCAAATGACCTGGCTAATTTTTGTTTAAGATCATTTATATGTTGCATGTTAGACCCAACAATAAGCATGTCATCAACATAAAGCAACAGGATAATATAACTGCCATTATCAAATCTCTTAAAATATACACAATGATCAGAATGACATCTATGATAACCATGTTCAGCCATGAAACTATCAAATTTTAAATACCATTGTCGAGGTGCTTGCTTTAGGCCATACAGACTTTTCTTCAACCTGCACACCAGGTTCTCCTTACCTTTGACCTCATATCCCTGTGGTTGCAACATGTAAATTTCCTCCTCCAAATCTCCATGGAGAAAAGCTATTTTAACATCTAATTGTTCAAGATGTAAATCATCTGTAGCCACAAGACTAAGTATAGTTCTAATTGAAGTCATTTTTACAACTGGAGAAAATATTTCATTATAATCTATACCCTTTTTCTGTGCAAAACCTTTTACCACAAGTCTGGCATTATATCTTTTTTGACCTCCTTCCTCCTCCTTCAGCCGATAAACCCATTTGTTAGGCAAGGCTCTTTTTTCTGCAGGTAAAGGGACTAAGTCCCAAGTCTTATTTTTCATCAAGGAGTCTATCTCCTCTTTCATGCCTAGCTCCCACTGTTGTTTGGCATCTACCTGCATTGCTTCTTCATATTCTTCTAGTTCACCAGAATCCGTTAATAAAATAGAATACAAAGAAGGAGAAAATCTTTCAGGGGGTCTACTTGTCCTCGTAGAACGTCTAACACTTGCAGGAGTTTGTGGGACAATCTGTTGTTGCTGAGCATCAAGTACTTGTGGCATTTCATTTTCAGGAATCTCATCCAACACCACATATTCTTATTTTTCCTGTTCATGCTTCTTTTCTTGCATCTATTCTTTATACATAACCTTCTCATTGAATATAACATCTCTACTTCTAATTATTTTCTTATTTTCAAAATCCCATAACTGATAGCCATATTCATCTATCCCATATCCAATGAAGGTACATTTTTGAGATTTAGCATCAAGCTTGGTTTTGTTTTCTTTATCAACATGGACAAAAGCTTTGCACCCAAAAGTTTTTAGAAAAGAATAATTTACCTTTTTACCAGTCCATGCCTCCTCTAGAATACCACCATCCAAAGGGGTTGAAGGTCCTCTATTTATCAAATAGACAACAGTATGTACAACATCTGCCCAAAAATGTAAGGGCAATCCAACATGCAATCTCATGCTCCTCGCACATTCCATGATAGTCCTATTCATTCTCTCTGACACACCATTTTCCTGTGGAGTTCTTGGAACTATCTTCTGCTTTCAAATCCCATTTAAGGAGTAGTAATATTCAAATGCTTTGCTGCAATACTCACCTCCATTATCTGATCTGAGACACTTCAACTTTTTTCTTGTCTCATTCTCAACCAAAGCTTTCCATTTCTTAAAAGTTTCAAAAACATCTGATTTTTGTTTTAGGAAATATACCCATGTTTTTCTGGTTGAGTCATTAATAAAAATAACATAATAACAAGAGCCACCAAGAGATGATACCTGAGCCGGTCCCCATACATCTAAATGTACAAGCTCTAACTTCTCACTCTTCTTCTCTTTCCCAACCTTGAGAAATCTGACTCTTTTCTGTTTACCATAAACACAATTTTCACAAAACTCTAAATCAATCTTCTTTAGTCCTGGCAATAGATTTTTGGATTGAAGGATTTTCATCCCTTTCTCACTCATGTGCCCAAGCCTATGGTGCCACATTATCGAATCTGTTCTTGCAACATTTATTGTTGTTGTCCCTGCAGTAACTTTATCTATAGCAGCTAAGGTAGAGTAAGTGTTACCAGTACATAGATATAATGTGCCTACCTTCACACCTTTAGCTACTACTAATGATCCTTTAGTGACTTTCCACATACTGTCTGAGAAGGTAACTATGCAACCTTCACTACCTAGTTGCCCTGCAAAAATTAAATTTCTTCTTAAATTAGGAACATGTCTTACCTCCTGCAGAAACTAGTCATTACCATTCTGCAACTTGATCTTTATCTTTCATTTTCCAACAATTTGATAGGGCTCATCATCACCCAAATATACCTGTCCAAAATCACCTTGAACATAATCTAGAAAATATTTTCTATGGGGTGTAGCATGAAATGAAGCCCTAGAATCTATTACCCAAGAATCATTAACATTATCCAAACATAAGATTAAAGCATCTTGTAAAGTATTACTTGCAATATCAGCTTCCTTACTGTCATTTTCATTTTTGTCTCCTTCTTTGTTTTTACGAGACCAACAATCTTTCTTTAGATGACCAGGCTTTCCGCAGTACCAACAATCTTTCTTTCCTCTAGATTGAGAGCGTCCTTTCTTTGACTTCCCTCGTGACTTCTCATTCTTAGGGCCTTTTCCTCTTTCCTTTGACCTTCCTCTATTCTCCACATTCAAAACACTACCCGATGATGTTGAAGTCTCACCTGTGCTTTTCCTTTGCATTTCCTCGCTTAGGATAACACCAATAATATCATCAAATACCAAAATATTTTTACTAGAGACAGAGTTACTTATAGCCATAACCAAGCTATTCTAGCTTTTTGGCAAAGAACATAAAATCAAGAGAGCCCTAACCTCTTCTGCAAAGGTAATTTTTACCGAAGACAATTGACTGGTAATTGTATTAAATTCATTTAAGTGCTCCATTACAGATCCTCCCTCACTCATTTTCAAATTAAACAAACGCTTCATAAGAAATACCTTATTCGAAGCTGAGGGTTTCTCATACAACTTAGCCAATGTTGCCATCAAATCTATAGTCGTTTTTGCTTCTGTTATATTGAATGCTACAGATGACGCAAGACACAATCGAATGGATCCCAGTGCCTTTCTATCTAAAATGTCCCACTCTTCATCTGATATTATGGTCAATTTCTTTGCCTTTCCTTCCAATGGCCACCACAAATCTTTTTGATACAGGTAATCCTCCATCTGCATTTTCCATAACTGATAATTCTGGCCGTTAAACTTTTTGACCTTGAATTTGGAATCCTCCATTGCTCCCACTCAAATCTGAAAGTCCTGCCAATTTACAGAAAACCTCGCTCTGATACCAATTGTTAGGGTTTCAAGCAGATCCGAAGCAAATGTGAACTAACAATTATATGCAGATTTAAATACAAAAAAGATAAATAAATAAAACAGGACATAGATAACACAAAGATTTAACGTGGTTCACGCAGAATGGGTTATGTCCACCATACACAGCTGTCCAATTTTTCTTATTATCCAACAAAAATAGTACATCAACCTTACAATGCCTTAAGCATCCCAGTCGCTTATAACATGAGTTTTTAGAGCAACAAACAAAGTTGGCCTTTTAGGGTTTTATGACAATGTCGGTTTTCATCAACGAAAAAATGGCAAAATTTTTTTTTCTTGGGGGCTGCCGCCCCCGAACCCTTGCCCGGGGCTCGGCCCGGCCCCAGACCCCGGTGAGGATATGTGGTAAGTGTATAGTACTTTGCCAATTAGTCACCACATTTCAACAAAGTCCATGTGTTATTTTTCTCAATTTGATCTAATTCTTCCATAGATTTTAACTATTGTTCATCTTTACATGCCTCAATTACTGATACCGGTTCAACTTGTGAAATTAAACATACCCTATTAGTTGCCAATCTTCTTCTTGTCATCAAACCATTTCTCTTATCCCCAATGATTTGATCTTCAGAATGATTTAGTCTCATATACCTAGGAGTCTTCTGACTCTCTGTTCCTCTTCCCTGTTCTTTAGTTATTGTAGAATTCTTTGATGTTGCCGGAGTAAATGAGTTAACTCTATGTTTTGGTAAAGGTGCTACCGGTTCCTTCTTATAAACTTTGATTTGACTTCTGTTTAGCTCATCTACTTTGACATTAGCACTCTCCACAACTCTCTGCAATCTCTTGTTATAACATCTATATGCTTTGCTTTCATTAGAATAACCAAGAAATATGCCTTCATCACATCTAGGATCAAATTTCCCAATAGTATCATCTCTTCTGATATAACATTTACTACCAAAATTCTGAAATACTTAATTGTAGGTGTATTTCCAAACCATAATTCATAAGGTGTCTTACCGGTTTCTCCTTTGATATGTACTCTGTTGAATGTATAAACTACTGTACTTACTGCTTCTCTCTAGTAGATATGAGGTACATTAGCTTCCATCATCATTGTTCTAGCAGCATCCAAGATAGTTCTGTTCTTCCTTTCCACAACTCCATTCTGCTGAGTTGTCCGAGGAGCAGAAAATTGTCTTCTTATACCATGCTTGTCACAAAAGTTATTAAACTCACCGGATGTGAATTCTCCACCATGATATGATCTCAAACATTTAATATTCAATCCTTTCTCACTTTCCACTTTAGCCTTAAAGATTTTAAACTTTTCAAATGCTTCATATTTTTCTCTCAAAAAAGTAACCCACATTATTCTAGAATAATCATCAATGATTAGCATGAAATATCTATCACCATGAAAACTTTTAATTCTAGCAGGGCCACAGAAACCAATTTGAATAAGATCAAGAACATCATTTGATTTATCTTGTATACTCCTAAAAGAGGTTCTGACCTGTTTACCCATTTGACATTCTTTACATACCAGATTATAGGGCTTCATAATGTTATGTATATCTCTAACAGCCTTAGTTGAACTGATCTTTACAATGCAATCAAAATTCACATGACACAACCTTTAATGCCATAGCCAACTTTCATCAATCTCTATTATCAAACATGTCTTCTCACCAGAGTTCAAATTAAATATGTTACCTTTTGTCTATGTACCGGTTGCAATTTCCAAGCCAGATTTGTTAATGATTTTTCATTTTTCATCCTTGAACTGTAGTTGAAATCCCTTGTCTACCAATTGTCCTACACTCAAAAGATTATGCTTCAAACCTTCAACATAATAAACATTGTTAGTATTGTTCTTACCATCCAATGATATAGTTCTTTTTCCTTTAATCATAAATGCCTTGTCATCTCCAAATCTAACTAGTCCACCATCAAATTTTTCCAAAGATAGAAACTTCCCTTTATCTCCAGTCATATGATGTGAACAACCACTGTCAATTACCCATTCATCCTTGTCCTCAATTTTAGCAGCAAGTGCCTTCTCCTCAGGTACATTTTCTTCTAGTGTCAGATCATCTTCCTTGATAGCCAGGAATACCCATTCCTTCCCATTGCCAGATCCACTAGCATAGTCTTATGCTAGTTCATCATCTGAATCAGTAATGCCTTCCTCATCCACTATGTAGTGTGATTTATCTCTATTTTTCTTGTATTCATACTTGTTCTGATATCCAAGGTTAGGCTTAAATGATCTTTTAAATATTTTTTCAAATATTGAATTTCTTTTAGGACATCTAGATGTAAAATGACCAATCTTATTACATGCAAAACATTTAAAATGTGCTTTTCCTTCATACTTATTTCCTACTGGTCCTTTTGGTACTCTTATAGAAAATAGTGCTTCAAGTTGCTCAAACTCATCATCTTCTCTCTTCATATATTCTAACTCCTTTGCATATAAAGCTTTCCAGTCTTGCTTACCGATTGTAGATGTAGATGCATGAAAAGAAGGTTTAGTCTTTACAGCTCCAGAAGGTCCAAATTCCTCAAGCTCAAAAGCAGATAGTTTCCCAAACAAGGTATCTGTGTTGAAAGATGTATTAGCCATTGTTATCAACTCATTAATAGCAGTAGCTTTCATTTTGTAAGCCAATGGTAGGGCTCTCAGGAATTTAGAAACAATTTCATCTTCACTCAGAGTTCCACCACAACATTGAATTCCCATAACAATCTTATTTACCCTTTCCATGAATGTAGTAATCCTTTCATCTTCTTCCATCTTCAGGTTTTCATATCTCACCTAGTAACCATCAAGTTTAGCAATTTTTACTATAAGGTCACCTTCATTAAGAGTTTGCAACTTATTCCATATAGCCTTTCCAGATGATTTGTCTGTTAATCCTATTATTTGTTGATCAGAAAGTGCACAGAAGAGGGCTTCTCTTGCTCTATAATCATTCTCAAGATCCTTGTCCAGGTTTGTTGGAGGAGGATTGCTAGATCCTAGATTAAAGGGTGTGACACCATTCTGTGTGATCTCCCAAATATCCTTGCCAAGACATCTCAAATGAGTCTCCATCTGAATCTTCCATATTGTGTAATTTGTTCCATAAAGCCTCCGAATATCCCTTCGAAAGATAGCTCCAGAAGAACTGGATGAACTTGAACTGTTAGTCGCCATAAGATCTTCCTCAAGTAGTTAAGCTTTCTGCAGAGAGGACCAAAGCTCTGATACCATTTGTTAGACAATTCAGATAACCAGAAGACAACTGAGAGGCTGGGGGGGGGGGGTGAATAAGTTGTCACAGATTATAGGAACATTCAACAATTAAAAATTTAATACTTAAACCCAAAACATTAATACCAGAATAGCAGATAAACCAATTAAGCATAAACAATAATCACAGAATAAAATCCATCCACACAACACCACCAAGATTTGTATTTGAAAAACACCATAAAGGGAAATACCATGGTGGGAAGCCTACCCAAAGTTAGATAATACTTTTGTAGTATGTGAATTACAATGAAGGGGCCTGCACTAGAAAGAAGGCCAATAGCCTAGAGCACACTGCTCATCACAAAAGGAGTCTCACTAACTGCATATAAATCCATGCTACAATCCAGAGAAGTGTTGAACTGCAAAAGATAACATCTCCTATGCCATAGTATAGTTCTGGTTAAGCTCAATATCAGAGGACTAAATCCTCTTACATAAACCCAATTCGATCTCCAATGATCAACCAACTCCTCTACCTAAATGATATTACATTATTTGCACATTACATTCCTTGACCATAAACTCTTACATTAACCATGATGATCTACAATGAGATCTTACATCTATTTATACAAACCCTCCACCATAAACAATCAGGTCAGCAACCAAACAATAAACTAGTTACATAATTACAAACCATGTCAGCCTTAGACCAAACAAATAATATCAACACATAAGACATCCCAAAAATACATCAATAGGTCTTATCCACACGTTACATTAATGTCGGTCCATAACCTAGATCAACCAGGACCAAGTATAGGTCCACACACTTCAACAATGATCTCCAACCACCAAGTCTCGAACATGATCACCAACAACATCCTAAAACTGTATCAAAAGCCACACTAACACCACTTATGCAATTCATCAAAGATTTCCACTAAAAGCTCTGCCGGTGAAACTTTTGCTGGAACTAGAAACCAATCTTCTAAGCAAGCAAGATAACATCCAATCACCAGACCAAAACCAACTGACCAAATATGAGTATTAGTATCATGAACAAGCCATTTCCATCACCAGACTATATTGGAGCCTGCCGGATCATGCCGGATCAAAGTTAACTAGAAACAACTAATCCTACCAGGACCAGAAGGGTGCCGATAAAGCATCCAAACATCTAGTGTTGACATCAATGACAAAACATCAATGCAACACATAATCAATTCCACCAAATAGCCAACAGTAGTACCATGTTGCAGACCATTTCCACCTCTTCTCATATTATATCTACAATCAAGAACCTTATGGCCAAACTTGTTGAATGCATAACAATAGCCACTAAAGGATTGAGCACTCATAACATTGTTCTTATACATGAAATTGTTCCTCATCATTTTACTTAAGCATTCATTAGCCTTATGAAAAAATTTATTGCAAGTACAACATTGACCATTAAATGGTTGAGAGTACCTTGGAGGTCTAAATGAATTCATGCTCATTAGACTCCTACATTCAACAACCTTATGCTCAACATTATTACAAGAGTAGTAATTTCCATTGAAAGATTAAGAGTACTTGGTTTAAGTAGTTTGATTAGAAGCTAACCTTTTGAATTTTTTCTTGTTTTGAACTTGTGTGAAATGTTTCTTATTCCCTTCTATCTTCTTGGATTCTTCTTGTGACTTTTCTTTTCCTTTCTCATTCTTGTCTTTAGTCGTAGAATTTTCTCCCTTCTCAAAACAAGTTCTCCGTTGTCTTTTTTATGGTTTTTGATAACTAATTACCACATCAAGGAGGTCACTACCACCTTTGAGTTTCAAACCTTTCTCTATCTATTATTTTTTATCCTCTAATTCTTTTCTCAAAGAAACAATCTCTTCCTCAACTTTGGTGTATTCATCAAATTTACCATGTAACTTGGTCTCCAAACAATCAATAATGTTCTTGCTTCTTCAACTTGAATCTTTAAGTTAACTATGCCATCCTCTTCCTTATTTGGTTTATCTTAATCTTTGATTCCTTCATTCTTAGTTTTCAGTTTGAAAATTTCATCTTCTACCACTATGAGTTTGTCTTTGCATTCCTTTCTTTCTTCAATCTGAGCTTTTGACAATTATCCTTTTTTCCTTATTGAATTTGGTTTGGTATTATTCACACTCTTCCCTTGCAACTTCTAGGTCATCAAGAGAAGGCCAGAGTTCTCTAAAATCTACTTCACAATCATTCAGATCAATATACAAACTACCATTAGGTCTCATTGCATCTAGATCTACTTTCTGAAATAATTTCATTATTAAAAATTACTCCAGCTCCTCTATGTTCAAATGTAGGATCTACATTAGTTATTATTTTGTCATCTTAAGAAATGTACTCTGACACCAATTGTTGACACACCTAGATGCTAAGAGGGAGGTGAATAAATATTGATTTAAACTTAAACATCCATTATCCATTTAAACACTAACTTAGATTTGTTGAAGGAAAGAACAGAAACAAAGCATGAACAACATAAGAGCACCAATATTTTTACATGGAAAACCCAATGAGGGAAAAACCACGGTGAGAGTTAATTCATGCTATATTAAATAAATATTATAATATTTTGTTTTAGGGCTCATTACCCAAGGAAGCTCACTGTTCCTAGAAAGGACTTTTAGATCAAGATAAGATGAGATAGGGACCCGTTGAAGAGACTCATTGTCTAGTAGCAAGATACATGAAGATTACAATAAATATATTAACATGAGATATTATAGAAGAAGCATCTGCCATATGTTGATGTTGCAGTCCTATTTCTAGCACAATTTCTACATCAAACTAACATCACACACTTCATGCTCAACTAGTACATCATCAAATAATTCCATACACCACACTATCAATTCACAAATTATCTATCCTTCCATATATATCCTATGCAAAATTGCAAAATCTCAATTATGTTGGCTCTAATAGGACATTTAGAAGAAACATGTAGTATCACATAGGTTGGCTCTGAAATGTATGTATTATAAACAAAATTAGGTTGTGGGTCAACCCAAGACATAGTTGAATCACAAACACACATCAACACATCATTTAAAGCCAAATAATATGTTGAAAAGTGACACTCTATTGGTTGGTTTCACTATGTTGTCATTGATGGTAACATGATTTTGTGTTCCGGCTTCATATGGTGTACAGACAAGCACTTCATAGATTCTACACCGACATCGGCATCAGTAGGTTAGAAGATTTCTTTAGTCACCGATAAGGCAGACCAACATGGTATAGTAAAGGTTATCAGTATTGGAGGCCGACATATCTTGGATCTAGCATCGACAATTTGTTTTAATGTTTATACATTTATGTTATATGGCCGACATGTAATCTGATATTATGTATATCTTTGTAAGCCGACATAACGCATAAATTTGTATAGGGTATATAGGGTAGATTGATTAGATCATTTTAAATGTGAAGAATAATGATAGGAATGTGGTATGGGTATACGAATGTAATATGATGCGAAATATATCAGAGAGATTATGTATGTGAGGAATTTCTTGCAAGTTTAGGTAAAGGGGTTTAGGGTTTCAACTGGAACAAACAGAGTTTAAAATGGAATTGTATTCTGGCATAGGATGCTATCTTAGCAGTTCACACTTCTCCATATTGTTATCTAGAATGTTATGTAGTAAGTGAGGCTCCTATTGTGATTGAGCAATGTGCTCTAGGCTGTAAGCCTTCCTGCAAGTGCAAGCCCATTATATATTGTAATATCTCTTCAATGCCAAAGGGGGAGATTGTTGGAAGGTGACACTCTATTGGTTGGTTTCACTATGTTTTCATTGTTGGCAACATGATTTTGTGTTCCGGCTTCATATGGTGTACCGACAGGCACTTCACAAATTCTACATTGGCACCAGAATCGGTAGGTCAAAAGATTTCTTTAGTCACCGACAATGCAAGCCAACATGTTATAGTAAAGGTTATCGGTATTGGAGGCCGACATATCTTGGATCTGACATCAGCAATTTGTTTTAGTGTTTATACATTTATGTTATATGGTCGACATGTAATTTGATATCGTGTATATCTTTGTAAGTTGACATAAGGCATAAATTTGTATAGGGTATACATGGCAGATTGATTAGATCATCTTGAATGAGAAGAAGAATGATAGGAATGTGGTATGGATATACGAATGTAATATGATGCAAAATATATCAGAGAGATTATGTATGTGAGGAATTTATTGTAAGGGTTATTCCAGTAAAGGGGTTTAGGGTTTCAACAAGAACAGGCAAAGGTTAAACTAGAACTGTATTCTGGCATAAAAGATGCTATCTTAGCAGTTCACACTTCTCCGGATTGTTGTCTTGAATGTTATGTAGCCAATGAGGCTCCTATTGTGATTGGGCAATGTGCTCTAGGCTGTAAGCCTTTCTGCAAGTGTAGGCCCATCATATATTGTAATATCTCTTCATATGGCCAGTGGATTGATATTATGGGTCACAAATCCCACCATGGTTTTTCCTCATTGAGGTTTTCCATGTATAAATTTGTGTGTTATGGTTTTTTATGCATTTGGCTTATTGGTTGCTTTACTTCTTTCAATTCTGTTTATACCGGTATACCGGTTGGTACATGAATGTTTTGTTAAGGCTAAAATCTAGTATTCTGGTATAACACTGATTCACCCCCCCTCTTAGTGTTATTGGTTTCCAACAATTAGTATTAGATCCTTGAGCCTTGGAGGAAGTTTAACAGCTTGAGGAAGATCCTAAAACCAAAATCATTGAAAATGGCTTTGGAGAAGTAGCTTGAGATGACACTTGAAGATTATGATGCTGAAAGATTGAAGAAATTAAAGCTACAAGATGAGTTGAAATCTACTAAGGAATTCATTCTTGTCCTACAAGAGAGGCTATCATCTATTCAAGCTAGGAGGAAGGAAATTTTGTAAAATCAGGATGATGAAGAGAAAAATGCACTTAAGGAACAATGTCAGAAATTGAGTCAGGAGAACACGGTTATGAAGAATGAAATGCAATCTATAACTATGAGGATGTCTAAGGAGATTGAGGACATAAAGAAAAAGGAAGAAAATCTTGCTGTATCCCTCAAGAACAAGTTTGAATAATGTGGTAGGTTGGTTCATGAAAATGATATGTTGAGAACTAATTTGGTACAATCTTAGAGAAATAAGAAAGATCTTGAATAAAAAATGACAATATTAAAAGATGATTTAACTGCTGCAAGTGAGTACAAAGAAAAATTCAAGATCAACTCAACTTGATGAGATATTGAAGAGACAAATAAAGATTGGAGATTCCAGTGGACTTGGATTTGAGCAAGGACAAAGTTCTAGTACTGCTAATGAATATCAAAACCATAAGGCACTGGTAAGACAATTCAATACTTATAAATTTAATGGTAGATGTTTTGTTTGGAATAGAGTTAGTCACATGGCTAGGCAATGTAGAAACAGAGTAAATTAGAACCCTGATTCTGCTCCCGGTAAATGTTCTAAATGCAATAAGTTTGGTCATAAGATAGAAGATTGTAGAATGAATGTAAAATGCTATGGTGATGGAAAATTTGGACATATGGCTAATCAGTGCAGGTCAAGCAATTTCACCGGTTTTAGAAAGGCAATTCAGAAGAACAATGTTACATGCTATGCATGCAATGAAGTTGGACACATTGCTAAGTTCTGTAGAAGTAGAAATCCACCGGTTAGTAATGGAGGATCAAATTAAAAAGGAAAAGAGAAGGTTAATGAAATACGACATGATCATACTCAGAGATGGGTTAGGAATACTAAAGAACAATCATCAAATGGAATGTCCCGGTTACCTATCTGACAGAAGAGGCTGCTCCTACACTGACATTGAGCTCATCTGGTAACTAAGGCAGATGCCTTAGGGGTAGGAAAAATTCATGAAGATGCTGCATATGCCCTGGGAAGAGGTTCTAGAAGATGTTATAGATATTGGAGAAGATTATCCGACATGGATATGTTCTGAGCGAGATCCGGTATCTTTCATCGACAATCATTTATGTCAATGGAAGATTAGGGTTTTTGTCGAAGGATAAAAGGTCGTTCTTTTGGTGCAATGACAACCCACCCTGCATTCAGAGCGATTCAGAGAAACTAAGTGCGATCAAAGGCTATCAGAGGAAATTAGATTTCTTCTTGAGCGATCACACCAGCATCTGGAATAAATTATTGAAGGTTTTCATCGAGAGCGAACAAGAGGTATTTTTCTTGAAACATGGAAGCAGGATCATCTTCTGTTCCTATTTTTGTTGCAAATCCAACTTTAGTGGAGGTTAAGGACCGCCCCAGGCCAATTTTCAAGTAGTATCCACATGTACCCATGAAGATTTAGTTGGAGTGGAGCATTTTCTCGCGTTCCGAAGGGAGTGGTGTATGTAGATGAAATAATCATTCACTATCATATAGAGGACTTAGGAACTTCAAATATCAAGGGGATATATATGAATGAACTAATGGGAGAATCTAGAAAGATTATACTGACATATCAACACATTGAAGATCTAGAGTTTACGGATATTCTGAATATTCTAGAGTTTGAGGATGAAATAATCAGACATGTACTGAGTAGAGTACATGGGGAATTTATATGGCTGGATAGACCTTATAAAATCACCAAGGAAGCCATTCGAGCAATTACAAGTTTGCCATCGGTAGGACAACATCCAGATAAGAAAGTGTCAAATGACTTCATGAGGCAGATCACCGACGCCACATCTGATAAGAGACCGATGAAAGTGATCACTATCACTGACACCGACATCAAGTTTGGTAGCATGGTTATAAGATACAAGGTAACTCAGTCAAACTGACTGAATTTTGTTTCTAGTTCATGTATTTTGGCTGCATATAAGATAATGAGAGAAAATGCAAAGTTAGATCTTTGTGGTTGGATGCTTGAAGAGTTATTGATCAACTTAAGTAAGATTAAAAGTGAGAAGAATGTCACCTTCTGGTATGGAAATTTTTTAGTCCTCTTGTTGTTATACTTTTTGAATGATACACCTAGTTCTGGTAGGAAGCAATGGGCTTTTGACATCCCGATAGGAAGACACTTAAAACAATCAATTGCTGTATTAGGAAGTCAAAGGGATGATAAGGTATGGGGTTATTTTAAGGCTTTTCAAAAATCTATGAGGTCTAGGATAAGATTACCTGAGCATATAGTAGATAAATACTCTACCGACATATGTTTCATGGTTAAGAAGGATGTAACTCTCATGGAGGTAGTTAAGCCTCGAAAGATTTGGATAGAGGAAATGGGCTATGAGGTAGATGTGTTGGCTCCCAAAACCACAAATTGGAAAACTTAAGGATTTTCCAAGCCTTTAACTGATCTAACCAGCCTTGGCTAACGAATAGGGATGGTCAAAGACCAAATCCCTTTGCACTTAAGGCTCCACTGAACCTAGGTGGGTATACTTCTCCCTCTCAAGCACAAAAAGAGTTATTTAAAGTGGATTTAAGCTTTATGGCTAGCAAATGCAAAACTGACAAATGATTGTTATGCAATTATGCTTTATTATGTGCTTTAAGTGAATGCTTTGAAAAGAAATGAAAATGATTATGATTGTATCTTGAGAATAAGATTCTTTCAGGACTTAAAAGAAATATGCAAAGATCAGTTCATATAGGGTTTGGGAAGAATGTTTCTCTATCAAGGACCTTAAATGCATAACAAACCAGGACCTTAAAAGATAAATAACAGACCAATGCCTCTATCCAGGGATATTTATGACACTTTGTGGACAAGAGATCTTATCAACTCCAGAGACAATATTAATCATCAACTATGAAGGTTTCAGTATGTGTTACACAAACAATGAAAACCCAATCTCACATTTAATGTAACAACATGTGATGGCACAACATAGCAAATCAAATGACAGATTTATCAAGATGACAAAGATAACTCATCAACACAAAAGAACGCACAATATTTAGAAAAGGAACAATGAACCATATTAATCTTTAGGAAATGATTGCATACATAAGCTGCACTTGAAGATACTCCATTACAGTCTGTTTGCACAAAAAGATACTTCTTCTTCATATAGACTTTCCTATTACATATAACTTACATCCCTTACAGGAAGAAGAATTGTCTATGATAATATTGTGATTGTAATCTCCTTGTTCTGGATGACTTCCCTTTTATACACATAAGGGATAGTTACAAATGGTTTCTTTCCAAAGGACACACCCTTTGGTTTAAGCAATTATAACAAATGAAACGCTAAAATACATACTAAATAATGCTTAATAATGTTCTTTATAATCTTTCACTTTGATAAAATTCCACTTCCGCTTTTGAACTCCTTGATATTCCTCGTCACCAAACTTTGATAAAATATCCTACACATGAACTAAATGAATCAAATTCACTGATTTAAAAAATTAATTACTCTCAATTAGGTTTTTCTTATGAAAGATTAATAATCCTTTTCCCTAATGCAAGATTAATCCTCCTTAATCAAAGTATATCATCAAGAGGATATTTTGCAAAGTGATATTTATACTTGGGACTTTAAAAACATTAATTCATATAATAAAACAAAATATTTACCCTAGTATATATTTCCAAATAATAACATAAGGTAAAATATTTTATACTAAATAATAATACTTCCCTTGAAAAATGATATCCATGGATAAATATTCCAACTTTGCAATACCTTTTCATCCTTTTAGGGCAACTTCATCTTTCTTTTGGAAATATTTCACCATATAGAATATATACTTGCAAAAATCAATCAAATCATTAACTATATGATAAAAATAATTTACCCTAATGAACATATTCAATTTATTTACTTAGGGTAAACACAAAAATCACCCATTAAATATCAAATACTATTCACTATTTTATTTGAAGTAAAGAAACATTCTAAAATGTAATTTTGAATAAAATATCTTTTATCCTTTTAACAAAATATTTCTTTTGCAATTCAAAGGATAAAAAATAATATTGGAATATCATTTGCAATGTAAGAATGCTATTGGAATATTGAACCTCTAGTGAGAAATACTTACTGCCCGTGGAGGAAATAAGTATAATCTTTCTGCACACAAAATGACATAACCAATTTATTGATGAATGAAAATTTACATTAGGGATAATTAGAAAAATAAAATTTTAACAAAATAATCCCTTATACAAATGTTAATAAAAATAATCGTTGCCCTCAAATAAATATGCTTTCACCTCTGTATATACATTAGAGCAAAGCTAAAATATCATATTTTGTAATGAAATAATTAAAATAATGATGAATGTTAGGAAAGGGAAGCAGGAGAGGGAGCTTTGCAACCAAGGCACACGAATAGTCCTTGGCTGCAAGTCAGCTCTCTGCCCGAGGGCTCCCAGACCTAGTGGGAGGCCCCCGTATTAACTCTGTTCATGCCTCCATTAATGGAGAGGAAAACCGATGGTGAAGGGCATAATACTCGCAAAACCCCCATCAATGGCAAAAAGACTTTCAGTGAAGCTATGCAAGGGCTCCGAGTGACCTTTCCAGATGAGGCGAGGTTCGAACCAAAGGAAATACAAGATGCAGCAACAAGTTGCGAAGAAGGTGAGGTGGCCTCGACCCTGAGAGCTATCATTAAACCTAATTCTTCTATGACTGAATGTATTTCTAAGGAAATAGCTAGGCTTAGGGATTCTACAATTTTTTTAGTAGCCCTTGATGTAGATAAAATGCCATCTAGACAATATCTCAATAAATGGTTTCAGGATACTTGGTATATTAAATTTGGAATTCAGTTTTCGTTTTACAAAATGTTACAAAAAGGTTTATTTCTTATATTCTTTAATGATAATGAGATGCAAAGGAAAGCTATTGAAAAACAATTTTGGAGTATAGGCAACGCTTATTTTAGGGCCGTTCCTTGGACTCTGCTTGCTTTTAATGAAGAAATAATGGCACTCGCCAACCCTAAATGGGTAGTTATTAAAAATGTCCCTCCTTTTCTGTGGAACCATATCTCTAAAATTATGGAGCCACTTGGAAAGGTTATAAAAATTGATTCCTCGACCTCTCTACTACCTCACATGGATGCGAGGGTACTCATTGCATTCAACCCTGAAGTAACCCTCCCCTCTGGTATTGACATTTGTATTGATAACCAACTCTTCTCGTGCCCACTAGAATATTTAGGATGGATTAATGCATGCCATAGATGTAGAAGAAGTTGACATTACTTGAAGAACTGCCCTCTGTTAGTGAAGAAAAATGGTACCTCCTTCAAGAAGACCTCCACCAGAACCCGCCTCCACCCGGAGTCAGAAGAAACCAATAAGTCAAACCCTAACCCCTCTGCAAACCCACCCATTGAACCCTCCCCTCAACCTAGGGTTGTTGAGACTATACCTTCATCTGATCCTTCTCCCCTCTTCACTCAACCCCTCACCCCCCTGCCCATCCACTTCGCCTCCCTCAATTGCAGAAACTATTCTCAAATATCAGTTGGCACTAAAAGAAGCTAACCGGGCCACTAGTGAACCTGATGCAGTGGAATTAGATAAGGTCAAAATCTCCCTTCCTTTTGGTGAACATAGGAGGCAAAATGCTTAGCAGATTGTATTTGAACAGCTGAAGTTGGCTGCAGAGCATAGAAAACAACTGGAATTAGCATTATTTAATCAAAAAAAGGAAACTAAATCATGTACCATACCCTTCCTCCAAGAGTTGATCGAAGGGGAAGATGGTGGTACCCAGGTTGCCACCAGTGCTACTCAGAAGGTCAGTCACTCCCCTGTTGGACCTAAAGCTAATGTAAATGCCCCCACAAGTGTCCCTCATATGGAAAATATTCCAGTGGAGGCTAAGGAAGGAGGAGAGGTAATTCTTACTGGAAAAACCTCTGATAACACTAATGGGGAGGTGGAGACTGTCACTTCCCCTTCTGACCAACCCCTTGAGAAAGGGCATGGTACTGATCTAGGGTTACAGTTGGTTGAAACAGTGAATAACAGTATTGAAAGGGAAAGTACATTCTCCCTTGATCCTAGAACCTTTGAGGTTGGAACCAATGGTGGGGGAGAAGAACTATTTAGTAATATAACAAAAAAAAAGAGCAGGAAAAGATCTCCTAGAGTTAATAAAGATAATTCAACTAGGAAAGATTCCTTAGGACTTGATCAGCTCTCTCAACTCAGGAAAAAAAGAGGGAGACCACTATCAACTATGGCCTTTGATGCCAACCACCTCTCTAAATCTGAGGAATGGCCCAAATGTTTTGACGGGTTTAAAGTCCTAGGGGAAAACTCTAAAACAACCCCCAATGATGAAAACCATCTCATGGAACATCAGGGGATTAGAGGCCCCTGACAGGAAATATGTGGTCAAGAGATTCTTAAATATGCACAAGGAAATTGACTGCCTAATGCTCCAAGAATTAAAATTAGTAGGATTCTCTCTAGAAATTGGGCTAAAATCCATATGGAGGGAAGCCACCCCCTTCTATACTAAACACCCTAAGGGCAAGGGTGGAGCTACAATTTTAGTAAGTCCAAAATGGAAGAACAAGATTCTCAAATGGGGACAATCCCCTTGTGATAGGGCAGTATGGGTAATATTACAGAATGAAAATAAGACATTTGGTCTCTGCTCAATCTATGCCTCTAATGACTACCGAGAAAGAGGGGAGATGTGGGAATGGATTGCAAAATTAGATGACATCCCCTGGCTATTGGGAGGAGACTTTAATATGGTACTCAATGCATAAGATAAACATGGAGGGAATAAGGTGAAATGGAAAGGAGCGGAGAGGATTCACTGAGAGAGGATGGTCAATAAATTGAGGTTGTTTGACCCAATTGCAGGTAAAAAAGGTGAACACAACTCAATATGGTACACCTGGTGTAACCACCAACAATACAATAAGAGAGTGTACTGCAAACTAGACAGATTTTACTTCAACAGGGAATTCTTTGAAATTATTAAAAATGAGGATGGTGTTCAGTATGCTATCATACCATATACATTATTTGACCATCATCCCATCATGATTGGGCTTAAGATAAATAATAGCAAAATGGCCCTTCCTATCCCTAACTTGAATTTTAGAATGAACACTAACTTGCTAAAGGATGGTGATCTTAAATGTGAACTATACCTGGTTAGAATGTATAACAAATGTGGAAACAACAAGTTGTCTAACATAGAAAGGTGGAATCAAAATATTGCAACCTGGACCTCTCTTTGTCAGTTGGTAGGTAAAAAGAAAGCTAAGGATACCAGAGCATCTGAGATACAATTGAAAAATACACTACAAGTGGCAGAATACAAACTTCAATGGAACTCAGAAAATACAACACTCACTTATCAACTAATTAGAGCCAAAAATGATCTTAGAAGGCTTCAAAACCAAAAAATTAAAGGATGGAGAGCAAGAGCTAAGCTTAACTGGTTAGATTTAGGGGACCGAGGGTCCAAGTTCTTCTTCCAGATGCTCAAAATGAAACAAGCAAGAGAGAATATAGACTCTATATGGGAAAACAATGAAAACCTCTTTTAACCAAATGAAATTTTAGAATGTTTTGCTTAGTATTACAAATAATTATTTTCTGCAGAACCAGTTAGGGAGGAACAGGAAAATGCAAGGAAATTAATTATGTCTTTAGGGCCCAAACTCCTTGATAAAGAAGATAGCAAGATCCTTGGAGGAGATATCTCCAAAGAAGAAATCAAAGAGGCTATAGATGCCCTCAATAATGACAAATCCCCTGGCCTTGATGGGTTCCCAGTAGAATTTTACAAGGATAATGTTGACTGGATTGTAGATGATCTCCATGAGCTATACTTTGAGGCTATTCATAAGGGATCCCTGGGTGAAAACATAAACCAAGGACTGATCAAACTCATTCCCAAAGAGGGAGATAGAACCTTGGTAAAAAATTGGAGACCCATTACATTGTTAAATGTTTCATATAAGATATTAGCAAAATTGACAGCAACCAGATTAGAAAATATTCTACCTAAGATTATCAGTAATACACAAACATGGTTTGTCAAAGGATGATATATATTAGAGAACTTAATCACATGTTGGGAATCACTTCATTGGGCAAGAGAAATAGGACAAAACAGAGCCATGTTACTCATCAACTTCGAGAAAGCTTATGATAGAATTAAATGGGACTATATTATGCAGATGCTCCAGACTCTAGGATTCCCCCCGGGGTTTTGTAAATTAGTCAAAACACTATTAAGTGATGCTAATGCCTCAATCGAAGTGAATGGAATGAGATCCCCTAAATTTGCACTATCAATGTCAATAAGGCAAGGGTGCCCTCTAGCCCCTGCACTATTTGTTATAGCTGCTAATGCAATGTTCTATTTACTCAAAGACTCCTCTATCACTCCTCCTATTAAGGGCATATCCTTACCTAATAAAAAAGAAATATGTAATATCCAATTTGCTGATTGTACTACAATGTTAATTAAACTTGATGAAGATAACCTCACCACCCTGCTGGAAAATATAAATGTTTTTTGCCTCGCCTCTGGAAGTAAGATAGCTATGCACAAATCTAACCTACTTGGCTGGGAGGACAGCCCTCCAGACTGGCTCTCAAATTTCTCTCTCAATTGGTTGGGTCCTTCCCATATGGTTAAATATCTAGGTTTCCCCTTCTCTGTCCTCCCAAATCTAAAAGAAATGTAGGAATGGGTAAGGAATAAGATAGAGAAGAAACTCTCTAAATGGAATAGGAACTATGTATCTCTGGCTGGTAGATTTAAGGTCTGTCAAAAGATCTTGGCATCATATAATATTTATTTCTCTACCACCTGGCTCTTCAAGAACTATCAATTTAACCATATCCTAAAACAGATAAGGGAATTTCTTTGGTCAGATGGGAAAGGTACCAGGAAACATCATGCAGTGAAATGGGAATGGTGTACTATGCACAAACTGTATGGTGGGATGGGTCTAAAAGATCTTAGAACACAAGGGATAGCACTCGCCTCCAAATGGATCCTTAAAGCCATGGATGGTGAGGAGCCATGGAAAGTCCTAATAAGGAACAATATATCATCCTCAATTCCAAAAAAAGCCAAGAAGTGGAAAGACCTTCCCATGATTGACCTTCTTCTTGGCCAGATAGATATAGCCCCAGCTAGCTCAGGAGTCTTCAAGTCCTTATGGAAGGCCTGGGAATATGTGAAACACTTGGTACAGTACAATCTCAAAGGAAATAGATTGAATCAGGTCACTAGTGATAGATCTATCTGGTGGAACCTAATACATAATGGAAAACCATTAGCATCTCTTCAAGGCTATTATGCACTTAAGTGGCACAATATGGGAATCAAGTATTTTGAATAGATTCTAGTGAATGGCCAACTTAGATATTGGGAAGATCTGCAACTTTCCTTCTCTATTCCATTATCCCAAAGCAGAACCTATAACATCCTTAAGACGGCCCTAGCCAAAGCTCTTCCCCCACCTCACCTTTCTCCCCCCCTCTTCTCCTTCTCTGGGCTTAGTTGGGTTGATGGCACACCTCTTTCCTCGCTTAAAGCCAAAAACATTTATGCATCTCTCACTGAGGAAGATACCATTTTTCTTCACCTTAATAAATGTTGCGAGCTAAACTAGGAGCCTGGGGTTTGGAAAGATAGATTAGGTAAATTTTGGATGACTCCAAATGAACCAAAAAAACTATTCTTTGGATGGAGACTGTTGTTAAATAAACTCCCGATTAAGGATAAGGAGGGTAACTACTTAAATTGCAAGATTTGTAGGATTCCAGAGACTGTGAAACATATTTTTTTTGACTGCCATTTTGCAAAGGAAATTTGGAACTTGTTTGGTCTAAATCTGGATGCTAATTGTGTTGAAATCATTAATGTTGTTTTAGGCTACATTAAGGGTTGTAGGAAAACTGCAAATATCTTTTGGTCTTGTTTATCTTTAGAAATTCTTTGGCCCATTTGGAAATATTGTAATGATGATGTCTTTAATAACAACACCAGGCACCTCACTGAGTCTCTTAGGAGACTCATCTTTCATACTGTCTCAATGTAGGTCACTGTAGTTATAAAGCTAGATTCAGATAAGTTTGATAAATGGATAAAGGAGGGTGCCACCACTGTCTACATCAGAGAGATATCCCACGAATTCACATGGGAAAGAGATGAACCAAGAAAGGCGGCTTTTGAGCAGGCACTGGTGGCCTTCATAAAACAGATGGACCGTAGACAACTGCATATGAAGATATCTCAGGAGGAAGATGATCTGATACACCTGAACACCTCACACCCTCACAAGTAGGACATTCTTGACGGCCATATGGAAGTATGGCAAGATGGAGATATGGGCTGGGTGGCTTGGATCCTACTAGTGGGAGCCAACTCTTCTCTAGACTCTGAAATTTCTTACTCATAGTCTGTTATGTCTCTTTATTTTGATCTTTTTGCTCGTATATTATGGTGTAAGTTTTGTAATAATCTCCCCTTATGTGGTGTTACTCTGGAACTATAATTCTCAGTCAACTCTGGTAATATGTCTCTTTTTGTTGGTTGCACCCTCCTATGGTGCCCTGATGTAGATATTCTTAGTTAGTTCTGGTGATATGTAATGACTCTATTATATTTAATCCAAAAAAAATAATTAAAATAATAAAACTGCTATAGTAAAGATTATAAAAATATCCCTTTAATAATTTACTATAGTCACAATATTGCTCTAAGTAATTTTTTTTGAATTGTACAATTTGAAAAAATCAAAATGCAAAATATTTAATTAAATTTTCTTACCTAATGGCAAAGAAAATTTAAAATAATATTACCTTAATAATCTCCATCGGCATAGCTCTCTATTATCGAAAAGGTATTTTTTTTATCACCCCGATGATCGATGACTAAAATAAAAATGTGATCTCTCCCCATGTCTTCATCGGGGTAACTTTGGCTATCGGGGAAGGTTGTTTTATGTTATCCCGATGCCCGATGAAAATAGGGTTAGGGTTGCTTGAGTAGTGCAATTTATAATGCATCTTAATGACAAAATAAAACATTCATCTGCAATATCTGGTCTTGGTAAATTCCTGAGATGTCTTGAGTAAGCCTATGATTTTCCCAAAAAGCTCTGTGATCAAAACCTCCCAGATACTTTGCACATGAAGGATCATTGCCAAAGACCTTAATTACTTCACTTGCAAAATAAAGAAAGAAAGACTGATGATGTAGTGTATACTGCGTCTGGTTTCCTACAACATATTATCCATAATAATTACCATGTTCTTACGACATACTTGTACACTCTTTCAAGAATTTTCAATGCTCTGCTCATCACGTAGGTAGATTCATTGTTCATGAGAGATAAATCCATATGAACCAAGGATGCCAGGTGACGGGGTGATTCTATCCATTCCTCCCCAATCTGAAATGATAAATCCTTTGAATCCGAGTGTATCTTTTAAAATCCTAATTAAAAGGTACAGGTTTGCGTAATTTTTTCTCTAACCCAGCTAAAATAAGAAACCATAACAGTTGACACACCTCTTTGCCAAGGAGTACAAGTATGGATGCATGTGAATCTGGAAAAGATCGTATTGGGTTGCCAGAGTATTGTGTTCATTAACTCCTCCCTCATCGTGGATCACGACATACACCCACAGAAAATGCATATGGAATACCGGTAGCTCTGAGTTCAAGAGCAGTAGCAGCTCCAATTCTCTTCACCAAGTCAGTATCTCTTGTTGCACCCAGGCCTGTAGTTTTTACTCAAAACCATTTTTCTTTTGATCATGTTTATGCTTCGTCAATAAATGGTTTTCTTTAACTATAAAACTTTCTTTTGAAATTGCTTTAACCTTAGGTTTAGATTAATTAGGCATAGAGGCTTTATTATCTCTCTTCTGAGAACGTTATTTTTAAAATCTTCCCTTTTAAAACTGCTTCAAACTATGCAAGAGAATAAAAAAATTAATTTCTCCTGTGACTCATTCTAGTGTAATTTCATTGCCGACTAACTAGGAATCCAATTACCATGAAGCTTGGCTAAAAGTTATGATAATTTAAATAAAACATGGGTTTTATTTCAAATTTCAATTAGCTCGCCAAATTTTGGTACTTGCTTTGTAAACTGGCCTGTCGGAGCTAGTCGTGGGCAATATAAATTTTAAAATAATAGATCAAATGACCTTTGATCTTTGTGAAAATTAAAATGGAAGCAATTGACATAAAAATATTAGGTGGGTTGTCCTCCAATCGTTCAAATTCAAAAAAATTTCCAACGCATTTTTATGTCAAGATTTGTTAGGAAACAATTAAAAAGCATATCAGGACTTCTTTGATCCTTGCGAAATCTCTCAGGGTCATAATCCCATATACCAACAAACCTTTCACCAACTAGCTTCTTGATATCATTACTGAGTGCAAATATTTTGATCACCAAAGTTGACAACTTTTCATTTCTGAAAAATTTCACTGGCGTAAACATTTGAAAACTGCCTTTGGTCTTGCTTTCAAAAACATATCAGATGGGTTGATGAAGGTTTGAAACCTGAAACATAATTTCATTTTTGTACATAGAATCACAAAAACCAATTCATCTGATAAGAAATCTATCAAGCCAAAAGATAATAAACTCCACAAAGAGCTCCTGACCAATGTTGTCATACTGAGGACTTAACGGGAAAGAGCTATCAATGCTTGAGTATGACCTTTCAATTCGTTATTTATACATTCTACTAAAATGCTCATAGATTAGACTCTAAGAGAAACAAGAACTGTTATCAAGAGGATCTACAATTTGGCATAGAACATATTTATGATATACAAATGCATGTGAACAATTAAATTGACATTATAGTGCTCAGGTGAGAAGAAATTATGAAAAAGGCGTTCCTGGAATGATTTTGCCTTTGCAACCACATACATACCTAGAAATCGACCACCTTGTTCATGCACCAAAATCGGTTTCTTAGAGTTGGAAATGGAAGAACCTACTTGATTATGATTGAACATAGAAATCTACTTTTTGGCATGAATCTGGAACTCTAAAATTTTCAAATTTTAGGGTTCCAACAAGATGATGAATCCTTGATGCCTATGCAAAATTTTTGATTGATGCAAAAATTGATAAGGTAGAGAAGCCCTATGGAACTGCACAACAAAAGACTCTAGAGGATGAAACAAAGTTCAACCAGAAGAGAAGGGAAAAACAAGAAGGAAAAGCAAACAAATTTGTACAGGAGGTCTCAAAGAACATAGTCACTAATTGATGTTGTCCCAGAGAAAGGGAGAAAGAGGAAGGATTTGGTAGTTCACATTGAACCTATAACTGCAGATTCTGAATTAGAGGATGACACACCATTAGCCTTCAAGAGGGTTGTTAGGAAGAAACCAGAATAACCTAAGGTAGAAGCAAAGAAACAACTAGTTAGAAAGGTCACAATCAAGTTACTGACTCAGAAGCAAGCACCTAAGGCTACACCTATAGCTGCATCCGGTACTGTCAGAAGGAAGAAGGATGACACTGATTCTAGTATGGTTACACCTAAAACTTGTGTAGAAATTGTTAATGAAATAACTAAAGATGGCATGTAAAGAATGTTAAGTTTTATTATGACAAATTAGAGGTTGATGAACAGAGAGAGGTAGAGGAAGAAGTCCTGTTATACTTAAATATTTATAAGAAAACATTAATTGAGATAAAAATTCAAATATCGACTGAGTTATATAACATGTTAGATGCTAGAAGGTTATCTGCTATGCAAGGAGATAAACACATTAAAATACAAGAACTTTTAGCTATTTGTGTTAGCATAACTCCAGATGAAATGGATAAGACAATTGAAGTTGCATACAGAAAGGTTTTCAATAGCAAACATAGAATAACTAGCCTGATTCTAGGGAGAATGAATGAAGTAATAAAGGAAACTCGGAAAGCTTGGATTAAATTTTTGGGAGAACACAGAGTATTCTTCACTTCACTAGAGACAAAGATATATACTATAGATACCCTGGTTAAAGGGAAAGGAAAGGGGATTATGGGTACTCTACCCTCAGTTTTGAAAAATGTCAAGATAGTGGAAATTGAGCCACCAACAAACACAAATTTACAGACAAATACTGAAACACCAGTTAATATAGAGAATGCTATATAGGATACTAATATTGAGTTTAATTGTCCTCTGAATACTAATGTGCAGGTTGAGGAACTATTCCTAGAGAGGAACTGATAGTTGCATAGACTGCACCAAGTGGCGAACCCACTAGTGCAAGTGAGGAGGTAATAAAGGATAAATCATTAGAGGAGAAAATAGGGGAATCCGGTAAGGTACTAGTTGGGAGCCCATCATTATTGACAATTGACACTTATCTAGTTGAAAAGAAAACCATCACAGAGATGAGTACCACTGAACTAATGATGATGGTTGCTCAGAAATTGATGAAGGAGGGAACCACAGACAAGAGGATTATAGATCAATCAATCACTGTTCTACATAGATTGGTCCTAGAGTGTAAGATTGAAAATGAAGCGAGCCCTTCTATCAAGCTTAAGGTAATCATTGAGCACATATCAAAAGACTTTTAATCCTTACAACAAATCTCCAACCGACAAGCACTTGAAAGATTCACTCAGGCTAAGAGAGTCACTTTTGATCAGATCATTGAGAGAGAGAAGAAAAATATTGAGGAGAAGTTCATTCTAATTGAAAATTATTTGAAACAATGTACAAATATATATACAGGGTATGTTGCAATACTGATATACTTACAACATATGTAGAGAAAAAGATAAAAGAGATACAAGAAAAATTGCTAGTATTGCTACCTCTTTTGATGGATTAATTTCATTGACAACATCAATTGATGGTCAAATTTTAAATTTGGAGAACCAAATTTTTGCTCTTGAAAAGGAAAGAGACAAAATTATTCAAAGAGCCAAAAGTTTGAGAGGTTTAGGGAGTCCAAGATTGGATTCACTCTATGTACATAAGAAGGAATGCATGGATATGCTGGGAAAGCCCACACCGACAGAGGTAAATGAGAGAATATTTTGCATACTTATTGAGTGGACTTGTATCTATCTCTGACACATTCAAAATCGACTAGGATACTTATGTGGAATTACTAGAGAAAGCTTATCTAGAAATCTTGAAATTGGTCAAGCTCTGATAAGACATTTTTGGAGGAATTTAGTGTACAGTACTTATTATTTGACATTTTTGGGGGATTGATGTCAAAGGGGGAGTAGTATAGATGTGAAAAAGGATAAAAAGTTGCATACATTAGGGGGAGTTACAAAGTTTTTGGACTTTTTGGAGTATTTTGCATATTCAGCCTAGGGGGAGAAGGGTAAGATGAAACCATGACTATTTTTCACATGAGTGTTGTCATCAATGCCAAAGGGGGAGATTGTTGGAAAGTGACACTCTATTGATTGATTTCACTATGTTGTCATTGATGGTAAAATGATTTTGTGTTCCGACTTCATATGGTGTATCGGTAGGCACTTCACAGATTTTACACCAGCACCGACACTGACAGGTTAGAAGATTTCTTTAGTCACTGGCAATGCAGGCCGACATGGTATAGTGAAGGTTATCGGTATTGGAGGCCGACATATCTTGGATCCGGCATCGACAATTTGTTTTAATGTTTATACATTTATGTTATATGGCCGACATGTAATCTGATATTGTGTATATCTTTGTAAGCCGACATAAGGAATACATTTGTATAGGGTATATAGGGTAGATTGATTAGATCATTTTGAATGCGAAGAAGAATGATAGGAATGTGGTGTGGATATATGAATGTAATATGATGCGAGATATATCAGAGTGATTATGTATGTGAGGAATTTATTGTAAGGGTTATTTTGGTAAAGGGGTTTAGGGTTTCAACTGAAACAAACAGAGCTTAAAGCAGAACTGTATTTTGGCATAGAAGATGCTATCTTAGCAGTTTACACTTCTCCAAATTGTTGTTTGGAATGTTATGTAGTCAGTGAGGCTCCTATTGTGATTGAGAAATATGCTCTAGGCTGTAAGCCTTCCTGTAAGTCTAGGCCCACCATATATTGTAATATCTCTTCATATGGCCAGTGGATTGATATTGTGGGTCACAAATCCAATCGTGGTTTTTCCTTATTGAGGTTTTCCTCATACAAATCTGTGTGTTATGGTTCTCATTTATGCGTTTGGCTTATTGGTTGCTTTACTTATTTCAATTCTATTTATACCAGTATACCGATTGGTACATGAATGTTTTGTTAAGGCTAAAATCAATTTCAAATGAACTCAATTTGTCATCCCAAATATCAACACCGCTATCAAAACTTTTATCTATTTGCCTTTACAAAATCTCTACAACCATTGCCTAAAGTAATTAATCATTAAGTATTGGTGCAAATGAAGAAACCCATTGAATTGATAGAATATGACAAATGGTCTAACTAATATACTTCAACATAATGAATATTACACTGCAAAGCACTAGTTCATCTAAAAATCATAAAGAGGAACCCTTGTACCTTATTGAACATATTCCCAAGTCTGCACAACAAAAACTATCCATCCAGAGGAATGCAGAGCATTTTGATAAGCCTCCAAGATACAACTCTGATATACTGAAATCCAAATAACAAACACTTATAAATCTCACTGTAGAAATATGTGTGACCTGATACTACTAAACTTAACTTTTGAACTACATAATTAAATCATGTTGTAGACACCTATAATTGTCCTACATCTACAAACACCAAATTTACTAATTATTCCTCTTTAATTAAATATTATTAATTACTTAATTAGTCTAATTGTATTTTTAAAAATTAATATTCCTCATCATTTTTCACAATCTCTCTAATTACTAATCATTTAACTATTTCTACTCTAAATTAATTAAATAATTGTATTATTTAATTAATCTTGATTATTTACTTTAATTAAACTATCTTTATTGTTTAATTAAATTAAATTTTTATTTTTCCCCATAATTAAATAATTTCTTTAAATTATTTAATTTTCTAATGATGTCCTCTCATTAAATAAATTTATTTAATGTCATTTGATTCTCATTTGGAATAAATTTAATCTCCCTCAAATTCAATTCAAATTAATTCCCACTATTTCCAATTTCATTTGACATTTTTGAAAACCCAAATTCAATCTAAATGACATTTCATCCTAAATTTCATACATCACATGTGGAAATTTTTAAGTAACATTGATGCTCAGTTCTACCTAGTGACTCATCCATCACTTTTTCTAAGTAGTTAGTTACTTTCCCATTTTTCGAAATAAACTTTTTCTAACTACTCAATCAATTTAGTTCCACTCTTAATCATATATCTTCACTAGTCAATTAAGTGAGTAATTTTCTCAATTAAAGTTAGAATGAGTAATTGTCTCTCGTCAACCCATCTCATTGAATCTCAACCATCGATCAATCTTGTCTTTAAATCAATCTTACCACCGAATCAAACCTCTCAATATCTATAAATTGAACATCAATCCTCCATTTTCAACAACCACTGTCTTCATAATTCTTGTGTTCACATCTTGCAAGTAGCTCAAAAGTGCAACTTTCAGAGCCAATTTTCTCACAAGAAGAAGGAGAGCAATGGAGTCCTAGTGCAATGGAGATAAACCATGCGTTTGCATGTTTTGTTTTGTGTTGATTGATATTTCATTTGTATTCCACTATTGAGTTGTGATTGGATTTGTTAGTTATTATTTAGGTTTTGTTGTTGCCTCTTGATCTAATTGACATGCTAATTTTCTCTCGCTCACATTTTGGTGACCGACGTGAAGAATCAACTTATTGACTTCTGATTTTTACATGTATGCAGCTACAAGTTTCAAATTTTGCAATTGTTTCATAAATTTCACATTTGTAGCTTATATTTTCGTATTTGCTTAATATTTTTCGCAATTAATACACAGTATTTTCACATTTGCTAGTAAATTTTTTTGTAATTGCAAGTTAAAATATCACAATTCTACAAGGTATAACTTTAGGTTTTTTGCACGAAGAATATGGCTTTTTGTTAATTTTTGTTGATATTTTTATCTTTTCTGATTTTATATGATAGGGTTTTTGTTACCAATCTTTTTCCTCTATAATGTGGCTATTATTGACCAAAGAATGCCCCATTTGGTACACATAAGTCTTCCAAGATACCACCTATGTGTTAAACAGAGTAGAGATGCATACATTGTGTAGAACAATACCTGAGTGAACCCAATGAATACATAAGCTAGACTACTTACCAAATGCTCGTGTTAGCATACAAAATGTGTTATAATATGCCACACATCTCATTACACTAACAATATCCTAACCTTTTAATTTTGGAACATTTTTGAAAAATGTATAGTATAGGTTCATGTTTTTGTATTTGATAGAGGATTTTTCATTCAATAGTGATTTCTTTTGCATTTATTAAAGAAATTTTGTATCTACTCCACAATATTTTTGCATTTGATGGTTAGGAATTTTGCATTTGTGAGATACAATTTTACAATTGCCTAGTAAAGTTTGGGAGGTATAACATTATGGTCTTGTTGTTGTTTTCTGGTTTTAATTTTTTTTTATCTAGTTTTTGCTACTTTCCTACACTTCTAGATTAGGTATTCTACTACTAATATTTGAATTTTAGTGTGTGGCACTCCTGGGTCGAAGAAAAAAAAACCAAACTACTAACACGCTCTTGCAGGATTATATTTTTATCATTTTCTATTTTCATTTGCATGGTAGTTAGAAAACATTTTAGTTCTTAAAGGAATTAACCCCCTTATTTGAGTGTCTTGTGTTTCGACACATTTATTTTTGTTTTAACCCAACATCTCAAGAGAAGTATCCTCTCCCTTGGCCTTCAAGGATCTTGGGTGAAAGAGAAAATATTACCTGCAAGGATCTTGGGTGAAAGAGAAAATCTTGAGATTTATTTAGAGAGAAGCTTCATTGGGGATTTCATCACCCCTTGGTTTGACTTCGAGTGATTTTCTTCGAGCCACTATATAAAAGGGTAGAAAGTGAAGGATTTCCAATACGAAATAATATGACTAGAGTGCAATTTGATCCAGTAGCCTTGGACCTATACTATAAGGGTTGTCATTTCTTTAAGTAGCTCACTTCGTAAAATTTTGTATACGGAGATGTTCCTCAAAAAATGTCTAAGAACCTTTATTTTTAAAGGCCCAAAACCCATTCTTGATAGTTCAGGGAGTGTGGATTGTACCTTATGGATACTCCTGATGTACCCCTCATTATGAGACAAAAATCCCTTAGTTACAAGGTTTCTGAACCTTTGGGGTAAGAGGAAAGGTGTGCATGTGCCAACCTTGAAGCCAACACCACCTGACCTCTTGTTGTTCACCTTGAATGAGTATTTTATTGTAGGGGGGCCTATCAAGTAGTATCCTTTGTAGGTTGTGTAGGATATGTTATTTTCTTTTATTTGCTAAAATTCATTGTGAAATACCAGTAGAGTCAATCCACATTTGGGCTTATTTAGGCCCTTTTATGTATAACTCTAAATTTCAAAGTAGTCCAAGTCCACAACCATACTATTTTCTTTGTTTTTTGACTATTTGATCACATACTCTGTTTGAATTTCCCCCAAAACAAACTCCAAAATTTCATATCCTTGAAACAAAGACATAATTTTGCATTTGACTTTAATCAATTTCACAATTATTCTCCCAATTGTCATATTTTCCTTATTAGTATTTTGTAATTGACTTCACTTCCTTTCGCAATTGGAAACTAATTTTTGTATTTGACCTCAATTAGTTTCGCAATTGCCATTTTACTTTTGCACTTGACCATAATCTATTTCACAACTATCAAGACCCAGCTTCACAATAAACTATTGTTGGCATTATTGGCATTAAGTTGTCATTTATGTCAACTGGTTTGGCATGGTCACCAGTGAGTAAGAAGTGGTGATCGATATGGGAGAAGTAAGACATGGTGATGCCAATCCATATGTGTGTAAGTAGATAGAAGTTAGGTTACCGGTTACACATGAAATGCATCATCTACCGGTAAAGAAGGACCATCGGCAAGGCAATGCAAGCAAGCAAAAGAAGAACTGAAGGATGTAAACTAGTACACTCAGAGAAATTTAATGCTGCCAGTAAAAGGACCAAATAGTAGGACCAACATGTTTTATGGAAGGCAAAGTTGATCCACCAACAAAAAAGAGGTCTGCAGGTATGAAGGCCCACCGATGAAGTTAGGTTATAATGGTAAGGTGAGTTGAACCGATAGTCAATCTTGGGCAGTGAAGGATGTCAAACCGACATAGCAATCAGTGAAGGATGTCAAACCAACATAGCAAACCAAGAATAGATGGATGTCAACAAGGATGATAGGTAGAAGCCAGGTGGTGATCATGCAGAGGTCAGTGAAGTGTTCATCGACGTAACAGTCAACAAGCAGGTCAACTTTTATGAAGAACCCATAAATCATGGAAGGATGGTAAAAGGTTGTGGCTTGAGGAAGACAAGGTGGAAAGTGGTTGAACTGATCGTGCAAGAAGATCTAATCTTCATACCCATTTGCTGAAGGAAACAACTGAACCATTAATGGTGTGTGACAAAGAAACACAAAAAAGCATAATGCAGACATCCAAATATAGAAAATGCACATTGGAATGTGAGGTGTTGGCGGTGCTAATCGATGACAGACAGATCATCACTCGAGAGAAGTAGATCAGATCAAATCTAATACGGATTGAGTTGGTGAAGGCAAAACCTAACACGACACTGTTTGAATGATTTTTTGGTGATAACCCTAAAAGATAAATATATCATCTCAAGACTGAAATCAATTGATGCTTTATGTGAGGTGTGAGAGAGGAGAGAGCCTGAGAAAGGAGAAAGATTGTCTGTCTTAGAGTTTATTCTAAGAAAGTTGCAGTGTGAGTTAGCAGGCAAACCAATGAACCAGTAAACTGTTACAGTCTAATAGTCAAGTAAAATGGTAAAGCATGATTGATTAGGAAGGCATCCAAGAGTGACATAGTGTGGGGCGAGGCTAAGGGAGAAATAAGAGAGGCTAGGAGTAATCGGTGAGTGATCAGAGAGAGTAATCTAACAATCGACAAAATTTCATTGATTAGGTGTTGTAGAACTCATTTGCAACCAGGTGCTATAATAGTATCAAAATTGTATTTAATTATACAACACCAAGTTGGAGCTTGGTGTAGGGGTTGGTGCCCTAAATCAGTAGGGGTTGGTGCCCTAAATCATTGTAATCTGTTGTTTCATTATGAGGTTGGATTGGAGCAGTAGACTCCAACAAAATTTCTCACTGAGTTTTTTCCCATATTGGGTTTTCCTCATACATATGGTATTGTGGGTTATGCATTTGTGTGTTTGCCTCTTTTGATATCCACATTTATCTTATCGATTTGTTTGTTTAGTGCTTAGGTTGATAATTGGTATTCCAAGCTTGGTTAAAGAGAAAAGATTTCAAGAACCACTGATTCACCCCCCTCTTAGTGGTACATTGTGTTCAACAATTGGTATCAGAGCCTAGGTTCCCGGTTGATTAAAAGCTTTCTCTAGCTTGGATAGATTTTGGTCAAAGAACACAATGGAAAGAAATGAGTCCTATTATCACTATTTAAAATTGGATATTCTTGTTCCATAATTGGCTAGAAGTTTGCAAAAAAATGTGTCTAATATGGCCTTGTTGCCTCTAATTTTCTTGGGTCAGAAGAGGGTTTAAGGTTTTTGAGTTTTAACCCTTATGTTGTTTTTTAAAAAACCCTTATGTTCTATTTCTAAGTTGCTTTTACCCCTTAAAGAAAGGTCGGTCTATCGTGAAAAGTGTCCCCCCCTTTAGTTCTTTCCCTAGGCGGTCCCTTAATATTTTCAAAATTTACGCCTTTGCCTATGTCCTGTTCTAATGTTTTGTTGGCTCCTTAATTAGTATGCAACTCATTGTTAATCCTACGGTTGTCATTGTTTCGTTAAGCAGAGATACTGACAAGTTAATTTTCATGAAGTAGCAAAAAGGCTAGGCGGGCCCGACTAGATGGATTGACCATCAGATAAAAGGTCTGCATCTTGTTTTAAATCTAACGGCTCGCGTTGATTCGCTAGCCCGAGATGCATGTGATATAAGTTCTGTGAAACAACAAAAGACTTGGTGGGTCCCAGAGGCGAGTGGCTTCTTTGGTTAAAGGATGATCGGTTTTGAAAAGATCAATGGCTCGCGTTGATTCGCGACCAAAAGATGCATGTGTTCTACCTTTCGTGAAGTAGCGAAAAGGTGGTGGGCCTGGGCAAGGTGGTCGTAGCAAGGGTAACCGATGAGCAAGTTCCTGAGATCCAACGGATATCGCTACTTCACGAAGATAAGTAACCTAAGTTTTAAGCTCTGCGAAATGGCGAAAGGGGCCAGTGGGCCCAAAGGACAGGAAGGTCATAAAGTTAAAGACCGATTAAGTATGATTTAATCAGATGGTTGTCATGGATTCATGGCCTAAAGTAAAGTGGAGATTAGTGATCGTGAAATGGTGAAAGATAGGTGGCAGTCCGTGGTGGGCCCAATGGTTTTGATGAAAGTGCCTATTCGATGAGACCTATAGACTGCTCGCCGAATAAGAAATTCCACCGAAAGATTGAGACCAGACTGCTGAGGTGGCAGACACAAAAGCATGACATGACAGGACAGATGGTTTGTTCCGTGGAGTGTAAGAGTGACCTGTCAAGTGCGCGTGGCTCTAAAGGGTACAATGAGGGCCCACCTTGGGTCAACCGGAAGCTATGTGGAGAATAGTGAAGTAAAACACGTGGCAGTTTCAGAATGGAACCCGATGGAACTTCCTGAGCAAATGACAGACTGCCATGTGGTGTTTGTTAACCGATGATGAGATAAAGCAAGTGATCTCTGAGATAAAGGGCCCACTTGAAGGGTCTAAAGCATGTTAAAAGGTGTTCATCTCATGGTCGATCCAATGGTTGTCATTGTTTCGTGGCTCGAAGATGCCTGCAGCTTAGTCTCTGCGAAATGGCAAAAACCGCTAGCCATCAAGGTAATGCATGGTTAGTTAGTAAGATTGATAGTCATTGTTAGAGATAAAAACCAGGTAGGTAGATCATGATCTAATGGCCGATGTTGCTTTGCGAAGGAATTGCACAAGTTTTAAGGCCCATGAAATAGCGAAAAGAAGGTAGGACCCATCACTAACATAGAAAGACCAAATGAAATAAAAGCAGTGCAAGTTTTCATGATCCAATAGTTGTCGTTGTTTCATGAAAGAAAGGTGCGGAGGTTTTAAGCTTTGTGAAATAGAGAAACAACGGAATAGAGGAAATACTCAGAGAATTTATGATCCATTGGAGCCTATTTTTGAATTCGATTTGTGAATTCAATTATGAGGTGATAGGCGAAGCATGCAGGATTAATTTCTAAAATTCAATGCCAACTTGCCATATTAGAGTCCACATCAACTTGAATTTTGGCATTATTTCAATGAAGTCTGTTGCAGAGCAATTGGTGTAGAGCGGTTTTTCTTCAGGCGAATAACAGGTTTTTGTGCTTTCTCTTGCTAATTCTGGTCTCAATTCAATGATTGCCATGTGAATTGTTTCATTAGAGGTCTGTGCAAAGTCTCAATTGATTTAGTTGCATTATCAAGATGGCACCAAGAAGGGAGTTCACAGGAAAAGTGAATTACTAGGAAAGGAACATTTGTGATGATTTTTTGGAATAGTTAACTATGTCAACCAATGCCGGGGCTAAAGCTAAAGAATTAGTACCAAAGAACCCTCGTCTAAAAATTGGGGATGGCTTATCTGATAAAGGTAATTGGTTAAGGGATCCTCAAATAGGGCTGTCAGGTTTAGGATTGTTCAAAGTAGGTTTTGGTCAGAGACATTCCCTTGCCCCTTTAAATAGCATATGGGAATTGGATGTGGGGAAGCTTGTGGTCCCTGGTGTATTCATGGATGTAGATTTGTTGACTTTGATTGCACAAAATTATGACCCTATAGCTAGATGTATCAGGAATGTGGATGGATAAACCTTGATTGAAATAAATGATGATGAATTTAGAAATGTATTTAAGCTTAGTGAAGCTTCAAATCTGTTAGAACCTATTGATTTTGAGTCATTAGCCCAGGTCTATAATGCACAAAGGGATCATCTTAGGAGTGGCCTATTGAAAGAGTTCTTTGTTAAGATAGGAGGGTTAACAGTTGTAGGCCCCAGTATAATGGAACCTTTCTCCCTGAATCTGTTTACTTTAAGAGCTAAGGGTATGTATTGGGCACTGTGTCAGATTTTTGGAGAAGATGCTGAGAAAAACATGCCAACCCATTACATGCTGATGATTGTACAAATTCTAAACCCCTCCCTGGCAACAACATTTGATTATGCACCATACCTTACTGATGCAATTCATGCAGAGCTAGTCAGGATAAAAAATGGTAAGGTGGACAAACCGTTTGGATGGTATTCCCTTCCGATGGACATGTTTTTGTTCAAAGTTGCTGATTATTTTGCAAAGGAAATGGATTTGGTTAAGGTAAAAGATAAGGAAGAGATGCCTGTTCAACTTTGGAGCACAGTTTTATCCTAGGATAGAGAGGATGCTAGCTATTTAAAGTTTGATAGATGCTTTGCATCTAAGATTAGATTTCTTTTGTGCACAGAGAACCCTAGGATTCCTAAGGCTCTCTTGGAATTCCTCAGGCCTAAAGAGTTTGCTGAGGGTATTAAGATTGTTCACAATTGGGGAGATATGTATTTGTACCCCGTTTCTACCATTTTCAGAGTGTATGGTTTCAGAGGTACTCCTTATCTATTGCCCTATCAGGTCCCATTGAAGATAGGGATTGCAGAAGTCTTGAGGCAGATTGGAGGTGTACAAGAGGCAGAGCTAACAAATAGGGGTAAAGGGACCATTTTCCCAACCATTACTATTGCCCATCATTTTGTAATCACTAAGGGTGGCTGGAAATATTTTGAAGAATTCTTTAAGCCATACATGTTGTCAGCTACAGTTTCAAGATGTGCAGACCTTGAGGACTTTTTCAACTACATGTTTAGAAAGAGGGTAGTGTGTAAAGGTAGGCCTCACCAATTTTAGTTCCCTGAAGATTTAATTAGAAATGAATTCAGTTTGGATGAGAAAGAACTAAGAATAGAGAAGTGGGTTGCATATAAGAGGGCTCTTGATTTCATTCATCAATTTGATAGCAGTTATGACCCTCTCTCTAGTTTCAATCCCTTTGAGGAGAAAATCAAATTCTTGGTTCTTTATTTTGAAGACCTCATGCAAATCTTGAAAGAAAAAAGGGAGGCTATAATGCAAAATGATCCTGACAAGGTTAAATTGGTCATAGCTAAGCCTGCTTTTGCTAAGGCTATCCCACTTGGTGATTATGTGATGCATAAGAAATCAAAGTACAGTGTGTTGATGCCAGTGACAGGTGAGCCTTCCACTTCAAGAGGGAAAAGAGAAATTGAGGAAGTCATTGCCACCCAAGACCCCCCTAAAAGGCAAAGGGTAGGAAAGGAAGTGCAAACCAATGAGCCTTTGTATTCTCCATCTTAGTCCCCTATCCACATAGGAGATGAGCAAGTTGTGGCTGAGTAGTTGTTACAGTTAGGGAGTCCCGGGAAGATTGCCTACACATATGAGGAGACCCAAGAGGGGATGCCATAAGAGCCACCTAGTGCTGGAATGAACTTGACTAATGGTGAGCTAAAGGGCCAAGAGTTAGACCTTACTGTTAAGCAAGCCAGTGAGGAATTCCTAGCTGACAGTAATTTTGTTACAATAGGGGCTTTCATGCAATTTGTGTGGAAGTAAAATATGGAACAATTCAAAGCCAGATGTGAGCAAAGGAAGAGTTAACAGCCTCACAGGGATGTAACTCAGGTGGAAGAAGAGGTAAAGCAAGAAACGATTGAAGAATTTAAAACTATTACTCCTAAGAAGGGAAGAGAGATGGTGTTTAAGGCTGGTGTTTTAATCCTCCCTAAATGGGATATAGCTGACACTCTGGTCCTTGAAGCAACAAGGAAGGAAACAAAACCCATGGAAGGAGTGACCTTCAACAAGGATAATGCTGCTCTAGTCATGTGGTCACTGAAGAAAGATGAGAATAAAAGGAGTAAAGGTGTATCAGATTATAGCCTCCTAGGAGACATGATTGTAAAAAGAGTCCAAGATACAGGGGTGGTGGAAGCTGCAAGCACAGTCTTGGAAACTGCAAAGTTTAATGTGGCAGTAGGAGAAAAGGAGGCAAAAGAAAAGGCTAATCTCCAATTAAAATTGGAAACCATCTTAAAGGCTTACAATGAGGCCAAAGAAGGATTAGCCAACATAGACAATATTATTACTAGACTTCAGAGTCAGTTGGTAGGTCAACACCATCCAGGTGAATCCTCTACTCTCATGATATCCTCCTCTCCAGCAAGACCTCCACCTACAGTCCCATTATAGAATATCCCCCTTCTCCTATGCCTTCTGGTTTCCAGTCAGCTAAAACTGTCCAACATGAGTTGGAAAAGTTGAAACAAGCTCAAATCTTGTTTGCAAGCAAGTATGAAGAAAAGGTAAAAGCCACAATTTTGAAGTTTGCTGATTCGGTCAAAGCCTCTATTGTACACATTTCTATGAAAAGGATCTTGAATATCTTGATTAAATTAAAAGAGGATGAAACCACCTTGGAACCAATCCTTAATAAGTGGATGCCTAGAGGTAAGGAGTTAGAGCTCATGTGTTCATCCCATGTAGATGTAGAGGAAAATGATAATCTTAGGTCCAGCAGTGAGTTTATTAAAGAAATGAATATACTCTCAGAGGAAAGGGCAGGTGTAAAAAGAAAAGCCCAATTATATAGAAAAGAATATTCAGATCACAAATATGAATTGTTTCTAGGTGGTTTTGTTGGTCCAATTCAGTTAAAAGAGGAGAAGGTATGGCTAGAAGAGCTGGACCACAAATTGTCCCAAAGGGTTAATGAAATCATTAACACTGATGACATGTCCTTATTTGTCCAAACAATTGAAGAGATTGAAAAGGTGAAATCACATTATGGTTTCATAGAAAAAGAAACTGGGCAGTTAAGGGTCACTTGGGAAAGGCTAGAAGGGATGAAATAGAAGATTATTAGCTTTGCTTGGCCAAGTGATGACATGTTCCAGGAGTGGACAAATAAATATATCAGACAACAAGAAGATACTCTAGAGAAGATATAAAAGGTTGCATCAGAACAACAAATGAAAGAGGTCGTTGATATTGAAAAAAACTTGTAACTGTTTCTTGGAGAGTATTGTTGTAACAAACTTTTTTAGGAATGTTCAAAGCTTGTATGCATCCATAATGTTATAAATGGATACCAGGATTAGTGTAAAAATGATCACAAGAATTTTGTAAAGAAACTCTAGTAAAATATATTTAGGACCTTTTTCTGGTTTTAAGGAGATTGCTTTGAGTTATGTAATATTTTTAGGAATGAATATGAATATACAGATCAAAGTTTTAGGCCTAAAATTCCTTTGTCTTCTAGTGTGCATTCTTTAGTTTGCTGGTTTTATTTGGATAATCTAGGGTTGTTCGAATGAACATGGATTGTAAGGCAATCTTATAGATGTTATTTCTGGCTTTTCTCTTTTAGAGAGGGATTAAATGTGCATGAATTACTTTTGTCAACAAGTCTATTGTTTGTTGCTATGAATCTGATGAATTGTTTTTAGTTGAATGGGAGAGGATCTATATATATGTTAGGCATGTATGGGATTCATAAAAGCCAAAATGATGAGATGTATATGAGTGTTCCATTCTAAGAATTATTGTTTGATTTAGGTGACTTTGTAGCCCAGATGAGGCATTGGTATTAGATTGTAGGATCTCTTTCTATCTTTTCTTGAAGATCAATACTGAAAATGAACACAAGTTTTTCCTTCAGTGTTTCAGTTTTATTGAGGTGATGAAGTCCATAGGTTTTTTAGCACTGGTTTACTGCGGATCCCAGTTTTAAAGTGTGAAGATATTCACTAAAGGTATACCCACCTAAACTTTGGATAAGTTCAAAGTGTAGAAGGTTCTCAAAACCTTGTTATATGTTACTCTAAGGTTCTTTTTTCCTTGATCTCTTTATATGTAGGTAGAGTTATTCATTTTCTTACAAGGGATAAGAGGGAAATTGGAATTTGAGACTAACAAGTCTGCCTCCTCAAAAGATCAGATGTTTGATGGATCTAACTATGCCTTCTGGAGTAGAAGAATGGAGACCTGTATTTCCTCACTTGGTTTTGATGTGTGGACGTCTATCAAGAATGGGTATACTATTTATAGTATTCCTCCCACTTATCTGGATGCTAAGAAGGAGTATGAGAATAATACAAAGGATAAACATGATATCTTAAGTAGGATGTCTGATAATGAGTTTGTCAAGGTCATGCATTGTGCATCGGCCAGGAAAACTTGGGATAAAATGCAAAGATTATTTGAAGGAGATTCCAAAGTCAAAGAGGCCAAACTGCAATCATTAAGAGGTCAACTTGAAGGCATCAAGATGAAAGATGAAGAAAAGATTGTAGACTACCTTCATAGAATAGATGAAACTATGAACACCATTAGAGGACTTGGAGGAAAAATTACTGATGAGATTATTTTCAAGAAGGTACTTAGATATCTCACATCTAAGTATGATACTAAGGTTTTTGCCATAGAGGAAGCCAATGATTTGAAGACATTCACAATGGATGAGCTACTTGGCTCTCTAACAACCTATGAAATAAGAACAACTGGTGAAGCATCCTCAAGGAAAGAGACATCGTTCAACTCCACCAAAAAGGGAAAGGAAGAGGTTGCTCATAAAAGATCTAGTGAGGGTGGAGAGGTAGCAAACTTTGTCAGAAAGCTCAAGAGAGGATCCGACAAGTATAAAGGAAAGTTACTAGTCAAATGCTTTAATTGTGGTAAAGTTGGACACTTTTCTGCAAAACGTCCTTGTAATGAAACCGATGGAGATGAGAAAAGAAGTTTTGGCAGATCTGTCGGTAAAGACAAAGAAAGGAATTTTTATCGGCAAGGAAGAAGAGTCTACTGGAAGCATAACAACTTATATACTATTGAGGATGATGCCACAGATGAAGAAACTACATCAAAAGATGACTACCATGAGAATGAAAGAGAAGTTAATCTCTTTATGGCACTAGATGAACCATCTGGAGAAGATGAGGAAGAAGAAGACATTGAAGCTGAAGTGGATCTAAAAGGTGAGCTCATAAGTTCTCTTGAGGAGTTAAGTAAGACAAGAAGAGAACTCAAGAAGGTCAAGCTTTCTACAACAAAAGAACAAGATCACTTGAAGCAATCACTGGATGAATCCAATCAAGTAATATCTGATTTGAAATTTCAGTTGGAAGAAGCCAAGAGGATATGTGAAGTTACATCCTTTGATCTGATGAAGAAGGAAAAGGAGCATCAAGATCTGGAAGTAGAAATAGTGAAGCTCATAAAGGAGCTTGAAAAGAGTAAGGATGAACTAAAAGTGAGAAGCAAATATGAGGGTAGCATAGAAGCCTTGGATAAGATGCTGAGCAAACAAGCAATCAAAAGATACCAGTGGCTTAAGATTTGAAGAAGGAAAAAGTTCATACAACAAAGACACATCCAGTAAGGAGATACAGTTCACTTCTTCAAGTGAAGGTGAAGAGAGAAGACATTCATGGTAAGAAAAGATACTAGTAAGAAGTCTTATACAGATGCTATTAGAAACCGTCACACAAACCGGTATACACAATCAATGAACTAGAGGCCACACTCAATGTATTGACATGCACATCCTAGGAGAAATGCAAGAGTTGATCATGAAGGATTTACTAGAGTCAGTAGCATGAAAGGAAGACCCCCCAGTTAATCAGTATGTTCCTAACTTTCATGGTTATTGTTACCGGTGTAACAAATTTGGACATAGGTTAGCTGACCATAGATTAACCAATAAGCCCATTATGAGTTATGAAAGTATAAATCCGTTTAATGCACTTTGGGATGTGAATGTTGTTTGTTATCAGTGCAATGGATTTGGTCATAGGAGTTTTGAATGTAGGAAGATTAAATCAGTATCCTACAATAGTTTCAAAGATTCACCATTCAATGAAAATGTGAAATGCTATAACTGTCAAGAGTTTGGACATATAGCAAAGTTTTTTAAGAATAGGAAAATCAATCAAAAGAGGACATATCCTGATCAAGAATCAACTTCCAAGCCGGAGCACAAAATTGCAGCTAATAAGAAGAAGGAAACTAAATTGGTATGGGTTGAGAAAGAACAGGACAAGGAAGAATCAATTCTGATAGTGCAGATTGCCCTACATGCTTAAAGAAGAAATCTATGGGTTACAAACAGTGGTTGTTCCAACCACATGACTGGTGATAAAAACAAATTTATCAAACTTGAAGATTGGAATGGTGGCTCGGTAGGGTTTGGAGACAACTCATCTACCAAGATAAAGGGAAAAGGTACTCTAAACATTGATGAAAAATTGAAAGCACATGATATGTATTATGTGGTAGGCTTGAAGCATAACTTGTTGAGTGTAAGTCAGATGTGTGACAAAGGTTATAAATTCACCTTTAATTCTAGTGGCTCTCGGATAAAGAAGGAGAGTACCGGTCGGATTGTAGTCGAAGGCAAGATGACAGATGGAAATGTATATAATCTAAAAGAATGTTTTGAATCCCAATGTATGTTGGGACAAGTGGATAAAAGCTAGTTGTGGCACAGAAGATTAGGTGACATAAATTTTGATAATCTAGTTGCAGTAAGCAAAAAGGGGTATGTAAGAAATATACCAGCAATTATCAAACCAGTGAGCACATTTTGTGATGAATGTGTGAAAGGTAATAAGACTAAGGTCAGATTTAAAACAAAAGAACACAATACCTCAAGACCACTTGAAATAGTAATATAGATCTTTGTGGTCCAACAAGGACAAGAGCTCTTGTCAGTGAAATTTATTTTATGCTCTTTATTGATGACTATTAAAGAATGACATGGGTCACTTTCCTACAAGATAAATCACAAGCATTTGACAGATTCAAGATCTTTAGGAAGATTGTGGAGAAGGAAAGTGGGTGCAAGATGAAATGTCTAAGATCAGACCGGGGTGGAGAGTTCACATCAAATGAGTTTGAAGATTACTATGAAATGTTAGGATTCCTAAAGATAGTGAGAGGGGGGAGGTGAATCAGTATCTAACCGGTTAATGGATTTTCTGAACTTATTAAATGAATTGCATTTCAAAACAGTGTACCTGTAAACACGAATTAATGCAGTAAATAAGAATAGTAAACACAACATAGAAAGCACACCATAACACAATATTTTTGGTGAGGAAACCCGGTTTGGCAAAAACCTTGGTGGGATTTGTGACCCACAATATTCGCTCACTGGCCAATAAGTGAATATTACTTACAATAGGAGCTTGCACATGCAGGAAGGCCAACTGCCTAAAGCTCATTGCTTAATTACAAAAGGGAAGTCTCACTAAGTTACAAAAATGGATTATGTGAATCCAATATCATGTACTACTTCAATTCAACATCTGTTATGCCAGGTTCAGTACCAGTTTAAGCTCATACAACTTCCATAAACTTTATTCCAAAATCTGCCTTAATATTCGCATCTTCCTATTACATTCCTTCCTTGCTTACACAAATGATTTACAAGATCTCATACTTATCTGAGTCCTATTACAATTCTCCTTGTCAGCTTTACAAAAATATTTTACAATTAAATACAAAATATAATAACCAAAATCTTGTTGGCCAGGGTGTAGGTAATCAATCTTTTCGCTGCCAGTGAACTGTATGCTGGTGTAGAGTCTGCTGGTGCTGGTGCCTGCCGGTGTCATAGGATTGTAAGGTTGACATCAATGACAATACCTTCAATCACCTACAATTTCTCATTGGAGTGTGCATTTTCCAACAATCTCCCCCTTTGGCATTGATGGAAACACTCATGAGAAAAAGACAAAATTGTATCAAAAAAGTGTTGTCCAAGAATCTTACCAAAATTGTCTTACCAAAACTGTGTGCTCTCCCTGAGAAAATGATCTCTTCTGTGATACATTAATTGTGTTCTCCTTACTCCTTTTTCTCAACCTCTACTACTCCCCCTTTGGCATCAATGACAAATGTTGTCAATTAATGTCAATTGAGTGTAGTTCCTATCAAGATGCCTGTAACCGGTGGGTTACAATCTGATATATATCCGCTAATGCAAAATTCAAGTTGTTACTAAACCTCTTAGTTTCCTTTAGTGCTGCTTCTGTTCTTTGGATGGTACCGGTGAGTATGTGCATTTTCTCTTCCGGTGTCTTAAGTCCAGGAATAAGAGCCTCAAAAATCTCTTTTCTCAAAGAGATGAGGATATCTAGTTTAGGACCTAGTCTGCATTTCAATTCCTTTGCCTTAAACTTTAATCTCTCCTTATCTTTTTCAATTTTTTCAATTTTCTCTTCATAGCCGATAATTTCCTTTTCTACTACCAATATGGAGTCTGATGAACCTATTAAATTATTAGCAATATTATTGATTTCCTTCTGTGCTTTGTTGATCTCTGTATCCATATCCTCTGTCAAAATGTTGGTTTTACATGTATCTCTGTATAGTTTGTTGAAGTCCAAAATTGTCTGTCCTAGTGCCGGTAATAATATATCAATATGTTCCTTACTCTTCTTTACCGTCTCCTCAAATAATTTTTCCTTCTCTTTATTTATTTTCTCTCTGAAAGTCTCCTCATTGATCTGATCAATTGTTAGTAGGTTGCTGGTTATGTACTTAGACAATGTGTCTAATTGGCTTAAAGAATCTTTGTTTTCTATGTTACACTTCGGTGCAATCATCTTTAAAATTGGTATAGTGTCATCAATTGCCTTATATGCAAGTGCATTGCAATCAATTATTTTCTTAATTGAATCAAGCAATACATCTATTACATTGGTTGGCTGGAATTCTGTCAATGAAGAACTAGATGATTGACCAACTACCTTAACGATCTGTAATCCGCCGATGTGAGGAACCTCTTTGCTTATGGTGACCTCTGGTAGGTCAGTTTGAGTCTGCATTACTACTAGCAAGGGTTTTGGTTTCTTAGCTGATGCCAGTGGCACAGTCTCTGTCTAAACCTTTACCTCATCCTTCTTCTCTTTTGATTTCCCCGTGTGTACCTCTGTTTGTTTCTCAGAGCTTTCCACTTTAGGTTTCTCTGATTGTGACTCTGGGTTTTCTACCTGTTTCTCTATGTTTACCTCTGAATTGTCTATTGTCGGTATCTCAACAGATTTTTTAGTGTCAACAGTTGCCAGTTGCTCAGTAGATACATCAACATGTACACTAGTGGTATCGGCCTTTCCTATATCCAGAGGGTTAGTTGACTGTTCAGTTTGTTTCTCAGCCCCGATTTCAATATTGCCAACTGTGTCCTCAACATTTGTCTCAACTGTAATGTCTTCTACTGGTGGCTCAATTGCCACATCTCTCTTCTCACTTGTCTCCTTATCAACCACAATGTTGACTTCCTATGTGTCAATATTCATTGCATACAACACCTCTGAATCAGGATTTGTATCTTCATGTGTTGTCTCCATACTTTCTGTTGCCAGTGGTGTATCAATATTTACAACATTTATAACCGGTGGAGTATCAGAAGGAGGTGGGGGCAAGTTATCTATTACCTTTATGCTTGGAGTACCACCTACCTTACCTTTACCCTTATCCTTGTCCTTTTGATAGACTTTGAAAGTCTTTGGTCGTTTAAGCTCTTCTTGTTTTTCCTTCTCAACAAAGAATATATCCCACTTATCTGTTGTTTCTTCTGATATCTCATTAACTCTACCAGCCATTAATGCTACATGTCGGTGACCGGTTGAAAATACTATCTGGTTTGCCTCACTTATTAGTTCATCAATCTCTTCTATTGAATTCATTGGGTGAATAGAAAGTAGTTTTTCTATCTTCATCTTTTTATCTAGTTCAACAATTTCCACTCTTCTTGCTTCTAACCTTCTATACAAGTCATTGGGTAAATCATCTACAACCTCAATCAAAAATTTCTTGTAGATATCCAAGTGTAGGATAACACTATTTTCTGTGCTTTCTTTTTCTTCATTTGAAAATGTGTTATACAACTTGCTAATGTTTGATAAGTTACCATCTTCAGTTATTTCATGTAGAATATTGTCAAGTGGAGGGACAACTTGTTTTTCTTTCTTCTTTCTTGGAGTCATCTTCTTTACTGGAGGCCTAACTGCCCGTTGTTTTTGTCTTGTTCTCTTGGGTGCAGGAGAGGGTACCAGTGAGGGTTTTCTTTTTCTTTCTACCCTTTTAAACTTTGTCGGTATTTCATTGTTAGAGGAGGTAGCAATTGGTGAAAGATGTGCTTCCGGTTGTAATCCTTCCAAGTCGCTCTCCTTAATACTAGTTTTATTCAATATGTCTTCCTTGATTGCTTTTGCCTACCTTGTTCCTTTTCTAACTATTTGTTCAATTTTCTTTAATCTTTTCTGTGATTGAATTTTGCTTTCAATTGTTTCCGCATTTACAAATAATTTTTCTGTCGGTTCTTTGGGGGCTTCTAGAAGGGATTTTGAATAAGTTTCTATTATGTTCTCATCTGCCTCATATCCCATTTCTGTAACCCAAACTATCCTCGAGACCACTGCCTCCATCCAGATTTCATCTTTCTTTATGACAAAGCATATTTTCTTTTGATACTTATCAACTATAGCTTGAGATAGCCTTATCCTAGTTTTCATCCTAGCCTTTATTGCCTAAAAATGTTCATTTATGTTCTTCAACCTATCATCTCCCATGTTGTTTAAAATATCCATAAGTTATTTTCCTACGGGTATGTCAAATCTAAAATCCTTTCTACCAATATCGAGAACTTCCTTGGTGATATATAGCAATAAGCATACAAGTAAGTTGCCAAATCTGAATGTCCCTTTCTTGTCCCCTTTGATTTTTTTTAGATTGTCTATTAGCTCATCTTTTAACCATTCACATATGTCAATCTTTGCATTGTTGTTTACCATGTCATAAGCACTTTTGATACATAACTAGAAACAAAGTTTAATTTGTTGGCATGTGTAGCCTTGTATCCAAGAATCATGCTAATGAATTTTACATTGATATCCTTTACATTGTTTACTCTCAGGGATATCTTGTCAAAGGTTGTGCCAGTTAGGGTTATTACAGTGTCGTTTGGAACCGTTTTAGTCTTGTCAGGCCTGCTACCGGTGGAAGGTAAGCCTGTCACTGCCCTAACTACTTCTTTTGTTATCTTGTGAATGGAATCCAACCAAAAGAACTCCCCATGTACTTTTCTTAACACAATCCTTATAACATCCTTTGGAAAATGAGGGATACTAAGAATCTCCACAAAAGCTAGGGTTTCAACTATCTTATGTTCTGGTTTCACATTTCCATTAACATCACAAATTACTGTTCTATACATGTTCAATATCTCTTCAGCTCCCAGTTCTTCAATATGACAATATATGTAAATTATAGGATCCTCAACATATACAACTCCTTTGGGTATTTTTAAAAATGCTCCTAGGGTATCATCTTTCTTTGCAATTTCGGGAATAATTTTAAATATGAGTCTAGGGCGCTTAACAACTTCAATTACAGTAGGATTTGCAATGAATTTAGGTACAGAGGAGGAAGCCATTTATAAATACCTTAATTTGCCTTTAGGTATGAGTGCTTGAATGATTTGCTTCACTTCTCACTATGGATGCCTTCGCTCAAGATTTTCATGCTCTAAGGAAATTTGAATGCTCAGTGAATGAAAAAGAGTGAAAACACTTGCTTTATAATGTCATTTCCTTCAACTACCACATTAAATGCCTACTGGTTAAGTGAAACTTAACACATCTATCGATAAAGAAGTAATTCAACTTCTCACCATCAACCGAGGGTAAATTAGCATGTTTTTTAAATTTGTTGCCATACCCCCAAAAGGTTTCTTTTCAGTTAGATGAAGAATCTCCTGCCGGTGGAGTGATACTTTGTTCTACCGGTGAAGGAATAGCTTCATTAACATTCATATTTGACTTTTTAATCCATTGTTTTGAAAATTCTTGCTTTACCTCTTCAACCTTCTCTTTACCTTTCAAACTAGGTCCTTTGTTATTTGCCAGTGATGCCTTCTAAAATTTTTTACAATATGTCCAATCTTGTTACAAGCATAACAAGTCACAATATTTTTCTGAATAGCTTTTCCATATCCTATGCCGGTATGTGTTTTGCATTGATTAGATAAGTGTCCAAATCTTCCACAAACATAACATCTTACATTCATTCTGCAATTTTTTGAATTATGACCAATTTTGTTGCATTTAGAACATTGACCGGTGGGTGCATTGGTGTTCTGATAGTTTCTAGATCTACATTGATTTTCTCTATGACCATACTTGTTACAATTAAAGAATTTCTCATTAAATTAGTATCTCCATTAGGTTTCTCATTTTTCAGCATGTCATCAAGTTCTTCTGAGATTTTCTTGAATTTATCCTTGTGTTGATTTGCAGCAGCCAACGCATTCTCCAAGATTCCTTTCTGTCTCATGAGTTCAGTTCTCTCATTTTGTGTATGCATCAAATCTGTCTTCAACATATCATTTTCATGACCGAGTCTTGTGTTTTCATTTCTAGCATCATTTAGTCTTCTAACCAAGTCATCTTCATTCTTCTTTTGATCTTCAATGTCTTTACAAAACCTCATAGTCATATCTTGCATCTCATTCCTCAAGGCCATGTTTTCTTGCTTCATCTTGCTTACAAGATCATTAAGAGTTTATTTTTCATCACCATCACTCTATATCTTCTCATGAAGTTCTCTTCTTTTGTTCCTAGCAATAGTGAGATTTTCTTGAAGTCCTTGAATAATTTCCTATGCAGCCTTTAGGCCATCTTCAAGTTTCATAGTCTTCAACTTTTCTGCATTATAATCTGAAAGAGCTATTTCCAATTGCTTTCTCAAGTTTTCCATCTCTACCAGTGTTAGAATCTTCCTCAAGCTATTAGGATTTTGAAAATAGAGGACCAGGCTTTGATACCATTTGTTAGGATTCCCAAAGATACTAAGGGGGGGGGGGGGGTGAATTAGTATCTAACCGGTTGATGGATTTTCTGAACTTATTAAATGAATTGCATTTCAAAATAGTGTACTGGTAAACAAGAATTAATGTAGTAAATAAGAATAGTAAACACAACATAGAAAGCACACCATAATACAATATTTTTGGCAAGGAAACTCGGTGTGGGAAAAACCTTGGTGGGATTTATGACCCACAATATTCGCTCATTGGCCAATAAGTGAATATTACTTACAATAAGGGCCTGCACATGCAGGAAGGCCAATTGCCTAAAACTCATTGCTTAATTACAAAAGGGAAGTCTCACTGACTTACAAAAATGGATTATGCAAATCCAATATCAATTACTTCTTTGGTTCAGCATCTTCTATACCAGGTTCAGTACCGGTTTAAGCTCATACAACTTCCATAAACCTTATTCCAAAATCTGCCTTAATAGTCACATCTCCCTATTACATTCCTTCCTTGCTTACACAAATGATTTACAAGATCTCATACTTATATGAGTCCTATTACAATTCGCCTTGTCATCTTTACAAAAATATTTTACAATTAAATACAAAATATAATAAACAAAATCCTATCGGCCATGGTGCCGGTAATCAATCTTTTTGTTGCCGGTGAACTGTATGCCGGTGTAGAGTCTACCGGTGTCATAAGATTGTAAGGTTTCCATCAATGAAAATACCTTCAATCACCTACAATTTCTCATTGGAGTGTGCATTTGCCAACATGAAAGACATGGAATCAAAAGGCAATACTCAACCCCCAAGACACCACAACAAAATGGTGTGGTAGAAAGGAAGAACAAGATAGTCAAGGAGATGGTTAGAACCATGTTAAAAGAGGCCAATTTTCTGGATATATATTGGAAGGAAGAGGCTCATACTTCTGCATATAACCTGAACTGGATTCAACTAAGAATAAACAACAGAATGACACCTTATGAGTTGTGGTATGACCGGAAACCATTAGTCAAATATTTCAATGTATTTGGAAGCAAGTGTTTTATCAAGAGGGATATGGATGGTTTAGGTAGTTTTGAATCTAGGAGTGATGAAGGAATATTCCTTGGCTACTCAACTAACAACAAGGCCTATAAATGCTACAACAAAAGACTAAGAAGAGTCATTGAGAGTGTGCATGTAAGAGTTGATGAGGATATGCACAAAGGAAGACAAGAACAAGAGAACTAGTATGATGATTCTGGTGATGAAGGTGAAGAAGCTCAGTTAGACAATGAACTAGAAGATGCATCCAAAAAGGTCCCTCACTGGTATCTGCAGATAAACCACCCAAAATAGAAGATTTTAGGTAATAAGAGTGATGGTGTGCAAACTAGGAGAAGACTTGCCCAAAATGATGAACAAGTCAATTTAAAACATTCAATGAGGCCAACAAAAGTCAAATGGATGGATGCCATGGAAGAAGAGTTGCAACAAATTGAGAAGAACAAGACTTGGGAATTAGTCCCTAGACTGGAATACAAGAACATCATTGCTACCAAATGGGTCTACTGGAATAAGATGAATGAAGAAGGTAAAATTGTTAGGCATAAAGCTAGACTTGTGTGCAAGGGTCACTCTCAAGTAGAGGGCATTGATTTTGAAGAAACATTTGCATCGGTAGCTAGATTAGAAGCAATTAGAATGTTTCTAGCTTTTTCTTCCTACAAGGGTTATAAAGTATATCAAATGGATGTAAAATATTCCTTCCTAAATGGAAATTTGGAAGAAGTGTACTTCAAGCAACTAGAAGGGTTTGTGTTACATGATGATGAAACCTTTGTGTGTCAGTTGAAGAAAACCCTGTATGGCTTAAAGCAGGCTCCTAAAGAATGGTATTCAAGGCAAGATCAATATCAGAAGGAGAAAGGATTCAAAAAGGGGAGTGTTGACAACAATTTATACATCAATAAAGATGAAAAGCACATGATCATTGTGGTTGTGTATATAGATGAAATTATTTTTGGAGGCAACAAGGACACCCTTTGCAAAGAATTTGCCGATCAGATGCATTCAGAATTTGAGATGTCAATGCTTGGAGAATTGACATACTTCCTTGGTTTGCAAATATCATAGCAAGATAAGGGAATCTTTATCTCACAAACCAAGTATGCAAAGGATATGTTAAAGAAATTTCAAATGGAGGACTGCAAACCAGTGAGTATCCCCCATGGTGATTGAAAGAAAATTAAGAAAGAATGATGAATCATCAGTGGTGGATCAGACATTGTATAGATCCATGATAGGTAGTTTATTGTATCTTACTTCTTATAGACCGGATATAGTGCAGGCAGTGTGCATGATGGCTAGATTTCAAGCTGCACCTAAGCAGTCACATATGAATGTCGTAAGCATAATTTTTAGGTACCTGCAAGGAACACTCAGTTATGGATTGTGGTACCCCAAACAAGAGGAATTCATGTTAGAAGCATATACTAATGCTGATTGGGCAGGTTGCATTGATGACTAGAAGAGAACAAGTGGTGGTGCATTCTTCCTAGGTGACCGGTTGGTCTCATGGCATTGCAAGAAGCAGGATTTAGTCTCCCTATCAACTGCTGAAGCAGAATACATTGTTGCTGCTACATGATGCTCTCAGGTGTTTTGGATGAAGAAAAATCTCAAGGAGGGTGGAAATCTCTAATCCTATTCCCATCCGATGTGATAATTCAAGTGCCATCAACATATCAAAAAATCCGGTAATGCATTCAAGGAAAAAGAATATAGCCATCAAGTATCATTTTCTCAGAGAGAAGGTTGAAGGATAGGAAGTAAAGATGGAATATGTTCCTACAGGAGAACAAGTGGCAAACATCTTCACCAAACCATTACCGGTAAGCACTTTTGAGTAGTTAAGACACAAGTTGGGATTTGTGTCACCTTCCTCACGTACTTAAGTTTGTTAGGAGATATATGGTTCAGGGGGAGTTCATAGTAGCATTTATGTCTCTTGAACCACTTGCTGATCATAGGGAAAGTTTAGGGTTGTATATCTCAGTACCAGCTGTAATCACTAAGAGAATATTTGACTAAGATGGAGATAAGTATGAAGGCCCACTGATAGAAAAGAGGTCTGCAAGTATGAAGGACCACCGATGAAGTTAGGTTATATTGGTAAGGTGAGTTGAATTGGTAGTCAATCTTGGTTGGTGAAGGATGTCAAACTGACATAGAAAACCAAGCATAGATGGATGTCGACAAGGATGACAGGTGGAAGCTAGATGCTGATCATGTAGAGGTTGGTGAAGTGTTCATCGACGTAATAGTCAGCAAGCAGGTCTTCTTTTATGAAGAGCCCGCAAATCATGGAAGTATGGCAAAAGGTTGTGGCTTGAGGAAGATAAGGTGGAAAGCGATTGAAATGATCCTGCAAGAAGATTTGATCTTCGTACATGTTTTCTAAAGGAAACAACCAAGCCATTAATGGGGTGTGGCAAAGAAACATAGAAAAGCATAGTGTAGACATCTAAATATTGAAAACGCACATTGGAATGTGAGGTGTTGGTGATGTTGATCTATGACATACAAATCATCACTCTAGAAAATCTGATCAGATCAAATCTAATATGGATTGAGTTGGTGAAGGCGAAACCTAACACGACACCGTTTGAATGGGGTTTTGACAGGAACCCAAAAAGATAAATATGTCAGCTTGAGATTGAAATCAGTTGATGCTTGATGTGAGGCGTGAGAGAGGAGAAAGCTTGAGAAAGGAGAAATATTGTCTTCCTTAGAGTTTATTCTAAGAAAGTTGCAGTGTGAGTTAGCAGGCAAACCAGTGAGAGGGTCTAACCAGTAGAGTCAGAGTAACCTGTGAATTGTTATAGTCTAAGAGTCAAGCAAACTAGTAAAGAGTGATTGATTAGGAAGGCATCCAAGAGTGACATAATGTGGGGTGAGGTTGAGGGAGAAAGAAGAGAGGCTAGGAGTAACTAGTGTGTGATTAGAGAGAGTAATCTGATAACTGGTAGAATTTCATTGATTAGGTGTTGCAGAACTCATTTGCAACCGGGTGCTATAACAATATCAAAATTGTATTTCATTATCAACATCAAGTTGGAGCTTGGTGTAGGGGTTGGTTCTCCTTGGGTTGGTGCCCTAAATCAGTAGGGGTTGGTGCTCCTTGGGTTGGCACCCTAAATCATTGTAATCTTTGTTTTATTGTGATGCTTGATTGGAGTAGTAGACTCCAACAACATTTCTCACCGAGGTTTTTCCCATATTGGGTTTTCCTCGTACATCTGGTGTTGTGGGTTATGCATTTGTGTGTTTTCCTCTTTTGATATCCATATTTATCTTACCGATTTGTTTGTTTAGTGCTTAGGTTGATAACCGGTATTCCAAGCTTGGTTAAAGAGAAAAGATTTCAGGAACCGCTGATTTACCCCCCTCTTAGTGGTACATTGCGTTCAACAACTATTAATGTAGTAATTCAAAGGGTCAATTAAATCATTCAATTGGGATCTAAATTAGATTTATCTTTGTGATTGATTGAGCCTTTAGAATTTGTAGATACATCTAGTTTTCCCTTTTTAGAGTTCTCTTAGTTTCAAAGGATCAAATTTGTAATATAAGTTCCCTTAGTGTCATCTTAGTGTAAAATCAAGTTTCCAAACATTAACATCTTTAGTCTAAGTGCACTATCCACTCATGAAATTCAAAAGCCTAGTCTTAGGATTGAACCTTAGTGATTGTTAAGATACCTAGACCATCTTAAATGTTTTATCATAACCAATCTACCAATCCTCAAGTTCAACCCTTATGCTCATAAGTCTATCTTAGTGTCAAACAATTCACATCTTATTTTAGGTCAAGGTGTATTTTCAATATCCTTAGGTGAATATCCATAGTCTTGTGCTTCTAAATTTGTTTTGAATTAGGCTCATAAGTTTGCAAATTCCTTGCATTTTCATTCAACAATCTTGAAAAATCCCTCCCAAAAAATAGGTTTACCTTAGCTTTGTTATCATCAACTCTTAATTCCAAAAAATTAAAAAAACATAGTGTTACATTAATCCTAAAATTCCAAAAGACCAAAAACATGGTTGTCATCCTTTAGTGTGTCTTTAGGGATCCTTGATTCCCATCACTCAATCACAAAGAGGTAAAAATTTAGTGGATCACTATAACAACCCAAATTTCAACCCGAGGATCATGGACCCTTCATCCTACTCATGCAGACAAGCTAGAAGAGCCGCTAGTTTAACAAGTCATGCTTCAACGTTTAATCCCAATGATCCATATTCTATTGAAAACATTTAAAGGGGTCTAATTGTTAAAGAAATTAAAGATGTTTAACAAAACCCACAAGTTCTTGCAATCATCAATGGGCTTCTAAATCATGACCCTAATTCATATCTTTTGTTACTAGCACAAAATGATGTGAAATTGCCCCCAAACTTTGATGTTATGATGCAGGAGCATCCCCGGTTCTTGGCAATCTTGCATCAACCCAAAAAATTTCTTTTTTGTTCATTTTTTGTTTTGCAGTTTCACCATTTCATTCCGCATTTTCTTGCATTGGCTCACCGAATCTTATGGAGTTGGATTTTTCTTGAGGACATGATCATAGCCCTTATTTCTAAACCGCAAAAGATTTGGATCATTTTTTGGCAAGTTATCGATTCCAGATTCTGAGACAGTTTTCTGGCACTAGAACTGTTGGACCTATTTACATTGGTGAATCTACCAGATCCCTTCCATAGCTTGCAAAACCCTGTGCATTTTTTCCAATGTTCCTTGGCATGTGGCCGACCTTCCCTTTGATCCACACTTCATCCTTTGGATTTTTTGGAGGAATCTCTTTGGCGGAGGCCGACCTATTGGTTTTACACATTTGATCTTGTTCTTTCGCATTTGATTCCTTTTGGGCTATCTAGATCCCCCTTGGATTGTTTAAATCATTTTAATTGATCATTATAAGTCAAGTAAGAAAGTAAGAAGGAAATCAGATAGAATATAGTAGATAGATCTTAAGTTTGGAGGTACAAGAGTGACCTATTATGTAATTAAGAATATTTGAAGTAGGCTAGTGAGCCAGATCTTGTAACGTAGATGTTACCGATTATCTGTGATAAGTTTTCATGATCTAAGTCATTCAGTTCTAGATTGCCTCCCTCATACTTTCTTGGTTCTATTGTGTTTACTCTTGCTGCCTAGTCTGGTTTGATCTCTTTGAGGTCCCTCCTTAATTGATGACTCCACCAAGTGGTATTAGAGAGATTTTATTCCAGAGATTGCGTTGTCGTGATATTTTTTTTTTTAGGGTGGTGGACTGTGGATCCGACCAGCAGCTACAGAGGACTGGCGTGAATATGGCACAAAGAGGAAATATGAATGGTGGAGTGCATGGGAATGCAGACCCTGTTGTGATGGAAATGTTGTGAGGAATTATAGCCCGGTTGGAAGCCATTGAGACATCCCATAGAAGAGGCTGACATATTGTAGATGTGAGCGAAGATGAGGAAGAAGAGGCCTCAACAAAACAAGTAGAAAATCCACCGACGATCGATCCAGATGAAGAAAGGTTCTTGATGGTTTTTAGTAGGGAAAACACTAAACCATATTTTAACCCACTAGAGTATGATGGAAAGTTGGATTCAAATAAATTGATGGATTGGATCTTGGAGATGGAGAAATATTTTGATTTTGAGATCACTGCAGAGGAAAGAAAGGTGAAGTATGCCTCTACTTGGTTGAAAGGTCATGCATCTCTTTAGTGGGAATATTAGCAGGTTGATAGATAAAGAAGAGGTAAAGATAAGATTAAATCATGGGAGAACTTTATGCCAGTTTATGCCAGTTGATTATCAAAGTAAATCTATTCCAGAAGATGCAGAACTTGAAGTAGAAGGAATCTAGTGTGAAGGAGTACACAGAAGCATTCTACAAGTTGAATATCAATCAAGACATGTCGATGATGAGGTTGAACAAGTTGCAAGATATTTGAATGGACTACAAATGTCTATACAAGATGAAATCAGTTTGATCAAGTTGAAGAGTGTTGAAGAAGCTTATCAGTATGCCTTGAAAGTAGAAGAGAAGCTGAACAAAAGACATGAGAAGAGACAACAAGGTAGAGGTGGAAGATTTTTTAGAGGAAGATTTCAAGGAGGAAGAGGATATTCCAGAGGAAGAGGAATGTGTATAGATCAGAACAAGGACAAGGAAGTAAGCAAAGAAGGTAATTCATATCAGAAGGATGATAAAAATTTCTACCGAAATAGTGATCCTGATGGCTACCGGAATGAAAATTTTGGAAAGGATGATAAAAGACAAGACAGGAGAGTGTTTAGAGGAACTTTCTATAAGTGTGAAGGACAAGGACATCATGCTTTTGAATGTAAGAAAATAGAGAATACTGGGAGAACAACATTGGTAGAAGAAATCCCCATTAGATCAGCTAACAAAATCGAAAGATGGAGAACTATTGATTATGATGACATTTTTGTGTCATATTGAGAAGACGAGGAGCCCTTGCAAAGGAGAAATTTGTTCAAGACTAGATGTAAGGTGGATAAGTGTTGTAAAGTTGTTATTGATAGTTGTAGTTTAGATAATCTTGTTTCAGAAGAAATGGTGAATAATTTGAAGTTGGAAAGATTGGAACACCCTAAGCCTTATCAGATAGCATGGATTTAGGATGATCATAAGCTATTAGTAAGTGAGAAATGTTTGGTGAAATTGAAAATTAGAAATTATCATGATGAAGTCTTATGTGATATTATGCCTATGGATATTTGCCACCTTTTGTTGGGTAGACCTTGGCAGTTTGATAGACAGGCAATACATGATGGAAAAAAGAACATATACACTATTGTAACAAATGGGATGAAACAAACCTTGTTACCCTTGGAGGAGCCTTTGAAGAGTGAAGTCTGTATGAATGCTAGAATTTGTTTGGTGGATGGAAGGAAATTCCTAGATGGAATGAGATATGAGAATATGTGTTTTGCCTTAGTTCCTAAGAAGACTAAGCATCCAGAGCATGAAGAAGGACAATTGGATGAGATAAAATAGTTACTGACAAAGTATGAAGATATCATTTCAGATAATGTGCCTAATGGATTACCACCTGTAAGAAGCATCAGTCATTTCATGGACCTAGTTCCTAAAGCTAGTTTGCCTAACAAAACTGCACACCGATTGATATCGGCAAAGAATGAAGAGTTGAATAGACAAGTGCAGGAATTTCTAAAGAAAGGTTTGATAAGAGAAATTATGAGTCCCTGCGCAATACCAACAATATTAGGACCTAAGTAGAATGCAAAATGGAGGATGTGTACTGATTCCAAAGAAATAAACAAGATCACAGTGAAGTACCGGTTTCCTTTACTTAGGATGGATGATATAATGGACTGTTTGAGTGGATCCAAATACTACAAAAAGATAGACTTGAAGAGTGGATATCATCAAATTAGAATCAGAGAAGGAGATACATGGAAGACAATGTTCAAGATAAATGAAAGATTGTAGGAATGGTTGGTGATGCCTTTTGGGTTGACTAATGCACCTAGGAATTTCACGAGGTTGATGAATGAGGTATTAAAGAAATTCTTGGGTAAGCTTGTTAATGTATATTTGGATGACATTCTGATTTTCAGTAAGAAAAAAGAGGAGCATTTGTTACATTTAAAACAAGTTTTGTAGAGGTTGAGAGAAGAAAAGTTGCTGATAAATATTAGGAAGTGTACTTTCATGAAGGAAGAGTTAGTCTATTTGGGATTTGGGATATCTACGGATGGTTTGAAGATGTCCATGAGAAAGTAAAAGAAATTGTTGAATGGCCTACACTGGAAAGCATTGGAGAGGTAAGATCATTTCATGGATTGGCTAGTTTCTACCGAAAGTTTATCACAAATTTCAGTTCAGTTTTTAACCCTATGACTTTGTAGACTATGTTAGCTTTACAGGATTTCAACAAAGTGTTTCAGGTAGATTGTGATACAAGTGGAGCTACAATTGGAGTATATTGAGTCAGGAAGGGAGAGCAGTAGATTATTTCAGTGAGAAGTTGAATGATGCCAAGAGGAGATATTCAGTGTATGATCAGGAATTTTATGCCATAATTCAAGCCTTGAAGAAATAGAGACATTACCTATTGCCTAAGGAATTTGTGTTATATACCGATCATCAAGCCTTATAGTATTTGAATAGTCAGAGTAAGTCAAATTAGAGACATATGAGATGGGTAGAATTTTTACAAAGTTACGCCTTTGTGTTGAAGAATAGAAGTGGGAAATCTAACAAAGTTGTTGATGCATTAAGTAGAAGGAGGAATTTATTGACAGAGATGAGAGTGAAAATATTAGGATTTGAGGAGTTGAAGACCTTGTATGATGATAGCCTAGATTTTGTAGAACCTTGGAAGCATGTAGAGAACCGGTTATGATAGATTGAAGCAACTAGTTGGATTACTTCATTTAGGATGAGATGTTATTCAGAAGAGTTCAGTTGTGTATACCTAAGAGTTCTATGAGGGAGAATATGATAAAGGAGAAGCATAGTGGAGGATTAGCTAGACACTTTGGTGTTGATAAGACAGTAGCATTGGTGAGTGAGCATTAATTTTGGCCTCAGATTTATAAGGATGTTAGGAAATTTGTGAAGAGTTGTAGAGTTTGTCAATTTGTAAAAGGAAGTAGTCAGAATGTAGGATTGTATAAGCATTTGACAGTACCAGAGAGACCATGGGAGGATATAAGCATGGATTTCATACTTGGATTTCCTAAGACACAGTGAGGGAATTATTCTATATTTGTGGTAGTGGATAGATTCTCGAAGATGGCTCATTTCATACCTTGTAAGAAGACATAAGATGCAGTGCATATAGTTGACCTATTTTTCAAATAAGTGGTGAGATTGCATGGATTACCTAAGAGAATAGCTTCAGACAGAGATACTAAGTTTGTTGGTTATTTTTGGAGAACACTTTGGAAGAATACGAAGACAAATTTGAAATTTAGTTATACTTTTCACCCACAGACCGATGGATAGACAAAAGTAGTAAACCAGAGCTTGGGAAATTTGTTGAGATTCTTAGTTAGAGAGAAAACTGGAAGTTGGGATTTGATTCTTGCACAAGAAGAGTTTTCCTACAATAATTCAGTGAACATGAGTATCAAAAGGACACCTTTTGAGATTGTTACTGGATCACACCCTAGAGGTATATCAAAATTAGCGGATGTCAGTAATGAAGAAAAGTGGAGTGTAGAGGTAGAAGAATTTTTAGATCACATTAAGGCATTGCATATTCAAGTTAAACAACATTTGGAGGACATGAACAACAAGTATAAGGAGAAAGAATATGAGAAGAGAAGACATAAAGAATTTAAAGTTGGCAATGAAGTGATGGTGTATCTTAGAAAAGAAATATTTCCAGTTGGAACCTATAACATGTTGCAGATGAGGAAGTTTGGAACTTGTAAGATCTTGAGGAAGTTTAGTTTTGAAAATGCATATTAAGTGGAGTTACCAAATAGTTTGAGTATTTCACCTATATTTAATATTGCAGATCTACATCAGTATCATGAAGCGGAATTTAGTGAGGACAGTATTGCAAACTTGGAGAAATAGTTGCCCAGATAAGAGCTAGATCAGATTGAAGAAATTTTGGACAGTAGTGTTGGGCGTAGGACCCAGAGTAGTCAGTATAAGGAGTATCTTGTAAAATGGAAGGACAAACTAGTTGAATATTCATCTTAGATTTCTCAGGTAGAGGTGGATGCCTTGGTTTTCCTCTGACACTGACAAAGTGAGAGACTCACTTTTTCAACAACCTTAGATGTTTGATGCAAGAGCATCTCCGGTTCTTGGCAATCTTGCATCAACCAAAATTATTTCTTTTCTGTTTGTTTTCTGTTTTGCAGTTTCAACATTTTCTTGTATTTTCTTGAGGACACGATCATAGCCCTCATTTCTAAACCGTAGAGCATTTGGATCATTTTTTGGAAAGTTATTGATTCTGGATTTCAAGATAGTTTCCTGGCACCGAAACTATTGGACCTATTTGCATTGGTGAATCTAACAGATCCCTTCTGTAGCTTGCAGAGACTTGTGCATTGTTTTCGATGTTTCTTGGTGTTTGGCTGACCTTCCCTTTGATCTACACTTCATCCTTTGGATTTTCCAAAGAAATATCTTTGGCAGAGACCGACCTAATGGTTTTATACATTTGATCTTGTTCTTTGACATTTGATTCCTTTTGGATTGATTGAATCCCCATTGGATCGTATAAATCATTTTAATTGAGCATTAAAAGTCAAGTAAGAAAGTAAGAAGGAAATCAGATAGAATAAAGTAGATAGATCTTAGGTTTGGAGGTTCATGATGGACTTGTTCTATAATTAAGCATGTTTGAAGCAGGCCAGTGAGCTAGATCGTGTAACCCATATGTTACCAATTATCTGTGATCAGTTTTCATGATCTAATTCATTGAGTTCTACATTTCCTCCATCATAGTTTCTTGTTTCTGTTGTGTTTACTCTTGTTGTCTGGTCTGAATTGATCACTTTGAGGTCCCTCCTTAACCGGTGATTGTACCATGTTACCACCATAATGCAACCTAGGACTCAAATTCCTCAATCTATGGGATTCACACAAGAATCATCTTTCCAAAAAGTCCCTACTAGTATCCCTTTAGTGAGAACTACCCAAGTTGCCTCACTAAGTGCTATGTCAATGTTGCTTTATAATAATCCCCTTTACAATACCAATCCAAGTGGTCAAACCAAAATCACTGTGACCCAAGCTCTTATGCCCTCTAGTATAAATGCCCAAAACCATAGCTCCAATCTAAACACATCTTCTACAAGTGCTCAAGAGAATACCGATGTTTCAACCCTAATGAGTATTAGTAGCATTTTTCACAAGCCTTGACTAATGCATCCCATATTTCTACTTCCATTCCGATTCGATCTACTTTCAGTCACCAAAATGTTCCACCACCAATTCAAGGCTCGTATAGCCCTTTCATTGGAACACAATCAAATGTTAGAACCCATTTTATTTATTTCACCCTGTCAAATGCCTCCATAATTATCATCTTTTTAGCCATTCCATGTTTCAACCACCGCCAGTGTATTCGAATATCAATCCATTTATTGATCCCAATCTGGCTATTCAAGCTCCCTTAACCCAAACAAATACTCTTATGAAACAATTTTGGAACTTGCAATATCAAATGCCAAATCTCCAAACTGGGGGCACCAAGAAAAGTTACACAATGGAAGATTTGTGCCCCTATGCTTTCGATAAGACAATGTACATTCTGCCTTTCACACCTAAATTTGAAGCTCCTAAATTAAAAAAAAAAAGGAAAAAGGAAACCCTCAAGATCATATCCATGAATTCTTCACTACATGTATAGAAGTTTCTGATGATGATACTTATTTGATACACCTCTTCCCTCATAGTTTATGGGGTCAAGCAATGGAGTGGTTCTCCCATCTCCCACCTGGAATACATTCATTGAGTGAATTAGTTGAGCGATTTGTGTCACACTTCTCTCATAATGTTGACAATCCAGTTACGTTTATGGATTTATGTACTACTAAATAGAGAAAGTGAGAATTCTTTTCCACTTACCTACAATGTTGGTGGTTTCTTGCTTGAAAAATCTCATATCATATACCAAAAAAGAGCAAGTAGATATATTCACTAAAAACTTGGTCCCTTAAATGAAATATCCTCTCCAAATGTAATGCTCAAATTCATTTCACCAAGTAATTAATTACAAAGGGACTTAAATGTGAAAAAGTCCTTATTGTGCAAGGTATCTTAAAAACCTCTAAACAAGACAATCAAACTAATAATGCACCCAATGAAAAAAATAAGTTTTGGTCTATAAATAAGAATGTTATAAAAACTGGTGTAGAAGATGCCAAAGTAATCAATTGATTCCAACCTAAAATCTATCTTCAAGGCCCTACAAGTGCAAGCACATACACTCCTAATTAAAGTCAATCAATCAATAATGGTAGTTTAGCTAATGCAGCTTAACCAAATCCACAACATGCATCGAGGACTAACAATCCAAGGCAAAATCATACTCTTCTTAGAGAACCTATTGATTTTGCACTCAAAAAGATGATTCAATATAATATAACAATGTTATCCGATGTTAAAACATATGAGTCTGGTCCTTTCAAGCCAGCTTGATGGAATGACAATGATTTTTGCAAATACCATAGAATCAAAGGTCATAAGACCTCAAACTATTACAAGATTAAAAATCTTACAAAATATCTCATCGATTGGGGGGATCTATCTATTGAAAATCCTAAAGAAACATCCAATAATGATCACACAATTTTCAAAAAATAATTTTTAGAACCATGACAAGGGTAAAGCCCTTAGCTTAGGGTCTAAAAATAACAAGGCGAATTATAATAGCGCATCACATGAGTATACCATTAATTACATCAACCAAGCTGATGAAACTATTGCTACTATCATTATCAAATGAAAAAAATTGATTGCATAATTGCCACACAACACTCCAAAGTGACCTTTCAAGGAGCACCATCCAATCCCCATCCAACAGGTTAGTATACCCTAGTCAATCATCTCAAGAAAACCATTGCTCAGATCTCCATTTTTATCTCCTTCACATTTCACCATCACAAAGCAATCTTAGACAAAGACTTATGAGAATCCATGGTACCTAAAGACATTGATGTCAATACATGTCAATCCATGGTCAATAATATTTATACTACACCCCATGTTGCTTTCACCCAATATGGTGTCCCAACACATAATCCTTCACATAACGATACTCTCCACTTTGAAGTATATGTCCATAAACATAAAATCAAAAGGATCCTAATAGAAGGTGGAGCTAGTCTTAACATTTGTACCCTAAAATTGGTTGACACACTAGGGTACTCTGAGAATAGTGTGGACACTCCCAAGAAAATCAATATTAAAGCCTATGATGACATTGAGTGCCCATCTAAAGGAATAATTACCCTATCTATAAGAGTTGGTCCTGTGACTAAAGACATAGTGTTTTAGGTTCTAGACCTTGAGCTTGGCTACAACATTATCCTTGGTCACACATAGATTCATATAATGAAAGCAGTCCCATCCACTTATCATCAATGTGTGAAGTTTCCACACAACAATATAGATATTTCAATAACAAGAGATCCTAATCCTTTCCAATATTATAGTAAACTGAGGAAAAATACTAATAATCAAGTGTCAATCATTCAAGAAGCTCCACTCACATCCCATTTTGAGTCCTTATCACTTTTAGACACATCATCTCCTTCCACTTCTTGACCTAATATCAAACTACACATAAATGATAAGGGATGTGAAGATATTCCTACACAAAATCCTCCTACATCAAAAAGTTTCCTATATCACCAAAATCCTTTGAGAGGCCTATGCAAAGGAAAATATATAGTCAAATATCCACCTTCTACCTCCTTTAGCAGATGGGGTGAATTGAATGAGTAATCTCTTGAGGAAGACATTTGAAAATGGCTATATAAAGATGAGGAATATACAGCCTTAGTACAACTCCCCTAGAGAAGAGTGGGAGAGGGTTCACAATGTTAGAAGACATGGATATGATGGTACTATTAGCCTCAGATAATAAGGGAAAGGAGTGATAGAACTAGTTCTTGCTACAAAGAACCCTAGAAATCAAGGATTGAGATATGGAAAAATAGAAGGATCTACAAGCCAAAGAAACATACCATTAGTAGTGGGAACCACAAATACCTCATTGCCTCCATCTGAAGAAGTTAGCATGTTTATTGATGAAGAGTTTTAAAAGAAGAGTTACGTTTATACCAATTCTAATGGTTTTGAATGGGATTCCCTACACAACAATAGTACTTATATTGTCAGTAGATCATATGATCACCAATAAATTATTAATGAGGGTATTATCTATGAGGATAAATAAATTGACACTAATTATTAGAGACACTATTTTGATACCTATTCCTATACCTTGACCTTAACCCCTGTCAACTATTCCAAAAAAATAATGACATCTTCCTTATATATCCCCAACTTATAGACTAGAAACAACAAAATCTATTGTATTTGGATTGCTTTGAAAATTATGAAGCGATTGTCAAAATCTTAGGAGTTTGAGAAGGAATACTAGTTGGGGTCCATAAATTTGGATTTTCTATAGATCTTGACCAAGCACCATATTTTGGGGAAGCTACTACATTTTCTATCCATGAAAATAAAAAAGAAAAATAAAACAATCGGTCTCAAGGTGAAAACTGAAACATGCCTTTTAATCGCAAAATAGTAAAAATAAAAGGCTCATCCAATGGTGAAAACCTATTTGAGGCACTAGAGGATGGAAGGATGGACAATATCCCCATTGACAAAGACTTATCATGGTTTCTAGTTGAAAAATTAGAGGAAGTGAACTTGGGTGATGATGAAAATATAGGGAAGGTCAATTTTGCACATTCTCTTAAGCCAAAGGAAAAAGAGAACTTCACCAAGTTTTTTAGAGAAAGACAAATCAACTTCGCATGGTCCTATGCAAACATGTCAGATCTAGATCCTAAACTAGTTCTACACCACCTACCTCTTCTTCTAAGAGAAAAACCATATAAGCAAAAATTAAGAAAGATGTATCCTCAAATCACTCTATTGGTCAAAGTTGAATTGAAAAGCTACTAGACGTGGGTTTCCTCAGACCTATAAACCATGATGAGTGGATATCAAATTCGGTACCTCTAACAAACCCAAATAGAGGCATCAAAATTTGCATCAATTTCAGAGACTTGAACAAATCCTATCTACAAGACAACTTGCTACCAAATATTGACATGACTATGGATCTCATAGTTGATCATGAAATTATCTCATTGATAAATGAATTTTTCATATACAAGCAAATAAGAATTGCACTAGAAGATCAGTACAAGATTTCCTTCACCGACCTATGGGGAACCTAATATGAATGTAATACCCTTTGGAATCAAGAATGTCAAAGCAACGTATCAAAGAGCCATGATAATAATTTTTTATGACATGATACATGACATTGTGAAAGACAATGTTGATGATCTATTGGCTAAGTCAACTATAAGAGAGAAGCACCTTGATGTCCTAGGCCAGATATTTGACAAACTAGAACAATATAAGGTCTAACTAAATCTAAAAATATATGTGTTTGGTGTTACATTAGGAAAATTTATTAGGCTCATTGTATCAAATAGAGGAATCGAGGTGGACCTAACCAAAGTGAAAGTTATTCTTGAGATGCCCCCTCCATCAAATTGAAAGTAGTTAAAGGGAAGTTACAATCAATTAAGAGATTAATTGCTGAACAAGTGGGTTAATGTCAATTGTTTCAACATTTACTAAGGAAAAGAGTATCATTAAACTGGACATACCAGTGTCAAGAAGCCTTTCAAGAACTGAAGGATTATTTTCTTGCACCACTAGTATTGGTACCACCCACTCCTAGAAAACCTCTATTTTTATATATCTCAGCCACCAACTCATCTCTAGGGGCTCTCTTATCACAACATGATGAGCATGGAAGGGAGTGAGTGGTTTACTATACTAGCATAAGATTGGTTGGTTGTGAACCGAAATACACTCCCATTGAGTGTGCATGCGTTGTCATTATCTTCACATCAAAAAAGTTGTGGCATTACATGCTAAGTCATAAAATAAAGCTCATCACAAGCATAGATCCACTCAAGTACCTCCTAAATAAACCAACCATCACTAAAAGACTAGCTAAGTGGTTATGATTCTAAGTGAGTTTGATATTGAATATGTGGGAAAAAGGAAATTAAAGGGTAGACAATTGAAGATCAACTAGTAGAGGACCAATGAGCATACCACCCTACATTGGTTTATTTTTTAACAAATCAATATTCACCATAGATGCCTCCACAAAATGGAAATTGTACTTTGATGGATCATATACTAATCATAGAGTAGGGGTAGGATTTATATTCATAACACCACAAGGGGATGCAATTCCAATTTCACATAGAATCAATTTTACTTGCACAAATAACATGGTAGAATATGAAGCTCTTATCATCAAGTTGCATACAATAGTATAGTGGAAGATTAAGGACCTTCATGTGTATGGTGACTTTCAACTAGTAATGAAGCAAGTCAATGATGACTACTTTACCAAAGATGACAATATTTTACCATACAAATGAATGGTAGATGATTTTAAATAGTACTTTGACCACATCATCTTTGAGAAAATTTCTCGTATTCATAACAAATCAATGATTGCAATGACTACAGTGGGGTCTTTATTTGATATTCCAAACAATGTGACACACTTCAAGCTCTTAGTAGAGCATCTCATAGTCCCTGCTTATGATATTCCACAATCTGAATGTGTGTGTGAAATTGCCTCAGAGTCACCTTGGTACAAAGATTATACTCTTACCTCCATGACCAATACTTATCCCCTAGGCTATCCCACAACCAATGAAAAATCCTATATTGTGTCCTAAATTATACTCAATTACATTTTTTTCCTCACCTAGACCTCACTTTGGAACTTCAGCTTTTGAGGTTTGATTGAAGTGCTGATTTTTCTCACACCACCTATGAAACCTTGTTTTTCACTACCTTTATAGTCTCTCCTCAATCCCGGAGCCTTGATTTCCAGGACCATGGTGCTGGGTGCCCTGATCCTAAATCAAGACCATGGTGCCAAGCACCATAGTCCTCTCAATTAGAGCTCATGTTGGGGCCTCATAATGATCACATAATTTGGGCGAGGACCCGGATCCCATGTCAACCTACTCCAAATTTTTTTTTAATTTTCTGGTAGACATGTATAAACTTCATCTATCCCTCTCATTTGAAACCTAATCAATTCAAGAAGTAAAAATTGAGATCCTAGGTTCAAGTAAGAAAGTAATTAGTCTGTCATCAAGCATTAGAGTATAATTAAAGTTAAATTTCAAGCATTGAAGATGAAATCCATGATCTATGTTTTATGAAGACAACATACATGAAATTCTCATTCCTTTGTGAAGGTCAAAAAAAATTTCATTAAGGCATATCATTAGTTTTTAAAGAATTTTCAGCCTTTCCCTCAAAAGGGAAGTACTTTATTGTAATCTTTCATTTACATTTATCAATTCAATTTCATGGTTAATTCCAAAACTGGGGTTTGACCTAAGGCAAGCCCTTATTCCCAACATATTTCACTTTCTCTATGTGTGTGGGAACATGTATAGAGTTGTACTTAGGAGGATTGAAAGAGTTATAGTGATGAACAAGTTTAGCTTTCAACAAAAATTTTTTTGGAGGACCATGGCAAATTGATACTACCTAGTCTCAAAAAATCAAGTTCAAATTTCAAGAATAGATTCCAGATAGCTTATTTTGCCCAAATCCAGGCCAATATCTTCTAAGGAATGGACTGCTGCTTAGAGGGACTGGTATAGATCTATCCCTAGGGTTCTTACACTAAGTCAACTATATAAAAAAGGGTGATCTATACCTATTGATTAGCCGGGACTCGAACCCAAGCTCCCTTAAATGGGAGATCACCAAACCTAATCTATATACATGATACCCTATCTTTGACCCCTCTCCCTTCATTCAATAGGCACAATAATAAACTAAACTATAGTTGGGGGCCGCTTCCTATCAATCAATCAATCCTCCATCCTTCCTTGATGACTTTTAACCCTTCCCATTATGCCTATGCTAGGGGTTAGGCGTGGGACATATGTAGCTTACTATTTTTGTTAGAATACTTCAATTATCACCAATTTTTACCTAATCATCAACAATCAAATAAATTCAATTTCGGAAAGAGAAAGGCACTACTCAAAGAGCCGAATTTAATCAAAATCGTAGTCTTTTGTGGCTAGATCTATTAGATTCCTTCTTCTTCCAAAATGTGTTGGTTAGTTAGGTCATTTAGTAGTTTTATTATCTTAATTTAATCCTAACCCTAATTTTTAATTCACCACACCCTATACCGGAAAGGTCTTGTCAGAGTCACTGATGGACTCAATCTCCCAGGATCACCTGCAAAACCAAGATCAACCTTCTACACTAGAGAAATATAGAGGATAAAATGATGAAATATGGTGCAATAATAAAATGATGATATTATCACACTCCAAAAGATACAATATGGATCAACACTCCCGTGTATTGACTGAGCTAATATGAACTCATCTAAGTTAGCTCTAAATTAGCTCATAAGGAGAGGTGGGTGCTGATTATATAGAAAAATGTGGTCACATAATTTCAAGAGGAATAATAACTCCCAAATAACCAAATTAGGTGGGAGTTGTGCCTACTTAGAAAATGCCAAACATGTTGTTAACCAACTCAGGTAGGGACAAACAAATGGCTATGGGGAGGTGGCAAATTAGTACAAAAGAGGGTGTGAGACTCAACCACCCATGTGTGGGTGAGAGTGACACATATAATCAATGGATTATTCCACATGTCCTCACATAAACCAAACATAAACCATGTCCCCTATAATCTAAGTATGCTTAATAATGTGTAGGAAGATAAATATGTAGAATCATTCTACCAGAAGTTTGTAGTCTACTTTGCTTAAGTCTAGAAGGTGGAGCACTATGTTCGATAGAGTATAAGTACATTGAGTAGAAATCAATTTTGGGTGCACTTTTTTGTTTGCGGTGGAAGAGGTAGTCTATTTGTTGATTGGAATTGCTTAGTCTGGAATCCTAGCCTTCAATATTGATTCTCGTGCAAGATTGATGATTTGGTATCTAATATTTTAGGAAGAACAGGGTTATTTGTGTAATTAGTGATGTAGCATGTTATGCAGAGTCTTTGGGATGATTTTATTGATTGGTGCCATGTTTGAGGTTGTTTTTCCAACTTATAATCAATTTATTTTGGCCCGCATGTGTATTTGTAATCAGATTGAGCTGATTTCTTGTTACACGTTTGAAGTTTTGTAAATATTTTTGGAGATGACATGTTGGTGACCTAATCAAGTCATGTAGATATATAAGATAGATATAAATGATCATTTTGGTGATTGATGTTGGTGTGTGAAGATTGTGTGAGCATTGGTGCATAGTTTCACATGTGCTATCTTTGGATTTATGCTCTGGTGTATGATAGAGTAGAGAAGAATAGAGTAGTGTGCCAGGATAGTGGAAGACATATACTTTGTGCTTAACCAGAACTATACTTTGGTATTTGTAGATGCTATTCATCAATTAGTTATCATTTGTAGGACATTGGGTCCTCTGGGGATTGTAACCCTCTTTTGTGTTTGAGCAGTGAGCTCTAGGCAGTGTGACTGAATGCATATGGATTCCCTTGTAATATTATTATACTCCTGATCATAATATATTAATATTGTGGGTCTCAATCCCACAATGGTTTTTCCCTTTCTGGGTTTCCATGTAAAAGTTTTCGACATTATAGTTGTGTGCTTGTTTTTGTTTAGTTTCTGCACTTTGATTTTATTAATTTGCATCTAGTGGTTTAAGAATTAGTTTAATAAAGTTATAAATTATAGAATAGTGATTCACCTCCCTTGTCAATGTTCATTGATTTCAATTTTTGAATCTCTTGAGAAGTGTCCACACTAGATGCTTGAGTGTGTACGTCCACCGAAGGAACTATAGAGGAAAATTGTGAGAAGGTGTATACTCAAGATTGATGATGTACCTCCCCAACTGCAACAATATCTTTGCTATGCAAATCTTGAATAATCACAAAATCTGGAGTAATCTCAACACTTTTCCCTTCCCAACCATGTATGATCTAATAGATAGAAGGACATTTGCTTACAATGAGGGTACAAAAAGGATATCATTGAATGATCCTTCATCTATGTCAATAGACCCTTTCCCACAAACATGCATATATGTGCTGTTAACGATCCAAATATTTGGTGACAAAAAAGTTTCAAATGAAGAGAACATACTTTATGATGAAGCCATATGATGTGAAGCTCCAGAATCAAGGATCCATCTCCTTGACTTAGAATCTATGATTGCACAAGTGCTTTCCCCTTTCATTTCTCCAAATTTGAATTAGATGAAGATGTTGAATCCTTTGACATAGTTGAAGGTAAATTGATTTTATTCTTTGCTAAAAGATTATTCAACTCATCAATGTATTTAAAATAACATTGATGTTCATCATGCCCAAATTTCTTGTAATATACACAAGTGGGCTTCTCCTTTTTATATGATTCCCTTTTTGAGGAAGAAGGTTCTGATTCTTTCTGTGACTTATTCTTTTTCTTCTTCTATTTCTGATCAGGATACCCAAATTCTTTTTGTACCTTAGGTTTACTAGCAATAAATTCTTGTGACTTGGATGTCTTGATGATGCCAATTTGAATTAGCTTCACCTCCTCTTGGATTAGAAGATCTGAAAATGCATCAAAAGTGGGTTGTACATATCTAGCTCCCATAGAAACCTTGTTGGTATGAAAGCCATAAATAAATATAGAATACTGAGGACCAAGCTTGGATAACACATTCAAAATTAATTGTAAATCCTCCTTAGTAATCTTGCAATCTGTTAACTGTGTTCTTAGTTTATTTATTTTGGAGATATAGTCTTGGATGTTGTTGAATAGTTTTTATCAAGATTCATCAGATCATTATTAATCTGATAACCCCTAATCTTATCAGTTTTACCATACAAATTTTCAAGAGTCTCCCAAGCCTCCTTAGGTGTCTTGAATTATTAAAGATTAAATTGTAAATAAAAAGAGATTAGTGAACAAATGTAACCAATATCTCTCTCATGATTGATCTCCCATGCTTGAAGAGCATTAGCATTAGTAGGTGCAGCAATAGATTCTTTGACATAGCCAGTGCAACCTTTTTCCCTTAGATAATTTCGTACTGATTTTTTCCATGTTTCATAATTATATGGAGTTAGGAGTTCAATTTGAGTTTTCCCCATTGTACTATCTTATAACAAAAGAAAACAACACAAGATCACACCCCAAATTCACTAGATCAATGACCCCCCCCAGAAAAGTATGATTGTGGCACTTTATAATTCAGTGCGTTTATATCACTGGAGTGTTTTCTATATTTTTACAATGTCCAAAATTGGACTAAAATACTTAAATGATAATAGAATGCTAGAATTACAACCTCAAAATAACATCAATGGATATTTCTTAGAAAAATATCAACTCTCAAAAAAAGAAGCACCTCGATTCGAGGTCATATGTGAAAGTTACATCCATTTGAAGTTGGAAAAACAAGGATTGTCCTTCATATATGTTGAGAAAACTTTATTTTAGAAAATATGTATCATTGGAGAAAAATTTGATAATACTACTATGAATCCTACATTCTGCCCCAAATGAAAAAAAATTGCTCTCAAAACGGAGCCCGAATGATTGAAATATTGCCTTCCATTTCTTCTTAGTGTATTGTTGTAAAAGTGGATTTGAGTAATAATTAGAAGTGTTTTAGCTTGTTTAAGGTAAAATGTAAAGTAGATATTTGGTTTAGTTTTAGTAAATAAATGTGATCCAAATTGCTTCTAATATGTCTTTATATGTGTGAAAGATGTTACAATACAATTGAATGAGTTATTAAATAACTCATGATAAGAAGAAGATTCAAATATAGTTGCAGCAGAGAGCTCCAAACATTAACTCCAAAAAGATCCAGACGAGGCTTTGAAGACATTATGAGAAGGTAGAGAAGAATATTCAAGACTCCCAACACATTCCAAAATTCATGCAAAATCATGGAGAATAATTCATTCTAAAATAAATGAACAAAGTATTTGTTTTATGAAAGCTGCAGTTGCACACTACACTATATTATCTTTCTCCAATGAAAATAAATCAAGTTACCAAAGAACTCTAATGTAATTGCATAATTATAGAATATTCTTCATGATGATAAAAAAATGATTTGGTTAACTGAACTAAAGAATAATCTCTTAATTCAAGTTGATAACTTGAGACATCCTAAAAAATCAGAGGCCCAAAAATTGTGAAAAATGCAGTCTCAGTAAAACAACAATATCTCCCTCATTTCTTAACAAAATTCAAAAGTTAAAAATGATCTGAAAACTAGAATTCAATGCATAAACCCCTTTTGAGAATTTAGAAAAAAATGTGATAAGGAGAAAGCAGTTCATGACATAAAATGACTGAGATAGATTGGTGGGATGAAGGACAACAGTTTCAATTCTCTCAAAGTTTTGTAAATACTCCCTCAAAAATAGGATCTTGAATCCAAATTATTAATGGATTGGTTATGTAGATATGGAATATCAATTCTATAAATCCATTGTAATCATTTGAGAAAAGGCCAGGATTAGAAAGGTTTGTTTTAGCCCGAGGAAATAGGATAGATCTAGTTTCATTTTCAGCAATGTATTTTCCAAAATTTCTTAGATTAAATTTGAATTCAAGAAAGCATGTTATTTATAGAAATTATGAATTAGTTCAGTATTTCCTAGAAGTTAGAAGAGATTATCAAACTAGTTTTCTTCATTCCTTTTTGTATACAACCGATGCAGAAGATTCCTTGGTTGTTGGAAATATTGCATCACCCAGAAAAAATGTACATTCCAATTTGTTTTTATGTTTTGTTTTCTATTCAGTTCGGCTTGCAGTTTCAACATTTCATTTTGTGTTTTGCCACATTTGTTCACCGAATCTTGTGGAGATGGATTGTCCTTCATATCTGCTGAGAAAACTTTATTTCTAGAAAATATGGACCATTGGAGAAAATAATTGATAATACTACTACGAATCCTACATTCTACCCCAAATGAAAAAAATTGCTCCCAAAACGGAGCCCAGAAGACTGAAATATTGCCTTCCATTTCTTCTTAGTGTATTGTTGGGAAAGTGGATTTGAGTAATAATTGGAAGTTTTTTAGCTTTTTTAAGGTAAAATGTAAAGTAGATATTTGGTTTAGTTTTAGTAAATAAATGTGATCCAAATTGATTCTAATATGTCTTTATGCATGTGAAAGATGTTACAATACAACTGAATGAGTTATTAAATAACTCGTGATAAAAAGAAGATTCAAAAATAGTTGCAGCAAAGAGCTCCAAACATTAACTCCAAACAAATCCAGATGAGGCTTTGAAGACATTATGAGAAGTTAGAGAAGAATACTCAAGACTCCCAACACATTCCAAAATTCATGCAAAATCATGGAGAATAATTCATTCTAAAATAAATGGACAAAGTATTTGTTTTATGAAAGTTGCAGTTGCACACTACACTACATTATCTTTCTCCAATGAAGATAACTCAAGTTATCAAAGAACTCTAATGTAATTACATAATTGTATAAATTTTTTCATGATGATAAAAAATGACGTGGTTAGCTGAACTGAAGAATAATCTCTTCATTCACATTGAGAACTTGAGACATCCTAAAAACCAGACGCCCAAAAATTGTGAAAAATGCAGTCTTAGTAAAACAACAATATCTCCCTCATTTCTTAAAAAAATTCAAAACTTCAAAATGATCTAGAAACTATAATTCAATGGCTAAAACCATTTTGAGAATTTAGAAAAAAATGTGATAAGGAGAAATCAGTTCATGACATAAAATGACTGAGATAGATTAGTGGGATGAAGGACAACAATTTCAATTTTCTCAAAGTTTTGTAAATACTCCCTCAAAAATAGGATCTTGAGTCCAAATTATTAATGGATTGGTTATGTAGATATGAAATATCAATTCTATAAATACATTGTAATCATTTGAGAAAAGGGGGGATTAGAAAGGTTTGTTTTAGCCCAAGGAAATAGGATAGATTTAGTTTCATTTTCAGCAAAGTATTTTCCAAAATTTCTTAGATTAAATTTGAATTCAAGAAAACATGTTATTTATAGAAAATATGAATTAGTTTAGTATTTTAAATTCATGCAAGTGTACCTTATATTAGCCTTTCCTTTCATGAAAGTGTGCTCTTTTAAATTCATACAAGTATGCTTTAGACTAGCTTTCATTTCCTGCAAGTTAGAAGAGATTGTCAAACTAGTTTTCTTCATTCCTTTTTGTATACAACTGATACAAAAGAATCCTTGGTTGTTGGAAATATTGCATCACCCCAAAAAAATTTACATTCTAATTTGTTTTTATGTTTTATTTTTTATTCAGTTTGACTTGCAGTTTCAACATTTCATTCTGTGTTTTGCCACATTTGTTCACCGAATCTTGTGGAGATAGATTGTCCTTCATATCTGTTGAGAAAACTTTATTTCTAGAAAATATGGACCACTAGAGAAAAAATTGATAATACTACTGCGAATCCCACATTCTACCCCAAATGAAAAAAAATTGCTCCCACAATGGAGCCCAGATGATTGAAGTATTGCCTTCCATTTGTTCTTAGTGTATTGTTGTAAAAGTGGATTTGAGTAATAATTGGAAGTTTTTTAGCTTGTTTAAGGTAAAATGTAAAGTAGATATTTGGTTTAGTTTTAGTAAATAAATGTGATCCAAATTGCTTCTAATATGTCTTTATGCATGTGAAAGATGTTACAATACAACTGAATGAGTTATTAAATAACTTATGATTAGAAGAAGATTCAAAAATAGTTGCAACAGAGAGCTCCAAATATTAACTCCAAACAGATCTAGATGAGGCTTTGAAGACATTATGAGAAGGTAGAGAAGAATAATAAAGACTCCCAACACATTCCAAAATTCATGCAAAATCATTGAGAATAATTCATTCTAAAATAAATGGACAAAGTATTTGTTTTATGAAAGTTGCAGTTGCACACTACACTATATTATCTTTCTCCAATGAAGATAACTCAAGTTACCAAAGAACTCTAATGTAATTGCATAATTGTAGAATATTATCCATGATGATCAACAATGATTTGGTTAACTGAACTGAAGAATAATCTCTTCATTCACGTTGAGAACTTGAGACATCCTAAAAATCAGACGTCCAAAAATTGTGAAAAATGTAGTCTTAGTAAAACAACAATATCTCCCTCGTTTCTTGACAAAATTAAAAAATAAAAAATGATTTGGAAACTAGAATTCAATGGATAAACCCCTTTTTAGAATTTAGAAAAAAATGTGATAAGGAGAAAGCAGTTCATGACATAAAATGACTGAGATAGATTGGTGGGATGAAGGACAACAATTTCAATTTTCTCAAAGTTTTGTAAATACCCCCTCAAAAATAGGATCTTGAATCCAAATTATTAATGGATTGGTTATGTAGATATGGAATATAAATTCTATAAATCCATTGTAATCATTTGAGAAAAGGGGGGATTAGAAAGTTTTGTTTCAGCCTGAGGAAATAGGATAGATCTAGTTTCATTTTCAGCATTGTATTTTCCAAGATTTCTTAGATTAAATTTGAATTCAAGAAAGCATGCTATTTATAGAAAATATAAATTAGTTTAGTATTTTAAATTCATTCAAGTGTTTCTTATATTATCCTTTCCTTTCATGCAAGTTTTCTCTTTTAAATTCCTACAAGTATGCTTTAGACTAGCTTTCATTTCCTGCAAGTTAGAAGAGATTGTCAAACTAGTTTTCTTCATTCCTTTTTGTATACAACTGATGCAAAAGAATCCTTGGTTGATGGAAATATTGCATCACCCAAAATTTTTTTTACATTCCAGTTTATTTTTATGTTTATTTTTCTATTCAGTTTGGCTTGTAGTTTGAACATTTCATTTTGTGTTTTGCCACATTTGTTCACCGAATCTTGTGGAGATGGATTGTCCTTCATATATGCTGAGAAAACTTTATTTATAGAAAATATGGACCAATGGAGAAAAATTTGATAATACTACTACGAATCCTACATTCTGCCCTAAATGAAAAAAAAATTGCTCCCAAAATGGAGCCCAGATGACTGAAATATTGCCTTCCATTTCTTCTTAATGCATTGTTGTAAAAGTGGATTTGAGTAATAATTGGAAGTTTTTTAGCTTGTTTAAGGTAAAATGTAATGTAGATATTTGGTTTAGTTTTAGTAAATAAATGTGATCCAAATTTCTTCTAATATGTCTTTATGCATTTGAAAGATGTTACAATACAACTGGATGAGTTATTAAATAACTCATGAAAAGAAGAAGATTCAAAAATAGTTGCAGCAGAGAGCTCCAAAATTTAACTCCAAACAGATCTAGACGAGGCTTTGAAGACATTATGAGAAGGTAGAGAAGAATATTCAAGACTCCCAGCACATTCCAAAATTCATGCAAAATCACGGAGAATAATTCATTCTAAAATAAATGGACAAAGTATTTGTTTTATGAAAGCTGCAGTTGCACACTACACTACATTATTTTTCTCCAATGAAGATAACTCAAGTTACCAAAGAACTCTAATGTAATTGAATAATTGTAGAATATTATTCATGATGATCAAAAATTATTTGGTTAACTGAACTGAAGAATAATCTCTTCATTCACGTTAGAACTTGAGACATCCTAAAAATCAGACACCTAAAAATTGTGAAAAATGCAGTCTTAGTAAAACAACAATATCTCCCTCATTTCTTAACAAAATTCAAAACTTCAAAATGATCTCAAAACTAGAATTAAATGGCTAAACCCCTTTTGAGAATTTAGAAAAAAATGTGATCAGGAGAAAGTAGTTCATGACATAAAATGACTGAGATAGATTGGTCGGATGAAGGACAACAGTTTCATTTTCTCAAAGTTTTGTAAGAACTCCCTCAAAAATAGGATCTTGAATCCAAATTATTAATGGATTGGTTATGTAGACATGGAATACTGATTCTATAAATCCATTGTAATCATTTGAGAAAAGGGGATATTAGAAAGGTTTGGTTTAGCCTGAGGAAATAGGATAGATCTAGTTTCATTTTCAGCAATGTATTTTCCAAAATTTCCTAGATTAATTTTGAATTCAAGAAAACATGTTATTAATAGAAACTATGAATTGATGAATACTAAGAGGGGGGGTGAATTAGTATGCCAAAAATCACTGCACTAAAACACATACATAGTCTAAAGATAAACCGGTAAAATAGTCTAATAGACAGACCGGTTACCACACATGCAAACCAAAATATGAATAAAGCATTCACCCACAAAAGTAATACAATCATAACACAAGATATTTGACGTGGAAACCCAACTGGGAAAAACCACGGTGAGATGGAACTCACAAGTCACTATCTACAGAATAGAAACCAAACTGGTTAAGGTCTTACAATGTTCTTCACCAGAACAGATCCTGTTAGGAATCTCAATCTTTGTTAGGAGATAAGTCCGATTAAAGACTACCTTGTTAGAGGATTTTAGATTCACAGGTGTGAACCACCTTGTTAGAGGATTTTACAAAGGCTTTGAGGCCTACCCGGTTAAGGGCTATAGACTTGTCAAAGATGTGAGTAATCAACAAGTGTTTGATCTATCTAATAGCACAAACTACTTGGTTAGATCCAGTATTGCTCACAGTTAATGCATTCCAGCATTACTTCAGTCTTCTCTCTCTCTCTCTCTTAGTTACAACTTGATCTTCTCAGATAAGATCATTCTTACAACAACTCAACATCCACCTTAAACCCTAGCACTACATTAACCCTTTCAACAACAACTTAAAACCCTAGACATGATGTCCTTTTAAAGGAATCTGATTTCATGTCGGTCCAATAGGATCACATTACAATTTCCTAGGTTCAATGAATTTAGACATACTCAGTAACACGACACAAAAAGCACCGTCAATGTGTTGGCACCGTCAAACAATCAGTGGATTGGTAACTCATCACAAAGTATTACCGGTTCATACAAAATATCGATTGCCGGTTTGACAAGAATGAAGACTGGTAAGAATGTGTTGTGCTGCTTCACTCCCTTGAACCGCTTGAGATCTATGAACCGCATGAGGTCGATATACTGCTTCAGATCGGGAAACACATTCTGCAAAATCACCACTAGTCTAAAGACTAGAATACAACATACCAGTTGGAACAAATACTAGTTGAGCTCTAGCTCATACATATAAAGGGGATCTCAATACAAGTGTGTGTCCATCAATGTCAATCACAACATAAATAAACAAAAATGCCAACAATCTCCCCCTTTGGCATTGATGGCAACACTTAGGAAAATAAAATTTTGACATCTAAGTGTTTTACAACAAAAACTCGCCATTAACAAAATTGCTCCCCCTAAGCATATACACTATCCCTTAATCAACACAGTGTATAGAAATTTTGCATACAGAGCATAATCATCAGAGCATATAGCATATATCAAAATTTCAAAACCAGATACTTCTCCGCCTGTGTCAGATGATCAAAATTTTAAAACCAAAAACCAGATATACTTCTTCCTCTTTGCCAACAATGACAAAGTACCACTGAATAACCCTGTTTCCATATATATATATATATAAGTTTATGACAATAATGAATAATACTTGTCAAAAACCGATTTATAGTCCTACAAAAATTGTTTCATGGATAGAGACCATGACTCAAGTAGGGAGGTTGCCATTTCTTTCTTTGTTTGCATCTGGGATACCTGTTCCTCCATGGCATCAACTGTGCTCAGTTCCTGTGTGATTGTCAGGGCATCTAGGTTCAGATAACATTTTTGAAGAATTTACAGTCATGGAAGTAAAACTAGTTGAAGCTCCTACAAATCCCTAGACCCTGCACTGATCTCTTGCTCCATCTTGGCTGACTGGATCTGGAACTGGTGAACGGTTTGCCCATATGCTGCAAAGGAACCTTAAGGTGTCTTAAATGTGCCCAAGTAGGACTATAAGTCCATTTGAAGCTTTTGCTTCTTGGCTAGCACATCATCATAGAACAGATGAGGTTAACAGATTTTGCTTAGTAGCAAGTTTCCCTCATCCAAGGCATTCCTTATGTCTTTTTGATCTTTCAGTAGTTCAGTCCTAAGCTCATTCATCTTTTTCACCAAAGCAATGTTAAGAGCCTTTTGGTTCTCTTTCTTAACATTGGCCTCAACTACTTCTTCCAGGCTCTGCACCTGATCATCCACTACAGTACATAGTAGTTTGAGCTGTGCTAGTGATGATTCAGTGTTAGGAAGATTGGTACCAGGGATTAAACCGGTAAGGGTGTCTACAACCACCTGAATTATGTCTTGTTCCTTTTTCCTATGAATGATCTCAAGGATCTCTTGGGCAACCTTGATGCTCTGCATAAGCTCTGACTCACTTGCAGATTGGAGATCAATAGGACTCAAGATATCAGTCGGTTTGGCTTGGCTCTCGGTTGCCTTAGGAGTCTCCATCTGTGTGCTCTTCATTGCTTTAGCTGCCTTATCTGCTTCTTTCTTCTGTTCTTATTCCTTGTCTTCTTCTTCTTTCTTTTTCCTCTCCTTCTCTTCTTTCTCTTTCTCTTCCCTCTTTTTCTTTTCTTCCTCTTCCATCTTCTTCTTGTCTTCCTCTTCTTTCTTCTTCTTCTCTGCTTCTTCCTTCTTCTTTGCTTCCTCTTCCTTCTTCTTCTGTGTTTCCTCTTCCTTCTTCTTCTATTCTTCCTCTTCCTTCTTCTTCTTCTCTTCCTCTTCCTTCTTTCTCTTTTCTTCCTTATCCTCTTCTTCTTTCTTCTTCCTATCATCTTCTTGCTTCTTCTTCTCTTCATCTTTTCATTTCTCCTCTTCCTCTTTTCTCTTCTCTTCCCCTTTCTTATTTTTTCTCATCTTCATCACTCTTCTTCTTCTCTTCCTGTTCCTTAGCCACTTCTTGTGTGTCCTTAGCCTGCTCACCACCCTGTATGACTTGTTTCCCTTGTTCAGTTCCCTCAGAAGGTATTTCCTGAGTGACATCTTCTACATTCAGGGCATCGACATCAATAGTGTCGATTGGTTCTTCAACCAGGTTTCCTTCCTCATCAAAAACCTCATCCGGTTTGGAAATAACCGGTTCTTTTTCTGCTTGGAGGTTGGCCATTCATGCTTTGTGAGCTAGAACAACATGATTCATGTGCTGATGAGTGTCTTTTCCACATCATCAATTCTTCCTTCCAACAGCCAGTGTCTTTTTCTCCTTATGAAGAAGAGACCTTTATTTTGATCCAATACATCAAACAATTATGAATTCAAGAGGTCAGGAAAGTACTGAGAAAAGACTTTCTCCCTAATCTCCTATTCCTTTTCAATGGAAATGCACCATTTATTATCTAATGCTTTAAATAAAGAAGTCGGTGTCTGAGATTTAATCTCTGATGGTGACTGGTCATTCTTGCACAAATAAATAATGATTTCCTATAATATTTCTTCCTTCTCCTCATCACTAAAATCATCATAATAGTCTACTAAATCATGAAGTAATTTTCTCCTAATATTCTTAACTGTCCTTTGAAAATGTGTCAAAGGTTTGTATGAGGAGATGTCAATATTTACCGGTGCGGATGCTGCTGGTTCATTCTTCTTCATCTTCTTTATTTGTCTGGCCTTCTTTGGCTTTTCATCAGACTCAGTTTCTTTGGAGTCTGGTTTATTTGTCTTAGTTTTCCTTTTTCTTTTGAAGACTTTTGCCGTTGTTACCTCCGGTTTCTTCTTTGCCGGTGACCGCTTGGTCACTCTTGGAGTTGCAGTGGTAGCTGGTGTCGATGCTGCTGGCACTGCCTTGGCTTTCTTTGCTGCCGGTTCTTTTCCTTTCTTAACAAATGGTTCTTCAGCTGGTGCAATCCTCTCCAAGTAGGTTCTGGTCCTTTTAGCCTTTGGATCAAGAGGTGAGGCAATAAGGGTTTAGGCATACCCTTCAAGCATGTCATACATAACCTCATAGCCCATTGGCTCCGCTTCCTCCATTCTAGGCTCAATAGCCTCCATTAAACATTTGTCCACCTGAATGGTGAAATAGATGTCATCTTCGTATTTCTTTACTATATCACCTAAGATTCTTACCCTTTGACTCATCTTTCTTCTGAACTCATCGAAATATTTGTTCAGTACTTCAGGGTAACCGGTTCCAATGGCTTGTATGCTTTCCTTAATCTGCTTGGTTACCAGTTGATCAGGAGACCACTGGACATCTCCTACTCTAGGAAAGTAGCCTTGGAAATAGAAGAACAACCCTATCAGTAGTTGTCCAAACTTAAACCTTAGTGAATTGTCCTATTTGATTGCCTTTAGATTCAACAGGAGTTGCCTCTACATACTGGTGCATAGGTCAAATGGTTTATCCTCTTTAATCATCCAGTAAGCAGCATTTACCACTACAGTAGATACAGAATTAATCCTGCTAGCTGAAAATGTTTAGTAGCCTATCACCATGTAGGCATATTTCACCAGATCATCCTTGATAGGATTAACTGTCATACCCCATGAGTCACTTGTTGAACCGGTGAGCTTGGCCATTTCGGTTTTGCAGACTATTCTTAGGGCTGGCACTTCCCCTGTGTTGCAAAAACCGGTGACTGCATGAATTGCCTGAGGCGTAATATCATGCATCCTCTCCAGGTACATCTTGTCACCGTGGACTCTGCTCAAAATGATCCTGATGTGATCCTCCGTAAAATCTTCTAGAAAATATACTGCATTATGGAGTTTCTTCTTCTCTAAGAAACTAAACTCCGGTTTGATCTTTTTGTCCTTGCTGCAAAATAGACCTAACTGGGTGTGAATAGCTAAAGACCCTAGGTCTTCTATTTTGCAATCAATATAATCAGAAATTCCCTCTTCAACTATGACTCCAACCGGTACTTGAGATAAGGCATTATATTTGAACTTCCTTTGAATAAAACTTTCTGACTCTATGGATGTACTCGAACTGGTATGAGATGCGGAAGCCATTGTAGAGTGTTTCAAGAACATGAAAAATACCTTTCAAACGCAAATTTAGGGCTTCCTAATTCTGCTTCACTCTACTCTCCGTCAATTGCCAAATCACCGCTTAGTGTTCTCCACTACTGCTTGCAAATTGGATTTGAATCTCTTTCAAGGTTTATCAATTTCTTGAAATCTTAGCTCAAAATCACCTTTTCTTCGCTCTGCACTTGAAAAATTTTCTTTGCTCGAAAATAGATAGTGAGAAATAATTTGAAAAATGCTTTTATACATGTCTCTCACCTACCGCCATTAATGCTCCTCTATTAGGGCGTAAACCCTAATTTGCCTTTTTAACATTTCTGATCTTCTGCCAAGCGATAGGTATCACATACTGGTTAAGGTCTTTTACCAGTGTAAACCAGGGGTTTGAAAGCATTTCTCCATTTGCTCCCCCTAAGCCTTTGAGGCTTAGTTTGCCGGTTCTGATATTTCCACACTAGGTGTAGAAACCGGTTCCTCTTCCAACGTTGTTGGTTTCTTCCTCTAGATTTTGTTCATGTCCATTTGAACTATTTCAACTTCAATTTTTCCTTCCTGAGTGACTAGTATATCATCAGATATACTTTTTCTATTTCTGCAGAGTCTTGCAATGTGACCCGGTTTGTTGCAGTGATAGCAAACCAATCTAGGTGCTCTCCAAGGTCCATTGTACATGTTTCCATTTTTCCTTCTGCATGTTGCAGCAGTGTGACCACAACCATGACAGATCATACAATTTTCTCTCCATCCGTTTGCCGCTTGATAGTCACCACTTCTTGACTAATGATTGAAGACATTAAACCGGTTGTGGTTCCGGTTCACAAAAGGTTCAGGACCTTTTCCTTGGGTCCTTTGAGGATATCTTCCAGTGTTATCCATCACAGACCTACATTCAAATGCTCTATGCCCAAACTTGTTGCATGCATAACGATGACCATTGAACTTATTGGATCTAGGTACATTGTTGATAAAATATGGAAAATTATTGTAGGCTTTGCTCCTACATACATTGGCAGTGTGTCCTTCTTTGAGATAGTTAAAGCAAACAAGTTTAAATTTTTGCTTACCTTTTCCTTTGAGTGTCGGTTGCTTCTTTGATGCTTCAGCATTTGTTCCTGAGGATTCTCCTTCCTCATGTCCAGAGAAACCAAGACCATTGGTATTCTTTGCCGGTCTAGATGACTCAAGCTTTTGCTCTAGCTTGACAGTACTTTTGCCAAACTTAGCAAGTATTTCCTTTGACTCAAAGAGTTCTTTGGAAATAGCAGTATTTGTCTCCATTAGACTTACATTTTTAGAGATGGCAATGTTTAGTTCACCTTGTATGTCTTCCTTTTCCATTCTACTCTCATGAAGGTGAGCAGTCAGTGCACTAATCTCCTGTTTCAACTTGGATATCTCATGGTCTCTGTCCTTTAGCAGATCTTCAGCTTTTCTCCAGTTCTCAAGCTCTTGACTAAACCAAATAGTCAGTCCTTCCAACTCCTTTCTTAGATTGGAGTTTGAATCATTCATCTTATTCACTTCAGCAATCATGGCTTCCATGTTAGCTTCATCTTCAGAACTACTTTCAGATAGTTCCATCAACCTCTCTGCATGTTCTCTCCTTTTCGCTTGAGATGCCTTGTATTTGACCATAAGACCATCATAGGCTTGCTCAAATTGAGTGAGCCATTGAGTAAGTTCCCTCATGGTGTATTCCCCCATATCTCTTTCCAAGTGGTTAAACTTATAGAAAGGTAGGCTCTGATACCAATTGATGAATACTAAGAGGGGGGGGGTGAATTAGTATGCCAAAAATCACTGCACTAAAACACATACATAGTCTAAAGATAAACCGATGAAATAGTCTAACAGATAGACCGATTACCACACATGCAAACCAAAATGTGAATAAAGCATTCACCCACAAAAGTAATACAATCATAACACAAGATATTTGACGTGGAAACCCAACTGGGAAAAACCACGGTGAGATGGAACTCACAAGTCACTATTTGCATAATAGAAACCAGATCAGTTAAGGTCTTACAATGTTCTTCACCAGAACAGATCCTGTTAGGAATCTCAATCTTTGTTAGGAGATAAGTCCGATTAAAGACTACCTTGTTAGAGGATTTTAGATTCATAGGTGTGAACCACCTTGTTAGAGGATTTTACAAAGGCTTTGAGGCCTACCTAGTTAAGGGCTACAGACTTGTCAAAGATGTGAGTAATCAACAAGTGTTTGATCTATCTAATAGCACAAACTACTTGGTTAGATCCAATATTGCTCACAGTTAATGCATTCCAACATTAATTCACTCTTCTCTCTCTCTCTCTCAGTTACAACTTGATCTTCTTAGATAAGATCATTCTTACAACAACTCAACATCCACCTTAAACCCTAGCACTACATTAACCCTTTCAGCAACAACTTAAAACCCTAGACATGATGTCGTTTTAAAGGAATCTGATTTCATGTTGGTCCAATAGGATTACATTACAATTTCCTAGGTTCAATGAATCTAGACATACTTAGTAACACAACACAAAAAGAACCGTCAATGTGTCGGCACCGTCAAACAATCAGTGGATTGGTAACTCATCACAGAGTATTACCGGTTCATAAAAAATACCGGTTGTCGGTTTGACAAGAATGAAGACTAGTAAGAATGTGTTGTGCTGCTTCGCTCCCTTGAACCGCTTGAGATCTATGAACCGCATGAGGTTGATATACCACTTCAGACCGGGAAACACATTCTGCAAAATCACCACTAGTCTAAAGACTAGAATACAACATACAGGTTGGAACAAATACCGGTTGAGCTCTAGCTCATACATATAAAGGGGATCTCAATACAAGTGTGTGTCCATCAATGACAATCGCAACATAAATAAATAAAAATGCCAACATGAATTAGTTTCGTATTTTCAATTCATGCAAGTGTGCCTTATATTAGCCTTTCCTTTCATGCAAGTGTGCTCTTTTAAATTCCTACAAGTATGCTTTAGACTAGCTTTCATTTCTTGCAAGTTAGAAGAGATTGTCAAACTAGTTTTCTTCATTCCTTTTTATATACAACTGATGCAGAAGAATCCTTGGTTGTTGGAAATATTGTATCACCCAAAAAAAATTACATTCCAGTTTGTTTTTATGTTTTGTTTTCTATTCAGTTCGGCTTGCAATTTCAACATTTCATTATGTGTTTTGCCACATTTGTTCACCAAATCTTGTAGAGATGTATTTTTTTTGTGGACATGTTCATCTACCTTATCCTAAGTTCTCAGGATGTTTGGATCTTTTTTTGGCAAGTTATCGCTTTCAGAATCTGAGAGTTTTCTAACATAGAATACCAGAACCCTTGGACCTATCTGCTAATGGAGAATCTTGCAGATCATTTTTCATAGCTTGGGGAGCCTAATTTTATAGCCTCCAATGTTCCTTGGTTTGTGACCAACTTTACCTTAGGTCTGCACATCATTCTATTTTTTTAGAGGGATTCTTTTGGTGGAGGCCGAACTTGTGGTTCTACATGTTACATCTTTATTCATCAGTAATTGTTCCATCTTGGGCTGACGCAGATCATTCTAGAGATATGAATTTAATATAAATAAATGTAATTAAGCATATGAAAGGGGTAGATATAATATAGATAATTCATTAGAGGATTAGAAGATCTAGAGTTAGCTTTGGATCACATCCTTGCTTGAGCCTCGATGTTGTATGTTTTATAACTAGGCTTGTGAGCCAAATTTGTAAACCTAGATGTTGCTAGCTAGCTTGTACTAAAATTTCTCAATGTAATATGTCTAATTATGCATTGCCTCCATTTCATTGTGTTGTTTGTACAAGTGTTTCATTTGTTGCACATACCAGACTATTCTATTTGAGGACCCTCCTATCCATGACTACACCAAGGGGTATTAGAGAAAGTTTTCATTCTGGAGATTGTGGAGTCCTATAAGAATTTTTGTTGTGGGGTGGAATATTGAGGATCCAACCTCCAGTTGCAAAGGACTAGCATAAAGATGGCTTGAAGAGGAAATGGTAGAGGTAGTGGAGCACGTGGAAATGCAAACCCTACTATGATGGAAATGTTGAGAGGTATTTTAGCTCCATTGGAAGCTGTTTAAATGGCCTAGAGAAGAGGTTGACATGTTGAAGATATGAGTAATGACAAAAAAGAAGAGGTGGTAGGAGAAGAAGGAGTAAATCCACTTGCAATCGATCCAAAAGAAGAGAGATTCCTAAAAGCCTTGACAAGAGTGAATACCGAACCACATTTTAACCCACTGGATTATGATGGCAAGTTAGATTCAGATGAATTGCTTAATTGGATTACAAAGATGAAAAAGTTTTAATTTAAAGAACACTGCCAAAGACAAAAAGGTGAAATATTCTTGTACCAAGTTGAAAGGACATGCGTCTCTTTGGTGGGAACATATGCAAGTAGATAGATAAAGAAGAGGTAAAGAGAATATTAAATCTTGGGAGTAGATGGTTAACAAGTTGAAATCAAAGTTCTTGCCTGCCTATTATCAAGTGTATCTGTTCTGGAAGTTGCAGAACTTGAAGCAGAAGGAATCTGGTGTGAAGGAATATACTAAAGTATTCTACAAGTTGAATATCAGATCCAGACACACTGATGATGAGATTGAACAAGTTGCTAGATACTTGAATGGGTGCAGATGTCCATTTAGGATGAACTCAGTCTAATCAAGTTTTAGAGTGTTGAGGAAGCTTACCAATATGCCTTGAACGTGGAGATGTAAAATAAAATACATGAGAAGAAGTAGAGAATTAGAGGAGGAATATTTCAGGGAGGAAGGACCTATACCAGAGGAAGAGGATCCTATGTAGATGAAAAAAAAGACAAGGAAGCTAGCAGAGATGGTAGTTCATACTAGAGGGAGGACAAAAAAATTTACGGGAGAAGAGAACATGATTTACCAAAATGAGGGTTATGGAAAGGAAGATAAAATATAGGATGAGAAAATGTTTAGAGGAACCTAATTTAAGTGCTGAGGAGAAGGACATCATGCTTTTGAATGTAAGAAGATGGAGAACAATGGAAGAGCAACATTGGTGGAAGAAGAACCCACCGGATCAGTGATGGAGAATTATTGATGATGAGGAGAATATTATGCCACATTGGAGACAAGTAGGAACCTTTGCAGAGGAGTAATTTATTCAAGGCAAGATGTGAAGTAGCCTATAAGTGTTGTAAAGTTATAATTGATAGTGGTAGTTTAGATAACCTTGTTTCAGAGGAGTTGGTGAGTAAGCTAAAATTGGAGAGATTGAAGCACCCTAAGTCTTATCAGATAGCATGGATTTATGATGATCATAAGGTACTAGTTGTTGGAAATTTTTATGATTATGTTGTGATTGTCATTGATGGACACACACTTGCATTGAGATCATTTTTGTATGTATGAGTTATGCTCAACCAGCAATTATTCCAACCGGTATGATGCATTATAGTTCTTAGACTATTGGTGTTTTACAGAAAGTGATTACCGATCTGAAGTGGTATGTAGACCCCAAGTGGTTCGAAGATCTCAAGCGGTACGAAGGTTCAAAGCGACAGAACACATATTTGCTAGTCTTCATTTTGTCAAACCGACAACCGGCATTTTGCTTGAACTGGTATTTTGTATGAACCGGTAATACTCTGTGACGAGTTACCAACTGGCATTTTGTGATGGGTTACCATCCACCGATTGTTTGACGGTGCCGACACTTTAGTGGTGCTTTTTGTGTCATGTTACTAGATATGTCTAGATGCATTGAATCTAGGAAATTGTAATGTAATCCTATTGGACTGACATGAAATCAGATTCCTTTATAAGGACATCATGTCTAGGGTTTTAGGTTGTTGATAATGCTGTTGTTGCGATAGTTGATATTGCAGCTAGGGTTTAAGGTGGTTGAGGAGTTAGATAAAGTATGCATGTGTAGAAGACTGAAGTAATGCTTAAATGCATTAGGGAATGAGCTAACAAGGATCTAACCAAGTAGTTTGTGCTATTAGCTAGATCAATCACTTGTTGATTACTCACATCTTTGACAAGTCTGTAGCCCTTAACCGGGTAGGCCCAAAAGCCTTTTGTAAATCCTCTAACAAGGTGGTTCACATCTGTGGATCTAAAATCCTCTAGCAAGGTAGTCTTTAATCAGACTTATCTCCTAATAGAGATTGAGATTCCTAACAGGATCTGTTTTGGTAAAGAACATTATAAGACCTTAACCGGTCTGGTTCCTATTCTGCAGATAGTTACTTGTGAGTTCCATCTCACTGTGGTTTTTCCCATTTGGGTTTCCACGTCAAAATATCTTGTGTTATGGTGTTTGTGCTTTTATGGGTGAATGCATTATTAGCTATTTGGTTTGCATGTGTGTTAACCAGTTTGTCTGCTAACCTGTTTTACCGGTTTACTGTTAGACTTACAAAGTGTTTAAGTGCAAAGATTTTGGCATACTAATTCACCCTCCCTCTTAGTATTCATCAATTGGTATCAGAGCCTACCTTTCTATAAGTTTAACCACTTGGAAAGAGATATGGGGGAATACACATTGAGGAAACTTACTCATCAACTCACTCAGTCTGAGAAAGCCTATGATGATCTTATGATCAAATACAAGGCATCTCAAACAAAAAGGAGAGAACATGCAGAAAAGTTGATGGAGCTATCTGAAAATAGTTGCTCTGATGAAGCAAACATGGAAGCCCTGATTCAAGAAGTTAATCCAATTCCAACCTGAGAAAAGAATTGGAAGGACTGACTATTCAAATGTGTCAAGAGCTTGAGAACCGGAGGAAAACTGAAGATCTAGTAAAAAACAAAGATCATGAAAACTCTAAGCTGAAGCAAGAGATTAGTGCCCTAACTGCTCAACTCCATGCGAGCAAAATGGAAAAGGAAGACATGAAAGGAGAAATAAACATTGCCATCTCTAAAAATGAAAACTTGATGGAAACAAATGCTGCCATTTCCAAAGAACTCTCTGAGTCAAAGGAAATACTTGCTAAGTTCAACAAAAGTACTGTCAAGCTAGAACAAAAGATTGAATCTGCCAAACCTGTCAAGAATACTGATGGACTTGGTTATTCCGGTCATGAGGAAGGTGAGATATCTAGTACAAGTGCTGGAGCATCAATGAAGCAACCGGCATCAAAGGATAAAGGTAAGCAAAAGTTTAAACTTGTTTTCTTTAATTGTCTTAAAGAAGGACATACTGCCAATGTGTGTAGGAGTAAGGCTTACAATAATTTTCCTTATTTCCTAAATGATATGCCAAGATCCTATAGATTCAATGGTAACTGTTATGCATGCAACAAGTTTGGGCATAGAGCATCTGAATGCAAGTCCATTATGAATAACACTAGAAGATATCCTCAGAGGACCCAAGGAGTTGGTCCTGGACCTTTTGTGAACCGGAATCACAACCGGTTTAATATCTTCAATCATTAGCCAAGAAGCGGTGGCCATCAAGTGGCAATTAGATGGAGAGAAAACTATATGGTCTATCATGGTCATGGTCACACTGCTACAACATGTAGGAGGAAGAACAACAACATGAATAATGGACCTTGGAGAGCACCTGGACTGGTCTGCTATCACTGCAACAAACCGGGTCACATTGCCAAATTCTGTAGATCAAGAAAGAACATATTTGATGATATACTGGTCACTCTGAAAGGAAACATTGATGTTGACACTATTCAAGCGGATATGAACAAGACTTGGAAGAAGAAAGCAGCAATGTTACAAGAGGAACCGGTTTCTGCACCTAGTGTGGAAATCACAGAACCAACAAACTAAGCTTAAAAAAAGCTTAGGGGGAGAAAATGGCAAAATGTTTCAAACCCCCAGTTTACATCAGTAAAAGACCTTAACCGGTATGCGTTACCTATCATTTTGGTGGAAGACCGAAAATGGTAAAAGTCAAATTAGGGTTTATGCCCTAATGGTGGAGCATTAATTACGGTAGGTGAGGAATATGTTTAAAAGGAATTTTCAAATCATTTCTCACTATCATTTTTGAAGTGAAGAAGGTTTTCAAGTGCAGAGCAATGATAAAGTGATTTGTGTTGCGATTTGGAGAAAGTTGGAAACCTTGAAGGAGATTCAAATTCAAATTGCAATCGGTCAAGTGAAGAATGCAAAGCGGTGATTCTATAATCGATGGAGTGTGAGGTGGAGAAGAATCTGAAAGCCCCTAAATTCATGATTTTCAAAAGGTATTTTTTGAGTCTTCAGTTTCTATCATGGCTTCTGCATTCCATACTAGCTCTAGTACATCTGTAGATTCAGCAAGCTTTATTCAATGCAAGTCTAGATATAATGCCCTATCACAAGTTCCAGTCGGTGTGATAGTAGAAGAGGGAATCTCAGACTACATAGAATATAAAATAGAAGACCTAGGGTCTCTAGCAATTCACTCACAGCTAGGTTTATTCTGTGGAAAAGATAAGAAAATCAAACTGGAATATAGTGTTTTGGAAAAGAAGAAGCTCCACAATTTTGTTTATTTCCTGGAGGATTTCACAGATGATCACATTAGGATCATTCTAAGCAGAGTTCACGGTGACAAGATGTACCTGGAAAGAATGCATGATATTACTCCACAAGCAATACATGTCGTCATCGGTTTCTGCAATACAGGGGAAGTGCCAGCCCTAAGGACGGTAAGAAAGATGAAAATGTCAAAGCTCACCGGTTCAGTGAGTGACTTATGAGGGATGACTGTTAATTCCATCAAGGATGACCTTGTGAAATATGCATGTATGGTGATTGGATATCGGGAGTTCTCAACCAACAGGCTTAACTCTGTATCTGTTGTAGTGGTAAATGCTGCTTACTAGATGATCAAGGAGGATGCATCATTTGACCTGTGCACTAGTATGCAAAGGCAACTCCTGATGAATCTTAAATTGATCAAACATGATAATGCATTGAGGTTCAAGTTTAGACAACTACTGGTTGGGTTGTTCTTTTACTTCTAAGGCTACTTTCCAGGAGTAGGTGATGTCCAATGGTCTGCTGACCAACCGGTAACCAAGCAAATCAAGGAAAGCATTCAAGCAGTTGCAACCGGTTACCCTGAAGTTCTGAACAAGCACTTTGATGAGTTCAGATGCAAAATGAGTTAGAGGATGAGAATATCAAGTGATATTGTCAAGAAATATGAAGAAGATATATGTTTCACCATTAAAGTGGATCAATGCATATTAGAGGTTGTTGAGCCCAGATAGGAGGAAGTGGAGCCTATGGGATATGAGGTAATGAATGATATGTTGGAAGGGTATGCCTCTACCCTTATTGCCTCACTACTTGATCCAAAGGCAAGGAGAATTGGCACCTACCTAGAAAGGGTAACATCAGTTGAGGAACCCTTAGCAAAGAAAGGAAAAGAACCTTCAGTAAAGAAGGCAAAAGCAGTGCCCTCAGCATCGGCACCGGCTACTATAGCCAGTCCTAAAGTGACCAAGTGGTCACCAGCTAAAAGAAACCGAAAGCATCACCTACTAAAGTCTTCGAGAGAAAGAGGAAGACAAGGAATGCCTCTCCAGACTTAGAAGAAACTGGTCTAAGGAAAAACCTAAGAAGACACGTCAAGAAAAAAAAAAGATAAAGAATGAACCAATATCATCAGCACTAGTAAATATTGACATCTCCTCCTACAAACCTTTGACACATTGTCAAAGAACTATAAAAAAAATTAGGACAAAAGTGTTGAATGATTGGATTGATTGTTTTGATGACTTTAATGATGATGAAAAGGAAGTGGTAGAAAAAGAAATTATTCAGTATTTATGTATTAATGACCAGTCGCCTTCAGAAATTAGAGCTGAGACACCGGATTCTTTGTATAAGTCCTTAGACAATAAATGGCACATTGCCATAGAGCAGGAACAGGAAATGAGAGAGAAAGTTTTTGCTGAACATTTTCCTAATGTATTAAACTCAGAAATGTTTGAAGTAATGAACAAATACAAAGGCCTCTTCTTCATGAGAAGAAGAAAACTCCTGTTACTGGAAGGGAAGGGTAAAGAAGTGCTCATGAATACACACACCCTTTCTCTAGATGCTCTGAAGATGCACCGAGTGGCTGAAGCCAATAGAAAGGTTGAGCAAGAACCGACAATCACTAAAGAGGATGAAGTCTTTGATGATGAAGGAAATCCGGTTACTAAACCGATCGACACTATTGATGTCGATGCTTTGGATGGAGAAGATATTGCTTAGGGTACACCATTGGAAGCAACATGATAGGTTGAACAGGAAATAAAGAAAAAGGAAACAAAGGACAAAAAGGAGGAAGCAAAGAAGCAAGCGGAGGAGAAGAAGAAGAAGCAAGTGGAGGAGAAGAAGAAGAAGGATAGAAGAAGAAGAAGGATGAAGAGGAGAAGAAGAAAAAGGATGAAGAGGAGAAGAAGAAAAATGAAGAAGATGAGGAGAAATGGAAACATGAAGAGAAGAGAAAAGAAGTAGAGAAGAAAAGAAAAGAAGAGGATGAAGAGAAGAAGAAACAAGAAGATGCAAGGAAGAAGAAAGAGGAAGAGGATGAGAAGAAGAGAAAGAAAGAGGAGAAGTGGAAGGAAGCATAAAAGAAGAAAACAGAGGAGGAAAAGGAAGAGGAAAAGAGAAAAGAAGCAAAGAAGAAGAAGGCAGAGGAGAAAGAGGAAGTTGAAGCGGCAAAGAGCATGTAGATGGAGACACCTAAGGCAACCAACAGTCAAGCCAAACTGGCTGACCTTACTAGTCCTATTGATCTCCAGTCCGCAAGCAAAATGGAGCTGCTACAGAGCATCAAGGTTGCTCAAGAATGCCTTGAGGTGCTAAGTAGGAAGAAGGAAGAAGATGTGATCCAAGCTGCGGTGGACACTCTTACTGGTTTGTTACCCAGTACAAACCTCCCCAGTACCGACTCATTATTGGCACAACTGAAGCTCCTATGCACAGTAGTGGATGATCAAGTGCAAAGTTTAGAGGAGGTAGCAGAGGAAAATGCAAAGAAAGAGCATCAAAAGGCTCTCAACATTGCCTTGGTGAAAAAGCTTAATGAGCTCTGGTCTGAATTGCAAAAAGCACGGAAGGATATAGGGAATGCTCTGGATGAGGGGAATCTTCTACTCAGCAAGATTTGTCAACCCCATCTGTTATGTGACGATGTGCTTGCACAAAAGCAAAAGCTTCAATCTGATTTGCAGGTATATATGAGCACCTTCAAGCTGCCGTATGACTCTTTTACAACTTATGGGAAAATCGTTCACCAGTTTCATAACCAGTCTGCTAAACTAGAGCATGAGATCAGCACCCGGTCATGAGATTTGTAGGAGCTACAACTGGTTCTACTCCCACATCTGCAAATACTTCAAAAGTGCTATCTTAATCAGGATGCCTTAATGGCAACATAGGAGATGAGCACACTAGATGCCATGGAAGAACAGGTCCCCTAGATGCAGACAGAGAAAGAAGTGGTAACCTACCTACTAGAGTCCTGGTCTTTATCTATGAAACAATCCTTGCAGGACTTTAAATCTATTTTTGACAAGTTTTATTCTTTACTGTCATAAACAATTATTATTTTAATGACACGTGGGTTAGTCTGTAATATTATTTTTGTCATTGTTGGCAAAGGGGGAGAAGTATAAATTTTGCATGTTGTGATGTATACTTTCATGTTATGTTAAGAATTAGTATGCATTGTATTTTCTACAAAATGGATATTGTATATGCCTAGTGGGAGTAATTTTGATTCTGCCATATTTTTGTTAAAACACTTAGATGTCAAAATTTCTTAAGTGTTGCCATCAATACCAAAGGGGGAGATTGTTGGCATTTTTGATGATTATGTTGTGATTGTCATTGATGGACACACACTTGAATTGAGATCATTTTTGTATGTATGAGTTATGCTCAACCGACAATTGTTCCAACCGATATGATGCATTATAGTTCTTAGACTATTGGTGTTTTGCAGAAAGTGATTACCGATCTAAAGCGGTATGTTGACCCCAAGCGGTTTGAATATCTCAAGCAATACAAAGGTTCAAAGTGGCAAAGCACATATTTTCCAGTCTTCATTTTGTCAAACCGGCAACCGGCATTTTGCTTGAACCGGTATTTTGTATGAACTGGTAATACTCTGTAATGAGTTACCAACCAGCATTTTGTGATGAGTTACCATCCACCGATTGTTTGATGGTCTGACACTTTAGCAGTGCTTTTTGTGTCATGTTACCAGATATATCTAGATGCATTGAATCTAGGAAATTGTAATGTAATCCTATTGGACCAACATGAAATCAGATTCCTTTATAAGGACATCATGTCTAGGGTTTTAGGTTGTTGATAATGTTGTTGTTGCGATAGTTGATATTGTGGCTAGGGTTTAAGGTGGTTGAGGAGTTAGAGAGAGTATGAATGTGTAGAAGACTAAAGTAATGCTGAAATGCATTAGGGAATGAGCTATCAAGGATCTAACCAAGTAGTCTATGCTATAGCTAGATCAATCACTTGTTGATTACTCACATCTTTGACAAGTCTGTAGCCCTTAACCGGGTAGGCCCAAAAGCATTTTGTAAATCCTCTAACAAGGTGGTTCACATCTATGGATCTAAAATCCTCTAGCAAGGTAGTCTTTAATTAGACTTATCTCCTAACGGAGATTGAGATTCCTAACAGGATCTGTTCTGGTAATGAACATTGTAAGACCTTAACCGGTCTGGTTCCTATTCTACAGATAGATACTTGTGAGTTCTATCTCACCATGGTATTTCCCATTTGGGTTTCCACATCAAAATATCTTGTGTTATGGTGTTTGTGCTTCTATGGGTGAATGCATTATTAGCTATTTGGTTTGCATGTGTGTTAACTGGTTTGTCTGCTAAACTATTTTATTGGTTTACTGTTAGACTTGCAAAGTGTTTAAGTGCAAAGATTTTTGGCATACTAATTCACCCCCCCTCTTAGTATTTATCACTAGTAAGTGAATAATGTTTGGTAAAATTGAATATTGGATCTTATCATGATGAATTTTTGTGTGATATTATTCCTATGGATGTATGTCATGTCTTGTTGGGTAGACCTTGACAGTAAGATAGACAATAAATACATGATGGAAGAAAGAACTTATACACTATTGTTGCAAATGGGATGAAACGAACCTTGTTACCTTTGGAAGAGCCTCTTAAGAGTGAATTTTGTACTAATGCTAGAATTTTCTTGGTGGATGGAAGGAAATTCCTGGATGGGATAAGATATGAGAATATGTGTTTTGCTTTAGTTCCTAAGAAGACTGGAAATCTGGAGCGTGAAGAAGGAAAAACCGAAGAGATAAAAGAGTTGCTGATAGAATATGAAGACATCATTTCAGATAATGTGTACCTGATGGATTACCACCTGTGAGAAGTATCAGTCATTGCATGGACGTAATTCCTGAAGCTAGTTTTCCTAACAAGGTAGCATACCAAATGATATCAACAGAAAATGAGGAGTTGAATAGACAAGTGTAGGAGTTATTAAGGAAAGGTTTGATTAGAGAAAGTTTCAGCCCTTGTGCAGTTCTAGCAATATTAGCGTCTAAGAAGAATGGAGAATGGAGGATGTGTACCAACTCTAGAGCAATAAACAAGATCATAGTGAAGTACTGATTTCCCTTGACTAGGATGGATGACCTAATGGATTGTTTAAGTGGAGCCAAATATTATACAAAGATAGAATTGAAAAGTGGATACCATTAGATTAGAATCAGAGAAGGGGATGAGTGGAAGACAACATTCAAGATAAATTAAGGATTGTATGAATGGTTGGTGATGCCTTTTGGACTGACTAATGCACCAATTACTTTCATGAGGTTGATGAATGAGGTATTAAGGAAATTCTTGGGTAAGTTTGTTATTGTGTACTTAGATGACATCTTGATTTTAAATAAGATAAAGGAAGAGCATATGTTGCATTTGAGTCAAGTTTTGTAGAGTTTGAGAGAAGAGAAGTTATTGATAAACATTAAGAAGTGTAGTTTCATGAAGAAAGAGTTAGTCTATTTGGGATTTGTGATATCGGTAGATGGATTGAAGATGGATCCTAAAAAGGTAAGAGAAATTGTTAATGGCCTACACTAGAAAGTATTGGGGAGGTAAGATCATTTCATGGATTGGCTAGTTTCTACTTGATGTTCATCAGAAATTTCAGTTCTATTTGTAGTCCTATGACAAAAGTGATGAGAGGAGATAGGAAGGATTTCAAGTGGACATCTAGAGCAAATAAGAGCTTTAAGTTATTGAAGCAAAAGGTGATAGAGCAGTCTGTGTTGGCCTTACAAGATTTTAGCAACGTATTTTAAGTGGATTGGGATGCAATTGGAGCAGTGTTAGGTTAGGAGGGAATGCCAGTAGCTTATTTCAGTGAAAAATTGAATGATGCAAGAAGGAGATATTATGTGTATGATCAAGAGTTTTATGCAATAATTAAAATATCGAAGAAGTGGGGATATTATTTACTACAAAAAGAGTTTGTGTTGTATACTGATCATGAAGATTTGTAATATTTGAAAAGTCAAGGTAAGCTAAATCAAAGACACATGAGATGGGTGGAGTTCTTGCAGAGTTATACCTATGTTTTGAAGCATAGAAGTGTGAAGTCAAATAAAGTTGGTGATGCCTTGAGTAGAAGGAGGAACTTGTTGACAAAGATGAGAGTGGAGGTATTGGGTTTTGAGGAATTGAAGAACTTGTATATGAATGACCCTAAATTTGCAAACCTTGGAAAGCTTGTAAGGAACCTGTTGTGGTGGATAGGAGTAGGTGGATAGATTATTTCATTCAAGATGAGATGTCATTCAAAGGAATCTAGTTGTGTATACCTAGGAGCTCTATGAGGGAGAATCTGATAAAAGAGAAGCATAGTGGAGGACTAGCATGACACTTTGGTGTCGATAAGACAGTAGCCTTGGTTAGTGAGAATTACTTTTGGCCTCAGATTTATAAGGATGCTAGGAAGTTTGTTTAGAGCTATAGAATTTTTCAACTTGCAAAAGGTATCAGCCAGAACGTTGGATTGTATAAGCCTTTAACAATTCCAGAGAGACCTTGGGAGGACATAAGCATGAACTTTATACTTAGATTGCCTAAGACACTGAGAGGAAATGATTCTATATTTGTGGTAGTGGATAGATTCTCAAAGATGGAACATTTCATACCCTGTAAGAAGACAACAAATGTGCATATAGATGACATATTTTTCAAGGAGGTGGTGAGACTGCATGGATTACCTAAGAGTATAGTTTCTGACAGAGACACTAAATTTGTTGGATATTTTTGGAGAACACTTTGGAAGAAGATGAAGATAGATTTGAAATTCAGTTCTACTTTTCATCCACGAGCTGATGGACAAACATAAGTAGTAAATAGGAGTTAGGGAAATTTTTTGACATGCTTAGTTAGAGAGAAAACTCGAAGTTGGGACTTGGTTCTTGCACAAGCAGAGTTCACCTATAACAATTCAATGAATAGGAGTACAAGAAGAACACCTTTTGAGATTGTTAAAGGCATATCAAAATTAAGAGACATCAATAATGAGGATAAAAGGAGTGCAAAAGAGGAAGCATTTGCAGAACATATGAACACAATACACAATCAAGTCTAACAACATTTAGAGGACATAAACAATAAGTATAAAGAGAAAGTAAATGAAAAGAGGAAACACAAGGAATTTGGAGTTGGAGATGAAGTGATGGTGTATCTGAGAAAATTTAGATTTCTAGTTGGCACCTATAACAAGTTGCATATGAAGATGTTTGGCCCTTGTAAGGTCTTGAGGAAATTTAGTTTTGAAAATGCATATGAAGTGGAGTTACCTAATACTTTGTGTATTTCACCTATATTCAACATTGCGGACCTACATCAATATCATGAGGCAAAATTTAGTGAAGACAGTGCAACCGACTTGGAGAAACAGATGCCTCAGAGGGTATCGGACTAGATTGAAGACATTTTGGAAAATAGAATTGGGCGTAACACTAGAGGCAAATAATATTGAGAGTATCTTATGAAATGAAATAACAAGAATCATCATTATTCCATCACTGGAGCTCAAGAAACCCAATAACAAACTAAATGATAAACTTGTGAAGCTCCAAATCAGGAACTACCCAAACTAAGAACACACATGAATGTCCCAAACACTCTCCAAAATACGCACAACATAAGGAATCAATTCTAGAGCAAAAGAATCCAAAAATAACAACTTATACAATATAGAATGAATAGAAAAATCAACCATCACACTAGATCACATAACTCGACCAAATCTCTTTTTGGAACAATGAAACTCATACTGAATCACATAACTCATATAATTCTTTCATCAATTTGCATGCCATGTCTTCTTCATCTGCCAATGAAAATCGATCTGGTTTCTCAATGTGTCTTCCTCTTCCAATTCACCATTCAAAAAGGCTGACTTCACATCCATCTGATATACCTTGAATTTCTTATGAGCAACATATGGAAGAAATAGTCTAACAACTTCAATTATAGCTACCAGAGCAAAAGTCTCCTCAAAATCAATACCTTCCATTTGTGAATATCCCTTACATACCAGTCTTTCTTTGTTTCTAAAAACTTCTCCATCCTCATTCAGCTTATTCCAAAACACCCATTTAGTACCAATTACATTCTTGTACTTAGGTATCAGAACAAGTTCCCATGTATTGGTCTACTCAATCTGATCTAACTCTTCTTTCATATCTTTTATCCAGTTCTCATCTTTACAAGCTTCAACAACATCTTTAGGCTGCATTTTAGAAATCAAACATGTCTCTTCAGTAGCAATTCTTCTCCTAGTCATCACACATTTTTTTTTATCACCAATAATATGATTCTATGAATGATTTAATCTTACTTACCTGGGGGTCTTCTGATTGTTCTAGTTTTTTTAGTCTCTTGAACTTCTTCACTACCAACAACATCTGAATCTACTATCTCTTTCGGATAACTCTGCTTCATACTCAGATTCTGCACTTGCTTTGAAGTAAAATCCTAATCATCAGACTCATATCTACATGCTCTGATTTTTGCTTCTCATGATTCTCATCAACTTTCACATTCACACTTTCCACTATCTTTCTCAATCTTTTGTTGTAACACTGGTAGGATTTTCTCCCAGTAGAATATCCCAAAAAGATTCCTTCATCACATCTTGCATCAAATTTTCCTATATCCTCATCTCTTTTGATGCAACATTTGCTTCCAAAGATTTTGAAATATCTAACTGTAGGAAATGACCAAGCCATAATTCATAAGGATTCTTACCAGAATCACCTTTTATATGCACCCGGTTGAATGTGTATACATCAGTGCTAACAAATTCTCTCCAATAGATATGTGGAACATTTCCTTCAATCTCATAGTTGTAGTAGCATCCAAAACAATTTTGTTCTTCCTTTCAACAACTCCATTTTGCTGAGGGGTTGTCGGAGAAGATAACTATCTCTTGATTCCATGCTCTTCACAAAAATAATTAAACTCACCAGAGGTGATTATCCTCCTTTGTTAGACCTTAGACACTTCATCTTCAATCTTGTCTATATCTCCACTCTAGCTTTGAATATTTTTAATTTCTCTAATGCTTCAGATTTATCCCTTAGTAAAGTGACCCACATTAGTCTAGACTAGTCATCAATTAGTGACATAAAGTATCTGTCACCCTACAAGCTTCTCACCCTAGAAGGTCCACATAAATCAGTATGCACAAAGATCTAATAACCCATTAGATGAATATATTTTTCTCTTGAATGAAATTCTTGTTTGCTTTCCCAATTGATATTCTTTACACACCAGATTAGTAGGCTTCACTATCTTAGGTAGATCTCTAACAGCTTGAGTAGAACTTATCTTAATCATGTAGTCAAAATTAACATGGCACATCCTTCTATGCCACAACTAACTCTCATGAATCTAAGCAATCAAACAAATTTTCTCACCAGCATTCAGATGAAAGATATTTCGTTTAGTTTTAGTTCCTGATGCAATCTCTATACCAGAGCTATCCAAGATCTTGCATTTCTCATTCGTGAATTGTAAATCATATCCGTTATCAACCATCTATCCAATACACTAAATATTATGCTTCAAACCTTCAACATATAAAATATCATTAGTATTATGCTTACCATCAAGAGAAATTGAATCTCTACCACAGATTATATAAGCTTTGTTGTCTCCAAATCATACTACATCACCATCTTGCTTCTCCATATTCACAAATTTACCTTTATCACGTGTCATGTAACGTCAACAAACACTATTGATCACCTATTCATCTTGCTCATCAATTTTAGCAGCCAAAGCTTTCTCTTTAACAATACAACTTATAGAATCATCAGATATAGGATCATCTTCCTTGATAGCATTGCAGACAAATTCATCTTTTGAATTCCCTTTCTCAGACTCATCATCTATCACACCTTCATTGACATCATAATAGCACTTTTTTTGATATCTATACTTTCAATTAGGCTTGTAAGGCTTATCATACTGATGTAAGAGCATCCCTGGTTCTTGGCAATATTGCATCAACCAAAAATATTTCCTTTTTGTTTTTCTTTCTATTTTGTAGTTTTAACATTTCATTCTACATTTTCTGGCATTGGCTCACCACATCTTGAGGAGTTGTATTTTTCTTAAGGACTTGATCATCTACCTTATTTCCAAACTATAGAGCATTTGGATCATTTTCCGACAAGTTATCGCTATCGACTTCTGAGGCAGTTTTTTGGTACTAGTTGCCTAGATCTATTTGCATTAGTGATCTACTAGATCCCTTATATAGCTTGGAGAGACCTGAGTGTTGATTCCGATGTTCCTTGGCATGTGGCCAACCTTCCCTTTGATATACACTTCATCTCTTGGACTTTACGAAATAATTTCTTTAGCGGAGGATGACATTGTTTTTACATGTTAGGTCTTGTTCTTTGGCATTTGATTCTTTTTGGGCTCAACTGGATCCCTTGAATCATATAAATCATTGTAATTAAGCATTAAAATGTAGATCAAAGGTGGTAGACAAAACATAGAAGCTAGATCTTAAGATTTGAGGTCCCGGTTGTGACATGTTCAGAGCGAGCTTTCATTCTGGAGATTATGTTGTCTTGAGAATTTTGTTGTAGGGTGGCGGACTGTGGATCCAACCTACAGTTGCAGAGGACTGGGGTGAAGATGGCGCAAAGAGGAAATAGGAATGGTGGAGCATGTGGGAATGAAAACCCTATTGTGATGGAATTGTTGAGAGGAATTGCAGCCTGATTGGAAGTCATTGAGACAACCCAAAGAAAAGGCCGACATATTGAAGATGTGAGTAAAGATGAAGGAGAAGAATCCCTAATAGAACAAGTAAACCCACTAATGATTGATCCAGATGAAGAAAGGTTCTTAAGAGTTTTAAGTAGGGTGAATAATAAACCTCATTTTACCCTACTAGAATATGATGGAAAGTTGGATTCAGATGAATTGATGGATTGAATCTCGGAGATGGAGAAATATTTTGATTTTGAGAATACTGTAGAGGAAAGGAAGGTGAAATATACCTGTAGCCTGTTGAAACGTCATGCATCTTTTTGGTGAGAGTATTTGCAAGTTGATAGACAGAGAAGAGGTAAAGAGAAGAGAAAAACATGGGATCAGATGGTTGCTAAGTTAAAATAAAATTTATGCCAGCTAATTATCAAGTGAATCTATTCGAAAAGTTGTAGAATTTGAAGAAAAAGGAATCCAATGTGAAGGAGGACACCGAAGCATTTTACAAGTTGAATATCAGATCCAGACATGTTGATGATGAGGTTGAACAAGTTTCAAGATATTTGAATGGATTGCAAATGTCTCTACAAGATGAACTCAATTTGATCAAATTGCAGAGTGTTTAAGAAGCTTACTAATATGCCCTGAAAGCAAACAAGAAGTTAAACAAAAGACATGAGTAGAGACAGAGAGGTAGAGATGGACGGTTTTCTGGAGGAAGACTTTCAAGGAGGAAGAGGATATACTGGAGGAAGAGGAACCTATATGGATTAGAACAAGGACAAGGAAGTAAGAAAAGAAGGTAATTCATACTGGAAGGATGATAGAAATTTCTACTAGAGGAGAGAACCAGATGGCTACCAAAGTGAAGATTTTGGAAAAGATGACAAAAGATAAGATCAGAGAGTGTTTAGAGGAACTTTCTATAAGTGTGGAGGAGAAGGACATCATTCTTTTGAATGTAAGAAGACAAAGAACATTGGGAGAATAGTAGTGGTGGAAGAAATCTCCATAGGATTAGCTAACAAACTGGAAGATGGAGAATTGTTAATGATGAGGAGAGCTTTGTGTCATACTGGAGGAGATGAAGAGCCCTTGCAGAGGAGGAATTTGTTCAAGACCAAATGTAAGGTATCCGGTAAGTGCTTTAAAGTTGTTATTGATATTGATACCGGATTACCTTATTTCAGAAGAGATGGTGAATAAGTTGAATTTGAAAATATTGAAACACCCTAAGCCTTATCAGATAGCATGGATTCAGGATGATCATAAGTTGTTAGTAAGTGAGTAGTGTTTGGTGAAATTGAAAATTGGGAGTTATTATGATAAATTTTTGTGTGATATTACGCCTATGGATATTTGCCACCTTTTGTTGAGTAGGCCTTGGCAGTTTGATAGACATGTAATAAATGATGGGAGAAAGAATATATACACTATTGTGGCCAATGGGATGAAGCAAAGCTTGTTACCCTTGGAGGAGCCTTTGAAGTGTGAAGTCCGTATGAATGCTAGAATCCATTTGGTGGATGGAAGGAAATTCCTAGATGGAAGGAAATTCCTGGATGGAATGAGACATGAGAATGTGTGTTTTGCCTTAGTACCAAAGAAGATTAAGAATCCAGAGCATGAAGAAGAACAACCAGAAGAGATAAAAGAGTTGTTGATAGAGTATGAAGACATCATATCAGATAATGTGCTTGATGTATTACAACCTATGAGAAGTATCAGTCATTTCATGGACTTGATTCCCAGAGCTAGCTTTCCTAACAAAGCTACACACCAGATGACATCAATAGAGAATGAAGAGTTGAATAGACAAGTGCAGGAGCTATTGAAGAAAGGTTTGATCAGAGAAAATTTGATTCCTTGTGCAGTACCAGCAGTATTAGCACCTAAGAAGAATGGAGAATGGAGGATGTGTACTGATTCTAGAGCAATAAACAAGATCATAGTTAAATACCAGTTTCCTTTTCCTAGGATGGATGACATAATGGAGTGTTTGAGTGAGCCAAATACTTCACAAAGATAAACTTGAAGAGTGGATATCATTAGATCATAATCAGGGAAGGAGATGAGTGGAAGACAACATTCAAGACAAATGAAGGACTACATGAATGGTTGGTGATGCCTTTTGGGTTAACTAACACACCGATTACTTTCATGAGGTAGTGAAGAAATTCTTAGGTAAGTTTATTAATGTATATTTATATGACATTCTAATTTTTTAGGAGAGAAAAGAGGAGCATTTATTGCATTTAAGACAAGTTTTACAGAGGTTGAGAGAAGAAATATTGTTGATAAATCTTAAGAAGTTTACTTTCATGAAGGAAGAGTTAGTCTATTTGGGATTTGTCATATCTAAGGATGTTTGAAGATGGACCCTAAGAAAGTAAAAGAAATTGTTGAATGGCCTACACTAGAAAGCATTGGAGAGGTAAGATCATTTCATGTATTGGCTAGTTTCTATCAGAAGTTCATCAGAAATTTCAATTCAGTTTGTAACCCTATGACTGAGACAATGAGGGGAGATAGGAAGGAGTTCAAGTGGACCACTGGAGAAAACAAAAGTTTTGAATTGTTGAAGCAGAAAGCGACTAAGAAGCCTATGTTAGCTTTACCAGATTTCAACAAAGTATTTCAAGTAGATTGTGATGCAAGTGGAACTGCAATTGGATCCGTATTGAGGCGAGAAGGGAGAGAAGTAGCTTATTTCACTAAGATGTTGAATGATGCAAGATATTCATTGTATGATCAAGAATTTTATGCCATAGTTCAAGGCTTGAAGAAGTGGAGACCTTACTTGTTTCCTAAGTAGTTTGTGTTGTATATGGATCATCAAGCTTTGTAGAATTTGAACAGTCAGAGTAAGTTGAATCAGAGACATATGAGGGGTAGAATTTTTGTAGAGTTAAACCTTTGTGTTGAAGCATAGAAGTGGGAAATCTAACAAATTTGCTAATGCATTGAGTAGAAGAAGGAATTTGTTGACAACGATGAGAGTGATAGTATTAGGATTTGAGGAGTTGAAGACCTTGTATGATGATGACCCGAATTTTGCAAAACCTTGGAGAGCATGTAGAGAATCGGTTATGGTAGATAGAAAAAAGTGGTTGGATTACTTCATTTAGGATGGGATCTTGTTCAGAGGAATTCAATTGTGCATACCTAAGAGTTCTATGAGGGAGAATCTGATAAAGGAGAAGCATAGTGGAGGATTAGATAAAGACTTTGGTGTTGATAAAACAATAGTACTGGTGAGTGAACATTAATTTTGGTCCTAGATTCATAAGGATGTTAGGAAATATGTGCAAAGTTGTGGAGTTTGTCAAGTTGCAAAAGGTAGTAGTCAGAATGTGGGATTGTATAAACCTTTAACAATATCGAAGAGACCTTGGGAGGATATAAGCATGGATTTCATACTTGTCTTTCCTAAAACACAGAGAGGGAATGATTCTATATTTGTGGTAGTGGATAGATTCTCGGAGATGTCTCATTTGATATGTTGTAAGAAAACATCAGATATAGTGCATATAGCTGACCTATGTTTCAAGGAAGTGGTGAGATTGCATGGATTACCTAAGAGAATAGTTTCAAACAGAGATACTAAGTTTATTGGTTATTTTTGGAGAACACTTTGGAAGAAGATGAAGACAAATTTGAAGTTCTGTTATAATTTTCACCCATAGACTGATGGATAGACAAAAGTAGCGAACCAAAGCTAGGGAAATTTGTTAAGATGCTTGGTTGGAGACAAAACAGGAAGTTGGGATTTGATTCTTGCACAAGCAGAGTTTTCTTACAATAGTCTAGTAAATAGGAGTATTGGAAGGACACCTATTGAGATTGTTACCAGAGCACACCCTAGATATCATAATTGAGAGATATCAGCAGTGAAGGCCAAAGAAGTTTAGAAATAGAAGAATTTGTAGATCACATAAAGGACTTACATATTCAAGTTAAGCAGCATTTGGAGGACATGAACAACAAGTATAAGGATAAAGCAGATAATAAGAGAAGAAATAAGCAATTTGAAGTTGGTGATGAAGTGATGGAATACCTAAGAAAAGAAAGATTCCCGGTTGGAACTTATAACAAGTTGCAGATGAGGAAGTTTGGACCTTGCAAGATTTTGAGAAAGTTCAATTCTAGAAATGCATATGAGGTGGAGTTATCAGATAGTCTGTGTATTTCACCTATATTCAATATTGCAGATCTACATGAGTATCATGAACTAGAATTTTGTGAGGATAGTATTGTAGACTTGGAGAAACAGTTGCCCTGGAAGGAACCAAATCAAATTGAAGATATTTTGGACAACAGGATTGGGCATAGTACCTAGAGCAGTTAGTATGAGGAGTATCTAGTAATGTGGAAAGATAGACCAGTTGAAGATTCATCTTGGATTTCTTAGGTAGAGGTAGACTATGTTGGTTTTCCTCTAACCCTAGCAAAGTGAGAGACTCACTTTTTCAACAACCCCAGATGTTTAATGCAGAAGCATCCCCGGTTCTTGGCAATCTTGCATCAACCAAAAATATTTCCTTTCTATTTTGCTTTTTGTTTTGCAGTTTGAACATTTCATTATGCATTTCTGGTATTGGCTCATTGGATCTTGAGGATTTAGATTTTTCTTGAGGACTTGATCATCTACCTTATTCCCAAACCATGGAGCATTTGGATCATTTTTTGGCAAGTTATCACTACCGGTTTCTGAGATAGTTTTCTAGTACCGGATGCCTAGATGTATTTGCATTAGTGATCTACCAAATCCCTTGTGTAGTTTACAAAGCCCTGAGAATTGATTCCAATGTTCCTTGGTGTGTGGATGACATTACCTTTGATCTATACTTCATTCCTTGGATTTTTCCAGAGGAATTTCTTTGGCAGAGGCCGACCTTGTTGTTTTTACACATTAGGTCTTATTTTTCGACATTTGATCCTTTTTTGGGCCGACCAGATCCCTTGGAGCATATAAATCATTGTAATTAAGCATTAGAATGCAGATCAAAGGTGGTAGACAAAACATAGAAGCTAGATCTTAAGATTCGATGTCCCGATTATGACCTATTTTGTAATTGAGCATGTTTTAGTAGTCCAGTGAGCTAGTTTCTGTAACTCGGATGTTATTGGTTGATTGTAATCTATTTTCATGATATAATTCATTATGTTATGCATTGCCTCCATCATATCCTTATGTTTACTCTTGTTGACTAGTCCATATTAATCTCTTTGAGGTCCCTCCTAATTGGTGACTACACCACATACTTTGACACTCTTTCTGCTCTTTCATGACACCTAAAAAAAAATAACCTATCTTATTGCATGAAAAAATTTCAAAGGTAACTTCCCTTTATACTTACTGACTCCCTTATGCAATAAGTGCTTCAATATTTTCCAATTCTCTTTCATGTTCTTTCATCTCTCTCATTTCTCTTTTATATCTAGAAACCCTAGTTGAAATTTCTCTCGGATCATACTTCTCCTTCCTGGGTAGCTTTAAATGCAGTCTCACTTTTTCCATGTGATTCACGAGGTTTGCTCAATTTAAAAGAAGTAAGCTTACCAACAAACATATCTCTTGTTATAGTTGTCATAGTCTAGATCTCATCAATAGCAGCAACTTTTTGTTTATAGCAGGGGCAAAGATCTCAACACTTTAGCTACAATCTCATCTTCTTCAAGAACCCCACCGACACACTTGATGTTCAGTACAAGATCATTTATTTTAGCCATAAAGTATGAAATATTCTCATCTTCTCCCATTCTCAGGAACTCATACTTTCCTTTCAAGCTCTGCAATTTAGCAACGTTTACATGTTTATCTCCTTCATACAAGGTTTATATCTTTTTCAAAATCTCATGTGCAGTCTGCAATCCCATCACATCAGTCATCTCTATATGAGTCAGGACACTTAACAATGTTTCTTTAGCTCTTATACTCAACATCTTTGATGTCAGTTGTAGTAACAAGACCATTCAAAGGAACAATGTATGCATTCTTTGTGATATTCCAATAATCTTCTCCAAGATAATTGAAGTGAACTTCCATTTTGTTCTTTCATATAGAGTAATTGGTTTCAGAAAATCTCAGACTCTCCTTCTTGAAAACAACAACTGCTATTCCAAATCTTCTAAAGTAGTCAAGGTCCTTCCAGAGGATCTAGCTCTGATACCAATTGTTGGTAGCAAAAATGCAGGAAAACTGAGAGGGGGATGAATTAATTTTCACCAAACTCAAACAAATTAACCTCAAATTTAGATCTGATCAGGAACAACAATAGAAAAGATAAACACCACATCAACAATACACATAACAGATGAATTTTTGACATGGAAAACCTAGTCAAGGGAAAAGCCATAGTGGGAACCTACCCACAATATGATGATACTCTGCAATAGTATGTGTAAATATTACAATGGGGAATGCACATGCATTCAAGCACACTTCCTAGAGCTTACTACTCAAAAATAAAAAAGGGAAAGAACCCTGGGAAACAACAATCCAAATTATATGAAATGAAAGAATAACATCTCCAAATGTTTGATCACAGTTCCGGTTAAGCACACCATCTGCACAACACATCTCTTCTCTTCTCCACCTTTGAAAGATAAATTCACTTATTTGCACATACAATACTCTCAAGGATCATAGATACAACCACAAATATATAACTTGCATGATTACAACACTTATTTATGTTGGCAAATGCACACTCCAATGAGAAATTGTAAGTGATTGAAGGTTTTGTCATTGATGGCAACCTTGAAATCATAGGAAACCGGCAAGACAAAGATACCAGCACCGGCACCAACAAACTCTACACTGGCATACAGGACACTGGCAGTAAAAGGAAGGATACCGACACCTTGGCCGACTTCAATTTTGTTAAAATGTATTTTGTAATTAATTGTATTATCATTGTAAGCTGACATGGCGAGTTGTAATATGACTCATATATGTATGAGATCATTTTTTAATAGGAAATATATGTGAAAGAGGATGTGAGATAAGCAGTCCTAATATGCAAAATATTGGTTAAGGATTTATGTTGTAGCATAGCTTAAACTAGTACTGAATCTGGCATAGCAGATGCTGATCTGAAGCAGTACAAGACATTGGATTAGTATAATCCATTTTTGTAAGTCAGTGTGACTTCTTTTGTAATTGAGCAGTGAGCTCTAGGCACTTGGCCTTCCTGCATGTGCAAGCCCCTATTGTAAGAGTAATATTCCCTTATTGGCCAGTAAGAGAATATTGTGGGTCACAAATCCCACCGAGGTTTTTCCCACACTGGGTTTCCTTATTAAAATACTATGTTATGGTGTGCTTCTCATGTGGTTATTGTTATTCTTGTTTACTGCATTATTTCTGGTTTACCGGTATATAGTTTTAATATGTTTTTCATGTTCTAAGTCAAGTTAATTTATATATCGGTTAGATACTAATTCAACCCCCCCCCCCCTCTCAGTATCTTTGGGAATCCTAACAATTTGTATCAAAGCTTGGTCCTCTATTTTCAAAAGCATAACAACTTGAGGAAGATCATGTCACCGGTAGAGATGGAAAATTTGAGAAATCAATTGAAAACAGCTCTTATAGATTATGATGTAGAAAAGGTGAAGAATATCAAACTTGAAGATGATCTAAAGGCTGCTCAGGATATTATTTGAGCACTTCAAGAGAATTTTACTATTGCAAAGAATAAGAGAAGAGAACTTTGTGAAAAGATGCAGAATGAGGAAAATGAAAAGGAAACTCTTAATGATTTGATAAACAAGCTAAGACAAGAGATCAGTACAACAAAGAATGAGATGAAGGATATGACTATGAGATTTTGTAAAGAAATTGAAGATAGAAAGAAGAATGAAGAAGACTTGGTTAGAAGACTAAATGATGCAAGAAATTAAAACACAAGACTCAATCATGAAAATGATATGTTGAAGATAGATCTTATGCACACACAAAATGACAGAACTAAACTCATAAGACATAAAGGAATCTTGGAGAGTGAACTGACTGTTGCAAATCATCACAAGGAAAAATTCAAGAAAAGTTTAGAAGAACTAAGTGAAATGTTGAAGAATCAGAAACCTAATGGTGATACAAATGGCCTTGGCTTTGAAGTTGGTGAAAGCTCCGGTATTGCAAATAATCATGATCATAGAAAACTGGTAAGACAACCTACTGCTTACAAATTTAATGGAAAATGCTTTAACTATAACAAGTATGGTCATAGAGAAAATCAATGTAGATCCAGAAATTATCAGGACACTAATACACCCACTGGTCAATGTTCTAAATGCAACAAAGTTGGTCATAATTCAGAGAATTGTAGAATGAATGTAAGATGTTATATTTGTGGAAGGTTTGGAAACTTATCTAATCAATGTAGAACACATACTGACATAGCATATGGGAAAGCTATTCAGAAGAACAATGTGACTTGTTATGCCTATAACAAAATTGGACATATTGCAAAATTTTGTAGAAGTAAGGTATCACTGGCAAATAAAAAAGGTCCTAGTTTGAAAGGTAAAGAAAAGGTTGAAGAGGTAAAGCAATAATTCTCAAAATAATGGATCAGAAATTCAGATCTGTATGTTGATAGGAATACTCCTCCACCAACAGAACAAAGTAACACTCCACCGGCAGGAGACTCTTCATCTAACTGAAGAAAAATCTTTTGGGGGTTTAGCAACAAAATGAAAAAATTGCTATTATTCCCTTGGTTAGTGGTGAGAAGTTAAAATTGCTTCTATACCAGTAGATGACTTAAGTTGTGACTTAACTGACAAGCATTAAATGTGGTAGTTGGCAAAAATAACATTATAAAGCAAGTATTTTGGCTCCTTTTTCATTCACCAAGCATTCAAATCCTCAAGAGCATGAAAATTCCCAAGCAAAGGTATTCTAAGAGAAGAAGTGAAGCAATCTATCAAAGCATTCATCCCTAAGGTAGATTAAGGTATTTATAGCTATGGCATCTTCATCCACTCCTAAATTTATTGCAAAACCTATTGTTGTTGAAGTTATTAAGCGCCCTAGACCCATTTTCAAATTGGTTCCCGAAATTGCAAAGAAAGATGATAGCATAGGTGCATTTTCTCAAATCCCTAAAGGAGTAGTATATGTTGAAGACCCTAGGATGTATATACATTGTCATATTGATGAATTAGGTGATGATGAGATTAAGAACATGTTTAAAACTATGATTTGTGATGAATTTGGAAATGTTAAACCTGAATATAAGATAGTAGAAACCCTAGGTTTCACTGAAATTCTTAGTATCCCAGATTTTCCCAAGGATATCATAAGGATTGTGTTAAGCAAAGTACATGGTGAATTTTTCTAGTTAGACTCTATTCATAAAATCACAAAAGAAGTAGTAAAAGCTGTAACAGGGTTACCCTCCATCGGTAATAGACTGGACAAAACAAAGAAGGTCTCAAATGACACAGTGATAAACCTAAATGGTGCAACATTTGATCAAAGATCTCTAAGGGTAAACAATGTGAAAGATATAAATGTTAGATTTATCAGTATGATCTTAGGTTATAAGGCTACACATGCAAATAGGTTAAACTCAGTTTCTAGCCCATGTATCAAGAGTGCCTATGATATGGTCAATAATAATGCAAGAATAGAAATATGTGAATGGCTTAAAAATGAGTTGATAGACAATTTGGGAAAGATTAAAGGAGATAAGAAAGGAACATTCAGATTTAGAAACTTACTTATTTGTTTGATGTTGTACATAACTAAACAAGTACCTGGTATTGGTGCTAGAGAGTTTGGCTCTGACATCCTGGTAGGAAAACAACTATCAGATCTATTGAACAATATGGGAGAGATCAGGGAGAAAAACATAAATGAACATTTTCAAGCATTGAAGGCTCGAATGAAGACTAGAGTAAGACTATCACAAGCTATTGTGGATAAGTATCAAAAGGAAATCTATTTTGTGATCAAGAAAAATGAAATTTGGATGGAGGCAGTTATCCCTAGAACCATTTGGGTAACTGAAATGGGCTATGAAATAGATGACAACATCATAGAAACTTATGCAAAATCCCTCCTTGAAGCTCCAAAGGAACCGAAAGAGAAAGTTTTTGGAAATATTGAAACAATAGAAAGTACTATTCAATCTAGGAAAAGGGTTAAGAAAGTTGAAGGAACTGTAAGAAAAGGAACCTGACAGGCAAAGTAAATCAAAGAAGATGTTTTGAGATAAACTGGTATAAGTGAAAGTGAGTTGGAAGCACCTCAACCAGAAACTCATCTTTCATCAATTGGAACTTCTTCTAAAAGTGATATACCTGTTGTATTTAAAAGGGTTGAAAGAAAAAGAAAACCCTCACCGGCACCCTCTCCTACACCTAAAAGAACAAGATAGAAGCAACAGGCAGTAAGGCCTCCGGCAAAGAAAATGACTCCTAAGAAGAAGAAGGTGAAATAGACTATTGCTCCTCTAGACAAACTTCTTAGCGAAATTACAAAGGATGGTAAGCTGAAGAACATCAATAAAATGTACAATACACTATCAACTGATAATAAGGAAAGCATAGAAAATAGTGTAATTCTACACTTAGATATATACAAGAAATTTTTGATGCAAATTATTGATGAAATTCCAAATGACTTGTATAGGAGATTAGAGGCTAGAAGATTAGCCATTGTTGAACTGGATAAAAAGATTAAGATTAAATAATTACTGGTAGTACATCCAGTTAACTCACCTGATGAAATAGACAAATTAATCAGTGAGGCTAACTGAACAGTATTTTCTACTGCTCACTAACATGTAGCACTAATGGCTGGTAGAGTAACTGAAGTATCTGAGGAAACAATAGATGGATGGGGTATACTCTTTGTGGAAAAAGAAAAAGATGAAGAATTACTTAGACCTAAGCCTATCAAAGTATATCAAAAGGATAGAGATAAGGGGAAAGGTAAGGTAGGTGGACCACCAAGCCTAAAAATAACTAACAATGTGCCCCCACCTCTTTCAGATACTCCACCGAGAGACACTACTAAAAAATCAACTGACCACTGAGAGTATGGAGACTCCGGTAGAAGATACAAAATCTGAATCAGAAATTTTGTATACAGTAAATGTAGACACTCGGGAAGTTAACATTGTGGTTGAGAAAGAAACCACTGAGGATAAGGAGAAAAATGTGACTACTGAGTCACTGACTACAAAGGTTGAGATGAACACAGAAAAACTAGCATAGACAAAGCAACCATCAGAGGATGCCACTGAGAAACTGGTAGAAACAACAGACAAACCATCTGAAGAACCTGCTAAAGAGAGTTCAGAGGTACAAACTGAGATTACATCTGAGGAACCGGCAGTTAAAAGCTCATAGAAACCCTCTGAGACATGGTTAGAGAAACCAAAACCAGTACAAGTTGAAGCATAGGTACAAACAGAGACAGTGCCACCTACCCAAAATGAAAAGCATAAACCTTTGTTTGTAGAAATGCAAACACAGACAGACCTACTAGAGGTCGAATCAAGAAAGGAAATTACCACAACCGGTAGCATGGGTATTATAAAGACCATTGGACAAACATCTGGTACAACTATGACAAAATTTAGACCTACTAATGTAACAAAGGTCTTGTTAGATTCAATAAAGAAGATCACCGAATGCAATGTACAAGCCTATAAGGCTATTGATGATACAATACCAATTCTTAAATTGATAGCACAAAAGTGCAGTGTTGAGAATAAAGATTCTTTAGGTCAACTAGACACATTGTCTAAGTTCATTACCGACAACCTATTGACTATTGATAAAATAAATGAGGATACATTTAAGGAAAGACTAATAAAAGAAAAAGATAAATTCTTTGAGGATATTGTAAAGAAAAACAAGGAAGAAATGGACACCCTTTTACTAGAACTTGGAGAAATAATCTGACTTCAAGAAACTGTACAAGGACACTTGCAAAATGAATGTATTAACAGAAGATCTTGACAAGGCGATCAACAAAGCTCAAGAAAAGATAAATAATATTGCTAACAATTTGATTGGAACATCAAATTCATTTTTGGAGTTAGAGAAGAAGATTGCAAAACAGGAAGAGAAAATCAATAAGTTAGAAAATGACAAACAGGGAATAAAGGATAAGGCAAAAGACTTGAAATACAGACTTAGTCCAAGACTTGAATACCTTACTTCTCTAAGAAAAGAAATATCTGAAGCTCAAGTCCTCGGACTGAAGACACTGAAAGAGAAAATGCACATACTCACTGGTACAGTGTAGAGAACACAAGAGGCAATAAAAGATAGCAAAACTTTCAGCAATGGTATAAATTTAGTTTTGACAGATATCTTTCAGATTGTAACCCACCGGTTACAAGAATCTAGGCAGGACTCCACTGATAGCGAATGACAACCTTTGTCATTGATGTCAAAGGGGGAGTAGTGGGATGAGAAAAATAATTAGAAGAAAGGACATCATCTGCTCAGGGGGAGCATACAGTTTTGGAAAGACAATTTTGGTAGACTATTTTTGGATATCATTTTGGACACCTTTTGATTTTTCTCATGAGTGTTGCCATCAATGCTAAAGAGGGAGATTGTTGGAAAATGCACACTCCAATGAGAAATTGTAAGTAATTTAAGGTTTTGTCATTGATGGCAACCTTGCAATCATAGGACACCGGCAAGACAAAGATATCGGCACCGGCACCGACAGACTCTACACTGGCACAAAGGACATTGACAGTGAAAGGAAGGATACCGACACCTTGGCCAACTTCAATTTTGTTTAAAATGTATTTTATAATAAATTATAAAATCATTGTAAGTCAACATGGAGAGTTGTAATATGACTCATATATGTATGAGATCATTTTGTAATAGGAAATATATGTGAAAGAGGATGCGAGATAAGAAGACCTAATATGTGAAATATTGGTTAAGGATTTATGTTGTGGCAAAGCTTAAACCAGTACTGAATCTGGCATAGAAGATGCTGATCTGAAGTAGTACAAGACATTGGATTAGTATAATCCATTTTTGTAAGTCAGTGTGACTTCTTTTGTAATTGAGCAGTGAGCTCTAGGCACTTGGCCTTCCTGCATGTGTAGGCCCATATTGTAAGAGTAATATTCCCTTACTGGCCAGTAAGATAATATTGTGGGTCAAAAATCCCACTGAGGTTTTTCCCACACTGGGTTTCCTTGTTAAAATACTGTGCTATGTTGTGCTTCTCATGTGGTTATTGTTATTCTTATTTATTGCATTATTTCTGGTTTACCGGTACACAGTTTTAATATGTTTTTCATGTTCTAAGTCAAGTAAATTTATATACCGATTAGATACTGATTCACCCCCCCCTCTCAGTATCTTTGGGAATCCTAACAATTTATACAAATCATCAACCTTAGCATTAAGGTTGGCTCAACACATAAGACCTAAATACAAAATTACATCACACAATACATAAATAAACAATCAGACCAATACAATGTCAGCAATGACATAGCTGTTGGAATCCAAGAACACTGGGGGGGGGGGGTGAATAAGTGTTCTACTGATAATTAATAGTTTAATTCCTTTAGATAATTTTCCAATTAGCAACTAGTAAGCATATAAATAAGATATAATAAAGAACAAAGCAACCACAAAGATCAACACCATAACACCACATATTTATACATGGAAAAGTTCAAAGAGAAAAAACCATAGTGGGATTTGTGACCCACAATATCTATCCACTGGCCAGCTAAATAAATATTACATAAAAAAGGGGGCCTGCACATGCAAGAAGGCACACTGCCTAGAGCGCACTGCTCATCACAAAGGAGCCTCACTAACTACAGATATAAAGTACTCAATTATAAACAAAATTCTTAACTCTCAATGTGTATCTGGTATGCTGGATGGACACACACTTGCTTTGTGTACACTTTATTAATGTATGAGCTATGCTCAACTGGTAATTGTCCCAACTAGTATTATGTATTATAGTCTTTAGACTATCATTGTTTTGCAGAAGATGTTTACCAATCACAAATTGACTAAAGACCTCAAGCGGTATGAAGACCTCAAGCAGTTCCAGGATCTCAAGCAGTATGAAGGAACAAAGTGGTAGTTAACATTTTTCCAGTCTTCATTTTTGACAACCAGTAATTGGTAAATTGTATGAACCGGTATTACTTTGTGATGAGTTACCAACCGGTATTTCTGTGATGAGTTATCATCCATCGACACTTTGGCGGTGATTTTGTGTCATGTTACCAAATGTGTCTAGATGCATTGAACCTAGGAACTTGTAATGTAATCCTATTGGACCGACATGAAATCAGAGTCCTTTATAAGGACATCATGTCTAGGGTTTTATATGATGATGAGGGTTTGTATGTGCGATCACCGAAGAGAAGATTAGGTCCGTGTGAAGAGTAAGAGTGTGGAAATATTGAAGATTGAAGTAATGCTAAAATGCATTAACAATGAGCTATCAAGTATCTAACCAAGCATACTGTGCTAGTATCTAGATCACTCACTTGTTGATTACTCACATCTTCGACAAGTCTGAAACCCTTAACCGGGTAGGCCCAGAAAAGCCTTTGTAAATCCTCTAAGAAGGTGGTTCACAATTGTGAATCTGAAATCCTCTCACAAGGTAGTATTTAATAGGATTTATCTCCTAACATAGACCTAGATTCCTAACAAGATCTATTCTGGTGAAGAACATTGTTTGACCTTAACCGATCTAGTTTCTATTCTGTAGATAGTTACTTGTGATTTTCTGCTCACCGTGGTTTTTCCCATTTGGGTTTCCATGTCAAAACATCTTGTGTTATGGTGATTGTGATCTTGTGGGTGAATTCTTTGTTTGCTATTTGGTTTGCATTTATCTTAACCAGTTTATTAGCAAATCTGTTGTACCGGTTATCTGCTAAACTATTTAAGAGTTTGAGTACGGTATGTTTTGGTATACTAATTCACCCCCCCTCTTAGTATTCATCATTTGGTATCAGAGCCAACCTTTCTATAAGTCTAAGCACTTGGAAGGAGATAATACATTGTGAGGGAACTTACTCATCGTCTCACTTAGACTGAGAGAGCCTATGATGAACTCAAAGTCAAGTATAAAGCCTTTCTGGAAAAAAGAAGAGAGCATGCTAAGAAACTAATGGAACTTACTGAAAATAGTTCTTCTGATGAAGAAGACATGGATGCTCTAGTTGAAGAAGTTGAAAAACTAAATGAATCTAATGCCAACCTGAGAAGGGAACTAGAAGGACTGACTATCAGAATGTGTCAAGAGCTTGAGAAGCAAAGGAAAGCTGAAGATCTGGTAAAAGACAAAGATCATGAGATCTTCAAGCTGAAGCAAGAAATCTCCAAGAGAGTAAAGTGGAAAAAGAAGAAATGCAAGGTGAACTAAACATGGCTATTTCTAAGAATGCAACCTTGAAGGAATCCAATGCTGCTATTTCCAAAGAACTCACTGAGTCAAAAGAGATACTTGCCAAATTCAATTAGAGTACTGCTAAGCTAGAGCAAAAGCTTGAATCAGCAAAACCAGTAAAGAATACCACTGACTTGGTTTCTCTGGGTATGAGGAAGGTGAAACCTCTAGAACAAAAGATGTAGCATCAAAGAAGAAACCAACATCCAAGGATAAAGGTAAGAAAAAGTTTAAGCATGTTTGCTTCAATTGTCTCAAGGAAGGACATACTGCTAATATGTGTAGAAATAAGGCCTACAATAATTTTCCTTATTTTCTAAACAATAAGCCTAGATCCAATAGATTCAATGGAAACTATTATGCATGCAACAAGTTTGGGCATAAAGCATTTGAATGTAGGTCTATTTTGCACAACACTGGGAGATATCCTCCAATAACTCAAGGAGTTGTTCTGGAACCCTCTGTGAACTAGAATCCCAACTGGTATAATGCCTATGACCATTAGTTAGATGGCTATCAAGTGGCAACTGGTTGGAGAGCAACCTGTTTGATTTGTCATGGTAGTGGTCACACTGCTGTAACATGCAGAAGGAAGAATGGTAGTATGAAAAATGGACCATGGAGAACACGTGGAATGGTATTCTATCATTGCAACAAACTGGGACACACAGCCAGAACCTGCAAAATGAGAAAGAACCTATCAGATGATATACTGATCATTCCAGAAGGGAAGATTGATGTTGAAACCGTTCAAGTGAGAATGAATAAAACACGTAAAAAGAAACCTAAAGAAGTGTGGAAGTCTCTGAACCGGCAAACTGAGCTTCAGAAAAGCTTAGGGGGAGCATATAAGTGAAATATTTGAACCCCTAGTTTATATCGGTTTAGACCATAATCGGTATACATTACCTGTCAATCAACAAAAGATTTTGAAGTGGTAAAAGGCAAAAATTAGGGTTTGTACCCTAGCTGTGGAGCATTTATTATGGTAGGTGAAAGATCTTTTAAAAGGGATTTTTGATGCCATTTTCACTTATCTATTTTCGAGCAAAGAATTTTCAAGTGCAGAGCGACAAGAGTGATTCGTCTAGTGATTCAAAGTGAATTCAAAATCCTATAGAAAAATCCAGAGATCATTTTCAATCAATCAAGTGAAGAACACCAAGCAGTAATCCAGCAACCGAAGCGGTGTGTTGTGAGCAACATTGCAAAACCCTAAATTTTGAAGTGTGAAGGTATTTCTCAAAACAATTTGTCTATCATTTAATCATGGCTTCTGCATCACACTCCACTCCTAGTGCACCTGTAGACTCAGCGAATTTTATTCAAAAGAAGATGAAATACAATGCCCTATCCCAGATACCCGCTAGAGTTATAGTTGAGGAAGATATTTTAGGATATATTGATTGCAAATTAGAAAACCTAGGATCCCTAGTGATCCATTCTCAGCTAGGTCTATTCTATGGGGATGACAAGAAAATCAAACTGAAATATAGCATCCTAGAGAGGAAGAAACTACACAATGTAGTTTATTTTCTTGAAGAGTTCACTGAAGATCACATCCACATCATCCTGAGCAGAGTACATGGTGACAAAATATTTCTTGAGAGGTCACATGATATTACACTGAAAGCAATTCATGCTGTCACCGGTTTCTGTAACATTGGAGAGGTGCCAGCTCTAAGGAAGGTCATTAAAACTGAAATGATAAAACTCATCGGTTCTCTGAGAAACCAACGGGGAATGACTGTCAATACCATCAAAGATGATTTGGTTAAGTATGCTTGCATGGTGATTGGCTATCGGGTGTTTTATGCCAGCAGAATAAACTTTGTCCCCACTGCTACAGTGAATGTCGCCTACAAAATGATTCAGGAAGATGCCTCATTTGATTTGTGTACCTATTTGCAAAAGCAATTGCTATTGAACCTAAAGTCAATTAAATAGGATAACGCTTTAAGGTTCAGGTTTGGACAACTTTTGGTCAAACTATTTTTTTACTTTCAAGGATATTTTCCTAGAGTAGGTGATATTCAATGGTTTGCTGACCAATCGGTCACTAAGCAAATCAGGGAAGGTCTCCAAGAAGTGGGAACCAAATACCCTGAGGTTCTAAATAAATATTTTGATGAATTCAAGCAGAAAATGAGTCAAAGGATGAGGATTTCTGGAGATATTGTAAAGAAATATGAAGATGACATTTTCTTTATCATAAAGGTAGATAAATGCATAATGGAAGTGGTAGAGCCAAGAAAGGAAGCAGTAGAACTTATGGGGTATGAAGTGATCAATGACATGTTGGATGGGTATGCCTCTACCCTGATTGCCTCACCTCTAGATGCTGAGAAAAAGTGAACCGACACCTACTTGGAGAGAGTAACACCGATTGAAGATCCTACAGTGAAAAAGGAAAAGGCAGTGCCATCGGTATTGACACCGATTACCTCAGCAAGTCCAAAAGTGACCAAGTGGTCACCTGCCAAGAAGAAACTAGAAGTTGCTCCTACTAAAATATTTGAGAGGAAGCGGAAGACCAAAAACAACTCACTAGAGTCAGAGGATACTGAACCAGAAGTACAACCTAAGAAAACTAGGCAATCAAGCAAGAAGGCAAAATCTACCGGTAATGCACCTGCATCGTCAGCACTAGTAAATATAGACATCTCTTCTTATAAGCCTATGATACATTATCAAAGGAATTTAAAGAATATTAAGAGAAAGGTTCTTGATGACATAAAATAATATTTTGATGATTTTACTGATAATGAGAAAGAAGAAGTAGAACAAGAAGTTATTAGATATTTGTGTGTCAATGGCCGGTCAGCATCTGAAATCAGATCAGTCACAACTGATTCTTTATACAATTCTTTGGACAATAAATGGCACATTGCCATTGAGAAAGAACATGAAATAAGGGGAAAAGTCTTTGCTCAATACTTTCTTGATGCCTCTAATTCTGAATTGTTTGAGATAATGGACAAGAATAAAGGTCTCTTGTTCATGAGAAGAAGAAGACTCGGGCTGCTAGAAGGCAGAACTTCTAAAGTGGAGAAGGATGCCCATCTACATGCAAAAGTTGTTGTCCGGTTACATCAAGTGTCTGAGGCTAACAAGAAGGCCGAAAAAGAACCTGACCTATCCTCAACCAAACCGGATGAGGTATTTGATGGTGAAGGAGAAAGAGTTACATAACAAGTTGACACTATTGATGTGGATGCATTGGATGTTGAATATGTCACTCCAGACACGGGAAAGTAGAAATAGGACAAAGAAAAAGAAAAGAAGGAGAAACAGGACAAGGAAAAAGCAGAGAAGAAGAAACAAGACAAGGAAAAGGTTGATAAAGAGAAAGAAGAGAAAGAGGAAGACATAAGGAAACAAGAAGAAGAGAAGAGAAAAGAAGAGGAGAAGAAGAAATAAGAAGAAGAGAAGAGAAAAGAAGAGGAGAAGAGAAAATAAGTTGGAGAAAAAGAAAGAAGAGGAGAAGAGAAAAGAAGAGGAGAAAAAGAAAGAAGAGGAGAATAAGAAAGAAGAGGAGAAGAAAAGCAAGAAGAAGATAAGAAGAGGGAAGAACTTAAGAAGAAATAAGAAGAGGAACAAAAGAAGAAAGAAGAACAAAAGAAAAGAGCAGCAGAGGAGAAGGAAGTAGAGAAAGCCAAACAAGTGGAGACTCCCAAGGCAAGCAGTGGTCAAGCCAAACCGGTTGACATCGCCAGTCCTATTGATCTCCAATCTGCAAATGAATCAGAGCTACTTCAAAGCATAAAGTTTGCATAGGAAAGATTGGAAGCATTAAGGAGGAAGAAGGAACAGGATGTCATTCAAACTGCGTTTGACACCCTTACCAGTTTGATTCCCGATACTAACCTCCCCAGTATCGATTCCTCTCTGTCTAAACTTAAAATTTGGTGTACCATTGTAGAAGACTAGGTATAATGCTTGGAAGAAGTTGTTGAAGCAAATGCAAAGAAGAAGCATGAAAAGGCACTCAACACTGCCTTAGTTAAGAAATTGAATGAGCTTCGGTCTCAACTTCCGAAACAACAGAAGGATATAAGTGTTGCTATGGATGAAGGAAAACAACTGTTGAGCAAAATCAACCAACCCCATCTATTTTGCGATGATGTGCTCACACAAAAAGATAAAATCCAATCGTATTTGTAGGCATAGATAAGAAACTTCAAGACACCATATGATTCCTTCACAACATATGGGAAAACTGTTCATCGTTATTAGCTTCAGACTACCAGGATTGAATTAGAGATCAACAACTGATCAAGAGATTTGTAGGAGCTTCAACTGGTCTTATTACCCAGATTGCAAATTCTTCAGAAGTACTTTCTCAATCTGGAAGCCTTAACGGTAACTCAAGAGATGAGTACCATTGATGCCATGGAAGAACAAGTATCTTAGATGCAGATTGAAAGTGAGGTTGCTACCTCATTACTTGAGACATGGTCATTGGCCATGAATACTTTTATGTAGGATTTTAAATCTATTTTTGACAAGTTTCATTCCTTATTGTCATAACCATTTACTACATTTTGATGATAATGAGAAATAGGGGTTATTTTGCAGTACTTTGTCATTGTTGGCAAAGGGGGAGTAGTATTTAAAATTTTGGTGAATGTTATAATTTCATGTATACTTTCATGTTACCTCTTTAAGGGAGTAGTATACATTGTAATTTCTGCAAAAGGGATAGTGTATATGCTTAGGGGGAGTAATTTTGTTTTTGGCATATTTTTGTTGTAAAAACACTTAGATGTCAAAATTTTCCTATGTGTTGCCATCAATGCCAAAGGGGGAGATTGTTGGCATTTTGATGATGTTGTGATTGTCATTGATGGACACACACTTGCTTTGTGTACACTTTCTTAATGTATGAGCTATGCTCAACTGGTAATTGTCCCAACCAGTATTATGTATTATAGTCTTTAGACTATCGATGTTTTGTAGAAGATATTTACCACTCACAAATTGACTGAAGACCTCAAGCGATTCAAGGATATCAAGTGATATGAAGGAACAAAGTGGTAGTTAACATTTTTCTAGTCTTCATTTTTGACAACCGGTAATCGATAAATTGTATGAACTGGTATTACTTTGTGATGAGTTACCAACTGGTATTTCTGTGATGAGTTATCATCCACCGAAACTTTGGTGGTGATTTTGTGCCATGTTACCAAATGTGTCTAGATGCACTAAACCTAGGAACTTGTAATTTAATCCTATTGGACCAACATGAAATCAGAATCCTTTATAAGGACATCATGTCTAGGGTTTTATATGATGATGAGGGTTTGTATGTGCAATCAGAGAAGAGAAGATCAAGTATGTGTGAAGAGTAAGAGTGTGGAGATATTGAAGACTGAAGTAATGCTGAAATGCATTAACAATGAGCTATCAAGGATCTAACCAAGCATACTGTGCTAGTATCTAGATCACTCACTTGTTGATTACTCACATCTTCAACAAGTCTGAAACACTTAACCAGGTAGGCCCAGAAAAGCCTTTGTAAATCCTCTAACAAGGTGGATCACAACTATGAATCTGAAATCCATTCACAAGGTAGTCTTTAACATGACTTATCTCCTAACAGAGATCTAGATTCCTAACAGGATTTGTTCTGGTGAAGAACATTGTTTGATCTTAACCGGTCTGGTTTCTATTATGCAGATAGTTACTTGTGAGTTTCTGCTCATCGTGGTTTTTCCCATTTGGGTTTCCATGTCAAAACATCTTGTGTTATGGTGATTGTGCTCTTGTGGGTGAATTATTTGTTTTCTATTTGGTTTGCATTTATCTTAACTAGTTTATTAGTGAATTTGTTGTGCTGGTTATTTGCTAAACTATTTAGAAGTTTGAGTACAGTACTTTTTGGTATGCTAATTCACCCCCCCTCTTAGTATTCATCAGAATAATGTGTGTTTCCATCAATGACAACACCATGATCCTAGATGAGTGTCAAAGGCCAACAATCTCCCCCTTTAGCATTGATGGCAACACTCATGTGAAAAATGGATCATTAAAGTTATGTTCTGGTTCCTATCCAAAAACTTCCCCAAACCTGATATCAAAAAGATGCTCCCCCTGAGATATAAATTACTTCTTATTTCCCTTAATATTTGTCAAATCCAACCTCTCCCCCTTTAATAGAAATGCCATAGAGGGGGAAAATAAATGAAAGAATAAAAAAATGTGTTTATCGGATCTAGATGGACTTGAATATATCAGGGTAAGCACTTTTCAATAATCCTAAGTAAGTGTCCCAACCAGTTTTCAATGTCCTTAAAATTGATACAAACCCATTAAGAATGTATGCATGTAGTTCTTCTTCTGTTAATGTTGTTGGGGTGGGCTTACTCATCTATTCTATACATTCCCTTTTGTGAAGCAACAAAGTGTTAAGACAAGGACTGACCAAACCTCTCAATTCTCTGGCCCGTCGGATTAACTTGTTCATATCCTTCTCTAAAGAAGAAATCTCTAATTCAAAAAGCAAAATTTGACCATCAACAATGCTAGTCAATGACTAATTACCATCAAAATTATTTGTAAGATGCTCCAACTGGACCTTAGCCACCTTTATTTTAACATCTAGGTCCATTGGTATATACTGCTGCATTGATGAAGATCTTCATCAATGCTTGTCAATTCCTCTGTCAGCTTGGCCTTGTCTGATGTGATCATGTTGTCACAAGTGACCTTGTTATCTGCATTGTAACTTTCTACCAACTGCCAGTTTGACACTTGTTGAAGAGTTTGAAACTCCTTGGCAGTGTGCTCTGTCAAACCCTTAAGCTTGTCAGAAGGGCTAGCTACCTGACTGATTTTATATTATGGGGTAAGCTGCTATAGGATTGGAATGGATTTCTCAATCAATTTCTTGTCCTCTAATCCTTCCTTCATAAGATTTTGAGCTACAACCATCATCAATTCAAAATTGCTCAACTCCTCATTATTCTTCTCAAAATGACTAAAATCTACTTGACCAGATGAGTCAAGTGTCAACAATGAGGGACCAACAACCGACGATGGTGTTGGTACCCTAACTTCAATCTGTTCTTGTCCTTTCTGCTTCTCCTCTACCATCTAATCCTTTTTATCATGTACCTTCTCCTTAGCACCGATGGCTTCGCCACTTGGTGCAATTATTCCTTCCGCCACTACATCAATAATCGGAGGAGAATGTCCTTAATATTATCTGTTAGTTTATTTTCCTCTATATCCTATACATTTGTGACTATGAAAGGAATATCCTTAGTTATTTTCTTATCCAAAATTGGTGGATCTTCACCTAATATTCCTTTCCCTCTAGCATCAACTAGGATGTCTAGAATGTCAGACTTAGGAAGAAATTATGACAATGTAAAGAATCCTAGATTATCAACAAAGATTTTTACCCATGCCTCATGAGTCTCTTTAACTATTTCATTCACTCTTCCCACCATTAAGCTAATATGTCTATGCCTACTCTGGAAAATTATTTTATTAGCGAAATCAAGACACTTTTGTACCTCCTCTTCAGTTATTGCACCACAAACTGTTAATAGTTCCCAAATCTTTATATGCCTATCTTCCTCAAGTGCTGATAATCTCCTAGCATCTAATTTGTTAAACAACTATGCCAAAATATGCTTTTCTATCTCAAGTAAGGATTTCTTATATATATATCTTAGTATAACAAAACTGCTTCCTCAATTTTCTTTTGTTCTATATCATCCATATGTCCATAGTAATATTGTATATTACTCAAAATTCCATCCTTAGTAATTTGGTCTACTAATTCATCGGGAATGGGAGATGTCTCTTTTATTGGTTTCCTCTTCTTTTTAGAATTCCTTTCCTTCAAAGGTTGCTTATGAACTACCAGAGGGGTGACTTTGGTTTTCTGTTGCTTTCCTTCCTCAAGCTTCTTCCTTTGAATTCGCATGCAAATTTTGGGTATCTTAGGAGGTTCATCTTTAGTCTTAGATCTAGAAGCAACAGGGGCAATAAAGGTTTCTGGTTTCTTCCATTTCATCACACCTTTTTTGGTTGCTGCTACCGGTGAGGCCTGAAATGTTGCCAGAGAGGATGACTCTAGTCTAATAATCTATTTGATCTTAGTAGACATCTTCTCAACAACCTGTCCTACCTTCTTTATCTGACCTTCCCTCTTCTTCTTACTGAACCCTATTTGCACCTCCAATTCCTTTTGTTTAGCTATCCCAAAATTCTTTGTATCTATAAGTGTCTTGGCATATAGATCCAAGATCTCTGCATCAACTTCATAGCCCATCTTAGTTATCCATACCTTTCTAGGCTGCATTGCTTCCATTAAAGTTTCATCTTTCTTAACCATAAAGAAAATCTCAGTAGAGTATTTATCAACAATGTGGTTAGGCACTCTTTCCCTTTGTTTCATTTCCATCTGAAAAAACCTTGAAATATCCCCATAAGGTGGAGTCTCTATCCTGACCGATGCTTCTTAAGGCATCTTTGATTTGCTTCCCTACTGGAATGTCAAAGACCAATTGCCTTTTACTGGATCCTGGGGTCTCATTAAGAAAGAATACCATCAGACAAACAACAAGATTACCATACTAAAATACCTTTTTTTTTAACCTTAATTTTTCCAAGATTCAAAATTAACTCATCACACATCCACTGGAAAGGATCATATTTTTCATTTTCCTTGATCATCTTATATGCATAGTAGATACAAAAACTAGAAACAAAATTCAACTGATTAGATTAAGTTACCTTATATCCAATAACCATGCTACAAATTGCATGTCCTTATCTTTGATTGTACTAATCCTCATAGACTGATTTTTGAATGTGGCACTAGTTAGCTTGTTGACTTCATTGTTTGATATTTTTTCTTCTCTGGTCTCTGACGAACCTTGGGAAAACCAGTAATTGCCTAAATGGCATCCTTAGTGATTTTATGAGGCTTGTCTAGCCACATAAACTCACCATGAATGCGAATCAACACATACCAGATTATTTCATCATCAAACTCAGGCATTTCCAAAATGTCTCTAAACCCTTGATCCTTCAAATGTCTGAATTCTGGTTTGGTCACACCATTCTTATCCAAAAAATTGTCATATACATGGTTTTGATCTCGGATGAACCCAAATCCTCCAGAGTGTAGGGAATGTATGCTCTGATATCCTCAACATAAAGAACATCATCACAAACCCTAGAAAATGCGATGACTGAATCATCAACCTTCACAATATGAGGGTGTTTCTTCAATACTGGGTGTGGATGATCCTTAATATCAACCAAAACTGGAGTAGCAACTTCTATCAAAATGGGGGTAGATCCAGAAGCCATTGCAATTTTGAAAAAGATAGCTTGAAAACTAAGAAATATATTAGAATCTTTGCCAATGAAAAACCTTTGAAAATTCTCTCTGAATGTACTAAAATTCACCTCGAAATGTTCAGGATCACTCTGAATTTCCTTCAACTCTCTCTAAATGCTTGGTGATGAAAAATGAATCACTTTTTCCTTTTAAATCTGCATTGGTGAATCTTCAAACTGACTTCTCCAATGTCTGGAAGAAGCTTTCAGACCACTACTAGGGGTAATGTAAGATCTATCATCAATTTGCACCCCCTAAGGCTAATGCCTTAGTTACCAGATGAGTCTCCTACTGGTGCAGGAACATTCTGCTTTGTCAGTTGAATAACTGAGGTATTTGCTTCATCCTATTGATCCTCAGACTTTCTAATCCATTTATTCTCATGCTCCTTCTATATTTCATCAACCTTTTGTTTTCCCTTCTCATCATTTCCTACCAATGGGTTCTTTCTTCTGCAAAATTTAGCAATATGTTCTATTTTGTTGCATGCATAACAAGTGACATTTTTTTTTTCTGTATTGCCTTGTTGTAACCTTGATCATTTATTGACCTACATTGATTAGCCATATGCCCAAACATTCCACATGCATGACATTTCACATTCATTCTTTAATCTGTTGTCCTATGACCATACTTCTTGCAATTGAAACATTGAACGGTTCCTAAATTATTGTTTTGATTGACTCTATTTCTGCATTGACTTTCCATATGCTAAAACTTATTGCAAACAAAACATCTACCATTAAATTTATGTGCATTGGGTTGCCTTACTGATGATCTCTGATTCTGATTGCTTGGTGGATTCTCTTGATTTACACTACCAGAGATTTCTCCATTCTCAAATCCAAGACCTCTAATCTCTCTAGTGTCCCTTTGATTTTTCAATAATTCATCAAGCTTTAAAGAATTGCCCCTAAAATTTTCTTTGTGTTCATTTGCAGCATCCAGATCACTTCTTAGAATTGTCATCATTCTTTCCAACTCTTGCTTATTATTCTGTGATTGCACCAATTCAGTGCTCAACACATCATTCTCATGCACCAACCTAATGTGTTCATCAAATCAATCTTTCAAAGATTTGGCAAGATTTTCTTCATTCTTCTTTTGGTCTTCAATCTCCTTGGACATCCTCATGGTTACCGCTTGCATCTCATTCTTCATGACACCATTTTTCTGACTCTACTTTTGACATAGTTCCTTTAAAGCATTCTTCTCTTCATCATCTTGATTTTGTAATTAATCACAAAGTTCTCTCCTCTTGGCTTGTGCAGATGACAACCTCTCTTGCAGAGTAAGGATGAATTTATTTGTAGATCTCATCTCATCTTTAGTAGAATTATACTCATCTTCCAACTTCATGTTATTCAATCTTTCAGAATCATAGTCATTGTCACTTTAAGTTCTTTCCTCAAACTCATCTCCATGGATTCCAGATGCAGGATCTTCCTCAAGTTGTTAGACTTATTCTAAGGCACCAGGCTCTAACACCAATTGTTGGAATCCAAGAACACTTAGAGGGGGGGTGAACTAGTGTTCTACCGATAATTAATAATTTAATTCCTTTATATACTTATCCAATTAACAACTGGTAAGCATATAAACAAGATATAATAAAGAACAAAGTTGTTAGACATAATGTACGACTAAGAGGGGGGCTGAATAAGTGGTTCTCAAATTTTTTCCCTTTAATTATCCTATGTGAGTATATCGGTTCACAGATCAAACTCAATGAAGACTTACCAGTTAGTGGGGAGACCAACACAAATACAATCACACACAAAGGACAACTCATAACACCAGTATGTATGAGGAGATGGGAAAAACCTCAGTGAGCAATGTTGTTGGAGTCTACTACTCCAATCTAGCCTCACAATCCAAACTATTACAATTTTTTAGGGAACCAACCCATGGAGCACCAACCCTTGATTTAGGGCACCAACCCAAGGAGCACCAACCCCTAACTTGTTTATGGGATACAACCCAAAGGAGCTACAACCCCTACACTGAGCTACAACTCAGTGATCAAAATGAAAACATAAAATAAAAAATTAATACTCCTGTTACAAGTGAATTTTGTAACCATCTCATATACCTTACTCTGTCGATGAAATACTTTCTCTCCTGCATCGGTACACTTCTCCTGCTGCTTCACTACTAGTAAACTCTACCAGTTCACCTCTACTCTCCTTCTTCTCTATTGGATCTTCTCCTCACTGCTCTTCTCTTCATTGGTACTACACACTATTGGTCCACTATCTGCCTTCTCTTCAACTCTCTTCACTTCTACTCTACCAATATGAACACTACTAGTTCTATACTGCTATTGGTTGAACACTTCAATCAGGTTCTCTCTCACACTTACTCTCTTCTTAGATACTCATTGAGAACTTGGTTGATTTGCTCTTACATGCAGAAGTAACACTCAATCACTTCACAACAACACACTCTTTTTCATTCAGCAGCAGCTTAATTATATCTTTGGCCTGCATATTTATAGACTGGTTTTCCTACCAAAAGCCTATTCAGAATCTAGGCGGTTAGGGTTTCCTCATCATCCTCAAGGGAAACCAAATCTAATCAGATCTTGCCCAATTTGATCACCCAGACAACCAACTATACAGTTACACCATTATCGCACCTTCTTGACCACACCTTCTATCTTTGGCAATCTACTTTTTACCTTGTCGACTGATCTCTTGGTCAAGCACCGAGATTGGTCTTGTTGTTTCTTTCAAACACCTCATTCTTCTCAATTAGTCTTAACTGTCTCTCAGTTGTCCTCCAAACCTGGAGCCACAAACCTCTGCAACATGTCCCTTGATTTGTGGGATCTTCCAATATTGTCGACCAACTTTGCAACTAACCATCAATGTACATTCCTTATTCATCCAAATGTAGGTCTGCACCTTGATTGCATGTGGCATCTATGTTGGTCCAGATAGGATCACTGACCAAACACTCTATCAATTTCTCTTCTTTGTCGATTTAGTAACCCTGTCGGTATCTCACACTCTACCGGTTAACCTTCATGTCTATACTTAGCTGAACTGCCGATGGAACCTCTTAACCAGTTGCCAAACATGTCTATCCAAAACATGCATATTCCCACAAAGTGGGAAGTCTTCTACATCTGCACCATGTCCATATTACAAGTGAGCATTCATACCGGTAAACACTCTTGATGACACCATGTCATCAACCTTCAACAAACTATCTTTAATTAGGAAAATATTCCTCTATCTGCATCTACTCAGCTATACCTTCTCAGTCAGTCCAATGCATAACCCTGATTCCATGCACTTGAGGCATTCTGGTGGAGTGACACCTTGTCTTCTGCATCCTGCAATGCACTCATGTGGCTTCCCTGTTTGTGCAGCAAATCTTCAAACAGGCACATGTGATCTGGTGTGGGAACATTCAATGTTAGTCATTGCTTCTCATGATGACTGCATCTTCATCGGGTGGAAGTCTTGTTGTTCTGCAACTTCACAACACACCTGTGATCTATTCATTCTTCTCCTCCAGTGTTGATGTGATTCTAACATTCTATCTCTTCATCACAAACAAAAGCTCAAGCACCTTGGCCATCCAGGTTGTACACCAATCATGAGATTTTTGCAGGCTGACAACCACTCACTTGGTTGATCAGTCTTCTCTATGTCAACACATCACTTACCAGTTGACATCCTTTTCTTACTGGTGATATACTATACCGGTACTGATCACCTTACCAACTCATCCACACAATTTAGGCACTAACTTGTGTACCGGTTACTCCAGTGGTCATTCATCCTTACCTTACTAGTGTCCTGCAACACAAGATGATATCAAAGATATCTCAACCTGTACTTCTCCTTGACAGTGTTGCACATACATCACTCATATCGGTAGTCATCCCATACCATTTGATATCAATGACAACTCAATGCCAACAATCTCCCTCTTTGGCATTGATGTCAACTCATGTAGTATCCGACATAATACATAATCATTCTCTCCCTTTGTATGATCCAATGGATTCTCACACATTTAGTATGTGATATACTACATAATCCTTGTCCCTCTTTGAAAACAATGGCAAAGGGCACTGTCAGGGTGTCATTTCTCCTTGTATTTGCCAGGCACTGGCAAAATTCTTTCTCCCCCTTTGTCTTTACCAGATGTCTCTCCTTCTTTGATACCAATTGTTGAATTTTATTACATTTTCTCAAGTCATGATACTTGAGATGGACTCAGCCATCGACTGACACCAATTGAGCATGCAAATTTATAACATTTGTTAAACTGCTCAATTTCAGAGGGATATGCTAGTGAACACTACTCACCTACCGGTCAACCTGCATCACCTCCTGTTTGATCCCAAATTTCTTTATGAATCAAATGTGATTGTACTACCAATACAACTAGCCAACTGACAAGTAGGAACCAAATGTGATTGTACTATGAATACAACCAACCAACTGACAGATAGATACCCCTTACAATGAAATTTTCCTGGGTATTCCTATTGTAAATTTTCATCATCTATAGTTTTGGGTAGGCAGTGCACTTACTCTTCCAAGTTCAAGCATCTCGGCTTTGCATCATAGCCACTTGAACTTCCCTTGAGTCATACATCTCAGGTCCTCAACTCTGGTGAGGTCTAACACCGAGGCTTCAATTGTCTCCATACCAGTTGATCTGTGCAATTGTGATCATCTAATGATCTTTCAGTTCCATTACATCCACCCCAACCCGTGACATGATCCTGGATGAACACAATGCCATACAATGTCATCGTCAAGTCATAAATGTAACCGGTTAGCCCATAAACATGCATGCCTGCATGGTCAACCACTAGGCTAGCAAATGTCATTCGGGTCTTTTCCAATACCACCTAAGTTATGAACTCCACATTCCATTATATCGGGGCTATTGCAATGATCTCAAACTTCATTGTCTTACATAACCTACAAGTACCTATTTAGCATTCATGCTGGCAACAACATGTTCTTGCATGTTGCCTTCATCACTAAGGGGGTGAATGATAAATTCAATATATTAGTCCCCCTAAGATCCTGCATCTCCTTTAGGCCTTAAGAGATATCACATGTGCATTGGATGCACAGTATCAGTCCATGGTCTTCTTCCTTCATACCTGCCTGGTCTCATTCATCTTCCCATTTTTAGGATTGGGAGCAGGTATTTCCTTCTTCTATTGATGAGTCCTACCATTTCCCAATTCTCCATCATAGCCAAAAGTAGTGCTATAGTAGCACACAACACCCATCCCAACTTCATGTTTGAGAAATATCTTGACATACCGGTTTGACCATATTCTTCTGGTCATGTTTTTGTGTTTATCAACTAGAACCAGTGGACCTCTTTCTCCTGCGGGGACAATTCTCCTTTCGTTCCATGTAGGTCTCTAACTTCCATATGCTCTGAGTTCACCTTTCCTATAGAGCATAGTTATACCAGCCTCCATGTGACTGCAGGTTCCTCTTCCTGCACTCAAACTCTCTACGGCCAAATCCATTGCAGTTATAACATACAACAACAAATGGATTCTTTCTAGCATAACCGAGAGAGGGGACATGCATGTATCTAGTCCTGGATATATTTTTCTCATATGCATGATGTCCATGAGATCCTATATTATTCTTTCTAGATCTCTTTCTACATTCCTCTTCCCTATGGCCATAGACATTGTATGTAAAGCAGTAACCGGTAAAGGATGGCATATTACTTACAAATTTATTTTTCCATGCATGAGGAGATCTTACTGGTTTAGCATCCACATTTCTTATTCTTTGAGAATGGGTCCTTGATTTTCCATTCTATGCAAGTCTTCCATCTGGTCTCTTCTTCTCCCACACTTGCTTTTCCCTAGGGGTGGTAGAATTTCTTTGTCCTCTACCGGTAGGAGGTCTTTTTTGTTGCTTCCTCATTTTCTTGGTTCCAGTGAAGCTGTCTTCTCCCATCTTCCCTTTACCTTTGGGATTTGTATTGTTCCTTCTTCTGGCAACCTAGGTCTCCCTTTTTGTCTACAAGTCCTCACCAGTTGTGTTTAGGTAAACCTTCTTCCAGGGAGCATTTCTCACTGTGAAGGTTTGGCCTTTGTTTTCTCCATTGGGGGAGACAAACCAAATATCATTGTGGGGGACATTCTTGCTGGTGGAGAATTCACTAAAACCACTTCCTAATCTTTCAGTGTCCTTGGCATGCTTTTGCTTTTTCAACATTTTGTCCAAGGCATCACTGCTACCATCAAATCAGATTCTTACCTTGAGCTCATCCTGACACTTTTAAGGTCATTTCGGAGAAACTCCATTTCTCTGAGAAGATTCTGATATTCTTTCTCTTTTACTTCTGTCTTAGAAGCTAGATCACTGCACCGACACCCCCTGGTGTCTTCCCTGTGAGACATCATCCCTAAGATGATTTTCTCAGATTCTTCAAGGCATCTAATAAACCAGTTTTGCTCAACAACTGCAGCATTCTTAAGCAACTTGTATTCATTTCTCAGATGCTCCATTTCACTTTCCTTGGAGTCCAAGACTGATTTCAAATCATCAGTCAATCTTTTTGTCTCTTCTAGTTGAGTGGTCAATAAACCAACCTTTTGGTTTGATATTTCAAGGTAGGTTCTCAACTAGCTGCAATCCTCATGATTTGTCTCTTCTAGTTGAGTGGTCAATAAACCAACCTTTTGGTTTGATATTTCAAGGTAGGTTCTCAACTGGCTGCAATCCTCATGAACTGATATTTTGTAGTTTTTGAAATCATTTCTAACATTTTGAAGCTCTTCTAAAGAACTTACCAGTTCACACTCAAGATCTTCTTCTTCTTCTTCTTCTTCTTCTTCTTTTGATGTGTGACTCTTGCTGTATGTCTCATGGGCCATGAAGCAATGAGTCTCCACATCACCAATGCTATAGCAACAATCTAAACTACTTCTATCATCTTCACATATATCATCATCATTGTTTTTCACACTCTCACAAGATGATTCAGTGGAGCAGGGTTCATTTCCATAGAGATTCTTTAGTCTATCCCATAGACTTTTTACTAATTTACATATGTCCACCTATGAGGAAACATTACCAGTGAGCCCACTAAATATGGCCTTCATGGCTTCTACATTACATATGCATCTTCACATCTTGAGGGAGGACTACCATTCCTAGGAAGACCATTGATAACCGACATCCATACATCAAACCCTAGAGAGGATGGGAAGACTTCCATTCTACAACTCCAAATAGAATAGTTTGAACCATCAAACATAGGAGTAGGGATTGACACTAAACAAACCATTGTTTCCTTAATCCAAAATCTACCCAAGCTAGAGAAAGCTCGTCTAACTGGGAACCTAGGCTCTGATACCAAGTGTTAGACACAATGTACCACTTAGATGGGGGTGAATCAGTGGTTCTCAAATTTTTTCCCTTTAATTATCCTATGTGAGTATATTGGTTCACAGATCAAGCTCAATGAAGACTTACCAATTAGTGGGGAGACCAACACAAATAGAATCACACACAAAGGACAACTCATAATACTAGTATGTATGAGGAAAACCTAAGATGGGAAAAACCTCGGTGAGAAATGATGTTGGAGTCTACTGCTCCAATCTAGCCTCACAATCAAAACTATTACAATGTTTTAGGGCACCAACTCAAGGAGCACCAACCCAAGGAGCACCAACCCCTAACTTTTTTATGGGCTACAACCCAAAGGAGCTACAACCCCTTCACTAAGCTACAACTTAGTGATCACAATGAAAATATCAAATACAAAATTAATACTCCTGTTACAAGTGAATCTTGTGACCATTTCATGTACCTTACTCTACCGGTGAAATACCTTCTCTCATGCACCAATACACTTCTCCTATTGCTCACGTCTATTGTTTCATTGCTGGTAAACTCTATCGGTTCACCTCTACTCTCCTTCTACTTTGCTGGATCTCCTCCTCACTTCTCTTCTCTTCATTGGTACTACACTTTGTCAGTCCATTGTCTGCCTTCTCTGCAACTTTCTTCACTTCTGCTCTACTAGTATGAACACTACCATTTCTGCTCTACTACCGGTTGAACACTTCAACCTAGTTCTCTCTCACACTCACTCCTTAGATACTCATTGAGCACTTGGCTGATTTTCTCTTACATGCAGAAGTAACACTCAATCACTTTGCAACAACGCACTCTTTTTCATTCAGCAACAACTTAACTATGTCTTTGGCCTACATAATTATAGACTGGTTTTCCCACCAAAAGCCTATTCAAAATCTAGGCAGATAGGGTTTCCTCATCATCCTTGAGAAAAACTAAATCCAATTAGATCTTTCCTGATCTGATCACCCAGATAGCCAACTATACAACTCCACCATTACCTTACCTTCTTTACCATGCCTTCTATCTTTGGCAATCTACTTTTTACCTTGTTGGTTGATCTCTTGGTCAAGCACCAAGATTGGTCTTGATATTTCTTTCAATCACCTCATTCTTCTCAATCACTCTTAGCTGTCTCTCAGTTGTCCTCTATACCTCGAGCCACAAACCTCTGCAATAGCTCTACAACACATCCCATGATTTGTGGGATCTTCCATTAACGTCGACCAACTCTACAACTACCCCATTGACGTACATTCCTTTTTCATCCGAATGTAGGTCCGCCACCTTGACTCCATGTGGCATCCATGTCGACCAACTGCTAGCTTGAATCTTCATGTCGGTCAAGATAGGATCACCGACCAAACACTCTACCGGTTTCTCTTCTCTGTCAGTTTACTAATCCTGCCAATATCTCACACTCTATCAGTCAACCTTCATGTCTACACTTAGCTAAACTACCGATGGAACCCCTTAACCGATTTCTAGACATGTCTATCCAAAACATGTATATTCCCACAAAGTGGGAATTCTTCTGCATCTGCACCTTGTCCATATTACCGGTAAACATTCATACCGATAAATACTCTTGATGACACCATATCATCAACCTTCAACAAACTCCATCTTTAATTAGGCCAATCTTCCTCTATCTGCATCTACTTAGCTATGCCTTCTCAGTTAGTCCAGTGCATAAACTTGATTCCATGCACTTAAGGCATTTCGGTGAGGTGACACCTTGTCTTCTGCATCCTGCAATGTACTCATGTGGCTTCCCTATTTGTGCAACAAATCTTCAAACATGCATATGTGATCCGGTGTGGGAACATTCACTGTCAGTCATTAGTTCTCATGATGACTACATCTTCATTCAGTGGAAGTCCTATTGTTCTGCAACTTTACAGCACACCTGTGATCTGTTCATTCTTCTCCCCCAGTGTTGATGTGATTCAGGTAACATTCTGCCTTTTCATCACAAACAACAACTCAAGCACCTTGGCCATCCAGCTGGTACATCGGTCATGAGCTTTGCAGGATGACAACCACTCACTTAGTTGATCAATGTTCTCCATGTCAACACATCACTTACCAATTGACATCTTTTCCTTACTGGTGATATACTGTACCGGTACCAATCACCTTACCAACTCATCCACACAAGTTAGTTACTAACTTGTGTATCGATGACTCTAGTGGTCATTCATCCTAATGGAACCTTAAATTTTTTCAAAATTTAGAGTTACAAATCTCATGCAGGACAGTGAGTTCACTGGAGAAATCATGTGAGACACCTATGTTTAGGTATATTTTTCCATTTCAAGCTCCTAAAAGCCTATTCCAATGCGTACGTCAAGTGGTTGATTTTAAGGTATGTATATGGCTGCAAAGGTGAAATCATTCCAGGTAAGTCTTTTCAAATCATGATTTCTTCTCACCTAAGAATTATTATGTCAATTGCTTCTATTTTAATTTTCACAGAGATCAGAGGTCATTTGATGTATTAATTTAAAATTTATATTGCTCGCGACTAGCTCTGATAGGCCAGTTTACAAAGCAAGCACCAAAATTTGGTGAGCTAATTGAAATTTGAAATAAAACCCATGTTTTATTTAAATTATCATAACTTTTTGCCAAGTTTCATGGTAATCGGATGCCTGGTTAGTCGAAAATGAAATTATTCCAAAATAGGGCATAGGAGAAATTAATTTTTTTATTTTCTTGCATAGTTTGAAGCAGTTTCAAAAGGGAAGATTGACAGAAGCACTAAATTAAAAATAACGCTCTTGGAAGAGAGATAATAAAGCCTCCATGCCTAATAAATCAAAGCCAAAGGATAAGTCTTCATTGCCATCAGGTATCGGTGTAGGATATAATGTGCTATCCCGAGAAGGTATGCTACCCCGATGGATCCACCGTGAGGTAATATATTTTTAATTTTTATTTTGCAAAGGGTAAGTATTTTTATTTTAATCTTTTATTTTTGGAAATTTTTAAAGGGTAAAATGATTTATACTTCCAAGCAACTATTTTAACATGAACAAAGGGCTAGATTGTTCTTTAAGGAAAATTATTTGTTCATAAGGGATATGTTGTCAATGTTTCCATTTCTAAAAATATGCTTAGAAAGATATAAATTTATTAAGGTATTTGAATTTTCTTTTTCTTTTTTTTTGCAGGATACTATAACACAAAATTATATTTCTTAGGTTTTCATGTACAGGAAGTATCTTTTTACCTAAGAAATTTAATAGAGTATTTTATTTTCATAATGATTTTTTACCATTTATGTAAATACCATAGAAAAGGAAATTTTTATTTTAAAGATTATATTTTAAATGAACTTTGAATTATTTTATTTTACTTTTTGAAAGGGAAATATTTGTGTAAAAGGAATAATTATATTTTACATATAAATGTTCTTTAATGTAGAATATTTGATTAATAAGTGGCTTTTAATGTTATGATCTTTTAAGCTTCCATGAATATTTTTACCTTAAATTAATGAGTTGAGTATATATTTTTGGGTAAATTTTATTTATGAATAATCAAAGAATGAGTCTATTTTTATTATTTTTCTCTTTTGTTGGTTTAGAGAGTAATAATATTTCCAAAAGGATTTGTTACTTTTGGAAATTTTCAGAATTTATTAAGTAAAAATTTCTCTAAACATTATTAAATGTAAATAGACAAATTTTTGAGAAATTTTAAAATGATTAGTGTAACTTTTGAAAGATATCTTTGAAAATAATTTGAATGTTAGGGATTCTTATTTATGTAAACATTTTTCCTAAAATTCTATTTTAAGGGGCAAATTATTAAATATCCCTAATGTAATATGAATTTTTTATTACATTGTTTGGTGTGTAGGACACTCACATATGAAAGTTTGAATTTATTTTTCCTAAGCACATGTTGAGCAGGGAGTATTTCTCACCACATAATAATCTTTATTTACTTGCAAAAGCACTTTGAAAACAAATTTTATTTGTAGTCTTTGATATAATTATGATAATATTCTAATTGCCTTTGAAGAAGTTACAAAAGAATATATTTTGACAAAGGGGAAATTATATTTATACATAAGTGCTTTCAATATGGTGACCTAATGATATTGTCTCTCATCATGTTTTTTCCCTAATTTTTTGAATTGAATCCATATTAGGGTAAATATTATTCTTTAGTGTATGAATAATGTATTTGAGGATCAAAGTGTGAATATTATATTTTGTTCAAAGAAGAAAATGTATTTTGAAAAGTTATTTTTACCCAAGGTAAAATGATGAATATCATTTATTAAAATAGATTTTGGTGTTTTGAGGCAATCTTTTCATATGCATATTATTTGCCCTAAGTTAATAAATTGAATATGTTCATTAGGGTAAATTATTTTTATCATATAGTTAATGTTTGATTGATTTTTACAAAGTATTTATCCTATCCATGGTTATCATTTTCCAAGGGAAGTATTATTATTTAGTATAAAGTATTTTACCTTCTATTATTATTTGGAAATATATACTAGGGTAAATATTTTGTTTTATTATACGAATTAATGTTTTTAAAGTCCCAAGTATAAATATCACTTTGCAAAATATCCTCTTGATGATATACTTTGATTAAGGAGGATTAATCTTGCATTAGGGAAAGGGATTATTAATCTTTCAAAAGAAAAACCTAATCGAGAGTAATTAATCTTTTAAATAAATGAATTTGATTGGTTTAGTTTGTGTGCAGGATATTTTATCAAAGTTTGGTGATGAGGAATATCAAGGAGTTCAAGAGCAGAAGTGGATTTTTATCAAAGTGAAAGATTATAAAGAACATTATTAAGCATCATTTAGTATTTTTTAGGGTTTCATTTGTAATTATTGCTTAAACCAAAGGGTGTTTCCTTTGAGAAGCAACTGTCTATAACTATCCCTTATGTGTATAAAAGGGAAGTCATCCAGAACAAGGGGAGGACAATCAGGGAGAGTCATAAGAACAATATAATGCTGTAAGGATTGAATATCATTTTGTATTAGAGAAGTCTATAGGAAGAAGAAGTATCATTTTGTGCAAGCAATCAATAATGAAGTATTTACAAGTGCAGCTTATGTATGCAATTAGTTCCTGAAGATTAATATACAAGGTTCATCGTCTCTTTTCCAAATGTTGTGTACACTTTTATATTGATGAGTTATCTTTGTCCTCTTGATAAATCTGTTTATAGATTTGCTATGATGTGAATCACATGCTGTTGCATTAAGTGAAAGATTGAGTTTTTATTGTTTGTGTAACACATATTGAACCTTCATAGTTGATGAAAAATTATCTCTTGAGTTGATAAGATATTTTGTCCACAGAGTGTCATGTATATCCTCAGATAGAGGCACTAGTCTATTATTGATCTTTTAAGGTTTTGTTTTGTATGCATTCAAGGTCCTTGATAGAGAAACGTTATTCCCAAATCCTATATGAACTGATCTATACAGATTTTATTTAAGTCCTGAAAGAAATCTCATTTTCAATATACATTCACAATCATTTCCTTTCAAAGCATTTAGTTAAAGCACAAAATAAAGCATAATTGCAGACAATAATTTGCCAGTTTGTAATTTGCTAAAAGGCTGAAATACACTTTAAATAATCTCTTTTGTTCTTGAGAGTGTGAGGTACACCCTCCTAGGTTTAGTGGAGCCTAAAGTGCAAAGGGATTCAGTCTTTGACTATCCCTATTCATTGGCCAAGGCTTATTGGATTGCTTGAGGATTTGGAAAGTCTTTGGGTTTTCCAATCTGTGGTTTTGGGCACTAACACATGCTTACCTTACCAGTGTCCTACAACACATGGTGATATCAAAGATATCTCAACCTGTACTCCTCCTTGATAGTGTTGCACATACATCACTCATACTGGTAGTCATCCCATACCGATTGACATCAATGACAACCCAATGCCAACAAAAGCAACCACAAAGATCAACACCATAACACCATAAATTTATACGTAGAAAACCTCAAAGAGGAAAAACCACGATGGGATTTGTGACCCATAATATCTATCCACTACCTATCTAAATAAATATTACAAAAAAGGGTGCTTGCACATGTTGGAAGGCACACTGCTTAGAGTGCACTGCTCATCACAAAGGAGCCTCACTGACTACAGATATAAAGTAATGAATTACAAATGAAATTCTAAACTCTGAGTGTGTATCTAATATGTTGGATGAGTTTTGGTTTAAGTACTGACTATACCTGTTATCGTTGTCTCCTTCCTTACCGGTAACCTTGTTCGCTTCCCAATCCTCTTGACAAATAACCATGATTGACAACAGATCATTACATTTGCATTTTGTTGATCAATATCTCGCTCGCATAATATCACATAACCTATCACACCTATATCCCAAAATGACATAGCCGGACTGACTAATATACCCTTTACATACATAAAAATGAATGCCTTATGTTGGCTTACAATCATATTACAAAAGATAAATACATATCGTCCTAGACAAAAATATAAAATTAATCTTTGTGACCATTGCCACTAAATTTTTTTTTGAATCAATCTTCTATGTCAGCCTCCAAATATCGGTTCCTAGTTTGCCAGTTTCCCTTGCTTGGCAGTTTCCTTGAATGCTAGATGTTAAACCTTGAATACCGAAGGATACCGGATAAGTATCCAACCCAAAATGATGTGTTTCCATCAATGAAAACACCATGATCCCAGATGAGTATCAATTGCCAGCAATAACATGGACCCAAATCAAATCCTTTAACACATAACACCACCAAATAATTTGCCAAGATCATCCGCAACATGCTAAACAATGGAATATGTCGCATAACATGAAGAATACCACCGGACTAATAAAATATTCAATAATCCACACCAGGATCAACATAGACCACCAAAACACATAAAACACAATTAGAGAACATCAACAAGAAACATGAATTCCACTACAATAACCGCAACAACTCGGATAATATGAATCATCATTATTTTGTCATCGAAGCTCAAGAAAACCAACAACAAACTGAGAGATACACTTGTGAAGTTCCAAATCATGGACCACCCAAACTGAGGACACACATGAACATCCCAAACAATTTCCAAAATCTGTACAACATAAGGAATCAATTCCAGATCAATACAATCTAGAAATCCCAACTTCTGCAATACAAAATCAACAGAAAAGCAACCATCACACCATATCACATAACTTGACCAAATCACTTTCCTGAACACTAAAACTCATACCAAATCAGCTAGAGAGAAGTATCTCAAAACCCATTAATCCGCATCAACACATATGCAACAGCTCGCCCAAACTAACTCACTGCAACAAGCCAATTCTCTGCAACACAGGAATATGTTGACATCAATGACAACAACACATTCCAACAACTCTAATATCCAACACTATCTGCTAATGGAGAATGTTGCGGATCATTTCCATATCTTACAAAGCCTAATTTCATATCCTCCAACGTTCATTGGCTTGTGATCAACCTTCCCTTAGGTTCACACGTCATTCTATGTTGTTTTCAGAGGAATTCTTTTGGCAGGGACTGACCTTGTGGTTTTCTGCATGTTATATCTATATTCATTGATAATTGTTCCATCTTGGGAGATGCAAATCATTCTAGAGCTATGAATTTAATATTTTTCAATGTAATTAAGCATATAGAAGGGGTAGATAGAATATAGAGAATTCATTAGAGGATTTAGTGATACAAAGTTAGCTTTGGCTTGCATCCTTGCTTGAGCTCATATGTTGTATCTTTTGTAACTAGGCTTGTGAGTTGAATTTGTAAACCTGAATATTGCTAGCAAGCTTGTAATTGAATTTCTCTATATAATATAAGTCTAATTCTGCATTGCCTCCATCACATTGAGTTTTTTGTGTTGTGTTTCATTTGCTGCACAAACTAGACAAATCTCTTTGAGGACCCTTCTATCTGTGACTGCACCAACAACCATGGACACTACCCTAGATTAATAAATTAAATGATAAGAATTACAATGATCAAGTTTTTTTGTTAATAGAAATTAAGGGCATACTTCTTATTACATAGTGTGTAGAGGAAGATCCCACCAAAAGTTATGATCAATGAAAACAAATTTGGTCGAAAGAAAAGTGACAATGTTAAAAAAAAGTTATGATGCTTGGGGTTTTTAGTGCATGCCAACTCTATGAGAAGAAATAATCCTTATCAACATGAGACCGACCTTGACAATGGAGAGTTATTCTCAAACTTTTAGACAATATTGAATAAGATGATCATAGATATCATTCATAGTCCTATAGAATATAGTAACAATCTGAGAGAGAAGAACACAGAGCTGCAGATTGCTTTGGCTAGTGAAAAGATATGAATCTTAGTAAGGAGCTCTCACAAACAAAAGGGTAGAACTTCCAGATTCAATGTGAAATATAAAAGTAAAGAGTTCTAAACTAGGACAATACAAGTAATGAACAGAGGCTCATAAAATTTATAACAGTGATGGTGCAACAATGAAAAGTGATCATAGAGGTCCTCTACATAAATAATGGAGGATCAAGATCATCAAGAGAAATCATAATGGACAAAATAGTTAAACACAAGTAGACACCAGTCATAAACATAATGCTTATTGGAAGAAAATGAGAATGAAAGGTAGAGACAAGATAAATCATGAACATAAAAGACAATATACTATCCATAGTCTAAAGAAAGTAGTCATGTCACAACCTAAAAAACCTGTTTTTAGTCCACCATCAAATAAAGTGATTTGAGAAAAGAGTTTCAAAATAGTCATAATATAGAAGAAACAAAGCAAAAGGATTGTTTAAGGACACCATGATCAAAAGTTTTTAATTTAGTGATAGAGTAGTTTTGAAAATAATAGACAGAGATAGTGGCATGAGCAACAAGATAACACTTGAGACTTCTAAAATAATGAAAAAAAAATAGTAGAGTAGTCCTAGCATACACCAAAAATAGTCTCAGACCTGCCATCATAGCACTAAACATTTTGATAATCCTTTTCTCTTACCTGTCATAGAGGAAATGCAGTCCTGGCCATGAAGAGAAGACAATGAAAGGTAAATTTTACATTATAGGAAAAGACCCCATGGGAGACAACATGATCTAAGGTTTTGATCAAATGCATATGGTAATAGTTGATACAAAGGAATGAAAAGACAAGTATAGATCAAATCGTAGTCCACACACATGTCACAAAATATTTGTAAAATATTTCTCCAAATGTCATGGAGTAAAGAAATTGAAACAATAGATCCAAAGGAAAATTAGAAAACAGTGATTCGGATTTGTAAACCAGAACAAAAGGACATTCAATCCACCCATGTTGTCATAAAGGGGTCATAATGTTTGCAGACCTTAGTGAGAAGGAATCAAAAAAATTGCAATCACTGCCATGACACTATTAAAGGCAAAGGAAAAGTCTATGTGACAAAGAGTAAGGTCTACTACGAGGATAAGTTTAAAGGCACAAACAATATCAATCTTAAGCATTGGACAATCATTGGAAACACAAAGTTGATTTTACGATACATAAGAAATGAATGAAAGACCCAGAATAGTCATGCCAAGGGCTAACATATAGGAAAAGATAGCAAAGGTGGGAAAATTCATAAAGAAGCCACATCATTGAATGAAACAAGGATTCAAGAAAACCATGAATTATGCACAACAAATCAATATAGTTATCAGATTTTTTTTATTGTCCTAAAAAAGCCTCAAGAATATTCCAGATTAGTATAAAAAGAACTAGTTGAAATAGTCCATAGACCCTACCAATGAGCACACCATTAAAAGGAACAAGATCAACATGATAAGAGATTAGAGGATGATATGAACAGTTGAGTCATGTGATGTCTTGATCCTTGAGAAATTACTTCTAAAATAACTAGTTAAACTTTAAAAATCAGTATAAGTCACCTGGAGATCATCAATCAATGCAAACAAATTGAGCATATTAAGCATATAGTTCATAATCAGTTCATGTTTTAGTTTGCATCCTAAAAGAAGGAAATTTTGAGGTGAATCCAATAATTAAACATCAATTTTGACCCCACATGGATGAAGTATCACTTTAGATAACTTTTGGAGCAGTTGGCAACCATTTAGGAGCAGTTTTGACCTCTTTCTTGCATGTATTTTCATCAAATTCGACCCAAAGAAAATTCTCATACAAATTAGATATAGAATCAAGAGAGGAGAGTACCAGTTGAAGTAGATTCCAAAGATATCTTTAAGTTCAGAGGTATAGTTCATCTCCAGCTCAAGCCACTAGTTAAACAAGTGTAACTTACATTTTCTCAGTTTTACTTTCAATAAAATAGCAACAAGTTCCTTCTTAATACTTCTTTCACTATGTCATGGATGAAAGATCTAATGATTTTTTTGTGATTTATGTTTGAATCCTATTATTTTGCCTCAATATTCTATCAATATTTAGTGTAAGAAGATACATGATAGATGTAGGTCTAAGATTGTGTTAACTAATTTTGATAGCTTGAGGTTGCGAAAACCAGTTGTTTTCCTTCAAGCAAGCATTAGGTTCAACCCTTTCTAAATAAATATTTATGCATCACATGTTCAGTTAAGTTGTGAAAGATTCAAGTCTATTTATTGGAATATATTGTGAGTTAAATGGTTCTAGATCTCAGTTACATTTGGTGCATCACCTCCTCCTAGGATAGGTTTCAATTCAAGAAATCCTTCTATCCCTTTTCCCATCAAAGTTAGTTCACAAGATGTAGTCCCCACTCTTGAGCAGACTCTTGTTTTATTTTGGATTTACTTGATCGAACCTTTATTTTGTGCGATGAATATGCTAGATATGATATTATTTATGAGATGCAAGGATATTGTGTATGACTCTTACGTTCTTAGTCGATGATTTTGATGATGGACATTACATGACCTTATACTATTGATGTTATTGACTGTGCTCATTACTAGTTATGATTTCTAGATGGTTAGTAATGGTATTTTGGTTATCATGTGCTTTGATAGATTTTATGGATCATGCCTCATTTTGGAATGGATATACTAAACCTAGTTTGATTTACTTATGATGCAATGTTTCATGATTTATATGTTCACTGCATGGAAACTGTTTGACTGTCTTCATGGAGGATCAATGTCACATCACTCATTGTGAGCAAGACATGCCATTGTGATATCCCTCCACCTTCCTGTTTTGTATGTATTTATATATATATGTATATGCACATGTATCTTTGTTGTGGTTGCATGGTTGCAGGTACTAAGACATTCATCCCTCCTAAGCAACTGGGTGCGAGCTCCCCTGGCTTTATAAGTGCGAGTGTGTCTCTTCCTGATGGCAAATATGTGATTCAGAGATATCGTTGGTTCCCTACCCACACCCTAGGTCTAGGTTATCGTTGAGTACTTGTCATCAATCTTGGCGAATTTCACAATGTCGCATCGGTTGTCATGATTTGTGAGTATGTGGCATGGTGAGTTTGATTATTTAGCTTATTTAATTTATTTAAATTGTGATTTATTAACAATAGTAATAGATTAATTATTTAATCTATTTAAGATTTATTGATTTAGAATGGATTGAGTGTTTAATTTATTTAATTATTGGTGATAAAAGAATTATTGTGATTTAGTAATTATTTAATAATAATTTATGATTTAATTAGTAGTAGTATTATTTTAATTCATTATGATTTAACGATTTTTGATTATATGATTATTGTTGCGATTGAATTTAAATTAACATTTAATTGAGATTTAGATAGAAGAAGGAAAATATTAATCAAATCTTTAATTTGATTAATAGGCTAATTAGAAGTGAGTCCTCATTAATTGTTCCAATCGAATATTCTAAGTTTGCAATGAAAATGTGAATATCAGATGTATATGCGAAAAGCAGATTCATTTCTACAAAACCCTCGAAACATCCTTGAATGTAGGGGAGGAATAACGGTGATTGGAAAAGCGGAATAAATTTACATAAGGTCCATAAAAATTTTGTGGGCACCTCAAATAGATTTGCATCTTTGAATGCCTCTCAAACATGCGCTACAGGAGCAAATTTGATTAATTTACAGCTTAATGATATATGCAAAAGGGTTGTTGGGGTTCCAAGGGGCCCCCCATCTAGCCAAAGAAATATAGGTGAATTGGCATCTTCCTCAGTTATGATAGCTAACCCAGTTTGGAGAAGGACACAACAGAACCCTAGGGCACCATTAAAGAGATAGGAAAATCCTTTAACACAGAAGAGAGCGGAATTTCCTACCATCCCAAAGGCTTCTCTGGACAATTGTTACCCTAACAAAGGCACTATTTCATATTCACCATACATTCATGTGGAGAGATTCTCTCAAGCCCAAAACAATGTTGCATCAGGGGCAAACAGAATAAAATTAGGGTTCAGAAAACCCACCATGAAAATCTCAAAGTTAGTGGTCCAAAATCTGTGCAAGGAAGGATATAACCCAAAATCAAAGGAGATGGAAACCTCTGGCCATCACAATTCTAAGGAAATTAAGCACCCTATGTTAGATCTACCTTCAAATTCCCTAGCTACTCCTAACAGGTGGGTCATTGAAATTGATAATTATACTTAGGCTAGGTATCAAATGCATTGCAGCGATAGAATGTTCTTTGCTTGGTGGAAAGGCTGGGGGATCCCATCGGAACAAATTGCTAATTGGGTGTCATCCTCCTTCAATAACCAGGTAAGAATTGACATCCTTCCTGATAATTTCTTAGCTATTGAATGTGGTAATCATAAATTAAAAAATTCATTTCTTAATGAGGATATATTAAAATTTAAAGGTCCAGAGTTTGATTGCTGGGAATGGCAACCTCTCTTTCTCCCATCTCAATTCAATTCCTATGTGGTTAATAGAGAAATTTCACTTGATAAATTCCCTGTAGAATTGCACAATAATGACTTTTTAAGAATAATAGGCAATAAAATAGTTAAATTTGTAGAAGTCAAAAAATCAGCCCTAAGCTTTTTTAACCAACTCTTAATCGTTAAAATGAATATTAACATTAAATCTTTAGAGCCTATAACTCTAAAATGTGATAAATCTTGTTTAACCCTAGAATTTCCCTTTTATAATGGTCCCTTCGAAGATTCTATGCCAAGGAAGATCCCCTCTGAGAAACCTTTCCCTGTATCATTGCTCAAGTCTAATGGTGCTCCATTCAGATTCGTGGAAGGAGTGGGTTTTACCCTAGAGAGCTATAAGATTGATATTAACCCTAATCATCTTACCTCTAACCTATATCGTCATAGCTCCCTTGTTAAGCCCTCTCGCTCCCCTCTTCCTTCACTACTAACTATAAATTCACCTACAACTAACTCTCTTCTGGGGGATCAAGATCTGGAAGATGGTGAAATCAATGAGGTTATCCCCCAGAAAGAGCAGCTCAGCCTGGCAATTTCGTCATCATCTAGCTCTCTCATTCCACCAGAGAGGCTAAGTCCCTTTGGGTCTCCCCCTTTAATGGAACAAATTGCCTCTGAGCAATCAGCAAAGCTGGATAGGCTTTCCCCAGATCGAGGATTGGCATCCTTACAGGGTCAACCAATCTCTCTAGTCTCAAGTATGAAGGGCTTTGAGGAGGTAGAGGTTTTCCCTCCATCTCTGAAGGTTGTTTCTGATCCAATCGTAGAATTTGAGAATAATTGAGTGGCTAGGGAAGTTAAAATCATTGCCAATTTTGTAGGGGAAGAAGTAGTAAATGACCACATGGACCTATTGGTTGATGAAATTTGTGATGATGAGGAGTTGGAAAGACCAAGGGATTTCTTGGTCAAAAATCTTGTGGATGTTACTAGAGTCGACTTAGAAACAGATGAACTCTTTGTAGCATTACATAACTTAGAAAATGATAACCCAAATATTCTAGGCATTCTCAGCTCTGATAGAAGCAAAGACTCTCTTGACTATGCTAAACACAGTAAGAAAAGAGGTAGGAGATCCCTTGCTGAACTAAGATCAAAGTATGGAGAAGCCAAGGGCCAGTCTAAAATATCTACTCTTTTTAATGCACGGGAGGGGAAGTTCCTCCCCATAGAGCCATGAAAATCATAACTTGGAATGTTAGGGGTCTGAATGCCCCTAACAAACATCACATCTTAAAGCATTGCATCTCTGATTCTAAACCAGATATAATGTTAATCCAAGAAACCAAAATGAACTCCTCTGATATAGCCCTTTTTGAGAAAAAACTAGTTGTTAGATAGCTAAAGCACTCCCGTGCTATAGGGGCCTAAGGGGGCTTAGCCATCATCTGGGACTCTAGATTCATCTCGTTTACACCTTTAGAGATTAAGAAAAATTGGATGGGAGGAGAAGTAGTAAGTTATAAAAATAACCTAAGATTCAAATTGATTAACATTTACAGTCCTATCCAAAATAGGGATAAGGCTAGGGTGTGGGTGGAACTGGAGTCTTTCCTCAAAAGTTTCCCAAATGATGTATGCATCATTGGGGGAGATTTCAATTCTATCACTAAGGTAGAAGACAAAAGAGGAGGTAGCAAAAAACTTCCTCCAGCGGCTATAGATTTCAATCATTGGATCAATAGGAGCTCCCTATTGGAAATCTAGATGGCAAATAGTGCCTTCACCTGGAACAACAGAAGGCTTGGTTTTTGTAACATTGTTGAGAAACTAGATAGGTTCTTTATCCATGGAGGGTTCTCAGAGCTTAACTTTACCCTGAATGCAAAACCCCTCCCTTTAGTAGGATCTGACCATTTCCCACTCCAACTAATCATATTATCTGACCACTCCCCTAAAAAATGTCCCTTCAAATTTGAGAGTATGTGGTTCAGAGATGATAACTTTTTAAACTTAATTGAGAACTGGTGGAGAAACTCTATTTTCTCTAGTTCAAAGATGTTTATTATCACAAGAAAGTTAAAGCTTATCAAAAGGAAGCTCTTAGAATGGAACAGGACTAATTTTGGAAATATTTTCGATAAAAAACTCCAAATAGAAAATGATCTTAAGAATGTTAACATTGAGGTTCTTGAGAAGGGGATAGATGAACATCTCTTCCTCAAAGAAAAGGCTCTACTCTCTGAGTATGAAAAGACACTCTCAAATAAAGAGATCTTTTGGAAACAAAAATCGAGGGAGACTTGGTTGAGTGATGGGGACCGAAATACTAAGTTTTTCCACAATAGTACTAAGCAAAGGTGATGGGTCAATCAAATTTCTTAAATTAAGAATTGCCAGGGTTCCATCCTATGTAAACCAAATGATGTTGCCTCCGAGGCAACAAGGTTTTTTGATAAAATCTTAAACAATATTGAAGGCTCCAACCTCAGAGGCCAACTCAATATTATCAAGAATCTTCCAAAACTCATTAATGATGACCACAACAAAATCCTATCAAAGAAATTCTCTGAGGAGGAGGTTAAATCTCTCCTTATGAAGATGAATCCCGACAAGGCCCCAAGTCTGGATGGCTTCCCCACTAGATTTTTCCAAAATTGTTGGGGTTTTATGGGGATAGAGATCATAGACGCCTTAGAAGGTATTAGGAACTCTGGTATGATTCTCAAAGAAATCAACAATACCTTCTTATCTCTCATCCCCAAAAAATAGAATCCTGAAAGCTTTAATGACTTCAGACCAATAGCCCTTTGCAACACTCTATACAAACTCTTAACCAAAACTCTAGTAGCCAGACTCTAGAATCTTCTCCCCATTATCATTAGTGAAGAAAAAACTAGCTTCGTAGTAGATATATCAATATATGATGGGGTTATTATAGCCCAAGAGGCCATTCATTCGGTCCAGCTCAATAGGGCACCAAGTATGCTAGTCAAATTAGACATAAGCAAAGCTTACGATAAAGTGGATTGGCGCTTCCTATGCAAATGCTTGGAGGACTTTGGTTTTTCCAAATCCTAGATCAACCTAATCTTTGAATGTATATCCACCCCCAAATTCTAGGTCTTGGTTAATGGTTCCTCAGAAGGTTTCTTCAGTAGCTCAAGAGGGCTCAGGCAAGGAGATCCTATGTCTCCCTTCCTCATCATCATCATGGCTGAAGCCCTAGGTAGATCCATCTCTAAGGCCAAAGAGGAAGGTGGGATCCAAGGAATCCCCATTACCAGTGGCCTCCCTCCCTTTACACACCAGCAATTTGTCGATGACATGATGCTTTTTGGGTAGGGAAGTGTAAAGGAAGCAAGAGCCTTCAAAGGCATGCTTAATTCCTATATGCTAGCCTTGGGTCAAGAGGTGAATATGGCTAAGTCTATAGTTTTTATGTTCAACATAGACCCCTCCTTAGGAAAAGTGATCAGCAATGTCTTGGAGATTAGTGAAGGAACTCTTCCTTGCAAATACCTAGGCATTCCCCTTGACAAGGGTAGAAGACCCTCAAAATTATGGGACAACTTGTTGGATAAAATCAAGTCTAGGATTAACACTTGGAAAGGAAAATGGCTCTCATCTACAGGTAGAGCAACCTTGGATAGATCAGTCTTGTTAGCTATGCCTATTTACCAGCTCTCCTATCAACATTTATCTTCTTCTAAACTTACAGAGCTCAATAAGCATCTTAGGACTTTCTTTTGGCAAGGTGCTAATGACAATCATAAAATATCACTCATATCCTAGGACAAGATATGCAAACCTAAAGAAGAAGGAGGATTTGGCATTAAAAACCTTCACGATCAGGGCAAAGCCTTGGGTGCCAAGTTGGTCTGGAGGATGTTCAGAACCCCCCACCTCAAATGGGCTCACTTGCTGCACCACAAATACCTTAATGGAGGGAATCCTATCCAAATCTTCAGAGAAACCAACCCTCCCAGAGGGTCCTGCCTATGGAATTTTATGTTAGATTGTAGGAGGATTATCTCTGATAGACTTACTTGGAACCTGGGGTCTAGGGATAAATCTCTTTTCTGGTTGGATTCTTGGGGTGGATATAAGGCTATTAATAATATCCATGACTTTGGCTCTACTTGTATCCTTCTTGAATCACATAGAGGACTCCTATTAAACAACTATATCTCCCCTTCAGCAAATGTGGTCGGTTGGCAGTGGATCGAGAAGGAAGATGAGGATATCTCGGTAAGGGATAAACAAAAACTTATGGAAATTCTCAAATCAAGGAACATTGCCTTAGGTCATAATGAGGAAAAGCTCATCTGGGATGGCTCCCTAAAAGGAGAATACAACTCCAAGGATGGGTACTCTCTCATCTCCAAATCATTTATAAGACCTATGACTGAGCTTCCCTTGAAACTTTGTTGGGATAAATACTGTCTGCCTAAGGCAGGTATCTTCTCTTGGCTTGCAATTCAAAACAAGCTCTTAACTGCGAACAAATTTAGAAGAATGGGGTATGAGGGCCCTAGAAAATGTCCTCTTTGTGAGGTAGATGAGGAAGACACTAATCATATCCTCCTTAACTTCCCCTTTGCTCACAAATGTTGGATCTGGTTCACCAACAAACTTGAATGGTCTGCAGCCTTCCCCCACACCATCTTTTGAATTCTCAGGGCATGGCCCCTCCTTAGGCATGGATGTCTCTTTGAAGGTTTATGGACAGCTCTTCCCTCTTCCATAGTGTGGGAATTATGGAAGGAGAGAAATAGACATCTCTTTAAGAATGAAAAGCTAGAGGTGCCCAAAATCATTAACAGGATAGAGTCAGCTATCACTAAGCTCATGAACAACCGACTGTCATCAGGCACATTAAAGAATGCCTCTATCACTTATTGGGATGAAAAAATGAAAAAACATTGGAAAGGCTTATCCTTTCCTCCCTATGTAGGTGTTGGTCCTATTGCAAGTCTTCGATCAAGGGATGCATGCAGATGGCAGCCCCCAAGCGAAGGTTGGATGAAGCTAAACTTTGATGGGGCATCCCGTGACAACCCAAGGCAAGAAGGGATAGGATGTGTTGTTCATAATTGGGAAGGAAAGGAACTAGAAACCCTTGCCTCTTCGGTTGGCATCAACACCAACAATTGGGCAAAACTTATGGCCCTGGTTGAGGGTCTGCATTTATGTAGGAAACTAGGAGTTAAGAACTTGGAAATTGAAGGAGATTTGGCTATAATTGTCAATGCTCTGAGGAAAGGTAGTATGCATAATTGGAGACTAAATACTTTGCTGTCAAAAGCTCTTGACCTATGCAGATATTTTGATAGGTTCATAATCAATCATATTTATAGGGAGGGCAATAAAAGAGCGGATGAGTTGGCCAATTTGGGAGCCGATGGCATCAATCTCCTGTCTGTGCCACCTTAAGGAATCAATCTTTTATTTTCGTGTCCTAAGTTGTCGTTAGCATGTTCCTCCTTTCATCCCCTTATGTTTCTCTTGACCAGATTCTATTTTAATCCCCTTATTTATTCCTCTTCCTACCCCCAGTATTTTCGTATAGATACTCAAACAAACATTCAGTTTAAAATATTGGCTTCTCAACATAAGCCGTTAACTAACACTTTTGTTTTGAATATCACTTTGATCACGTATTTCCTTCATTCATCAATATACTATTTTTGGTCACTAGGGCTATCTCCTCACTGCTTCCTATCTGATATCCATCGGGTTTTATGTTGATGAAACCTTGGGCTTCGGTGACCTCTTTTATTTTTCCATCAAAATACTTCTTCCATCGATATCAATGCCCCGTCAATGAATGGATCTATTGTCTCACCGAATACTTCTTCCACCAATAAAGTTCTATCAGCAAAACAACACATATCAGAGATATACCTTTTAGCCTCCTTGAAACCTATTTCCTTATCGATATCTTTTATCAATGAAACTGCCTTTTGTCTAATCGACCTTATTTTCCCGTCAATGAAAACCATCTCCACATTCCTTGATATCTTTTATTGATGGAATTACTATCTTTGATGAGTCCTTTCTGAAGTTTATCAGCGTTTCCTTTCTTTTGATACCCTTTTATATCGATGAGACATCATTGGGTCTCATGTCGAAGAAACCTTAGGCTTCGATGTTTCCTTTATCCTTCCATCGAAACACTTTTTATATCGACATCACTACACTCCTTTGATGAATGGGTCTATTATTTCATCGAGGCCATCTTTCTTTTGATGATTTGCTTCACTATCATCTTTCATCGATGAGCTCATTTGTAATCTTCCTCGATAAAGCTGCATCGGTTAAACCACACACATCGGTAACATGCTTTTTAGCTTCCTCGAAACTCATATTCTTATCAATATCTTTTATCGATGTAGCCTCCTTCTGTTTATATCCTTCATTGCGCTAATGGTATTATTTCCTCGGCAACTTTTTCCCATCGATGAAAACCGTCTTTTCTTTCTTCGATATCCTCTTTCATTGGAGTCAATGCTTTCGATGAGTCCCTCTTAGGTTCATCGGTGTTCCCTTTCCTTCGATACCCTCTTTATATCGATGAAACTCTCTTATGTTTCATCGACCTTTTATCTTTTGATGAAAATTCCGCTGTCGGCCAATAACTTTAGTATATCTTTAACACCCTCCTTTCTTGAACCGTCCTATCGATGAAACCTTCCCCAGTTTCTTCGATTTCATCATTTCGGTATAACTATATTCTTCATTGTACTCATTGCATATCCTACCAATTCTGAAGTTTCTTCATTAGCCCTGCTTCATCAATGGAACCTCCTTTGGTTTCATTGATATACCTTCCATCGATGAAAACAACACTTTCGATAAGTTCCTTTTGAAATTCATCGAGGCCCAAGTCAATTCGATAAATCATCTTATCGATGAAACATCAATAGGTTTCTTTGATTCCCTTTTTTTGATGAGACATTGTTGGGTCTTATGTCGAAGAAACCTTGGGCTTCAGTAACTTCCTTTATCCTTCCATCAAAACACTTTTTCTATCGACATCACTACGCTCCTTTGATGAATGGGTCTATTGTTTCATCGAGGCCATTTGTCCTTTGTTGATTTGCTTCCACTATCATCTTTCATCGATGAGCTCATTAGTAATTTTCCTCGATAAAGTTTCATTGGTAAAACCACACTCATCGGTATCGTACCTTTTATCCTCCTTGAAACTCATATTATTATCAATATCTTTTTGTTTGATTGTACTTTCGATAAGAATGCTTCTTTCGGTCAGTTTCCTTCATGTTGCGCCGATGGAATTTTTTCCTCGGAAGCCTTTTCCCATCATTGAAAACTGTCTCTTCTTTCTTTGATATCCTCTTTCAATGGAATCTATGCTTTCGATGAGCCCCTCTTAGGTTCATCAGTGTCCCCTTTCCATCGATACCCTTTTATATCAATGAAACTCTCTTATGTTTTATCGACCTTTTATCTTTCGATGAAACTGTCTCTATCGGCCAATAACTTTAGTATCTCTTTGACACCCTTCTTCTCTCGAACTGTTGTATCGATGAAACCTTCCTCAGTTTCTTTGATCTCATCTTTTTGGAAGATCTATCTCCTTCGATGATTTCATTACATGTCCTACCAATACTGTAGTTTTTTCAGTAGCCTTGCTTCATCGACGGAACCTCCTTTGGTTTCTTTGATAACCTTCTATCGATGAAAAATAACGCTTACGATAAGCCCCTTTTGAAATTCATCGACGCCCAAGTCTATCTGATAAACCATCTTATCGATGAAACATCGATAGGTCTCTTCAATTCAACAGGTGCACCATTTTGGTAAAATAAAAGCCCTCATTTTCTGTATGTGTTGGCCTATAGGAACCCCTAAGTGCCCTGCCATATACTAATTTGATACTTGCTACTAAGCTTTCTATAATTGAATGGTTATCTGACAATCCACAGATTGCGGGTAATATGTGGTTCTGCCATAAAACTCATCTACCTCTATTACCCTTAGTTGGACTCAGGCAAGATAGAAGTCCCATTTACCCCCTTTTGTTATTGTATCCTGGATATCATCCATTTTTAGGGATAGCATCTGGGTACATAAGCAAAAGGTGGTAAACAGGTGATTCATAACTATGGATGATCACTTCTCAAAATGGAAATTATCTAGAAACTCTGTTTATGAATATGCCATATTGATGACTTTATAATTTCAGATATATGAGGTTAAGAATTTAGAAACATCAGAGAAGGATGTCAAATCACGCTGGTATATTACATGTGACTAACAATCTAGGCAAGTGTTTTGAAAACTAACCATGCAGGAGGGCAGGGCCATCTTGAATAAATGACAGGATGAAAGCTGCTAAAATGACAAAAGACTACATGCAATCAAGGATCAAACTCTTAAACAAAGCACAAGCAGAACAGTGACAATTGAAAAATAGTAATATGGGCCTATAAGGGAAAGAAAATATCTTCCCACTTTCTCACCCTAGCCCGTGGTGTTATTGTATTATTCTGAATCTATGCTTATTGTAATTAGATGTAGAAACTATCTAGACTATGGTCCCGAGCAAGGTCGGAGGTTTTCTCGCCTCCACTCTTTCCTACCGGTGCTTGCACGAGTGGAGTGATGTAAAAAAATAATTTTGATTAATAAAATTTTTGGCTACGACCTCTTACCGATCAAAAAAATATATTTAATTGAGATTTTATTTAATAATTAATGTCTTTAGTGATTTGATTTATTGAATTATTTAACTACTTCACCTTATTGATTTTATTTACAATTTTAAACTTTATTTGATTATTTACTTGTTTATTTTAATTACTTTATTTATTTAATGTTGAAATTTAATCTTTATTTAATTATTATGGGTTGATTATTTAGATGATGTTAATAGTGATATTTTGAGAAATTAGAAATGATAGAAATAATAAGGGTAAGTAATAAATAATTACCCTACTCGTTAGATTATAATGTTTTAATAATGTCTTGATTATTTTGATAATGAATATATATATAAAAGTTTATTAATGCCATAGTTGTATAGGGAAAATATTTCAAAATGAAATATTTACATTGGTGAATTGGAAGGTTAGGGTTTTTGATTTTTCTCTTTGGCTTTTATATGCTTGTTGTGAATTTCATTTGGCTTCTTCTGCACTTTATTTCTATTGGCATTTTTGGCAATGTTTGGGGGTTTTTGTTTTCAATCTCGATTGTGGATTCGGTGGAAGTTGTTGGTGGAAGGAGTGAGCAGGATTCTTCTACCAGAGGTTCTCTTCCATCACTCAGGGAAGAGGTTGGTTTAATTTTTCCCTTCTTTCCTTTTTGTTTCAAATTTAAAACTTGTGTGCATTCTCCGTGTTTGGCTCTGTTTTGAAGGAAATGTAGAAATTGATTCCTGTAATACCATTTGGATTTTAATTAGGGTTTTGGGAAATTCTATTTTAGCTGTGTATTTTTCAGTTATTTGAATGTAATTTGAATGGGAAATCTATTTGTAAAATTGTGAATTGTTCATTGTCAATATAATATTTCTGTATGTAACTGGGGGCATTATGTATGCAACAATCATATTTGGTTAGGGTTGTTGGCTGGTGTTGCTGCCCCGATACCTTATCTTTTTTCTAGCAGTCATGATTTTTACTGTCACTCCCCTTATTCTTTGTTTGCTGATTTTATTATTTTTACCCACACCATGGGTTTGGTGCACAACACCATCCATGACATGGTGGATGCTATTTCACCACCCATGTCATGGTGGGTGCATAGCACTTCCCCATGGCATGGAGGGTGCAACACCACCCATGTCGTGGTGGTGCCTAGCACCACCCATGAAATGGTGGGTGTTGCAGCACCTCCCATGTCGTGGAGGGTGTAAGAACCACCCACGGTAGGGTGAGTGCAGCTGCACCACCATGATGTGGTGGGTGTAACATCACCACCACAACATAGTGGGTGATCAACACCACAATTTTAATGTTGTGACCTACAACATATAACCTCTTTTCGTTGGGTGATATTCTTTCCCAGTATGCAATGTACATATTATTTGGTATTCGCTAGTTGATGGGTAACCATGAATTATGGGTTTTCCCATTCAACAAGTTTGTTATTATGCTATTGTTTATCATATCCCAATTTGAACACGGAATTGCTAAACCAAAACACCCATTTTGATAGGTCTAGAAATAAATTTATACAATTGGGACTATGTTGTTAGTGGAGTGTTTTATTTGGTTTATTATATGTTTTAGATTTGCCTTAATGTGAATCCTGTCATCGAGAGATAGAAAGTTAAGTGTATAAAGTGTTGTAGCTATTTGGTAATTATATTTTGTTGTGCGAGTCTATGCATTATGTTGTCCATGAGTCTTAGATGTTAAAAGTAAAGTCCGGTTGTGGGTTCGGATGAAGCCCACGAGTTATAGCGCGGGCCAAGCGTATTGCAAACATTGCCCCAGCTTAATTTATTAAGGTACTAGAGGTTGTTTTATGGATGTCATATTTTGTAATGTGTTATGCTGCATTTAGGTACCAGAGGTTGTTTTGTGTGTGTCATGTTTCAGATTGATTTTAATTTCAGTTTTGACATCATTGCTTGGATGCAAGATTTGTATTGTTATTCAGATATGTCTCATGATGTTCTACCATGGGAGTTAGTTTATTTAAGCTACTGATTTTAAGGACAACAAGTGTGAAGACCTTGTTGGGTTTATATTTAATTAGTTGCAGTTATATTATGATTTGATTTACGCACTTCATTGGTCAAGAGGATCATTTCTCTTGTTTATTGATGTTAACTTTCATGAGTATGTATTATGCATGGTTTGGTACTGCATGATGTTTCATTCAGATTTACTTGTTTAATTTAGAGCCTCTTGTGATGCTGATTTTGGGTCCATGTAAGGGAGTGGACTCCTTTGCGACACCCGGGGTCATGAGAGATGGACTATCATGAGGTTCCTTGTAAGGATGCATGAAGTCCAAACCTCTTGGGCATAAGGGATTTTATGTTGTTTTAATTAAGTGATAACTAATAAATGAATGGGATTGGGTAATTGGATAATTAAAAAGTATAATAATTAATAGTGCTTCGTGACTTAGTCCTAGGAAGGATGTTTTAGGCTAAGCATGAGAATACCGTGGAGATGGTAAGCCAATATCCCTTGGTCTCTTATAGGTTGAGATGACTCAGCATGCCCATAGGCTAGTGCCTTGTTTTTGGTTTGGCATGTGATCACACTCCCTTGTACATGTGTTCCCTTGAATTTTACATTGCATTTATGCCTTGATGTTTTGTCGGCCTCTAGGAGTTATCTTGGTTGTTGATTACTTTTGTGTTTGGTCCATGTGTATGGAAGTATTTCTTGGTGTTAGTCCCTTTGGTCTTAAGCATCAACATAGGTGTAGTATGTGTGTTGGGACCTAGCGACATATCCTAGCTTGGGGGGTGGTTTCTTGTAGGTCCCACATTGGTCAGGTGGTTGGAGCTTTTTGCCATTGGGGTTTTTCCCTTCTTGTTTTTGTTCTTCTTGTGCATGGACTTGGATCTTTCTACGTGATGGCTATGGATCCTATGGAGAAGATTTATGTACTAAAACTTCATGTCATTTGAGATGTACTTGTTATGTAATAGTGTAGGAACCATTTGAAAGGATGAGTAAACCTCATGTACATATGATTATGTAATAGTAGTGTTACCTATTTTCACTACAAGCTCAATTAGGTAGATCTTTAGTGTTTTAACATACAAAAAGGTATTTTTTATTCTACTGTTATTACATTCATGTGCATGAAAAGAGAAAGAAAAAGATTATATTTCCATGTTTTCAAATTCAGAGAAGTAGGAGAATACACTTTTTTTTTTAAAAGAGTAATCTTTATTAAAATGAATGTACAATGTCCCACACAAGCCATGAGACTAACTGGTGGTGCAGATAAGAAATAAACTATACACTTGCAGATGCAAACATAAAGGAAAAATGCATATAGGGAAGGGTGACTTGTCATTGCCTTAATGATGAGTCCTATTTGAGTTGTTTGAGTATCTGCAATCTTTTGTCATCCTGTATCTAGTTATGTGTCCTTGCTACTCCTGGGTACTTGCATTTGAGAAGAAAGTGTTGTTAGAGAAATCAAAGCCATCATTACATATCTACATCTAAATCTACAAATACATAATTTATTCCTCATGTGCATCATGACAACCAGTATCTCATCAGCAAGAAATCAGAAATGCATTGTTTTATCTAACTTGTTTGCTTCATGTGAAGATGTAGGAAAGTAACATGGTTGTTTATCAAGTGATTATGAGTGGTGTAAAATGTGGCTCCCATAAGGGTTGAGCCCAACTTATAAAGGTTTCTAATCAGTAATGTTTCAAAGAGATATCAAGATTTTGTTTTGGAACAAATAGTTATTCAGAGCAATTATAATGCTTTGGTAACCATCATGTTCTAAACCGAAACCTTGATATCTCAATTAAAGAAAACCATTTCTCAACGTACCTATATTGTAGTAATAGTTAGCACTTGTAGTGTAATTTAATGAATGACAGTGGACACATTATGACATAGAGTAAAAAAAATAATGAAGCAAGGGGCAGTTTTCAAAGACAATGATTATCAAGGGAACAATAATGTCTCAATGAACAGTGGTCATCAAAGGAATATCACAACCCAGATCATCAAAATAGTGACTATGATAGAAATAACAATCAAACTCAGAGCAACATCTCAAGGAATATCATTATAAGACAATGATCTTTTTCTCCAATAATTTGATCAGGATTATGATTGATTCTAACATACCTTGGAATAACATGATCATAGTCTTCAGGTTCTTCTTCTTCTTCACTTTCTTCATCTTCTGTAGAATCTACCTATTCAGGTTGAACTAGTGCTGCAACATTCATTTCACCAACTTCCGGCTTCACCGATTCTGGTTCCAAAACCAAAATTTAAGGTTCATCTTCCTCCTTCTCCTTACTAATTTCTCCTAAATCTTCAGGAAACTCATCTACTCGAACATTAGCACTTTCAATGATCTTCTTTGTCTAGTTGTTGTAACATTTGTAGGCTTTGCTCTTAGTGGAGTAACCAAGAAATATGCCTTCATCACTTTTAGCATCAAACTTCTGCTACCAAAACATCTTAAAGTAACTAACATTAGGTGATCTACCATACCAGTATTCATAATGAGTTTTATCCTTACCTCTTTTAACCAATATCCAGTTCATTGTGTAGACAGTTGTGCTGGCAGCTTCTCTCCAGAATGTCTTAGCTACACCTCCTTGTATTAGCATAGTTCTTGCAGCTTCAACAACTGACCGGTTGTTCCTCTCTACAATACCATTCTGCTATGGTGTCCTAGGTACAAAAAGATGGCTCTTAATTCCATTGTCTTCATAGTATCTAGTGAATTCCTCTAAACTAAATTCACCACCTTGATCAGTTCTTAAGCATTTAAGCTTTCTTCCACTTTCCTTTTCAACTAAGGCTCTGAATGCCTTAAACTTACTAAAGGCTTCTATTTTGTCCTTTAATAATGTGACCCACATCATTCTTGAGCAATCATCAATAAAGATCATAAAATACCGATCACCTTGAATACTCCTAGTCCTTATTGGTCCACAAAGGTCGGTATGAACCAAGTCTAGCAAATATTCTGTTGAGAAAGATTTTCTCTTAAAGGTTGAGGATGTCATCTTCCCCAATTGACATTTCTTACAAAGAGAATTCACCAATTTGTCCCACTGAGGAAAACCTCTTACTGATTTGGACTTATTGACTTTTATAATGTTATCAAAATTTACATGACAGAATCTCTAATGGCAAATCCAACTATCTTATACTTTTGCAATTAAACAATTATTGACTTTAGAACTTAAATGAAATAAGTTACCTTTTGTCTTCTTCCTAGTTGCAATCATTTCACCTTTGCTTCCATAGATTTTTCACATCCCATTCTTGAGTTCCAGTGGATAACCTTTATCATTGACTTGAGCAACACTCAAAAGATTGTGTTTCAATCCTTCAACCCAGTAGACATCATCTACACTGCACTTGCCATTAAGGGAGATGGTTACCTTTCCTTTTACCATGCAGGGTGATTCATTTCCAAATATCACAACACCTCCATAAAATTCCTTCAAAGTAAGAAAATTACTCTGATCATCGGTCATGTGGTGTGAACAACCATTGTCTATAATCCAATCATCAGAACTATCCATGCAAGATACTAATGCCTTCTAATTTGATGTCTCTTCTCTAATAGAAACAAAGACAATGTCCTCATTTGCATCTTCTTCAAATTCCTCATCTGGAATTCCTCCAGCCACTACAATAAGACAATATCTTTTACCTTTGCTTTTTACTTCTTATACTTCTCACATTTCTGCTCATTATCTCCATTTGAATAGTTAGCAGCAATATGCCCAATCTGGTTACATGCAAAACACTTCAAAGGTAATTTACCTTTGTACTTATTGGTACCTCTGGGTAACCGCTTGGCCAACAAAATCTCAATCAAACTGTCTTCATCATCAACTTCTCTGGTGGATCTAGACTCATGACTGTGACTAGCTTCTCTTCTTTTCCTTACTGGTGGGTTAGAAACTGAAGCTCTAAATGCAGAGTCTGATTTCTGAACACTTCCATCATAACCATTTAATTCAAAAGTAGTTAATTTACCAATGGTGGAGTTAGGAGTTACCTTTAATTTATCAATAGACTTGAGTTCCTGAATGGTTGCAACTCAGATAACGTAGACTGGTAGAAGGGTTCTCAACACCTTGCTAACCACTATGGTATCCTCCACTATACCACCAATACTTTTGATCTCACTGACTACCTCCTTGATCCCCTGACCATACTATTGAATGTTTTCACCTTCAGCCATCCACATGTCATCAAATTAACCTCTCAAACTCTCCTCTTTAGCAATCTTCACATGTTCATCACCACTATTGATATCCTCAAGTTTTTTCCACACTTCAAAAGTAGTCTCCAATCCATGGACATCAACATACTCTGAATCAAACACGGAACTAATAATGGCCTCCAATGCTTGATTATTCTCCTATTGCTCCTTCTTTTGGTTATCTGACAAAATCCCACTAGGAAAGTTATATTAAGTAACAACATGTTCCCAATATTGGCTTCTTAGACTCTTGATATAGATCTTCATCCTATCACTCCAGATTTTGTAGTTTTCCCTATTAAACTTTAGACCTTCTTTCTTCATCATGTTCTCCTAGATCTTTACCTCAAGTTGTTAGGCTTAAACACAAGAGGACCTGAAATGCTCTGATGCTAATTGATGATATGATGAATCAATAAGGATCCAGTCAACTACTGAGAGGGGGAGTGAATCAGTAGATAGAAAACAAACTAAACTTTCACCAAACTTAAACCCAACTCATAAATTAATCACTGAACTAATTGGTTTAAACATTGTACCAATAACTGCAACTGCAATATCAAGTTTACTGGTTGACTCGAATATCAATATAACAGTGTAACAGATCTAAAACTCATATACCATTTAACCAAAACATCAAACCACTTTACTAACATTAGTAATAGCATATTTCATATCAGTTCTAGTCATCTAAACATATCTAAGTGGATTTACCTGTTAAACATATTAACCATATCATAGCATATAACCACAAAATCATTCACCACTTGACACAATGATTTTTGATGTGGAAATGCAAATGAGAAAAACCACGGTGGGGATGAATACCCACAAGTATTTTGAACTCTTCTGAATTTCGCCCTGTTAGGAGCCAAGCCTTGTTAGAAGCTTTACAAAAATGTCCTATTAAGAATATATCCTATTAAGGACCATCCAGTTAAGGGATTGACTACAATACTCTGTTAAAGGCAATACCTTGTTAGGAGTAACCTCGATAGAGGATTTCAAATCCAAGCTAATGGATCACCTAGTTAGAGGATTTAGAAAGCACCAAACCTATTAAAGTTTAATCGATTAAGGGATTTAACTGTTGTAATTGTTAGAGAACAATAGGGTCTTTGTTGATCTAGTAATAGCACTGCTTTTCTTAATCAGATCTGTTTATGCTCCTATTTGCCTTCACACATTCTGCAGATACTCCTTCTGGTTCGACAATCAATCATACTACCACACTTAATCAAAATGCCAATACTATTACAAAACAACTCATTGACCTTAAAAATAATACAATAGGTCGATAACACATCACAAAACCTAAGATCTCATAGATATTACAAACAAATCAATTCAAACATGACCGTTGGATTACATAGCAATCAGCTGCACATTGTTCAAGATAACTTTGACCGCTCCTGGATCACCGCACATTGAATCCTGTAACTCATCACACGTTATTCACTTCATGCTATGCACTTTCTCATTCCCAAGATAAAATAGTTATCTCTACATGCCAAAACCACTTTGAAACTCATCACGTGCATCATGCATATAGCATCTCAATCTCCAATCACCATTTGATCATAGATCAACACAACCAATTCACCAAGCTCCATCGATTAGGGTTCGACATATCAATAGGTTAGGGTTATCGATTGATCTCTCTGCTTGAATAATAATACCGGTTTCCTTCACTACTCAACTACCGATTGCATTACTGCATCAGTACCGGTTACAATTGACATCAATAAAAACATTCTACTTTATCAATGTAATCTTCATGCAATGCCAACACAAGCAACATGCAACATATGATATTGTAGAATACTGTGCAATAAGTCACATGACAGAAGTCACATATGAAAGATAGATTGTTTGATCGATAAGGATTTCATCATAGAAATTGCTGCCAACAGGAACAATATAAAGCTGGTAAAAAACACAATGTCAAAGCCTTATCATAGGTATAAAAGCTATAGCATACAATAGTGGAGGTTTTGACAAAGTCCATTATGGACAATCTAAAAAATAACAGAGAGAGAGCACAATCACATGGCATTTATCACATTATAATCATGGAGCAAAGAGGTTACAAAACTCCAAAGAGCAGTCATTACTGTTATAGAAACAGTCGTAAAAGTCATTCTCAGACCCAAAGTGATAGAAATTAAGTGAATTTACAGTCAATAGCAATCATGGTCAATGATCAAAGGCAAAACATAACAAAGGTCATTGTTTTGGCAAAAATGATAGTTGTTGTTGACCACACTATTAAAACCAAAGTTTCGGGATGAAGTCACAGATGAGAGTAAAGACATCTGTCAACGTTCACCCTTCAAGCACAATCCATAGAAGCATTTTAAATGGTGTCAAAGATAGCCTAAAAGAGTAATCATTCTGAGAAGAGCATCAAAAGAAGACCTCACAAATGAGCTATGTTAGTTAAGGGTGAAGAAGGGTATGAGTCAGGTACAAGTCACTATGTCTCAATACTAAAAGAAGTTAGCTAGGGTATATGCATATGCCAATAATGACAATGATGTGTCTCAAAGAACAATCCTAAGAAAAGGAAGCAACACGTATCACAAGGGTTTTGGAGCATAAGTATTTTCATATCACAAGGGAGATATCTTATCAAGGAAAATAGTCAAATGTACCAATCACCTACAGGAAATACAAGGTTAGAACAATATTATGGTAACATTATTGAATGATAAAAACCTGAGAAAAAGAAATACAGAACAGTAATTATAGCCATCCAAAAGAAATATGACAGTGGGAAAATATACACTCAAAAGATCAGCTACAACCACTCATAAGTGAAATGACAACCATGACTGTGTATATAGTAGTAAACATCGATGTGATGCATTGGTTGAAAGCCATCATTATAATCATTCATAGTAAAATATACACAGTCATGGTAGTTATTGGCTTTGTTATCAAAACATCATTTATAGAATAACAAAGGTATTCATATTTGCATGAAGTACAGATCTGCATAGGAGGAAACCACACCTCGCCTTTTCCCTGAAGAAATTCATTGCAGATAACCAAAAGCAGTGACTCAAGATGGTGTTTTCCAACTCGGGTTAGGGTTCTAGCATGATGGTGGCACCCTCAACCACCAAATTTTCAAATGGAAAGATGAACTACCTTTGTGTCTTTTATTTGTTTTTAGGGTTAAGGAACCCTAATGAAACCCGATAATGCCTTTATTTACATTTCTCATAAAAAGAAGAGCTTCTGCTTTATATGTCATGACCTTTCTTTTGTAAGTGTTAAGTAACACTTGTAAGAACTTAATAGGTTCTTAAGGTTTTGTAAAACTTTACTTTGCATTGATTTTTAAAATTTATAAGTCCTTGTTTAAAGTGATATTCATAAATCACTTTGGGTAAAGGATATTTCTTGAAGTGCAAAATAAAGTTTAAGAGTAGCTGAGCTATGTGAGTTAAACATAAAGGTGGATTTGTTGACTAAAGTTGATTTGTAAATGTAGGAGTTAAAGTAGGTGATTTGGCACCTAATTGTGAGTTCATCTTCAGTTGGAGAGTCCACTTGGTTGGGAGTTGAGTCAAGGAGGATTTTTAGGGGGTTAACTCTTTGTTTCTCTTAGTTACATCCCGAATTTGGATTTCTTGTTTAATCTGAGTCAAAGAGTTTGTATTCACTTTGACTTCTCTTTATTCATTTTGGAGGGGGATTTATTTCAATTAGAGTCTTAATTTGGTGGGGAGATGACAACACATGTTTTTGAGAGCCAAAATTCAAAAATTCGAATTTGGCAAGCTTGTTGTATAAGTGACTTTTTGTCACTTATTATTTTGGAGTTCTGGAGTTTTGTACCTATCCAGCAACAAAGATTATTGCTCTTGTAACTCATTACTTATGAATATTTTCAGATTTTCATGAGCATTATTCAGATTTTATAATGAGAAGTACTCCTTATTATTATTAAATAATTCTTCATTTTATCAATTTTCCTTCAATGTTCAGTTCATGGTTAAGCATGCTATAGTGCAGATCAGTGATTGATTTATACTATCTAGTAAATGGAGTTGTGAAAACTACCTTGTTTTTCTTCATACAAATATTAGAAAGACTAAACCTTTCACATGAGGCATATATAAAAAGTATGCAGTTTTGAGTTGTGATCATTTTAGTTTCATTACTGGATTCTTGTGAGTTCCTTATCATAGCAAAGTCATTTTCAGTCACTGGTGGATCACCTTTTTTAGCAGTAGTTTCATTTTATGCATATCCTTCTTACCTTTTTATCAGAAATTCAATTAATTTTTAGGTGATCAAATAGGAACCGACCTATAATCCAAAGGTCTACTCTCACAATAAGATACCAATAGCCTGAGAATAGTCCCATGTTTCACAGAATTGTAGGTATTCCACGCTTGCATCGGGTGTAAGTCCCCGTGACAACAAGTAGCATGTAGTGTATTCATGATTATACATTAGACTTAGGAATTTAATGGAGTTTATCTTTTGGTTTCCTATGTAATGGTTCATATTTATCATTAGTTTGGAAATGGTTATGCCACCTTTTGGTCAGCATTGCAATCATGTAAAAGAGGATAGAATTTTGGATGTTTCATCATTAGGACAATGTTGTAAAACATGTGTAAAGTTCCCAACACTTGTGTGTAAATTTCCATATGTTGTAATGTACTCAACAAGTTGTATCGTATGTGTTTATAATGGAAATAGCTTTGGGCAGCAAGTTAAACATTTATGTGATATTATCATGACATGTAATGGATATTTATACATATAGATAGATCCATGTTATAATGTAGAAAGACGTAATTGTTTACTCTCATCATGTTATATTCAAAAATATGTAAGGAACCTTGTATGGAAATGATGTGCTTTCATGTATATGTGAATGCAATATAGTTAGATGTTAGATAGTGTTTATGGGATGCTAAAACTTATATAGTGACTATTATCAAAGACCTTGTCAAAACATCAATGTTAGAGAAATGAAACATGGCATACACAACAGTAGAATTAGCTAGCATCATAGAAACTAAATCATCTATGAGGCTATAATCTATTATAAAACTTAGAAGTCTAAAAATTTATAGAAACACAATTGATTATGAACTCATTAGTAACATGACTGCAAACAAACATTTGATGCGTGGATGATGCAATAATCATTAAAGATCATAAGTGGTTATGTATGCATTAGTAAGATGACAACATTAAAACAATCATTGTGTAGGCAATGTAAATGTTCATAATGAAGTATAAATAAGTTAGTATTCATGAATTTTATGACAGCAGTAGCTAGAATGGCTTATAAAATGGCTTATAGGTAATACATTATGTGTATGGGTAGTTGTCATCAAAGTAGCACTAGGTGGTATGTCATTTAAGTGTTGCATTTTCCTTGAGGGCAGCGGTAAGAACATTATGATAATAGTGGTAGGAGCTCTTCCCTAGCATGTTACAGTGCAAGTATCTTGTGGCATGTATGTTGTAGACTGAGAGTTGATGGTTATGTTGACTCTAAATTTTACTCTAGAAGCAAACAACCTTATGGGAAATTTAGTGATGGGGGACCAATTGCGCGAGACTCACTGAATGGCCTTTGGGTTTGAGAAGTTGACTCTTCCTTATGGTTTTGAGAAAAGGGGAAGAAGGAAAAACTCAAAATAACAAGATCTAAACTACTAAGGCAATACGCCAAAGCATTTTTCTAAAAATTTTATTAGCATATAAAACCCAAAGACATGCAATTTTAAAGCCCATTCAACAATCTACATGTCCAGACAGAACCACAACTAAGATACAATCAAAATTCCTTTGCAACATAAAGAAATATCAATCATGTATCTACCAGATAACAAGTGCAAAACATAGTTTAATCGACAGAATCTTAGATATATATTTCCAAACTTATTAAAAACGCAATAGAAAGCACAAAAAACCATCAGAGCATGCTGAAAAAGAGGCATCACAAAGGTCACAGGCACAATTTGAATAACCTTCTTCAGAAAACAATAACAACTAAAAGGCCAAAATTCTAACTAAGAAAACTTAATTGTTTCTTTTAAATTTTGAACCCGAATAACAGGGAAAACACAAGCATAAATAGAGCCCATGGCTCTGCTAATAGCCCAAACATCCACCAACCAAGCACAACCACCCCCGAAATAGAAAAGACATGTCATGGCACTCCATAGGAACACACCCAGCAAAATGGTCTCTGAAGTTGTTAATCTCACCCAGTCGCGATGATCTTCCTACCCACCTAAACAGAAAAACCATATCGTGGCACTCCGCAGGAAAGCACACTGAAGGACATGTGGAAGAACAACAGAAACTCTACAAAAGAGCCTCCCAACTAAAAAAACTACCAACAATGCAGAGAGGCCAGGTGTCTCCATTTTTAAAAATACAAGGTGGGGCCCAAAAGCAAAACCGAGTCACCAGAACCGATCCATCTGTCACCTCCACACTCTTTGAGACTTTGAAACATCAAATACAGGTCGTCAGGGCAACACCAAGATGACACTTGGACCGTATGTCAAGCACGACTGGAAAGCTACAGTCTTGATCAAAAAAATGCCCGCTGACTTTAACCGAAAACAATGTGAACATTTCTTGGTGACTAAAAGGGGGGATTCTGCCTGTGGAATACTAGAACCCAAAATTGCTGGTTTGGAGACCAGACTTTATGCTAGAAATCTACTGCAAGGGGGTCCAATCTTCTTCAGGGGGAAACACTTGTGATTCTAGATTCTGATAATGTTGATCCAGGCAGATAATTTCATCAAAAGGTAGGTTGACTAGCTCATCATGGATCAACTTCAGGAGCATGTAGAGCTGAGCTATGGGGTGCAGGAGATGTTCAACCTCTTCCATAGAGATGGGATTACTCAAGTGCTGGATGAAAGATCTATCCTGCTGCAAATGCTTGACCTGACTTAATACTTGTTCAACCCCTAGTACAAAACCATCTGGAGGGAATAGAGAAGGAGGCCTAATGAGACAACCCTCTCTATATGCTATTTGATATCTGGGATGAAGATTTGTAAGGGTTCAAGTATCGCTGCTACATGCAGGATCACCCTGTGATGATTGATGAAAATATTCATCTTCTTGAGCAGTTGCAGTGGTCTGCTATCCCCTTTGCTCTCAATTCTTCATCTTGGGCTACGTATAACATTTGGATTAGGTCCTGAGCCATGGGGATCTTAGGACCAAGGATGACCATAGAGCTATTGACAAGGGATCCTGCCTTGGTGCAGAGGGATTGTGCTTCCTAGATGAATCTCAGCATGGGCTGCAGTGAGGGGCTATATTGCTTAATGCTTTCCCAATGGGAAACATACATTTTGATTAGAATTGATGAAAAATCTTGAGAAACCTATGCGGGGGGAGAAATATTTAGCAACTGTGAAACCTTTTCGCTCTAGGAAGCTACTTCGTGTTGCAACTCTTTGTGCCTATTTTGCTCGATGATCACCTGGCTTTCTAGAGTGAGGATCCTGGTGCTTCCGTCTTGGACTGCCTATTGGAGAAGCACTGTACAATCCCATTCTTGCTGCAACAAAACTTCTATGTCTAGGAATTTCCTTTTGGATGATTCTAGACTATCCTCCCTACTCCGGACCTTTGCTTCAAACCTCGCTTTCTCCTCTGAGAGCATAATCTATGCATCACTTAGCTGTCGGGTGTACTCTTCTTTTAGATAAACTTCTTCATGCAGCTGAACTTGTATTTGGGTGGTATCTCTCAAAGCTGCCCTTATCTACTGAATCTCTAGGTCTTTCTCTTGCAATTATTTTAAGGCTGCACTCCTTGTCACCTCCTGGCCTTTCAACTAGGTGCTCATGCTATTAAGCGTTGATATCTTCCCTTCTCTGAATTGGATTGCATCAACAAACCCTACAAGCGATTAATTTTTGAGGTTTGTGCCTTGTCTTTCTTCCTCTGCTGGGTTAGGGATTCTCAGAGATGCTCATTCAACGCTTGTATGTTTTCCAGGTGACGGGTCTTCTTGATGAAATATGAAGACATGACCTTTGAAGTTTCTTCCATCATCTCCACCTTGTCAGAGGTCATAGCATTTTAAAGGTTGATGCCAATAGCATGCAAGGCATAGCTATTTGGTCTCATTTGTGACTCTGGCTTGTCGACTTTAGGGAAAAGGTTTGCAAAGAAAAGACAATCTTTCTCTTTGCTGAAATGCATTTGCAAGTGTGGACAAGCTGGACGGGCACCTTCCTTCTCTTTTCACTTGCCCATCTTACCGATGCGAGCAGTCATGGAACAAGTGACTTGCTGTTGGAAATCATCTAGTTTATCAATAGCCTAGCCGACAAAAGCGACACCTGGGGGATTGCAAAGGGAAACTAGGAAATAGGCCCATTGAAAGTAGTCTAAATAGGTTGTGCAAAGATCAGTGGGGAAAACAATGGGATGAAAGGAGAGGCTCCAGATGGAAAAGGAATCATGGATGCTGACCCCATGATTTAGGGGGAGGGGAATCTCCAAAACCAAGCCTATGCGACACAGAGGTTGCTTCAGACATCTGCGTGGGAAAAGTTGCAGGAATGAAGGTAGGGGTCGGGAAAGGGATGGAAGCCTGTAGGAATATATCTTGGGGCTCAACTGGCTTCCGGGTGGGTGCCAATGTAAGGGTAGTAGGTACCTATGTCTGCATTGTGGCAAGAGGAACAAAAGAGGAAACAACTTGAGCAGGAGACAAAGGTAAAGAGGGACGTAACTGAGCCATGGAAGTCACCGACCCCAGTAGATTTGGGGGCACTCCTGGATTTTGAGAAGATAGACTCCTCCTTGCTAAACTTAGATGCTACCTTTTCCTTGGAGGGGAGTCATGCGACTACTTCTCGGCCTGTCTTTTACCAGCTTGGGAATGGGGCCTGTGGGTGGAACTAGTTAGAGGGAGGAGGATTTGAGGCTCTAGATCTTGCTCTGCAACACTTATAACCTCTACCTCATGTCATGGAGCCACCTTGGGGGATGAGTTCCCACATGGGGAAATTTCACCTATCTCTTCAATGGATTTATTTAGCTAATATCATTCTCACTCGAAGCGCTTGTCATAAGGGCCATTTCCAATATTAGCTCTAGGCTAGCTTACTTCTTGCCTATAAATCCAAAAGTCTTCCCTCTTTTTCCTGGGCTAGGCTTTCACTTTCATAATTTCTAACATTGTCCGAGGAATAGGCTTTGCGGGTTGTACCTGTGCAAGACTGAATAGAAACTTAACCATGGGGGGTGCTTAAGGACCAAGAAATCATCAAGACCCACATACAAATCTAGGTCATCAACCTGAGGGTTTGTGTGCCCCTCCCATGAGCTCTGTGGCTCATGCTTTACTGCATTCTTTCTCTTACTAAGGCAACCATCAGGGTCATAGCTCCAGGAGTCATTGATTGCTACCACCCAAGCTGGGCTAGCTTATATGTCATGACATCTTCTGCAATGTTTCTCTGTACCAGAGTGATCAAATCAATGGCGTTGTGTTCTTTAGTAATGGAGGTATCATGCTTTCCTACTCCTATAGCCCTCTCAATTCTTACCAATTTCTATGCAATCTCTAGGGCAAGGGTCCTCATGATAAAATAGATGAGTAGATAGAAAGGCTCCTCGAAGAAACCATGCACTTGGACAAACGAAAAAAATTGCGGCCTATGAACCAATCGCAGGGAGGGTGCTTGTTCTGCATCCAGTTCATTTGGAGCTGGGAGAAACAGGCTAATGGTTCATTAGGGATTGAACTAAAATCTTTGAGCACCAGAGTCAAGAAGAGGTCAGAAAACTAGTACACATCGAAAGAAGCTAGCAGCAAGGGTGTCCAAGCTGACATCGACATCCTATTTCCCGACTCATTGCAAGTTGCCAACCGCATGCAGTGGCTGAAGAAGGCCTCATTCTAATGTAGGAGAAAATGGAGTAAGATGGAGGAAAACTTGAAGCATCATGACTCTTGAAATTCTGATAATTGCTCCATCATGGCCGCTGCTATGGCAATGGATAAGTCAAAGTGAAAGGGCTCTCTGCTTCCTGCACTTAAAAATAAAAACCCATTATTGCGGTTGTAATGTCCTGATCATTATCATAACTACATAACTAGGAAAAGGTAGAAGAAATATCCTTGAGGTCAACATGCTTTAGATCATTGTATGACAGTGAGAACTTCAAAAGCCCAGAAGATAGACTCCAACTAAGTGTGCTTTGGCAAAAGGTCAATGCATCTCTCCTGGTACCCCATAATTCCTCCATTGAACTTTCTGAGAAAATCTTTGTCCCTTCAAAAATAGGGCAGCACATCATATCTCTAACAGCTTTTGGAGATATTACCACCTTCAAGAGGGAGTCATTGATAGAATGGGTGGTGGTGTCAAAAACATCAGTGCAAACCACTATCAGTTCAGGGCAATATGGGACCATGGGAACCACAAATTGGGGCACACCACTACCCCATAAATGAACTTCCATTGACTGTGGTTCCACTCTATGGTGAAGCATTCTGCTACATGCGGCCTCTCGAAGGCTCTTGGGCTGCTTGCAGACCTCTAGCTAGAAAACATTTTCTAAGGAATCCAACACAGTGGATGTATTTTGAGTGGTTGTCTTCACCTTGGCCTTCATTCTTGGGTACTCTACTTTGGGAGGGATGGTGTGCGAAGAATACAAGAGTTCTCCGAAAAACATCCACCCAAAAACTTCCATGGGCGGAGCCCGAGGGTGTTGCTTTGTCCTCCATTACAAGTTGTGACTTTACTTCTGTCAAACTTTTCAACAATCTGAGAGAGAAAAGAACTTAGGTTACAAAAAATATGATGAGATGAAAAAGAGAGAGTAACTTCACTCTTTAAATGCACTGCATGCCTAAATTTTTTGCAAAAGCGAATGCTCAATGGAAAGCACTCGGCTACACGTGTGCCAGCTTATTTTGTAGCTACAATAAACTTCTGAGGAGGACAAGCATTGACATTCCCACTTCCCAAGTAAGCATTTAGTTAACCCACCATTACTTGAATCTGCTTGAGGGAAAAGGCCTGTCTGGATAGATATTTTCTTTAATCGAGAGAATTGGCAGGCAGTGAAGCTTGCGCAAGCTGAGACAGTCCTGCGAAGGTTGAGTTTTAAATGTGATGTACCTGTACATATGCATGGCATCCACTTACATAGACTCCTTCTTTGAGGTACTTGGTAGGACATTGCTACCTCTGAATCCAGGCTTATTCCCTTGTGTGAATTAATAGAAAAATGACAAGAGCATTGGAGTTTGGGAAGGTTGGCGCCTCAAGCATTCATCATCTCTAGCTACAATTTTTCTATAAATATGTCTTTTCAGACATTCCTTTTGTATAGTGCAAGCTTCAACAACAAAGTTTCTACAACCATGGATACTCCAGTTAGGCTTGTCAGCAGCAAAGCACAAGTCACTTTCCTTGGGAATATCTCTGATCGGTGATTGCAGTTGATGATGCGGCGGAAAAATCCTCTGATAATTTCTGCTATCAAGTGGGTTCTCAGAGAGGACTTCATCGATAATGCGGATTGGTACTGGGTGAACATATATATCTGTTCATGCTTCATAGCTTCACTACTGGATTACGGTTAGGCTGGGCTATTAGCTTCACAGCTGACCATGTATCTCTTTTCCCAAGACTACTTGGGTGGATTGGAGGATGTGGTGGCATATCATGTCCCTTTTTGAGGGCTCCCGTTTTCATCTAACTTGGAAAGGTTTATCTCTCATAATGAGGAAGTAGCTTGGCATCTGCTCATCAGTGGGTTGAAGACAATGACACTGTCTTCTCATCAGTTTGGTGCTCATCAGTTTGGTGCCAAGCTTGCTACAAAATTCTTCCTGTGTATTCATATGATAGTCCCCATCCCTGAAGATACCAAATGGTATACTGATTTTAGAGACTATATCTTCCCTTAGGTTCTGACACCGCATAAACGGCCTAACCTAGTTGTTATCTTTGTGCCTGAGGAGCCTAGAAGTGATTCTGACCATGAGTGGTCGGAGGGAGGGAACACTCCTGATGATAGTGAGGATTCAGACTTCCTGATGGATGAAGACAAGGATGCGAAAGACAAATAAACCAATGATGATCCACCGTTGCTGACTTTTGCCTTATCATTTTGTAAAAAGGAGGGGCCATAAGCTTGCTCTATAAATGTAACATAAATACAAAAATGCTTAATATAACAAACTTTCTCTTTTTTCTCAATCTTGGCATATTTTATAATTTCTTTTACTTTGCTGGAACTAGCTTGGGGAATAAATGAAATAAATTAGGTACTCAAAAGAACTATTCACAATATATACAATATATACACTAAACGAAAGGAGAAAGCTTAGTGGAATGGCTTGAGGTGGAAACCATTAATCAAAATCCAAAGTGGGTCTCCATTCATGTCTTCAAGTTCAAATGCATTAACATCCTTGTAGTTTAAAATGAAGAAAGGCCCTTCCCATAAGCAATCAAACTTGGCCTGTTGGCTGGGATTTTCTGCCCTTTCATTGTACTTCAGCACGAGGTCCCCAGGGCTGAAAACTGGATTAGAGCTCTTTTTATTGTCAAACCACCTTTTGATGGTTTCCTACCTGTTCTTGGAGAGCTATGAAGGCTATCTCTCTTGCCTCTTCTAGCTCCATAATCTATGCTAATCTTATAGCCATGGGGCCGTTCTCTGCCACCTCCATAGACTTAAGTAGCTGCAGGGCTGGTATCTCTAAAGACGTGGGGAAAAGTGCATCTTTTCCATATACCAACTTATATGGGGAGTTTTTTAGAATTTGTTTAGCTGTTATGTGGTCTACCCATAATGCACTTCTCAAATGATGGTGCCACTCCCTCTTATATTCAGAAACTATCCTTTTAATAAGCTTGATCAAGTTCTTGTTAGTGGACTTGGCAAGTCCATTCCCCTAATGATAGTAATTAGAAGAGGTTTTAAGATAGATACCTCTATTGAGGGCAAATTGGGTAATTTGCAAGCCAGTGAATGCATGTGCATTATCTGATATGATGGTTTTAGGAGAACTATATCAGCATGTTAGGTCTTCTAGGAAAGCCAACACTTCTCTTTCTGATGAACTCCTCAAAGGGATAGCTTTGGACCATCTGGTGAAATAGTCGGTGGCAGTCAGGATCCACTTGTGTCCAGCCAAACTAGGGGAATTGATCATTCTGATGAAATCAAGACCCCATTGGGCGAAAGGCTCTTCTACTGGCACAAGCCTAAGGGGCACTGCTTCTTTTCTACCTCTACTAGTATAATACTTGCACTCCTTGCATTCTCTTACCAAATTGTGTACATCCTTAAACATGGAAGGCCAAAAGTATCCATCCTGGGTTAGTTTGATAGTAGTTGTAGGTGTGGAGAAATAGCCTCTCGAGGAGTCATAGTGGAATTCATGTAGGATTTTATCCGCTTGGCTTCGATCTACACAGTGGAGCAGGATTCCACCAAAATTCCTTTTGAAGAGTACTCCATCTATCAAACAGAAATCGCTATTTTAGAGTCTATAGAACCTTTTTTTTTTTGAGAGGGAGATCCTCAGGAAAAACCCCAGTCTTCATGAATTTCTTCCTGGCCTCCATCCAGCATGCTTTTGGAAAATCAGACGAAAGCATAATGACCTCTTCTAGCTCCATTTCCTCTTCACGGGGTTCACACCCCTGAACTATGTACTCACATATGCCCTTGATGGAAACAAGCTTGGTCGACCTAACGTCAACATCGTACTCTAGGATCTTGGTGATCTAGTTAGCCCTATTTTTTATGATATCACCCTCCATGATGTATTCTCAGACTACAGGATGAGCTACGTACACCGTGGTTTTATTACAGGAAATGAAATGCCTGAATTTCTTGAGTTCCTTTACCGTAGCCAAGGTTTGTTTTTCAACAAATTTATATTTGGCCTCATATTCCTTGAGGGTCTTTGAATGGAAATCTATAGGATGTTCACCCCCCTTTTTGGCGTCTTTCTGGGTCAGGACCATGGTAATACTATATTGACCAGAAAAAAACATATATTATGAAATCCTTAGACATATCTGGGTTAGACAAAACAAGGGATGAACAAATAGCATCTTTGATTCCATCAAAAGCTCTTTTGGCCTCGGGAGTCCATTTGAATTGTGTATCCTTCTTGAGAATTAGGTTGATGGGCCTTATGATTCCAGTGAAATTAGAAATAAAACGTGACAAAATTGACATTTTCTAGAAAGGACAAGACTCTCTTTTTATTTACCAGAAGGGGGAGGTCTTTTATGGCCTTGACTCTATCTAGTTCGATGGAAACACATTCTTTGGACACTATATGTCTGAGCAAATTTCCTTGAGGGACATTGAAAATGTATTTCTTTGGGTTTAGGGAAATCCCAAATTTCAGGCATTTTTGGAAAACCAATTCGAGATGATCACAATGATCCTCTCAATGTTTGGAAAACACTGCCAAGTCATCCAAGTATATCAAAAAAATCTTATTTATGAGTTCTTTGAAGGCCAAATCCATAGCTCTTTGAAAAGTTGCTCTAGCATTTGACAACCCAAAAGGCATCTTCTAGTATGCAAACGTCCCCCATTTGGTGGTGAACGTTGTCTTATGCTGATCTTCTAGTTTTACTAGGACTTGGTTGTATCCCAAGAAGCCATCGAGCATTGAGAACATCTCTAACCCCGCCACTATGCTCAATAGCTACTCCATTGACAACAAGGGGTAGTGGTCTTTGAGAGATTCTTGATTCGGATCTTAGAAATCTACACAAAGCCGGATATCTCCATTCTTTTTCGTTACAGGAGCCAAATTAGATACCCATGTGCTATGTTTTATAGGGTAAATGATCCTTGATTTGATTAGCTTCCTTAACTCCATAGCCATGAGGGACTCGATCTTTGGGTTGACCGGCCTTTGCTTCTGCTGAACTAGCTTAGCTCCATCAGCAAGCTTAATGATATACTGAATGACACTAGGATCATAACTTTTTAAATCATCATAAGACCAAGCTAGGACATGTACATATTCATCATAGTATTGGGCCAATCTCTTCCGGTCCTTAGGAGAAACACCTTTTCCTACTTTGAGTACTCTCCCATTTCCTACCGACATCGTTGTATAATCTCCTTTGCTGGCTGTAAGCTTTTGCTTATCATTTTTGGTGTCGTCATGGTCGAATGATTTTCCAAAGTGATCAGACAATTAGGAAGCTTATTAGATTTCAACTGGATGATCTGATCTTCGTAAGCCTCTTTCACCTTAGGTTGCAACTGATCTACAAATTCTCCTGAGCTTTGGATGAATAATTTGATCTTCTCGTTTCTCTCAAAAACCTGCCAGTGGGTATCATTATTGGGGATAACCGGTTGGATGACTACACAGACTGCTTCGGGGTCGGTGAGTAAATCTGTAGTGGGATCAAACGATGATCCAATCATGGCCATCCGGTTAGCAACAACATTTAATTTCTGGGGGATTCTCACAATATTGAAAGTGTCAAAGCTTTTGATTAAATCCCACATTCTGGCATGGTAGGATCTCATGTGGACATTTTTGGCACTGGACACCCCTCAAACTTGATGGACCACTAGCTCGAAGTCACCCAAGACCCTCAACTTTTTAATACTCGTTCTTTCTGCCAAGCTCAGACCCTGGATCAATCCCTCATACTCTACTTCATTTTTGGAACATGCAAAATTGTAAATAGAAAGAATTCAAGATTTTCCCTCCTGAGGGTGGGGTGAGACAGATTCTGGCACCGAACCTATCTTTCATTTTGCGCCATCAAAATGCAGGGTCCATAATGCCGAAGATAACTGCTCTTCAGAAAAGGGTTCTTTAGTAAGCTTTGGGATGACCTGGTTTTTGTCAAAGATGCAATAGGTACCTAGGCCAGTGGCGTGGTAGTTGGAGTAGGGATCAGAGTTTATTAATTCATTAAGGAAAACCTCCTATTTGGGTGAAATCTCCCCCGTCACTTCTTCATCTTCTAGGAGTTCTACAACTTTCCTTTCCTCATTTGAAATAGAATTGTGAGCAGGCTCAAAATTAATCATGGCCTAGTCCATTACGTGTTTGACATGGAGGGGTTCTGAGAGAATTTTTATCTTGGCACCACGCTGAGTGCAAAGGATGAGGTGGGACCAATCTAAAGACAAGTAACCTCCTATTTTCGTAGTGAAGTCTCAGGAAAGGCAGAGCCCGAAAACAAGTGGGATGTCAATGACCACTACTTCTTGGGATATCATAACACTGGGACATGCAAACAAAGTTAGAGGAAGACTTTTGATAAGATCTATGGTTTGGACCTTGTTCCCATCAAGCTGCATAACCCCCCTATTTAAAGGTTCATACTTGATATTCAGAACTTTGGTGATTTGTTTAGGCATTACAGTGGTGCTAGCTTCAGAATCTATCATAGAATTATGCAAGAGTTTATCCCCAACTATAAGGCTAAGATAAAATGGGTTCATCTTGGGCTTACCTTCTAGTTGAGACTTGGGAGGCGAAACCTCATTGGTCAACACAGTCGGAGAGCATGACTTGTCGGCAGTAGGTTGGAAACTCATTTCATTGGTTTGTGGAGCTTTGGTGGCCCCCTCGCTTGCATCTCTCTTGCCCTCAGATAGGGATTCCTTCAGCTAGTTCTTCTGCTCGAGGATACTCAGGAGATCCCATAGGGAAACATGGGCCAGAGCTTTCTGCAACTGCTCCACAATGTCTACTATTATGGGTGTGGGCACCTTTGGCTCTTTCGACTTATACGGGATGAATTATTTTCTCGGATAAGCGAGGCTAATCGTTGCTTTTTTAGGAGTTGTATCTAAGGGAGCTCATCCTGAAGTGCTGGTATTCTCCCTGGTAAATGCCTCTTGGAGCAGAGATTATAATCCAACTACACAAAGGGGGCTCCCTCCCTTGAAGTGGATGCATCGTTGGTGAACACTACACCCTCGTCCTCCATCCAAGAAAATAGTGCATGATCTGGGGAAATCTCTGCCTCTTGTTGCAACAACATGCCTTGCATTAGAGCAACAAGAGGCACATTATCCATACCCAAAGATGTATAAATAGACACGTCCGATGCGATGCCTAGACTCCATTGCTCAACAACTTTCTACTGCAAATATCCTCTTGGGAAATTCCTCGGAGCATGAGTGTTGTTACATGGGAAGCACCAGAAATTGGTATCATTTGCAAGGTTATTTTGACCCACTCTTAGCTCCTTACTAGTGTTTGGATAGATAGTTTGCAATGGATTTGGGACCTAGACTATTTGGCCATTCGGCTGAGCGGGCTTGTCAGTACGATGATTGGCATGTTGGTTATGTTGGTATGGAGGTCGGTTCCCTTGGAAGTTTTGCTGGAAAGAGGGTTTGGCGGGTGGAACCTGGGCTCTCTTTAGATTGAAAATCTCATTGGATAAGGATCTCAACAAGTTGTTCATATCGCTAACTTCGACGGCCAAGGATGATGGTAGGGGAACGGGATACGAGTACATAAACTGTGGGGTAGATGTGCTAGGAGAGTCTTGTTTAGGAATTTGAAGGGATATCTTAGGAAAGACTGGCATGGTGGGGTGGGGGGCGAGCTTTTCGGTACGAATCAAATTATTTTCTCCTTGGACTGCTATGTCGAATGCTTGCAGGAGAGTATTGCCTCCTAGGGATTGAATCATCACTGATATATCAGAATTGAAATATTTTAAGCAGAATACAAATGCCATATCCACTGGAGGGTGGGTAGACAAAGGTATACTCTACTAGGTCCTCTGAAATCTTAGGTTGAAATCAGTTAGTGCTTCCTGAGGGGCTCTCTTTATTGTAATCAATTGATGCATCAAGGATGATCTGTCAACCTTATCAGAGAATCTCTAGAAAAAATGGTCACCCAACTAATCCCAGTTTCCTATGGTATTAGGACCTAAAGATCTAAACCAATCCAAATCTCTTCCCTTGAAAGAAGCTACGAGCAATCTCAAGGCCATATTTTGTTCAGTAATGCCATGGACAGTGCAAACAGTGGTTACATCTTGTAAATGTTCCCCAGGGGTTTTATGACATTCTCTAGTGAACTTGGGCACAACTTTCAGTGTGGCTGCAGGGATGGGTCCCTAGACCACGGGCGAGGTTAGGGGAATGAGAGGGCTCCCGTTAACTTAATCCCTGGGGGGAATATGTGTCATTGCTACGAGGGAGATTGCAGGGAAGACGAGCAAACTCTGTGAGGATGAAGATATGGCCAAATGAATGGTCACCAGGGGTGGTAAGAGTAAACTAGGATTTGAGGTTGTTTGACTCCTAGTAATAGGCCTGTGACTCATAAAATGGCTTAGAGTTTTATTTGTACTTCATGTCCCACTGCGCGTGCCAGAAAAAGAACTATTGACTCTAAATTTTACTCTAGAAGAAAACAATCTTATGGGAAATTCAGTGATGGGGGACCAATTGCGCGAGACTCACTGAATGACCTTTGAGTTTGAGAAGTTGGCTCTTCCTTATGGTTTTGAGAAAAGGCGAAGAAGGAAAAACTCAAAACAACAAGATCTAAACTACTAAGGCGATATGCCAGAGCATTTTTCTAAAATTGTTATTAGCATATAAAACCCAAAGACATGCGGTTTTAAAGCCAATTCAACAATCTACATGTTCAGACAGAACCACAACTAAGATACAATCAAAATTCCTTTGCAACATAAAGAAATATCAATCATGCATCTACTAGATAACAAGTGCAAAACATTAATCAAAATTATTAGAGAGCTGATCTCCACTCCTATGTTTTCAATTCTCATTAATGGATCTCCTTCTAAATTCTTCAAATCGTCAAGGGGGTTTAGACAAGGAGATCCCATATCTCCTATTCTTTTCACCATCTTGGCGAAGAGCATGAGTGGACTGATCCAAAAATTGAAAGTGAATAAAATTATCAAAGGTCTTCAACCTTCCTCTGGTAATGTTTTTTGTTCTCACCAACAGTTTGTTGATGATACTATCTTAATGGGATATTCTTCTATTGGGGAGGTTGTTGCCTTTAAAGGTCCTCTTAATTCTTATTCTTTGGCTACTGGCCAGCAAGTCAACTGGGACAAATTGGATATATACTTCATGAACACTCCTATCATAAGACAACAGAGAATTGCTAAAATTATTGGGTGCAAGGTGTAAATGCTCCCCTCCACTTATCTGGGTCTCCCATTGGGATTAGTTCCCCCAAACTCCTTCTGGAATATGTTAATTGACAAACTCAACAAGAAACTTGTTGGCTAGAAAGGATCCATTTTATCTCAGGCTGGAAAGTTGCAACTTCTCCAAGCTACTCTCCAGAATCTCCCTGTATATGCTCTCAGTCTATTTGGTATCCCGACTAAATTTGTTGAAGCTTTAGAAAGGATCCAGAAGAGATTTCTCTCATCAGGGGTTCAAGAAAAAAAGAGATTATCCTCAGTTGCTTGAGACAAAGTGTGTAAGCCAAAGAGCAAAGGAGGGCTTGGTATTAAAGCTCTAAAAACTTTTAATAAAGCTCTCCTTGCTAAACAAATATGGAGAGCTTATGACATTAAGAAAGATTGGAACCGGATCTGGTTTGACAAATATATTCAGAATCAGCCTCTCTAGGATCTCCTCAACTCTGAAGATATCCCTGTTGGGTCCTTCATTTGGAATAGTATCATCAAATCCATAAAAATGGCCAAAGTTGGAGCTGGATGGGTCCTTGCAAAAGGTGACAAAATAAGGTTCTGGGAGGATCCTTGGATGAACAATGAACCTCTTTTTTATCAAGACTGCAATCAATTGATTAAGGAATGTAAAAGGAGGTTTGGGTCTATGGTGTGTGACTACTGGAAGGAGAACAGATGGGTTAGGCTTGATGTTATACATGTTGGGTTTTCCCTGCTCCAGTAGGAGCTACTTTCCTTTTCTATTAACAACAATTATGATGATGTTTTCCTCTGGAAGAGTAATCCAAGGAGTGACTTTACGGTTTCTTCTACCTACAAAATCACTTTCACTCAGATTAGTAACCCTATATGGGGTAAAGTTTGGAACAAAATTCTTATCCCTAAAGTCAATATGTTCCTTTGGCTTGCTACTCACAATAGGATCCTTACTATTGAAAACTTGGTCCAAAGAGGTTTTATGTTCCCTAATAGGTGTGAGCTATGCCAGAAAGAGGAAGAATCAGTTCATCATCTATTTATCCATTGTTCCTTCACTTGGGAAATCTGGAGTAAGTTTGGATGAATTGGAAAGTTGATTGGGTCATGCACAAGAGTCTCAAGGAAATTATTTGGAAATGGACTTTTCCCACCAAATTTCCTCTTATCAAGAACCTTTGGTCCCTGATCCTTCCCATGACTTGCTGGGGAATTTGGAAAGAGAGAAATAACAGAATATTTAGGGAAGCTAAGTGCACCCCTCAAGTGGTCTTTGAAAAAGTTTGTAGGGCTATAAAAGAAAACATAAATATTCCTCACAGGAACAATAAACAATTGTTTTTTACTGATATGAATGAAATTGAAAAAGGCATTATTACTGAATGGAACTTAATCCACAAAGTTTGTAGATCTGACAATAAGTCGAGGAGAGATAATATTGTTTGGCAATTTCGTGATCATGGATGGATAAAGGTGAATTTTGATGGGGTGGCTAAAGGCAACCCTGGGAAGTCCGGTGGGGGAGGAGTCATCAGAATCGCTCAAGGTTTCTGTATTGCTGCTATTGCTTCTCCTTTTGGGGTCCAAAATAATCATGTGGCTGAAGCTCAGGCTATGCTAAAAAGTCTCCACCTTGCTCAGGGATTCAAATTTTTAAAAAATTGGCTGGAAGGGGACTCCCTCAACATCATCCAAGCTCTTAAAGATACTAGTTCTTTATCTTGGAATATTACTAATTTAGTTAAAAGTGCTAAAATGTTATTAAATGACTATGTTAGTATTCTCATAACTCACACTCTAAGGGAAGGCAATAAGGTTGCAGACCTTTTATCTAATGAAGGAGTCAATTTAGAGGTGGAGGTTAAATATATCAGAGAGGCCCATTGTAAAAGGGATGTTAGAGAGCAATTATTATTTGATCACATCAATGGGTCAATTTAAAATCATGATTATCTTTTGGGGTCCAGAAATCAAAGACAGAGTTTGGGGGCAAATGTACTGTCACTTAATGATTGCTATTAGGCATTGATTTAATGATCATATGTGTGATGGGGATTATAATAATAAGTGCTGGTTTTGTGCGGCCATTATTATTATCTTTAAAACCATGGATGGGACTCTATTTTGTTACTCCCGAATTTTGCTCAAGAACTTGTGGTTAAATCTCTAGATTGTGAGACACACCTCTGGGTACCTCGATTTGTTGTTCAATATGGGGGGTAACTTAAACTGAAATGAGCCCTCTGGTTGTGAAAACTAGAAGAGTGAGCAGAAAGTGTGGAGCAGGCTTCATAGATATGGATTCAATATGGGGGGTAACTTAAACCAGAATGAGCCCTCGATTTGTTGTTCAATATGGGGGGTAACTTAAACTGGAATGAGCCCTCTGGTTGTGAAAACTGGAAGAGTGAGCGGAAAGTGTGGAGCAGGCTTCATAGATATGGATTCACCGACTATATGGAAAATCTACATGGAAGTAGAAATTTGGTGTCTCATGGCTTTGCTAGGGGCTGGAACAGCAACAGAGTCACTTTGTTTGGGGAGATCTGGAATATTGATGAGGATCTGGTTGCGGAGGTCATGGGTTTTTAGGAGGGCACTAAAGTCTATAGAGATCGAAAGTTTACTACTGAAGCGATTAAAAACTTCCTGAAATCTGAGGATGACAAGGCAAGGCTTTCCAAGAAAGACAACATCTCTTAATACCTCCCCCAGTAGGTAAAGTCTTTTTAGCAGAAGGTGTTAAGGGTTTTGATGGAATTCCTTACTGTTGATGGTAGATTTACTAAAATCTACAATTATCATTTTGCAATTCTTAACCATTTCCGCCATGGGGTTAAGATTTCTCTGCCCTTTTACTTAACTTCTTCTCTGAATGAGAGCTTGGCTGACCACGCTAAAAAGCCCAAATCTTACCCCATAGCCCATTAGGGGCTTATTTTGCTCATTTACAAACACCTGAAGGAAAAAGCTAGGGCTAGTAAGGATGATTACATAATTACTAATGCACATGTTTCTGAGAGCTATAATGATTCTGAGTCTGATGATGACCTATCTAATGCCCCTACCCATAAAAAATAGAGAGCTGACATTGATAATGTGGATACAGAGGTGCATTATGATTTGGAGGAGGAAAAGGGGAAGGATATTGAGACAAAAATGGAGAGTGAGAAGGAAGAGAATGCTGGTGAAGAGGAGGAAGGGAAAAAAGATGCTAATTTTGAAAACCCTTATTCTAGCCCTATGGGTTCAGATAGTAGGAATGTCACCTCGAACTCAATGGAGGAAGACAACCCTAAATCCGTGAGCATTGAGCAGGGTAGGGATTCGGCTAATACTATTTTGAATACTGCCAAAAATTGCATGCTGGAGTCTTTCAATCTTTAGAAGTGGGTTATTGACAACATAACAAGCATTCAGAGCAGACAGAGGGACCTCAAAAATAAGATACATGATTTGATAAAGGAAACAAATTTGGGCAAAAAGAGTGAGGAGATGGAAACCAGTGAAGCCAAGGAGGAAATTGAGATGCAGGAGTAGTCAGAAATAGACCTGATAAAAGGGGATTTGAAACATCTGGAGGATGTTATCAGAATTGTTAAAGAACAGACTGAGGGGGATAAAGATAACATCATCACTCGGGTTGCTCAAACTGAGAAGGCTTTGAAAAGCTTCATGAACCACAGTCTTGAGGTCTTAAGAGTTTCTTCCCAAAATATGAATGCCTTGGTGAATCACTTAGAGAGGAAAAATTAGGATAAGGACTTGGTAATCATTGAAGATGTACCTACCTCCAGCTCCACCCATCAAATCTCCAGACGAAGGACCAAGCAGACGACCACTGATATGGAGACAAAAATGAAAAAAATCCAGCTGAAATAGGATAGCAATGATCTGAGAGAAGCCGCTAAGGCCATGATGCTTTTGGTTTAGAATGCTGAGGAGTCTATAAAAGTTTTCATTTGATATGTAATGCTGGGTTTTGGATGCCATTTTCCTGTAGGCTCCTTGTTGTCCTTTTGTCCTAGCTATTGGTTTTTGTGCTAGTTTTTGCAGCTGTTCTATCTTGTTCTTTTCTTCTCTTGTTTCTTTCTTTCTCATCTTTCATATTGTAAGAGGGTTTTGGGTCCCTTAAAACCTAATTTTCCTTAATAAAAAACAAGTGCAAAACATAATTTAATCGGCAGAATCTTAGATATATATTTCCAAAGTTATCAGAATCACAATAGAAAGCACAAAAAACCATCAGAGCATGTTAAAAAGAGGCATCACAAAGGTCGTAGGCACAATTTGATTAACCTTCTTCAAAAAATAATAATAGCTAAAAGGCCAAAATTTGAACTAAGAAAATTTAATTGTTTCTTTCAAAAGTTTTGAACCCTCATAGCAGGGAAAACTCAAGCATAAATAAAGGCCATAGCTTTGCTAACAGCCCAAACATCCACCAACCGAGCACAACCACCCCTGAAATAGAAAAGACATGTTGTGGCACTCTGTAGGAACACACCTAGCAAAACGGTCTTTGAAGTTGTTAATCTCACCCAGCCGCAACAATCTTCCTACCTGCTTGAATAGAAAATCCATGCCATGGCACTCCGCAGGAAAACACATTGAAGGACATGCGGAAGAATAGTGGAAACTCTACAAAAGAGCCTCCCAACTGAAAAACTACCAACAACATGGAGAGGCCAGGTGTCTCCATTTTAAAAAACCATGAGGTGGGGCCCAAAAGCAAAGCCGAGTCACCAGAACCGATCCATCTGTCACCTCCGTGCTCTTTGAGACTTTGAAACATAAAATACGGGTCCTTAGGGCAACGCTGAGATGACACTTGGACCGTACATCGAGCGTGACTGAAAAGCTATAGAAAGAAAAGAAGCATCCCAATCAAAAAAATGCCCGCTGACTTTAAAACAATGTGAACAGGTTATGCATTGCATTATGTGATAGATCATCCAGTTGAATACATTATAATCATGTAAGCATGAGGATATGTAATCATAAGTATGGTGAATAAGATAGAAGCTCAAATTCAAAGTCATGCACTTGTAAGAGTATGAAGTGCCAAGGAATTAGATAGGCTAAGGTATGTAGACTTGTAGGATTGATGGTTTGGGCTCCTAGAAGGAGCTAGTGCATAGAGAAGTTTACTTCCAGATTTAGTTAGGTAGTTGCTAAGAATTATGGATAGTAGAATGCATTAGAGATTATAGGGGAGCCTATGCAATATACCTTTCTGTAGAGGCATTATGTTAGCTATATCATTAAGTGCATATATGCATTGTCATGTTGATTGCGAATCTAATGTATGGATTAAGAATCATAAAGTTAGTATGTAAGTATGTGGTGGCATCAATATACCCTAGGAGCTATAAGAGACTATGTAATCATGTTTCTGCTTATGTCAAGAACATAATTAGACAATCAATGTTTAAGATTAAACACTAAAGATAAGGTTAAGTGTATTAATTCATAATCACATTGCCTAGATAATGTTAAATGGAAACTTAATTAGTTTTAAACAAAAAAAAAATTACTCCATTTCTAGGTTGTTAGTTTGAGTTCCCTGGGTTGTTGGTGGGCACTACATAGTTTGGTATTAGAGCATAACTTATGAGTTATGGGTTCTACAATGGGTACTATGGTTATGCATGAGCCCATTATGCTAGCTAGATGTTTAGCATGGGATAGCCCAGCGGCCTTATCCCTGCTATTTATTTGTTGTAATTCTTAGTTCAGAGGCTTATAGTATTCCCTTGCATCTTGTCTAGTTAGGATGCCTACTAGGCACAAAGGATGTGGATGTGGTCCTGGCAATCACATGGGGACTCGTAAGAATCCTCGCCTTGAGGTTTCAAAGGATTCACACCATAGTGAGCCGTGCTAGGAGCAGCCTGGTGGCGATGTGATACCATAGTTAGTGACATCATTGCAGGAGCTTCTTGGTCATTTAGGGCCAAGGTAGGAGGAGGATAGATAGGGTGAGGATAGACAAGAGGAGTCACACTAGTCTAGGTGTTAGGAGAGAGAGAGAGAGAGCACTCATGTTATCCTAGGAGGAGAGTTGTTGATTATCAGGAGTAAATAGCAGCCAGTCATATGAGGGATTTATTGAGAGCTCATCATCCCACCTTTGATGGTTCAGGTACTGGTATGGAGGCAAAGACCTGGTTACTAGACTTGAGTTGGTGTTTTCCTATGCACCTATATAGCAGTAACACCAAGGCTAGGTGTGCCATTATACACCTACATAAATTTTCTTCCACATGGTGGCGTACAGAGGAGAGGAAGATACAATTGGACATTACTACAGTTTCTTGGGAGATATTCTTAGAGTGGTTCCGAGATAGATTTCTTTCATAGCACTGGAGGCAACATAAGATTGATGAGTTCCATACCCTTAGATAGATCATAATGATAGTTTATGAGTATGAGTAGAGGTTCTTTGAGCTCAGACAATATGTAGGGATAGTAGAGGATGAGGTGATTCTTATTCAACACTTTGTGCGGGGACTTAGAGATTACATTGGTAGAGAGGTTCACATGCATGAACCTAAGACCTTACAGGCCACCATAGAGAAAGAAAGGATTGCTAAGGAGAATCACTCTTCAAGTATAGGAGGTGCTACAGGAGGATAGGTAGCTAGTGCACTAGTTATAGGTACAATTATTAGAGGTCAGTAGCAGTTTGCAAGTGTGGGTAGGAGTCACCCCACCTCTTTCCACAGTAGCTAGCGGTTTAAGAGGATACAGTCATAGGATCAAAATTTTGTGAGAGGTGCTAGATTTCTAGCTGATAGGAGTCACAACCATCAGCAACAGAATAGGAGACCTTCTCTTGCTCAGCCAACTCAAAGTTCATAGCCATCCTCTAGTAGAGGCAGTGTTTAGTAACCGAGAGATACATCTAGCAGTAGAGTACATGATAGGAGATGATGTTTCACATGTGGGCAGAAGGGACACATAGCAATTCATTTTCCCCAACATGTATCACAAACATCAGGACAACAAAGGGCAGCCCCAGCAGAGCCCACTATTGGAGATTCAAGCAAGTCTCACCGAGTGTTTGCGGCAGTAGATAATCGGTAGGCCGAGCACCAAGCAAATTTACTAGAGATATTAGGTATGATAGGTGGTATCCTTTGTTCTGTGTTGTTTAATTCAAGAGCATCTGATTCATTTATTTCTCCTTATTTAGTAGAGAGATGCGAGATTTCTACAACAAATTAGGATGATAGGTGGTAGGTAGAGTTAGCCACGGGAACCAAAGCAATAGTGGATTCCCTTGTGCTTAGGTTTCCTCTAGTATTGGGATATTTTCATACCTCAGTGGATCTACATATTATGTGCTTGGGTTCCTATGATGTGGTTCTTGGCATGGATTGTCTTGGGTTACACTAGGCACAGATAGATTGTAGGAGCAATAGGGTATAGTGTGTAGATGACAGTGGGAAGAGTGTGGATAATATAGGCATTTAGAGGGATATCTCTCTTCATATGATTTCCACCATGCAGATGAAGAGATGTGCTCATAAGGATTATTAACTATTTGCAGTTAGGTTGAGGGATATAGATGAGGAGGTTAGTACAAAGGAGTTATTGCAGCAACATCCTATCCTTTAGGAGTTTCCAGATGTATTCCCCAATGAGGTTCTAGGTATGCCCCCGCAATGAGATATTGATTTCAGGAGTGATCCTATGCCAGGAGCTGAGCCTATCTCTAGGACTCCATATAGGATGACAACTCATGAGTTGTTCAAGGGATTTTATCCATCCTAGTGTATCCTCATGGGGTGCACTGGTGTTATTTGTGAATAAGAAGGATGATTCCCTGCGATTGTGCATTGACTATAGGTAGCTGAATAAGGTGACGGTGAAGAACAGGTATCCCTTGCCTTAGATATATGACTTGTTTGACTAGATTAAGGATGCAAAGGTCTTTTCTAAAATTGACCTTAAGTCGGGATATCATCAGTTGAGGATCCATGAGACAGATATACATCATACAACTTTTTGCATTAGGTATGGGCACTATGAGTTTACAGTTTTGCCATTCGGTCTCACGAATGCACCATCAGTCTTCATGAGCCTGATGAATGGTGTGTTCAGGACATACTTGGACTGATTTGTGCTAGTTTTCTTGGATGACATTTTGATTTATTCCAGGTCAGTGGAGTAGCATGAAGATCCTATTAGATAGGTCTTGTAGTGTCTAAGGGAGAATCAGCTATATGCCAATCTGGCGAAGTGATTTTTTCCAGTCAGAGGTTAGATACTTGGGCCATGTTATTTCTAGAGAGGGTATCATAGTCGATCCCTCAAAGATCTAGGTGATAGTGGATTGGCCGGCACCCACTAATGTGGGTGAGGTGCATAGTTTTATGGGACTAACTAGTTATTGCCACAGATATGTGCAGGATTTCTCTTAGATTTCTCACCCCATTACTTCTCTTCAGAGGAAAGGGAATAAATTTATTTGGTCAGAGCGATGTGAGGCAACCTTCTGGACACTTAAGGAGAATTTGACCAGTACACTAGTTCTTGCAGTTCTAGATCTATTAGGTGACTTTGTGGTTTGTACGGATGCTTCATTGGAGGGTCTTAGAGCAGTATTGTTAGAAAATGGTAGGGTGATAGCCTATGAGTCACAGAAACTCAAGGATGATGAACTGAACTACCCACTCACGATCTTGAGTTAGTGACAATAGTACATGCATTGGTTCATTAGAGGCATTTTCTCTTAAGGCATCGGCTCAAGCTGCACATAGTTCATCACAGTTTACAATATATATTTACATAGCCGGATCTAAATGCTAGGCAGAGGTGATGGATGGAGTTCTTGTGTGAGTATGACTTCAAGGTGGAGTTCATTCAAAGTAAGGAGAATGTGGTAGAAGATGCACTGAGCTGCAGGAGACACAAGATATCGACAGTGACTTTGGAGGTAGATTTGAGGAATTACATCCTTAGTGCACTACCAATAGATACATAGTACCAGGAGGTTAGCTCAGATATAGCATTAGGTAGATCCTTGGAGGGAAGATATATAGGTTACTCAGTGGACATAGATGGCATACTTAGACCCATGGGATGCATTTATGTTCTATCATCTGATGGACTTTGGAAATTGATCATGACTGAGGCCCATCATGCACCTTACTCAACACATCTTCGTATCAAGAAGATGCATGCAGACTTGATAGAAAAATTTACTTTTGGGTAGGTATGAGGAGAGGAATAGCAGATTTTTTGTCATGTTGTCTTGAGTGTCAGTGGGTTAAGGCAAAGCACCGACATCCGATAGGATTTTTGTAGTCACATGCATTCCTAGAGTGGAAATGGGACATCATTTCCATGGATTTTGTAGTTGGATTGCCTATATCTTCTCATCAACATGATGCCATTATGGTCATCGTTGATCAATTGACCAAGGTTGTACACTTTTCACTGGTTAGATCCTCATATACCACAACTACAATAGCACAGATCTTTATCAGAGACATCATTAGGTTGCATGGTATTCCATGTAAGATCATATCAGACATAGATCTTGTGATTACTTGTGCATTCTGGATAACACTTAAGCACAATTTAGGGACCCAACTGAATTATAGTACATCATATCACCCAGAGACAGATGGTCAGACAGATTGCCTGAATCAGGTTTTGGAGGATATGTTGATGATGTATGTTATGGATCAGCAGTCCAGATGGGAGGATTACCTATACTTAGTGGAGTTTGCATATAATAATGGATACCATAGCTCCATTGGTATGTCCCCCTACCAAGATTTATATGGGAGACCATATCGTACTCCCTCGAGTTGGGATAGGTTAAAGGATAGGGTACACATTGGTTCAGAGATGCTATAGGATATGGAGGAGCAGGTTACTTGTATCAGAGAGCATTTGATAGCTGCATAGGACAAACAAAATAAATATGTAGATGATCTCAGGATAGATAGATAGTTCTCAGTTGGTGACAAGGTATTCTTGCAAGTTCGCCCATAAAAGAATGATCTATTATGGAAAAGGCTCTAAGTTAGTGCCTTGGTTTGTAGGACCATTTGAGATCTTGGAGAGAATTGGCCCTATAGCTTATCGCCTTGCATTTCTGCCTAGCTTGTCCTGCATCCATGATGTATTTCATGTATATGTATTGAGTTATACCATCTAGACATATCACATGTTCTTGATTGGAATACCTTGCAGGTCATGGATGGGCAACTTTATTTGGAGCCTATGCACATTCTTCAACATAGAGAGATGTCCCTTAGAGGTCAGGGAATAGAGCAAGTAAGAGTCCAGTGGAACCCAAATGATTACACATCAACTGCTTGGGAGGATGTAGCGTGGATGAGAGAGTTGTACCCCTACTTGTTCTTAGGCTTCCAGGAGTAAGCCTAGGAAAGGGGGGGAGGATGCAGTGCCCCCTCTTGAGAAGACTTGTTTCATTTTGGGTTTACTTGATCAAACCTTTATTTTGTGTGATGGATATGCTGGATATGATTTGATTTATGAGATGCATGGATATTGTGTATGGTTATTATGTTCTCAGTCTATGATTTTGATGATAGACATTACATGACCTTATATTGTTGATGTTATTGATTGTGCTCATGACTAGTTATGATTTCTAGATGGTTAGTAATGGTATTTTGGTTATCATGTGCTTTGATAGATTTTATTGATCATGCCTCATTTTGAAATGGATATACTAACCCTACTTTGATTTACTTATGATGCGATGTTTCATGATTTATATATTCACTATATGGATACTATTTGATTATCTTCATGGGGGATCAATGTCACATCACTCATTGCAAGTGGGATGTGTCATTGCGATATCCCTCCACCTACATATCTTGTATGTATTTATATATGTATGTATATGCACATGTATCTTTGTTGTGGTTGTAGGTTTGCAAGTACTAAGACATTCATTCCTTTCGGGCAACTGGGTGCGAGCTCCCCTAGCTTTACAGGTGCAAGTGTGTCTCTTCTTGATGGAAAATATGTGGTTCGAAGATGTCGTTGGTTTCTTACCCACACCCTAGGTCTAGGTTGCCATTGAGTACTTGTTGTTAGTCCTGGTGAATTTTGCCATGTCCAGTTAGTCGTCATGATTTGTGAGTATGTGGCATGGTGAGTTTGATTATTTAGCTTATTTAATTTATCTAAATTATAATTTATTGACTATCGTAATAGATTAATTATTTAATCTATTTAATCATGATTTATTGATTTAAAATGGATTGAGTGTTTAATTTATTTAATTATTCGTGATAAATGAATTATTGCGATTTAGTAATTACTTAATAATAATTTATGATTTAATTAGTGGCAGTGTTATTTTAATTTATTATGATTTAATGATTTTTGATTATATGATTATTCTCATGATTTAAAATTAATATTTAATTGAGATTTTACTTAATAATTAATGTCTTTTGTGATTTGATTTATTGAATTATTTAACTATTTCGCCCTATTGATTTTATTTATTTATTTGCGATTTTAACCATTATTTAATTATTTATTTGTTTATTTTAATTACTTTATTTATTTAATGTTGAAATTTAATCTTTATTTAATTATTATGGGTTGATTATTTAGATGATTTTAATATTAGTGATATTTTGAGAATTTAGAAATGATATGATATTTCATTTGGCTTCTTCTGCACTTTATTTTTGTTGGCATTTTTGGCAATTTGGGGGGGTTTTTGTTTGAAAGCTCAATTGTGGATTTGGTGGAAGCTGTTGCTGGAAGGAGTGAGTAGGATTCTTCTACCAGAGGTTCTCTTCCATTACTCAAGGAAGAGATTAGTTTTATTTTCCCCTTCTTTCCTTTTTGTTTCAGATTTAAAACTTGTGTGCATTCTCTGTGTTTGGCTTTGTTTTGAAGGAAATATAGAAATTGATTCCTGTAATATGATTTGGAATTTAATAAGGGTTTTAGGAAATTCCATTTTAGTTGTGTATTTTCAGTTATTTGAATGTAATTAGAATGGGAAATTTGTTTGTGAAATTATGAATTGTTCACTGTCAATATGATATTTCTCTATGTAACTGGGGGCATTCTGTATCCAACAATCATATTTGGTTGGGGTTGTTGGCTGGTGTTGCCACCCCCATACCTTATCTTTTGTCTAGCAGTCATGATTTTTATTGTCACCCCCCTTTATTCCTTGTTTTCTATTGTATTTTGTTTTTACCCACATTGTGGTTTTGGTGCACAACACCACCCACGACATGGTGGATGTTGCTGCACCACCCATTTCATGGTGGGTGCATTGCATGTCCCCACAACATGGAGGGTGCAATAGCACCACCCATGTCATGGTGGTGCCTAGCACCACCCATGGCATGGTGGGTGTTGCAACATCTCCCATGTTGTGGAGGGTGTAAGAACTACCCATGACATGGTGAGTGCAGCCACACCACCATGACGTGGTGGGTTCAGCACCACCACAACATGGTGGGTTCTCAGCACCACGATGTTAATGCCATGACCTGCAACATATAACCTCTTTTCATTGGGTGATATACTTGCCTAGTATGCAGTGTACATATTATTTGGTATTCACCAGTTGATGGGTAACCATGAAAAATGGGTTTGCCCATTCAACAGGTTTGTTATTATACTGTTGTTTATCTTTTAATATTATTTTGGAATTAGTCATGTGTGGTATTTTGGTAAAGTTTCAGCCCCTTCCATTAATTTTTGGCCTGCTCTTCCAATCGTTCGCATGTGTGCCAAGTGATGTCTTGGCATTGCTCTAAGCGGCTTGCTCTTCTCACTTGATGTTGAGAGGATATAGAGTTGCCATGTGGCATTGGTCTTTTCTTCGACATTTGCTTCATGGACCCAACATCTTCCATGTGATGGAAGTGACACTTGGTGCCCCCATGTTGCATGTTCTAGTTCTCTTTTTCCACTCGACTTCGGGTCTCCCTTGAGTCACCGCGTGTCTACTGTGTTGGTTCGTGAACTAGAATGTTGTTTGCACCGCGATTTTCTTGTTTGGTAGGTGTAGGGGTCACCATGATGTAGTTGGGGTAACAACATTGAAGGCCGTTTTTGTTGGGTAACATCTCACAGAGTGTCGTGCTAGGAGATTCCTAATCAAAAGTGGTTGCTAGGATTTTGCTGATGCTTTTATGTTGTTTGTTGAGGGTTGAGGGCTCTATATAGGCCTTCTTTTCTGCTTTTTTTAGGGGTTCAGACTTTCAAAAGAACTAATTAGAGTTTGGCTCATTGAAAAACCTTTATGTTAATTAAATTAGGTGAATGATATACATATCAAATTGTGCCTATGGCCTCTGTGGTTGTTTTATTTGAAGCTTAGTAAATTGACTGATGTGTTGTATTCGGATTCATTAACTTCTATGATATATGTTGTGAGACTCTACAAATTAAACTATGTTTTAGGACTTGTTATCTATTGGATGAATGATGAATATTATATTATGTTGAATGGAGTGTAGTTTGATCTTCTTCTCTAACAATGCTAAGCATGTAGATTATTGAATGAGCTTTAAAACTGCATGTATCTGAGTTTTATATGCTATTAGTGTTCCAAAAATATTCTAGTGTATCGCCTAAGTAGTGTAGGCCTTTTAAGTTTTCCTCTTCCCCTTTTCTCCCCTAATTGTATGAAGAGCTTACTTCTCAATTTTGGAGGTCATTCAATGAATCTCGCACAAAAGGTCCCTCATCACTGAATTTCCCATAAGGTTGTTAGCGTTTAATTTAAAATTAAGAGTCATTTCTTTTTTTGGCACTCCTGGTGGGCCAGAAATTTTGAACAAGCCTAAGAAATTTTATGAACCATAGACCTGTTACTAGGAGTCAAACAACTTTAAATCTTAGTTTGCTTCTCCCACCCCTGGTAAGCATGCATTCACTTGCAGCTACTTCTTCTCAGAATCCACCTATTATCCCTGTGGTACCTATTCCCATAGTAATGGCTCAAGTTCCTCCTAGAATTTTCATGACTTGGAATAGCAGTAGACCTCTCATTCCCCCCATTCCATCTATAGTATGGGGGCCAATTCCTATCTATGTGCTAAAAGCTATCCCTAAATTCACCAGAGAATGTTCCAAGATGCTAGGGGAACACCTACAAGATGTGACTAATGTCTGCACCATCCATAACATTACATAGAAAAATGTAGCTCTGAGATTGTATGCAACTTCATTCAAAGGAAGAGCTTTAGATTGGTATAGATCTCTTGGTCCAAACTCTTTAATTGATTGGGACCATATATGAGCTATAAAGTCTGCAATCAAATTGATCACATGTCTTATAAATCAATCGATCAATCCCTACCAATCAACCATCAACCTGTCTTATACAGGGAAGGGTACACTCAAAAAATAGATAGATCGGTCTTATATGGGGTATTACATATCTAGAACCAAACATCACTATCTTCATCACTATCTTCATCACTATCAATCATCACATGAAGCAAACAAAAATGACAAATATCAATATGGTTGTTGGCTCATTGGTCTAGTTAGTCTTATCTTTTATCGGTTTGTCTCAAGTCTTGTTCCTATGCTACTCAAGAAGTAGAGATGGTTCAGGATCCTTTTTCTTTATTTGTTGTTTGTGGTGCGTTTTCATGAAGTTTTGGGGTATAGGTATTTTGGGAGTTTATATTGCTATGTTCATTCGACAAGTATTCTATGCAAAAAAAAATGAAGTGGCAGATATCTATGCTTATGACTATCACATATACCTCGACCCTTAGTAAAACAACCCTATAATGAACAAATTCACTTGTTGTTTTCTATATGTTTGTTACTACAATGGAAAATAAATTACACCTTGGTCTCTCATACCTTGATGTACAAACCTCCATTGATACATAATAAGGCCCAATGATGAAACTGTTGCACTACCTAAGAAGCACAAGAATCCATGATAGTTAATTTCCTCATATCACCTATTATATTCATCAATCAATCCTATTCTTTGATCATTACTCATTTCATGCTTTTTATTGCTAACAATTCTCCTATTGAAACACATATGTTCACATAGTACTCTAGCACACCAAAATTATCTTATTCTATATTCATACACATATTAGAATATAAGGATGTCATATGTCATATTACACCATCTACACTTCATTCCATCACATAAACATACAAAATAAATAAATAAATAAAATATCATCCTACATATAGACCCATATTAGCATGAGACATCCATCAAATTTCTATCACATGCATACACATAATAATTTACATCCATCATAAACATCTAAGGCATCTACAATATAGATTGCCTATCATATAGAAACATGAACATAAAAAAATCATAGATTGCATACATCCATAATAAAACACATAAGACATCATATAGGTATCATTAATGACTCATCACATAATAAAAAACACAAAGGGGATCATCATGCATATAGGAAACATCAAACATCATATAGGATCACCACCAAAACTATATTTCATGTGTGTGTGTTTATGTATATGTATGTATGTATATATATGTATGTATATGTATGTATATATGTATGTATATATACATATATGTATATATGTATATATTATGTGAGGTATATATGTGCATGTTAATAATAAATGATTGAAACAATAAGGAAATCAACCAAACAAGCCACTCACTCAAACACCTCAAGATTAGGATGTTTAAAAAGAAGGAAATGAAGGAAAAAATCACAAACAAGTGAATGCAAACCTCATTTTCAAACTTTGATTCGATGATCCCATGTTTGGATGTGTGCTCAAGACATAGCTTGTGGTCGATTGTGCTTCATGATGCAAATATGTTGATTGGATTCAAGGTGCAAGGATGGGATGATTGGATATGAAGGTGGATTTTGGCATTATGATAGTATGGATGTGCTAATTGTGGGTGAAAAGATGCATCATAACAATGCAATGCAAATGAAGTGGATGATTTGAATGAAAATGAGGGGGGATTAAATGGGAGAAGAGAGGAGAGGGGGTGATTGGAAAATGGAGCACTTGTCCTCAACAAGGACAAGTGGCAATCCTAGGAATTACAAGTGTCCTTAAGAGAGACACATGACAAAAGAGTTTTGAGGATGCATGTCTCTTTTGGGAGGAAGCCACCCAAAATAGGCTTTAATTTCCTAATATTAAGGAAATTAGGGAATATGTGCATGCACACACATGTGGGGGGAGGTTAGGATAAGGTTATTTTGGGGAGATAGGGCTAGTTAGAGCCCAAGGTTAGATTGGAGGTTAGGTTAGAAGGGGGTTAGTTAGGTGGTTAGAAGTTAGGAGACATGTGTCCTAAATGAATATCTAAATTAAATAAATTAAAATAAAAGGGATGAAAAGGGGAATTAATTAGTTTGATTAATTAATTAAAAGATTGGAAAAGGGGGAATTAATTAATTGGATTAATTAATTAAAGGATTAGGGGAGATAATTAATTAATTAATTGACTAGTGGGGCATGGCTTCATTTAATTAAAATAGCTAAAAGAGATACTTGATTTTAATTGAATAATATGTATTATTCAACTAATACAAGGGACTTAGGAGATTTGATCTAATTAAATTAATCATCCAAATTTAAGTGTCTACATATATATACATGTATATATGTATGTATATATATACATATATGTAATATATATATATATATATATATATATGTATATATATGTATATATGTATATGTATATATGTAATATATATGTATATATATACACACACACACACACACATATATATATACATGCATACATGTATTTATATACATGTGTATATATATTTATACACACACACATATATACATACATATATAGATACATACATGTATAGATGTATATATGTATGTATGTATATATGTGTATATATGTATATATATATATATATATGTATATATAATACAATGAAACCCACAAGCTCATTCAAATGTACAAGTGTGTATAACCAATCAGAGTCAACTAGTGCTCTCTATCCTCTATGGTTATGGCCCTATCCTAACCACTAGTAGTTGCCCTTGGATCCCCTAATGGGGGTTGTAGCCTCAATGTTGGTCCCATAAAACCCCCACTACTGGCAATAGTTTGTGAATGAGTCTGGCTACGAGACCTATAACTGAATGGTCTCTAACCCTTTAGAACAACACTCTCATAAATCACCCTCCAATAATGCATTTATTGGCTTGGTCGATAAAGAGGACGTCAAAGATCATTGATACTTGCATTTACTATACTATCAAAAAAAATGCTCAGGTGCTCTACTGCGCTCTCGATGCCCTAACAAATACCTCCTCCCTCTTAGTCTAAAGATGATCCCCCTCTACGATAAAATTATCTTTATCAACATTAAAGTTGTCCCTCTTTTCTCACCAATCACCCTATTTTTGGATCCATAAAGCTCTATCCTCAACCCTACCCCTCTCTATTGCAGCTAATTATGCATTTAGATCTACAACCTAATCCTATAAAGTTTGTTGTTGTTCCCTAACAACCTAAGGGTCCAAAATTTGTGTGATATCATTGCCTACTTGTATTCCTATAACCTCACATCAGGTACCTATATATTTGACATGGCATCATCACCCTGATCATCATTACCATCATCATTATCATCAATGAAATTTGAGTCTTTAGAACTTGAAGAATCCAAAGAAGTGTCATTGGAGTCATCTATCTCCTCCTCTATCTCTCAAACCTCCTCGACTTCAATTTTTGTACCCTCCTCATCTCCTCATACTACCTGGGTTGGCACTATCACTAGGGAAACCTACTCTCTATCTCCTCCAATACCACATCCCCCCTCTTCTCCTATTTCCTATCCCCTATCTCCATCTCCATCTCCTCTTGGATCTTATCTTCTATTCCCTCCATCTCTACTACCATCACCATCTCCCCTCCCTCTCACCCTCCCTCTCCCTCTACCTCTATCCCCCCAGCATCCCCATTATCTCCATCATCCCCTTCATCTTGCCCATCTCATCTCTATCTCATCCATTACCACCAACAAATATAAATATAGGGTCTATCAATCAGGTAGGCCTATAATTCATCAACCATAGATCATACTATGGTGTAGTCCTTCCACCAATCACTACTAACCCCCATCCCCACTGCACTAGATGTAGACCGTCAAACTTTGCGTATGCAACCTATAGGCTAATGCAAGGCCCCCAAACTAAAACCTCCTTGAAGGATCAAGAAAAGAAATTTGTACTCTATAGCACTGCTTGTACCTCCCTAAACTGTCTGAGGATCCAATTTGGTAAGTACACATCTATGATCCTTCATGATCTAATGGTTAGGCCTATTAAATAGCTTTGTTACTTATAGTATGGAAAATATTATGCATCATCATCCCATCTAAGACAATCTCTATATGCTCTCCAAATAATTTTTTGTATAATATCTATCTTATGTCACCAGTACATGGTGTGATCCATGTGTCTCTTATGAATCACACCTAAATACTTGTATGTGTAAGGTTTCCAATCCTCCAACTATACATGCACTACCAATTTGAACTTGGTTATGTGCTCTCAAGCTCACACCTATACCAGTGTAATCCTACAACCGATAGACTGGGCTCCTAGATATGCTACTGAGTGCAACTCATAGTACAACATATCCAATACACATGGCACCCAAGCATAATTTATGTTGTTGGATACCATGCCCTCTTGTACTGGACCCAAGCCAATAAGAAAACCATGATTTTGTCTATTCAAAACCAAAATACCAACAATCAAACTACAAAGAACTACACTAAGTCTGTCATATGATCTTATCATAGCTCCCTAACGAATCCCATACAGGTCCTCTATGTCTAGCTGATCTACATCACACTCATATAACTAGCATTGTGCTACAATACTAGAGCGATGATCATATGTCACTCTCTCACCATGAATCAAAATATGTAATATGCACCACACATCCTCTAATATCACATATGCTTCTCTAATAGGTAAATGAAGCATCTAGTCTCAGAATGCCATGGCTCTGCAAGTGCAGTAATCAATCTCCTTATTGGTCATAACATTGGGCATGTAACAAATATTGTATAGACCAATGTGATGAAGGTAATCATGATCCTCCTCATCTAGTTGATGGTGTTGCGCAAGGCCTTTAGGCCTATTCTCCTATGTACCAATAATTGGGAGAACAAACTACAAATCAATCCTACTATCAACCTAAACCTATCAAGAAACCTAATCAACCTATGCATGTGTCAATCACTGACTCAAAATACAAAAAAGCCCTAATAAAAACAATTTCAAAACTCTAGATTAACAAATGTGAAACTCTTATTCAATTGCAAAACCCAAAATGCAAATGCGAAATTTAATTAATAGTTGTGAAGCTAATTTAATGAGTGCAAAAATACAAACAAGTAATTGTGAAAGTAGACAGTCATATGTGAAACACTTAACGATTGTGAAAAGCAAATAACAAGTGCAAAATATTATTAGCAAAGGCGAAAATTTTGCTAAGTAATTGCAAAACACATATAGAATGATAAACATGCATCAAATTTTAAAAATTTAATTAATGCATGAAAATGAGAAGGTATAGTGTACCTACCCCCCCACCTACACCATTTAGCCTACATGTCCAAACTTGCATCACTAGGTGCTTCCTTCATCCAACGCTTTCCATAGTGTGTCAAATGCTCAAAATTCACTCCAAACTCACTCTGAATTCTCCAATCTCCAAGAGTGCAAATTGTAATGCTCGTTAAAAATACCCTAGAGAATCTACACTAATCTAACCTTTAATGGAGCAATTTTTTTTGTTTAAACACTAATGTTACACTTAATGTTATCCAACTACATGAATAAGCATTCATTAGTTTAATTACAACATGATCTTAACATCATAACACATCATCTATCTACTAAGTCCATTACGCAAGTGGAATCAACATAACATAATCATATCCCTCTCTAGGGTACATTAGCATTATTACTTAATTTTAGCAATAACCTCTATTAATAAACATCATTACTACACTACCAATACCATACATATATACATGCATTCTACTTATCCATTACTATAGTGCAACTACATGATTAATAATACACTCCACATCTATCATCAATTCCCTAATGAAGGGTATGCAACCATAATGTTTCTCTTTTCTAACTATGCATGTATGCATAGCACCTTACTCTTTCTTCCATGATGCATTCTTGACTACATGTTTTCAATATCCAAGATTAACCCCTTAAATCTAATATTCATTTTAATCACCAAATCCAAATATTTCTAGCCCCTTATCCACTCATTATTCATATAAGCATAATGCAACTACCATGATTAATCACTACTAAATACATAACATGAAATGCATTATTTCCTACCATATGCTTGGTTCATATGAGTTCTTAAGTTTAACATGACTATTTCCTTCCATGCTACCTATATGCACAATACAAAGTCTAAGTGCCATCCTTAAATATTTATCTTTTATGCAATAAAAACTTGCTACAAGACAAACTAGATATGGGAATAACATTGTCTCTTTATCTATGATAAGAATCTATGCAACCATTCTCACTAGGAAATCATAGATTAGTATCATTCGTTAGCCTTAATACAGATTTAACCATATTCCATTCAGATTTCATTTCACTAATCTAAGGTACATGGTTTCATAATGTTTCCATCATTTAAACACATATCATTTCTCCTGTTGCTTTTACTATCTATCTCACAGACTAAGTTTATTTCAGTCATAAGGCATAACATAACATAATCTGTTCTAAGGGAAACATTTCCTTTTCATTAAACAAATATAAACCACATATATATTACATCTTAATTCATTACATAACAATATCATAATATAAATACATCATTTGACTAAGTCAAAGGCATATTCAAGGTTACAATGTTAATTACAATTGCATAATCTATACAACCTGAGTACAAGTCATGTATTACAAATGATTCCTACACTATTATATAGCAATTACATCTTATGATCCATAAATTAAAATTACATAAATCCGCTGCCATATCATCCAATGCCATCATGAAGAAGATCCAAATCCACGCACAAAGTTGAACACCAACTAGAAGGAAAAATCCCAATGGTAAAAAGCACCAACCACCTGACCAATGTGGAACCCACAAGGAACCACCCCTGTGTTAGGAGATGATGTAAGGTCCCAACACACACTACATCTAGGATGACACTCAAGACCAAAGGGACTAACATCAATAAGGACACTCACATGCATGAATCAAACATCATCACATATGACATCAACAAGAAACTCCTAGAGGCTATCAAGACAACATGGCATAAATGCAAATGCAAATATAAAGGGGACACATGTAGGAGGGGAGTGTCATCACATGTCATCCTCATAACAACAATAACAAGGCACTAGCCTACTGGTCATGTGGAGCCATCTCAACCTATGAGAGACCAAGGGAGATTACCTTACCATCTTCACAACCTTCTCATGCTTGTCCTAAAACATCCTCCCTAGGAGTAAGTCAAGAGGAACATCTTATTAATTATCTAGCTAACCATCCCTTGTTCATTATTTAGTTATCACTTGTTTAAATGTAAGGTAAACTCCCACGTTCCCAAGCGGTCTAGACTTCATACATCTTTACAAGGAACCTCATGAAAGCCCATCTCTCATGACCCCGCTCATTACAAGGAAGCCCACTCTTTCTACATGGACCCATACAAAAGGGAAAAATAAGAGGCTCTAGATAACGAAGTAGGAAAATCATAAACAACATCAAACATGCAGCCCCAATTTCTCATTCAGCCATACATACATGAAGGCTACAATATCAAAAGACAAAACAAGAGCCTCTTGGAAAATTAAAGTACAAAACATAGCCCCAAAAAGGCTATCATAACTGCTGCAACAAAATATCACCTCAACAAGGTCTCCACACTTGTTGGAACCACATAACAGAAAAAAAATCATTTCTCTCTCATGGCACAACATCATGAGGAATATACAAAAGGAACACATATCATGCTTATGAAGTAATAATGCAATGAAGCCAAGAAATAACATCATCTGAAATGGATGAAATCTGGAAACATTGCAAATCCAAAAATATAGCCTCTAGTATGAAGTATATCAAAAACCAAAATCACAGAATGACCATCGAAATATAAAACAATATGACAGAACATCACAGCATCACATTACGCTGGCCTGGGCTGTAACTTGTGTGCTTCACACTTACAAACAACTCTTATCATTATGAACATCTGAAACATTATATTACTCAACTAACATTCACCTATACTTAAAGGATATGGCATCATCACAGACTCACGCACTCAGCATTACAACATCACAGTAACTTGACTGAAATTCACATTCAAATATACTCCAACACTTATGACTAATTGTGTTACACATACAGTAGGTTGAACAAATGCACACTGTGAATGCGAAGTCCCACACACTGACCCATCGTAGTCATTACACAGACCCAACAAGAAGTCGATATGAGCTATGCGTATTTGCATAAACATGGAGTTGGCAAGGTTTTAGTGCACCAACCACCATTATGTCACACAAAAAAAGAAGACTCAAATAGAAATGAAAGGGAGTCATGCATGCATCAACTGAGTCATGCAAATGCACAAGTGCAACGCCAACAAAGTTGTGGTGCTTAGAATTCCTTCTATCCCATGGTGATAGAAAAAGATAGGACATGGAAGGATAAAATTGATGCCCAACTCAGCAGCCCAACAATGACAAACAAGGGAGGTACGCAACATGCAAATAGAAGGGGAGGTTGTACGAAGGCATCCAGGTGTAGCGCCTTCAGTGAAAATGTAGACAAGATGTCGTATAGTGACAAAAAAGGCTTATGACATAGGAACGAAGGCTGACACCCAGCCTAAACATGTGAATACGCAAGAAGAGGGGACACACATGCAATAGATGCAACATTTTTTATCTACAGCGCTCAAATAAGACAAGACTGCGATAGCAAAATACTCGCGACCAAAAAAAAAAGAAAAGAGAGACCCAGACTTGACCAATATGACAAATACATTGCCAACAAAGAGTTGCCCAGGTCTGGAAAGACTCAAAATCCAACAGAAATTCAAATGGTGAAATAAGGCATAAAAGTTTCAGGGTGACCATAGAAAGGGTATCGAGGATCACGCATTCCCAAATGCTTGAGTTTGAAACCCAAAGGAAGACCTTGAAAGAGAACACACCAAGAAAAGTGTGCAATCTTAGGTTCATTGATGGTAGACCAGACAACCAAAAACTTGAATCTCCAGAAAGTCTGGGAAGACTGCAAGTGCCACCACTGATTGAGAATATGAACCACAGGCAAGTGAGGAACCAACTAGAGATAACCCATTTTGGGTTTGTATTTGGTGAAAGGAGTCCAAGGATACCACTTCCAATCTTTCAACCGAGGTCTAACAGACCAAATACTGAGCTTATGAAGTAAATTCAAGGGAAGGGCCGAGACCAGAAGGTCATAAGTCTGTCGATCTGGTTGAGACAGGTGAAACTAGACCTGGAGGTCCTCCCAAGACTGGAGACTCATAGTAGATCTAGAAAAAATATGCTTAGGTGTACGAATGTCATGCTTGTGAAAGCGCAGAGCACTGACACCCTGAATTTTGGCCAGAGGTAACCCTTGCACCTAAAAAAGAGGGGACCACCAAAGGTTGTGCTAATTCATGGATAAGTCATCTCAAAAGACATTGTCGACCCATCGCAGCCAAGGCTTGATAGCTTCCCAAGAACACTAGATACTTTTGACCATAAAAGTACCCTGTATCTGAATAGGGTCTTTCATGATCAGAAGGGTTTGCAAGCCAATCCCCATCCAAGCTAGTCTTTTGGAAGGAAAGCTTAAAGAAATGCAATGACAGAGAAGAATTTTCCAGGCCTCATTGCTAGATAAGGCTTTGGTAACCCATTTAGCACATAAGGCCAACCCTTGGTTCTGGGTAGAAATAAGACTGAGTCCTCCAGACTCCTTGGGGAGACAGCAGTAATCCCAAGCAACCCTACGAAAACCATTGTGTGTGTGAAAAGTGGAATAAGAATCTGTATCTGCAAGACACAACACTTCAATTAAGTCATTACATGTATGGTTAGACAGATATAAGCATGAATAATAAAACCATTGCAAATCGACCAATTGCCTTCTAAAAGATGTGAGTATAAGATTGCTCTCAGATTTTTATAAGCAATACCAGTGACTAGACTGCACCAAGATGAAGGATTTCATCTATATGAGCATGATATTAAGCTAAAATGGATGCAAGATAGATGAATAATTCAAGCAATATGGAATTCAAGCAATATGGATTCAAGCAATAAGAAATTAAACTAAATATGGATGCAAATGATCTAAAAACGTACAATATATTCAATGACTCCAGAGCAAAAATTAGCGTAATAATAATCTCCAAGTGTGTTCTCAAAAATCTCTGGGGTAAACTGGAATGAGAGCTGAAGACTGAATTTATAGAGAATTACAAGAGAGATGATGAAAAATCTCAATTTAGGATTAATTGAAAATCAGGTTCAGTTAACCTTGAGATAGATTCCAATTATAGTTTAATTGAAATGCATTTAGATAAGAAGTTCAAGTTGCATTAGAAATAATATTAAATTAATTCCATGCATTTGTGATTAAAAAAAATAGACAATTCTTTGATTTATTCAAGAAAGGAGTCTTTTCAATGCAACTGAACTTCTTTTTCTAAAAAGCTTTGAGTTCCAATTTTAGAGAATAATTGAATTAATTGCTTTTGTGATTTCAAGTTCTTAATTTAGAAAAAGAAATAATATCTCAAGTTTGATTTCTCTCTCAATTCAATTCTTTTTTATTTTATTTTCAATTTAACTCTTGCTTTGTAATTAATTCTTCTTTTGTAATAAATTAATTCATTTTTTTGCATGATTAAATGGCAGATTTATTAATTAATTAAATATGCTAGGATATTTAATAAATTAAAATAGGATAATTGATCAAAATGATTTTCTTGTAATGATTCAATTAATTAAATAAATATTTAATTAATATTGAGTAATTCACTTGCCATGCGATATTTGATGATTAAAGAATTAAACATGTGCTCAAGATTGATTTAATTGCCTTTGGTTAGGACCTTGGTGATATTGTTGAGATTAGGGGCCCATGGTTTAGATGACCAATTTTAGGGTATTACATTTGGCCCTCTTTGAATTAATGTGCGAGCAGCGCGTTGGTTCAAAGAATACGTGATGTCTAGGAGATGCCAGTTCTGAACTTGATTGATCATGAACCAGATGAAAAGCGAGGTATTTAGCTTGATTCGAAGTGATGAAGCTGAACAAAGTTTGATTAAAGTGATACCGATCCCGAACTTGATTGAACTGAGGAACGATAGAGAGCAAATATACCGAACTTGAACTTGATTGATCAAGAAGTGGATCTTACTGATCTAGAACTTGATTGAACTAGACATAGCGAGCGAAGATAAAAATTGATCTTGAACTTGATTGATCAAGATACAATAAGCGAAGAATAAACTATCTAGCTTGATTCGATGCGATGAAATTGAACACTTGCTCTAGATTGAGCGTGTGATCAAAGATACTCTTTAAACTTTTGATTGAGTTTAAACGAATAACCAGCTTGATGTAAAGCAATGAAACTGATTAACATTAAGAGATTGATTCAGAAAAAGACAAATATCAGCTTGATATGAAGCGTTGAAACTGATAAGCCCCTAGCGATTGATTCGATTTAGATGATCAAGAGATCTCAACTTGATGTGAAGCGATGAAGATGAGATACCCCTTAGCAATAAGAATTTGATTTTCTTTAGTTGAAAAGACTTTTCCTTGACTTTCAATGAAGATTTAAAAATTTTCTCGATATTGAAGATGTGAGGTCATAAGGTCACAAGTATGCCCCCTCGGGAGCGAAATCGAAAGATAGCTAGGGTACATGATTATAGGCAATTTTCAGCAATGATAAGTTTTTTGAGTATAAATGATTCAGAGTAATATTTGAAAATTTGATGCTTATTGATAAGAAATTGAGCACAAAGTTGATTTGTAGAATGAAAATTGAATTGAGATTCAGCGTTGATTCATGACAAATTGATCACAATTAGAAGAAAGAAGAGCATTTGATGAAAAAGTGCTAAGTGGTCCAAAATTTGGAAATTGACTAGGAAAATGATCTGGAATTTTGATTTTGATCCTGAAAATGGAATCAGAATGGGTAAATTAGCTAAGTGTACAATTTTCATGTCCATTGAAGCAAGTTAAAAAATTAGGGTTTTGGCTATATAGGGGGTAAAATTTTCATTTTCAATTCATTTTAACCCTCCAAGTTTGAAAATTCAAAAAGCCTTTTGCGAAGAAAATGGTGGTCCCTACTCGTGAGCATCAATTCGAGCATTAGAGATGACATAATTGACCTCGACACTATGAGCCAACGGTAAGTGGTCAATCTTAAGCCTCTTTATGTTCTCAATTTTTAATTTTTTTTGTTTATTTTTCAATTTTTAGCACGTTTTAAGTCAGCCCTTCTCGTTTTGTCGTACGAGATAGGATCTTGTCTCGTACGACAAACTACTAAAGTTTATTTTGTCATTTTAGGCAATTAGATTTGTCATTCTAATCCCACCCTTATGTCATATGACAACATGCATAAAAGACCATTTTGTCATCCTAGGTCTAATATTTTATCATATGGAGTTCTTTTGTCGTATGAGGGGCAATCCTGACTCGTACGAGTTGCTGCCCTTTTGTGTTTTGTCATTTGGGAAACAATGAGCATTTTTGAAGGTCTAAACTTAAAATTTTGATTTTGCAATGGACGTAGTTGGATTTGTGTGATGTTTTACTTCTCTTGTAGGCTTATTTGGAATATTTTATGATGCTCCATTGTTTGATTTTTGCAGGTTTGATTACCTCCTACCATGACTTTAGTTTGACAGTTATTAGAGGTTGAGCAGGCTCATATTGATTTGTGCGGCTTGACACACCTTCTTGGTTTACCAGACATCTGTGTGAATCACGGAATGCAGCATTGGTTGAGCGTTTCCATTCAGAGCATAATACCTTTCATTTTCCAATGGGGGAGATGACTATCACTCCCGAGGATGTATATAGGATCCTTTGTATCCTTTTTGTTGGAGATAAGGTAGATTACGATGCAGCATTGTTACTTGGATTATAGGCAGTCAGGCATGTCTTCAAGGATCCTAATATTTTGACACGTTCCATCAGTTGGGATGTCATGATGAACAGGTATAGTGAGGAGTTTCCTCTGGCGTGTGTTCTAGCAGGGTTTATTGGTTGTTTTCTGATGTCGGATAGAGGACAATAGGGATTCCAATGTGGTTGGGGTAGGATGTTAGAGAGATTGATGGAGATCCCTCTAAGGCTTGGCTAGGGTTTGTGCATATTAGCCCATATGTATCGCGAGATGCATGAGGTTGTGTATAGGGAGGGAAAGAGCATGGTTGCTGGTGTTTTGATTTTACAAGTTTGGGCTTGGGAGCACCTCCCAATTTGTCGGTCGATTATTGATGATAGCAAGGAGCCTGGGTAGTTGATTGTTTATAGGTATGCCGGTTATGTTATGCAGCCCCATCTAGGGAAGACCAATTTTTCGTGATGACAGTTAGATGAACTTATAGTCATGATATGGAGACCTTATAGGGGCCTAGAGCCATGGGATGACTAGCGGCTGGTACGTAGGGATATTTTTGTTATGCACCCACTTATTGGCATATCACAGACTATAGTAGAGCGGTTTGTAGTTTGTTGAGTGATGAGGTAGTATGGCAGGCCTCAGGGGATCTCGCAGGAGTTCACAATGTATGTGCGTTATGCTGATGAGGAGAGGTGGGGATGGTCACCGAGGTTATCCTATGCCTTGAGTATGTAGGAGTTGACTGGTCTACAACGACTCTGATGGGACTATATAGATGATGTTGCAGACGTGGGGGTATTGCCCCAGTACAGGGATTGGTTCCAGCAACATCCATTCCCTAGGTTGGCAAATCCAACTAAGTAGGATCCTCGTATTGAGGAGATTGAGGATGATGCCCTGCACAGGGATAGGGACATGGACAGGGCCAGAGACAAGGATAGGGACAGAGATCCGAGGCTCCAAGGCGGGCAGGTGGCAATCCTGGTGCTAGTAGCACTAGGGTTCCAACTAAGGTTGGTCAGTAGAGGGGTGAGGGCGGATCCCTTGGGAGGATAGGTGTGTGGCTGGGTGGAGCTAAGGAGGAGAGAGAAGCACTGAGATAGGTCCGGTAGCGAAGGGAGGAGCAAGGTGGAGCTGGAGGTGGAGATGGGGGTCGAGAGCCTGTGAGAGAGCAGGGGACTAACATGGGATGGTTGATGAGAGCACATCTTGCAGAGCTGCAGTCATAGTTGACAGTGGCTCAGACTTAGCTGGCAGAGTGAGACTGACAACTAGCAAAGCTTAGGGCTAAGCACGATCATCAGGTCGCAGAGATGAGAGAAGAGAGGAGGAAAGAGATAGGTGCTTTGTGATAAGAGGTCCATCACCAAATGAGTAGGGTGGCATACATGTTGCAGCATACAGTGTAGTAGTTCTAGTTGCACAACAGGTTGTCCCCTACTCGTAGTACATGGCGCGGTCGGAGGGAGCTCGGGCACCTCATCAGGATCCCAGTTAGTAGGCTCCACCTCCTCCACCAGGTGATGAGGGAGAGGCTGAGAGCTAGATATTCATTTTGTAGCTCTTGTATTTTTTGTAAACATGCCCATTTTTTTGTAGCTTATACGATTCTTGCTCCGATGGGAGTTTTTATATGTCATTTGACATAATTTTGTACTCTGAGACTTTATACAATATATATATATGAGATCCAATTTGACTTCATCATACTTGTGTTGATTCGTTTATGAGATGCTTTTTATATGCTTTATTCTATATGTATGCATTTCTTTCAGTATGGATGTATGTAATGCAAATTGATTATAGATGTCTATGTTTGTTTCTTTTCGTATGCAAATAAATGAATGTGAATGAGTGATGAGTAATGCAATGTTTTCATTTTCTTATGCAATAAGATGAATACAAATGAGTAATAATGGAATATATGAATCTATATAAAATGTTTATGTATGTAGCTAACATCTCAAAACACAAGTACTCGATCAGAGAAATGATGAAAAAATAGACCACTTAGCTAAGAAATGATGATGCTTCAAGCTCTCATTCAGAAGATAAAGAGATCATTATTATCACACCGAAATCACCCTAAATTCACAAAATACAAAACGAAATGCAAAATGATATGCAAAATACAACCTAAACCTAGTCACTGGATTTAAAATGCTTAAGATTTATCACCGAGCATAACGAACATATAGGCAGATTAGAGTTCTTTTCTTTTCAATGTGCAATTTTAACTATCTTGTCCACAATGATCCTTTTTTCATTCATATCTTTGGACAGATTTTGCAGGGACCCGAATTGCATCATAAAGAAATTTTCTCAAAACAAGCAAAGAATGGATGTGGAACTCCCTGTAGCATTCAAATAAGAGGAGTCGAGGTATGTGAGCCGATTTCACCTTGATGTGAAGGCTCTTATCATAGACACCCAGCTAATTTAGATGTTTCTGGATCATTGGGATCATTCCTACAAGCAAAAACCAAGAAAATATTATGCCCCCAATCCTTGCTCCTCTTAGTCAAGATAGACTTCCTCGAGTTACTCAGGGGGATAATAATCAAAAACCAATATAAAAGATAGTACACAAAGAAAATTTTCATGCATAGCTCAAATTGTTTAGTGATTGTTTTTCATTATGTTGTTTTGCTTGTTAACTCAGTGATAAAACTCTTCAGTAGTCAGGAGACAGGTGACTAACTTGAAGTGGACGACCAGGTTTCATTGACGAAAAGATGACTTAGTTGATAATGCTTAGGAAATGTAATGTGCTTTGTCAATTAACCTAAGACTGGGACATTGATAAGTTTCAAGCCATGAGGGTTCCAATGAACCAGGATGTCACAAAAGCGACTAGAATATATGTACAAGCGAAAGAAAAGATGCATGAAAGAGGGAATGACAACATTGCATTGATAGATGGAGTGATTGAGTACAAGAGGTGCCTGTTTGCCAAGTTTTCACCTGCTTGGTAGAGATTCATTTTCTTTTTTTACCAAGGTGCCTATTTACTAGGTTTTCACCAGGGCATTTTCTCTCTTTATATTTCTTTTCTTTTCTTTTTCTATTTTTTTTTCTTTTTGATTTTTTTAATTTTTTCAGGGCTTTTTCAGCTGTACAGGTTGCTAGAGCAGAGAATTCTAAGTGAATAATTTCTTCAAGTGGATGGTGTTAATTGGTTCACAGAGTTGTTCTCCTTCAGAGTTTGAGAGTTGATAGGCACCAGAGCCGAAAAGTGCAGTAACGATGTAGGGACCCAGCAAGTTGGGTTCAAACTTTCCTTTGTTGTCTTGAAACTGCTATTTTTTAGGATTTTCTCTCAGAACTACATCACCAACCTGAAATTCTCTTTGTCTAACTTTCTTGTTATATCCTTTGGAAATTCTCTTTTGATATACTCTGAGATAATCAAACACCACTTGTCGACGCTCATCCAGCAATTCAAGTTCTTGCAATCTAGATATTCTATGATCTTCATCAGTAACAAGACCTTGCAAGGAAACTCTTAGAGATGGTATTTTCACTTCAATAGGTAATACTACTTTGGACCCATACACCAAAGAGAAAGGTGTAGCCCCAGTAGGTGTTTTGATACTTGTTCTGTAAGCCCATAATGTAGGATTGAGCTGTAGATGCCAATCCTTCCCAGATTTGTTCATTGTTATGTGCAAGATAGTCAATAGGTTTTTGTTAGATGCCTCAGCTTGTCCATTACCTTGAGGGTAATATACTGATGAACAATGTTGTTTAATTTTGAATTTCTCACAGAGCTCATCTAGGTCTTTATTCTTGAATTGTCCTCCATTATCAGTCATGATGGATGAAGGTATCCCATACCTGCAGATGATATAATTTAAGATGAACAAGGTGACTTGTTTACTAATTGCTTTGATGAGTGGAAGTGCTTCTACCCACTTGGTGAAATACTCAGTGGTAGTTATGATAAACCACTAGTACCAAACTGGTACTGAGAGGGGGGTGAATCAGTACAAACACAAATACAGTCCAAAACTGGTTTGATAGTAAATACTCCAAATGAATGGCAAATGGGAATACCTATTCAACACAGACTGCAACCGGTAAAGCCAAGAGTGTCTAAAACAAGCATTGACCGGTTGAACACTTAGCTTTTCATTTAACTCAAAATAACACTACCATTTCACCCTCATGCATGAATAGGTAAACTATACTTTGATCGTCACAATAGTTAGTTCAGTATGCTTTATAGACAGGCATAAAACACAGAACCATCATATGCTCAATGGGTAGTAACAAAGCATCACGAGATAAAAGCATCACACATGACACACATATTTTTCACATGGAAACCCAACTGGGAAAACCATGGTGGGGATGAATACCCACAAGTTGCTTTTGAACTCTTTTGAAGTCCGCTCTATTGCTTTTGAACCACTAGTACCAAACCAGTACTAAGAGGGGGGGGGTGAATCAGTACAAACACAAATACAGTCCAAAACTGGTTTGACAGCAAATACTCCAAATGACTAGAAAACGGGAATACCTATTCAACATAGACTGCAACCAGTAAAGCCAAGAGTGTCTAAGCAAGCATTGATCGGTTGAACACTAAGCTTTTCATTTAACTCAAAACAACACTACCATTTCCCCCTCATGCATGAACAGGTAAACTATCCTCTGATCATCACAACAGTTAGTTCAGTATGCTTTATAGACAGGCATAAAACACAGAACCATCATATGCTCAACCAGGTAGTAACAAAGCATCACAAGATAAAAGCATCACACATGACACACATATTTTTCACGTGGAAACCCAACTGGGAAAAACCATAGTGGGGATGAATACCCACAAGTTGCTTTTGAACTCTTTTGAAGTCCACTCTGTTAGGAGCCTTGTCCGGTTAAAGACATTACAATAGGTTTTGCTAGGAACCGATCTTGTTAGGGATCACCCAGTTAAGGGTTAAACCCGGTAGGGTCACCTTGTTAGAGGATTTCAAGAACTCAATAGCTAAAGGATATCCAGAGCTCTATAGCTTCTCAGAGCTCATTAACCTTGAGTTACCCAGTTAAGGGATTTGAATCAAGCCTGTTAAGACCACCCTATTAGGGGTTTTTGCAACAAGCCAGTTAAGGCTACCCTATTAGGGGATTTTACAACTGTTGAAGTGGTTAGAGATCAACAGGAATTACAATGATCTATTAACATCACTCAATGCTAATGCAGATCTGTTTAGGCTCCTCTTCTCCTTCTGCACATTCACTTTGCAGGTATCTCTTCTCTCCTTTGGTCTGGCAAGAATCACGTATCACTTCCCTTGGATACACATTCACAACTTTTGCCAACAACCCTAGAAAGAAACACAACATCGACCTTATAGGAAACAGACAGGTCGATAGCAAAAACCCTAAACCCTAAACCTGTTAGTTTAAGCAATTCAAGTGGTTCAATCCTGACTGTTGAATCATACTGCATTAAATGCAACAGTCTTGAATTGGTCTCAAGACATTCTCCATCATCCATTTTCCACTAATTTCATGGCGGCTGATAACCCATCATGCATTATCACTATTTGACAGACTTCACACATTCTCGAGGTAGATAGGAATAGTCTTCTTCATGCTAGATCCTTCACATGCACAGAGCTTACGTGGCAACATGATTTGTTTTCCATTATACTACTAACTCATCACATGAACATCAGTGATTGAGTCACACAGACTTGAGATACTTCAACCAAAAATCCTAAAGTGGAAGCTACCTACCAGCCGGTAGTCATACAATGCTTCCATGAGCCAGTTCCCATAACTACATGTCAGTTCACCTTGACATGCCGGTTCACCTTGAACAAATATACTGCTTCACTTTGGCATATAAACTGGTTCATACATATGCTAGTTCCCTCTTCTCACATATCACATATGTCGGTTCACTTCATAACACATATTGACATCAATGATAACATACAATGTCATTATGTCTTCATGCCGGTTCACATAATGCCAACAGTTCTATAAGCCCATAATGTAGGATTGAACTGTAGATGCCAATCCTTCCCAGATTTGTTCATTGTTCTGTGCAAGATAGTCAATAGGTTTTTGTTAGATGCCTCAGCTTGTCCATTACCTTGAGGGTAATATACTGATGAACAGTGTTGTTTAATTTTGAATTTCTCACAGAGCTCATCCAGGTCTTTATTCTTGAACTGTCCTCCATTATCAGTCATGATGGATGAAGGTATCCCATACCTGCAGATGATATAATTTAAGATGAACAAGGCGACTTGTTTACCAGTTGCTTTGATGAGTGGAAGTGCTTCTACCCACTTGGTGAAATACTCAGTGGCAGTTATGATAAATTTGTGTCTATTAGATGAAGCAGGATATATCTGACCAATGAGATCAAAGGCCCATTGCTGAAAATGCCAATGTGTAGTAAAGGGTATGAGATCTCGTGCTGGAACATGTATGAGGTTCCCATGTAGCTGACATTTTTCACAAGTCTTAGCAAATTTAATAGCATCTTTCTCCATGTCTGGCCAGTAGTAGCCAGCCCGTAGTAGTTTTTGAGCTAAAGTAAAGACCATTCGAACGAGATCCACAAATACCTTCATGGACTTTCGATAATGCACATTTAGATTCTTCAATTTCTAGACATCTAAGCAATGTACCATCCAAACCTCATCTAAATAGATCATTACCAATGATAACATACCATGAAGCATTTCGGGTTAAGTTTCTTTTCTCATTACGAGTAAGATTTTTAGGGATAATTTGGTCTCGTAGATAAGAGTAGATGTGACTATATCGGGATGAGTCATGTCCAATAATAGAACACACTATTTGGGTCTCAAGAGAATCATAGGTCGGGTAATGTAACTCTTCCACCAAGAATTCAAAGCAAAAATTGGGTTCTTGTAACTCAGGTATAGACGCCAGGGTGGCCATAGTATCTGTTGCTCTATTTGCGGATCTGGGAATCTGTTGGAATGATACAAAAGAAAAATATTTCTTAAGATCACCAACCATTCTCTTATAAGGCATCAGTTTCTCATCTTGAGTCTGATATGTATCATTGATTTGATTTATGATCAGCTAAGAATCTCCATAGATGTGTAGTTCTGCAACCTTCCATTCAATAGGTAGCTTTATCCCATTTACCAAAGCTTCATATTCTACAATGTTGTGCAAGGGAACAAAATCTTATAAGACTTTGGGATTGAGTACTTTTAAGGAGTAATAAATAGTATTCTAGCACCAGAACCATTTTGAGTAAAAGACCCATCAAAGAACATCTTCCAGGGTTGTAGAGTAAGATGCATTATTGGTTCATCAGGAAACTCTATATGCAGCGGCTGAGTGTCTTCAAGCGGAGCCTCAGCAAGTTGATTAGAAATTACATATCCTTTTATGTCTTTGCATTCTACATATTCAATGTCAAACTCTTTAAGGATCATGACCCATTTCGCCAATCTTCCTATAAGTGTTGCTTTGCTGAGAAGATATTTGAGCGGATCAATTTTAGCCACTAGCTTAACTGAATGTCCTAACATGTAGTGTCTTAGCTTTTGTGATGAAAAGACTAATGCCAAGTGTGCTTTTTCTATTATAGCGTAGTTCATTTCATAAGACACCAATGTTCTACTGATGTAATAGATGGCTCGTTCCTTTTTATTTTCATCTTGTTGTGCCAGAAGTGCCCCCAGTGATGAATCAGTTGCTGATATGTATAGGATCAATGGTTTACCCTGAATAGGTGGCATCAATATCGATGGATTCGACAAGTACTCTTTGATTTGTCAAAGATGTTATTCACATTCCTGATCCCAATTGTATATTACTCCTTTCCTCAATACTTTTGTGAAAGGTTGAGCTTTATCTGCTAGCTGAGAAATGAATTGTCTGATGGATTGCAGACGTCCCTGTAGACTTCTCATTTGACTGATGTTCTTCAGAGGTGGAATTTCCATTATGGCTTGGACCTTCTCAGGATCAACCTCAAATACCTTCTTTTAAATGATGTAGCCAAGTAGTTTACCAGATGTCACTCCAAATGCACACTTTTTTGGATTTAACTGAAGTTTGAACTTTTCCATTTTGTCTAGTATAGGGCCTAGCTCTTGAATATGTGTTGATCTCTTCATAGTATTCACTAAAGTGTCATCAACATAATCTTCCATATTGTTCTACATCATGTCATGAAAAATAGTAGTGACTGCTCTTTGATAGGTTGCTCCTACGTTCTTTAGCCCAAATGGCATGACATTCCAGCAAAAGGTTCCCCATGCATAGGTGAAAGTTGTCATTTCCTGATCTCCAGGAGCTATTTTGATCTGATTATATCCAGAGAATCCATCCATTAGTGATTACATCTCATACCCAGTAGTCATGTCGACTATCGTATCAATGTTTGGGAATGGAAAGTCGTCCTTCGGACAAGCTTTGTTGAGATCTCTGAAGTTTGTGCAAACTCTAGTAGATTTTTCTGCCTTTGACACAGGTACTATGTTTGAAATCCATTTTGCATAGTCTATAGCTCTAATAAATCTAGCTTTTAGCAGGTTTTCTAGTTCATCCTTGACCAGTAGTGCCACATGTGGGTGCATCTTACGGAGTTTTTGCTTGATTGGTTTAACTCCTGGTGTGATAGAAAGATGGTGCATGATGAGATCAAGATCCAGGCTTGGCATATCAGAGTACATCTATGCAAAGTTTATTTTCTTTTCTTAGAATAGATGAGTGAAATCCTTCAATTCTTCTGTTGATAGTGATTGAGCTACATGAATGATGTGTAGTGTTTCTTAACTCCCAATGTTCACTGGCTAAGTTGGCTCGATCAATATAGAAGACCTTTCCTAAAAATGACTTGGCAGTATATCAAGTATTTCACCTTCAAGTGCCTCGGAGAGGTTTTCACCCTTAGGTACGTCCTTTATTTTCTCTTTTTAAGATTCCGACACCACCACAATGTGGTTTTCGCCATCAGATCTTTTATTTTTTATTTTTCTTGTTTTTGTGACTAAGATAGTTGATATCTACTTCAGTCATGTTTTTAGTCTGTTCACTGGTGGAAGAGTCCATAGGTTCAACTGCATTGAGATAATAGGCTAATGTATAGTCATTGGCAAAAGTAGGTATATTCATTGGTTGGTTTTGTAATGTGCAGTCAATCAGTTGTGGATGTACTAAGGATAAATTTTGGATAGGTTCGAGAGCATTCATGGTATTGTCATCACAACTGCGGATCGAAAAGTCGAGTTCTAGAAGAATACCTTGCATAAGTGTCTTGAGACCAGGAAGAGTTAGATCATGATTATTAAAGTTCACATTAATATTTAGTTGATCTAATCCAATAGACATACTTGTAGCGTTGTTCTCTATGCCAGAATGGACTTCATATCATGGTTCGACAACAACAAGATCAGTAGACATATTTTCATTGTTTACATCAGATGATTCAAAATTTAATGCTGAGTAGATATTGTCCTGAATAGGACTATTTTCAGAGTCATTGGATGAAGTTTTTGAGTCTTCTTTAAGTGATTTAGTGAGTATATGTATGGTATCAACACCAACGTCTTTAATGCTACAAGTTCCTTCAAGTTCTAGCTCATTTGTCATTTGTATTTGACACGCCTGTTGACATGATCTTATTGTTTCTATGATTTGTCATCTATTCCATTCAACTTCTTCTGGACTGATAACTGGTTCTACTTCTGTTGCTTCCAATTCTTCCTGTGTAGTGCTATACCTGATTTGTTCTGTTTTAGCATAGGGGCACATAGATGAGAAATTTTCTAGTATTCTTCCTTCTTTTAGTCCTTGTTCATATTTTTCTTGTCTCTTTTGTCTAATTTCCTATATTTCCTTCTCTAGTTTTATGTGCATCAGTTCTTAAATATCATCTATGGTAGTAGTAGACTCTTCTGGAGTTTCTGTAGTGGATGTGTCTGAGAGGTGATCTGAACCCCATTCATACTCATTTGAGTCAGTCTCTGAATCTTCTACCTGTTGTCTACCAGTGTATCTAACTGGAATTTTTAGTGGTGTGAACAATTCCCTAAACCTTTCTACTTCTTCTTATATATCTTCTGGGACCTCTACTTCTTGTAGTATTGTAGCTAATACCACCGAAACTTGAGCACTAACTGTTTCTTCTCTCTTGATTGCTAGTTCCTCTTGTTCTGTTTCATAGTTGTCTTGAAGTTTTTGTTGAGTGTTTACCTCTTGTAATGTTAAAGGCAATGTATTTTTCTTCCACTTAGTCTTAGAAGCCTATTTTTGATCTGATGTTTTTCCTGGAGTGTATCCTAGTCCATCTTTATTATTTGTGGATTTTGTTTGTAGTTGAATCGGTTCAATGATACCCTCTTTTTGTTTGCCCAGATGACCAATACCTGAATATCACATGCGCTGAATCATTTTGTAACCAGGACCTATTGGGTTGGAGAAACCTCACAGTGTCGTACTTCTTCATTTTGACTATCTTCCTTAAAAAGCCAGTTAAGAACTACATCCTCTTCTATTTCATCTTCCAGGGAAGTAGAAGACTGTACAAAGAGACCATCATATATGATATTCGGAGTTGAAGTTTGTGTTCTCATAGCCTCTGATGGTTTGCCCAACTATTTTAGTGATGGAGGGAGAGAAACTAATGAAAGTACCGGTTCTATCCTATAGCCATCCATGCTAGTATTTGTGATCTTCAATCTCTTTTCTAAGTCTGTCATTAGTGCTTCTAGATTTTGATTTGTAAAGGCTGCCCTATTATGAGGTACAAAATTATCTGCCCCCTTTGTCAATGCATTACAGACGACATTTGTATCAGCAGGAATACTGACTTCAACTTCGTTATAGGAGAATTTTAAGCATTGATGGTATGTTGATGGAACTGCCTTCATCTCATGAATCCATGACCTACCCAGTAAGATATTGTATGAAAAAGGAAGATCAAGTACCTGAAAAAGGACATCTTTTTCTATAGGCCCCACCCTAATTGGTAATGATACCAGACCTTTAGAGGTCATTTCTTCTTCATCATATGCTTTAATTGTTATTTTCTTTGTGGGATCAATGACATTTTTAGAGAATCCTATTTGTGTAAGCAGACTGTAAGTACAAATATTCAACCCTGCACCTCCATCTATCAAAACACATTTGACTCTGTGTTTATGGATCATGGCTTCAATATGCAATGGTTGGTTATGTGGATGATTTAGCGAGTTGTCATCTTCTTCAAAGAAGGTTAGATAGTGAGGTGAGGCTAGATGACCCACCATAGACAGAAACCGATCAATGTTTAAATCCTTTGGAACGTTAGTGGTGAGCAATGCTTTGTCTAGGATCTCTTTGTGAGCAGAAGAGGTTTTTAGCAATTCAAATATTGAGATTTGAGCATTTGTCCTTTTCAATTGTTCAACAATGCTATATCCAGAGGATGATGTTGAAGTTAACCTCCTAAATTTACCCAAGGTTGATTCTTTTTGTTTGTTTGATGAGGCTGGTGAGTTCAATGTTGCTTGAGAGTAGGAAGAACTAGCTCCTTGGAGAGTGACTTTCCTTTGAGAACGGGTCAGAGCTCTTGCATATTGTGATTCATTTGGTTTATCTTGGACTATAATCACATTGCAATATTCTGATTAGGAAGGCTCAATCATGTTCATGACGTTGTCATTGCTGGTATAAGTATAATTTACTTTGGCACCTCCTTTGGTCTTTGATGAATCACTTTGTTCATAAACAAGTAAAGGGTCTCTAAATATTTTATGATCAGCATTGGTCGGGTGATTACCAATAATGATTTTACCAGCGTCTATGAGATCTTGAATCTCATATTTGAGCTTCATGCAATTGTTTACATTATGACCTTTATTCCAATGGAAGTCACAGTATTCATTTTCTCTCCACCATTTTGGTTTGATTTTTGGATCATATGGTCTAGAGTTATCTGGTAGCGTTATCAGGTTGTTTGCCAACAGAGTTTTGAAAGTGGATTCATATGAATCTTCGAGAGGAGTGAAATCACGCTTTGGTTTAGAAAGCCAAGGCTTCTCTTTGAACCACTCTTTTGTTTTCTTTGGAGGATTTTTTGTTGCAGCTTTAAGTGCTTGTATACCACTAGCCAAGTTGAATATCATGGGCTTTGAGTTGGTTTTAATAGTGTCTACTACTCCGTCATTAACAATATTCTTGTTGTTGTCTTTGCCAAATTTCCAATATTTGTTCTTCTCTTTAGAGCTAGATCCTAGTTGTGTTTCTTTCCAAGCTGAGATATCCCCTTTCTTTATGAGCACATCTTCCATTCAAATGGCATTATCTACAATCAAACCCTCAACATAGAGAAATTCTCCCTCTCGCTGGAGCAACACATCACATATGAAACACCTCAATGGTATGGCATGAATCCTATTATCGGTGTTGGCATATGTGCAGAGCTTGATGACATGATGATATTGTATGTTGTCATTGATGTCAATATGTTGAAGTATGAACCGGTATATTGAAGTAAGCAAACTAGCAAGAGAACCCATATGATACTGTGAACTGGTATATGTGAGAACCAGTATGATATTGTGAACCGGTATATGTGAAAAAGTGAAATGGTATGTTGGAATGAGAACTGGTATATGGGAAGTTTTGTATCAAGGTTTCATTTGGCATGACTACCGGTTGGTAGTCTCAGCTTCAGGGTTTTCGGTTGATGCATTCAAATCCTGTGTGATTCAATCGATGACATCTTGTGATGAGTTAGCATTGTAATGAAGATCAGATCATGTTGCCACGTCAGCCTTGTGCGCATGAAGGATTTCCTTGAGGATCTTGCATGGAGATTGATCCTATCTACCTCAAGAATGTGTGAAGTCTCTATAAATGGTGGAGAGCATGTGATGGGTTATCAACTTCCTAAAGTGGCAAAGAATGAACATTGGAGAATGTCTTGAGACCTATTCAAGACTTTTGTAATCAATACAGTGTGATTAATTGTCAGGATTGAACCGATTGAATTGTTAAACCTAAATGTTTAGGGTTTAGGGTTTATGCTACCAACTTATCTGTTTCCTATAAGGTCAATGATGTTTTTCATTTTGAGATTATTGGCAAATGTTATGTGAGTATCTAAGTGAAGAGATACTTGATTCTTGCCAAACCAGAGAAGTGTGTGGATACCTGCAGAGTGTGATTGCAAAAGTAAAGGAGCTAAAGAGGATCTACCTTGGCATTGTGTGTTGTTATCAGATCAATGTATTACCTGTTGACTTCTAACCATTTTAGCAATTGGAAAATCCCTTAACCGAATAGCTTTAACAGGCTTTGTGTAAATCCTTTAACAGGGTGACTCAATTCAATGAGTTCTTCAAATCCTCTTGCGAGGTAACCTTTAACAAGGTTGTAAACCTTTAACCGAGTATTTATCCATCCCTTAACTGGGTGATCCCTAGTAGGATTGGTTCCTAGCAGAACCTATTGTAAAAGTCTTTAACCAGACTAGGCTCCTAACAGAGCAGACTTTAGAAGAGTTCAAAAAATAGCTTGTGGGTATTCATCCCCACCGTGGTTTTTCCCAGTTGGGTTTCCACGTAAAAAATCAGTGTGTCATGTGTGATGCTTTTCATGTGATACTTTAATATTTTCTGTCAAGTGGTAAAGCAAGTTGAACTAGCAGTCTTTATATTTCTGATGATATATTACTTGTTTATGCATACGGGTGAAGTGGAAGTGAGATATTAGATTGTGTAAAGGTTCAAGTGATACCAGTTTATGTCTTTCATATTCTCACTATGTTTTACTGGTAGTGCCCTGATTTAGACTGGTGTTACTATTTACCAATTAAGTGCAGTCTTTGCAGTCAAACTGATCAGGGAAATTTTTTTTGTCTATACTGATTCAACCCCCCCCTCTCAATACCGGTTTGGTACTAACTGTTCATTATTATTCATCAACTGAATCATAATAAACATCATGAATGATAAAAAACACATCAAATACAACTCTAATAATGTCACCACAACCTGCACATGCCTCTAGAGAAATAACAAAACCCAAAATGACACCAAACATGGCTCGAAACTGAATTTTTAGGACCTCTGGAATAGTCCAGCGCTTATGGTTTGTAGAGTAGCACCCCTAGTATGCATGGAAATGTTTTTGGTATGTACCATAGCATTTTTGGACCATTATATAGCATTTGGGGTGCATTTATCAATATTTTGGGTAATTAAGCCTCCACTCTAAGTTTTGGGACTTTAGCTTTCAAGGTGCATTTCCCAGCACCCTGGGGTGTAGCCCGATGTTCTTGGTCCATTCTCCAGCATTCATGGGTGTTCCCGTAGCATTTTTGGCATATAAGGCATAGGTAATTTCTCATAACTACATAAGGGTTCAATCTGGCATACAAACTTGACTCAAAAGGTCAGGGAGATGAGAAAATCCAAATGGGAATCCAAATCATAAGAATGAAACTCTCAGAAACTCATAGACTAAAAACTGCATAATAAACTTCCTCCTAGAACGCTCCAAATATCACCTATAAGGCAGGGAGTCAAGAGAGATACAAAATCACTACAATAACTTTGAAGAGACACTACAAAGGCTTCACAAGGTTCAATTTACAATCCAAGTCATCCAAAAGGACTGGTACTCCAAAATGAGTGATCATAGTGAGTTGCAGAGAGCTCCCAACAACAATAGGAAAGCCAAAATCACAAGATCTAAATTTGAAGCAAGGGAGATACAACAATGCAACCTATGGAGAGGAATAACTCCAAAAAAAATCAATTCAAGATCCTTTCAAGACACAGGGAAAAGGTTGGAAATCTGAAAAAGAGCAATCCACAAGCAATCCAAATCTTCAATCCAAATCCAAATTGAAAACCAATTTCCAGAAATTTGTTGGTTGATTAACCCGACAACATTTGTAATGCAATTTTAAAAAAATCAAACTCAAAACAATAGTATAAAACAAACCAATCAGAAAATTCCAAGAAATGATATATTTTACCTAACATGTATAGTTTCAAAAAATATACTTTTTACCAATATTATTTACCTACCGATTTAAAAACAACCAATCACACACAAGAGTAGGTAAACTTTATTCAGTTACCAATAAAATAATAGTTGTAAAATACATTAAATAATAAATCATTATCCAATAAAATCAAACAAATGAATTAAATGAATAAATCCATATAGATAGGGATTCTTAATAAGACATAAAATCAAATCAATAATAAATAATTAATAAATAAATAAAATCAATAAATCAACTCAACAATAAATTAACAATTAAATAAATCAGGATAACAATAAATCAATAATAAATCATAAAATAAAACAAATAATAAATAAACCATTAAACACTGCATCAAAATAAATCAATCTCAACAATAAATAGATGATCAATAAATCACAAATAAATAATAATTAAATCGTTAATCAATAAGTCAATTAAATCAAAATAAATTAATTAGATCAATCTTAATTAATTAAATTCAACTCTCATAATAATTAATCATCAATTAATAAAATAACCAATAATCATATTATAGGATAAATCAATTCAAACCTTAATTAATAAGATTATTCCATAATTAAATTAAATAGAAAACATACACTCACATACTCAAGCAATTCAACACGGGGAAACATCGACACAAGACTCTACCACTGACTTGCATTGTAGCTCAAACTGACAAGGTGAACAACTAAGCCTAGAGTGAGTGAAAGAAACCCATGCCATCTCCAACAACTTTCCATTGGGATAGGACATGCTCAGACCTGTGAGACTAGATGAAGTTGATGTCCAATACCTGCAATCCTGCAATCACCACTAAACACATATACAACATATATTTCCATTATAATAAGAAGGCAAGTGAAAAGAGAATCACAACACCATATCATGCTTGTAACCAGTGATAAGGCATCGTCCCTTTCACAAACATAGTCACACAATATAACATCAAAGCACTACATTAACCATAATCATCAAATAGGGTTAGTACCATCGTAACATCATAAGTCATATCAAATAATGTAAATATACATAGAGTAACTAGCATCATCAGTACCATCTATGATGGAAATAGAGTCATAAGTAATGCTCTAAGCATCAACCATATATCTAAATAGTCTATCAATGCGTAATTCAAAATTCTTGTCTATGAGGGGCACTACATTATAACCATCTGCAATAGTTCACTAACACTACTTAATCAAATCTTCATCAATCAAAAAGTCGATACTCAAGAACACTCAACAACATCAACTAGGACTAGAAAGATAACTTGCAGAGCACTAAAACCATCTAAATTAAAGATACACATGAATCCCAAACACTCTCCCAAATCTGCAACTCAAGATATAATCATTCCAGAGCACAACGGATCAAATACCAGAATTCTACAACATTGAACATTGAAAAATCAATCCTCATATTGGAATCCATAACTCGATCAAGTCACCATATATCATCATGAAACCAGCATTGAATCAACTAGAGATACTTCATTACTAAAATTACAAATCTACACCCGCACATTTGCAACATACCAACTGGAACAACCAAACCAACTCTTTGCAATACCAGAACACGGGAACACATGAATATGTTGACATCAATGACAACAAAATATCCTAGTAGCAGTAGTATCCAACACTATCATGAAGCTCACATTTTTCTATAGGTTAGAAGAGTGCTAGCAGATAAAGCTTGGCATTATGCTTGTTACTTGCATTTTCTCATAAATCTCCATGGCTTTCTCAATATTCTCACTTATAGCCTACAACAATCACATTCATTTAAATGCCATATATTTATGGTTTCTATGCAAAGGTTGCGAGGATGATAGAAAAGGTTTTGTGGAAATAGATTTCATTCCTTATTTCAAGGTTCCCACTTTGTACGGGTATCAATGATACTAGCAAACGTTGTGGAATTTAGCTCTACATCCGCTGACTGCATTTCCTTGAAAATTTCCAAATCCTTTTCATCAAGCTTATTTATATGCGACCTGCAACTGACATTCATGAGATCCCTTGACCCCTATGAGATGGTGATGGCTTCATACTTTATCCCCTTCTCTATCGCAACTTTTTTCATGTCATGCCTTAATCTTTCTATGGGTGGTATTATAAATTATAAAAAATTTAAATTTACTTTTCTTTCCATGAGGTATAAATATTTGGAACATTATAAAGTTTTCCCAAATATTTAAAACATTTAAAGTTAAGAGAAATCAAGAAATATTTAATTTCTCCTGTGACCATTTTAGAGTAATTCCACTACGAGAAAACTGGAGGTCCTGGAGTCACAAAAAATTGTGAGCAGCTATGATATTTAAAATAAAACATGGGTTTTTATTCTATTTTTTATCAGCTTACAAATTTGAACTACTTACTTTGTAAAGTTGCCTGTCGGAGCCTACAACAAGAAAATGTAAGTTTTAAAATAATACATCAAATGAGCTGACAAAATTAAAACTAGAGACTCTTGTAACCATCCCAATACCTGTGATTATTTTAGATTTTGAGATTCTGAATTTGACTCTAGAGCTGTTAGGAAACAATTCAAAGACCTATCAAAACTTCTTCGATCTTCACAAAATCGCATAGGCATACAACCATATATACTAAAAAGCTTTGCACCACATGGATTCGCAAGATCATTCCTAGATTTAAAAATTTGGTTGTCAAAGTTGATCACTTAGTCATTTCTGGAATTGTACTTATTAAGAGTCACTTGAACCCTGCAAATCACATGCCTTGAAAAAATACCAAATCTCTCACTAACAAACCACCACTGGGAAAATTAGTTCAATGAGATATGATGAGAATTGTTCCAAAAGGATTCACAAAATTCCACTTCATGTACAAGTTACTAAAGGTCAAAGATGACCACTCTAAAATTGTTAAGAACGAAACAATAGAAATATTTTTGTAATTGTACATATGAGTATATAAAGATGGAGAGAATCACAGGAACCAATCCATTTGATATGACTATCAACCTTCCTTGAAACACTGATATCCGAAAATGGCTATTCCAACAAACTTAAAAATGTGCAAGCAACAAACTTGAGTAAATTATGTTTGGATTGGACTTGGGAGAAATATCACACGAGGTCATGAGGCTTTACATATGGACATAGGTGTTTATTGTTACCAAGACAATTTGAGTACTAGTTTGTTTAGCATGAAGATTATCCAGGTGTGAAATATTATTTTTCACAAAAGACTAATTTGACAATTTTGACAAACAACAACAAGAAAACCTAAAAATTTGTATTTCTTTGGGCTTCAAGAAAATATCAAATGTGAACATAAGGTTCTGAAAATGGGCATAGGGATACAGTATCATAAGGAAAATTGAGAGGAACAGTTGATTTGGAAAGAAATATATTAGGCACTAAAATATTGACATTTGAAAATGGCTACTTGAAAGGATTTCAATATGCACACTACAAACTTGTTTCAAAACCCTAAAACTTGACACTTTGAAAACTTGTCATATTTGACTAGGGGGGATCCAAATGGATAAATTGACTCACTAATAGTAGTTCAATATGTTTTTGAATGATGTGATTAATTTTTTAACATAGGCACTTCAAATTTCATCAAAATTTGAAGGTGCCAACAATGGCTCTTGCTTGGGGATGTATGCCCCTTGTGGGCATAGAAAGAATCTAGGTCTCTGATGGAAGCATACCAAGTGCTAGGTTCCTCAAATTGATACTTTTTTTATTCTGAAAACTATATCACAATTTTATTTTGTGGCCTAGGGCCACAAAAATGGAAGACCATTTTTTTCTCCCATCAAATATCTGATTTTCATCTTGTAATATTGTAACAAATCTGAAAATATCTTTGGTGGATGTTTGATCATAACTGAATATTCTAATTTTACTACTCCACATTTCAAAATCAGGTACATGTTGAAAATATTTCTTGTGAAGTGACACATGTTTTCCATATTCACCCAATGTGATGTTTTCACTCCCCTTATTATTAGCTTTACATTCCAACTTAGAATCAAGGTAATAATCTCTTGGATTATAACTACCATGGTAATTGTATACACATAAAAATAGATATGAGCAATTAAATAAATATTTTATATTTATTTAATATTTATTCTTCTATTAAATAGTTAATTTGAAAAGATTAATTTATTTAATTCATTTCATGTTTTTCTATTAATTAATTTAATTAAAATATTTTATTAATTAATTCATCTATCATATTCCTCTAATTAATTAAATATCTAAATATTTAATTATTATTCTAATCGGTTAATTAAATATCTAATATTTGATTATTCCTCCAATCATTTAAATATCTAATATTTAATGGTTATTCTTCTACCCTATAGTCTCAAATATTAAATATTTTTTAGATTATTTAATCCCTTTTCCAACTCATCCTTCCATCTCTACTTCATCTTTCCTTTGCCAAAGCATCCACCATGTGGCTAAATTAGCTCATCATTTATCTCCAACTTCCAAATTTAATGAAATATTGTGTACATACACATATTTCTTAACCTTCTTCTATATTCTCTCTAACATCCCTACATCTTAGGAAGGACTTGAGTCCACTTGTCCTCTCGTGCTTAAATCTTCTCCAACCATCCCTAGATTCCCTCAGTTAGAAACCCAGTCAAGGTGAGATGAGTGACACTTGTCTTCTCCTTCCCCCTTTCTCTCAACCTTCACCTTTTCTCACAGCCATCCAAATCTACAGATCTGATCATGATCATTGATCCAGGCCACATCATCGTATCCTCTCAAAGTCTATAAAATCGGGAGTTTGAGTTGAGAAAGAGTGAGTCTTCAAGTGAGTTTTCAAGTTAACCATTTGTGAAAACTTATGCATCTGTGACTTTTAAATCTTGAAGAAAATAAGCATTTCTCATTTAGCATAATCATTTAGCATTGCATATCATAGTATCAATTAACTATCAGTTATCAGTCCATTATTCATATGCCATCTTGGAAGCTATCAGTGCTTGTCTGAGAGCACACCATCTCCAACTAGGAACATTGGAGTTAGGACACAATGAGACTTAAATCATGAAGGTAAAAATAGTATTTTTATTTTAATATCAATTTCATGTAGTTTCATTGGTTGAGCTCAGATTTCCTGTAGCATTTTCTTTGTATTTTGTGAAACCGATATGTTGCAGGTAGTATTCTGATGATGAAATTCAAGTTGACACATTTTGGTGCCCACCGTGGGGCTAGAGCCTCACATATATCTTTCCAACATCCTGTCTAGTTCTCACCAAAAAAAATTAACATATTTGTAATCCAGATTCACGCCTATGTGAGTTCTGATAGTGATTTTATTTGATAGGTTAGCACTTTTGTCCTGCAGGTTAGCGCATTTGTCATTTAGGTTAGCGCTTTTGTCAAATCAATGCATTTAACCTTCTGAATGAGGCTTTTGTCCTACGAGTTAACGCATGTTGTCATTTTGGTTAGCACTTTTGTTAGTGATTTCTTACTTCTTAGTCCATAGAGTAGTGCTTTTGTATTGCAGGTTAGCGCTTTTGTCTTTTAGGTTAGCGCTTTTGAGGTAAAAGACAACGCATTTCTTAGGATAGCACTTTTGTTTGTAATTGACAAAATTTTCTTACAAGTTTGAATGTCCAAGAACTGAAATTTTCAAACTACTGACATGTCTATGTGCAGGATTCTTTTTTAAGTAAATTTCATGCATTTTCTTACCTAGTTAATTAAGAGCTCTATTTTGGAAAGTAACACATCATATCTTTCTCATTTAGCTTAAGTAAGTGGGTAAATTGACAACATGCAACTTGTATTTTGAGTGACTTCTTTAAAGTAGGTGCACATAGATTTTAGAAGGCTAAAATAAACTTGTGTTTTCCATGCTTGATGAAGTAGTAGGTAAGTATGCTCTCACCCTCATATGGGTGATCAGAAAACTAGACCTACTTTCTTTTATGTGTAACCTTTAGAGGGCCTACCTTCTTGAGCTACCTTGAGGGGACTAGTGAGAGGGGAACAACCCAAAGTGGAAATGGCTAATACCGAGTCCTTCCAATCCACTCTAAATAAATCATCTTTGTGATGAAAGTTACAAGCAACATGTGCCGATAAGTTCATACCGACACTATGTTTCCCCATAAACCCTATGGAGCATAACCTCTATAGGCTGGGAACCTTCTATATTTATAGAGCTGAAAGTGTCACATGTATGGCCACATGACTAGAAGCCTTTAATAAAAACCACTTGTACTAGTTTCCAAAATCCTTCTAATTTTTGGTGTAGGAGGTTGGACCTTTGAAGCGGCTCACACACATACGGTTCTTAGTAGAGATATAAATTTTTCCATGGGGAGTTTTCTTGGAAAGTGATGATTGGCTTCCATGGAGAAGTGAGTGTCGAGGGTGGAGCCAACGGGGTCAAGCATCTAAATATCCGCTTTGAATAGCGTAGCCTCGAGGGAAACCCCATGTGAGATTCAACAATTATTGTCTCAGGATGCCATAGGATTTGTACTTGCTTATGCATTTTGTTTTTCAAACATTATGTCTTCTATGTCTATGACATGTTCGAAATGGTCAAAAATTAAAGAAAACCATCATCTAAAAATGAGAAAAAATCCAACAACTTGCTGAAAGATTTGAAAAGAATCCTTGAAACATAATTAGAATAGCGCTTTTATCTAATAAGTTAACACTCTTTACCACAAGAGTTAGCATAAAAACTTTTTCACATCTAAAACAAAGCATATCAAACCAAAATTTTAGAATCAGTATCAAAACACTTCTTGAGTAGATTTGCCTTTAAACTATTACACATTTTCAAACTAGTTCGATAACTAGGTCACTAATCCAACAGGCTATTTCCAAAAGATTTGTATAAGCATAAAATATTCAACAAACTATTGATTCAAACATCTTAGGTGCAAAAATCAGCATCATTGTCAAGTTCCTTATCAGGATATATCAAATCCTCTATCACGAAGCTTGATCAATCCATCTTGCTTTCATTATCTTGGATATATCTTTCCTATTTTGAACCTAGGTTATATCAAAATTAGAATTGCACCACCATTGGAATCAAGAAAACTTGTAAACTATCATATGTTTATATGACTTTTAAGTATCACCTTGAGAAAACAAAACCCAGTTATAAAGCTACTCAGAAAAGAATAAGATTCTTGTATATCAATCGCAAGATCTTATTAAAACATAGGACATTCCTACACCATTTTCATCACTATTTACATTGTTGCGGGACAAAATTTGATGGAGAAGTTTTGCAAGGATGTTCTTTTCAACAAAGAGATGCTTTATCACAATGAACAAACAAGAGTGGTAAAATCAACAAAGCATATCTTCCTAAACCAATAATCACCTATTAAGTTGTCTTTAGAAAACTTAAAAAATTTCAAAACAATCACATGCTATTTTGGACTAGAGCTCAATACGAACAACTCTGAAAACAACAAAAACAAATGGAGGAAGAAGATAATCTGATGTTCCAAACTTTTGGGTATACTATTATTGATGAAGAAGCGGTCAATAACACCATTAGAGACCTTGAGAAAGATTTCAAATTTGATAGACTAATGGAAAAATTATTGGTAAATCAAAAAGAGAAATATCTTTTGATGTTGGCAAAATCAGGAGCTAAATTTCCACAAGACTTTAACATAGAAAGCTTGAAACAAGATGCGGAGGCAAGTAACACCCAAAACACAGATGATCCAAATAATGAAGATGTAAACAAAGAAAGTCATGAAGAGACAAGAAAAGAATGTGATGACACAAGAAGAGAGCATAGTGATAGAAGAATTTACGAAGAGACAATGAGAAAGCGTATGGATAATCCATTATTAAATCTCACTCAACAAATGCAAACTCTACAACAACAAATACAAGATATGCAAAATGGAACAAGCTCCAAGAAGTATTCATTAGAAGATATTTTCCCTTATCCTTTTGATAAAAGTCTGAATATGATACCATTTCCACAACATTGCGAGATCCCTAAATATGACAAATACGATGGAAAATCTAATCCTTGGGATCACATTAGGGAGTTTAGTACTATGAGTATGGAATTTATGCATGATGAGACTTACCTGATGTGTCTTTTCCCTAGGAGTTTAAATGGACAATCAATGGAATGGTTTTTAAGATTACCATATGGAATCAAATCTTTTGAAGAACTCATGAATAGATTTATTTCACAATTCTCCTACAATGTAAGGAATGAGATAACAATACTAAATTTATGCAATGTTAAACAAAAGAATGGTGAATCTTTTATGATCTTCTTGCAGCGATGGAAATGAATGTTTAATAGGTATCTAAGAGATGTAGTTGATCAAGAAAATATGGACATATTCATTGATAACCTTATCAGTGAAATGAGTTATCGACTAAAAATGCAATGTCCTCCCTCTTTCGCCAAGATGATTGAGAATGGTCTGAAAATAGAAGATGCAATGGTAAAGAAAGGAGAACTAAAACTTTACAATAATTCTTATAACAACAACAACAATCACAACAAATACAACAACAATGACAAACCCAAATTCTGGTCAAAGAATAGGAATGTCATCAATGGAGGAAATGATGACAATAATGCTATGAAACAATAACCAATGTTTAATCTATCAAGTCGGATCCCAAACAGTAACAATCAAGAAAGCAATAAATCCAAGTCTTTCTTCTCCAATCCTCATAGGAAATTCACAAATATTGGAGAACCCTTGGAATCAACTTTAAAAACTCTTCTTGTGAACAAACTGATTATTTTACCAGAAGCAAGAAGTTACGAACCACAAGTCAAGCCTAAATGGTGGAATGAGAATCATTTTTATAATTACCATTGGAATAAATGACACCAAACTAATGATTGTCAGAGATTGAAACACCTTATCCAAGATTTAATCGATAATGGAACTATCACAGTGGATATCCATAAGACAAACTAATCACACCTAGCCTTCAAAACTCTACTTCTGAATTATGAAAAAGGTGAACAATCCCAATTAAAAGATGACAAAGGAAAAGCCAAAGTGAACTACACTTATACATATGACGATGTGGCAAATATCATCATTGTTAAAGATAACACACCTTCAGAACTAATCAATGTCATTATGAGAAGCAAAGCGAAGGTCACCTTTTTGAGTATAACAAAAGAATCAACATCCACTTCACAACAATACAATTTGGTAGAGAAATTACAAAGAATACCTGCTCAAATATCAATTTTGGAACTTCTCAAAGTTTCACCTATGCATAAGGAAATTTTGGAAAAAGCTTAAGTAGAAAAAGCAGTTTCAAAAGACTTGAATGTGGATCAGTTCTAAAACATGGTGGGACACCTTATAGCCCCTCATTGCTTATCATTTTTTGAAAATGATGACGCATCCTTGCAACATCCTCACAATGCTTCCTTACATGTTGAAGTCACCATTAATAAAACTTGTGTAAAACACGTAGTCATGGATGGTGGAACAGGCTTAAACATTTGTGCATTAAGTTTAATAAAGGCTTTGGGATATTCAGAAAATGCAATAGATCCAAAGAACAAAAAACCATTAAGGCTTATGATGAAGTGGAGCATTCTTCTAAAGGAACTGTGGTGTTACCAATCAAAATAGGACCTATGGAAAGGAATACATTATGTCAGGTTTTAGATTTGAACCTCTCTTATAACATTCTTTTGGGAAGGCCATGGATTCACAACATGCAAGCAGTTCCTTCTACATATCATCAATGTGTAAAGTTTCCTCATGAAGGACAAAAGGTCACTATAATTGTAGACTAGCCAATATTGCAATAATCTGAAGCCAACACAAGATACAATAATTCCACATAACAGAGAATCAGTATATCCTACCAAAAAAATTCAAGAAAAATTATGGGAAACCTTCGAGAAAAAGCTCAAATTAAATGATGAAGGAATGGGAAAATATTCTTTGCATAATTTTCCACTTTCACCTAAATCATATGGAAAGCCTATGAATATCCAATCACGAACCTCAGAAAAATCAAAAGACATGTTTAATGGAGCATTTGTTAGAGCTGGAACACTTGCAGAAGAAATTGAAGACAAGGACATTCTTGGTTGGTTGTACAAAGATGAAAATGAAACTATAGCAATAGCTATAGAAGTCAATATTCCTATAGAACAATATGGCAATGGTTATAGGATCATGCAAAAAATGGGATATGAAGGAAAAGGACCAATTGGTAAGCGACATCAAGGTATTTTGAAACCTATTTGTCCTCACTCGCAATCTAAAGAAGATAAATCAGGAATTGGATATTCAAAACCAAATCAAAATCACCATAATTATCAATAGTTAAAGTGGAGAAAGAAATTAGTCTCTAAACAAGAACAATGGAAATAAAAGCCACATCAAGCAGCAAAAATAGTAGCCAATAAGAAGAAACAAGAAGAAGAGATTGCAATCAAAAGAGAAGAAGAATCTTGTAAACAAATTCAAGGAATACGAGCAAATGCTAAATCTAAACAAAATATTCTAGAAGTGGTAAAAGCAGAGATGGCAGAAATTAAGGAACTTTTTGCACCATACAACATTCCTATGTGGTATAGTGGTGTATCCTAGACAATGGTTCAGAGACAGATTCAAATGAATATGAATGGGGTCCAGATGTCTCATCTAGTATATCAAGTGAAGAAAAAAATGAAGAGCAAGCAGCTATCACAAATGAAGACTTGTCTTTTACAAAACAAAAGATAGATTTAGAAAGAAGACAAGAAGAACTTAGAATCCAAAGAAAAGAGGCATATACAAGACAACAAAAGAAAGGGGATGAAAAACACCAAGAATTAACGTCACAAGAAGCACAAACAGATATGGATCAAGCATCAAGAAATATCGGATTTCTATCAAATAAGGAGCGAGATGTACCAAGGTATGGCAAAACCATAGAAGAACTAAGAGATAGTCAAGAAGGACTGATTGTTAGTCCAGAAGAAGTTGAGTTTGAAAGAAAATAAAAGCTAGCAAAAGAATTCTCTATATCATGTACACAAGTATGTCAACTTCAAAATACAAATGAATCTATTGAAAATAATCAAGAAGGAACTTGCAGTACTAAAGATGTGTGTTTATATAATCCATTCATTTAAGGGACAAACGTCAGATGAAGAGCCACTTGAGTGGGAACTACAAAATACCAATACTGATTTTGTTAGAACTAATTGGAGAACATCTGGGAGAGACTGTCCTCAAGATCATTCTATCTATGACATTACCTACTCTACACCAAATTATGAATATTATGTCATGAACCTTGAAGCACCTAACAATGATGATGACTATGACTTACCCCTTCTTCATCCAGAACTAATTGATTGGCATAACCTAGAAAACCCTGAATTGGATGTCTTTTCCACTGACCATGACTTAGTTGTGTATCTTAATGTTGTCGAACCCATAACACCTAAGGTATGTTTCATTGTGGAATCAAGTAAAATTTATTGCAGTAGGGAGAATGCCAAACTTTTCAGTCACAAAATTGAAAGAAAACAAGGAAAGAGACCTAGTGCTGAAAACCATTTCATGGCAACACTAGATCAATCAAGAGGAAAAATAAAGCACGTATCTAACGATGAAAACCTCTGTGAGGTTCCCAAAGATAGAAAGTTTGGCATCCTCCCTGCATATTTTTAGGAGAGATCTGCTATTCTAATAGAACCAATAGAAGCAATAAACATTGGCACACCAAAGGATCCCAAGATACTTCATTCTGCTGCCTCATTATCAGATAAAGAGAGGAAAGAATACATAGACTTCTTCAGACAAAGACAAATAAATTTTGCTTGGTCTTATGTAGACAATGCCAGGACTTAATTCATATCTTATAATGCATCATCTCAATGTGGATCTAAAAGAAAAACTAGTAAAACAAAAGCTAAGGAAGATGCATCCACACATTGTGCTTCTTGTAAAAGTTGAGCTAAAGAAACTATTAGATGTGGGTTTCATAAGACTTGTTGCCTATCCAAAATTGGTTTCAAGCATTGTGTCAGTGTCAAAGCTAGATAAAAGCATAAGAGTCTGCAGCAATTTCAGAGATTTGAACAAGGCATGTCCCAAAGATGATTTCCCACTACCCAACATTGATATAATTGTGGACTTATCAGCAACGCATGAGATGTTTTTATTAATAGATGGATTCTCAGGATACAATCAAATAAGAATCACCTCTGAAGATCAAGAAAAGATAGCATTCACCTGTGCATGGGGTACTTATTGTTGGAAGGTTATGTCATTTGGTCTTAAGAATATAGGAGCAACTTATCAAAGAGCTATGACAACAATTTTTAATGATATGATGAATACATTTATGGAAGATTATGTAGATGATATACTTGCAAAATCTCATACAAGACAAGAACATTTGAACATCTTGGGCAAGATCTTTGATAGGTTTGAAAGATACCAATTAAGATTAAACCCAAAGAAATGTGCATTTGGAGTAACCTTTGGAAAACTTCTTGGGTACATTATATTAGCTTGTGGAATTGAAGTAGATCCTAAAAAGATCAAAGCCATCATGGAAATGGAGTCACCTAGTGTTGGTAAACAAATTTGTCTCCCACAATTTATTCAATTTTTATACTCTTTAGCCCAAGAAATGAAAGACAAATTTCACCATACAGTTGGAAAATCATCATATTGATTAACCTCTGAATTAAGGTACAACTCCCTTTAATAGATATTCAATCAGCTCCAAATTACACACAACCAACATTATACTTTTCACCAGAAAGTACAAAAAGGTAATTGTATTCACCAGTCAATACCAAAAGAACACAAGCATTTATTCATATATAATTCTTTGTGTAAAGCCGACAAACTTCACATGTATGCTAAAACAAAATGAAAACCTTAAAAGATGAATTTCACTGATATTTTATGTACATATAGAAAGCTATGACAGATTCTTTCTTGAAATAAATTCTCATAGAAATCAAATTTTAAACACCAAACACACAAATTTGTAGCCAAAGATAAACTCTCATTTGATTTTTATTCATAAATGATCATCAACTTCCAACACATACATAAAGTATTCAACCAAAATTAAAGAGATAGTTTTTCAAAAACTTAGCGGACCCATGTAAAGTCATTACAAAGCTTATAAATAGGTCACCAGACCAATAGTTTAACCAAAGGTAAAATTAATTCCGAATGAGTTAATGAGGAACTATCCTAACTGCATAACTGAAAATTAAAAGAAAGCTAGACACGCTAGCATACAACTGACAACAGTGCTAGTCATGTTGGTGATTATGTCTCAGTCGAATTGCCCAGGTTGCTATTATGGGCGGACACCATAACCACTTTCATTGTACTCCACTCCTGATGAACCTTCGAGAACTCTTGGATTACTGCTACATGTGGTAGGCTAAAATGAATTACCCTTTTCTTCCAGAGTTCCTTCTTTCTTTTCACTAGTTGCACTTTATCTCTGTGAGAATCCAAGTGGTCTAGACATACTGTAAGCATCGACTCCACTTTGGAAATCTTCATAAAATCCTCCATGGCTAAGGACTTTTCCACCTTAATCTGTTTAATGTGACTGCTGAATTGATTGACCATTTTTGTTGTATCTTCCAAAGTTTGGCCATCTTCTTTAAGCAACTGAACATCTACACAACACAGATCTTTTTGCATGGTTGTTCTCAGAGTTGTTAGTTCACTTCATAGACTGGTAGACTCACTATGACCTTGCTCAATTATCCTTCAAGCTTGCTTGGTTCAAGTTTCTGAAATCAATACAGATTCGTATTTCACCATTTTTCTTCCGAACAGGGATGATATTAGCAATCTAGGTAGAATGATGTAAAGCATAAATAATTTGGGCCTTCAACATCTTGTCTACCTCATGAAAGATTTATTATGCTACCTTTGGATTAAAGTTCCTCAACTTCTGCCGAAAAGGATTGACACCAGGTTTCAAAGGAATGTGATGTTGGAAATTACCATCTCTAAAATTGTTTAAATCATCCTAGCTCCATGCAAAAACATCTTTCAACTCAATCAACAGGATGATGAACCTCCTTTTCTCCTCTTCGAAATAGAATTTACCCAAATTAACAAATTTAGGATCCTCCTCAGTACCAATGTTGATTCGCTCATAATCACCAGAGTTTTGAATTACAGGAGTCTCTTTTACCCCTTTCTTAACATACCCATCCTTTCTATCAAAAAGACGTTCAAGAGACACCAAGCCTTTTGGGATTTTATTTTCTTTCAACTGTAATACCCCATCATGCAATTCCTCTTGTGAATCAGGAGAAAACTCTTTACAACTTACTTCTAATCCTTCATAAAACAAGGATGTGAAAATCTCTACACACCGTAAAATGTTTTGAATCTATTTATCATTTTCGAACACCTGCCAGGATTCAAAATTGTCAGGGATGCTCGGTCTATAAACCTGTTCTACCCTATAGGTATCTATTGTGAAATTGAGATGAGGAACTAATAGAGCTACAGATATCACCAAAGAATCAGCCTTTGAGTTGAACTACCTTGGTACTGCTTTGATTGAGAAAGCATCAAATGCTTCAATCTCGTCCCAAACATGGTTTCTATAATGTCTCAATCTCTCATTTTTAACAGTGAATAAACCTCTCACTTACTTTACAATAAGTTTAGCATCACCTTTAACCTTCAACATTTTGATTTGCAATTTCTTCGCTTCAGCAAGACCTAATAATAGAGCTTCATATTCAGTCGTATTATTAGTGTTTTGAAACTCCAATTTGAAAGCATAAGGAATAACTTTACCTTCAGGAGGTATTTATACTAACCAAGCCCTTGAACCAACAGATGAACAACTCCCATCAAATTCCATAGACCAGAGTTCATCAAACATACCTGAATCTACGGTCTTATCCACCTCTTGAAAATCGGTTGATATCATATAATTTCTAAAACCACAATCTTGATACAAGATTTGAGCTTTCTAGATCATCTGAAGGAAAGAGTGTGTATTTAGCTTTTGTTTCAGGATGCAAGATAACTCTCTGTTTTCCAACTGTGATCATCACCTAAGACCAATCCATTCTAATTTCCCCACCCATGTCTTTACAAAAGGTACGACTCAATAACATGCCATAACTAGCAGGGATGTTAGCCACCAGAATTGTCAACTTGATTCTTTTATCAGGATGTGCTACTAAAGCCACTTTTTCATCCTTAATTTGCCCTAACAAAGGCACCTATTTGGAATCCATGGAATAACATTTGCCAAAGGTTTTTGTTAAGGTTAAACCTAAAGCTTTTGCTACTGCTAAGGGCATGATATTGTCTGATGCTCCAGAGTCTATTATACAATTACTCAATTTACGCCCATTGATAAACAAGAACACATAGAAAGGTCCAGGCTTATCGTCAAGACTAGGTTCAACCAATTCAACTTGTTGAGGAATAGTTTTTGATGAGACTTCAAGGATTACTAAAGTAGGGCTGATATTTTCCTGTGCTCGAGAATTAAAAGTCACAAGCATTTGGGTTTCACTTGCTAAAGTATGAGTATCATTTCCCTTGACAAATTCAACTAGTCTATCTAACTCCTTAGGGTTCAACTTCAGATACTCGGCCGGAGTAATCTGAACACAAGATGATTTACAAAATTCAATGATATCAAAGGAACTATTAAATGAATCAAAACTTGAAGAAGCAACTTCTTGAACAACTTTTGAAACACTTCCAAGATGAGTCAGAATTTCCTTACCCTTTGCAGTGTCATGGACATATATTACAACATCTTGAGACTTCAAATTTTGTTGAGTTCTAGTAAGAATTGCATATGAGGAATCCTCCAAAGTCACCAACATGTATCCTCCCCTTTCCGAGTCAGAGACATATTCCATATAATGAATTTTAGAGTTGCCAAGCATACGTTGGGAGCCTCCTTCGTCAACTTCTAAGATTTTTTCTCCTTTACTGATCATTTGAAAAAAATGAACCATCTCTGGGCATGAAAAAACATCATGTTAATCAGTTAAATGAAACACGCATGTGTTTGTCTTAGAAGGTGGCGCTTCAATAGAAAGTCTTTGTTGCGCAGGAGGTAATTGTAATTGTCTTCCTCCGTTTCCTCCTTGTTGATTGGGATATTTTCTAGGAATGTCCTGATATGCTTGAGAATATAAAGTGCTTGCTTTAGGAGCTTGTCTTTTTAGGGCAATCACATCGTTCATTAACCGTTGGATGACACGATCAGAAGAAGTTGAAGGTTGAGCACTAGGTATTTGTACTTCCCTTTTCCATTTACCCACTATGATTAAATCATCTTCTAATTCAACTGCAAGGGTTTTAGTAGCATTCAAATCTGCGACTCTTGCCTGCAGATCAGGAAACCTACTTCAGAAGGCATAGAATTAATAAAGAAACACTTAAGGTTGTCATCTAAGGGCTTTTGATTAGCTGGAATCTTATGTAAGATCTTATCAAATCTTGCTACAAAGTCCCGCATAGATTCAGGAATTTCCTTTTTCAACTAGGCTAAATGAGCCAAGAGGGAATGTTCATCCTCAGCCACTTTAAATCTTGCGTCAAATCTTGTTTTCAGATCTTGCCAGGTTGTTATCACACTATTTGGTAAGTGATAAAACCAATCGGCTGCTACCCCAGTCAGTGTCTAGACAAACAACTTGATAGCAACATCCTCATGTTGAACCGTTATTATCCCACAAGCCACACTGAATGCATTCAGGTGTTCATCAACGGTGATCATTCCATCCCCACTAAATTTTGGCAAATGATCCCTAGCACCTTTCAGTAAGGGGTTAAGATTCAAACCTAATTTCAACAGGCCTATAGCAACCTCCCAAGGATTGTTTGCTACCATTGGAAGTATGATATTGAGGGGGGTCGGGTTGAATATATTTGGTAAGGCAACACCGTACAGGGTCAAAGCTTGACAAACCGAGGACACAGGTGATGATGGCAATGGGGAAGAAGGTCTACTTCTAGCCCTTCTTTGAGGTGAGAAAGTGGGTTGAAAATTTAGGTTCTGTAACTCTTCAAAGACAAGATCAAAAACCCCTTCCCTTCTTTGGGACCTAGTATATCTCCTTGACTCCAGTCTTTCAACTAGGCAACCAGTGTGAGAAGAAATCAGGATAATAAGTGTTTGGGATTTTGTGGTTGATTATCAGGGATTCTAATAAATAAAACTCTAGGAACAATCACACTCTCAAAAACTAACACAAGATGGTCTACTTGCCTTTCTACTTCAGCGAGGAATGCACTTATCCTATCGTATTCAGTTTGACTTCTTCTATGTCTCCAAGCTAGAGTATCCAACTCAGAGATAATGTTACTTTTCTCTTCTTGCACCCAATTTAGATTTGGTTGTAAAATAGGTCAGAACCCTTCATGAGGTAGCACCATCTATAAAGAGAAAAGTATCACCATAAAGACGACAATTTTTAAAACCAATTATCTAGTTCACTTCCCCAACAGAGTCGCCAAAAAATCTATTGGTAAACAGATTTGTCTCCCACAATTTATTCAATTTTTATACTCTTTAGCCCAAGAAATGAAAGACAAATTTCACCATACAGTTGGAAAATCATCATATTGATTAACCTCTGAATTAAGGTACAGCTCCCTTTAATAGATATTCAATCAGCTCCAAACTACACACAACCAACATTATACTTTTCACCAGAAAGTACAAAAAGGTAATTGTATTCACCAATCAATACTAAATGAACACAAGCATTTATTCATATATAATTCTTTGTGTAAAGCTGACAGACTTCACATGTATGCTAAAACAAAATGAAAACCTTAAAAGATGAATTTCACTGATATTTTATGTACATATAGAAAGCTATGACAGATTCTTTCTTGAAATAAATTCTCACAGAAATCCAATTTCAAACACCAAACACATAGATTTGTAGCCAAAGATAAACTCTCATTTGATTTTCATTCATAAATGATCATCAACTTCCAACACATACATAAAGTATTCAGCCAAAATTAAAGAGATAGTTTTTCAAAAACTTAGTAGACCCACATAAAGTCATTACAAAGCTTATAAATAGGTCACCAGACCAATAGTTTAACCAAAGGTAAAATTAACTCCAAATGAGTTAATGAGAAACTGTCCTAACTACATAATTGAAAATTAAAAGAAAGCTAGACACGCTAGCATACAACTGCCAGCAGTGCTAGTCATGTTGTCAATTTTATCTCAGTCAGATTACCCAGGTTGCTATTATAAGCGGACACCATAACTGCTTTTGTTGTACTCCACTCTCGATGAACCTTCGAGAACTCCTGGATTACTGCTACATCTGGCAGGCTGATATGAATTACCCTTTGCTTCCAAAGTTCCTTCTTTCTTTTCACCAGCTGCACTTTATCTCTATGAGAATCCAAGTGGTCTAGATATACTGTAAGCATCGACTCCACTTTGGAAATCTTCATAAAATCCTCCACGGCTAAGGACTTTTCCACCTTAATCTGTTTAATGTGACTGCTGAATTGATTAACCATTTCTATTGTATCTTCCAAAGTTTGGCCATCTTCTTTAAGCAACTAAACATCTACATAGCGGAGATCTTTTTGCATGGTTGTTCTCAGGGTTTTTAGTTCACTTCGTAGACTGGCAGACTCACTATGACCTTGCTCAATGAGTTGGTTATGCCACTCTATACTTTCTTTGCATATGAACATTATGTCTTCATCTAATCCTAGCACTTGTCTTTCGACAAGAAAATTCATCAAGCCATAGCACTGAATATCGTGCATTTGCCTTGAAATCACAACCTTGCCATGGGATTAAGTTAGCATCCAATTCCTTGGTAACATCATTGGCATCCTTGAAAATTTGAACTAAATCTGATATATAATTAGTTCCTTGATGCACAATTGATGTGAGCTGCTCAGAGAAAATCTCTGCGATCATCTTGTTTCGTTGAACCTCATCCAAGAACTTTTGATTACCAGGGGATTGTGAACTAAAGAGAACAGAGCTTTGGGACAATGGTAGTGTACTATTCTGCAGAGCATGGATGTATTGAGCCATTTGCATTAAACTTTGTTTCAACTCTGCTTTATCCTTTTCATCCTTCCAAGTTCGGGAGATAATCCTTTTGGTTGAAGTCTCTAAATGTTTCACATCAACCGCTCTAGTTCCTACCCCCAAATCAACTCGCTCAATAGTATAATTGGCATCTGAGGCAATGGCATCATCCTTATCGGATGTAGGCTTAGCAACATCTACAGTCCAATGTTTTGTGCCCTCATCAAAACCGATCATGGTCTCCACTTTTAGCCGCTTTGGCTTAGTGGCTCTTCCTAGACATTTACTCACGGCATCTTCCATTGACACAGAAATAGGCACAACATTCCTTTTCTTGGTAATTGAATCACTTAACCATTTATGAGCCATAGTTAGATCCTTGGATTACATGGGCGAAGGCCCTCCTGAAGTCGGCAGCATAGCATTATCTATATCATTCCAGTGAAGGTAATTGTCAACATGTCCTTTTTGGGTCAAATGGGGGTGATATTCATAGATTTTTATACCCTAGACGCATTTTGTATGGAACAGTCCAGACCACTCCCTCACGCAAGCTAACATATAGAACATATATAAAAATCTGACATCCCAAGGTAATTTCTCAAATCCTCATGCAACCTTTTTGCAATTATGGTGCCCTAGTAAATGAACCGGTTTTTGTCTAGAGTGACTTGGATGAAGAAATACATCTAGTCCTTCCAATAGAAGGAGTGTTAATTTCCCCTAATTTTGCTCAACATTATTACCAAATCCCTAATTCCAGGAATCAAATGCTCTCAGGTTAATGGTCTTGGTAGCCTTGAGCCGCCCTTTTGAAACTTCAAAAGCCAATTTTGTGCAATAATGGTTTTGTAATACTACTTCTTCTCAGAATAAATCCCATAAGACTTTCTAATAGTCCAATCCTCATAGGATTCCCGATGTGGGATACCCATGGCAGCCATTACTGTCTCTCTATCAATAGACAATAGAACCTCACCATTATTTCTCATAATGCACCTGTTAACTTTTTCATAGTGATTCATGCACTCTAAAACCAACTCAGGACAAGGGTCAGCTGGGGGAAATGTTGCCACTTCCAATAAACCACTTTGTGCAATATCTTTCAACATAGAATCAACAGCGGGGTTCCTTACTCTTTCTCAGAAAACATCTAAATCTAATTGAACTAGAGTCGTATCTACTAGCTCTGGTAAGGAACTCACAAGGGAAGAAGAGCTCGCTAATTTAGCCAAAGGCGGCCTCATGTTTAACCTATAATATTTCCCCAATCAACTCAAATAAAGTAGAAAATGGGTAAAACAGAAACAAGCAGCTAAACAATATACCCAAATCTTTTAAAAACTGCAGCAATCAGGAAAGTCATTGAACATACCTTCCTCTAGCATCTACAAAACCCCTATCATATTCTATTTTCCTTTCACTCCAAAACTCTCCTTAAAACTTATGTTTCACAAATGACAATCTTTGACAAAACAACTGTTCAATTTACAATAGCCAAGAAAATCTTACCCATGATTTCCATAAGTTATCATCATTACTCTTCACTCGTGCGACATCACTCTGAAATGATCGCAGATGAGCATGCATTTAATAACAAGTCACTTAATATCTGAAAACACAAATTGCCATGCCATACTTGCTACAAATGACAACTTTTAAATCATTAAGGAAGAATATTCCCCCTTTTCTGCCACTGTCAGCCGTATCTTAAAATCCACGCTGCCACCTCATGAAAAGTCATATGATTTGCAAGAAATCAAATATTGAAATTTGAACCTTGAAAAACAATAGCGACACAAAAACATATACATGACCAATATTGAACTTTGAACCTTGAACCAGAGAGGTTCAAGTTCAAGGTTCAACCAATGCTAAACACCGACAAATACTAAAGAAGACATAAAGCCGCGTGGGAAAATAAACTTTAACATGACGCTCGTTGAACTTTGAACCTTGAACCAGAAAGGTTCAAGTTCAACATAGTGAAACTTAAAGAAAACGGCGAAGACTGAATTGCACAGAAAATTCAAGGCACACAATCCAACCAAAGGACCAGTTAGGGACATGACTCAATAAGGTGATATTAAAATGGAAAGTTATATGTACCACCAACACCTAGGAACATAATTCAATTGTAATCTTTACAAGGAAGATTGCAATCAATCAGAAGATTTGCCTCTCAATTAGCAGATAGATGTCATCCATTCACTCATCTTTTACATAAGAACGTTCCATTCAAATGGGATTAGAAATGTGAAGAGGCTTTTATGCAAATCAAAGAATATCTCATGAATCCTCCAGTACTGGTATCACCAATCAAAGGGAAACCATTGTTACTCTATATCTCGGTGACAAATGTATCATTAGGCGCTCTTCTAGCACAACATGATGAAGAAGGAAAAGAAAGAGTAGTGTATTACATTAGTAGAACACTTGTCGGCTATGAATTGAATTATACATCAATAGAGAAGACATATCTAATAGTTGCATTTACAACTCAGAAGCTGCGATATTATATGCTGACTCATTCTATGAAACTGATAGCAAAGATAGATCCACTAAAGTATTTGCTAAACAAGTTAACTTTGACAGGCAGACTAGCCAAATGGGTTATGATACTGAGTAAATTTGATATAGAGTATGTTGATCAAAAAGCTATCAAAGGACAGGTCATTATCGATCAATTAGCTGAAGCACCCTTACAAGATGACATACCATTGCGCATTGAATTTCTTGATGCAGACATTTTGGCAATAAGTACAAAATTTTCGTTATTGTACTTTGATGGTTCTTATACACAATATGGATGAGGTGCAAGAATTTTTTTCATCACACCTCAGGGACACAAATTCCAAAATCATATAGACTATGGTTTCCATGCACAAACAATACTGCAGAATATGAAGCATTGACTATTGGTCTCAAAATAGTTATTGAATGGAATATCAAGGAATTGCATGTCTATGGTGATTCACAGCTTATCATCAACCAAATAAATGATGATTATCAAACTAAGGATGACAAGCTCATGCCCTACAAACAGTTGGTAGAAGATTTTAAAGAACACTTTGAAGAAGTATCATTCACTCAAATACCAAGAAATGAGAATAAAGAAGCAGATGCAATGGCTACAATAGCATCTCTCTTGCAGAATCAAGAAAATCAACAATGTTACAAATTCCTTGTGGAAGATATCTTAACCCCTACCATTCAATCCCAGCATACCTACATGATTTGCCATATGTCAGGAACCAGTCAATCCTTATACGGCCAAACTTATTAGTACTTAAAAGAGAATATCCTACCTCCTGACCTATCCCACAATCAAAGAAGAAATTTTATCCGTCAGTCATCGCGCTATACTATTATTTCTAATACCTTATATAGGAGGTCTAGATAGCACTTTATTGAGATGTCTCGAACAAGAAGAATTTGATAAAGTTCTTAATGAAGTTCACGCACGTATTTGTGGCACACACTCAAGTGGATTAACATTGGCTAAGAAACTTCTTTGTATGGGTTACTATTGGCCTACTATGGAGAGAGATTCATTCACATATGCCAAGAAATGAAAACAATGCCAGATCCATGGGAATCTCATCCATGCACCAGCACAAGAATTGTATCCTATGGCAGGATCATAGCCATTTTCTCAATGGGGCCTTGATTTGGTAGGTAAGATAAATCCTTCATCCTCTAATGGACATAAGTTCATTCTGACTGCTACTGAATATTTCACTAAATGGATTGAAGCAGTACCTTTGACAAAAGTGACAGGAAAACAAATATCATTGTAGACACCTAAAAAATGTCTCATTGATCATGTACTAATTATTCCTCTAATTGATTAAATAATTCTTCAATTATTTAATTAAGTTAATTAATTTTATTCTTTTAATTTCATATTTCCTCATCATCTTAATAATTATCCTATTTCCTATTCTATCATCATTTAATTATTTAACTATTTTCTAATGTTAATTAAATATTTATTATTTAATTAATTTTGATTAATTCCCCAATTTAAATAATCTTTATTATTTAAATAAATTAATTCTATTTTCAATTTCTATCTCTAATCATCTAATCATTCAACCTTTTTCTAAATATTAATTAAATATTTATTATTTAATTAATTATGATTTAATCCTTTAATTTAAATAATCTTTATTATTTAATTAAATTCCATTTCTAAAATAATTAAATAGTTTCTTTAAATTATTTAATTAACTAATTAATTCTTCTAATTCCATTTCCAAATCCCCAAATTCTAATTTCATTTAATTTCAAATTCTTCTAATTTCTTCTAAATTCAAATACATGTGCATGATTTCAAAAATCAAATTGAAAATCAAAGTCAAGTTCTAAATATATTCAAATACTAAATTGAATTTAAAATAAATTTAATTATTTGAATAAATCTCATGCAAAGATTAAATTGAAAATCTAAGTCAAAGTGCAAGCACATACTAAATTAATTCAATCAATTAATTAATTAAATCATTTATCTCTCCAATCTCTATTTCCATCTTCTAGTTAGCTTTGTCATCCTCTTAATTATCCTTCAATCATTCTTTTTCTTCCTTCAGTTAGCTTTTTCTCAAGTTAACTCAATTAATATATTCAATCTATTTTGTTCCACCTCCAAATCAGCAGTTCAACTATCAATTTTCATGTGAGCTCACCTGAGTTCCACCTCTTGATCAATCTGTTCCACCTTTCAATCAATCTTCTCCAATAATCTATAAATTGAGCATTCAATCTCCATTTTCAACAATCAAGAACTTTGAATCTTTGTGTCACTTGTAGGTTGTCAGTGCAATATCTGAGAGCCACCATACCACAAAGACGAGAAGAACAATGGAAGACATGATGCGAGTTTTATATTGTTTAATTTCATTTTATTTTGCATCTATTTCATTGGTTTTGTGTTCGAATTACTTAGATAGTTAAGGGATTTGTGATTTTCCTTATTTCCTATTTAGCAATGATGAATTTGAGCATAGCACATTTTGGTGAACCCAACGTGAATCACAGCTAATTAACCTTCTCTATTTTATGTGTTACTTTTACAAATTGTACGGATTTTTCCTTTTTTGCGGGTTTTGTACATATTTCAAAGTAGATCTCTTCATCATGCATTTGCAGTTTCATCATTACGTAATCACATAGATAGGACTACGCAATCAAACAGACAGGGTTACGCATTCGTGTGAAACCCATCAAGCAAACGCCCTTACAGGATTATGCAATCGTCTACACAGATCACGCAATCGCTCTGAATATTATTGTTCTGATATTTGTGTTCTCATTTCTTTTTTGTTCTCTGATCTATGTAATTCTACATGAAATTGGGTAAATCTGAAAACAGATTATTTTTTATTGCATGTTTTTGTTATGATAGTTTATGGAACGTAAGGTACAATTCAAAATTTCAGGTGTCAGAAGGACAAAGGAGAAAAGAAGACAAGCCAGATGCCATCAGCAAATTCTCCAAGCAGAAAAGAAGATACAAGATCTGGAAGACCAACCAACCATCGACAAATACAATAGCTTAGTTCTCTCATTTCAAGTGAAATATGATTTGGTTAACATTGAATGGATGATGAGAGACGTTGCTAGAGCCTCACAATCTATTTTGTAGGTTTCTTATCAAAATTAACTTTAGTTTTTTATTTTTTGTGTCGTCTATGGATCACGTAATTGCCTTGTTAGCATCACGCAATTGATCTATTAGAATCATGCATTTTCCTATTAGGATCACCCATTCACTCTGACAGAATTACGCAATATCCTATGCAAGGTCACGCAATCGCATAGGTATCATAACACATTCATTTATGTTCTCTATTTTATGTTGGTTTATCTGGTTACTAAACATCTCTTTGCAGCCTATGGCGAATTTACATAGGAGATTGGATTAGCATTAGATCATAAGCATTCATGCTCTCACAATTTATTTTTTGGGCTTAAAATTAACAATGGTTAAAATTGGCATGCATGTGTAACACTTCAGTTTGGGCTTAAAATTAACAATGGTTAAAATGGACATGCATGTATAACACTTCAATTTGGGCTTAAAATTAACAATGGTTAAAATTGACATGCATACCTTCACATTTCAGTTTGGTGTTTAAAATTGACATGCACATGCATATTCAACACCTCAATTTGCACTTTAAAATGAACATGAATCAGGCTGCACATAGATTAACTCATATTTGATTTTCTTAAAGGAAATAACTTTTATCGTGTTTGGGGTGGACCTACTGTTGCATTAACTACCTTTCCACCTACCTTCGAGATCTTGGGAGAAAAGGAGAAGGTGACAACGACGCCCAATTTTATTTTATTTCAAGTAGTGAGGGGTATCTTTGTCTGGGGATTTCATCACCCCATAGAGGTACTTTGAATTGGGATGTGTTGGGGATATCATCTCTCCCAGTGTACTCTTGAGCGAGTTTTTTGAGCCACTATATAAACATATTGGCCAAGCGGCTAGAGTGTTGAGTGAATTCGACATATGTGGGGGCCTTCCCTACATTGATAAGCTCAACTAAATTCTTAAGTCGCTTGCTCTGAGAATTCATCATTGGATTGGGATCCCTAAAAAAATTATAATAAGAACCAACTGAGTAGCCCAAAATCCTACATTTAGTGATTTTGGGAGTGTAGATCGTACCCCATAGATACCCCTCATGTACCTTGCATTATGAGACAAAAATCCCATGGTGATAAGATCTTTGGATCTTTGGGGTAAGAGAGACTGACACACCTAAGAAGTGTGTGTCGTGGACTGGAGCCAGTGTTGCCAGACTCTCTATCTGTTCGTCTTGTTTCAATATTTTTTTGCGGGGGCCTCATTGAATGGTGTCCACTTTCCAGCCTAAGATTGTCTTTTGTGTCTTTTTATGTATCATTGTATCAAACCAGTATTGAGTCATTTATTTGGGCTATTTCAGGCCCTATCCTCCATATCTCTGAATTCTTTGAGATTGTTTAAAAACTAGTTCAGTCAGCTACATCTACCTCCAAACAATTGTTCTCAGACTTGGAAAACCACAAAAATTTTCCTACACACAAAATTACTAAAAATAAAGTCCATTTTGAAACGTCAGATAGTCCTGCAAACTCAAAGAAATACACACTTGTGAACATAGGTATTCCTTTCATAGTCCTCATTTATGTCCTTATTATCATCCTAAGTTCTTGCATAGTCCTCATTTACGTCCTTATTATTGTCCTAAGTCCTTGCATAGTCCTCATTTACATCCTTATTATCATCCAATCTTTGCATAGTCTTCATTCACATCCTCATTATCGTCCTCATTAAAGTCCTTGTCTAGACCTCATATGCATCTGTCTTAGTCCATTATCATTTTCATAATCATCCTACAAAGTCATAGCATACATCTTAATGGGTCTCCTAGGTGATGGTTTTCTCCCCTTTGAGAAACCTAATCTAGTGCCAAACGGCGGTCAGCAAGAAATTATTGATGGTCTAGCTAACTTAGCCTAGGAATCAAGGAGAAATGCACCATAGTATATAGGAGTCGAGTATGAGATAAATATCGAGTATAAAATTGCCTGTAGGATTGATAGAGAAATTGTTGCAAAATGTCTAAGAGAAGAACTTGAAAAACTTGCGTTGCATAAATATCGAAATACTCAACAAGTCTCACCTCCAAATCCTCAATAGAGATTCTAGTTTGGTCTTACATGTCCCATACTTAGGTCTAGAGTCTAGCATTAGTTGTCGTCTTGCATAAAGTTCTAAAATCACCCTCATATAGAAGTCTTAAATGCCCGTCACAAGGTCACAAAAGGGAAAAGGTATAATGGATCCAAACAACGACCAGTCTATAAACCCCACTTGGAATATGGACATATCAACTATTCAACATTCAAATTCTCAGGCAATGCCCATAATACATGAACTACAACAATATTTAGCACAAGAAGAGATTGAATTAGCTCAATAAGACCCACATGTCCTTATGATCTTAGATGCACTAATACATAGTGACATGGACAAATATCTCTTGTTGTTATTACAAAATGGGGTGAAATTACCTAAAGATTTTGATGTCACAAAAATCTTACCACTAGGAAATACTCTAGGTCAATATAACAGTCAAATATCGCATATAACATAAATGCAAACAATGACCTCCAGTTTTCCTCAGAATGTACCTATACAAACAAATGTCAATTCAAACATGAACTCTCGGTCGAGTGCATCATCTTCAACAATAAATGTTAGCACACCAACACAAACCATACTGATAATATCAAGTGTCTCAGCACCTATTCAAACATAGATTCCTCATACAACAAGTGCAACCCAACCTCCAGTTTCCTATTCTATAGGATCAACATATAGTCATCAAAATGCAAATCTAGGTCTTGCCAATACAACAAGTACAACCCAGACAAACATGGGTTCACATATCACTTATTTCATAGTACCTAGTGGAACGTATAACACACAAAATTATAATCATGGGACCTTCCAACAACCCCCTAGTTATGCTACCACGAATCCTTTTGTGGGACATACACAGGCACAAAGTGTACCTTTGACCCAAACAAATATTCTGTCACAACAATTATAGAATTTGCAACAATAGGTGACCACTATGCAAACCAATAATGATAAAAAGAGCTACACAATGCAAGAATTATGTCCTTATCCTTTTGATCATACATTATGCATGTTGCCTTTCCCACCATATTTTTAAACACCTAAATTTGACAGATATTGAGGGAAAGGTGATCCTAGAGACCACATCAGAGAGTTTTTTACAGCATGCATAGAGGTTGCAATAGAACACACTTACCTAATGAGGTTGTTTCCTAAAAGTCTAGGAGGCCCAGCCTTAGAGTGGTTTTCATGTTTACCACCAACTATCATATCACGGGGATAATTAGCTGAACACTTTATTGCAAATTTTTCACATAACATTGATTTCCTAGTCACTTTGATGGACTTGTTCTCCGTGAAACACTACGAGAATGAAACATTCGCATCCTTCATATAACAATGGAGAGCTCTCTATAGGAGGTACAAGACTATTATTCCAGAAACAAAGCAAGTGGATATGTTCACAAAAAACTTAATCCCTAAGATCAAGTACCCGATACAAACACAATGTTTGACCACACTTAAACATATCACTAAAAAATATCTAAAGTATGAGAAAGGACTAGTGGAACAAAGTCTCATTAAGTATGGAAACAACAAAAATAATGATAAATCTAAATTTTGGTCGAAAAAGAAAAATGTGACCAACAATGGTGTTGTAGACGCCCATATGGTGAATAGAACTCAACCAATTTTATCTCTACAAGGTATAAGTCAATCATTAAATCCACATATGGATAATAACATTGTCTCAACAAACATGAATGCTACGCAAAATATGAATACAAAATATCCAATGGTAAATGCTCCAAGAAGAAATTACACACCTCTAGGGGAACCTATTGAATCAGCACTAAAAAAGTTAATACAGACAAACATGATCACTTTATCAGAAATAAGAGTATATGAACTAGGTCCTTTCAAACCTACATGGTGGAATGATAATGATTTCAGTGATTATCATCATACTAAAGGTCACAAAATGGTGAGTTGCTATAAGTTGAAAAACTTGGTCCAAGATATGATTGATCAAGGTGACATCACAATTGATACCGATAAAACTTCAGTAAACATGAATCACACAATCTTTAAGGATCCATTTGTTAAACATGACAAAGGGAAGGCTACTACATCAGGAACACAAGATAATATAGCTAACTACACAAAAGTCTCATACGATTATACTATATATGCCATTATCTTAGGAGATGTAGTACAAGATGATTCACAAGAAACACTTGATAAAGATGAGCAATATCTAGATATTCACAAAGATTATAACCAAATTTGCATGTTGTCAGAGGCACTGAAATATGATGAAGATAGAAATCTTTATCTCATGGATTGGGGGTATGACAAACCATTTCATTCAGGATGGTTTGAAGATGAACTTATAGCACATATCATGGATGTCAAACTTACACATGAAGACTATAAAGAGGGATATAACATAAACCTTGATAATACAACATATGGTACAGACAGATCCTACACAAGAGATGATACAGTGGCTACGATCACAATAACTCCTAGAGATAGAGACTGTGTAGTAGTTACTCATAGATCAAAGGTAAATTTACAAGGAGTACCACCAAACCTACCACCAGCAATAGGGACTTATAATGTTGTTGAGCAACTCAAGAAAACCCTAGCACATATATCACTTTTTGAACTCTTGCGTATTTCACCAACTCATAAATCCATTCTAGACAAAGCACTTCAAGATTCAATAGTGGACATATAGATGAAAATGTGTTCCAGTCCATGGTAGGGAATTTGGCATAGGGCACCTGCATTGCATTCATAGAACAAGAAATTCCTAGTTATAGACTTCTCTATAATGACCTGCTACATCTAGAAGCTTACATACATAAGAAAAGAATCAAAAGAGTACTCATAGATGGAGGAGTCGGTCTCAACATTTGTACTTTAAAATTGGTTAAGGCATTGGGATATTCTGAGCTTCATATTGATTCATCAAAGAGAATAAGTATCAAAGCATATGATGATGAAGAATGTCCCTCAAAAGGTATAGTAACGCTACCCATGAAAATAGGACCTATAACAACAGAGGGCACTTTTCAAGTGTTGGATAGAGAACTAGGATACAACATGTTATTTGGCCACCCATGGATTCACACCATGCAAGCCGTACCATCGATATTTCATCAATGTGTCAAATTCCCATATAACAGCATTGAGATCACCATAAAAGGTGGTCTAAATCCATTCCAACACTGTAATTACTTAAAAGAAAGTATGGATAATTAGGTACCAATTAATCAAGCAGCACCTCTCACTACACAAATGGAGTCACTGACAATCACAGAAACATAGAAGAATGTGCCTACAACATCTTCTTTGCAAATAAAAGATATTGGTTGTGGAGAGTATTCTATTTCAAGTACCTCAAATGGACAACAATTGTCTCTCTCTCCTAGGTCTTTTGGGAAACCCTAAAATACAATAATGAAACAAGACAAAGGAAAGGAAATTGTCAGATACTCAAACTCATGCTCTTTCAATAGATGGGGTGATTTACAAGAAGAATCTTTGAATGAAAATGTCAATCATTGAATATACAAAGAAGAAGATGACATGAAAATACCCAAATTACCTCTAGATCAGTATGGCAATGGGTTCAAAATGCTATAAAAACATGGGTATGATGGTACCACAGGTTTGGGATTACAGAAACAAGGAAGATTAGAACCCATTATACCTAATGACAATCCAGGGAATCAAGGGTTAGGATATAAACATGCACCACATACAACGGAAGCTAGACAACGCACACTAGATATATTGAATAGACCAAGGATACCATCAAACTACATATCTCAAAGGCAGTTATCTACACAAGTGTTTCTGGTGCAGGAGCACCTTCACAATTTTGGCTTGTTTGATCCTGATGGGATCATGAATTGAATAAAGGACTATTCTAAGATTCCAAGTGTGTTTTTTAGGTTTCATTATAGTTTGGGTTTATCTTAGAGTTTTTTAGATAGTTTCTCTCAAGTTTTCTTTCCAGTTTTGGCCCATAGTGCCTTGTAAGCCAAAAAATGGCATTATACTAAAAATGTGTTAGAAACCTTGTAGCAAGCCTAGAATTGAATTGGAGTAGGTGTATTTATTGATTTGACATGATCTCAAATGGTTAGGTGGAAGATATTTGTATTGTAGGCCAAAAATGCACTAAGAGTCAAAAATTACCAATGTTATCAAGCAACATTTTGACAAAAAGTGAGAAAAGTTGTAAAATCACTCTACAAGGTAGTTATGGATGTCATAATGGTTGGAATGGTTTTATGTGCCTATATAAAGACACTTCAAACATTGTAAATAGGTTGTCTTTGTATTAGCAAGAGGAAATTAATGAAATATGACTATTTTTCATGCTTTTTAAGCTTAATCTGTTGTAATAGTCTGTACAGAGCAATATTTCCATATTTTTATTTCATGGGAGTTTGTGTCATGGTTTTATGAAGGTTTTTCATTCTTTGTGTTAGGGGTTTTACTATGTTTTGGTTTATCAAAAAAAATCTTTTAGTTTTTGCCAGTTGACTACCCTGAACTGGGGTTTTGAGGAAAATGGGTTGAAACACTTGGTCTCCATGGGTAACCAAGAAAAAATGAACCTTGGAGACAAATTTGGACCTTTTTACATATTTTATTTTAAGTTTTTGCTCTCAATCATGATGGAAAAGATGATTTTGAGCACTTATTAGGCAAGTTGTCTAACTTGGCTAGTATTCTTCCTTTATGCTCAAAATTTGGGTTCTAAGCACTATATATTGAAACAAGACATGGACAAAGGTCTGCACCTATCCCATTAAGAATTTTGAATGGATTGGAGCACCAAACTTTATCCATTTTGCATTATAAAGTGTCACTGTTTGTGAAGGGCAGCGAACTCCCTGTTTTGGGAAATATAATGGTTTTTGTTACAAAATTTACTCTATGAATGCTTTTTGTATTGGAAAATGATTATTGATATTGTAGAAGAGTTGAAAACTTGTTTGGTAGCATCTATTTGAAATGTTGGTGTTCTAGGTGTACTCCTAATCAGCTGTTATGTAGGGACAACTGTGAAAAATCAGAAAAATTAGTGATTTGACAGTGTATTTTGCTCATTTAGAGTTTGTTTGCCAAGTGTTTGGAAAAATGAAAAGTGGAAATTGTTTGATCAATGATCTCCAAGCTTTGGCAGAGCCCAATGGTCAGTTTCAGGCCTTGGTTTGTGAAGGAGTTGTGTAACTACCAATGCAAGCTTGAAAACCCTCTTGAAACCCTACATTTATGGCTATAAATGTGGACAGTCACTATTTTACCATCTCAAGGCTTAAAACTTGAAAAATATGTGAGCTAGGACCTCAAATAGTTTATCCCAATCAACAACCATGGTTACTTTGACCATCGTAGCATTGTGTGAACAAATTTCACCTAAATTAGGCCTCCTCGGCTAGTAGCCCTTTTTAGCCCTGTTTGCAAAAAGTGTAAACCCGATTTGTGCAAGGTTGAATGGTCTTGAAGAACCATTGGAATCCATTTGAAAACACTCAAGGAAACCTCCTAACACCTCATTATTATCAGAGTTTCATATTTGGGGTTTAGACCTATAGTAAGGGTTTGAGTAAGTGTTGAGTAAGTGAGCATGGTAGTTTGAGTTGAGCAAGTGTATGAACAAATGATGGGAAGAACTCAAGGAGGAATTTTTGGTTTGAGTGAAGCTTGTGAACATTGAAAGTGGGCCTTATCTAGAAAACCAAAACCTAACCTCTCTCATTTGAAGGAGTCTCTTAACAGGAGATTAAATTTAGCTCTAATTGGTCCTCCGGCGGGTTTCTCCCTATTAGATTGGTATCAGAGCAAGGAAGTAGATCCTTGCAGTTAGTTGTGAGTTGTGAGAGTTGAAGAAAGAAGTTCCTAAAAACATGGAGAGTAGATATGATCCAAGATGGGGCATTTTCAAAACCAAGTGCAAATGCAAGGGTAAAGTATGTAAGGTTGTAGTTGACAGTGGTTCTCTTGACAACGTAGTCTCCATGGAAATGGTGGAAAAGTTGAATCTACCAAGGATACCACATGAGTCACCTTATAGAGCATTTGGTTTGAGTGATTATCATTGTGTTGATGTCTTAGAGAAGTTTTTTGTTCATTTCAATATTGGTCCTTACTATGAGATGGTGGAATGTGATATTATGCCCTTGAGAGATTGCCATTTGATTTCGAGAAGAGAATGGCAATATGACAATTGTACTATGTATGATGCTTATAGGAATGTTTATCAATTCTCTAAGGATGGCATAAATTTTACCTTGAACTCTATGAGGGAAGAAGATGATCCTACATGGCATATACCAAGAATTCTAAGGTTGGTTGAGAGAATAGCTTTCCCTGAGCATAAGAATCACTAGGAGGAATATGTTGAAGAGGCAGATGGTGAAGCAGTACACAATGGAGGTTTAGAGGAAGAAGTGGCCCCAAGTACCATAGAAGTTGAAGTTGAAGAGGTAAATAGTCCATTCAGTGACTTTGAGCAGCAGATGCACGCTGAAGTGAAGAGTGAGCAGCAAAGAGTTGAAGAGGAACCTTATATGGCAATGGTTCTTGAGGATGAGCAAGGATTAGAGACCAATGTGGCTGAAGCACATAGTCTTTATCCTAATGATGGAGTTGTTGAACAGATTAGACAAGAAGAAGACATGGTACAAGGGTCACATGCACTTGAGAAGCCTATTGACAAGAAGGATACAGAGATAGTTGTTACTGATCAATATGTTTCTACAGAGGTCTACATGCATGAACACTATCTGATTGGTATTTGTCTTTATGAAGGTGTCATGACCTTTATGGGAGCAATGCTCTATCCTAGGTTACTGATGGATGACACCAAGCACCTATATTGGTCCTCACAAATGAGCACATCTCCTCACTTTGATTTAAAGTTCATTGAGATTTCTCATATCTATTCATGTAATTGTTCTTGGACTAAGAGTTTACTGGAATGCCAATTGATGGTGTCTTTTACACCTTGTGAGCAGCTACAACTATGGTGGATGTTGATTTTTGCAGCAAGGCCTAGAGTGAAGATGAAGGAAGGAGGTTTTCATTTGGCCATGCATGATGAAGCCAAAGACAAGTACATGCCAAATGTCAAGATGAAGCCTATATGTTTTGCAGGTATCATTTCCAAGAGGACTTGGAACTTTTTCAATTTGGGGGAGTACGGTGCAGGAGCACCTGCACAATTTTGGCTTGTTTGATCCTGATGGGATCATGAATTGAATAAAGGACTATTCTAAGAGTCCAAGTGTGTGTTTTAGGTTTCATTATAGTTTGACTTTATCTTAGAGTTGTTTAGATAGTTTTTCTCAAGTTTTCTTTCCAGTTTTGGCCCATAGTGTCTTGTAAGCCAAAAAATGGCATTATAGTGAAAATGTGTTAAAAACCTTGTAACAAGCCTAGAAAGGGATTGGAGTAGGTGTATTTATTTATTTGACACCATGTCAAATGGTTAGGTGGAAGATATTTGTATTGTAGGCCAAAAATGCACTAAGAGTCAAAAATTACCAATGTTGTCAAGCAACATTTTGACAAAAAGTAAGAAAAGTTGTAAAATCACGCTACAAGGTAGTTAAGGATGCAATAATGGCTGGAATTTTTTGAGTGTGCCTATATAAAGACACTTCAAACATTGTAAATAGGTTGTCTTTGTATTAGCAAGAGGAAATTAATGAAATATGACTATTTTTCATGCTTTTTAAGCTTAATCTATTGTAACAGTCCGTACAGAGCAATATTTCCATACTGTTCTTTCATGGGAGTTTGTGTCAAGGTTGTATGAAGGTTTTTCATTCTTTGTGTTAGGTTTTTAACTGTGTTTTGGTTTATCAAAAAAAATCTTTTAGTTTTTGCCAGTTGACTGCCCTGAACTGGGGTTTTGAGGAAAATGGGTTGAAACACTTGGTCTCCATGGGTAACCAAGAAAAAATGAACCTTGGAGACAAATTTGGACCTTTGTACATATTGTATTTTAATTTTTTGCTATCAGTCATGATGGAAAACATGAGTTTGAGCACTTATTAGGCAAGTTGTCTAACTTGGCTAGTATTCTTCCTTTATGCTCAAAATTTGGGTTCTAAGCACCAGATATTGAAACAAGACATGGACAAAGGTCTGCACCTATCCCATTAATTATTTTGAAGGGATTGGAGCACTAAACTTTATCCATTTTGCATTATAAAGTGTCACTGTTTGTGAAGGGCAGCGAACCCCCTATTTTGGGAAATATAATGGTTTTTGTTACAAAATTTATTCTATGAATGCTTTTTGTATTGGAAAATGATTCTTGATATTTTAGAAGAGTTGAAAACTTGTTTGGTAGCATCTATTTGAAATGGTGGTGTTCTAGGTGTACTCCTAATCAGTTGTTATGTAGGGACAACTGTGAAAAATCAGAAAAAACAGTGATTTGACAGTGTATTTTGCTCATTTAGAGTTTGTTTGCCAAGTGTTTGGCAAAATGATAAGTGGAATTTTTTTATCAGTGATGTCCAAGGTGTGGCAGAGCCCAATGGTCAGTTTTAGGCCTTGGTTTGTGAAGGATTTGTGTAACTACCAATGTAAGCTTGAAAACCCTCTTGAAACCCTACTTTAATGGCTATAAATGTGGACAGTCACTATTTGACCATCTCAAGGCTTAAAACTTGAAAAATCTGTGAGCTAGGATCTCTAATAGTTTATCCCAATCAAGAACCATGGTTACTTTGACCATTGTAGCATTGTGTGAACAAATTTCACCTAAATAAGGCCTACTCAGCTAGTAGCCCTTTTTAGCCCTGTTTGCAAAAAGTGTGAACCCGATTTGTGCAAGGTTGAATGGTCTTGAAGAACCATTAGAATCCATTTGAATACACTCAAGGAAACCTCCTAACACCTCAGTATGATCAGAGTTTCTATATTTGGGGTTTAGACCTATATTAAGGGTTTGAGTAAGTGTTGAGTAAGTGAGCATGGTAGTTTGAGTTGAGCAAGTGTATGAACAAATGATGGGAAGAACTCAAGGAGGAATTTTTGGGTTGAGTGAAGCTTGTGAACATTGAAAGTGGGCCTTATCTAGAAAACCAAAACCTTTCCTCACTCATTTGAAGGAGTCTCTTAACAAGAAGAATAAATTTAGCTATAATTGGTCCTCCTATGGGTTTCTCCCTATCAGTTTCCCTCTTCATCTCAAACAAGTATCCGAAGTACCAACATCGCCTAGTACGAAATCAGATGGTGAAGATATAAGACAACTCCTACAAGAACCTAGCACTAAGTCACATAACAATACAGTTCCTGAAACAACAGCCCAAGCAAATCTAGTAACAGACACAAGTTTAGCACTAGCAAATGAGCCTAATCCATGGTTATTGTTGATACTTCTCCCATGGGAAACAACTCAGTCTCTACCCAATGAATCAAATGAAGATAGACTACAATGACTAATACTCAGCTTAAGAAGGGTAACTACTATACAAAGGAGACTAGCCAATCTACAACAAAACCAGAGGCGCGAAAAAGAAGAGATAAGTGATACAACCTTAGAAGTTGAAACATACATTGAAAGTGAGATAGACTCTCAGGACTATGAATTCCTATCACTCCATGATTCTAGCCCATGAACAAGTGACATGATAAGGTATCAAAGATCACCTATAAAAGATGAAAATACACCAAGTCACTCAAACAATCAAGTCTTCATGCTATCAGAATCTGTTATGACAGAAGGGAGTAATGAATTACCCCTTGTACACTCACACTTGATTGATTGGCAGCGAGAAGGAAAACTAATGCTAGATTGGTTTGAAAATGATGAAGCCAATGCAAAATTCCTTGGTGTCAGAGAGGGATTTCCACAAGGTGATCACAAGGCGGGATTTGTTGTAGACCTGGATAGAACGACATACTTTGGAGAGGCAAGTACCTCTATAATAGAAGATATGGATCATAATAACCATAATATAAAGAGTGAGTTAGGCAACCTCCCTATCAAAAGACAAAATTCAACATTTCTCATGGAAGAAATTGAAGAGGTAAATATACCAGAAGGAGAAGTTGTACATAATATCCACCTGGAAAAATCATTAAACTTGGAAGAAAAGGACAAATTCATAATTTTTTCAAACAAAGTCCTATCAACTTCACTTGGTCCTATGTGGATATGCCAGGCTTAGATCCTGAGTTGGTGTTACATCATTTACCTTTACTGCCAGGAGTTAAACCATACAAACAAAAATTAATAAAAATGCATCCATAGATTGCATTACTGGTCAAAATAGAACTCCAAAAGCTGCTGGATGTAGATTTCATTCAACCTATCGACTATGTGGAATGGATATCCAACCTGGTACCTATGACTAAGCCCACAATAGGCATAAGAATCTGTACTAACTTTCGAGATCTAAACAAAGCTTGTCCTAACGATGATTTCCCATTACCCAACATCAATATGATAGTTGACTTAACTGTTGGGAATGAGATGCTTTCATTAATGGATGGTTTCTTAGGATACAACCAGATTAGAATTGCAATGAAAGATCAACATAAAATGGTATTTACATGTCCATGGGGGACATACTCTTAGAATGTGATGTCGTTTCATCTTAAGAACGTAGGAGCAACATACCAAAGGGCCATGACAACACTATTTCATGACATGATCCACAACATAATGGAAGATTATGTGGATGATCTACTGGCTAAATCACAGATGAGAGAAGGTCACCTTGCAATCCTTGCAAAAATATTTGATCGGTTAGAGCAGTACAATGTCAAGCTAAACCCAAAAAGTGTGTGTTTGGTGTAACAACAAGTAAACTATTAGGGTTTATCGTTTCTAACAAAGAAATTGAAGTAGACCCTTCAAAGGTCAAAGCAATCATAGATATGCAACCTCCGTCAACACTTAAACAATTGAGAGGGTTACAAGGAAGACTACAATCCATAAGGAGATTCATAGCATAACTAGCATTTAAATGTCATCCATTCCAACATTTACTCAGGAAAGAAGTTACTTTTAAATGGAAAGAACAATGCCAAGAAGCTTTCCAAGCTTTTAAAGATTATCTTCTTAACACATGAGTGTTAGTTCCACCTACTCCAAAAAAACCTCTATTACTATATATATCAGTGACAAACTCATCTTTAGGAGCTTTGTTGGCACAACATGATGAACAAGGAAAAGAAAGAGCTATCTTCTATATAAGTAGAACCTTGATCGGATATGAGCTTAATTACACTCCTATAGAACATGCATGTCTAATATTATTCTTTGCATCTCAAAAGCTTAGACATTACATGCTGAGTCACAAGGTATAACTCATTGTACACTTTGATCCACTTAAATATCTGTTAAGTGGAGAAACATTGACTGGGAGATTGGCTAAGTGGGTCATTATTCTGAGTGAGGTCAATATAGAGTATATGGATAGAAAGGCCATCAAAGGACAAATTATAGCAGATCAGTTAGCAGAGGCTCCTTTACAAGACAGTCACCCATTGCTCATAGACTTTCTAGACAAATCAATATTTACATTGACAGCATCTATAATGTGGAAATTATACTTTGATGGGTCATATGCAAATCATGGATCTGGAGCTGAGATTCTTGTCATCACCCATCAGGGTGATTCTATCCCTAAGTCATTTAGGATAAATTTTTCCTATACAAACAATATAGCTGAATATGAAGCTCTCCTTATAGGACTTCGTACAGTTGTGTAGTGGAGAATAAAAGAATTACAGGTCTATGGTGACTCACAACTGATTGTAAACCAAGTCAACGATGACTACAACACTAAAGATGATAAGCTTCTACCTTATAAACAAATGATAGGAGATTATAAAGAGCATTTCAGTGAAATCACTTTTGAACATATTCCAAGGATACAGAACAAGGCAGTTGACGCCATGGCTACAGTAGGGTCTCTTCTAAATATTCCTAATAATGAAACTCAATTTGAGTTTAATATATAACAATTGATGATACCAGCATATGAGATTCCCTCAACAGAATATGTATGTGCAATTGTGGGTCTAGAATCCCCATAGTAGAATGAGATATATGCATATTTGCATACTCAGTACATGTCTCTAGATTTATCTAGAAATCAAAAGAAAGCTCTTATTCGTTAGGCATCCAGACACACTATTATTGTCGATACATTATATAAAAAGGGGTTTGATGGAACTCCTCTTTGATTTCTTGATGAAAATGAAGCACAACTTTCTCTAAACAAAGTCCATGATGGAATTTGTGGGGCGCATCAAAGTGGTCTGCCATTGTCAAAGAAATTGCTAAGAACTAGATATTACTGGCCAACTATGGAAAAGGACACCTATAAATATGTACAAAAATGTAAACTATGTCAAATGCATGGAGACCTCATTCCTGCACCAGCACAAGACCTTCAACCTATTGCATCACCATGGCCATTTTCACAATAGGGGTTAGATCTAGTTGGTAACATCAATCCTACTTCTTCTAATGGGCACAAATTATCTTAACAACTACTGAGTATTTTGTTGAATGGGTCAAGGAAATTCCTCTTGTATACACCACTAGAAAACAAATACCAAAATTCATGCTTAATTACATTATCTATTGATACGGGATTCCAATGTTCATAGTGATAGACAATGGATGTCCATTCAAAAATCAATAAATGAAAGAATTATTTCAAATACAATAGAGATTTGCAACACCATATTATCCACAAAGCAATGGACAAGCAAAGGCAACAAACAAGACAATATTGAATATCCTTAAGAAAGTTGTCACTGACACAAGACGGGACTAGCATCTCCAGTTAAATACTGCTCTTTGGGCTTATAGAACATGAGTACGCACCCCTACAGGAGCAACACCATATTCCTTGGTCTATGTTATAGAATAAATACTACCTATTAAAATAGAATTACCATCTTTAAGAGTCTCCTTAAAAAACATCATATCAGAGGAAGACTATCGGGTGGCAAGATTACAAGAGCTAGAAACAGTCGATGAAAGGAGACAAACTGCTTTCAATCATCTGTAAGGTTATTAGAATAGACTGAGACAAAGTTATAATAAATGAGTCCACCCACAGACTTTTGAAGTGGGAGATATAGTTCTCAAAGAGAACCAAAGGAACCTAGCGGAATGAGAAAAGCCAAGGAAGTTTGAACCTAACTGGCTAGGTCCTTTTATCATAACAAGGGTTATAGGCAATGGAGCATACAATTTGGCTACCATGGAGGGAGATCTACTCTTTGACCCTATGAACATCATGCACCTTAAATGATATTATACCTAAGGGTTGGGTTAGTTTAGGTTTTAGTTTCCCCATTGCATATCATTTTATTCAGAGCACTGCATCGCATATAGTTTCTTTTTCAAATACATCACTTTCGCAATGTTTCTTCATTTGCATATAGCAGCATCAATAAAACAAGGCAAATATCTAAGGTGGTCATATGTTTGCATTTAAGAGAAGCAAGGGTCATCTCCTTTCTTAGATATTCGGACATGAAGTCTTTGAGGTCCTAAGGTCATTCATTTTCAATATTACCCTGTGAGGATGCTTTACTTATGGTTGCGTAGTGATTTTACTATTTGAGACTTGTTAACCCAAAATCTTTCAATTACTATATATCAAACATATTAAGAAAATCTCTAATTCATTCTAGACACCTTGTTGATCATATGACTAGTGAAAAATCTAAAATTCTACTTCGGTGCCACTGTAATTATCACACCCAAGTAGGTTTCATTACTTACAAAGTCAAGGCAATAAAATAAAAATAAAAAGAGCTATGCCAAATATTCATCTCAAGGCAAAAGAACCATGATATATAATTGAAATATCATGCATGCAAGTCCATTAGGGCTATGAATGCCTCTGGAAATGGAGTAATATTTGTGAAATTATATTCTATAACCTCGTCAGATCTCTAAAAGCTTGCTGGCAACGAGGCTCTATTCGAGATTCTTTTGAAGTTAGAATAATCCATGTAGCTAGGCATATAGGATGCTAAGTATCTTTAGTGAACACAGGAGTAGGAATTAACTCATTTGCATACATATGGGCAAAATAAGATCAAAGTTTCAAGAACCAATGGGGAAGTTTTCTACGTCTCCATTTGTAAATCTTAGTCACTAAGTGTGTTAATTTGGATGTTCCAAGGGACCTTAAAGATCAATTGACCATTTATCTACTAAATATTTTGTACCTCCATTTCAATTGGTGTATTACAAAATGCCAAACGAACACAATCATCCTTGTTCGAATAGGAAATGCATCTTCATCAGGCATATTGCATTAACATAGGTCATATCAAAAATTCATTGTCTCTACATGCATTCTGCAGATCATCATGTCATAAAGGGCACATTGGGGGCATAACTAAAAAAATCCTAAAAATCGTTAAAAGTCTTGAAAAAATCAACCAAAAACATTTGGAAAACATCCTTCAAAAATATCAAAAACATTCGAAAAAAGTCCTAAAAAAATTGATCAAAAACATTTGGAAAACGTTCTTCAAAAATATACAAAACATTCGAAAAAAGTCCTAAAGAAATCCAAAAATAGTAAAAAACATAAAATCCAAAAACATTAGAAAATCCTTCAAAAAAATCTAAAACATTCATATAACGTCCTTTGCAAATACCAAAAACATTCATATAATATCCTTTGAAAGAAATCAAAAACATCTGCAAAATGTCCTTAAAAAAATCAATCAAAAACATTCAAATATCGATCCACATAATCCAAAAACATCAAAAAAGCTCTTGGAAAAGAACTAAACAATCGAAAATCAATCAATCAAAAAAACTTGCAATAAAATGTCTCGCAAGAAACAAATACCCTAGCAAATATCCAGCAAATGCTTCGCACGAAGTTAACAAAGGATACGACTATCTAGTCAAACATCTTCAATCAACTGATCAAACTGTCTTATCAATCGTATCATATCCATATCAAGTGATTATTATCTTGTCTTAAACAGAAGAGGATACACTCAAAATTAGATAGGTCAGTCTTAAACGGGGTCCGCAACTTTCTGAGATCAGACATTATCAACAATCACATCAAGCAACTGAGAATGAAGGCACAAGATTAGTATAGCTGCTGAATTTTGTCTGGGCGAGTCTTTATCTTTAATCATTGGATGACAGATTATGTTCCTATACTACTCAAGGATGTTCACAAGTGACTAGAGGAGCCATGATGGGCATTATCTTTTTCTTTGTTTGTTGTTTGTGGTGTGAACCAATGAAGTTCTAGGGAAATTTCTCTAGTGGGTGTCTGTGATAGGAGCATTCAACTATTGAATGCCACACATACCTTGACCCCTAGTGCATTTCCCAGAATGGAGGGGTTCACTCCTTGTCTGCTACGTATTTGTTTCTTCAATGATATATCTTTACATCTTGGTTCCTTATACCCTGGTGTTCTAACTTCATTGTTCAATAATAAGGCTAACACAGGTTCATGATTCATTCAATTTCATTCTCATCTCATCTGTTTATTCATAGTTTGTTGATTTCCCATCTTCTTTCTAAATCATATTATTTTCTAAAATTATTCTTTCATAAATCTCTTCTTTTCTTTCATCTTACTAACATTTCTTCAAGGTATATTTGAGTTAAAAGAATATTCTAGAATTATCATACAAAAAACAAAAATGTATCCATATAGTTTCCAAATACATCCATATAGTTTCAAATTGCATCCATATAATTCAAAAATGCACCCATATAATTTTAAATTGCATTAAACCATTTCATTCATAACATCATTCATAAATCATATAGAATCATATAGAAAACAATAAATTATTGCATTCATAACATCATTCATAAATCATATAGACATGCATCGCATAACTCATAGCATCATTCAACATACGTGGAAAACAAAACATAAATCACCGCCCAAAAACCGCATATCATATATATATATATATATATATATATATATATATATATATATATATATATATATATATATATATATATATATATATATATATATATATATATATATAACTTAAAAATGATAATGTGTATGAATATAATAATTATAAACAAGCCCGAAGGCTCAAATAACATGATCAAAATGTCTCAACCGACATTGCTTCTATCAGCAGGTGGATCCTGCCCACTAGATCCTGCCATAGGATGTCGAGGTGGACCCATGACTCCTCCACTGCTAGTCCATCAAGAGGTAGATCGACTCGATATTCTCCCCATAAAGGAACTAAAACTAGGCTCTCTTTGACCCTCAGGAATAGCTCTCTCATAGGCCTGTCGATAATAAATAGCCTCCTGTGCAGCAACAAAGTATCTATCTACCTGGCTATGTGCCTCTGACACTGGTCCAAATAACTGATCATATGCATCCATGGTGATCTGGGCTCTCCTGACTACCTCATCTCTCTCCCTCTAGAGATTATCCCTCTCAATCTCTAGTGCACCATAGTCTATGCCGTATGCCTCTCGCTCGACAGCTCGTCTAGTGAACTCATCCTCTAAACTCCAAATCCATGCTCTGAGAATCTGTGGATCATCATCATTCATGTCACCCACCTATCCTCCACCACCCTCTATAGAAGGCACATCCTCTACCTCTGGCATATCATCATCATCATCATCATCACCATCCTCACTTCTTGATGAACCTGAAGAATTATTGTCATCTCCGCTGTTTGTAGACTCGGTGTCTCCACCAATGTCTATGTCTTCACCTCCTCCCTCCTCAGCTCCTCCACCCCCTCATCTCCTCCTCCCTCCTTAGCTCCTCCACCCCTTTCATCTCCTCCTCCCTCTTCAACTCCTCCACCCCTATCTCCTCCTCCAACTCTCTCCCCAATGTCAATCCTCAGTCGTTGTCTAGGATGTCGTATTTGTTGTACTGTAATCAGAATAGAAGGATCAGTCAGTGGAATGGGCCTATGTCTAGCCCACCATGCATCATACTCTGGAGTAGACCTTGGATTTGCTAGACCTCTACCCCAACCCCAAGGTAATAGTTGAAGAGTATCAAACTTGGCAATAGCAACATGTGGTTGTATACATGCACCCCAATCAGAAACCTCATGAGATACACGAGCAAAATACCCAGTAACAATAGGTGTAACATGTACCTCCCCAAACTATCTAAGTACCTGTTCTGGAAGAGACATCTCAATGATCCTTTGTGTCTCAAATGTCCTACGAATAAGATATCTTTGTTATTTGTAGAAAGGCAAGTGTTGTGCATCATCCACCCAACCGAGGCAATCTAAATATGGTCTCCAAATGAAATGTTGCAAAATATCAAGCTGATGTCACCAGTACAAGGTGTTAACTGAACCCCTATGTCTAATACCAGTTGTGTACCTATAAGCATAAGGCTCACCAGGCTGCAAGTCAACATGAATAACAGGTCTAGAGATAGAAATGTGCTCCCAAGCCCAAGTCTAGAGCAATGTAACACCACAACTGATAGATCGATATCCAAGGTATATAGTGTTGTGCATCTAATAATAAACCATGGGTAAGAGACATGGACCCCAAGCATATACTCGATGATGAACAATCATATCATGCAACACTCTGCCCCATCCAACTGAAAATTCATGACCTCATCTATCAGGAATCAACAAACCACTGACGATACTACATAATACGATAGTCAGATCATCATAGTGTAATCAAGCCCAAGGGATATCATAATGACCACTAATCTATAAGTCTTGTACCTCGCACTCAAAAAGGGCACACAATCCAGCAACACCATCGTCATGATCGTACACAACTCTCACCATGAATAGGAATATGTAGTATACACCATACATGGATGCCTCACCAGTAGGAAGATGAAAAGAACATGTCTCGGAATGTCATCGCTCTATCAGCACTGTAATCAAGGCCCTGTTGGTCGTAACCTCTGGCAAATGTAAAATGTAATATAATCCAAGATGTCAAATGTGTACGATCTCCTCCTCAAGTAATTCGGCACAAAGATCAAGTCTGTTGGGTCTGCTCTGTCGGCAGTATAACACTCCAATATTCTCCTACACAGAGTAAATGTTGAAAATATCAGATATCAGATAATGAGAACACAATAAATTATCAAATGTATGACAAAAAAAATTCAATAGACAATGAATGTGTAATGTTTTACACCTATGCGTGACGTTTAACACTTATGTGGTATAATAAAGCTAATGTGTAACAATTCCAACAGATACGTGACATTTAGAATGAATGCGGTACATTTAAAGCTAATGCATAACAATTTACACGCTTCCATAACAGTTAAGGCTAATGCATAAAAAATGACATGCAAATGCTTGAAGGATACAAATTAGGTCTCTGGAAAAAATTTCGGAAAAATAGCAAAAACAAGCAAAAAATCAGGGAAAAATTAGAAAAATACCATGTCGCCAATCCCTGGAGGTCTCTGATAAGAACGTACTCGGTCAGACAAGTGTAAACGAGCTCTATAGCCAGCCATGATGATCAAATACTCAAAGGAAAGCACAAAACTCGCACAAAAAACCAAGAACTTACCACAAGGCAAATGAACAAATGAAAATCTAAAATCTCTATTTATAGCTCAAAATTAGGGTTTTTTGCCACCTCAACACCCGTGGTCCCCGCCAACTTCAAACAACTTTTAGGCTACTCAAATGATCTTGAAATTGCATGAAACTTCACACGATTGCTCATTATACTGATATCGAAACTATGGTCTTAATTTTCAAATTTTTCGACCACCTTTTCCGAGGGGGCAAATTTACACTATATAGTGGTACCAAGGCATACTGGGGCAGAATTTTTCATTTTCTTTGAAACAATGTCATTCCGACTTTGTCTCGAAGAGGGGCAAATGTAGACACCTAATAATGTCTCATTGATCATGTACTAATTATTCCTCTAATTGATTAAATAATTCTTCAATTATTTAATTAAGTTAATTAATTTTATTCTTCTAATTTCATATTTCCTCATCATCTTACTAATTATTCTATTTCCTATTCTATCATCATTTAATCATTTAACTATTTTCTAATGTTAATTAAATATTTATTATTTAATTAATTATGACTAATTCCCCAATTTAAATAATCTTTATTATTTAAATAAATTAATTCTATTTTCAATTTATATCTCTAATCATCTAATCATTCAACCCTTTTCTAAATATTAATTAAACATTTATTATTTAATTAATTGTGATTTAATCCTTTAATTTAAATAATCTTTATTATTTAATTAAATTCCATTTCCAAATCCCCAAATTCTAATTTCATTTAATTTCAAATTCTTCTAATTTCTTCTAAATTCAAATACATGTGCATGATTTCAAAAATCAAATTGAAAATCAAAGTCAAGTTCTAAATATATTCAAATAATAAATTGAATTTAAAGTAAATTCAATTATTTGAATAAATCTCATGCAAAGATTAAATTAAAATCTAAGTCAAAGTGAAAGCACATGCTAAATTAATTAATTCAATCAATTAATTAATTAAATCATTTATCTCTCCAATATTTATTCCCATCTTCTAGTTAGCTTTGTCATCCTCTTAATTATCCTCCAATCATTATTTTTCTTCCTTCAAATAGCTTTTTCTCAATCAGTTGACTCAATTAATTTATTCAATCTATTCTGTTCCACCTCCAAATCAGCAGTTCAACTATCAATTTTCATGTGAGCTCACCTGAGTTCCACCTCTTGATGAATTTGTTCCACCTTTCAATCAATCTTCTCCAATAATCTATAAATTGAGCATTCAATCTTCATTTTCAACAATCACAAACTTTGAATCTTTGTGTCACTTGCAGGTTGCCAGTGCAATATCTGAGAGCCACCATACCACAAAGAGGAGAAAAACAATGGAAGTCATGATGCACAATAGGGAGTTTTATATTGTTTAATTTCATTATGTTTTGCATCTATTTCATTGGTTTTGTGTTTGAATTGGTTAGATAGTTAAGGGATCTTTATTTCCTATATAGCAATGATGAATTTGAGCATAGCACAATCATCATTCATCTTGAATTATATAATTTGTCGCTAAGGAGTTCCTATGACCATTATCACTGATAAAGTGATAATCGATGACCATTTAAGAATCAAGATGTGAAGGAACTATGTGAGCAATTCCATATCCAACATGGGTTTTCTACTCCATATTATCCACAAGGAAATGGTCAAGTTGAGGCATCAAACAAGACTATCTTGAAAATCTTGAAGAAAACGATCAATGAAGTTGGAAAAGACTGGCATATTCAGCTAAATCTTACTCTTTGAGCATACCGAACTAGCATCCACACACCAACGAGGGCAAATCCATACTGCTTATTCTATGGATCAGAAGCCATATTACCAATAGAACTAGAGATACCTTCTCTACGAGTTTCCTTGAAAGGTCTTATACTAGAAGAACAATGAGTCTCTAGACTTCAAGAACTTGAGTTGATCCAGGAACATCACCAAAATGCAACAGATCATTTGAAGGTATATCAACAGAGAATGGCAAGAAGTTATAATCACAGAGTCAAGCGACACATTTTTCAGATTGGAGATATAGTTCTAAGGAAGAATCTAAGAAATCAGCAAGACCAAGAAAAGAAGGGTAAATTTGAACCAAATTGGTTAGGTCCTTTTGTCATACTAGCAGCATATGGGTCAGGAGCATACAAGTTATCTACCCCTGAAGGTGATTGGTTTGATGAACCTATCAATTCTATCCATCTCAAGAAATTTAATGCTTGAGATATAAAAGTCCTGGAAAAAAATCAATAAAAGCATATAAAGTCCTGAAAAAATAAGTAAAAAGTAGAAAAGTAGAAAATCTATGAAAAGCATAAAATAGCAGAAATGAAGAAAAAAATCAAAATATGAAAAAAATGCAATAAATTTAGATAGTGAAAACCTGGTAAAGAGGCGCTATCTAAAAAGTGAGTTCTTCCATCTATGAGATCGCTTTGCACACCTATTCACTCCATCCTATCGCATCTATTGCTACCATCTATCTTAGCTCATCTATTTCATCATTTTCATCCATTGCTCTGAACCATTAGCAAAAAATATGCAGCTTACCGATAATGATCAATCTTTGACATACTTGTCGTAGTCATTGTCTTAGATTTTATCATAATCAATTGATCTGCATTATATCCCGCCATGGTTTGGATCTTGATCAATTCGTACATCCATAATAAAGTTTTGTTTCTGCTGGGGGCAAAATCCTAATTCCTTTTGCAAAGGTGATCTTTTGAAAAATCCAAAAGATTTGAAAAACTTAGAAAAACCAAAAACACCCAGGATTTAGAAACAGATAACAAGGCAACAAACGAAGATCAAGGCATTTCATGACAACTGAATCGTGAAACTCAAAAAACAAAGAATCAACCAGCAAGTAACAAAATATTATTAATGATCATTCATTAAGATGACTATATCAGTTAATGACCATGGGAACATGTGAATGGCATACAAGATTCATTGTTTATATCTTGATTTTATTGCTAAATCATGTACTCTATGCGACGCAAGGATGTCCGTGACTAGAGAATTTATGATGGGGCATGATTATTTTCTTTAATTGTTGTCTGTGGTTTATCTCTTATTAAGGTATGTACTTGTCTAAGGATATGATCAGCAAAGATAAAAGAGGATGTTCTGAGTCATGCATGAAAGGAGATAATCCTTGTCTGTTCTGCAAGAAATACTCAAGTCAGCTTGATTCATTATATCAAGTTGCTTGTAATAACTTGCTATACCAAAATCCATGTAAGAAATACTCAGGTCATCTTGGATCATTATGTCAAGTTGTTTGTATTCTCTTACAAAATTTTAAAGCTCAATGATGAAATCAAGCACTGTTACAAGACAAGCATATGAAGAATGGTAGTATCATTTTTTTTAGATTAGCTCATTATTCATTGCATTATAAGCATTTAATTTCACTCATAAATCAACGGTCATAAATAAAGATTGAGTATACTTGGACAAACAAAAATAATTTTCATTAGGATCATTGAAGTTCATTAAGATCATTTAGTTGCATCTTTGCACTTAGATTCATAAACATTACATATAAAACCTCAAAAACATTTGAATAACATATTACATAATCATTCATTTGCATATAGATCATTTCATTCACATCATTTAAGTTAATAATCATTTTTTATTTTCATTTTCAAAATCAAAAGCATGCCATTTCCATCATCATTGCATCATATATAGATCATCATCATAAAAACTAAAAAGAAAAAAAAGATCATCATTGCATCATATATAGATCATCATCATATCGAGTAACATTCATAATAAAAAATCATCATATAGAGTCCATGTCTACATATAGATCATCATAAAAAATAAAAAATTCCAAGCATACAATGATATCGGATCAAAAATACAAGTGCCTCATCAATATAAATCAAGTCAAGGTTGTCCTATACCACTACCACCTGACTCTGTCCATCTCTGTGATTGTGGGTGAGAAGATCCTCCAGATGCCTATCTCACATGATCACCACTTCTCTAAGGAGGTCCCATTACTCCACCGCTGCTAGTATCCATCCTCACAGTGGTATGATAACTACCTACTCTCATGCTCTCTGTGACTAAATCCTCATATAATCATCTCCAGTGTGATGTCTCCTTCCCAGACCGAAATAGTGCTCTGATGGTATCAGCTAAGAGAGTGCTTGATCCAACCTACTGAATATGATCAAGGGGACCCTGAGTATCTTGTTGTCTCCTAATAGGCATGTCTCTCTCTATCATGAGTGTTTGTACTTGTGCTCTAAGCTGATCTATTTGTGCTTTGAGACTATCCAAGGTCTCCTACTCTAGCACATCTTGCTCTAGCACATCCTGCTAAGGGACATGAACCCCAATCCCCTCATCTCCACCTCCCTGTCCACCTATTGGAATCTCACTCTGAGTAGCTCTCAGAACTCGTCATCTAATAAGTGGAACGTGATGCTCTAGATCCTCATCCTCTCCAGCATGAGCTGCAATAACCCTAGGGTCTAGCTGAATCTGACCAAAATCAATGCCTCCTGCAACCCCATCCAGTCCAGTCATCCTGCCTCCTCCTATAGAGGGTAACCCTCTCGGTGATCTCATCCCTGCCCTACCAGTATCCCTCCCAATCTATCCTACCTCTCTCCCACCCATAGGAAGTGGTCTCCCAATCCTGCCAACCAGTCCAAATGGTCCTCCACAAACTCTCAATCGACCTCCTCTCCATCCAAGTCTCCTACCGCCTCCACCTCCGTATCCTCCCTCATATCCATCACCTTCAGCCTCCTAAGAAGCTCTAAGATCTCATCTCCATCTCCATCTCCTGATAATGGGATCATCTGAATCGTCATCCTCATCTCTTGAGCTGGGAGGAGGGTCTGTTGGATCGGTAATACAAGGAAATGGGTGTGTAAGTATGTACTAAGCATAATCTATAGTAACCCTAGGATCTAGAATGTGTAATCTCAAATCATAAGCCACCCTAGGAGTAGCTAGAAACTCTGCACGTGCTATCTCAAATGACAAAGAAGGTCCCCAAACTCGCCTATCCATGTACCATCATGCATATATCGTGACACTAGTAGGCATGGGCTGAATGATACCAAATTGTCTCAGAATGCGATTAATCAACTGTCGCTCAACAATGTATGGAGTCTGACCAATGAGATATCTACTCTGAATAATAAATGGTAATGTATGTGCATCATCCATCCATGGCTCACAGTCGATATAAGGTCTCCAAATAACACTATACAGTGAATCAAGAACCCAACGCCAATACTCCATCTTACACAACTTATGTTGAATAATTTTTTATCAATCAATGAGTTCAATCAAACTCTGTTATGCTCTTCATCAGAAACTACATCGGTTTCTTAGAGCTAATCTATCAACCTATCCAATCAATCATTTATCCTATCAATCAACATTATCAAATTTCAATCAATCAAATTCCTATCAATCAACATTATCAAATCACAATGTCAAAATTTAATCATCCGGGTGAATTTTAACATGAGCAACATCACAAAAATTTATTTGCGGCACAAGCGCTAATCTTTTTCATAAAAGCATTATTCTATTTCAACATAGCACTAAATTAAACATATGCGCAAACCTTTTTAACAAATGAGCTAAAACTTGCAACAAATGTGTGAAAAAAAATCATAAATGCTACCCTATTCAGCATATGCGTAAACATTCAAAGCATAAGTGCTAACAAAACAGATGCGCTAACATACATTTCAAATGTGCTAGCAAAACAAACATATGCGCTAAAAAAATCAAAAGCGCTAACAAAAGAAACAAAAGAACTAAACAAAGATGTCGAAAATCGAAAAAAATCAAATAGCCAAACATGCGCCAAACAAACATGCAAAATTGTACGACAAGTTGCAAAAAGGCTTGGGATAAGGTACATACCAGATACCCATACTCAGGAGGTCACTGATATCATCAAATGCGCTCAAATTGATGGTTCTCCAACAGAATCACCATTTTGCCACCTCACCAAAATAATCTCTTCACAAGCTGACAAGGATGAAAATGAAATTAACATTACCTTTGGTTAATTTAATATTTACCATTTGGAAGGGTAATTAATGTTATTAAAATGGGGAAATTTAATTTATTTTTCACAAAAAAATTTAATTGAAGGACCTTTTCAATTATCGTGAGATCAATCGCTTATCCAAATTTTCAACAATTTCACGATCAATCTCCCGAGGGGGCACACAATCAAGATTTTTATCTTCGCCAGGCGCACTATCAAGACTTGATTTAATCTTTAAAACAATGTTGTCTCGATATCATTTCAAAGAGGGGCAAAATGTATACACATAAAAATGGCTATGAGTAATTAAATAAATATTTTATATTTATTTAGTATTTATTCTTCTATTAAATAGTTAATTTGAAAAGATTAATTTATTTAATTCATTTCATGTTTTTCTATTAATTAATTTAATTGAAATATTTTATTAATTAATTCATCTATCCTATTCTTGTAATTAATTAAATATCTAAATATTTAATTATTCTTCAAATCAGTTAATTAAATATCTAATATTTAATTATTCCTCCAATCATTTAAATATCTAATATTTAATGGTTATTCTTCTATCTTATAGTCTCAAATATTAAATAATTTCTAAATTATTTAATCCCTTTTCCAACTCATCCTTCCATCTTTACTTCATCTTTCCTTTGCCAACTCATCCACCATGTGGCTAAATTAATTCATCATTTATCTCCAACTTCTAAATTTAATGAAATATTGTGTACGTACACATATTTATATATTCTCTCTAACATCCCTACATCTTAGGAAGGACTTGAGTCCACTTGTCCTCTCATGCTTAAATCTTCTCCAACCATCCCTAGATTCCCTCAGTCAGCAACCTAGTCAAGGTGAGATGAGTGACACTTGTCTTCTCCTTCCCCCTTTCTTTCAACCTTCACCTTTGCTCACAACCATCCAAATCTGTAGATCTGATCATGATCGTTGATCCAGACCACATCATCTTATCCTCTCAAAGTCTATAAAATCAGGAGTTTGAGTTGAGAAAGAATGAGTCTTCAAGTGAGTTTTCAAGTTAACCATTTGTGAAAACTTATGCATCTTTTAGTTTTAAATCTTGAAGCAAATAAGCATTTCTCATTTATCATAATCATTTAGCATGCATATCATAGTATTAGTTATCATTTCATTCTTCATATGTCATCTTGGAAGCTATCAGTGCTTGTCTGAGAGCACACCATCTACAACCAGGAACAGTGGAGTTAGGACACAATGAAACTTAAATCATGAAGGTAAAAATAGTGATTTTATTTTAATATCAATTTCATGTAGTTTCATTGGTTGAGTTTGGAGTTCTTGTAGCATTTCCTTTGTATTTTGTGAAACTAATATGTTATAGGTAGTATTCTGATGATGAAATTCAAGTCGACATAGTAATGAACCATAATTATCATTAATTTCATGGGACTTTTAATTCTCATAAACCATTATACTTTCAAATTTATAAAGGCTCTCCTTTTGAAATAGTATCATATCCACAAATGTATCATCACTTACATCTATCTAATCAGCATGCCTCACGTCAACTGAGAAACATTGAATATCACCCTTTGTCCCATCCTTAGAATCAATTGTACTAATATTTGTATTTGATATTTCTATGATGTTAACATTATGATCTGAAACATTACTCATTTCTTTGATTGCTTCTCCTAATGGTGTTATATTTTCACATGATGCATATGGCTTCATCTCAATATCATATAAATTATTCTCATAAGCTGATGCAATATCCATATCATCTAAAAACACCTCTCCCTCATCATGCAATGGATTTGAAAATGCATTAAAATTATTCTCAAGCATACCTTGGCAAGATTTTCTTTAATTTTCTTTTATTGTTTCATTATACAAAGGATTTGAATTTTTTTGAAATTTTCAAAATTAGATCTACCAATCATAATAAATATCCTTATTAAATGCAACCTCCTCCTGGACCATACTTCTTTCTTTCATCTTCACTATGTTTCTATTTTACTTGTCCTCATTGTCTAAATCAATGTGTGTCAGGTATGAGAATTTTGAATTCATCTCATAAGTGTACTTTTCATATTCTATAGCTAGCAGCTCTGAAATTTGTTCATTATTGAGTGAAATCACCTCCTCATTTGCCTTTTCACTGGTGCATGCCTCATTTTCATCAAATGTGTCATTATGACATTCAAGTATGAATAAATTTGTCATTTGTTTACTTTCCCATTCACTCACTTCATTTCTATTGTATTCCTCATGTAGTGTGTTACCAACAGCATCTTCAAATTTACAGACCTTCTCCAAGATGTGAGGTTAGTTTCCCATAAGTTCTTCATTCAAACTTGGAATGCTATGAGAGAAAACCTCTCTTTCACATGTGTCCCCCACTAATTGCATTATTTAATTATTCTCCTCATGTCCATCAATAGTGTTGCAATTATTTGTATTATAATATTTAGCATTATTGGCACATTCATACTTGATCTCTTTTACCATAATTTTGAATAACTGATTAAGAGTAGACAACTCTGAAAACTTAGACCAATCAATCGAATCAGACTCAAATATTTCCATGAACAACTCAACACACACTAATTCATCAGGCATTGCATGAATAGTTATTTGCATATAAGTATTCAATATTCTTTTAAACAAAGCCAATGCATATTCACCTTCTTGTTTTCTTATGTAAAATAGGGATTGAATAAAAATTGAGGGATCAACATCGATTGCAACTGGTTGATAATGAACTGATGATTGATTGTAGTGTGCAATGTATTGAGGTGGATAAACTACGATGTCAAAAAAACCATTTCTAGCCTCTGATGTGTATTGCATATTTGTATATATTGCATTATTTGCTGGAGTATATAGAGGCTTGGCATCTTATCCATAATCTTCATTTAATTGATTTGAACGTAATCCATTTGGAATCTCATGAGGATATATATATGGATACATCTCGGTTGCCTAAGATTGTTGTAACTACTTCTCTTCTTGTTCATAAAATTCCTTTTACAAAGTCGCCACCTCTTCCAAAGAGGAATGGATTTTCTTCTTCTTCGTTTCTCCCTATGTCAGAATCACTTCTTCAATTATTTGTTACCACTGCTAGAACAAACTCAAGATAAAAATTTCTGACTAGCCCAATGATAACCAGAGATTTTATGTTTATTCCCCACCAGAGTCGCCAATATGTTTTTTCCCAAAACCATAGATTGTCAAACCCTAAAAGCATGCCAAAATTTAGGATTAGGCTCAACACTGATTTTGGCCAACGAACGAGATTCAATCCATGAAAGGATCGATTACTCCTGCACTTCTAGTTCTGCTACACCAAGGTGGGTGTACCCTTTTAATGATTAAGAAGATTATATCTTCTTATAGAATTTTCAATTAAATCATCCTTCAATCTATCTCAAAGTGGTATAAGTATTTGAAATAGATACTTGTATAAAAAATATCTCCTACTCCTATCTTTACAACTAAAAATAAAATGTATAATAATTTTACTAGTTTTGAAATGGCAAGAGTCATAATAAATATTTGATCATCTGATATCTGAAAATTTGAACTACTTAGCACTATTCTTATATATGCTTTACATAAATGTGCAAGAATATCAGTCACATAACTCTACTTACTGATCCAACGTATTCCTCCAAATCACAATACCCGTCCAACTGAATTTAACTCTTCCTTGAAAAGGCCAACCAAACAAGATACATAAAAGCATTAAGGTGCTACGACAAATCAGATGTATCCTTGATATAATGGTTCATATGATTAGGAAAACATGAGTGTGGAGACGGTTTAAATGATATCTTTACATTATAATTAATAAACAGCAAAAGACACCATTAGAACAAAATATTTTCTGCATGTTCTCCTTGGAATCCCAAAAAATATAATACGATGTTATAAAAATAATCTTTTCTCCTCCCATTTGAATTTGATTTCCTTTTTATAATGTTAAGAGAGTGTTTCAAACTATTACATCTCTTGGAAAACTTATTCATTTACCACTCAAAACCAAAATCATAAAATAATTAATTATTTTATTAATAAACCTTTGGTCTTCAACTTCTAAATATTCTTCTGCCTTGTTCTCCCTTTTGCATTCCCATGGATAATATTATCATATGATAATAAATTATAATGTATATCATGATAAAATTCCTTCACCAAGTTCCCATATGAAAAATACTGGCAAATATCATGTTGCTAGTAAAACATTTAGCACTACTTTACTGGGTGAAAAATAATCCCCTTTTTATTTCCAACATTATTTTTATATGCATGTTTACCTTATTACTATATCTGTGAATATATTTTCACTGCCTAAGTAAAAATATTTACCCATGCTACTACACTTTACACTCACCAAAATGTGAGAACCAAATAAAAAAATTCACCTAGAATAAGTTCCCAACCCATTTTTCATTCACTATGCCTTGTTCTGGTTCTTCATAATTTGGCATTCCTCTAGTTCCCTCCTCCAATATTATCCCATCGTGAAAATATTCTTTGTTATAATTTATTTTTTTTCTAAAAATATTGAATCCTAATAAAGATTCACTTTCCATAATTTACATTTTATCTATTACCAAATTGTAGCAACCACTACTTATTAGGAAAAAAATATTTCCCTATTGTTTTGAAACTTGAATATTAACAACCAATGAAATACTTAAGCCTCGGCCTCTTTGAAATGTACAACATTATTTAAATGATTTATTTCATCTATTTAATGAGCTTAATATCCTCTCACATGGGGAACATGATTATCATGTCAACTAAAGCATCAATAAGTTGCACATGAATATTTTCTAGCATTTTGATGTTGAATATTTTCTAGCATTTGCTCATAAATCTCCACAACTTTCTCAATAATCTCAATTATATCCTGCAATAATCGCATTCATTTAAACACCATCACTTTATGGTTTCTATGCAAAGGCTGCTAGCAAAGGTTATGTAGAAATAGATTGCATTCCCTATTTCAAGATTCCCACTTTGAACAAGCATCAATGATACTATCAAATGTTGTGGAATTTAGCTCTACATCTGTTGATTGCATTCACTTGAAAATTTCCAAGTCTTTTTCATCAATCTTATTTATACATAGCTTGCAACTAGCATTCATGAGATTGAATTTCTTAGAGCTATCCTTGTGATTCTTAATTTCTCGTAACTCTTTTAGGTGTTCACCCCTTCACCCTTGTGGGATGGCAATGGCTTCATACTTTATCACCATCTCTACCACAACTTTTTTCATGTCCTGCCTTAATCTTCCTTGAGGGGTATCATATATTATAAAAATATTAAATTTACTTTACTTGCCATGAGGTATAAACATTTGGAACATTATAAAGTTTGCCCAAATATTTAAAACATTTAAAATATTTTCAATTTTTACATTTAAACTTTAGAGAAATCAAGAAATATTTAACTTCTCATGTGACCATTTCGGAGTAATTACACTATGGGCAAATTGGACGTCCTAGAGCCATAAAAATTTGTGAGCGGCTATGATATTTAAAATAAACATGGGTTTTTATTCTATTTTTTGCTAGCTTGCAAATTTGAAGTAATTTCTTTGTAAAGTGGCATGCCTAAGCCTATAGTGAGAAAATGTAAATTTTAAAATAATACATTAAATGCGCTCAAATTTAAATGAAATCAAAACTAGAGACTCTTGTAACCATCCCAAGACCTATTATAATCTTCAATTTTGAATTTTTCACATTTTTTTAGATGCCAAATTTGACTCAAGAGTAGTTAGGAAACAATTAAAAGACCTATCAAAACTTCTCTGATCTTCATGAAATCACATAAGCATACAACCATATATACTAAAAAGATTTGCACCACACGGATTCGTAAGACCATTCCTAAATTTAAAAAATTTGGTTGTCAAAGTCGGTCACTTAGTCATTTCTGAAATTGTACTTGTTAGGAGTCACTTGAACCTTGTAAATCACATGCCTTGAAAAAATACCAAATCTCACCTTGTGAAATCACCACTGGGAAACTTAGTTCATTGAGAGATGATGAGAAATTGTTCCAAAATGATTCATCGAATTGATAGTTCTGATACTTAAAGTTAAGTACAAATGCCAAGTTAACAAGATGAGAGGGGGGGGTGAATCATACAACCTTAATCTTCCATAAAAACAACAGATTCAACCTCGGTAACATATACTTCAGTAATATAACCAAAACTGCTAAACATGCAAACTCAAAAGCATATAAACATCATAAAACTCATAACACCAAATTTAACGTGGAAACCCAAATAGGGAAAAACCACTATGGGATTTCGGACCCACTAAGAAATATACTCTTCTAGAGTATGCTCGGTTAAAAGCAAACCCTGTTAAAGATTACAAACACATTGCTAGATGTGACCCAATTAAGGGATTTCCCTCAGATCTGTTAGGATCTTCACCTTGTTAGAAGTGACCTTGTTAAAGGATTTCAAACACTCAATCAGAATATCACCTTGCTAGAGGGTTTTACAAATAAGACTGTTAAGTCTACTCGGTTAAGAGATTTTTTGTCACTTCACAAAATAACAGTAATAAAAATCTATCTACAACTTCACATCTAAAATGCTAAAGAAGATTCTTATTTTCTCATTACAATCTAGACATAGAACTTTGTCTTGTCCATCTGCTGGGCTCTATACTCTGTTATTCAAACAGGTCTTCAAGCTTCAGTGCTTGGTAATCACTATGTAGCATCCATGTGCATACACTTGCCCGCATACATTATTTATCAACAGTTCCTTATTTATAAACAATTCGCCAACCGCTTAATCTCCTTGATCACATTTCCCATGATCAATCATAGCCATCAAATCTTCAATCTTGACTAGGTTCAATGTATCCTTCAATCTGAAAATGTTTTACCCCGCCTTGGAACTTGCATACATTTCTTGGAACTTGTGCTAGGGTATTGCGGTTCAATTTGAGTTGTAGATCTTCCTACCAATTTTCCTTTGCCATAGATTCTTTAACAAACTTCATGCACGGCATACCAATCATTTAATCATAACCAGCTAATCAGCTTCCTTCATTAAATAATGCTTATATTCATTTAATGCATTCTGTTACTACTCGGTTGCAACTCGATAAATACTAAACTTCACTCAGTAGACATTATTCCTTTATTAACCGATAGCGATAACCTTAGGGTTTACCGACTAGGTTCCTTAGGGTTTACCGACTAGGTTCTTTGCTCGGTAACATAGTATAGTATTAACCTTACAATCAATAACATATGTAGGATATCAAAACAATCTAAGCATCATGATCTCATCATTGTCTAACTTGGTAATAGCTGCCCATTGAATAACTTATTCCTCCCCTTATTCATCACATTCTGTCTGTGTCTTTTACCAACATCTTTATACTCATCAAATCATACTTCTTAAGATATGGCAACATCATACTAAATTAGAAAATCAATTTCTTGACATCAATGACAAAATAATAATATTAAGACAGTAAACATCCTTGATCAGTTATATCCATAATCATAAACAACCTTCTCAATATCCTTATTGAAATGCCAACAATCTCTCCTTGTCTGTTATAATGCCAACACGAATTCCACTTCGTGTGTAGGTTACTAAAGGTCAAAGATGACCACTCTGGCATTGTTAGGAACAAAACTATAGAAATTCCATTTGGTTTCAATTTTGAAAAATATCAAACTGAGCCATGAAATTTTGTAATTGTGTTAGGATTCCCAAAGATACTGAGAGGGAGGGGTGAATCAGTATCTTGCTGGTTAACAGATTTTCTAATCTTATTAAACAAATTGCATTCCAAAATAGTGTACCGGTAAACCAAAGATAATGCAGTAAATAAGATCAATAACCACAACATAGAAAGCACACCATAACATAATATTTTTAACAAGGAAACCCAGTGTGGGAAAAACCTTGGTGGGATTTGTGACCCACAATATTCACTCACTGGCCAATAAATGAATATTACTTACAATAGGGGCCTGCACATGGCCAACTACCTAAAGCTCACTGCTTAAATACAAAAGGGAAGTCTCACTGACTTACAAAAATAGATTATGCAAATCCAATATCATGTACTACTTTGGTTCAGCATCTGCTATGCCAGGTTCAGTACTAGTTTAAGCTCATACAACTTCCATAAACCTTAATCCAAAATCTACCTTAATATGTTTGCATCTGCCAATTGCATACACAAATGATCCTACAAGATCTCATACTTATATATGAGTTCTATTACAATTCGCCTTGTCGGCTTACAAAAAGATTTTACAATTAAATACAAAATAAAATCTTATCAGCTGGGGTGCCGGTAATCATCTTTGCTGCTATCGGTCTCGTTGCCTGTGTCGGTGTTTGTGTCTGTCGGTGCCATAGGGTCATAAGGTTGCCATCAATGACAATACCTTCAATCACCTACAATTTCTCATTGGAGTGTGCATTTGCTAACAATAGCCCCCTTTGGCATTGATGGCAACACTCATGAGAAAAAGTCAAAAATTGTATCCAAAAATGTGATGTCCAAAAAAATCTTGCCAAAACTGTGTGCTCCAAAATTGTATGCTCCCCCTGAGCAGATGATCTCTTTTGCCAATCATTTTTCTCATTCTACTACTCCCCCTTTGGCATCAATGACAAAGGCTGTCAATTAATGTCAATTGAGTTTAGTTCTTGTCAAGATCCCTGTAACTGGTGGGTTACAATCTGATATAGATCCGATAATGCAAAATTTAAGCTGTTAGTGAACCTCTCACTATCCTTCAATGCTGCTTCTATCCTTTGGATGGTACTAGTGAGTATGTGCATTTTCTCTTCCAGTGTCTTAAGTCTAGGAACAAGTTCCTCAGAAATCTCTTTTCTCAAAGAGATGAGGATGTCTAGTTTTGGACCAAGTCTGCATTTGAGTTCCTTAGCTTTGTATTTTATCCTTTCCTTCTCCTTATCCAATTTCTCAAGTTTTTCCTCAAAACTTGTTATCTCTTTCTCTATGATTGATATGGGTTTTGATGAACCAATAATATTGTTAGCTATATCATTTATTTATTTTTGTGCTATGTTGATTTCCTTGTCAATATCCACTGTCAGAAGATCAGTCTTGCAGGTGTCTTTGTACAACTCCTTAAATTCCGTTAAAGTTTTGTTTAATGCCGGTAAGAGGGTGTCAATATGTTTCGTGCACTTCTTTATTGTCTCTTCAAAGAATTTTTCTTTCTCTTTGTTCATTTTAATTGTTAGTAGGTTGTCGGTTATGTACTTAGACAATGTGTCTAATTGGCTCAAAGAATCTTTATTTTCTATATTGCACTTGGGTGCAATCAATTTCAACAAAGGAATTGTGTCATCAATAGCCTTATATGCCTGTGCATTGCGCTCTGTGATTTTCTTTATGGAATCTAGTAATACCTCTATTATATTTGTCAGTCTGAATTCCATAAAGGAGGAACCAGATGACTGTGCAACTACCTTGACTATCTGCAATTCATCAGTGTGAGTAACCTCTTTGCTTATGTTGACCTCTGGTAGGTAGTTTGAGTCTACATTTCTACTAGCAAAGGTTTGGGTTTCTCAGCTATTATCGGTGGCACAATCTCTGTCTGAACCTTTTCCTCTTCATGTTTCTCAAAATGTACCTCTATTGGTTTCTTTGTGCTTTCCATTGTCGGTTTCTCTAATTGTGTCTCAGTGTTAACTACCAGTTTCTGAATGTACCTCTGAACTGTCTACTACCGGTATCTCAACAGATTTATCAGTAGCCAGTTGCTCAGTAGGTTTTTCAATGTGTACATTAGTGGTATCTGTCTTTCCAGTATCTAGGAGATCAGTTGATTGTTCAATATTTCCAACTGTATTCTAAACCTATGTCTCAATAGTAATATCCTCGATTGGTGGCTTAGTTGCCACATCTCTCTTCTCAGTTGTTTCCTTATAAATCACAATGTTGACTTCTTGAGTGTCAATATTCATGGTATACAACAGCTCAGAATCAGGATTGGTGTCTTCATGTGTTGTCTCCATACTCTCAACATTATTTGTTACTGGTGGTGTATCAACAGTTTGTGCCAGTGGAGTATCAGAAGAAGGTGGGCGCAAGTTATCTGTTACCTTTATGCTCAGAGGACCACCTATCTTGCCTTCACCTTTTTATTTTTCTTTTTGAAAGACTTTGAAAGTCTTTGGTCATTTAAGTTCTTCTTGCTTTTCCTTCTCTACAAAGAAGATATCCCATTTATCCATTGTCTCTTTAGTGATCTCATTTACTCTGTCAGCCATTAATGCTACATGTCGATGACCATGGAAAATACAGTCCTATTTGCTTCACTTATCAGTTCATCAATTTCTTTTGTTGATCTTACTGGGTGAACTGCAAGTAGTTTCTCTATATTTATTTTCTTGTCCAGTTCAACAATTGCTAATATTTTTGCATCTAGCCTTTTGTACAAGTCACTAGGTAGATCATCTACAACTTCTATCAAAAATTTCTTATAAATATCTAAGTGTAGAATAACATTGTTTTCTATGCTTTCCTTTTCTTCATTAGTGAAAGTGTTATACAACTTGCTAATATTTGACAAGTTACCATCTTCAGTTATTTCATCCAAAAGGTTGTCTAAGGGAGGGACAACTTGTTTTTCCTTTTTCTTCCTTGGGGTCATTTTCCTTGCCTGAGGCCTTACTGCCTATTGTTTCTATCTTGTTCTCTTGGGAGTAGGTGAGGGTACCGATGAGGGTTTTCTTTTTCTTTGTACCCTTTTGAATTCAGTCGGTATTTCGCTGTCAGAGGAGGTACCAACTGATGAAAGATGTGTTTCCAGTTGTAGTCCTTCCAATTCACTTTCCTTAATACCAATTTTATTGAATATATCTTCCTTGATTTCTTTTGCCTGTCTAGTTGCCTTTCTAATTGTCTTTTCTATTTTCTTAATTCATTTCTGTGATTGAACTTTGCTTTCAATGGTTTATGCATTTCCAAATACTTCTTATGTTGGTTCTTTAGGGGCTTCTAGAAGGGATTTTGCATAAGTTTCTATTATGTTTTCATCTGCCTCATAACCCATCTCTGTAACCCAAACTGTCCTTGGAACCACTGCCTCCATCCAGATTTCATCCTTCTTTATAAAAAAACATATCTCTTTTTGATATTTATCAACTATGATTGAGATAATCTTTCCCTATTTTTCATTCTGCCCTTCAGTGCCTGAAAGTGTTCAATTATGTTCCTCTCCCTGTCATCTCTCATGTTGTTAATAATATCCAAAAGTTATTTTCCTACCAGAATGTCAAATCCAAAATCCTTTCTACCAATACTAGGAGCTTCTTTGGTGATATATAGCAATAGACATACAAGTAGGTTACCAAATTTGAATGTGCCTTTCTTGTCACCCTTAATTTTCTTCAAATTTTCTATTAGCTCATCTTTTAACCACTCACAAATGTCAATCTTTGCATTACTATTTACTAAGTCATAAGCACTCTTGATACATAAACTAGAAACAAAGTTTAATCTGTTGGCATGTATAGCTTTGTAACCAAGAATCATGCTAATGAATCTTACATTGATATCCTTTACATCATTGACTCTTAGGGATCTCTTGTCATAGGTTGCACTGGTTAGGGTCATTACAGTGTTGTTTGGAACCTTTTTAGTCTTGTCAGGCCTGCTACCAATGGAAGGTAAGCCTGTCACAGCCCTAACTGCTTCTTTTGTTATCTTATGAAAGGAATCTAGCCAAAATAACTCTCCATGAACTCTTCTCAATACAATCCTTATAACCTCTTTGGGAAAATCAGGAATGCTAAGTATCTCCACAAAACCTAGGGTTTCAACTATCTTGTGTTCCGATTTTACGTTACCATTTTCATCACATATTACTGTCCTATACATGTCATAATCTCATCAACACCTAGTTCTTTAATATGACAATGTATGTAAATTCTAGGATCCTCAGCATAAGCAACTCCTTTGGGTATTTGAGAAAATGCTCCTAGGTTATCATTCTTCTTCGCTACTTTGGGAATGATTTTAAATACGGGCCTAGGGAATTTAATCACTTCAATTACTATAGGATTTGCAATGAATTTAGGTGCAGAGGAGGAAGCCATTGTATAAATACCTTAATCTGCCTTTTGGTTAGAATGCTTGAATGATTCACTTCACTTCTCACTGTGGATGCTTTTGCTTGGGTTTTTCGCACTCTAAGGAAATTTGAATGCTCAATGAATGAAAAAGAGTGAAAAACACTTGCTTTATAATGTCATTTCCTTCAACTACCACATTAAATGCATGTTGGTTAAGTGAAACTTAACACATCTGCCGGTAAAGAAGTAATTCAACTTCTCACCATCAATCGAGGGTAAACTAGCATGTTTTTCAATTTGTTGTCGTACCCCCAAGAGATTTCTTTTCAGTTAGATGAATAATCTCTTGCCAGTGGAGTGATACTTTGTTCTACCGGTGAAGGAATAGCTTCATTAACATTCTAATCTGACTTTCTAATCCATTGTTTTGAAAAAATCTTGTTTTGCTTCTTCAACTTTCTCTTTACCTTTCAAACTGGGTCCTTTGTTATTTGTCGGTGATGCCTTACTTCTACAAAATTTTGCAATATGTCCAATCTTGTTACAAGCATAACAAGTCACATTATTTTTCTGAATGGTTTTTCCATATCCTATGCCAGTATGTGTTCTGCATTGATTAGATAAGTGTCCAAACCTTACTTTCATTCTGCAGCTTTCTGAATTATGACCAATTTTGTTGCATTTAGAACATTGACCGATGGGTGCATTGGTGTTCTGATAGTTTCTAGATCTACATTGATTTTCTCTATGACCATACTTGTTACAGTTAAAGCATTTCCCATTAAATTTGTAGGCATTAGGTTGTCTTACCGGTTTACTGTGATCATGATTGTTTGTAGTACTGGAGCTTTCACCAACTTCAAAGCCAAGACCATTAGTATCTCCATTAGGTTTCTAATTTTTCAGCATGTTATCAAGTTCTTCTGAGCTTTCTCTTGAATTTCTTCTTGTGTCGATTTGCAATAGCCAACTCATTTTCTAAGAAATCTTTCTATCTCATGAGTTCAGTTTTATCATGCTCCAAGTGAATCATATCTATTTTTAACATATCATTTGCATGACTGAGTCTTAGATTTTCATTTCCAGCATCATTGATTCTCCTAGCCAAGTTATCTTCATTCTTCTTTCTGTCTTCAATATCTTTACAAAACCTCATAGTCATATCTTGCATCTCATTCCTCAAGGTCATGTTTTTTTGCTTCATCTTGCTTACAAGATCATTAAGAGTTTCTTTTTCATCATCATCACTCTGTATCTTCTCATGAAGTTCTCTTATTTTGTTCCTAGCAATAGTGAGATTCTCTTGAAGTCCTTGAATGATTTCCTATGCAGCCTTTCGATCATCTTCAAGTTTCATATTTTTCAACTTTTCTACATCATAATCTGCAAGAGTTGTTTCCAATTGCTTTCTTAGGTTTTCCATCTTTACTAGTGTCAGAATCTTCCTCAAGTTGTTAGGCTTTTGAAAATAGAGGACCAGGCTCTAATACCAATTGTTAAGATTCCCAAAGATACTAAGAGGGGGGGTTGAATCAGTATCTTGCCAGTTAATAGATTTTCTAATCTTATTAAACAAATTGCATTCCAAAACAGTGTATCGGTAAACCAAAGATAATGCAATAAATAAGATCAATAACCACAACATAGAAAGCACACCATAACACAATATTTTTAACGAGGAAAATTGGTGTGGGAAAAACCTCAGTGGGATTTGTGACCCACAATATTCACTCACTGGCCAATAAATGAATATTACTTACAATAGGGGTCTACACATGCAGGAAGGCCAACTGCCTAAAGCTCACTGCTTAAATACAAAAGGGAAGTCTCACTAACTTACAAAAATGGATTATGCAAATCCAATATCATGTACTTCTTTGGTTCAGCATCTGCTATGCCAAGTTCAGTACTAGTTTAATCTCATACAACTTCCATAAACCTTATTCCAAAATTTGCCTTAATATGTTTGCATCTGCCTATTACATACACAAATGATCCTACAAGATCTCATACTTATATATGAGTCCTATTACAATTCACCTTGTAGGCTTACAAAAAGATTTTATAATTAAATACAAAATAAAATATTGTCAACTGGGGTGTTGGTAATCATCTTTGCCGCTGTCGGTGTCTGTGTCTGCCAGTGCCATAGGATTGTAAGGTTGCCATCAATGACAATACCTTCAATCACCTACAATTTCTCATTGGAGTGTGCATTTGCCAACAAATTGTACATATGAGTATATGAAGATGGAGAGAATCATAGGAACCAATCTGTTTGATATGACTATCAACCTTCCTTAAAACACTGATATCTAAAGATGGCTATTCTAACAAACTTTATAATGTGCAAGCAACAAACTTGAGTAAATTGTGTTTGGATTGAACTTGAGAGAAATATCAAACAAGGTCCTAGGGCTTTACATATGGACTTAAGAGTTCATTGTTACCAAGACAATTTGGGAACTAGCTGGTTTGGCATGAAGATTATCTAGGTGTGAAATATTAATTTTCACAAAAGGCTACTTTGATAGTTTTGACAAACATCAACAAGAAAACCTAAAAAAAATTGTATTTGCTTTAGGCTTTGGGAAAATGTCAAATATGAAAATGAGGTTATGAAAATGGGCACATGGATACAGTGTCATAAAGAGAATTGAGAGGAATATTTTGTTTGGCAAGAAATATGTTAGGCACTTAAATATTGACATTTGAAAATGGCTACTTGAAAGGCTTTCAATATGCACACTGCAAACTTGTTTCAGAACCCTAAAACTTGACACTTTCAAAACTCCTTAGATTCAATTATGGAGGGATACAAATGGATAAATAGACTCACTAATAGTAGTTCAATATGCACGCCAAGTGGTTTCACATGAAATTCACATAATCTCAAATTATGGTCCTCAAAAGGAGGCCTCCAGGGCAATATTCCCACATGTTTTTGAATGATGTCATTAATTTTTTAACATAGACACTTCAAATTTCACCAAAATTTGAAGGTACCCACACAAAAATCTCCCCTTTTTTCATTCATGGCAAAATATTAATGACAACAACATTATCTATCATACTAGAATCAAGAAACCAATCCATTTCATGTTCTCTCCCACTTTGCCAGACATCTCAGCTTTTCATTTGTCATCTTCCCATTCTCTCCCCCTTTTCCATCAAGGATAAAGACTCAAATACAAAAAATGACCTCATTTTATTCAACTCTTCATAAACTTGCAACTACACCAAGATCCCCCTAAGAGGTAGCACTAGGTCATTAGTCCAGAATAATAGTAGTCATGAAGTTCACTAGACTAATGCATCATGTATGTAGGAAATCAGGCAAAACCATCAAAATCACATAATTAGGCAACCACAAACCTAAAATGCTAATGAAAAGAGATCCTAATACACTCAATAGAGCTATGAAGATAAAACAATAAAAATAAACACAAACCATTACAAACGCAGATGTCTCCTCCATGTTTGTCCATTGTTATTATTTCACCTTCAAATGGGACTTTTGTGGATCTCACCTACAAAATGAGTGCAAGTGAAAAGAAAGATTGCAAAGATAGAATGAAATCGATAGAATAAGGGTACTCAAAGCGTGGTTAGCAATTGATGAAGAAAAGAGGACAATTTATAGGCAAAAGGTCTCCAAAATTGAAGAGCATTCTAAAAGGGCAATAAATTCATAATTTGGCAATGATTGAATGATAAATTATGACAAATTATCATGACAAGTTGCTATGTCAAAATATGACAAATTGAGAGCAAATTATGCTCATCATTATGACACAATTATACAAAAATTTAGCTTCATGATTAAGTGAAAAATTGAGCACAAAAATAGATCTCAACTTATGACAAATTGACCATGAGAATAACTTCATAAATTATGACATAATTGAGCATGAAAAGGGGAGAAATGAGGGGGAATAATTAGGAGGGAATTTGAATTTAAAAATCAGCAAATTATGTGGAAAAAGATGAATTAGGAAATTAGGAATTAGGTGACATTAAATTATAGATTCACATTTATTAATCAACTCACAAAAGGACAAATTAGCCAATTAAATAGAGTATTTAATTGTGACATGAAAGACATAATAAATAGAATTAATCCCTTTAACCTAAAGAGAAATGTGAATAGGATTAAATGAATGAATCATTAAACCATAATGGGCAAATTGGGGATGAAATTAGGTCAAAACAATATCAAAGCCAATAAATGATAAGGATTGCAATCAAGAGGACAAAATGACAAAGATTTGATAATTGATAGAAAACTGATTGATTTATCGACAAATATCAATGACAAATTGATCAAGATTGACAAAAGGATCAAATTGATAGATGACAATTGATAAAGGATCAATGACTAATCGATCCAAAATTGACGAGGATTGATGAAGATATTGAGTTCAATGACAAATCGATCAAATATTGATAAAAAGGTCTATTTGATGAAGGATTGATGACAAAGACCAATGAAGAATTGATCAAAATTGATAGAGGGACTGATTAATGACAATTGAAAGAGGATCCAAAATTATCAAAATTGATTGAAGAATGATTGAAAATTGATTGAAAATGATTGGAAACTAGGATAAAACCCTTATTCAACACCAATTAGGATTGACAATGTCCAATTGACATGACAAATTGATCACAACCACTGATTGCAATTCAGAAATGATATCGACAAGACCTAATTCAAAATGCAGGAGATTAGAAACAAATAAGAAAGAAATACAAAGGAATGGCATGATGTCGACAAAGAATGAAGATCAAATGTGTGACATAGTATAAATTTTAATAAGATGCAAAAATAGTAAAAGAAGGTCACGCAGACATGTTAAAGTATGGTGCCGCAAGTGTTAACCATTTTTAGATGCCTACATTTTGCCCCTCTTTGAGACAATGCGATTATGAGCGTTGTTTCAAAGAACAATCAAGAAATATGCCCCAAATAATGAAAAGGTATACGTATGCCTCCTTGAGGAATTGGCCAAAAAAAAAATCCAAAAAAGAGGCCAACTGATCGATAATAACGCCAAGATTAGACCAAGAGGATTGCAAGGGCTGATGGAAGAAATGTTAGAAAGAGGAAATTAGACGATGAACAATTAGTGGTGAAGAAAAACTTTCTTTCACAAATGCAAAATAGTAGGTGATAACCTTTATTTAGTAGAGCAAAATGGATGCGGTGCACCATGGCAATGAAGGCCAAGGAGATAATGCAATCCCTTTATGTAACACAAACACATCATGGACAAGGAATGGTTCGAACATCTGAAGACATAAAGTGTGTCAAAGGTTGAGGTATGTGCAGTGTTCGCAAAGCGAACGTACTTATCACAGACATCCAAGACATACTTGGCCCAGAATGCTATGAAACACTCAACAAATAGAAGATAAAAACAACATACCATGAGCCATCTCGACCACTCTAAATCACTCAATGACATCATCAAGCATGCTAGGAACATGGTCATCAATGAAAGATAAGACTCACATATTAAAAAAATTCAAACAACCATTATGATCTTCATTGTCAAAGTGATAGTGTTGTGAGGAAGGGAAAATCATGTTGTCTGGTTTCAAGAAATGCAATACCTCATCTAAGATATGGCATAGTCTAGTTTCGAGTATACTACACCATGTATAAGACCCATGAAAATTGAAAAAAATGAATGATGTTAATATTGTCCGATTGATACAAGAACTTTGATCAGTTTGAATGATTGGTTTGCTAAACAATTTATCTATTGATGCATGATTTTATTTAAGCATAATGTTTATCATGTTTTCTGTTTGACGGCCACTCAAATGTTTGTCTATATACAAAGGGGACAGTTTATTGACGACATGAAAGCAATTATTTTTGGCTTTCCAATGCTTTCCAATTTTTAAATTTTTTTGAACTTTTTAAAAAAATTTCATGACATTTTACGAATGTTTTTGGATTATTTCAGGACATTTTTCAATTTTTTTGTGTTATTTTAGGATATTTTTGTAATATTTTTGTTGTTTTTTTTAAGACTTTATTTGATTTTTTAAGGACGTTATTTGACTTTTAGGATTTCTTTCGGGACTTTATTTGATTTTTAGGATTTTTTCAAGACTTTATTTGACTTTTAGGATTTCTTTCCAGACTTTATTTGATTTTTAGGGATTTTTTCAGGACTTTATTTGATTTTTAGGATTTTTTGAAGACTTTATGTGATTTTTTATTGATTTTTTCAAAAATTTATGTGATTTTTATTGATTTTTATTTATTTTGCCCCCAGTGTCTAGCAAGGCAAAAAATATGAGGAATGGATAAATAAGCTTGATGAAATGATGATGGATAGAGGGAAGATAGAGGTCATTTATTATGGAGACAATGTAGATTCAATTCTCAAGGGCTATCACGCAATGGGATAAGGGATTGGATATGACAATGTAAAGCAATGGCATGGCATGATGGACATGTCAAGAGGTTTTTGAAACCATGTTTTTTTTTGCATTTTACGCCCTTATGTCAGATCAAGATCAAGGGACAAAAAAGAGTGTTTGGACGATGATAGGATATGAATAAGATAAGCAAAATCAAAAATGGATAAGGGATATGGACTTAAGGTTGCGATAGACTAAAGGATAGTGACAAAAGGTTTGAATAAGCCAAAGAATATGGACAAAATATTGTAATAATCCAATTGATAAGGACCAAAATCTATGATAAACTGAAAGCTACGATTAGGATGCATGATGTTCATGAAGATCCTCAGCCTTGTCAAGATCAAAGCCAAAGGGGGATATGGACATGAGGGATGATAGGATATTGGAGAGTATGAAAATAGTACGATGGGATAATAGGATATGATGGAATAATGAAAGAATGATAGGATATGATAGGTGTATGGTACACAAAACTTGCCCCCAAGTGTGGTATGCAAGAAGTTCATGGATTACATATGACATTTGTTTGCTAGGTTTTCATCATGGTACTTATCCAAGGAGCGCCTGTTTGTTAGGATTTCACCAGAGGACAAATAGTTTTCCTTTACTTTTTTTCACATTTTTTAACTTTTGTTTCTTTTTTGCTTTTTTCTCAATATTTTTGCTTTTTTGTATTTTTTTTCTTTTTTCAATTTTTTGGGTTTTGACTTTTTGGAAAAAAATGGATACATGATAGGATATGAATGAAGGACTCCAACATCTTATTGTTCAGAAAGTATCCTTGAAAGTAGACCATGACGATTAAAAGTATTCTCAAAGACGTTGGTAGGTTAATGGAAATGAGATGGGACTAATGTAAGGATTTATGCAAAAGATTGGATCAGAGGGACACAAGGATGGAAAATATGCATTGGATAATGGATAGTGTATTGGAAAAATGGTGCTTGAGAGGATGGAAATGTTGGTAAGGCCAATATTGGCACACACCTTGATGAGTGGTGAACTGATGGAGGAAAAGTGGATTTTGGATATTGAGATTTTGATGGAGGAATGGTTATGGATTTTGGGACATAAGGACCCAAAATGGATGAAGGAGGTGATGGTGGAATAGATTTGGAAGTTTTGGATTGATGAATAGCAATTTTTGATGCCAAATTACATTTTTCTTTAGATTATTGTGCTTCTATGAGTCGCTTGGGAATCCACATTGTTTTTCATTTTTTTATGCTTTTGTGGTTCCTCTTGTCATGGATGATGCACCTACTTCCGCCAAACAAATCAATACCAGTACTAGAGCACTCTTGTACAACATGGAAATGAATCTCGAGTTATGGATGAACTCGGAGAGCACTCTTGTATAACATAGAAATGAATCTCGAGTTATGGATGAACTCAGAATGAGAAATGAATCTCTGGGTTATGGGTCGGCTCCCTTTGAATACCTCCTAAATCTAATGATGGGTATGGAAAAGAGTAATGATGGGTATGGAAAAGAGTAAAGAGATTATTGAAAAACCTAAAAAAAAAAACTATTCTAGGAGGTGATATACCAAGTTGATTTCTAAAATGACAATAATTATTCCTCAAACCACCAATTTGCACAATGAAACTCCTGACTCATTACACATAAATATTTCATGCAAAGGATCTTTAATTCAATCAATTGACGTGAAACAGACCTTTCACAACCCTACAAGAGTGAATAAAATAAACACAAAGCATAACCTATGATCTTATCTATGAGATGGAATTTCAAAGGCTATAAAGAATAGCACAATAAAATACTCTCAATCATGCACAAAATAAAATGAATCCTAAAATTGAAGGCAAAAGTTGAAGATTTTATTCAAAATTTTGTCATAAACTGCAAAGTGAGCTACAAGAAGAATTCTCTGCAATGTGCATGAGAATAATAATCAGGAAGTGAGGAAAATATAATTAGCTTTCCTCTGTATACAACGATAGGGCATGCAACCCTAAGAGAATGAATTGCACTCTCAAAAAGATGAACTCAATTCTAAAATCCGAGCACAAGGAAAAAGCCTCCAAAAAGGGATCCAAAATTGCATGTGAAGGTATCAAAATGGCCTCAAACTGCTTGTCCATGCATACAGAATCTGAAGACTCCAATCTGCCATCTAACTGCTGAAAACATGTCTCAAACTCCCTCTAAAACTAAAACACTATCATCCTCTATCATATGCATCTGTTTGTAAGGGGAAAGTAAAATAAATATTAAAGTTTAGTCAATGATCACTTCGCTTTTAATCTTTATTGTATATGTGTTGCCTCATCCCTTTTATCTATATAATAAATATTAATAGCGATTTATAGAAATATCACTTTAATATTTATTTTAAATCTCCAATATGCATGTATGCATATGACAGAAAAAATCCTAGTGTCAAAACATATTAATTATTTATTAAATCAAATAGAAGTATAAATATTTAAAATATTTATATTGCTTTTTTTTTATTATTTACTTCTATTTAACTAAATAAATAATTAATAATATATTATTATATTTAGTATATTAATAATGATATATGTAGTTTCTTTATTTTCACCATTATTAATGTATTAATAAATATAATATTTATTAAAATATTAATGCAAGCTTTATAGCTTGTAGTCGTTACATTTTAAGACACTTAACTTATGTTGAGTGGGAGCCCTAGGCTCGACCACTACATATGCAATAGTTAATAGCAGTAAAATATTTTAAAAGCCCATAAAAATCTAATAGAATTAGGGCATGAAGGTAAAAATGTCTTGAACCCTAATGCCTTGTGCATTGTTTCATTTTGCAAAACTTCATGAAGAGACCCTTCTGTGGCTGACACCATGAACTTGCTGGAACTAGTAGTTCAAAGTGGGGCTTGAGCAAGAGCTTTAGTGGATATTTATGCATGATGGGTGCAGTATGTATTTGATTTCTCCTTTTTTTTTGTTATCATGCTATATCGGAAGAAGAAAAAAAATCCACCTATATTTAGGGTTTTATGAAAAATTATTTGAACATGCATGAATAAGAGCGGAGGCTTCCATATCTTTGTATTAATTATGCATGGTTGCTAACTGTAAAGCGGAAAATCACGATCGAACCCTAGTTGCTCTCCCCTCTTCCAACTCCAAGGAGAGAGAAGGGAGATTCACTAGGGTTGATGGTTTTCACTTAGGGGAGAGACTTTACATTTGAAAGAGGGGTTGAAACCCACAAGATCCAATCCCACACAATGCAAGATTGGATGCTAAATGTGTTTCAAGGGTTAAGAAAGCAAGGCTACCCTCTTTTGTAAAGAATGTTGATAGAAGAATTAAGCTAGGAATGCATAGAAAGTGACAAAGATTCACTTATAAACTGAGATAGGGATATAGGATGAAGCTGCGGACCTGGAATTAGCAGTAAAATGTCGATACAGCACTATCCTACAAATTTGAGCAAAAGTTGTCGAGACGATGGCGCCCGAGCGCCACGGTCCTCCGAAAAATCCGCGAAACGAAGGGGGATCTGTTCGTCTCTGCACAAGGATTCCAGATCTTCAATTTCAGCTGCGTACCTGCAACCTACACACAGAAAAGCAAAGACGATTGGGGGGTTAGGGATTAGGGGTTTGCCTTTAGGTCAAACCCCGGTTTTGGAATTAACCAAGAAATGAGCAATGCTGTAAATGTAAATGTCTGTAATGTAAAACAAGTACTAATACCTTGTTGTAAGGATGTTTGTATCCTTATGTGCGAAGGTATAGATGTTGTATGTTGTATGTTGTAGTAGTATGTAGTAAGTGATCTCCTCTTCAATGGTTGAATCCTTGTCTTGAATGCAACACTTAGCCTTGAATGGAGACTTGAAATGATCAATTGCTTGAAGGAATGCTTGAATGCTTGAATGCTTGAGTATAATTTCCACGCATTTTTCCATCATGTCGAATGAAAGAGGAAAATGTAGTTTATATACTTGTCAATTAGGGCTGATAGACTAATTTTCCCGACCTTAGGCCGACCAGGAAAGACAATTTTCCAATTTGCAAACATAAAGACCCGAAGTCCAAAAGAGACCAGGCCCAAAATAGGACCCAGGGACCAGGGTGCTGGGCGCCATGGTCCTGGGGGACCAGGGCGCTGGGCGCTCTGGTCCCACCTCCCGGGACAGCAGGGTGCAAAGGAGGTTCAGGCCAGGGTGCAAGAAAATGCAGTTTTTGGTGTCATGAGCAAGTTTCGGGGTCTCCATTCAGGTTCTGTATTGCGTCGCCATCGTGAAGACCGAAATGCAGTCAAAATTGCAAGTGTCACAATTTTAGGATGCTACATTTAGCCCCCACTTTAGCGGGAGTATAAGCGTACGCTCATACTTCCGGTAAAGTACAAGGAAACAACATTGAAAGACTTTCACCATGTCAAGAAGGCAAGATATACCAAGCCCCCAGTGGACTAAGGATCTTACAACTTTGATTGACAAAGTAAAAGGGAAGATCACGAGGGAGAACCATGACTGTTAGTAGTAAGGTTCCCTCACTATGAGTCATGCAAGAGAAATACCAAAAAATTTCAAGGCAAAGCTGAGTTCTCCAAGAAATTTTCATGTATCCTGAAGGGATAGACAGGGTGTATGCCCCCCTACGTTAAAGCGATCGCACACGCCTCAATGGGGGTGATTGTTTTAACGTAGTGATACACATAAGAAATGAGAAAGGGAAGGAGCACGTTATCGCAAGGATTTAGCCCCCAAGTGTGAGATAAGCCCAAGGATAATAGACACAAAACACAAAGCACAAGGTGACTTTGCTTTCCTCGGGGTTAGTATGTTGTATGATAATTCATGTATATCATATGTATGTATGCATAATTGTTCTTCATTCCCCAATCAAGGAAGGTCACCTAGAAGAAGGGAACACATGTGTCTTTTGAGTCAACATGAGAGAGACCAAAAGAGATCTCAATGCTTTGCATCTTCCTCAAGTAGACAACACTAAGGACAACAAATAGAAGAATGAGAATAACATATAGAAGAAGTAACACAAGAGAGGAGGAGAGAATTTGCTATGCTAATGTAACTAGTCTAGCACGTCATCTACCCCCCGATCTTGCTGATCAATGTTTCGGGAAGGCAGGGAACACGCTAGAGGAGGAACATTCAACACAGCAGATGGAGCTATCACATGATCCAAAAAAGGGCTATGTTCATGTTCCAAGCCACGCTGTTCTTGTCTAGGAGCTAGGATAAGTGCTTTAGAAAATTCGTTAGATAAATGGTTATCAATATCAACAAGTTCATATTCACTATCAGAAGCAAGAGGAGTAGCATTTTCATCATGAATAACATTTTCATCTATAGCATCATCAAGATTTATAAAAATAGGATCTTTAACTCGCACAAGATCAAGACCATCATGCATCTTATGTTTAGGAGATTTCGGCTCAATCATCGGCTGAGGAGAAAATGGAATAATGCTTGTTGAAGGTGTTTTCGGGGATCGCAAAGTTTGAGAAGCAGCTGCTTGAGCTCTAAGATGATGCTTTTGTCGACGTTCACATGTAGAACGATTTCGTCTAGTCTTAGTAGGAAGTGGAGAAGATTGAGGAGGAGGAATGTTCTCATCCTTAGCACTTGGGTGTTTAGGTTGTGGTCTCTTAGGCTGGATAATAGGAGAAGAAGAAGGTCTCTTCTCTCTATAAAAAGAAGGAGGGACTGCTCCATACAAAGGAGGAATATTTGGTTTAGGAAGAAGACCAAGTCCATCATGACGAGGAGCTATAGGTCTACTCTTAGAAGGTTTATTAGGCATAGACATAATCACATCCATGGGAACGGGCTGGGAATCTTCTTGAGGAAAGACATTAATTTTATCTTTCAAAGGAAGAACTTCCTTCTCAAGAATGATAGGAATATCAAGTTTAGGTGTTCTAGGTTCACTTAGAGATAGGATCATATCTGTTTTCCACTTTTGATAAGATTTGAAAAGATGATCACTTCGCGGAGGAAGAGATTGGAATTGTTTAGGCCAAAAGTAATCAATAGGAATGCTAGAAGTTCTTTCAGCTGGTTTAAAGAGACTATGATTGACAGTAACAATTTCACCATTATGGGGAAATTTCAAACACTTATGAATAGGAGAAGCAATAGCTTTCATGGAAGATAGCCAAGGATAGCCAAGCTTCACACGAAATTGTTCAGAAGATGGAATAATAGCAAAGTTCACATCAAGGGATTTGTTATGGACCTCAATAGGCAATGTAATAGAACCAATTGCAGGAGAAGAAAATGCATCAAATAGTTTCACAATCACATCTGTTTTGTCATATATCACTTGATTCAATTGCAAAGTAAAAAGAAATTCTTCAGTAATAACATTAATCATGCACGAAGGATCAATAAGCACTCCACGACAAGGTGTATTCTTGACTTTTGCAACTATGTATAAAGGACCATCAGGTGCCCTAATGGTTTCACTGGAATCAAACGTGATGGAAGGTTCTTTAGGGTTTTCTTGCTGCTCTACAAAGTTAATCACATTTGGAGTCATAGACACAAGACCATCAGATGAGAGAGAGGAATCATTAGCCTCAATTGCATTAGAGGTATGAGAAGGTAATGGATCAGTGAAAATCTAAAGATTTTGATTAGGAGGAGCTACAGATGTATTGCCTTTATCATTCACTCCAGAAACAGAAATAGTATTATTATCAATCAAATCTTGAATTTTACCCTTTAAAGAAAAACATTTTTCAGTATCATGCCCAGGCTGACGATGAAATTGACAAAAGGCTTTGTTATCAAAATAAGGTGAAGTAATCTTTGCAGGATCAATTTGTCTTATAGGAGGAAGAGTAAGCACATTTTGTTCCAATAACTTATTCATAATACTATGCAATGATTCATTCAAAGGAGTATACTTTCTTTCTTTCTTGAAAAATTTAGAAATAGGAGGCACACCTGATGCTGCATTCACATTGTTGTTGATGATTTTTTCATTGAATTTGATGGAATCTCTGTTCGGTTTAAACTTCCCAAATGGTTGTTGACTGCTATCACCCTTATCACTCGGAGCCATAGGATGTGATTGTTCCATTTGACTCACAGTCAGTTGATAATTCTGAAGAGTTGCACACAACTGTTGGAAAGAAGTAAACTCAGAAAATAGAAGTTTGTCTCGAATATCTTTTTGTAAATTAGAAATAAAGATTCTTTGAATATCATTGTCAGGCACTGGAAAAGAAATTTGAGCATACAAATGCTTATATCTACCAATGAAATCAGTCACTTTTTCTTTAACACCTTGTTTACAATGCATTAAATCAATCAAAGTAACTTTAGGACTTATATTGTTTTGAAATTGTTGAATGAAAGCATTTGCAAGTTGTTCGAAAGAAGTAATAGAATAAGAAGGCAACGAGCAATACCATTGTAGGGCTTTGTCTCTTAATGTTCTAGTGAACAGTTTTGCAAGCAACCTTTGGTCATAAGCAAAATCAGTACATATTGTTTGAAAAGTCTTAACATGTGTTAGAGGATCACCTTTACCATTATAAAGCTCCAAATGCGGGATTTCAACATGTTTAGGAGGGATAGCTCGAACAATGTCAAGAGAAAGTGGGCTCGCAACATCAAATGTGGGCACACTAAACTTAGATTGATTCATAGAGGCAATTTGTTGCTATAAAGAAGAGACAGTTTGTGCAAGATTGTTAATGGTCGCTTCAGTCGAAGAATTCATATTAGATGTGTTAGATTGAGATGGAGGTGTTATGTTATTGAAAGAAGGTAAAGAGTAAGGTGGTGGGACTCTATAATAATTAGTCATAGGAGATGATTGGACAGGAGGAACACTACAAGGAGGAATGGAATGGTTAAATGAATTGCCCCCTTGCGTCATGTTCATTTGTGGAGATATAATAGGGACACTCATTGAAGGAATGAATGAAGAAGTCAGATTAAATGAAGGAAGAGGGTTAATTGAAGAAGAAGGGTTTCCCCCATGACTGGTGATCACAGGAGGAATGTCTTGTGTAGAAGTAGCCATTATGTTTGATGTAAAGGTAGGTACGCTAGCAATAGAAGTCATCAAAGGAATAGAATGATTGACTTGAGTAGGAGGTTGTGTATAACCCAAATTTTCAGCACAACTCTTCATAGGCATCACATTCGAATCCACAATGTGTGCAATACCATGCAAAATATCAATTCCATTCTTATCACTTTGAAGCATACGTTTTAGACCCTCAATTAAAGGAAGAGCTTGACTATCAGGGTATTCTTGAGACATCCATTGTCGAAAATCATCAAATTGGTTATCCAATTTCGAAAGTTGTTCTTCAGAAACCTCATGGAGAGCTTCTTCATCATTAGGAGGATTAGAGGAATTACCCATGTCCTCGTTAAAAAGGCTATTCAAATTAGGTTCCATCTCCTCAGTAGTTAAACCTCGGAAAGACTTAATTCTACGGCTTCGTCTAACGGGAATAGTGTAAGTAGGGCTTATTGTTGTAAAACTCATGCACTAGAGAGAGAGAGAGAAAGTTTTGAATTTAGAGGTAGCAATTTTCAGTAAAATCAGCCAATCTTCTAGATTTAAGCTGTTAAATACAATCAGGACAATCTCCCGAAATTTTAGAAAAAATGTCAGGGACCGTGGCGCTTCGGAGTGCACACGGTCCCAGCAACTTTTTTCGAAATTCGCAGGGATGAAAGTTATGATGATTTTAGAGCTAATCTGAAAAAATTGAGTGATTTTACGATCTGTAGATAGGCCAAATTAAAGTTGCAATCTCGAAATTGAACCCTACCAAGATTGTCGAAAAATGCAAAAATTTGAATTTTGAAAAAGAGAGGGAAACTGAAATTTTGAATTTTATGATTTTAGAGGGAATACCAAAAGCAATGCAAGTTTTGAAATTCAAAAGTTGAATCAATTTCACGCAAAATTCAATTTTAAAAGCGGAAATCAAAGTTGTTGTAATTAAGCACTTAATTTCAAAAGTCACAAATTGTAAGAATTTGAATAAAGCACTGAAATTTCGAATGAATGCAAACACACTTTTCAGATTTAGGACAGTAAGAACACAATTTTGACACAAAATTTCAATTTCGATGATTTTTGAATGTTTAGAAGCCTTAATCCAAGCAATCACAAGACCAACTTTGACTGTAATTTTGAAGGTGTTGAAATTGATAAAATCAGCCAAAATTCTGGATTTTAGCAGGAAAATACAGTAAGATCTCGCTCCCAAAATTTTGGAAAAAATGTCGGGGACGATGGCGCTCGGAGTGCACACGGTCCTCGCAACTTTTTTCCAAATTTTCAGGGATGAAAGATATTGTGATTTTATTGCGGAATCCAAAGTTACAGCTGATTTGGAGATGTTTTGATCAGTGAAATTGTCGGACAAAGGTTGAATCAAGAGGGTTTCAAAAATTAGGGTTTTGACACTTAACCACTTAATTTTCAAAATTAAAGCACAAATATGAATTTATAATTTATAATAGAAGGGCAGATCTGAAACAAGCATTAATAATTAAACATTTCACAAGTTTAATTACTTAAAAAGGAAATTTAGGGTTTTTTATGCAATTAAGATCTAAAATTTTGCAAAAGATCAAACATGGAAATGTAATCAAGGAATCCAATTTTCAGTTCTAACCATGAATAATCAGAAAGGATGTTCACGTCGGGTTCACCAAAATGTAAAGCGGAAAATCGCGATCGAACCCTAGTTGCTCTCCCCTCTTCCAACTCCAAGGAGAGAGAAGGGAGATTCACTAGGGTTGATGGTTTTCACTTAGGGGAGAGACTTTACATTCGAAAGAGGGGTTAAAACCCACAAGATCCAATCCCACATAATGCAAGATTGGATGCTAAATGTGTTTCAAGGGTTAAGAAAGCAAGGCTACCCTCTTTTGTAAAGAATGTTGATAGAAGAATTAAGCTAGGAATGCATAGAAAGTGACAAAGATTCACTTATAAACTGAGATAGGGATATAGGATGAAGCTGCGGACCTAGAATTAGCAGTAAAATGTCGATACGGCACTGTCCTGCAAATTTGAGCAAAAGTTGTCAGGACGATGGCGCCCGAGCGCCACGGTCCTCCGAAAAATTCGCGAAACGAAGGGGGATCTGTTCGTCTCTGCACAAGGATTCCAGATCTTCAATTTCAGCCGCGTACCTGCAACCTACACACAGAAAAGTGAAGACGATTGGGGGGTTAGGGATTAGGGGTTTGCCTTTAGGTCAAACCCCGATTTTGGAATTAACCAAGAAATGAGCAATGTTGTAAATGTAAATGTCTGTAATGTAAAACAAGTACTAATACCTTGTTGTAAGGATGTTTGTATCCTTATGTGCGAAGGTATAGATGTTGTATGTTGTATGTTGTAGTAGTATGTAGTAAGTGATCTCCTCTTCAATGGTTGAATCCTTGTCTTGAATGCAACACTTAGCCTTGAATGGAGACTTGAAATGATCAATTGCTTGAAGGAATGCTTGAATGCTTGAATGCTTGAGTATAATTTCCACGCATTTTTCCATCATGTCGAATGAAAGAGGAAAATGTAGTTTATATACTTGTCAATTAGGGCTAATAGACTGATTTTCCCGACCTTAGGCCGACCAGGAAAGACAATTTTCCAATTTGCAAACATAAAGACCCGAAGTCCAAAAGAGACCGGGCCCAAAATAAGACCCAGGGACCAGGGCGCTGGGCGCCCTGGTCCTGAAGGACCAGGGTGCTGGGCACTCTAGTCCCACCTCCCAGGACAGCAAGGTGCAAAGGAGGTTCAGGCCAGGGTGCAAGAAAATGCAGTTTTTGGTGTCATGAGCAAGTTTCGGGGTCTCCATTCAGGTTCCGTGTTGCGTCGCCATCGTGAAGACCGAAATGCTGTCGAAATTGCAAGTGTCGCAATTTTAGGACGCTACACTAACTTGTAGTCTTATCACTAATAATGGAGGTGGCTTGTAACCTTTGAAGTTTCTCACTTGTATGGTTTTCATGGGCACTGTGATTGGTGACTACTCAGTTTCCTTGCAATGAATGATATGCCCATTATATTAATAGTCGCTATTCCTAGTGAATGTTGATTACTTCCTTTATTGCTTCTGTTGGTCAGTGTTCTTGGTCCTTTCATCATGGTGGACACCGATATCATTGATATTCTTTCTCCAATGTTACTATCTTGAATGTGTTAAGTGTCTATTGCTATAACCCTATGGTAATATGATTGTTCTTCTGCCTTTTCGGCTTTCTGCTATCATAATGGCATCACTACTTTTCATGTAGGTGGACTTTGCATTCTTTGTTGCAATGGTGATCATGACTATTCTTTCTCTTTGGTAGCTAGGTGATCACAATTTTGATAATGAGATCAAAACCCTTTTATTGTGTTTACCTTTTGATTTGTGCTTGATGGGTATCAAACTCACTGTCTTACTCTTGTTTTGGGTTGTCATCTAATTCTAAACAATGAGTATCATGGTAGAAGTCAATACTCCTTTATATGCTATGTCACTATACTCACACCATGTAATACCCTAAAATTGGTCATCTAAACCATGGGCCCCTAATCTCAACAACATCACCAAGATCCTAACCAAAGGCAATTAAATCAATCTTGAGCACATAATTAATTCTCCAATCATCAAATATCACATGGAAAATCAAATATTATATATTACTTAAATATTTATTTAATTAATTAAATCATTCCCAAGAATATCATTTTAATCAATTATCCTGTTTAATTTATTAAATATCCTAGCATATTTAATTAGTTAATAAATTTGCCATTAATCATGCAAAAAAAGAATTAATTTATTACAAAAGAGGAATTAATTACAAAGAAAGAGTTGAATTGAAAATAAAATAAAAGAATCGAATTGAGAGAGAAATCAAACTTGAGATATTATTTCTTTTTCTAAATTTAGAACTTGAAATTAGAAAAGCAATTAATTGAATTATTGATCATTCTCTAAAATTGGAACTCAAAGTTTTTGAGAAAAAGAAGTTCAGTTGCATTGAAAAGACTCTTTTCTTGAATAAATAAAAGAATTATCTATTTTTATCACAAGTGCATGGAATTTTTTAATTCTTATTTCCAATGCAAACTTGAACTTCTTATCTAAAAGCATTTCAATTAAACTATAATTGGAATCTATCTCAAGGTTAACTGAACCTGATTTCTCAATTATTTCAATTAATCCTAAATTGAGTTTTTTCATCATCTCTCTTGTAATTTTCTATAAATTCAATCTTCAACTCTCATCTAATTTAGTCTAGAGATTTTTGAGAACACGCTTAGAGATTATTATTATGTTGACTTTTGCTCTGGAGTCATTGAATATATTATTCTTTTTTAGATTATTTTTATCCAATTGCTTGAATCCATATTGCTTGAATTCGTTATTGCTTGAATTATTCATCCATCTTGCATCCATTTTAGCTTAATATCATGCTCATATAGATTAAATCCTTCATCTTGGTGTAGTCTAGTCACTGGTATTTGCTTATAAAAATCTGAGAGCAATCTTATACTCGCATCTTTTAGAAGGCAATTGGTTGCTTTGTTATGGTTTTATTATTCATGCTTATATCTATCTAACCATACATGTAATGACTTAATTGAAGTGTTGTGTCCTGCAGATACAAATTCTTATTCCACTTTTCACACACATTTATGGCGCCCACCGTGGGGCAGAAGACTACATTTTTCGGCCTCCAAGACTAACTTTTTTATTTTTGTTCTTTTTCAGATTTTTAAATTTTTGGATTTTCGTCTGTACAGTCTGTGTCATATCATACGACATTTCTCATAGGCCAAAATGACAAACTACAGGTGTCGTACAAACTGGAATCTTGTATCGTACGAGCTTGAACTCTGTCGTACGATTCTATATTTTTCTGGTTAAAAAGAGTTTTTTTTTTTTTAAATACATTAGTCTGATTTTCTATTCAAATTGATTATACTGACGACTGACCCTGGTTGTTTATGTCTATCTTAGAATTTATCACAGCCTAATCAGTTTTTGTAGAATGCTTGTCGAAGAATATGCCTGTCAAACAAAGACAACATGACTACTAATTTGTTGTCCTTGCATGTTGCCTGAGAAGAATCGACCAAACATCGTGTATTCTTTAAATTCATTTTCAGGCACCTAAATTGCTATATGGTTAAAGAACAAATCTGTATTTTGTGTTTTAAGTAAATTCTTAGAGGTAGGAGAGTATGCTCTTGTCTTTTTAGACAATCAGAAATCCAGACCCTTGAAGCATTTTCTTTGTTTGAGATTTGTACATCTTTAGCAGGCATGCCCTCCCAAGGAGCTTAAAAACTCTTAAAGCCCTTATGGCCGGTGTGAGGAGAATGACCTAAGTGGGAACGGCTAAACGCCAAGTACTCCAACCCACTATAAAATAAACATGATTTGATAAAAATCAAGTCAATGGCAGTGCTCAGGAATAGCTCTCCTTCGTACCTTTGGGTATATTAAACCTTGGTTTTCAAGGTTGAGAGTCCTCTTAATTGAGTTTATACCTCGACACGCCGAATGGACCCCTTACTAGATCCAATTAAAATTAGAATCTACCCAGTTCACCTCCAAAAGGGGGATAATCTTTGTGCAAGAGAGATAGTAACTCTCCCAAGATACTTGTCATTTCGTGCCCCCATTAGCATTTGGAGTTGGATAATACGGTGTTGAGAATCCATTGCATGAGACTCAGTGACTGTATTCTGATTAGCTATTGGGTGTGTACCTGAGTCTACAAGAAAAGGTTTTCTTCTCTCACCAAATTCCATAGGGCTTGCATGTTGTGATTGGAGTTACTATTCATGCTATGTGTTTTCTATTTTTTCATCCCTCAAACTAAAACTGGAATACCAAAATTGGAGAAAACAAGAAACAAACTCAGTGATACAAAACTTTGTCCGTGTCAGAATTAGTCTATCCTGGTCAAAAATCAGTCCATCTCAAAATTTTATCTCTATCATGTTGACAGTCGTATGAATCTGATCATTTATCATTCTGCTCCATATTCTATGTCATACAAGGCTGATAATTTGTCATCTAAGCTCAATCCTCTATCGTACGAAACCCAGCAATCTGTCATCTGAAGCTAAATCTTGTGTCGTACGATGCATAATTGCACTGAATCTTTTGTCATCCTAGACATACCCATCTATCATACGGTACTAGGCAGCAACTCGTACGATACAAAATTGTTGTCGTCCTGAAGCTATTAAATTGTCATCTAGCTCAGTAAATCCTATCGTATGAATCTCTGGTGTTATCAGTACAGAGTAGTCAAACTTGCCTAAAAATAGTCTACAGTGAACAAAATACTAATTATCATCATCCTAAGCATAAGCAGATTGAGACAGTGTACCTCTGCCATTTGTGTTGCATGATTTGGTCGATCATCTTTCAGCTAGTTCAATCAACTACCTATCAAACCTAAGTCACTTAGATAACATCTTATATAGGATAGATCATTCCTAAAACCAGACTGAAATCTTAGTCACTACTCTCGAATCAACTTAGATAACCATCTTATATAAGATAGATCTTTCTTGAAACCAAACTAAATCTTAGTTACTTCTCTCAAACAATACATTAACCGATTACTTCTCTCAAACAATACATTAACCGAACAACTAGCTCAAAAATAGATCTTGACCTTTGCATCACAAACAGCTTTAGGTCAAACTAATCCATAAAAATGCCTACTCAAACCATGAGTTCTCATAAAAAAGAATCCAAAGGCAAAGGACAATCCTTCACATATCAAGATAACCCATACTACATGAAGGACCCGCTCACTAGCAAACCTTCATCATCAGGGGTACCAGTTTTTGATAAACCTGAATCTCACACTATACATGAGATGAAATACAATGATAAAGACAACATTATTATTCATGAAACCGATAATGATTCCTCATCAAGTGAAGTTGAAGAAGACATTGAACCTCCAAAAAAAGATATTCGTGACTGTCAAAAAGATAAAGACTATTTCTTAGAACTAGCAAAACAAGGTGTCAAACTTCCTACTGGATATGATGTTCTGGCTCGAGAAAAGGAAGACTATTTCTTAGAACTAGAAAAACAAGGTGTCAAACTTCCTACTGGATATGATGTTCAAACACTCATTACTAAAAAGGAAGAATCACCTATACTCGCAGTACACAGACAATTACAAGCCTTACAGACTAAGATCACAGAACTGAAAAATAAGGATAAGTCCCCAAAACAATATTCCCTGGAGACAATATGCCCCTTTCCATTTGACAAAAATCTATACATGCCTCCATTTTCTTCATGAGTTGAGATCCCAAAATTTGACAAATATGATGGTACCTCAGATCCTCAAGATCATGTTATGGAATTTTGTGCTGCCTATATGGAGTTCATGCACGATCAAACGTATCTCATGCAACTTTTCCCAAGGAGTTCGGGAGGACAAGCTATGGAATGGTTCTCAAGTCTACCTAAAGGAATAAAAATGTTTGAAGAACTAATCCAACTATTTTTACAACAATACTCATACAACATTTGACATCTTGTGACTATGATCGAGCTTTGCAATACTAAATAGAAAACAGGGGAGCCTTTCCTTACTTTCCTCCAACGTTGGAGAAAGATGTTCTCTAAGTATTCATGACCTATCCCAGATTCTAAGAAAATGGATATATTTGTCAATAACTTGGTCCCATAACTGAAATATAGTATGCAAATGCAAGTACACCCATCATTTAACAAAATGGTAGATAATGCCATTCAAATGGAAGATGTGCTCATAAAGAAGGAGGATATCTCACCTTGGAAAGAAACACAACCAAGATCTAGCTCTAAAGAGAAGAACAAGTATTGGAAATTTGGTAAAGACAACAACAAGAACGTTGTTAATGATGGAGTAGTAGACATTGTTAAAACCAACTCAAAGCCCATGATATTCAACTTGGATAGTGGCACACAAGCACTCAAAGCGGCTGAAGTTGCAACAGAAAATCCTTCAAAGAAAACAAAAGGATGGTTCCAAGAGAAACCTTGGCTTTCCAAACCTAAGCATGACTTCACTCCTCTCAAAGAATCATATGAATCCATTTTCAAGACTTTATTGGAAAACAACCTAATAACGCTACCAGATAACTCCAGACCATATGATCCATAAATCAAACCAAAATGGTGGAGAGAAAATGAATACTGTGACTTCCATCGAAATAAAGGTCATAACACAAACAATTGCATGAAGCTCAAACATGAGATTCAAGATCTCATAGACGTTGGTAAAATTGATTTCAGGAATCACCTGACCAATGTTGATCACAAAGCATTTAAGGACGCTTTACCTATTTATGAACAAGGTGATTCTTCAAAGACCAAAGGAGGTGCCAAAGTAAATTATACTTATACCAGCAATGACAATGTCATTAACATGATTGAGCCTTCCCAATCTAAATATTGCAATGTGATTATAGTCCAAGATCAACCAAATGAATCATGATATGCAAGAGCTCTAACCTGTTCTCAAAATAAAGTCACTCTCCAAGGAGCTAGTTCTTCTAACCTAGCTCAAGAAAAATCAAACCCACCAGCTTTGTCAAACAAACAAAAAGAATCGAGCTTGGATAAATTTAAAAGGCTAACTTCAACATCATCCTCTGGATATAGCGTTGCTGAACAATTAAAAAGGACAAATGCTCAAATCTCAATCTTTGAATTGCTAAAACTCTCTTCTGCTCACAAAGAAATCCTAGACAAAGCATTGCTCACCACTAATGTTCCCAAAGATTTAGATATTGATCGGTTTTAGTCTATGGTGGGTCATTCAACTTCACCTCACTATCTGACCTTCTCTGAAGAAGATGACAACTCACTAAATCATCCACATAACCAGCTATTTCATATTGAAGCCATGATCCATAAACATAGATTTAAATGTGTTTTGATAGATGGAGGCGTGGGGTTGAATATTTGTACTTATAGTCTGCTTACACAACTAGGGTTTTCTTAAAATGTCATTGATCCCACCAAGAAAATAACAATTAAAGCCTATGATGAAGAAGAAAGGACCTCTAAAGGTCTGGTATCATACCCATCAGGGTGGGACTTGTAGAAAGATATGTCATTTTCCAAGTACTTGATCTCCCTCTATCATACAATATCTTACTGGGCAGGCCATGGATTCATGAAATGAAGGTAGATCCATCAACATACCATCAATGCTTAAAATTTCTTTATAATGAAACATAAGTCAGTATTCCTATTGATACAAATGTCACTTGTAATGCATTAACAAAAGGTGTTGATACTTTTGTGCCTCATAATAGGGCAGTCTCTACAAATGAAAGTTCAAAAGCTCTGATCAAAGACTTGGAAAAGAAATTGAAGATTACAAATACCGGCATGGATGGCTACAAGATAGAACTGGTACTCTCATTAGTTTCTCTCCCTCCATCACCAAAATAGTTGGGCAAACCATCAGAGGCTATGAGAACATAGACTTCAACTCCAAATATCATATATGATGGTCTTTTTGTACAGTCTTCTACTTACTTGGCAGATGTAATAGAAGAGGATATTGTTCTTAACTGGCTCTTTAAGGAAGCTAGTCAAAACAAGGAAGTGCGACATTGTGAGATTTCTCCAACCCAATACGGTCCTAGCTACAAAATGATTCAACGCATGGGATATTCAGGTACTAGTCCTCTAGGCAAACATCAAAAGGGTATCATTGAACTGATTCCGCTACAAACAAAGTCCATAATGATAAAGATGGACTGGGATACAATCCAGGAAAGACATCAAACCAAAAACATGCTTCTACGACAAAGTGGAAGAAAAAGACACTGCCTTTAACATTACAGGAAGTAAACATTCAACAAAGTCAAGATAGCTATGAAATAGAACAAGAAGAATTAGCAATCAAGGGAGAAAAAATAGTTAGTACTCAAGCTCCGATGATATCAGCTACAATACTACAAGAAGTAGAGGTCCCAGAAGATATGAAAAAGGAAGTAGAAAGAATCGGGGAATTGTTTACACCGCTGAAAATTCCAGTTACATACACTAGTAGGCAACAAGTAGAAGATTCAGAGACTAACTCAAATGAGTATGAATTGGGTTCAGATCACCTCTCAGATACATCCAGTATAGAAACTCCACAAGAGTCTACTAGTACCACAGATGATGCTCAAGAATTGATGCGCATAAAACTAGAGAAGGAAATATAGGAAATTAGATGAAAGAGACAAGCAAAATATGAACAAGGACTAAAGGAAGGAAGAATACCAGAAAGCTTTTCATCTATGTACCCCTCTAATAAAATAGAACAAATTAGGTATAGCACTACACAGGAAGAATTGGAAGCTACAGAAGCAAAACTAGTCATCAGTCCAGAAGAAGCTGAAAGGAGTAGACAATAGGGAATCACAGAAACATCAAGATCATGTCAACAAGTGTGTCAGATACAAATGATAAATGAACCAAATCTTGAAGGAACTTGCAGCATTAAAGATGTTGGTGTTGATACCATACATATACTCACTAAATCACTTGAAGAAGACTCAGAAACTTCATCTGATTACTCTGACAACAATCCCATTTTTGACAATATCTACTCAGCATCAAATTATGAATCATCTTATGTAAATGATGAAAATCTGTCTACTGATCTTATTGTTGTCGAACCATGATAAGACGTCCAGTCTGGCGTAGGGAACGATGCTCCAAGTATGTCTATTGGATTAGGTCAACTAAATATTAACATGCACTTTAATAATATTGTTCTGACTCTTCCTAGTCTTGAGACATTTACGCAAGGTATCCTTCTGGAAATTGACATTTCAATCCAATGTTGTGATGACAATATCATGACGCCCTTGAACCTATCCAACATTTATCCTTACGACATCTAGAACTAATTGACTATACTTTACAAAACCAGCCCATAAATATACCTACTTTTTCCAATGACTATACGTTAGCCTATTATCTCAATGCAGTTGAACCTATGGACTCTTCCACCAGTGATCAGAGTGAAAACATGACTGAAATAGATATCAAGTATCTTAGTTGCAAAAATAAGAAAAATAAAAATAAAAGATCTGATGGCGAAAACCACATTGTGGCGGTGTCAGAATCTAAAAAAGAGAAAATAAAGGACGTATTTAAGAGTGAAAACCTCTTTGAGGTGCCTGAAGGTGAGATACTTGATATACTACCAAGTCATTTTTAGGAAAGTTCTTCTATATTGATTGAGCCAACTCAGCCAGTGAACATTGGGAGTCAAGAGACACCACACATCATTCATGTAGCTCAATCACTATCAGCAGAAGAATTGAAATATTTCACTCATCTATTTTCAAAAAAGAAGATCAATTTTGCATGGCCATACTCTGATATGCCAGGCCTGGATCCTAATCTTATCATGCACCATCTTTCTATCTCACCAAGAGTTAAACCAGTCAAGCAAAAACTTCGTAAGATGCACCCTCATGTGGCACTGCTAGTCAAGGCTGAGCTAGAAAAACTGCTAAAAGTTGGATTCATCAGAGCCCTAGACTATGTTGAATGGATTTCAAACATAGTACCTGTCAAAGGCAGACAAATCTATATGAGTTTGCACTAACTTCAGAGACCTCAACAAAACTTGTCTGAAGGATGACTTTCCATTACCAAACATTGATATGATAGTCGATATGACTACTGGGTATGAGATGTACTCACTAATGGATGGATTCTCTAGATATAATCAAATCAAGATAGCTCCCAGGGATCAAGAAAAGATAGCTTTCACCTATGCATGGGGAACCTTTTGCTAGAATTTCATGCCATTTGGGATAAAGAACGTAGCAGCAACCTACCAAAGAGAAGTAACTACTATCTTTCATTATATGATGCATAAGAATATGGAAGATTATGTTGATGACACCTTAGTGAAGACTATGAAGAGATCCATGCATATTCAAGAGCTAGGCCTTATACTAGATAGAATGGAAAAATTCAAACTCTGGTTAAATCCAAAAAAGTGTGCATTCGGAGTAAAATCTGGAAAATTACTTGGCTACATCATTTCAAAGAAGGGAATCAAGGTCAATCCTGAGAAATTCCAAGCTATCATGGAAATGCCTTCTCCAAAGAACATCAACCAAATGAGAAGTTTACAAGGATGTCTCCAATCAATCAGACGCTTCATTTCTCAGCTAGCAGACAAAGCTCAACCTTTCACAAAGGTATTGAGGAAAGGAGTAATATACAATAGGGATTAAGAATGTGAACAACATCTTCAACAAATCAAAGAATACCTATCCAATCCACCAATTCAGGGTAAACCATTGATCTTATACATATCAGCAACTGATTCGTCACTGGGGGCACTTCTAGCAAAATAGGATGACAATAAAAAGGAACAAGCTATATATTACATCAGCAGAACATTGGTGTCTTATGAAATGAACTACACTATAATAGAAAAATCATGCTTGGCATTAGTCTTTGCATCACAAAAATTGAGACACTACATGTTATCACATTCCATCAAGCTAGTAGCTAAAATTGATCCTCTCAAATATCTTCTCAACAAAGCAACACTTACAGGAAGATTGGCAAAATGGGTCATGATCCTTATAGAATTTGATATTGAGTATGTGGAACGCAAAGCCATAAAAGGATAGGTAATTGTTGATCAACTTGTTGAAGGTCCTCTTGAAGACACTCAACCACTGCATATAGAATTTCTAGATGAATCAATAATGCATCTTACTCAACAACCCTAGAAGATGTTCTTCGATGGGTTTTTTACTCAAAATGGTTTCAATGCTGGAATATTATTTATTACTCTTCATAAGTATTTAATCCCAAAGTATTATAAGATTTTGTTCCCTTTCACAAACAACATTATAGAATATGAAGCTCTGGTAAATGGGATAAAGGTAGCTATCGAATGGAAGGTTGCAAAATTACACATCTATGGAGATTCTTAGCTGATCATCAATCAAATCAATGATACATATCAGACTCGAGATGAGAAACTGATGCCTTATAAGAGAATGGTTGATGATCTTAAGAAATATTTTTCTTTTGTATCATTCCAACAGATTCCTAGATTCGCAAACAGAGCAGCAGATGCTATGGCCACCTTGGCGTATATACCTAAGCTGCAAGAATACAATTTTTGCTTTGAATTCCTAGTGGAAGAGTTACATTACCCTGCCTATGATTCTCTTGAGACCCAAATAGTATGTTCTATTATTAGACATGACTCATCCCGATACAGCCACATTTACTCTTATTTATGAGACCAAATTATACCTGAAAATCTTACCCGTAATGAGAAAAGGAACCTAACCCGAAATGGTTCGCGGTATGTTATCATTTCTAACGATCTATTTAGACAAGGTTTGGATGGTATATTACTTAGGTGTCTAGAAACTGAAGGGTCTAAACATGCATTATTGGAAGTCCATGAAGGTATTTGTGGATCTCATTCAAATGGTCTTACTTTAGCTCAGAAAATACTACAGGCTGGCTATTACTGGCCAGACATGGAAAAAGATGCTATTAAATTTGCTAAGACTTGTGAGAAATGTCAGCTACATGGGAACCTCATACATGCTCTAGCAAGGGATCTCATACCCTTCATTACACATTGGCCTTTTCAGCAATGGGCCTTTGATCTCATTGGTCAGATATATCCAGCATCATCTAATGGACACAAATTTATCATAACTGCCACTGAGTACTTCACTAAGTGGGTAGAAGTGGTTCCACTCATCAAGGCAACCAGTAAACAAGTAGCTCTATTCATCCTAAACTATATTATTTGCAGGTATGGGATACCTTCATCTGTCATGATTGATAATGGAGGACAGTTCAAGAATAAAGATCTAGACGAGCTTTGTGAGAAATTCAAAATTAAACAACACTGGTCATCAGTATATTACCCTCAAGGTAATGGACAAGTTGATGCATCTAACAAAAACCTATTGACTATCTTGCACAGAACAGTGAACAAATCCAGGAAGGATTGGCATCTATAGCTCAATCCTGTATTATGGGCTTACAGAACAAGTATCAGAACACCTACTGGGGCTACACCTTTTTCTTTGGTGTATGGGTCCAAAGCAGTATTACCTATTGAAGTGGAAATACCATCTCTAAGAGTTTCTTTTCAAGGTCTTGTTACTGATGAAGACTATAGAATATCTAGATTGCAAGAACTTGAATTGTTGGATGAGCATTGGCAAGTGGCGTTTGATCATCTTAGAGTATATCAAAAGAGAATGTCCAGAGGATATAACAAGAAAGTTTGACAAAGAGAATTTCATGTTGGTGACCTAGTTCTAAGAGAAAATCCTAAAAATCAGCAGTTTCGAGACAACAAAGGGAAGTTTGAACCCAACTGGTTGGGTCCCTACATCGTTACTACAGTATTTGGCTCTGGTACCTATCAACCATCAACATTGGAAGGAGAACAGCTCCATGAACCAATTAACACCATCCACTTGAAGAAATTCTTCACCTAGTATTCTCTACTCCAACAACCTGTACAACTGAAAATGTCCTGAAAAAAATCATAAAAATCTTAAAAATCAAAAAAGAAAAAAAAAAGAGAGAGAGAGAGAGAAAATGCCCTTGTGAAAACCTGGTAAACAGGCACCTTGGTAAAAAAAAAAAATCTTTGTCAAGTAGGTGAAAACCTGGTAAACAAGCACCTCTTGTACTCAAGCGCTCCATCTATCAACGCAACATTGGCATTCCCTCTTTCCTGCATTTTTTCTTTCGCTTGTACATATATTATAGTCACTTTCATGACATCCTGGTTCATTGGAACCCTCGTGGCTTAAAACTGATCAATGTCCTAGTCTTAGGGTAATTGACTGAGAAATTTACAAGTCCTAAGCAATATCAACCAAGTCATCTTTATGTCAATGAAACCTGGTTGTCTACTCCGATTCAGTTACCTGTCTCCTAACTACTAAAGAGTTTTATCATTGAGTTAACAAGCAAAACAACATAACGGAAAACAATCGCTAAACAGTTTGAGCTATGCATGACAATTTTCTTTGTGTGTTGTCTTTTATATTGGTTTTTGATTATTATCCCTCTGAGTAACTTGAGGAAGACTATCATGACTAAGCGGAGCAAGGATTGGGGGCATAATATTATCTTTGTTTTCTGCTTGTAGGAATGATCCCAATGATCTAGAAACATTTAATCAGCTGGGTGTCTATGATAAGAGCCTTTACATCAAGATGAAATCACCACACATACCTCGACTCCGCTTATTTGAATGCTACAGGGAGGTCCACGTCATTTCTTTATGATGTAATTCGGGTCCCTGCAAAATTTGTCCAAGGATATGAATGAAAAAAGGATCATTGCGGACAAGATAATTAAAATTGCACATTGAAAAGAAAGGAACTCTAATCTGCCTGTTATGTTCATTATGCTAAGTGATGAAACTTAAGCATTTTAAATCCAGTGACTAGGTTTAGGTTGTGTTTCATTTTGCATCTCACTTTGCATTTCATTATGTATTTTGTGAATTTAGAGTGATTTCGGTATAATAATAATCTCTTTATCTTCTGAATGAGAGTTGGAAGCATCATCATTTCTTAGCTAAGTGGTCTATTTTTCATCATTTCTCTGATCAAGTACTTGTGTTTTAAGATGTTAGCTGCATACATAAACATCTTATATAGATTCATACATTCTTCATATTATTCATTTGCATTCATCATTTATTTACATATGAAAAGAAACAAAAATAGACATTCATATTCATTTGTATTACATACATCCATACTGAAAAGAAATGCATACATATAGAATAAAGCATAGAGAAAACATCTCATAATCGAATCAACACAAGTATGATGAAGTCAAATCAAATCTCATATATATATATATATATATATATATATATATATATATATATATATATATATATATATATATATATATCGTATAAAGTCTCAGAGTACAAAATGATGTCAAATGACATATACAAACTCCCATCGGAGCAAGAATAGTATAGGCTACAAAAAATGGGTGTGTCTACAAAAAATATCAGAGCTACAAAAAAAGAATATCTATCTCTCAGCATCTCCCTCATCGCCAAGTGGAGGAGGATTAGTATGCTGACCGGGATCCTGACGAGGTGCCCAAGCTCCCTATGACCATGCCATGTATTGTGAGTAGGGGACAACCTACTACACTAATGGAACTGCTACACTATAAGCCGCAATATAGTAAGTCGCCTGACTAGTCTGGTGCAAAACCTCCTACTAAAGAGTGTCTCGCTCTGCTCTCATCGCTGTTACCTGACGATCATGTTCTGCTCTGAGCTCCACCAGCTGACTATCACACTTTTCTCTAAGCTCCACCAGCTGACAATCTCACTCCACCCTAAGCTCTGCTAGATGTCGGTCTCACTCCGCCAGCTGAGTCTGTGCCACTGTCAACTATGACTGCAGATCCACTAGACATACCCTCATCGACCGTGTTGCGTAGGCCCCCTACTCTCTTGCAGGCTCTCCACCCCCATCTCCACCTCCAGCTCCACCCTTCTCCTCTCATCTTTGTCGAACCTATCTCGATGATGCTCTCTCCTCCTCACCTCCACCCAACCTCGCACCTATACTCCCAAGGGATCCACCCTCTCCCCTCTATTGTCTAACCCTAGCTGGAACCCTGCTGCTACTAGCACTAGGATCGCCACCTGCTCAACTAGAGCCTCGGCTCTTTGTCCCTGTCCCTGTCCCTGTCTCTGGCCCTGTCCCTACCCCTATGTGAGGGCATTATCCTCAACCTCCTCAATACAAGGTGCCTGTTATGTTGGATCAGTAAATCTAGGAAATGGATGCTACTGGAATCAATCCTTGTACTGGGGCAATACCTCCGCATCTGCAATATCACCCATGTAGTCCCACTAGAGTCACTACAATCTAGTCAACTCCTACATACTCAAGGCATAAGATAACCTCAGTGCCCATCCTCGCCTCTCCTCATCAGCATATCTCATGTATACTATGAACTCCTACGAGATCCCTTGAGGCCTACAATACTGCCTCATCACTTGAGATACCATGAATCTCTCCACCATAGTCTGTGATCTACCAATGAGTGGGCGTGTCACAAATAGGTCTCTACGTACGATCCTCTAGTCATCCCATGGCTCTAAGCCCCTATAAGGTCTCCATACCATGGTTATCAAATCATCTAGCTTCCATCTCCAAAAATCAGTCTTGCCCAGATGGGGTTGAGTAACATATCTAGAATACCTATACACAATAGGCTGACTAGGCTCTTTGTCATCATCTACAATCGGCCTGCATACTGGGAGGTGCTCCCAAGCCCATACCTGTAATATCAAAACTCCTATAGCCATACTCTTCCTCTCCTGGAAGACAATCTCATGCATCTTGCAATACATGTGTGCTAATATACAAGAGCCCCAGCCTAGTCTCTGAAGGGTCTCAACAAGTCTCTCTAGCATCCTGCCCCATCCACAAAGGAATCCCTGTTGTCCCCTATCCGGCATCAGAAAGTAGCTGATAAAACCTGCTAGGACACAAGCCATTGGAAACTCCTCATTGTACCTACTCACCATACTGTCCAACCTGATAGAACGTGTCAAGATATCTGGATCATTGAATACATGTCTGACAGCCTGTAATCCAAGAAGATGCGATGTATCATAATCTACCATACCCCCAGCAAAAGGGATATGGAGAATCATGTAAACATCCTCAGGAGTGATGGTCATCTCCCCAACTGGCATGTGAAAGGTGTTATGCTTCAAATGAAATCTCTCAACTAATGTTGTGAGCATTCTGTGATTCACACGGATATCTAGGAAACCAAACAGGTGGGTGAAACCGCACAAATCAATATGTGTCTGCTCAACATCTAACAACTATCAAACTAATGTCATAGTGGGTGGATATACGCATCTAAAAAGAACATGAGGCAATCAAACCTTCAAAAATCAAACAACGGAGTATCAGAAAACATTCCAAATAAGCCTACAAGAGAAGTAAAACATCACGCAAATTCAACTACGTTAATTGCCAAGTCAAAATTTCAAGTTTGGACCTTCAAAAATGCTCACTATTTTCCAAATGATAAAACACAGAAGGGCAGAAACTTGTATGAGTCAGGAATAGGCTTCGTATGACAAAATATCCCCATATGATACAAGATTAGATGTCGGATGACAAAATGGTCTCTTATAAATGTTGTCATATGATACAAGGGTGGGCTTAGAATGACAAAATATATGGGTTTAAATGACAAAACAAAATTTAATAGTTTGTTGTACGAGACAGGATCCTGTCTCACATGACAAAATGAGAATGGTCGACTTTAAACGTGCTAAAAACTTGAAAAATCAACAAAAAAATTCAAAATTGAGAACATAAAGAGGCTTAAGATTGATCACTTACCGCTGGCTCATAGTTCCAGGGTCGATTATGTCGTCTCTAGCACTTGAATCGATGCTCATGAGTGGGAACCACTATTTTTCTTCGCATAAGGCTTTTTTAATTTTCAAACTTGGGAGGTTAAAATGAATTGAAAATGACACTTTTAACCCATATACAGCCAAAACCCTAATTTGTTGAACTTACTCCGATGGACATGAAAATTGTACCCTTAGCTAATTCGCTCATTCTAATTCCATTTTCGGGATCAAAATCGAACTTCGACATCATATTCCTAGTCAATTTTCACAATTTGGACCACTTAGTGCTTTTTCATCAAATGCTCATTCTCTCTTCTAATTGCGCTCAATTTCTCATGAATCAACATTGAATCTCAATTTTATTTTACAAATCAACTTTGCGCTCAATCTCTTATCAACCAACGCTAAACTTTTAAATATTCCTCTGAATCATTTGTGCTCAAATAACTTATCATCGCCAAAAAATTGCCTATAATCATGTACCCTCGCTATCTTTCGATTTCGCTCCCGAGGGGCCATACTCATGACCTTATGACCTCACATCTTCAAAGTCAAGAAATTTTTTCAAATCATCATCAAAAGTCAAGCAAAAATCTTTTCAACTAAAGAAAATCAATCAAATCCTTATTGCTAAGGAGTATCTCATCTTTATCGCTTCACATCAAGTTGAGATCTCTTGATCATTTGAATCAAATCAATCGCTAGGGGCATATTAGTTTCATCACTTCATATCAAGCTGATATTTGTCTTCATCTGAATCAATCTCTTAACGTTAATCAGCTTCATCACTTTTCATCAAGCCAATTATTCGTTTAAACTTAATCAAAATTTTAAAGAGTATCTTTGATCACACGCTCAATCTAAGCAAGTGTTCAGTTTCATCGCATCGAATCAAGCTGGACAATTTATCTTCATTCATCGTATCTTGATCCATCAAGTTCAAGATCGATTTTATATTCGCTTGCTGTGTCTAGTTCAATCAAGTTCTAGATCAGTAAGATCCGCTTCTTGATCAATCAAGTTCAAGTTCAGTATCTTTGCTCTCTATCGTTCCTAGTTCAATCAAGTTTGGGATCGGTTTCGCTTTAATCACTATGTTCAGCTTCGTCGCTTCAAATCAAGCTAAACACCTTGCTCTTTATCTAGTTCATGATCAATCAAGTTTAGAACTGGTATCTCCTAGACATCATATATTCTTTGAACCAACGCGCTGCTCGCACATTAACTCAAAGAGGGGCAAATGTAATACCCTAAAATTGGTCATCTAAACCATGGGCCCCTAATCTTGACAACATCACCAAGATCCTAACCAAAGGCAATTAAATCAATCTTGAGCACATAATTAATTCTCCAATCATCAAATATCACATGGCAAATCGAATATTCTATATTAATTAAATATTTATTTAATTAATTAAATCATTCCCAAGAATATCATTTTAATCAATTATGTTGTTTAATTTATTAAATATCCTAGCATATTTAATTAATTAATAAATTTGCCATTAATCATGCAAAAAAAGAATTAATTTATTACAAAAGAGGAATTAATTACAAAGCAAGAGTTGAATTGAAAATAAAATAAAAAAATTGAATTGAGAGAGAAATCAAACTTGAGATATTATTTCTTTTTCTAAATTTAGAACTTGAAATTAGAAAAGCAAATAATTGAATCATTGATCATTCTCTAAAATTGGAACTCAAAGCTTTTGAGAAAAAGAAGTTCAGTTGCATTGAAAAGACGCTTTTCTTGAATAAATAAAAGAATTATGTATTTTTATCACAAGTGCATGGAATTAATTAATTCTTATTTCCAATGCAAACTTGAACTTCTTATCTAAATGCATTTCAATTAAACTATAATTGGAATCTATCTCAAGGTTAACTGAACCTGATTTCTCAATTATTTCAATTAATCCTAAATTGAGCTTTTTCATCATCTCTTGTAATTTTCTATAAATTCAGCCTTCAGCTCTCATCCAATTTACCCCAGAGATTTTTGAGAACACGCTTGGATATTATTATTATTACGCTGATTTTTGCTCTGGAGTCATTGAATATATCGTGCTTTTTTAGATTATTTGTATCCATATTGCTTAAATCCATATTGCTTGAATTTGTTATTGCTTGAATTATTCATCCACCTTGCATCCATTTTAGCTTAATATCACGCTCATATAGATTAAATCCTTCGTCTTGGTGTAGTCTAGTCACTGGCATTTGCTTATAAAAATCTGAGAGCAATCTTATACTCACATCTTTTAGAAGGCAATTGGTTGATTTGTTATGGTTTTATTATTCATGCTTATATCTATCTAACCATACATGTAATGACTTAATTGAAGTGTTGTATCCTGCAAATACAGATTCTTATTCCACTTTTCACACATACACGCCCTTGTATCCTTTCCATGGTATTGCTCCCTTAAATGGCAGCTATTATGCATTGATTGGAAAAGAGTTTTCATACAACATTGCTTATTGTTGTAGCTCTTATCTCATCATTGATTGTCATTATACGTATGTATGCACTTGCTATGTGACTAAAAACTGAATCTTCAATCTTCTCTTTACAATGTGTTTTGGATCTTTGAGGACTTATTATGCTCTTGGTAATGTAACCTTGTCCTTTTAATCATTGTCCTTCAAGCTATGAGGTTATTGTCTTCTCGTTGGCTAATATATTATTTTCCTTGTTATATGAGACTTAAAGACTGCTTTTAATACATTTAGGTATGTGTAAACACTTCATGTTGATCTCTAATTGCTTTGTTACATGATTGTGGTTGCACTTTATCTATTGATGATTATAACCCTATGTATTAACGTTTGAGCTCATAATTCTTAGATCCATGTCTTTAACACACAACAACTTTTATTGACTAAACTCTTAGCATATATTTGGTTGCCATGACTAAGGCATTAAAAACCTTTACTTTGTGAAGTCATCATGCTATGATTTGTCTTCATTCTTTATAATCATTACTGGTCTGAGTGTGAAAAAGATGCATCTACACATTGTTTCTCTTTAAATGAATCTTGGCATATTCCTTTGGTTGTATCTTTAATGATCACTGCAAATGGTGCACATACTAAGTATTTTTCTCATTGTTATGATTGATACAGGGGGTATAAATGTTTCTCTCATTAATTTTGTATAAATATCCTTTACAACTCTATTCATTCTCTTATGAATCTACTGCTAGTGTACCTTAATAATTCTCTGATAAGACAGCAAAAGATTACTTTCATCTTTACTACTTCTATGAATGTGTGTGTGTCTTTAATGAGGGTTGTTATTGTTGTGCAAGTCTGCAATTTTCTGATGAATGTATATTTAAAAATACAAACTGGATTTGCACTAGTTTTATTGGGTTTTTTTGTCTTGAAGTCTTCTAATTTCTGTGAAAAATTAAAAAACCCAATTCGTAATTTTTATACATGCACAAAACATGACTGCTCCTCCATGCTTCCTTGTTAATGTTTTATGGTAGCTTTATGAACATTGTGACTGCTATAAAGTCATGTATTGTTATTATCATTAAAAGACTATTAAATCTCTTTGGCAATTGATTGTGACTCTTTGATTTTCTCAACAAATGTGGAGGAAATCTCTTAAGGCATTTGGAGTCTTTCTTAGGACTATCATTGCATGTTATGTTGTCACCTTTTTCAAACTCTATTATTATATTTATTTCATGACAAGGACCCATAAATATCTGAGATTTCTTTTGACTTTTGCAGCCCTAAGCTTGAATTCATTGTCATTGTATTGTTATTGGACTGAGAATCTCCATTGTCATTGTACTATTATTGGACTGAGAATCTCTATTTCAGATTTCTTGTTAACTATGATACTATTGGTATGCTTTTGTCTATCAAAATTCCTTCTTCCATGGAGTGATATTCTTCATGTTGATCTTTGGGATACTTTGAAATCTGCATTGTGACTGAATTTTTATACTATTTATAGCTGCAACACACCCTTAACACTATAATCATATTGTTTTAGTATTTCCTCATCTTTAGTTGCTAGTTGTTTCTCTAACCTTTTACTATTCATATGTATGGTGTATTTACATACACTTCTACAAGTTTGTATTGGAACTATATTCATCCACCTTGTTGCTCATAATTGGTTATGATTTCACTGTTTGAATCATAATGGGCTACTTGGATTATGCATTGACAATTTATCCTTATGAGATCTTCTTTGTACATGGCTCCAATACCTAATGAACTGATATCTCCTAAACTGATTTTGGTTGTCATGATTGAAGGTTTAACACTCTTCAATTTTTGAATCCATTAGGTATGAATTTTTTTCAATTGATTTATCTGTAATATTGATGATATCTTTGTATCTTGTAAAAGCCCACTGTCTCCATGAACTTGCTACAATTTTTACTAACCACTATATTTAGACAATATCTCTACTAATGTGCTCAGTGATTTGTCTTGATTTATGATAGTCTTTATCATTCTTGATGTATGTGTACTTTGGGACTTTGCTATTGTTATGAACCTGTAATTATGGTTTTATTACTTCTTTTTTTTAGTATCTTGGCTGCAACATTAGATAATACTTGACTGTTCATTATGCTTTTACCCTGAGTTCAATGATGTTCATGAATGCTTTTTATCTACAAGATTTTTCTTACTTCACTGTCTTTTAAACATGTTGAATTCTCTTCTTACGTATCTATATCTTATTGTCGAATAAGCTTTAAATTTTTGGACAAATAGTCATTCATAATTGCATATGACCATAAATGCCCTCTCTTAGCTTATGAATATGACTGTCAAAACTTGATTGTATCCTCTCTATATTTCTCTGAGATCCCATTAGGGTTGTCTGGCCTTCTAACCCATTAACATATCTTCACTTCGACAGCGATTTATCATTTACAACAGTGATCTTAAAGGTTCACTGTTATGAGTGATGGACCATGTTTGATGAAAACATGCTAATACGTTAGCATGTTAGGCTCAACCCTTGTGGGAGCCTCATTTTACCCCACATACTTTATGATGAATCAATCATGCACTATTTGATGTTGTATCTGCACATGAAAAAAACATGTTAGATAAAACATGGTATTTGATGTTATCTCATGACATCCTATTGATCCCTCTGATATTTGTTGCTTAATCTGAATAGATTTATTCTATTTGTAGTCTAATATATATGTGTATACGTAGATTGTTATAGAATAGAGATCTCAAGCTCTAACACATCTGTTCTTCACCCTTTGCATGTATACTAGGAGCATTTAGGAGCATGAAGAAATGAAGATGCAGCTTCAACTAACCAACGGTTCATCATTCAAAGGCAATGATGGATCTTTCTTTCTCTCATTCTATTTATACATATGTTTGTCATTCTTTATTCTACTCATTTTATTTATTAGTCATACCCATAGCTTGTGTAGGTAACCTTACACATTCTTTGCAATGCATAAGTTATTTTATGCAATCTTTTACTATTTTTTTTCTTGAGAAATACTTGCATAATGAAATAAAATTTCATTTTGAATCATGATGTATGAAATGAATAACTTTTATGAAAAAAATTTGTGTACCTTTCTTCATCTGCAATGTGTAAAGCCTCATTAGGCCACTAAATTTAGTTGTAGCAAAATTTGGTAACAATTCCTTAGAACGCATTGCTTTTAGAAGGGATTTAGGAACCCATACAAATTTTGACTTTACTTTCTTTCCCTCAATGGGATTTTGTGGCCTTTTTGATATTTTTTTTCTTTTTGAATCATATGTTTCTTTGTTTTTACAGGTCGATTAGATTGGACAAGTTGGTCCTTGATTGTATGTGGATTTTTGGACTTATGGCTTTTATTCTTGGCATCCAAATTTCTTGGAGAGGGAAAGGAATTTATGGATGGATAGGACTGATATGAAGGTCTTTTGGATGGATGGAAGGTGCTTAAAGATGTTTCCCTTTGTTGACCTTGAATAGGGGACAGAGGGATATAAGGATCTAAAATGGATGGAAGGGATGAAGGGGAAGGAATGTATGGATGGATAGGAATGATATGAAAGTATTTTGGATGGATGGGAGGTGCTCAAAGATGTGTGTCTTTGTTGACCTTGAATAGGGGACAGAGGGATATAAGGACCTAAAATGAATGGAAGGGATGAAGGGGAAGACATATGTTTTGATTTAGGTTTAGTAGGGATACCAACATCTTTAGGAATTTCACTAAAGCCATGACCAATAATATTTTCTTTGATATTGAGGGTTTCTTTCTTGCGAAGGTCTAACCCTTTGCCTTTATTAATATTTTGACCCATAGGATATTCTTTTCTTTGGGAAGAAGATGCGAGTCCATTATCAGCTAGATATGATATGATGGGAATGATGAGATCATGAAGTGGATCAGACTTTACCAAAGTGGAGGAACCCACTATGCATGCAGGAGATTCATGAACATCTTGCGCCAACATGTTAGGATCATGAGGTGCATCGGGATCATGAGGGGGATCAAGATCAATGACTGGATCTTCATGAGATGGAATGGGAGGAATATTGGGATCATTAAAGAAATGAGATCTTGCATTGTATATGGAGGATTGGGACATGGATATGGAGAAACAATGGAATATTATGGAGGATTTAAAGGGATAATAGAGTCTTGTGGTGGGCATGAATCTAAAAGTTTTCTTTGATCTTGACAAGGAGGAAGATCATTGGATTCCTCTTTAAAGGTGCTCTTCTCTTGACTTTCAATGGGATCATTAGGAATAATGGAAGGGATATATTGACCTTGCTTAGGGAGTGGAATGTCAATGGGATTTTGAAGGACATCTTGTTCATGATATGGAAGGGGATAATTTAGGATAGGATGGACTGGGATATTTTGATCTTTCTTATAAAGTGGAATTTCAGTGGGACTTAGAAGGATATCTTGGATAGAATGGACGAGAATAGGGGGATCATCATGAGTATCTGGGAAGATGGGATCTTGATCAACAATTGGATTGGATGACAAGGTTTCAGGATCTTCATCTTGATCTATTTTAAGACTCATTTCTTGGTGCTTCAAATCATCCTCTTGACACAGGGTTGGAATTTGAACATGCAAGGGGGATTTTGGCAAGGAATCAATGCTTTGACATAAGGGAGATGGACTTTGAATGGGTTTTTTCTATTTCATGTTGATGAGCTTAATTGACAATATTGGTATGCCAACAAAGGTTAAGAAGTTAGTGAAAATTTTTAACATCTTTGGGAATACTAATTCACCCTCTCTTAGTATCCTGGTCCTTTCGACCAATTCAACATACTATAGTATAAAGAGGGTAAAATGAAATGCCCCCCACCCCCCCTTAATATGTTAAAATATTCCTATGTTGATGTCTTAAGGAAGCTAGAAACAAAGATACACACCTACAACACCACATGGTTTTTTATTTTTTATTTTTTCTTGAAGGGCCTTTATGGGTTTTGGATTTTGCTTTTTGCTTTATGGGCCTTTGTAGCCTTTTGGATTTTTCTTTTTTTCTTTTGGAGCATATTTTCTTTTATTTTTTCATCTTTTTAGATGGGACATGTTGATCATTGAATGTATGTGAATTTTTAGACTTACATATTTTATGCTTGGCATCCAAATTTCTTTCAAAAGTAATGGGTTCATTGATGGAAATGAGAGATGTGAAAGTCTTTTGGATTGTTTGATTAGGATAGAGGGTTGGAAGGTGTAATGTGGTATAATTAATAATTAGGGTCAATTGAGATAATAAATCCACTAGTAATCCAAATTAACCAATTACATTAAAAGACGGTTGAACCCAATAGATCTAGCCTTAATCCACCTAAGGGAAGGGTTGAGATTTTGATTGAATTCACCTAGTTGGGAATGATTATCCTCTTTCTTAGTTGAATTTTGGATATAATTGTGAAATTAGGGGAAAATGAAGGATAACTGGAGTAAATTAATGAATACAAAATTTTATAGATATCTCATGGAGCCACAAACTAGGATCTAGGCAAAAAAATAGATTCAAAACCTATTCCCAAAAGTTTGGCCTAATTTTTTAGGACTAGGTAGCATGAATCTTCCTTGGTCCTCTGAATTTTCTTTCGTTGAAATTTGAACCTATTTGTAACTGTCAACTCTATCAAAATTATCAAATACAACTCCTACACCTATTTCTTGTACACAGAAAGAGAGGGAAAGATGTTGTCGATAGGGGTTTTCCTTAGTAAGACCCTAGTTTAGGAGTTAACCTTGAATGAAATAATGAAAATACTAAAATAAATATTGAGGAGATATACCTCAAATATACAATTGTTGATGATGATGCAATTCTCTTTGAATATAATCACAAATGTTGAATGTAATGGCATGACAAACACATGAATATGAAAAACCATAATCAAAAAAACATGCTTGTATGAATATTGATGTAACTTTGCTCCATAGTGTTTGAATGATGAATTTGTAGCCTTGAATATCTAAAGATTCTTGATAATGAATGATTCATGAAAACATAAAAATTGGGGTATATAATTGATGTTCCAAATAAATTGATAGGATGCCTTTATATAGGGTTCCCTAGGTAAATTATCGATTAGGCCGACCTCCAACGGTCATGTGTAGCCATAGGGACTAAAAACCATCAGGGAGATAAAGGGCCTACCCCATTTCAAATTGGGACTTATTTAAGGCAAACCAGGGTATTTTGGGGTGCCCTATTCTAGACTAGGTCACTCTACACCCTAGTCCTCCATCAAACAAGACCAATACAAAGAAAAATTAGAGAGGGATCTCCAAGATGGGACCCACCAAATATTTTTCATGATGTCAAAGTTGGAGAATAGGGTCAAATCAAATCTAATGAGGGAATGGAGATAGGGCACACTAAAGTAGGAACACAAACATAAGGTGTAAATTCAACTAGTTATAATTTTTTATGCTACATTTAGCCCCCACTTTGATGGGAGTATGAACCTATGAGAATACTCGTCTTAAACTAGAAATATGAGAGAGTGGCAGTTAGGAGCGAGATCACAAGGAGATAAGGCATTGCTAATTTCAAAGATCCAATCCCTCAATTTTAGGATTTTAACTTACACAATCTAATGCAAGGACACACAAAAAAGACAAAGAAAAAAAGACAAACAAAGAAAAAAGATAAACAAATACTAAAGACACAAAAAGACAAAAAGGCTCCAAGTCAACTATTTGAAAAGACCTCAATAATCAAAATGTCACAGCCACTAATATCATTCATTCTCAATATGCTACCACAAGAAGACAATAAATCACATAAAAAAGAGCAAGAGCATGCATCAAATGATGAACCATGATCCACAAATATAAAAGCTATGAGCTCAAGTGGAAGAGAAAAGAGAGAACATGAATGTCATGGGATAGCAAGTTGTGTTATGTCAGAATATTCTAGTTGTGTTTGGCTAGTTCCACTCACCATGTTGCATGTGTTGATGTCTGGTTTTAGGAATTAATCATCACATATAATACTTTGTTTTGTCTAGTTTCAAGCATGCAATAACTTGTAAATACATGAAATGAAAATAAGAATATTTGGCTTTGGGAACATCTCGTATAAGAATTTGTTGGTCTCATTTCAAGCATGTATACCCCATATAAGACAAATATATACCTAGTTTTGGGAACATCTCGTATAAGACTTTGTTGGTTTGGTTTTGAGAATGTACACTTGTATAAGACATATATAAATGTTGTGTCTGGTTTTGAGCATAAAGAATCTTGTAAAAGAATTTGTTGGTCTAGTTTTAAGAATGATCACCATGTATAAGACATCCAAAATATACGACAAAAATATAGTACAAAGAGGGTGATATGTAATCTCCCCCCCTCTCCTTAATATGTCAACATATTCCTATTTTGATGTCTTAAGGAAGCTAGAAACAAGGATACACACCTTCAACGCCAAGGAGATATCCTTTTAGGCAATAATGCCCATAATTCCAAGTCAAAGAGGTATAACTCCTATAAGCAAGGAAAATATAGTTGCAAAAGAGATATCTTGCAACAAGTGTAAAGGAAATCCTTTGGAGGAGAAGAGATCTTTTCTCAAAGAGATTTACCTCCAAGAGGATATTTTTGAACAAAAATAATAGAATTGACCAAAAGAGAGGAAGGAGAAGAAGAATGCATACCTTCCTCCTATTTCTAAGTGAAAGGGATTCTTGATGAAGGATGACAAACTTTTGACCAAAATCAAAGGGTTTATTTATAATAGATATACATTTCCAAGTGAAGAAGAGGTTGCAGACAATGATACACACCTCTTGCATAAGAGATAATCCTTGAGCAAACAAACAAATTGTAAGCAAACACCACTCAAAAAATGAAAAGTTGATCCTTAGAAAGGATAGGAGAAATCAATGCCCCCCAATAATAGGGACAATGAGAAGGATTGCATGACCTCCAAAGAGAAATTATACATAAGAAGATGTAACACTTCAAACAAAGAAAAAGGTCCTAATAAGGAACACACATGTACTCACATGAAGAACAAAACCATATGATAAAAGACATCAAGCACAATGTAACTCTAAAGAAGAGGTAATCTTCGACAAGTAGAGAGAGATGAATATATATATTGGCCTTTCCCCCAACCAAGGAGACAAGGAAGAATTATTTTGCTGCCCCAAGTATGATTATTATTCACAGTGCATCACCACTCATGACAAAGAGCCCCCAGGAGCAACATGATAGGGTGAACAGAGTGCTAAGGCACTACCTCTTCACCAAGAAAAAGTGCAAGATTGGTTGTAAGAGCTATGCGAGCTTGATCATAGTGGTCTTGAACAAATGTTTTAAAGGCTTTACAATTTCCAAGAAAATGAGAATAACAATTATGAAAAATACAATGTGTATACACCTAAAAATGGCTACGATTCATCAAATAAATATTTATTATTTAATGATTATTCTTCTATTAAATAAATAAATTGAAAAAGTTTTATTTAATTAGTTAATTTTGTTTTTTGTCGGTAATAGGCCGAAGGTGATAAGATGTACATACCCTACCCCCTATGGTATTTGAACTTGTGACCTCTCTTCCAAGAGCACAGGTTCTCCACCACTAGGCCAACTCAGGTTGTACATTTAATTAGTTATTTTTATTCCTCTATTTTCAATTAATTAATTGAATACTCATTATTTAATTAATTATCTTCCTAAGGTCTTCTTGATTAAATAATTCAAAATTATTTAATTATTCATCTTTTCCACTTCATTCTCTTTCCACATCATCTTATCATGACAACTCATTCTTCATGTGGCTAAATATTAATTTTTCCTAATTTTCAATAGCTACATTATCTCAAACTCCCACTTCCTATATTCCCTCCACTACTCCTACATCTTTTGACAAGATTGTTTCCACCTCATCTTGGTCAAACTCCACTTGTCCTGCATTTCCTAGATTATCTCTAGCTATCCTATATTCCTGGGATTACTAACTATGGTCAACTCTAGCAAACTTCCACTTGGATCTTTCTTCCACCTTTTCCTCTATCATGCATGTGTAAGAGGAACATCTTCCACCTTTTTCTCTCAGATCCTAACTAATCAAATCATAGCCATCAACCTATCAAGATCCACTCTCAACCTTTGATCTTTGCCACATGGGATTTTTCTCATGCAAATTCTATAAAAGGTGCATTTTTTACAGTAATCTGAGACTAATCTTAATCTTGCACTTAGGTCATTTTGGAGCAATTCGAACATTTGAGCATTTTTCACAGTGTGCCTTTGGCTTAGCTTAGATATCATTTAGCTTTATAATATCATTTTGCATATTTAGTTTGCATTTTAGCATAAAAAGGCTACTATATGTTCATCTTTGTCATCTTGAAGACCATTACCAGTGTAGTCTAAGAGAAATCAAATCATTTGATTCAAGAGAAGAAGGTGATAGGACACAATGGGACAACAGAGGGAAGTTTATTTCTTTTGAATTTATTTCCTGTATTTTTTCATTGGTAATCTAGGAGCTTTCAGGTTTCTATTTTATTTTCTAGGTTGCACATTTTGGTGCCCACCGTGGGGCTCTTGCCTTACTTTTTCTGATTTTTTTTGTTCATGCGTGTAGGGTAGGTTTCCATAATTTCACTTTTGTTTAGTAGTTTAGCATTTTTGTTTAAATTTTAGCATCTTTATTTATTAATTTAGCATTTTTATTAATTGTAGTAGTATTTTTGTTGATTAGGTTATCTCTTATGCATATCATTTTAGCGCCTCCATAAGCTTTTAGCGCTTTCATGTCTTTATGTAATGTATTTGTTGAATACAATAGCACATTTGTCAATTATAATAGTGATTTTGCACAATAGATTAGCACATTTGTTATAATAGTGTATTTATTAAAAAAAGTTATTTTCCTGACTCACAAATTTGTAACAGGTACTTCGACTGTCCAAGACTGAAAATGGAAAACTACTAACTCATTGTTTTGCAGGTGTTTTTACATGCATTTAGGAATCTATATTAAATAGGGGATTGTAATTTAAAGCATTTTATTTCACATAGTTTAATTAGGCAGATAATCTACAACATAAAAAAAAAATGCATCTCTTGTTTTCTTAGAGTAGCTGCACTTAGAATAATTTAGGAGGTTAATCAATCAGTGTATGTTGTGTTTGCAAAAGTGACAAGTGATTATTCTCTCCCCTAAACTGGGTGATCAAAAAACTAGACTCACTTAGTAGGTTGTGTAACCCATTAGAGGGTCTTCCTCCCAAGTAACCCTTAAGGCCAAGTGAGAGGGAACAACCCAAGTGGAAATGGACTAAATTCAAGTCCTTCCAAGCCACTATAATCAAATGCACTTGTGAGGAAACTCATAAGTGACGAGTGTTACATGATAGCATAACGACATCATGTCTTCCTTAGTGTCCATGTGACACATAAAAAATTGTAGATTGTAACCTCTGCAGACTGGGAGGCCTCCTTTAACGGAGTGGAAAACGTTGTTGATTATGAACACTTTAATGGATGCACGAAATAGAAACCTTAATGACTAGAAGCCTAAAACCTTCTATATGTTCACGCAGGAGGTCGGACCTCTAAAGCAGACCATATTTTTGCAATTTATAGTAGAGATAATAGTTTCTTGGGAAGTGATGACCTAAGGAATCTGGAACTTGGTATGCCCGAGAAGTGAGTGTGTTGTAAGGGATTTGATATAGTGCTACCAAGTTCCTAATTTGTCTACTATAAATACGCATGGCTGGATTAATTTCTATATGGGAATCAACAGGTATTGTCTTGGCCAACCACTAGGATTTGTGCTTGTTTTTTAATTTTTCACCTTCAAACATTGTGTTTGTTGTATCTTTTTTGTGTTCCCAAACAACATTAGTCAATAACTAAGAAATTTTTCAACACTAGAAATCAAAATTTTGACGGAATTGTGAGAAAAAACATAGAGTTGCAACTTTACTATGCAGTTTAATACATTTGCAATCCAGTTTAGTGCCTTTGTGAAACATAATAGCGTATTTACAAAATAGTTTAGCACTTTTGTCTTAAACTATTGCATTTCCACCCAATTTTAGTGCTTTCAAAAAACATTAGCTCATTTACAACACAAAGTGACACTTTTGAGTAACAGTATAGCACTTCCATTGAATATAATAGTGCATTTGCAAAAATCTTTAGCGCACCTATTTTTGCACTTTTGCGACAATGACCATTTCCCACACTCTGAGTAAAACTGATTTGGATACCCATTTTTGAGGAAAATACATATTGACCATTACAGAACCAATTTGCCAAACTAAGAGGTTTTTTTAGCATTGATCATATTAGACCACTTTACAAACACAAATCAAGATATACTTTAAGTGTCTTTAAATATCTACAACATACATTGGTTGATTTAGTTCTACAATAAGGATTATATCATCCTTTCAACTCAAGAACTATAATATAATCTTAGAAAAGTGAGTTATCATTGTCTAAGGGATCTATCATCTCCTAATCTTGACTCACTTTGATATCACTATCCCTTAATAGTCCAAGGTTTCCAAATTTGACAAACTAAGATCAATATTGCACACTATTAATCTTGATATAAAATCTTTCATTGGTCTAAATATTAAAAAAGTATAGAATTCCCAACTTAACATAGGGTGGGAGTGTTCTCATATGGTTGAAACAAGAATTCAAAGAGCAATTAAAGTCACAATGTCATAATACTATGGTAGAGGCAGGAACACGGGTGATTCTATAGATTTCTTTGGACAAAAAGCAAATTCATTGTTTTACAATGATAGTGACAGTAATTTTGATGAACAAAAAGTCCTTAACGCATCGCAAGATCCTAAATTTCAAAATCTCATGGAAAAAGTTATGGAGAAGGAAAAAGAGAAATATTTTCTTTACCTTACACATCAGTGTTTAAACCATCTTATTTTGATGTATCCAAGCTTAAGGCAAATAGAGGGAATAATGATGATACCAATACCAACACAAATGATGGAACCAATCAAGTTGAATTGCATAAAAAAAAGGATAAGAGTACTTTTCTGAATCCTTTGAGCACTCTTGTTCAACAAATACAAGATTTACAAACTCAAGTGACCAAAATACAATTAGGATCATCCACTGAATAATATTCACTTGAAGACATATCTCCTTATAAATTTGACAAAAGTTTAGTTATGCTACCATTTCCTCCAAATTTTGAAATTCCAAAGTTTGATAAATACAAGGGAAAAGGAGATCTGCATGACCATATCAAATAATTTTGTGCAACATGCATGGAAGTTGCTCACAATGATACCTACTTAATGTGATTATTCCCAAAAAATTTATGTGGACAAGCTATCAAATAGTTTTATAATTTACCACTTGGGATTAGATCATTTGATGAACTTGTTGATAAGTTCCTTACACACTTCTCATACAACATTGAACATGAAGTGTCTATGCTAGACCTTTGTAATAGCAAACAATGTAATGGAGAATCCTTCACAAATTTTCTACAAAGATGGAGGTATTTTGCAAGTAAATATCCACATGTGATACCTGAAGATCAAAAGATGAAAATATTTATTCATAATTTGAATTCAAAATTGAGTTATCAATTACAAATCTAATGTCCTCCTACTTTCACAAAGATGATAGATAACGAACTAACTATTGAGAAAGCATTAATAGAGAAAGGAGTGATTAAGGTTTACAAAGATAACGTTGGTTCAAGTAATAACAATGATAAATCATGATTTTGGACCAAGAACAAATATATTGTTAATTATGGGGTAGTAGATGCACAAAACCTTAAAACCAAACAACCCATCTTAAACCTATCAAGACCTCAAAATAATAAAAACAATCATAATAACAATAATGTATCCAAGCCCAAAACTTCTTATCCTCCTCGAAGGAAATTCACTTCGCTAGGTGAACCTTTGGAAACTTCTTTGAGGAAACTTATCTCTAACAATATTATCACATTACCAGAAGTAAAAGATTATGAGCCAAAGGTTAAACCTGCATGGTGGAATGATCAAGACTATTGTGAATTTCATTGAAGTAAAGGGCACAAGACTAATGATTGTCAGAGATTCAAACACAACATACAAGAATTGATTGATAAAGGGGACATATTCATAGATGGTCATAAATCTAATGACGAACATGTGGCATTTAAGGATCCTCTTCTGAATTATGAGAAAGGAACTCCCTCTAAATCAGGAAATGAAAAAGTGAACTATACAAATGATTCCTATGACTGTGTTATAAACCATATCTGTGAAAGTGATTCTCATGTGAATGTAATTACTATCAACAACAAATCCAATTGTGATGTGACAACATGTCGTGGAAAAGTCACTTTTCAAGGTGCACCACCTAAGCCATCATTTGTGACTAATCAATACAATTTCCTTGATCGGCTTAAGAAAACACCCACTCCTATATCTATCCTAGAGATTTTATGTTTGTCACCTACCCATAAATAAATTTTGGACAAAGCTCTACATGAAACCAATGTATCTCAAGATCTTGATCCTGCATAGTTTCAAGCCATGGTAGGACACTTAACCACATCTCATTTCTTGTCTTTAACTGAACATGATGATCTTGCTATAACCCAACCTCATAATTACCCTCTTCATATAGAAGTCCTTGTGTATAAGCACCGAATAAAACATGTCCTAATAGATGGAGGGGTTGGTTTGAATATATGTACTTTTAAACTAGTCCTTGCATTGGGGTTTTCAGAGAACGATGTGGATCCAAAGAAAAAGATCATGATCAAAGCCTATGATGATGAAGAGAGAGCATAAAAAGTATTTGTTTCCTTTCCCATTAGATTTGGACTAGTGCAGAAAGATGTGGTATGTCAAGCACTTGATCTTGATCTAGCATATAACATACTCCTTGGATGACTTTGGATACATGCAATGCAAGCAATCCCTTCTACATACCATCAATTCTTGAAATTTCCTTATAATGGTCAAGAGATTAAAATTCAAGGAGATCCCAATCCTTTCCAATATTGCAATACCATCAAGCCAAAGCTTGAAGTAATTGTCCTGAACAATCGCCCAGTTTTACCTACTATCTTACATGTTGATCCAACTTGAGTAGCTTCAACATATAAAGTAGTTGAAACCACATCTAAATTAGTTGAACAAAAGCTTAAGATCAAAGATCAAGGTATGGGAGAATATTCTATTGAGAAAACCTTTTGTCTTTCACAACTCCCACCTTCACCTAAATCTTATGGCAAACCAGTGTTGGGTAGACAAACATCTTTTTATTCTAGGAGATAATTGAGAGACACTTTTATTAGATGGGGGACATTATCAGATGAGTCTGATGAAAAAGATATTAAGGAATGGTTATATAAAGAAGAAGAAGACAGGGTGTATATATCAAAATTAGATATACAATTACCTCTTGAACAGTATGGAAAAGGGTTTATTATAATGCAAAAGATGGGATATGATGGTCATGGTCCCATTGGACTAAAGAAAGAAGGAATCATAGAACCTATAAAACCTACTTCACAAGCCCCTAATGAAACAAAAGGATTGGGATATAATAAATATGTTGAGGAAGCTACACGTAATTTGTATGAGAAGATTCAAGAATTACAAGAAAATAGTGAAACTGATTCTCACGAATGGGACGAGATTGTAGAGGCATCTTTTTAAGACAAGAAAATAGATGTAATTCATTCATACAATAGATCAGACAATGAGGGACTTAGTTCAAGTTCTAGATCATTAGAGAAAGAACCACAAAATGCTACGACTGACTCTCATGATGAGGGTTGGATATCAGATGAACCAGACAACCTCAAGGTGGTTATTGATCTTGAACTCGAAGATATAGTTATTGACCTCCAAAACTTTTACATCATTACCATCATGTCTTTTAATACCAATGAACCTGATGATCTTCCCCTTGTGCACCCTAAACTTATAGATTGGGGGCAAGAAGACCCACCTAAACTCCAAACCTTTCTTAATGACCATGCTATCATAAACTTCTTGAATCCCATAGCTCTTTTATATGCAAGAGTTAGTGATACAGATTCAAGTGAGAAGTTCAATACTACAACCTCATCTAGAGAAAATGCCAAGCCTTCTAGTCATAAAAAATGCAAAATTGAATATTGGATCTAATGGTGAAAACTGTAATGCGGCAGAATTGGATATTGGAAAAATAAAAAGAAAAGACATATCCAATGATGAAAATGACCTTTAGGCACCAAAGGATGGGAGGCTTGAAATTCTTCCCTAGCCAGAATACCAAGAAAGATCTTCAGTCATAATATAACCAACAATACCTATCAACATTGGAGCGGAGGATAATCCTAAGATTCTTCATTTGGTAGCATCATTATCACCAGAAGAGAAGGAAATTTTTATCAAGTTTTTAAAAGAAAATCGAATCAGTTTTGTGTGGTCATATGCGGATATTCCTAGCTTAGTTCATGATTTGATCATGCATCACTTATCCATAGCTCCTGGGGTTAAGTCTGTAAAACAAAAGTTGAGAAAAATGCATCCAAATATAGCTCTACTGCTCAAAGCTAAGTTGAAAAAGATGCTAGATGTAAAATTTATCAGATCTATTGATTATGTTGAATGGATTTCAAACATAGTACCTGTTTCAAAGCTAGATAAGAGAATCAAAGTTTGCACAGATTTTTGAGACTTGAACAAAGCATGTCCAAAGGATGATTTTCCTTTGCCCAATATAGACATTATCGTGGATTTAACTATAGGACATACTATTTTATCTTTGATGGATGGCTTTTCTGGTTATAATTAGATAAGGATAGCCCCATAAGACCAGCACAAAATAGCATTTACCTATCCCTGGGGGACATACTGTTGAAATTTCATGGCATTTGGACTGAAAAGTTCAAGAGCTGCATATCTGAGGGCAATGACAACAATCTTTCATAATATGTGTTGGCAATTTTTATGCCAACCTTAATAGGGAGAAAAGAAAAAAGGTCTCTCGGGATAAGGTCACGCAGGATAAGAAAAGTCAAAGGTGGGGTGGGCTTTTCCCTTATAACGATAAGCATTTTTCTTATCCTGCTGGGTTAGAAAGACATCAGTAGCGACCCGCGGGATAAGAAAATAACTAAGGCAAATATTTTTTTCCTTATCCCACAGAGTTAAAAGGGACACAATTTGATGCCATGCGATAAGAAGTGATTGAACTTAAAAGGGACAAATGCTTATCCCGCGAGGTAAAAAAAAGGCATCAACGGCCTCACGGGATATGGAAATAAACAAAGAAAACTTTAAGAAACCCCCCCCCCCTCCTTGGACAAGGTGTAAAAACCTGGCGAAAGTTGTATAATTCCAAGAAAAAAATTTTACTGGCGAATTTTTGTCGTTTACGGAAAAAAATAATAATCTCCATTGGCAAATTAGCCATGATCACTCAAAGTTTGTGAAAAATCCTGGTGAATTGTAATGTTTTTAAAACCCAAAAAATATTTGCATGGGCGAATTGTAATGTTTTTAAAACCAGAAAAATATTTGCATTGGCGATTTCAACCTATTTTCAAACCATTAAAAAAAAATGGCGATATCAACCTATTTTCAAACCATAAAAATAAAATATTGAAGATTTCAAACTATTTTCAAACCATAAAAAAAAAATATTGGCAATTTCAAGATATTACATTTAAGTCATTAAAACACATGGCACACAGTCGTCAACTCTCTGCCTGGAAGACTGCCCATTAGGGCATCTCGTGACCTAGGGACAAGCCCTTACGACTCTATCTATCTCCAACTCACAAGATGAAAATGCTAAGCCTTTGTAACCTCGAGATCTAGCGACTGAGGGAAACTGAACTGTCACTCACCAATTCTCGACCATAAAATGTTAAGTCCTCGTCACCACGGTGACTTGGAGATAGTGGTAACTTTAACCCTTGTCACGTACTCGCAAACATAAAACTATTTATCTCTTAACCGCTAGCACTTCACTCACAAGCTCATGGCTTGATCAAGTCTTCAGACATTTAACTTCGTGAGCTGGTGATAACCATTAAACCTAACCACAAACTGTCTAGTCGCTAGCTCGTGACCTAAAAATGCTAACATTAAACAAACATGAGAGCTAGCAACAACTGTATGAAATGAGTTACTCGCTAACTCTCACGGCTATATTGTATGACATCAGACCAACTCGAGACCTTGCGACCAAAGCAATTTCACTAACAATCTCCAGCTCGGTAAAATGAAATGCTAACACCCAAAAAGCTAGAGACCTCGCGATGTAAACCCAAACCAACTTGTCACCAGCTTGCAGCTTGATCACGTCTTCAGACATTTTACCTTGCGAGTTGGTGATAACCATAAAACTTAACCACAAACTATCTGGTCGCTAGCTCGCAACCTAAAAATTTTAAGGCTTGGATGCTGACTCATTCCTGAGGGACTAGTTTGAAGGTTTCTCTAGTGTCGAGGTTGATTAGACAAGTGAGGATGACAGTTTCAAAGGCATAAAAGGATTGGATAGCTTCTGAGTTAGAGATGGGAGATCACAGATTTCTCTGAGAAATAAGAGCTCAAGTTGCTTGTTGTCAAGGATTCTAAAGAAGAATTTGTCCAATCAAGGAGGAATAAAATCAGAACAAAATCATTCACAATAGATGAGCCTTAGTAGGATGCAGTGGATTTGATAGGCATGACTTCTAGAGTCTACAGTCATGTTGAAAAACACCAAAATGATGATTTTTCACGTGAATGAGAATCACCAAATGAAGTGTGAAAATGTTATAAATACAATGGAATGGTGACTTAACTGGTAGAAGAGAAAAAAAACCTTTTCCATTTTCTGAGAGTGTGTTTTTCCTCAGAAAGGAAGATGATGTTTGAGAAGGATTGTGCATGGAGTTGTTGTCTGCTCTGTGATACCAGATGGGTATTTTTTTGTTTTCTTCTGTGTGAGTTTGTTTATTGTCAGAGGGGTTGTGAAAGTGAGAAGGATTGCTAGAGGGGGTGTGAAAGCCTTTTCTTGTCAAGAAAGGCCAAGCATGGCACATCCTCTGCCATAGGATGGCAAGGGGTTTGAAGAAGGAGCCCACAGAGGAATGAAAGAAGGATTTGTTTGGTTGGGGAGTGGCAGAGAGTCATCTTTGTGATGACATGGAAGCTGCAACCCCTCCCCAACATATTACATTTACCATAAAGCTCTTGTTTCCACTTTCCCTGATTGTGGGCATGAAGGCTCGAGCTCCTCTTTCCATTTTCTCTATTCCTAGGCATGAAGGTTTCCTCCTCTATTTGGAAACAATCTGTTGGACAGAACGTAACATCTCACACTCCATCTGAAGGCATCAGGGTGATAATGGCATGACTCAAGCAGTTTTGTAAGTTGTATAGTCATTGGGGTTCCTTTTCTAGTTCCACTAGTGATTCTAGACTCTAGGTGAAGGGAGCAAGTTGTATATTGTATAGTCATTTACAGAGCAAATGAAAAGCATTTAGTGTCAAGCTTTGTGCAAGTTCTTGAAGGAGTTATATATAAATTTATTTTGTGTATAATTTTATCTCTTTCAAATGATCAGAATCATGAGTTTTAACTTTTTTCATTTGTTGCATTGTTATGGTGTATGTAATTTTTCATTTAATGCTTCCTATTATGCCTAGGAATGCAAAAATTTTGTTAGTCTGGAATCATATTAAGGATTCACCTCATTGTAATTGTTGGGTGGATTATAGTCATAGAACACCTCCATATATATTACATAAACATCTATAGCATATAAAATCATAAGAGTATTAAGAATGAAAGTATCAAACACCACAATAGATAAGAATACAACATAATTAGTAAAACATGCATGCAACTCAATTAAAGGTAATATCTTTTAAGGATCCAATTCCATGATAGATATAAAAAAATCACAATTTCATAATCAAAGGCAAACAAGAAAACATATTCACCCACAATGAATCAACTATTATAATTGGAAGGTCACTTCACCAAGTCAACATCAAGACAACAGACCAGTGCCTTATCCTAGGGCATAGAGTCACTTACAATTCAAAAACAACCTGATAATAAACTTCCATAAGATTCATTTGTAGATAAATAGGAATGAAATTATGAATAATGTCATTACATACACAACCCAGATTCATATGTAAACTAAAAAGCCCTTGACCATTCAATTCACAGTGAAAACATAAATTCAACACAAAGATAATTATGTGAAGATCTCAAACTGCAAATGATATTGATATTGTATTCATAATGAATCATGATATCAAAAAGTAAATTCACAATGCGATTTAGCTATGCACTTATCAAATTCTTGAATAGTTGAGCTATTATAACTATATAAGAGTTTTCAACATCAATAAAAGTGGCCAACTCGCCATCCCTCTCTACCGATCAAAAAGAAAAAGTGGTCATCCCTCTCAAATTAATCTTGGAATCCTTTTATAAGATGAGGATTCAACAAGCTCAAAATTACTATGAGGAATCTTGGGTAGCAACTTCAACCTGACATTTCTTCTTTGGCTTTAGCATGGCTTACCACCTATCCACCTCTTTGTCTATTGGCCAACTGAATGCCTTTAACTCTTCCAACTTTGCAACTGAATATGTCCATCTGGCATCTATAACTGCCCTGGACTCAACAATAAACTTTGCATGGTCAACCTCAACCTTGAACAGTGAATCAAGCATACCGTTAAAGATATCAGCATCAACCTGTTCATTTATATGCTTGATTATTTCTTCTTGCTCTAGAATCAAATCAAATTTGCTGGTCCAATCAGAAACTGATTTCAAATCTCCATTACTACCATAAATTGAAGGCACCAATTTACTATAACCTTCCCCAAATGTCTGCAATTTTTCATTTATAAGCACATCCTTCCCTGTGAAAATTTGCATTCATTACCTCCACCATGTCTTTAGTGTCACTGATCTTGGGAGGGAACTCATCACTATACATCATTGCAGTATCTAGCTTATCCATTAATTTGCTTCTTCCTGACCAAACATTGAACAAAGGTCCAAGAAAAGCGACAGCCTCAGAGGATGTTTTACTTGCCTCTTTCAAAGAAATGTGCAAATCATGCACTACCATCAATTTTCCTTTCAATACATTAATCTTGTGTTTCAAAATTCCTGACACAATAGAGATAGCCTTGAAATTTTGTTCCTTTTCAAGATTTTCAATTTTCCTTGTGTATTCCTCCATTTTTGTTGTCACATCAGCTGGTATTTCTTGTACTTGTTCTGTAATCTGTATTAAAGGGGGCTCATTTGCAATTTTTCTTTCAACTCCACTAACTCTTCCTCTAGAGCGCCCTTCTTCATCAGTGTCTCTTTATATTTTTTAGACAATGCAATCAATTGGGTATATGTTTCTATGTATCTTCTTGATAAATCCTTTATTTTTGATAAATTCATGAAAGAAACTTGAGTCAAAAATGAGGCAATCTCTGTGTCAGTTGTGTTCTGTAAGTTTCAGATCATTCTGTCAACTTTCTTTTCTAATTGGATATTTAGAAGGTGGGGCTTTTGAGTGCAAGGGGCCAAAGACCAAGTAGCAAGTGTCTTTGACTTAGGATTAAATCCTGATCCTCTTATTACATCTCTAATTTCAAATTCAGTTTTAAACATTGGGTCCTCTTGCTTCCTAATCTGATCAATAATAAAATAGACTGGATATCCCAGTCAGGCATCATAATCATACCAGTACTCTTAATCAATTGTCTTTCCTATTCCATAGATATTTTCTCCCTATCATGATCATATTCATGCAGTGCCTTGATGATCTCCTTTTTCTTTTCTTCATTTGCTTCCTCTATGATCAGATTTTGTCTTAATTGTTGTTGTTTCAACCTTGTCAAAAAACTTCTAAATTCATCTGACTCAATAAAGTCATCATCTTTCATGAACTCATTTGACAACGTCACACGCTCATCAAAGCCTTGAGCAAGGGCTTTGTTTGTTTCTCCCTGTTCTTCATTTTGCCCTGCTTCTCTGAGATGTGTCCTTATTTGATGAAAGTAGTGTCCTTGTTCTATAATGATTGCTCTAGCAGGGTCTCTCCTCACAATTGTACCAACCTCATTAGTTTTTTGTTTCTTTGCAGCTGGCACTCAGATAGATTGAACTTCATCCCCACTCTCTACATCATTATCAGACACACTAAGTGGCCTCTTGACATGTGAAGAATGTCCATCTTGGGGATCTTGCTACTGAGCAACCACTTCTAGAATTTGAGGCATTTGTTCCATCAGAGTTTTATATAAACTCAGCATTTTGTTAATCCTCTCCAGGTACGGGTTATCAGGGCAAAAACCTGAGAAACTAAGGTTAGTAGCCTTCAATTCTGCTTCAACTCTCATCAAATTTTTCCATTTTCTTCTCCTTTCTTGTACTTCATCTTCTCTTAGCAAATTTCTAACCACATCTTCATCATCCAATGGTTCATGGTCCTTTATTGTGGCCCAAGGTGTCATTTTTGGCAATGCACGTTTAATAAATTGTTCAGGATCACAGAATCTAGACACAGCATTAACCAACCTATACTGCTTAAGGAAATTGTTTACTTCATCAAAGGAACTCCTACCAATGGTAAAATTAGATGCAACCCAAAGCCTAGGAATAAGAGAACCCTTCCTGTGTTTGTCAAGGTATTCTTTTTCAACTAGGGTCAATTGCCAGATAAACTCCATAAAAGCAATCCTAATTGGAACAAATTTTGGTAAAATATGGGGAGGTTGAGGACACCCATAGACTCTGATCACGGTAAAGTTATCAAAAAAAAAAGTCCCCCCAGTTATGTGAAATAGACCAGTTTGGAACATACTGGTAAGGTCTCAAAACTCTCATAACATTAATTGATAATCGTTCCCTATTTATTCCTAGTATTTTCATAATTGGCAAAACAATCCAATTTTCAAAGAAAAGGAAAGAAGAATGGGGAGAACTACTGTCCCAAACCTAGGTCCATCTTTGTATTGGCATTAAGACACCCAATTCTTCTTTGAAAAGCTCAAATTCTTTATCCATGAACTCAACATTATAGAACAAGATTGAATGCATCAGCAATGAATAATGCTTGAATATAGGGTTGGGTGCACCACTCTGAATTTCAACTAGAGCATTATGAATGTGTTCAACCACATAGCCCACATAATCATAATATTTGTTAACATTTGGGTGTTGAATGTCCATAGCCATCATCAGTAATTTAGCTGACACTGTTGAATCTCTATCAAAACCCAACACTCTGCATAATCCATAGATTGTACAATGCATATAATGGTGGAAAGGTGTGATGACAAATGGTGGTTCGATACTCTCTGGAATTATAACGGTTTCTTATTCACCCTAGGCATGTATCTGTGCATTGCATGCTTCTTGATAACACCTTTGTTTTTGTCATAATCCTCTGCAATCGGCTCCAAAACTATATCTGTACATGCAGTACCAGTAATCTGGAAAGCTTCAACAAAGTTAGCTCTATTAATTGAAACTAGGGCAGACTAGTTCTTTCTTCTGATTACCCTAGATACTGGGCAATAGTGTTTGGCCATCTCTTTGATGAAATCCACATCAACATACACATCTGGCACAATTAACTTTGTCATATTTAAATCCCAAGGGTTTGACATCGGGACACCCTTAACCCTATTATTCCAAAAATAATGAAATAGAGCAGAACCAGTCATATTAAGCATGGTAGGGTTTCTGCATTGGCTCCATAAATCTTTCCATGACAAATCATTTGTATTCAAAGCAACGAAAGTCCCTGGCAGCAAATCTACAAATTCTTCTTTGTATTTCTTAACCGTCTTTTCCTTAGTGGCACTGGCCTTGGAACCTCCAAGTCCTCCACTTGTCGTGGCCTTGGGCTTGGGCTTGGAACATCCAGTTCCACTCGTCATCTGGCTCATTTTAGGTGCAAGAGAAAAACTTAACCAATTTTATGAAATTTTCCCACACCCAGCACTCTGAATTCTCCAACGTTGTTGCAAAGCTCAATTCACTAGATTACCTCGAAGATAGAATGCATTAATGCAATTATAAAAAATCTCGACTCGATCATGCAATTTATGGTATTTGGGTGTCGTCACTTCTCTCAAGTCTCATTAATTGCCACACTTGCATGAACTAGCTAATGTGGCATTAATTCAAAGCTGAAGTACTCGAGCAAAATTTGAATTCATGCCCTTCTATTTGATTGGCGATTGTCATTCAAAACTTTTATAGAACCTAGCAAACAAGTCCACATGTTAGCGAGTTAGCAACAATGCTACCAAATCCTCTTAATCACAAGCTCTCAACCCCTTTTATGAATCCTCAAAGAATCTAGCGAGTGAGCGACAACCGCTAATATTCATCATGCCCTTCACTCACAACCTCGCAACAACATTTGTAATATTCTTTCTTTACCTGCAAGCTGGCGACCACTGCAAATCTAACAAAACAACTTATTTCATCACAAGATCGCAACTAGAAACTTAACTTGACTTAAACCCTTGCGATCCCATGACAACAAGACACTTAACCATCATCGCATTCTCGCAACACTTTTTGACTTAAGACTTACAAACCCGCGAGCATGCGATGACCACAAAATTAGACCAAAACTTACCTGTCACCAAATCACAACATAAAATGCTAAACAACTTCAAAACCTGCGAGCAAGCGACGAAACCAACTAAGCTGTGATACCAACCACATCGCATGATCGCAAATTAAAATGACTTAACCACAAACACCTCGCAACCTTGCGACAACATAAAATCACACCCAGTCGCAACCTCGCAACATAAAATGGTCAAGTGCAAAACATCTTGTGAGGTAGGGAGAACTAAAATCTCCCAATACTCACAAGCTCGCGACTTAAACTGACTTGATGATAAAGGACCTGAGAGCTAGCGATAACCATAAAATCTCAAAACTTTTTATCTCTTGACCGTAGCGACCCAGTGAATACCAAAAAAAATTGATGTTTTATGTTAATTTATCATCATAAATAGGCGCAAGCAGTGGCACACAGACCATTAATGACTTAGTACTTACTCGCTAACTCTCGTGGCTATAATGCATAGCATCAAACCAATTCGAGACTGTACGACCAAAGCAATTTCATTAACAATCTCCAGCTCGGTAACATAAAATGCTAACACTCAAAAAACTAGAGACCTTGTGATTTAAACCCAAACCAACACTCACTAACTTGCCACTTAAATTGTTAAACATGAAATTTATATGCGAGTTAGAGATGAAACATTAAACATGTCTCATTGTCTCAATGTCTAACCAACTATTTGACCACACTTGACATTGACATGGACAAATAAAGAGAGGACAACTTATATTTTCAATGCATGACAACTTCAGTTTACTAGCCAACTAAGACAAAAAAACAAACACAAAACCCTAATCGCCATGAACATCATGTTAAGCATTTAATGTAGAACAGTAGAAAGGTTCTAGGAGTAACAGTTATGCAATATGAATAATTTTATGGATCTTGTGACACAAATTGTTCCATTTCATGTTCAAAATAATGTGGAACCAAATACCAATTTACTAATAATTCAAAAAATAAATTTTAATTGTTTACTAATAATTCAAATTCACAATTAAAAATATGAAATAAGTATCCGTTCTAATTGACAAATTCAAGGAATACAATATCAAAAATCATCAATGACAACTATAGTATTGCAATTTTGCAAATTGAAATTGTAATATGACTCAAGAACTGTAGTATAGTTATAAATACCTATAAACTGACTGCTAATTCACTTCAGTGACTCACTCTGAGGCTTCTATATCCCAAATGGACTCAAGATCCAGAAACTAACTAGTACTAACAGGTTCATCTTCATTCTGAGTCGGGTATTCAAAAATTTCTTCATCTTCATGCTGACTCTGAGTCTGTGATCCATCATTTGTCTCAACACTAGCACTAGCAGTAGCACCACCAGCTTTTAAAGTGTTGCACAGCCCTCATCTTTCACGCATGGAATTCCAAATTGCCAGTGCCCTATCATATGGAAAATCTCTAGTATTATATTGGGTTACCAACAACCTCAAGCAAGTTTCCAAATTTTTATCTAATTTGTTTTTGATCTTTGATTTCAAAAGCCCTAATGCATTGAAAACTCTCTCATCTTCCACCGACCCCAATATCATTGTTTCACATAAATCAGCAAGTTTCAAATATTCTGGTACTGCAATACGCAATGCTTCACTTTGATCTATCCTTTTCCAAAGCCTTGTGATTGATCCAGGTTCAAAAGGATTATCCAAGTTAACCAACTATTGTTTCATAAGCAATGCAAACTGTTTACATTATTTTTTAAGATGATCTGAATTTAAAATTCCTTCTATTGGTTGTCCATTGCAATATGCATCTTTTGAAAATGTCAATATCAATTCCTCTAATTTTTTTATGAAACATCTTTGCGTCATTTGGATTATCTCCAATTGAATGCCAAAATTGAGGATACACACAACCCATGGCTTCAAGTATTTATTCTCAGGGGAATCTTTCATGAATCTTAGTTGAAAGATCATATGCAATAGACTTCAAATTATCACTAACAGATTTAACAATCCTGTCAAAATCTTCCTTTTTAACTGGTAGTGCTCTGCCTCGCTTGCCTGTCTTAGATTGGTGCATTGGTATCTGTAATCCTTTTACAAAGACACATAACTCATTTTTTGTATTGAAATGTAAAAAAATGTCAACATGATTTAAATTTGTAATTATCTGCCACCTAAAAAAATTTGGGCTTCGCCCTGTTAGATCTGAATATAGACCATCCAGGCTCAAGCATGTCATTTTACGTAGAGTACTATACTCATTGATATACATAGTTCTATCTTGGGCTTTCTTAACAAGTTTGTTCATTGAATCTAGCATGGGGAGAAGACTAGCTAAAGTTAACAGAGTCTCTATATCACTTAACTTATGTAAGAGATTAGGAGTTTTGTCTACTGTGAATTGTTGCTCATACATTAGTCCGATCAAGGATTGATATTCTATTAGAACTCGTTCCATTGGTCCATGCAAGGAGATCCATCTGATCTTAACATCCCTTAGAAGCTTGTTTCCTCCTGTTACTCCCTCAGCAAAAATCTGAAATTCTGCAAAACGTAGGACTTCGGCAGAAGTATGAGTGGAGCTCGTGAACCAGATCTTCAACTTTTGACACTATAGGGAAATTGCTTATAATTCTATATGCTAAATTCATTCGATGGTCCATGCAGTGAATGCCAACCATGTATGGTGCAATACTAGTTTGTATTCTTGTGCAAAGACCGATCCTTTGACCTTGCATTACTGCAACTCCATCAGCTCCAACACACACCAACTTCTTCGCAATTGTCAAGTCATCTATACCAGCAATTTCATTTAAAGCTTTCTTAACTTCCAAATATAAATTTTTTGTTGTTGAATTGCCCCTCATTATATGAACACAGAGTAGATGAGCTCGATGGACGCATTCTTTTACGGCATACACATGCATACAAACCCAAGCAGTGTTATCTACTGCAGTAACTTCATCTATGGATAATGAAATGAAATTTGACTCTTTTACACTCTCTTGTAAATTTTGCTTTTCCACCTCAGCGAGACAGTTTGTCATTTCCCATCTAGCGTTTATTGACCAATGTGACATAGGATAGTGAGGAACATTCAAAAAAGATAATAAATTACTAAATTTTGGGAAATCTTTCATAGGACGCCCTCTGGACAGAATATGAAAAAGAACACTCATCTGAATAGTCTTTCGCTGCATGTTCAAGCCCAGCCTTGATTGTATTTCCCAATCCACTATTACCAATCAGTATCATTTTGTGGTTATGCTCTTCATATTTTGCGGCATACTTAACATGAAGACATTCTTCCTTTGATTTCCATCTTACTACTCATGTTTCCTTTCCGTCTATGATCTATTTTTCATAAACCTTACCAATATGATTTTCTATGGTGTCAAGCTTTAGTTGCATCTTCTTCTCTCTTTTAGTTTTCCAGCTATATTACACCTCCATTCTGTTGTTTGTTCATCATTGTTTGGGACCAGTTTAATGAATGGGTACTTTTCTACCCAATCAATCTTAAAACTCCTTGTCATCTCCCACTCTCGCCCCAGTTTTACTTTCCTTTTTCTTTTCTTCCTACCAACATCATCTTCAGTACTAGCATTTGCATCTAAGTGAATTATCTCATTGTGTGTATCCCTTAGAAAATCTTTTGTCATCTCAATATTTTCATCCTCATTTGATGCATTTAACTCAATGACAATCCCACCTTATGGTGGTGGTGAGCTACTGTGAATGGCTTCTACAAATACAGAAGTTGATGGACCAGAAACTTTGCCAATTCCAAAGAAAGACTTTATGGTAGTATCTTTAAGTTTAAGTTTTGGGCATTTTGATGGTCTCTCAATCCCTTCATTTTCACTACCCTGAGGAGTCTCACCCTTGTATGACATCCCAATCCCTTCACCACCCTGAAGAGTCTTAGTCTCACCCTTGTGTGACATCTCAATCCCTTCACCACCCTGAGGAGTCTCACCCATGTCTGACTGTGACATCTTGAGTCTTGACATCTCACTACAAATTAAAAGTTAAAACTACTACTATCAAGTATGAAGAAATGATTACTCACCTTTATGCCTTCTCAATTCTCTGAATCGGGAATCAGGATTGCCTGGACCTCTGTTGCAGGATTGTAACTCTGGCCCTCCGCCCTACAATGAACTTTGACTTTCCAACTCAATTTGTGGAATGCGAATCGAGACTCAAGACCTCCCAATTTACTAGTCAGACACAAAAAATTGTAAGAAAGAGTGTAAGAAAGATTGTATGTATAGCAATCCATGATTGCATTTTTGGCGAATTGCACGGGACCCAGAAGTCACAATTGCCAATAAATGTTTAATTTAATTGCATTTTTGGTGAATTGCGTGGGCTTGCAATGAACATTTAATTTAAGTGGAGTGAAATGGGTCCTCGAATGCTTATAATGTTTTAATTGATATTGGTGAATTTGGCTGACGCATGCAATGAACTTTTAATTTACCATTGGTGAATTAGGTCCTCGGTACGTGGTCGTTTTACTATTGTTGGCGAATAACGAAGATAATCTAATACCCACGTCCGAGTGATTCTAGGTGAATATTACGAGCATGCACATTGACGGTGTGTGGTCAATGGTGAAACCAGATTCTACAGTGTATCGTTAACCCTAAAATTCCGGGCAATTTGACCACGATATTGCCCAGACTATTTGCATAGAATTCGCCAATTGGCGAAGATTCACCACAAAAAAAATCTCTGGAAATAAAGGTAGAAATGAAGAAACCCTTATCCTGCAGAGTGGAAAAAAGGCTCAAATGATGCCATGGGATAAGGAAGACAAAGGTGGATATGTGTTTTCCCTTATCCCATAGGGTGAAAAGGTTAACAAGAAAGGGACGAGAGATAAAGAGGATAGAAGAAAATAAGTCGAAATGCTTATCCCGCATAGCGACAACATTTAGACTACCAGTATATCAAAGAGAAACAATGGAATCCTCGTGGGATAAGATCCAAGTAAGAAGAGGGTCAGCCTCTCTTATCCTGTGAGGTAAAAAAAAGGTATTAGAGGTCACGCGAGATAAAAGAACAAAGAGAAAATGAAGGACTTTCTTATCCTCTGCATTCCCGCGGGATAAGAAAATAAAGGTAAATCAAAGAGACCCTTATCCCGTGGAATAGAACAAAGACAAGGGAGATGTCACAAGATAAGATAGAAAATTAAAAGAATGCATGGCTTATCTCGTGAAGTTACAAAGGTAACAACGATGACCCGCGGGATAAGAGATAGCGAGGTAGAAATAAGGAAAGCTTATCTTGTGAGGTTAACAGGAAGTGCAAAGAAACCTGTAGGATAAGAAGACAAAGCAAATCCAATGGGGATGGTTGTTCCCCCTTATCTCGTGTGGTATGCGGGTTCGTTTAGCGGTCAAACATAGTGAGGGAAGCATGGACCCAGGGTGCCATGTCAGCCAATTGCGGTTGTTGGATCTTCATAAAGGCCCGATCCGACAGCCATGTTTTAATCTTCTATTGGGCCTATTGGATGCTTATGTGGAGAGATCTCACATGTTCATCTTCACATGAATCTCTCAGATCGATGGCAGATATTTGATTTTCTCTATGTTGTTGAGTTTTGAATTCTCTACAGGACAGTGGTTGTCGACCCGTCGAGGATGTTCTTTTCTCTGTTAGCGCCTGATTTTGGACCTAATTTTAGTGCAACCACCAGATTTCAATGTCATAACTCCAGAGGTGACCCCTGCAAACCAATTTCAAATGCCACCCATGCCTTCTTCAGATACTTTTGGGCACTGTAGGTACATAGAGATGCATTCAAATGCAGGCTTTTCCTTGATTTGCGGGGATTTTTGTTTCTTCAGAGGTAGAGGACTCTCTCAGAGTTGTTTCACCATGCCATCAGATATGTCAATCTGATCTCTCTCTCCTATGATATTTTTGAAACCTAACCTAGGTGGGGTTAGGGTTTTCTCAAATGAAATGATCTGAGTTTGATGGACTTGTAAAGCACTAAGAGGGGGGGTGAATTAGTGACACCAAAAATAGTACTACTTTAAACACTGACCGGTAGATAAACTTAACAAGTTTGTTAAACAATATGCATGCAATCAAAAATGATATAACAGCATCCACAATAAGTAAAACATCCACCATAACCCGTGTTTATACGTTGGAAACCCAAATAGGTAAAAACCACGGTGAGATGGGACTCACAAGTTAACTATCTACAGTAATAGATAACCAACCAGTTAGGGTCTACAAATGCTCTACTAGGAGTGAATCCTGTTAAAGACCCCCAAAGCTTAGTTAAAACTATACCCTATAAAAGGTAGTACCCTGTAAGGAGTAACCTTGGTGGATGATTTCTAAATCCAAACTAATGGATCACCCAATTAGAGGATTTGAACAATGAAGCTTGTTAGAGCTTACCCGATTAGGGGATCTGACTGTTGCAGTGATTAGAAAACAACAGGTGATGTGATCTAGTAATAGCACAACTTGCTTTTATAGGTCCTCTTCTATGCACTTGACTCCTCTTTACCAACATACTCTGTGACTTAACACTTTTTCCTTACACATAGCATATCACTGTCGCTAATAAAAAATAATTCATTGTGATGCCAATATATAGACATTTTAGATTTCATGTTGGTCTCTAGAAATCATAACACAATTACCTAGGTAGTGTATCTGGTCAAGTGATCATAACTAATCACAAAAATTCCGCCAAATCTTGTCGGTAAGGATAACTCATCACGACTTGTGATAACTCATCACACAATCAATGAATACCCGTTGGAACAATCAATATCGGTTGGAGTTAAACATATAAACCACTATCCTTGATGCTCCTATGATAATCTCTATTGGATCTTCATGTTGTTGTCAAGTTATGCAGATCCATAGGTTGTCTCCATATTAGATACCGGTTGTCACTATGTACCAGTTGGATATAAACCTCTATAATACTGGTTGTAGTATAAACAACTTTGAAGTCGCACTAGTAGACAATATGAACATATGTATGTGTATGTGTTTCATCAATGATAACATATGATGAATTCATTACAATCATCATCAAGCCAACAATCTTCCCCTTTGGCATTGATGGCAACACTTAGAAAATTTTCAGTAATACCTCTAAGTGTGCTTACAAAAAAAAATTATACACATATACACATACTCCCCCTTACTACATACATCATTCAAAATTTTCAAAAACAAACATACATATTTTTACTCCCCCTTTGACAACAATGCCAAATTGAAAAGCAAAATATACATATAGAGAGAAGTGTGTATCATAATGTTTTCATTAGATTCCTTCTGAATGTTCTGTGAAACCAGTGGGGATTCCTTCTCAGGTTGTTCCTTTGCTGGTGGAATATCCACTCTTGGTTGAGTTGATGGTTTCTCAACTAAAGTAACTTGTAAGTCAGTGATTTCAGGTGGCTGCATATCTGGTACAATGATGTCTACAGATAGATCAATTGTATCATGAATATCATCAACAACTTGGATGATAGTGGCATCCTTCTTCTTGACAGGATAGACCACATCAGCTTACACAATTTCTTCTTCATCCATTTTAGGTCGATCAACAGTATCTTTCTCATCCTTAGAAGAATATATAAGATCTTCCATGTGTTTGATATTACAAGCAATCTGATGAGTCTCAGTCTCAACGGGTTGCACTTTTCCATTGATCGGCTTCAATCTCCTCATTTTGTAAGCAAAATGAACTTTATACTTATCAACCAATTCATTCAACTCATCCTTTGACAATTCAGGAAAATATTGTACAAATACATCATCTACGATTCCTTTTTCTTTCTTTATTGCTTCCTCCCATTTATTCAAAAGAATATTATACAAGGAATTGGAAATATCCTTTTCAAGATCATGTGGTAATCTATTGTAATGGCACAAATAATTGATTACCTGTTGAATGATTTTCTCCTTTTCATCTTTAGTGAAAGAATCAAAATGTTCTTTGACATTGTCGAATCTATTTCTCCCTAATGTCTTCAATGTCCTCTCAAAGGTAGTCTCAGGCTTGTAAGTTGAAATATCAAAATCCATAGTTGCCTTCGGTACTTCCTTCACTTGCTTTTCTACTCTACGGGTTGCTTTCATATTCTTGGGTTCTTCCTCAGTGTCAATACCTTCAGATTCTTCCTAGAGAATTAGTTTCCGACCTCTTTTCTTAGATGCATTCTCCTTCTTTGCATAAACTTTAGGTGTCGGTTCCTTTTTGGTTTGGACACTTCGTGTCACTCTTGTATTTTTCATCACTGGAGGTGCTTTCTCAGCCTTCTTTTTCTTACCTTTACCACTTATGGTAAGAACAGTACTGGTTCCAGCTTGTGCAGTCTAAACTTCAACAATATTCAATTTTGCCTTCTTTTTATCCTTTGGAGATGCCAATAGGTTATTATCATAACCAATCAATAAGTCATAGTTGACCTCATAACTCATATCTTCCATTTCTTCTTCTCTGTGCTCAATTGCATCCATTAAACAGAAATCAGTGGTAACTATGAAAACAATGTCCTTAGCAAAAAAATTTACCATATCCTCAAGCAATCTTACTCTCATGCTCATTTTCTTTTGAAACTCATTGAAGTATTTGTTCATTATAGAAGAAAAGGTGTTCTTCACAGCCTTGATACTATTCTTAATCTGGGCAGATACTGGTAGATCCTTAGGACCATTCAAGATCACCTATTCTCGGTAGGAAATTTTGGAAATAAAAGAATAGCCCAATCAATAACTATCCAAATTTAAACTTTAGACTATTGTCCTTCTTGATAGATTAAATATTTAACATTAATTGGCTCCTTATGACCTCACATAGGTCATAATTAGCATTTTTAGCTATCATCTTGTAAGTAGTATGCATTGTTGCTAATGGAACACTATTTAATCTACTAGAATAAAATACACGGTAGCCTATAACCATAGCTACCAACTATACCATTGGGTCCCTGATGTTATTGATAGAAAAAGCACGCTTATCATATGTTGATCCAATTAGAGTGTATACTGTCTCTTTTGAAATACGCCTTAGCACAAGTACTTCACTAGTTGAGTAAAAACCAATTACAGCTTGAATAGCTTCCTTGGTTATAATATGAGTCCTTTCTAAATACATGTTTTCTTCATGAACTCGACTCAAAATAATTTGGATATGTTCCTCTTCAAAATCTTCAAGAAAGTAAGTTGCGTTATGAAAACCTTTTTCATAAACCCTAATATATTTTTTTTGAATCTTTTTGTTTTCATCACAAAGGGATTTTAATTGAGAATATATTGACAATGATCCTAAATCCTCAATCTTGCAATCAATGTAACTGGACAAATCTTCTTTCACTACAACACCACTAGGAACTTGTGATAAAGCATTATAAGACACAATTTGTTTTGCTTCAACAACTTCCATAGGTTCAGATGTAATCATTAATCTCTCTACTAGTTTAGAAGACGATGCCATTCCAGATAAACTAGATTCGAAGCAAGATTTTTCAAAGAAATACCTTATTTCACGAACGCTGCCTCGTTACCGATTGAATGCTCAAGTGCACACTAGTTTAGTCTTCTCCAACCTTCAAATCTACTTGATTACTCAAATCACAATGTAGCTTTGACAAATATCAGTCAACAATCCTTTTTCAGCTCTTCAAGTGCTCAAAATTCATTCTTGTATGCGTTAGGGTAAAAATAACAAAGTGAAAACTCGCTTTTATCCTTTTTACCTACTGCATTAAATGCTCACCTGTTAAGGTTACAAACCCTAATTACACTGCTTAATGATACATAGATGTAAAACCAGTTGGTAACCGATTGACAAAAAGTTATCAAAATTTTCATGCATTCAAATTCTCTTACCGCTCATTCATTTCAAGGGGTTCAGAGGTGGATTTACAGTTAAGTTCCCCTTAGCCATATTGAAAAGGATTAATTCACCGGTGTAGGATTCTCCACACTTGGTGAAGGAACAATTTCTTCTCCAAGTGAGTCATCACTCTTCTTCTTCCATATTTGATTCATTTATTCTCTGGTTTCTTCAACATTAACTTTTTGCTTTCCTTTCTAATCTTTAGAAGGGTTGACCGGTTTGCTCTTTCTGGATCTATAGAATTTTGCCCAGTGTCCCGATTTGTGATAGTGATAGCAGGCCATACCAGATGATTTCCAAGGTCCTGCATTACCTCTCCCTATTTTTCTTCTGCAATTCATATTCACATGACCAAAGTTTTTACAGATGGTGCAAATGACATTTGTTACCTTTTCCATCTCAAATGGACTAAACTGGTTGTCGTAGGGTCTTTGCCAGTTCTTGTTGACCCGGTTGTCAAAATTTCTCATCCAATTGCCATTTGGTATTGAATGCATATGTGGTACAAGATTATTCGCTCCATGTCTACATTCAATTGATTTATGTCCATACATTTTACATGTGAAGTAATGACCTTCAAATTTCTTGGACACATACCTAGCATTAGTATTGTAGCTTGCATTTCTATTAGGTTTGTCTCTACAAACATTTGTAGTGTGACCAGGTTTATGGCAAACAAAACAAACAAGTTTAAAGACCTTCTTACCGGTAGGCTTTTTGACCTTAGGAGCAGATTTATTCTTAAGAGTGTTGCTCTTGGTACCGGAGGATTCACCTTTTTCAAATGTGTGAAAACCAAGTCCAAAGGTATCACCATTCATCCTTTGTGATTGAATTTGTTCTTCCAGCAAGTTAGAACTTTTGTTGAACTTTTCCAATTTCCCATTTGTTTCAATGAGTTGTCTAGTGAGATCTTCATTATGTTTTGGCAGGTTCTCTCTCAGAGATGATGCTAATTCAAGATCTAGTTGTAGGTTCTCTTTTTCTTCTCTTTCAGCATTCAAATGCTCATGCAAGGTATCATTCTCTCGCTTGATCTTAGAAATCTCATGATCTCTTTCTTTGGTGAGATCTTCAGTAGTTCTCTTAGCTTCCAGTTCCTAACTCATGCAGATAGTAAGACCTTCTATCTCTCTCCTTAGATTTATCTTTTCACTATTTAGTTTTTCAACTTCCTTAGCTAAAGCATCAATATTGGCCTCATCTAAAGAACTATTATCAGATATTTCTAACAGTTGTTCAGTTAGCTCTCTTCTTTTGACTTGAGCTTCCAGTTTGACCCTTAGGGTTTCAAGCACATTCCTACTAGCCTCAAGCTCTCTAGCCATCTCAAAGTAGCTCATATCCCCCATGATAGCTTTAGGGTTTTCTTCCAAGTGATTAGGCTTTAAGGAAGTTCTTTGATACCAATTGATGGACTTGTAAAGCACTGAGAGGGGGGTGAATCAGTGACACCAAAAATTGTACTACTTTAAACACTGACCGATTGACAAACTTAACAAGTTTGTTAAACAATATGCATGCAATCAAAAATGATATAATAGCATCCATAATAAGTAAAACATACACCATAATACAAGTTTTTATACGTGGAAAACCCAAATAGGTAAAAACCACGGTGAGATGGGACTCACAAGCTAACTATCTGTAGTAATAGATAACCCACCGGTTAGGGTCTACAAATGCTCTGCTAGGAGCGAATCCTGTTAAAGATCCCAAAGCTTAGTTAAAAGCTATACCCTGTAAAAGGTAGTACCCAATAAGGAGTAACCTCGGTGGATGATTTCTAGATCCAAACTAATGGATCACTTGGTTAGAGGAGTTGAACAATGAAGCTTGTTAGAGCTTACCTGGTTAGGGGATTTGACTGTTGCAGTGATTAGAAAACAATAGGTGATGTGATCTAGTAATAGCACAACTTGCTTGTATAGATCCTCTTCTGCGCACTTAACTCCTCTTTACCAACATACTATGCGACTTAACACTTCTGCCTTTACACATAGCATATCACTTTCGCTCATGCAAAATAATTCATTGTGATGTCAATATATAGACATTTTAGATTTCATGTCGGCCTCTAGAAATCATAACACAATTACCTAGGTGCAATGTATCTGGTCAAGTGATAATAACTCATCACAAAAATACCACCAAATCTTGTCGGTAAGGATAACTCATCATGACTTGTGATAACTCATCACACAATCAATGAATATCGGTTGGAATAATCAATACCGGTTGGAGTTAAATGTATAAACCGCTATCCTTGATGCCCCTATGATAATCTTTGTTGGATCTTCATGTTGCTGCCAAGTTATGCAGATCCACAGGTTGTCTCCATATTAGATACCGGTTGTCACCATGTACCGGTTGGATATAAACCTCTAGAATACCGGTTGTAGTATAAACAACTTTGAAGTCACACTGGTAGATAGTATGAACATATGTGTGTGTATGTGTTTCATCAATGACAACATATGATGAATTCATTACAATCATCATCAAGCCAACAGAGTTATGCCTGATCTATAAAGGCAAAATTATATCATATTGTTCGGATCTTCTTCTTTTTTTCCTTCTGCAGAACTCTTCATGTTTCTCTATGCTTGTAAAAATTTGCCTTGCCTTCTCATGAATAAAATTAGTCTATTTGCCTCATTTTGTTTCACTCAATTTGTGTAATGCCTTACCTCTTTGTTTGAATACATTCTTATTGGTTTTCTCGAGCTATAGGTGTAGTGTTGATTCCTCTTTGGGTGGCACCTGTGAACTGGTTTCAGTTCCTCTTGCCATTTTCCAAATTCCAACCTTCACTCACATTTAGGTGACAAATTAGGATAGAAATCAATGCATTCCTGGTTTAGTTTTATTGATGTTCTGTGCAGTCATAGGCAGGGGAGATCATCATTTCAGTATGGGTGCAAACCCTTTTTCCCTTCTTTCATATATTCCCTTCTCTCTCTCCCATTTCCTAAGAAGATATAGATTAATTTTACCAAGTGTTGGGTTGGTCCAACACTCTGCATTTCAAATTGAAGAGGAATTCGGCCTTCTCTGGAGATTCAACCTCACAACAGCACAAGGTCCCACACTTGAGAGATTGTTTCCATATTTCACAAGGTCGGTGGTCAAGTCTGATAACCAAGGGTGCAAACTTTTGTGACAACAATATGATGCACACATTTATGGAAGATTAAGTTGATGATATTCTAGGAAAATCATACACCAAAGAGGAGCATCTTAGCATTCTAGACAAGAATTTTAATCAAATGGATAAGTTTAGTGTACGCTTGAATCCTAAGAAGTGTGTTTTTAGAGTAATATCTAGAAAACTCCTAGGATACATTGTATCATTAAATGGCATATAGGTAGATCCTAAGAAAGTGAAAGCCATTATGGAGATGCCACCTCCCAAAAATATTAGTCAATTGCGCTCTTTACAAGGAAAATTGCAATCCATCTGAAGATTTATTTCACAATTAGCTGATAGGTGTCATCCTTTCTCACATCTCTTACACAAAAAATGTACCTTTCAATTGGGATGACGAGTGTGAAGAATCTTTCTATATTTTGAAAGAATATTGAATAAATCCACCTGTTCTCATGCCACCTATTGAAGGAAAACCCCTCTTTCTTTATATATTAGCTACTCAGCCATCTCTTGGTGCCCTTTTAGCCTAGGAAGATCATGAGGGGAAAGAAAGAGAAATTTATTATATCAATCAGACTCTTATTGGCTATGAAATAAACTACAGTCCAATTAAGCGGGCATGTTTGGTTGTAGTTTTTGCATCCCAGAAATTGTGTTACTGCATGTTAACTCATACTATAAAGTTAGTAGCCAAGATAGATCCTTTAAAGTATTTGCTCAGTAAGGTAGAATTAACAGGGAGATTAGCAAAATGGGTTTTCGTTCTTAGTGAGTTTGACATACAATATGTGGATCGAAAAGCTATAAAAGGACAAGTTATTGTGGATCAGTTAGCGGAGGCACCTTTATCAGATAATCAACCAGTGTGTTCAGAATTTCCAGATGCTTCAATTTTAACTCACTGAAAAATAAATGAAAAATTATATTTTGATGGATCATACCCTCAGCATGGATCATGAGCTAGAATATTATTTGTTACACCACAGGGAGATACCATAGCTAAATCATACCAATTAATGTTTCCTTGTATAAACAATATGGTTGAGTATGAAGCATTAGTGACAAATAAAATGGTCATGGAGTTGAAGATAACAGAGCTTAATGTTTATGGAGACTCTTAATTGGTTATCAATCAATTGAATGATGACTATCAGACAAAGGATGAAAAGTTAATGCCATATAAATGCATGGTAGATGACTTTAAAAAGTATTTTGTCTCTATTCACTTTGAACAAGTACCTCAATTAGAGAACAAAGCCGCTGACACTATGGCTACCATTGCTTCCTTGTTGGAGATGCCTCAAAAACACGAGCAATATGAGTTTTTAGTTGAACAATTATATACTCCTGCATATAAAGACCTGCAATCCGAAATTATATGTCATTTGGTTGGACCTGATTCTCCCATATATGGCAACATATATACTTATTTAAAATATTATACCATGTCGCCTAACCTATCCAATAATAAAAAAATGGACCTTTATCCACAAAGCCTCTTGTTACACCATTATAGCGAACACCCTATAATGAGGAGGTCTTGATGGTACCCTCCTTAGGTGTTTGGAGCATGACAAATATTAAACCATCTTGCGAGAATTTCATGTGGGAATATGTGGGACTCACTCTAGTGGTCCGGCTTTAGCTAAGAAACTCATTTGTGCAAGATATTATTGGTCGACAATGGAGACATATTCATATCAATTTATGAGAAAATAAAAGAAATCTCAAATCCATGGTAATCTGATACATGCTCCAGCACAAGGATTGCAACCTTTAGCAACTCCATTGCCCTTTTGTCAATGGGGACTTGACCTCATGGGTAAGATCCATCCACCATCTTCAAATGGCCATAAGTTCATTATTATTTCACAACAGAATACTTTACCAAATGGATCAAAGTTGTACCCCTTACTAATATGTATGGCAAATGAATCGCTTCATTCATTTTGAATTATATTATCTTTCACTATGGTATCCCTCAAACCATTATCACTGATAATGGTAGACCTTTTAAAAACCAAGATGTTAAAGATCTTTGTAGCAAATTTCATATCCAACACTATTTCTCAACACCTTATTACCTGCAAGGCAATAGCCAGGCTAAGGCCTCAAACAAAACCATTTTGAAAATTTTAAAGAAAACATTCAATGAAGTTGATCGTGACTAGCATATACAATTAAATCCATCTTTATGGGCCTATAGAACCAATATTCATACACCCACCAACGCAACACCTTATTCCTTGTCTATGGATCTAAATCCCTCCACACAAACCTTATTATCATCTAGCCATGGCTCACAAGTGACATAAGGCCTCTGCACAATGATATCCATAGTATCTAAAACATATCTCCAGTACCCAAGCTTACCCAACTTGGGTTGGGTAATGATACCTTGATATATGTATATGTATGGTTGTCTATCTCCTCGAACCTGATCATGTCATGTGATACCTATGTGCTCTCGGCACCATATCTATAGAAGTGTAACACCTGAAGCCAAACTAGTTCACCATCATATACAACATGATGTAAATCATGGTATAAATGTGCTAACATACACACACCCCATGCATATCGTGTCCTGTGTTGCATCATTCACAATAGAATGCATCCCCAACCAACTGAAAGTCTACGAGACCTCCTATTAGGACAGATAAAACCTCCAATCAAACCAGCCAAAATGGAGGGCAGAGGCTCATAATACATCAGCATATCCTCCCACCACACCTTGGAGTCATCAATCATCTCATCACTGAACATTGTTTGCAAAAAATTTCGTGTCACCCATCTCGCAATGATCATATTGTACAAGCTCACAGGTAATAGGGATGTGGAGTATCCTATAAACATCTTGTAAGGTCACACTAATCTCTCCAGTAGGGAGATGAAAAGAGTTGTGGTCACTATACCACCGCTCTACGAGTGCCGTCAGTAGCCCCTTGTTCATCCCGATCTCAAGTATATACAAGAGGTGTCTCAACCCACAAGGAAATATGTGCCTAATCGCCACAACATCTAAATCTAAAATAAAATGCCTCATCGATGGAAATCTCTCCCGACACTAGAGAACATCTAAATCCTCTTGAATAATCACACATTGTTATCTAAGTCAGGTATCTATCAATCAATCAAACTATCACTGGCAAATAGTTGTCTAACCTGTCAGCTCTTCATCAGAGACTAGATCAATCTCTTTTAGCAAGTATCAATCAAACAAATCATTCATCATGATTTATATCAAGTAAAATCATTGAACAACACTATGGAATCATTGACTTGATAACATATGCACTGAAATTCTTAACATAAGTGCTGACAAATGTGATATATGCGCTACCCAAAGTTAAAGCCCTACAATAATCCATGAAAGGGCTATAACAAACAAAAAATGCACTGAAAAACATAAATGTGTGATCTAAAATGGTTAAATCTCTAATCTAAACAAATGTGCAACAATAACATGCAAAGGCGTAAAAAATAATAACAAAATCGCAAAAACTATAAATGCGAGAAAACAATAAACATATGCATACATACAGTGAACAAATGCATGATAAAAATAAATGTGCAAATACTAATAGTATATGCATAAAAAGTATATGTTACCTATTTTCGCTACTAGCTCAATCAGGTAGAGCTTTTGTGTGTTATTAACAAAAGGTTCATTTTTATTCTGCTATATCACATTCATGCACATAAAAGAAAGACAAAAGATTACTATCAAATTTGCAAATGTAGATGCATAAGAGAGAGTACACCAAATTTATGAGAAAAAAAGTAATCTTTATTAATATGAATGTACAATGTCTCACACAAGCCATGAGACTAACTGGTATGGTGCAAATGAGGAAAACACTATACATATACAGATGCAAAGTAAATATAAAATGCACATAAGGAAAGGTGACTCGTCATTGCCTGAATGACGAGTCTTGTCTCAGTAGACTCGTTTCACCCAGCTACATCCAGTTCAGCCTCCTTGTTGTCTTGTACCTGCATTTTAGAAACAATTTGTTAGAGAAATGAAGGATCATCAGTCCATATATGCACATGCATCTGAAAACAAACAATCTATCCCTCATGTACATCACAATAGCTAGTTCATCATATAAACTCAGGAAAATAAATATCAAACCAAATCATCAAGAAAATCAAATATGCACTATTTTTGTCTAACTTGTTTGCTTCATGTGCAGATACAGGGAAAGTGAAATGATTGTCTATCATTTTTACATGAGTGGTGTAAAATGTGTCTCCCATAAGGGTTGAGCCCAGCTCATGTAAATGTTTCATAATAGCAAAGATTACTGAAACACTTAGGACAATAAAAAGGTCTAATAGTACTGAGAATGACAAAGTACAGTGGAAGAGGTCACTCTATGTGCAATGCAACCTTGAAGCAATATACAATAAAGAAATGTGAGGGTGATCATAATTGTAGTTTGGACAGTGATAGGGTGTCAACATAATAGCCTTACTATAGCAGCAGTGGTATGAGACAGTCATTGAGTAGTCATAGATTATTCACTGTCAGAGGACAGTGCATTTCAAAGCAGCTAAGGTAAAACATTCATGGTACATTATGACAGTAAGTAGAAGAGCAAAATCATAAGCATTGAAACAAAGAATAAAGACAAAGTGCAGTCAATGAAGCCTTTTCATTGTCAAAATGCATAGAAATGACAGTGAACATATGGTAACAGTCAATGAAAAGATGAGCAGTCACTCCATCAAAAATGACTAAATTACAGCTACACTCCATATCAGTTGAAGCTCATAGAAACCACAAAACAATGAGTATTTGAATGATCAAGATAAAGAAAGTATCATATTCACATGAAAGCTTTATAAAGTCACCAAGAAAGCAAAGAGATCATTATATTGAAATAGCAGTGATTTTTAGTTTTACAAAGCTTATGATATGAGCAATTAATAGTGGGAAGCATTGGCAGAGAATTAATATTCACGGTCACCATGAAAGGAGTATTGACAGCTCTATTTGCAATGATCACCTTTAAGAGATATGATGCATCTGCATTTCACAGTGCCAAAAAATTTTGATATGACTATATCCCTGTCAAACAAACATGAGGGCTACAACAGTGTTGGGGTTTTTGATAGTCAATAGATGAAAGAGTGTGGGTTATTCTTTAAATACAGTCATCAAGAGTGAAAGAATAGTCTTGAATGCAGCCATGACAAGGAAAAAGCCATAAGTGTACTATCAAAGCGAATAACAAATAGACAATAAAACATTGATTGAGGTGCAACCACAATAGCTAAAGACAATCAATATAGCCCCTATGAGCAGTCAAATCAAGGATATGGAACAAAGATATCACTCAGTGCAGTCCTTGAAGAATCAAGATGTAACAACACTCATGAACAAGCTATCAAATACCAAGACACAGTAATAAGGATTGATCATATTGTGTCTTCCTTTTTGAGTGCTCCTCACTTGTGTGCAGCTATAATAGTGAAGATTTAAGGGCTACAAACTGTGACAAATTGATAAGACAGTGGAATGAGGTCATAGATACAGTAATCTATAGCTTGAATAAAAGGTATAGAGAGGCAGTCATGAACAGAGGTTTTGAAGCCTTCTTCAATACAGTCATAGTCCAAGAGCATATAGCCATTTTTAGTCAGATACTTGATAGTCATAAGGAGATTTCAAATGCACTACACTACTTGATCACATTCAAAGCCATAGTCAAATAGAGTAGAGTACTAGTATTTAATAGTCTTTGTTAAATGTCACTGCATATCATAATTATTATGACTAGTGATGATAGAATTTGGAGGAGTTTCAACATAGTAAAGAGCAACCTAATAAACACAAACATCGAGTCACCAAACAACCAAATGATAAAGGATAGTCTCAAAGCTAGGTCATTTGACAACAAAGAAGTCAATATTCATCATGAAGGTGACAATGAAGAATGGAAATATATTCATGGAAGCAAAAGAGGACAGCAAGAAGTGCTCATTACCATTGAAAAGATCATAACCAAGAGCAGTCACATACCTTAGATGACTAGTAAAGAGCATTTAGTAAAAGATTGTAGATAATCATGATAGTTTTTAGCAACAGCAAAAAGTATTTGTAGACATTGTTCTCACTATCAAAAAAAGTGATCAGTAACACGATTATTCACATTTGTATGAGTAAATAGAGGAGATTCAGTCATGGAATAGTGTATAACAATGAAGGATGAACAGAAACAATGAGGACGGGATGCATGCAACCTAAAACAGTGACCAAGGCCAGTGAATGCATATCACAAAGGTGTTAGTTATAAGGACAGGCTTCTTGTACATCCAATTAAGAGCTCGTAGCAGAATATTGTGGGGTGAATCGCAGATCCATGCTCAATATAAATACAATACAGTCCTCATTTCCAGCCACAAGGCAGAGACAGAGCAAGAATATCCTTCATAATACAGTGATTATGATCAAAAGAAAGACATATTTGCAGCCATTAACAGAGCAATAGTCCTTATTAATGTATGAGGAGAAAAATAGAGATAGTCTTCATGAGATTGCAATTATACTCTCAATCAAATGACATAGTGAGGTAATGAAGAGATAGTGGTCCCTAGTCAATACGGGAGTCATTCAAAATTGCAGTCAAAAGAGCACAGTAGTAGCCCAATCATGAGTTGAGTCATCACTAAGTCATTAAAAGACAAACCCTTTCAAGCTCAGACTATATACAAATAATAGTAGAGTAGAGTTTCACGGTATCAAGAAGATCAGTCACTTGACAGTGCCTTCATGAATGAAGAATGACCAATCCCTAGGAGCATCGCTCATACAAAAGTTGAGATCAGTCATAAATATATAGATACATCATCTTGGCACAATCATTGTGAAAGAGAATTTCATATGTTAAGTGATGTATGGTGTAAATTTCATTAGAGGTTACATTCAAAGCAGTCACCAAAGAGTGGTCATCATCATGAATAGGCACCAACAGTAGAAGAATGTAGTGCAAAGGAGTCAGCAAAAAGCCCTATGAGCATCACAATATCTTAGAGCAGCCTAAGAGAAACAATAGCCCAAACAAGGATGATTGTGTGTGAGGAATAAGGGCAGCTAGCAAGAGATTTCTTGCTTCAAAAGAACAGTTCAGGACAGAGAAGTATTCTCTGTTATAGAGAATTATAGCAGTATCAAAGTACGGGTGACTGTTGTAAGCCCAATAGAAATTGATAACATTCAAAGTACATATTTGAGCAGTCATGAGTCATAATACAAAAGCAAAGAAGCTTCAGGTACAAGTATGACATTAAGCCATATAATAGAGATATCAAAACCCAAAAAGGCAATAACAGTCATGAAGTTCCAATAGGAGAACAACACCTTGAGCAAGCCTCATGAATCATTCTCAGAGTTATACACGGCCAATGACCTATGAAAATCATATCTAGAGCAGCTTCAATGGAAAAGAGAGTCATGAGCCTATGAATACAACTCTAGGGAAGCTAAGATGAAGTACAACAGCATCAATACTGAAAAAAAGAACAGTAACTTCAATGCCAAAGTTTATAAGTGAAATGGCAGCCAAATGATTGTGTATATAATAGCAAACATTTATGTGATGCATCGGTCAAAAGCCATCAACTACACAGAGAGATCTTCAAAATAGAGAAAATATATACTTTTACAATCGTTGAAACCATTCATAGTAAAATATACACAGTCATGGCCATAGTTATTGGCTTTGTTATCAAACCATCATTTACAGAAGAACAGAGGCATTCATATTTGCATGAAGTCCAGATTTGCACAGAAGAAAACCATACCTCGCCTTTTCCCTAAAGAGATTCTCTACAAATAACTAGAGGCAGCGGCTCAAAATGGTGCTTTCCAACTCGAACCCAAGGGTTTTCTTCATGCCAGAGGAGGTCGAGAGAAGCAAAATGAGGAAAAATGATGTGTTTTAACACTTTGTGTTTTTCGAAGTTAGGGTTTCAAAACCCTAAAGATGTTGATAAAGGAAAATTTATTTGCTTTTCATTCTCATAAAAGAGCTTTATTCTCATTTATATGTCGTGCGGTCTTCTCTTTTATTGCAAGTGTTTCATAAACACTTTTGGGCTTAGTAAAATAAACCTTTTATGGCTTATACTTAGTGAACTCTTTATTTTTGCAAATTGTTCCAAATTTGTAAATCATTTAAGTGATTATCATAAATCACTTAAGTGATTATCATAAATCACTTAAGATGAAAGATATTTTAAATTGCAAAGTAGAGGACGAGTGTTGTTTATGAGAGATAAGGCAAAGAGAGGAGCTAGTTAAACTTTAGTGTTTTGGAGATGTGTCAATATGTGAGAGCAAAAGTAGGTGATTTATCACCTAATTGTGAGTTTCACTTCAGTTGGAGAGTCCAAGTGGATGTAGCTTCAGTTAAAGAAGATTTTTAGGGGGATTTTATTTTGCATTCAACCCCAAGAGTCTTGTTCAGTTTGGCAACTCTTTTTGCAGTTTTGGAGGAGTCTACTTTTAGTTAGGTCCTTGGTTTGAGGAAGGGCTTGGAGTTGATGACAACTCATCATTCTTGGAGCCAAAATTCAAAATTTGAATTTTGGAGGCTTATTGTATAAGGGACTATTTTGTCACTCAGAAAGAAAAAAGTTTTGAGTTTGGAGACTTGTGTAGCAACAGAGATTTCACACTTTGTAACTCATTTTCTTATGAGTTTTCCAGATTTGTAATGGAGAAAACTCCTTATTTTCAATATAGAAGTTGAGTTTCCTTCTTGATATTTTTTGTCTAAGTGTTATGTTTGTAAGCATTTTGATTATAATATTGTGATTCTTTTATAGAATCCTTCATTTTATCTTAGTTTCTTTAGATCCTTAATACAAGAGGTACATGTTATAGTGCAGGTTTCTAATTGTGTAAGTGTTTCTGTTGCATCAAAACTGTGAGAACTTCATTGTTCTCCTTTTTGTGAACATCAAAAAATTACCTTTCATGAGAATCATTTTTGCAAACATGTGTATTTAAGTTGTGTGTCAGAAATAGCTTCATTATATGAATATTTTGTGAGTTTGTAGGCAGGTTGCGGATCATTTATCCATTGGTGCATCACCTTAAGTAGTAGTAATTGTTAGTTTATGCATATCCTTCTATCCTTTTCCTCAGTCAAATCTCAGTTAGTTTTAGGTGATCAAATAGGAAGCTGACCTATAATCTGGAGGGTCTACTCTCGTCATAGGATACCCACAACCTGAGAGTAGTCCCATGTTTCATGGGATTGCAAACAGTTCATACTTGCATCGGGTGCAAATCCCCATGACAACAGTATCATCAAATGAGCTAAAACTTAAATGAAAGAAAATGGAAAAATTTGAAAAATCAACCTAAAATCTTTAAAAAACAATTCACATCAGGCCAAGATTTTGGATACCTACTGGGGGACCATACTCTGGCGGCCTCTGGAATCTCCTGACCCACTCAAAATGATGACTGTAAAGTGGAACCACCATCCTGACAGTTGGCAACACTCTAAAAGTCTCCAAATAGGATCTCCTATCTCCAAATTACAAAAGCTCCAAGTTTGCAAATGAGGTGGAAATGGGCCCCAAGTTACCTTTTATAACCTAATTTTTCCCTAATAGGGGGAAATATTTTTTTCTAAAGTGAGGGGTATTTTTTATTTCATAATTAATTGTGTACTTCTATACTTTTCGTGAAATTGATTGCTCATCCAAATTTATCCAGTTTTTTCGCAAATCAACCTCTTGAGGGGGCATACTATCAATATTTTATCAACGTTGAGAGCAAAGTCGAGGCTTGATTTTAATTTTAATTTTAATTTTTCTTTGAAACAATATTGTTCCAACATCGTCTCAAAGAGGGGCAAAATGTTTACACCTAGAAATGGCTATGATTTATTAAATAAATATTATTATTTATTTAATTATTCTTCTATTAAATAAATAAATTGAAAAGTTTATTTATTTAATTTGTTAATTCTATTCCTGTATTTTCAATTAATTAATTAAATACTCATTATTTAATTAATTATCTTCTTAAGGTCTTCTTGATTAAATAATTTAAAATTATTAATTATTCAGCTTTTCCACATCATCTTATCATGCCAACTCATTCTTCATGAGGCTAAATATTAATTTTTCCTACTTTTTAATAGCTACATTATCTCCAACTCCCACTTCCTATATTCCCTCCACTACTCCTACATATTTGGAGGAGGTTGTTTCCACCTCATCTTGGTCAAACTCTAATTGTCCTACATTTCCTAGATTGTCTCCAACTATCCTATATTCAAGGTTTCTAACTCTAGTCAACTCTAGAAAACTACCGCTTGGATCTTTCTTCCACCTTTTCCTCTATCATGTATGTGTAAGAGGAACATCTTCCACCTTTTTCTCTCACATCCTAACTAATCAAATCATAGCCATCAACCTATCAAGATTCACTCTCAACTGTTGATCTTTGCCACATGGGATTTTATTCATGCAAATTTTATAAAAAGTGAATTTTTTCAGTAATATGAGACTAATCATAATCTTGCACTCAAGTCATTTTGGAGAAATTAAAGCACTTGAGCATTTTTCACAATGTGTATTTGTCTTAGCTTAGATATCATATAGCTTTATAATATCATTTTGCATATTTAGTTTGCATTTTAGCATAAAAATGGTATTGTTTGTTCATCGTTGTCATCTTGAAGACCATTACCAGTGCAGTCTGAGAGAAATCAATCATTTGATTCAAGAGCAGAAGGTGATAGGACATAATGGGACAACAAAGGGAAGTTTATTTCTTTTGAATTTATTTTCTATATTTGTTTTATTGGTAATCAAGGAGATTTCAGGTTTCTATTTTATTTTCTAGGTTACACACAATACTCATCACCTTCCTTATTCTTATAATTGTATTTTAGGGTAGGAAATGCAACATTCCTATCATACTTCAATCTCCAAAATATCCGTGTAGATAACTTTTCTTGAATGTCAATAGGGGTTGGTTTCGTCACTTGGGATGTTGGACAAGGTGTGGTAGTAGAAGGATAGGGATTGTTTTCTATTATTTTGATAGTTCCATTATTAATGAGTCCTTGTATTCCATTTTTAAAATTAGGACAATCATTGGCATGATGATCGTGGGTTTGATGATATGAGAAAAAAGGATTATTTGAAGAAGCACCTTTAGATGGAAGATAGAGTTTATGTTTTGCAAAGTAATCCTTAATATTTTTCACCCTAAAGAGATCATCCATAGGTGAATGATAAGGATGTCCTAGATATTCTTTAATATCTTGTGAAGGGGGGTTTATAAGAACTTTGATTCCTTGTTCATATTAGTCAATTCCTTGTCCATTATAACCTTGTTTCAAGTTTATGTTATAACCACTCATACAATAATTTTTTTAATGTGAAGAAGAAGGACCATTATCATGAATCTCTTTAAAATTTGTAGTGTAAGGGCGCATGGAAGGATCAAAGGGAGAATTATATGAATAAGGAATATCATTTGTAGGGGAATTATCCTTTCTATCACCATTATTCATACCCTCTTTGATAGGTTGGAAAGGAAGGTCCTTATCATCTAAGGTTTCATCTTTGCTTAATGTTATGTGGGGAGAAAGGTCATGAATAAAATGCTTAACATCATCTTCCCTACAAATTTTTTGATGGTTAAGATAATCTCTAGGAGAATAAGGAGGATCTAAAGAGATTGATAAACCAACATTTTGATCTTGGCCCCCTTGCACTAGAGTATGCATATGAGAAGAGGATGGTGTCATGTTGATCTTCAATGCTATTTCTCCATTGGAGAGATCATTGATAGGAGTGTTGATTCTTTCCTCATTCACATTAGATGCCCTGGGAGAGGTACAAGTGTTGGCTCTTCCAATGTCATCTCTAGGATTATCATTGTCTACAAAAGCTTTTATGTGATCTACATATGTAATACATTTTCTTAAAAATATCATGATAAAGAAACATGCAATATGGATAAAAGCTTTGAGATATGATTGGTTGGTAGGAAATATCATTGAAATCTTAAAGATACAATATATAGATGAGTTGGCCATTTAGAAGAGGGTTGTGATTTAAATTCTAATGCCTTGTAACCCTCCTTCACCAAATATATGTCCATCTCCATCAGAGAGTCCTTCATGCCCTTGGGAAGAAGAATAAAATCAAAAGACTTCCATGAGACTCTAAAGGGGAGAGTTGACCAATCAATAATGGCATAATCCTTAACTTTGACACCCCAAGTCTCTTTTAAGATTAATTCTAAGGGTCACCAATCTCCTAACCTATTCAAAGGTGGATGACCATTCCAAGCATCATCCCAAAAATTTGCCTTTTCCCCATTCTTGATGACACAAGATAAGTGTGCAAGGATAGCCTTTTTACATGAAGAAATTAAGTTCCAAAAGGCTAATCCTTTTGGAAGATTCCTCAGAGTGAAGATCTTTTCTCTCTCCATTGAGTCTAGATGCTTGTATCTTAAAATTTTGCACCATTTATATTTTGAATGAGTATAGAATTTTGAAAACATTTTGGCCCTTAGAGCAATGTTTTATAGCTTTAACTGCCTAATTCTTGAACCTCCAAACTCTTTTGTTGAACATACCTTATCCCATGCAAGCAACGGTGTCGATTTCTTATTCGACATCATATTGTTCCAAAGAAAATCACGACAGAGATTCTGAATTTTATCCAAAACAAACCTTGACATATTAAGCATTGACATCATAAAGATAGGAATAGCACTTAACACAACCTTAATCATTGTGATTTTTCCAGGTTGAGAGAGTCATTTACTTTTCCAAGATGATACTCTACTTCTAATTGACTCACAAATAACATTCCTATTGTCCACTTTTCCTCCAAAAAAAAAGAATACCTAAGTATTTGCATGGTAACACTTCAAGTTGACAATCCCAAAAAATTTCAAGTCTCGGCTAAACCAAGGAACATTAATCGAAAACAACTTTGACATTTCCTTGTTTATAGATTTGACTTTTTTTTGTTTATAGCATTGACTCTTGTTTATTTCACTGATTATTCAACTCTTCTATATTGATTAAATAATAAATAATTTTAATTATTTAATTGCTTTATTAATTTTCTCTCCTTGCACATTAATTAAATATTTTTTAATTATTTATATAATTCATTTTCAGTTATTCTCTTCCTTTCATGGGATCAATTTACCCTTGATTTTATAGTAATATAGGGAGCTTAACAAGTCTAGGAATATGAGAGAATGTGCTTTCATTGATATTATTAGTATTTGATATTAGATTATCCATAGAATTACTATACCTTCTTTATTCATTGCAAGTTGGTTATTTGCCAATAGTTAATTAGCATTACTATACCTGAACTCTTTACAACAATTATTTTTAACTATTTAATTAGCTACCTATTCTTTTATAATTGAATAAATTATTTAATTATTCCTTTTCTAAATTATTTAATTATTTTAATTTATTAAATTATTCTTTTTCTACATATATTTTTCTTAAAATAAATAAAATTGTTTTATTTATTTTTCCACAATGCACATGAATTAAATAATTAAAAATTATTTACTTTTATTAATATCTTCATTTCATCCAGTCAACTGGCACGCTTCTATTCTACTCATCAATCATTCTTTCATGCATCCAATTCATTGAATCATGTAATTAATTAGCTCATGTTTTAACCTTCAATTCCTCTCATCAATTTTCACTCATTGATCTTTTAGTCTATCTCAACCAAACTCCATTGTTGATTGATATAAAAAAAATTCTATAAATTCTACCTTCGTCCCATGTTATTATCTAACCATAATCTATAAGCTCTCGCACTATCATATCACTACTTGTGTTTGTGCTTGTGCAAAATCTGAGAGCAATAATGTTATCATTCATTAGAGAGCTCAAAGACACAATGGAGATGAGCAAGGTGTAACTTGTATTAAGGTAATATTGTTGTTTTAGTTTATGGTTTATGCGTTCATTTTTATCTTTATTAATATATTATAATTATTTGTGAATTTGAGATTTTTAGTAGTTCAATCCTTTGATTATTCACATTGATTTATTTCTCATCAACAATTAATTGGTAAAATTATTGAGAAGCCCAATGGAATCTTCAAATGGATCCTTGTAGCCACATTACTTTACAATATAGGTTGGAAGAAATCCCTACCAGGTAGGCTACAAGAAAGAGTGTGATTGTTTTCATTATTAACCATATAATAACACAATTTTGCATTTCACACAAAATCATAGTTGACAATTTGCAATGTACTGTAAATCTAAAAAATGTAATAAACTTTATTTTTAGAATGGAATCATTCTCTCTCATCATCATACCATCTATAGGGGAATTAACAAATTGATTCAGCTAACAAAAATTTTATTAAATATTATCAAAAGGTTGATGTGCCAAAACAAAAACAAATGAGACTAAAAATTTAAATTAGTTGTATGGGCTAATAGTCTAACACCAAAAATGCTATAGAAAAATCTGAAGAGCACACAATATACTAACAGGGGGGATGAATCAATATATGCCACTTTCAAACTCAATCAACATTAATTACCATTCATAACTTCTCCAAGAGTCACACCAATCTCAAATACAAATCATTAACATATTTACCAGATCTTACTTTAGCATTAGTGCAGCTAATCAAGTAATAAACACAATCACATATCAACACAAAAGAATACCACATGTACGTGGAAACCTTGAAGAAAAAAATACGATGAGAATAGCTTTTTGGATCTACTAACAGATCTAAGCTCACAAAATAATAGCTCACTTACAATATGAAGTAGGCACCAACCTACTAGAGACAACAATCCTCAAATACACTTGTAGGCACCAAACTGCAGGAGATGTCAATCCCCCAATGCAAGATCTGAGCACCAATAAGAATGTGAGATACTAATCTCACCAATATACAATAGATATGAATTGTGGACCTTCAAGGCTGAATATTTAGCTTCTATTGGATCTAAACTGCATCAAAACTATCATACACAATGTTGATGATCTTTAGATGAAACCACACAATGATTGGGATACTACTCACATTGCATCACCCACATACTCACACATCAACTTCACCTTATCGGTCTTACAATAAAAAACACATTAGGAATGAACCTATATCAACTATATATGTTTTACAATTGTTATTACATTCACATGTCAACCTAAAACATAATTACAATATCCACAAATCGGCCACAAACAATATCCTTAATCAAATGTGTAATATACCAAGTCCATAAGCCCACACATAACTCTAGAAGAAGGTACACAATGTGTTAACCAATGTAGACTTATTTGGTCCCAACAACCATCCACGTGCTATCTCTGATGAGTACACGTTACAAACTTTTGGTGCATCAAACTGGAACATCAACCCAATCGACCAACAAGCACAGTGACCACTCTATCACTTCTAACTTCATGTCTATTGAACCTAAGCCACTGGAACTCTAGAATATGAAATGTCACATGAGGCTTTGCTCTCCTTCCAATCCATAGATCATAACTTTCAATTGTGGCAGATTGCAAAACAAAACAAGTTGCTAGTGTAAACACATTGTATGAGAAACAGACCTTGGTAACATACCACAAACACTTTTGGATCACCTTCAACAAATGGAAGGGATACAAAATTACATTACAATCATAATACAATTGATTTCACCAACATAACTTGTCACTCTACTTTTGCATTGTTATTGTCCTTTTAGAACTCAAATGCTCATAGACATGAGAATAATTGTACTCTTTCAGATACCTTGACATCAATGACAAAACTATCCAACACCTTTGTCATCAATGACAACCTTTTCCTAGAAAATTCACCCTTTGAATTCGTATATGTTCTTTATGCAAGGTTGCTCAAAGTAATTTATTTCCTATTTAAAAGTTAATTCAAGAAACCAATGAGGAGTTTGATTTTGTGATGTCATCTCAATAAGTTAGCTAACTTAACTCGATGAGAGCATAAGAAAGGCTCAAACAATCAATGTGAAGAAGCATCAACGGGTAACATACTTATTTGATAAGAGGGCTAGCACTAGAAAATTTCAAATTGGAGACTTGGTCCTAGTATAGAACACTCAAGCACAATACCAATGAAAATAAAGAAAGTTTTATTCCATGTTCATAGAAAATCTATATGGTGAAGATTCATTATTTATCAAGAGCTTGAATGATGTGAGTTTTCAAGAAATGCAAGTGCATGAAATAATTATTTAAACATCATTTATCTTGGGCTTTGGCCTATTTTGCATCCATGCATAGTTAGTTTTTCTTTGTTTTGTGTGTTTTGTGCAATGATGATTTGTTTATAACTCATTGTGAATGTTTTTGTGATGTTGTCCTCGTGGAGTCTTGGCACTTGTTCAAAATGATGAATAGTTAGTCCTAGTCAATTTTTGGTCTCTTTGATCGTAGAGATAATGGGGATCTCTCGTTGTGTCTATAAGAGGCACACATCCCAAACTAAAGCTAGTGCTAGTTTAAAATGTATAGATTTGGTTTTGTTTTCCAATATTTGTAGTTACTCTATGTAAACCCACATTTTATAATTGATTTTGAAATAATATTAATAGGTTTTCCCTTTATCAAAACAAATCCCCAAGTCTACCTTGTGTTGTCCCCAATGTGCTCATTATATATGATTTTTTTCAAAAAGCCCAAAATATTTCAAGTGTGGGGTGTATTAAGATCATTTCTTTCATTTTTGTAAGTTGTCATAGTTTTAGACTTTTGGGGTTGTCCATCTAGGGTATTTCCATCCCATCTATCTCTACCTTCCCCCTTTGTCTTTACTAGGTCATCAAACTTCATCCTCCCAAAATAAATTTCCACTAAATCTTGACAATTCATTCTATGACCTTTGTAAAACATTTCTAAGTTGTTGAATTATCAACCTCCTTCTTACCTACATACCATCCATTTGAGCCCCAAAAAATTGATCTTGTTCCTATAAAAATATTCTATTTCTTTTAGCACTTAAGTTTTTGGCATCTCTTAATATAGGTATCATCTCCTTTCCTCCACCAAACTCTAAGTTCCTATTATTTTGAACTAAATCTTTTGCAAAGCTAGATTTTCAGGCGTGTGATTCCCTTGTTACTATTTCCATGGTGTGCCCAAGTTTCAACCCCTGAAATCCCTCTCCAAACTCATGTTATTATTGTTTTTGGACTTTAGGACTTCCTTCTCCCACCATGCATCTTGTTCATTCATGTTGGCCTATCAAAGTTTCCTTTCCCCAAGTACTCTTCATATGTCATCCCCAACCCCAATCTCCTAGTTCCTCATTGATCAAAATTTGTTTGTATTTCAAACTAAAGCTTCAAGTTATACCTTACACAAGAACTTCATTTAGACTCCTCCAGACTCCTAGCTTCTTGCTTGAATGGTTTTTTAGAGTCTATTAAAGTTGAATTTGTGAACTTTCGTCTACTTGGGTAATTGTTTCTTGTCACTCCCAACTCCTTAACCCCGTCAATTCTTTTATTCACTTTTTTAGAGTTGTACTTTCCACCCATCCCTTTACCTTGGTACTTCTTCCAATACATCTTTGAAGTCTCCACCACTCAATAACTTCCCATATACTTCATGTTGGATTTTGAGGAGTGAACTTCCTTTCAAACTTGTACCAAGTATAAGTCATCTTTGAATATGACTTTCTAATCACCTCTAATTCCCTGAAACTTTGATTTATGCCTACCATGAGTTATGAGGTATTCCTAAACCCTTAGGCATCCAAAACTCCCATATTTTTATTGTATAGTCCCACCGACCTCCCTACACATCCAAAAGGCCATTTATGATCAAATTTGATATGGTAACCACTAGAAAAGATTTTTCCCACCAACAAAACTCCATCATTTGGGCACAAATTTGCAAGCAATTTTCTAGTTTATAGGAGAAATAGCATAAAATTGCATAAAACCACCATGTCGAAATTGATAGCATCCAAAAATATTATTTATGCAAGTTGCCATGGATTCAAAGGAGAAAAATCATGTGGTAGCCATACCTTCATTTGTCATAGTAGTTGAAAAGTAAAGAGCCCAAGTATTCACATCATTTACTTTTGTGGGCACTTTTCACCTTGTGCATGCAAATCCATAGGCCACTATTGATCAACATGATGTTGAATCGCTAGAGAACCAATCTTTCATGCCTACGAGTGTATTTTTGAGTCTTGAGACAAGAATTTTGGTGCATGGGTTTTGGATCCATCTTGTCAAAGGCATGATTATTCCCTAAGTGTAGAATAGCCACATCTACTCTTCTCATGGTTGCATGACCTAGTTGCAAATCTATTTATGGGTCTACGTTTCTCTTGTAACTGATTGGTCTTTGTTCATATTTTAGAGTCTGCTAATTTAGGTCGAGCTACATATCTTCATTGTACTTATGTATGTGAATGTAATCCATTTTTGTTTTAATAGAAATAATTCATGTCTTTTTTAAATTCTTAATAACTTAATATAAGATATTACTTATTTTCCATTGTTGCAACCTCTCTCCATTTCTATTTAAGAGTTTTAGGGAATTCAATGAATCCCTAAGTTCGCATCTGTTATTTTTTGTGATGATCTGTTCTAGTTTGCATCCAAGTGGTGGTGTACAATATATCTTATTTTTGTGCAAATGTATACAAGGGAAGAAAACTTTCAATGTTAATTTGTATAGCTCTTAAACTAGTTGTGAATTATTAAGTAGAGGTTTTTTTTTTGTTAGAAGGGCATTTAAGTGTTTTCCTCTACGAGACAGAGCCAAGCACATTAAACTCATCTAAGTTAGGGTTTACTTTGTTTTTTATGGTTTCATTTGACTCTATGTTGCAAGAATAGGCAATGGTTTGACAGTTGAAAATTGACCATTCATTCCATTTAAAATCATTTAAACCATTAAAATAAGTTATTTTTAGTTTATTCATTCTACCATTGTGTAGAATCTATTGTGAATTTCTTCTAAAATTGTTGTGAACTTGTGAATTACAAAAGCATTAGAGGACTCTTGTATAATGTTATTGATGTCATACGAAACTAGCAATGAATATATCTACACATATTTGTGGTCAAATTTTATCTTAAGTTGCAACATTTAACCTAACTACCCAAAGTAAGAGATTTATTATTTGAAGGTAAGATATCCTCAACAAAGAACAATAGTTTAAGCCTAATATGTAGTCCCATTTGTGTGGACTTTTTTTAACTTTTTATCTATTTTATCTTTAAAGTGCCTCTAGGATTACCCTCGTAAGATTAGCAAGGTTCATAGTGCAAAAGGGGTCTTTAATCAGCTTACTCATTGACCTTTTCAACCCCTAATTTCAAGATAGGTGTATTTCTATTTGATAAAGTTGGTCACCTTGCCTATGTTCTAGTAAAAGCCTTAGGGTTAAGAGTTCATAGAAAAGAACACTAGCAAGCCCTAATAAATTCCCTTGATTTGGTTGTCATGTTACATCTTTCTACACCTCTTCAAGGAATCTTGTTAAGCCCTAGTCAATGTGATCATTTAGGTGGAGACGAACAAAGCAAGGCCAATCACTCTCTTTTTGTTGAGAAAGTTCTCCAATGATGCACATCCAACAAGGTGCCTATTTTTCATTAATTGTATTTTTATATTTTATAATTGGATTTATATCCAAGGCTACATAGCTTAAGGGGTCATGCCCCATACATTTGATATCATTGGTCTTTTCCTTGATTTCCAAAGAAGTTTGCTATTCATTAGATCAATTATTAGCTTTGTGAAGATCAATAGTGATCAATTTTAACTCTCACAAGACTCAAAGGTTCCAAAGGCTTTGATACCTTGATAACTCCTTTGAAGTCAAACTCACTCTTATAGTTGAGTTGTGTCTTCAAGCCCTATTAACCCTAAGATAGCTTTATCTTATGAAAATAAGTAGATGGCAAAACTTGTTGACGTTATAAGAATAGAAAGCACTCAAAAATTTTGAGATTGTAACACAAAATATGATATTCACCTCCTCCCAAAATCCCACTTACAACTAGACTTAAATTTGATTAGCAACATGTAAGGCATTCCTTCAATGCAGAAATCTTTTACCCAATGAAGTTACCACCATACATCTCTATGTTAGGATGTGATATCCACTAACAGCATTATCACCCAGGTGGATATGAAGTAGTAAGATTAGTCACTTTGTTGTAAAAATTCTCAAGTGATGCAAGGGCATGTTTTTCATCAAGTTATAAGAACAAGGTAGACAATTATTGTTATTCAGTCTTCGAGTTATAATTAGATTTAAATTGGTATGTTTGTATATTTAGTTGTGTACAAAGTACACCTTACATACAATTTTTCTTTTAGAAACTAGCTAGGAAGGGCAGTGTTACCAACATCCATTGAGCATGAACAGATGAATATCCTAAATTATTGCGTGGAAAGGATTGGTTGCCCATGAAGGCTTCATATTTTAACTAAGTGGCTAGCATGATGAGGCACCCCTAGCTAAGAGACCATGATGCATGCAACATGTTTTTAAAGTGAGAGAATATAGTTGTAGAAGGGGCATGGGAGATCCATGGGCAATCAAAAAATCACTCAAGTTTCCACTAATAATAACCTACTATTATAAAGGCAATAAATTAACCCTACAAAATATTTAACATGTTAAATAAATAAAATCAATTATATGTGTGCAACAATCTAAATATAGGAGTTAAGTGTGTAGAATAATTGACATAAGTTAGCTAACATGATAGTAAGAGATTTTACAAATAGAAATGAAAAAGATAAAGGTTTTTATGTGCCCCACCATGTGAACTTGGTGATGGGTACCTTGGATTGAAACTAGATTCTAGATCAAGCAATGACTAAAATTAAATAAATTGGTCGCATAGAACAAAATCACAATTGCAATCCTATCTTCCTAGTGTCGCAATGATGTCCAAGATAGGATTACTATTGTGATCTTGTCTAAGGTTTTGGATTAAGGCAAAAACAGGTTTTGAAGGGGTCCCGAAACCCTTTACAAAGAAGATTCTGAAAAGTTTAGAATCAAAACAAAAAAAACCAAGAAGAGACAGGCTGCAAAAGATAGATCATTACAAATAGCAGCCAAAGAACCAATAAAAACCCAATCGGGTGACAATTCAAACATCTACAGAGTCCCTTAAGATTTACCTTTAGTGGTACCCTTGTGAGATTGAAGAGTCATGTCAAAAGAGGGAGTGGGCGTTTTAGATTTCTTTCCCTTAACAGTAATCCAGCCCTCCTCAACCTTGGTAGCCGCATCAACCCAATCAGACGAACCCAAACCTGAAACAACGAAACTCTGAGAAAAAGAACCAAAAGCATCCACCTTCTCAGGAGCACAAAAGGTCCCACCAAGCAAAGCAGCAACATGAATAGAACCAGAAATAGCAACTCCAACACCACCAAGCAGGGGAGTACCATCTGAGGAATCAACAGGAAGAAGTGGGGACGACTGACTAGCCTCACCAACTCCTCCGCAAGAATCCAAGACTACGGGAGAGGAGACAGCAGTAATCGAACCCTCCACATTAGGAACCTCGTGAGAATCAATTTTCTTCACAACCATATAATACTGATTTAAAGCACCTTTCCACCATGAGGCTGACACGGTCTTCTTTTCAAGTCCACAACATTCAGCCGCATGACCCCTTTTGAAACATCTTCAACACCTGAAGGGAATCCCTTCATAGTCCAGGGTTTGAACCCAACTGCCCTTCGAAGAATTGATAACAATCTCAGCTGGCAGTCCTTTAGAAACATCAAGTTCAACCAAAATGCGAGCAAAGGTAGAATGAAGGTCATTAGATTCATTATCCACCAACAAGAAATTCCCAAGAGCATTGCCAATTTTCTCAAAAAGAAAATTAGCCCACAAATGTAGGGGAAGATAAGGGAGTCACGTTTCAAAAATCAGAGTGTCAAGGCTTAATCATTAAAGGAAAGTTGTCCTTCCAACAAAAATAATTATCACACAAAATAATCTTTCTATCCTCGGCATGCTCAAATTTTGCAACAAAAAAACCTCTAGCCAAAAGGTAGATGTGAACAATACCAGAAATGAGCAGCTCCTAGTGATGGGAGATCCAGTTAGTCGTGCCACTGAGGGAGAGTGATCTTGTCCAAGGTTGATATGTTGGAAATGGAATTCAAAAAGTTCTAAGCAAAGTGACCAAGGCATGTTTGAATTCTAGAATGGGTATTGGGTCAATCAATGCACCAAAATGGTCAATTGTGCGCTTGAATCATGCATTACGACATCAACCCAAATTGGTATAAACCAGATTGTAAAAGGATTAGGGTATGCACTTTTCTACTCGATAGATTATTAAATTTCATAGGGCGTTTCTTTCTCAACTACAAACAAACAAGAAAGGTGTTAATCACATAATAAAAAAATTCAAGTCACCAAAATTTCTCATTCCAGGTGTGTCATTGAGGATATTGGTTGTTAGAGAAAAACGTCTCATGATGAAACTATCTTCTTGCAAGGCGGCGGAACCATCCTTATCTTTACTAGATATTGTTTTTACTTTCTTTTTAAATCCAATGGAGAATCGGATTATATTTATCAGAAGGGTTTTAGAGGTTTTAAAAAAATCAAAAAGTTTTGTTTGTCCATGGTCTCCTTTCTTTGATCCTCCCATAGCTGCCAGATATTGTTTTACTTTCTTTTTAAATCCAATGGAGAATCGGATTATATTTATTAGAAGGGTTTTAGAGGTTTTAAAAAAATCAAGAAGTTTTGTTTGTCCATGGTCTCCTTTCTTTGATCCTCCCATAGCTGCCATCCCGAAGGCTTCTTTGTGGCTAGAACATACAATTTACCTTTGGTTCTATTGAATCCAAAGCTCATTCAACAGCTAATAAAGAATTTGGGCACCTTCATTAAAAATGATATCCTCTGGGATCTCCGTTTTGCAGTTTGTAAGAGTTTGGACTTTTGTTGACTCAAAGCTGCTTTGTCATTCCATAAAAATTGTTTTCAGAGACTCGATTCCTCAACTTTGATGGCTTATCATTTAGATGCTGCCACTACAACCTATTGGTGTTTATTGTGGCCAATTCTCCTAAAGATTCCTTTGGGCCACAGGCATTTTCAGCTTCGGGTTTGGCAACATAAGTCAGTTGATTCAAATGAAGACTTTGTACGGTGTAATCATGTAAAGGTTTTTGCTGGACCTACTTCCCCAAAGAAGATAGATTGTTTATAAAGCTCCGAATCACCGTATCATTCCAAGTTTTGCCAAGTGCAGACGAATTCTGTGATGTGGCTTTGACGGATGTTCTATCAAAAGATTGCTTGGAAGCAATGGATCTAAAGGAAGGAGAAATGCAATTGGCTTCTACCGAAATTCTTACTATTTCTCAATTTGGAAGTTTGACGACTTAACTATGTTTCTTCACTTGGGCGTAGAGGGCAAACAATAAAAGCAAAAGATTGAGAATAGAAACACTTGCCTCTGTGAATTAGCTTTCAATGGACGATGATGGCCCTTCTATCTTAAAGGGGAAGGAGAAGTGCTTTTGCTGATTGGTTAGATTGTATTTCTTTAATGATAAGTTAGTGGAGGTAGGGTTTGTTTGGCTTAGTCTTCTTGTTGTCCAAGGGCTGGGTATAAAATGTTAGTTCCTTCAATGTGGGCTGTTTGGGTAAATAGATATAGTTTCTATTTTAAGACTGTATGCTGGTTTTCCTTCTTTTGGCATTGGCTGAGGCCCCAAAAGATTCTCTCAATTTACGCAGAATAAAATAACAAATTCTAAGTGTTTTTTGAAAGAAATTTGTTACGAAAAAAAAAGGAACCTTTCTAACTACCAAGTTTCTTGTACCAAATACAACTTTCCAAAGCTACAACCACACACTAACCTCTTGGAGGTAAAAAGACTCGTTGAAAACTTAAATGCAGACTTTAACCATTAGCCTTGTCACAGAACTTATGAAAATACTTTATTATTACAAAATTTTCTCATGCACAAGCTTGAATAAACAATTAGGCATCAGAGCTAAAGTTATCCCCTTTATCATTTGATGCCGAGCCAACTCCAGTAATTTGCAGTTTCCTCATGCTTATCAACTCCAGCAATTTGCAATTTTGTCATGCTTTTCTTTCCAAAGCTACTGCCACACTTACTCCTTGGGAGTAAAAAGACTCGTTGAAAACTTTACCACCTATAGCCTTGTCAAAAAACTATGAAAATAAGTTATCCCTAGAGCTCTCACAACTTACTACAAAATTTTCTCAAGCAAAAGCTTGAGTAATCAATTGCGTATCAGAGCTAAAGCTCTCCCCTTTTATCCTTTGATGCTGAATCAACTCCAGTAGTTTGCAATTTCCTCGTGCTTTACTTTCCCTAGCTTTCATTTCTGATGACTAACCTGCAAATTTTGTCTCACACGACCACTCCAATAATTATCCAAATTCGGAAATAATTGTCATCCCATTATTCGTTGTCAAAAATAATCACAACAAAATGTATTGCCAATTGAACTATTAAATTTTGTTGAACCGTGGAACAAATGAGAAAAAGGTGTAAATTTCAATAAATGGCTTAGATGTCAATTAATTATAAGCAAAACAAATCAGCTTATCAGATAGTAAAATTCCTTGATGTGCAGTTGTATAAATTAGAGAGGATAAAGAATTCAACACAGGAACAGGTTATTACATAAACATCTAGCACATCATGCCTACTGTGTGTAATGAAGACAATGAATGCTGTCTGGAGATTATTCCCTCCATGAATGTTTGCAGCAATCTATAATTTGGTTTTCATATGACGCCTGCCTGTGCGGTTATATCACAGCAACTGGGGAAAGGAATAGGACTCCAAACTGTTTCTTGCCTTACAAAAAAGTATGAAACTATTTGATGTAACCTGTAATAGGTGATAAATTGTAGACAAGACCAGATCATTTCAATTGCTTGGCACAACAGATCACCCCCTTACCTGGATAATATTGACCTGGCAACTGTCATATGGCAGGTCTTAGCAGATGACAGTAGAACTGCAACTTCACCAATTGCACCATACCAATGATATTTAAGCTTCCATCTATAAAATAGCAAGCATATTCTTTGCTTTCCTGTTGTGATGCTTCCCTTATCGATATCAATGTTCATACTGTAATATATGTCAAATGCTCCCAAATAGTCAAAGAAATCTGTTATTGTACAGATAGAAAGGGAATTGCAAGAGAAATTTCATTTTACAAAGTGTGAGAACCTAAACTTCTCCTTACTAGGATGCCTTGGACATGTAATTAGCAAATAGTACCACAGTGCCAAAAAAATCCAGATAAATTTCACAATTCTTCAAATAGACTTTCATATGATGGTGACCTTCAAAATTGATTTACAATTTCTCCAATTTGAGAATCCAATGAAGGATATACCATTATTACCTGCATAGAACAAAAAATGAGGGCATAGTAGCAAGACATTTTTTTTTCTGGAGATAAACCCCATCAACTCATATTTACAGTCATTTTGTCATGCAGGAGGTTTGACCAACAATGGACCACCTGCTTTGCCCAGCTTCACCCATTCACAAGGAATTGGTTCCGACTACCTTGTAGCCAGTTCTCTTATCTACCACAATGGTGCTCTATATAGCATACAATAGCAAGATAGAATAGATTTTGATTTAAGGTATTGTGAGACTGAGATAGATCTAGCATACAGTTAACAATTTAACGAATGAAAGAGGGAGAATGACTATTTTGGATGGAAGAATGTTCAGTTTGCCTGCCTTGCCTGGGTATACTAAATTCCTGTCCAGATAAAGGATAATTTGAATGTTGTCTATTCCATCTTTCTCCAATCTTCCTTTGTTCTCCAGGAGCACAACCTAAGATACCTGCTGAACTTGAATCGTGTGATCTGTTCCCATTTGCTGAGGCTCCATATGGTGTATATGTGCTCACTGGTGGCCTTTCTGTACTCTCCAGCCCACCACATTCCTCAAAAATACCAATTCTCCTGCGTCGCTTCCAGGCTTCTGACTTTCCAGTCTCCTGGTCCCTATGAAATGTACCCGCAAGATGTTCTAGAGTTGGATACCTCCGTGCATTCTGATGGTCAGCAGGGAACAAAGCCGATTGACTAGAATCAACATCTCTGCTACTAGGGCCAGGTGCAAAGCTGCTGTTGTCAATCGAGACACCCGTATCTTGATGTGCTTCTTGAGTAAGTTTCTTATATATTTCAGAAAGGCGTTCTCCAGATAAATTGGAGAAAGTAGCAACATAGTTCCAAAGCCGAGTAACCATTCCTGCAAGAGATGAATTGAACTTATAGTAGTTCGGTAAGTAAAGATACTAAAATAAATGTAACATGGTTTGTCATCTATAGTTTTGAAGTGCAAAATGCTTAGCATTGAGAAACTGTTCGCCAGTCTCTTTCCAATTCATAATGGTAAAGCATGTTACATCTTTCTCAACAAGCTAGAAGGGCTCAAATTAACTAGTATCATCTAAACATGTATTTAGAGGCATGAGTGCTATTCCACAAAAGGAAACATCCATATTGTGTACAATAACAAATTGAAAGAACTGCCAATTACTTCTAGAAAAAGTGCTCTACCGTCAGCTCCAGTTAGCAAGATTCCCTATGCAGAACCCTGGTCAAAGGAATTTTCAAAATGGTGATAATTGTGAAAGAATAGGCACAGACAGCATTAGTACTCTAGAATGAGAATGAATGCACATCTAAAATTAGGAAAATTCAAATTGGAATGTTCACAATCCAACTTTTACCCTACGTGTGAGATGCTGGAGTTTGCAGATATATTTAAGAAAAGGGGGATTGTAATCAAGATCAGTAAAAAATTGACTGGTCGTGACTAAAATGCCTTCTGCCCTGAGATGATCAGATCAAAAAATGATGGATATATCCACATTAGTGATTATGATGTGTTTTACTTCTGTTTTCATATTTATATTAAGTCAAGAGAAACATCAATAAAAGCATCAAATGACAAATTTTATTAGTCTCACACTGATTGTTAAAATTGTTTGGTCTGATGATCCAAATGTTTATGAATAACCAGAAATTACAAAATTTGCAAAGAAAAATAATCCAAGGGCTTGAATTGCACATGCAGTCCAACAAAAAAGTAACTTCTAGACAAGATAAGTTCATTTTGGAAAATCAGTGTTGCTAAACACATAATATCAAGAGCTCAAGGCATGATGTTTTTAATCTGTCCGTGTGAACTAGAGGTAAAGCTTGTAAGCGGGTTTGTAAGGTGACATCCAGAGGGCAGCATGGCAGTAGCAACAGCTATTATGATCAATCTGTCCATGTGAACTGTAGGTAAAGCTTGGAAGCTGGATCGAGAAAAGATTGGACCCAGAAAAAAAATTGTTTCCCAGTCAAATTTTGGAACACGAGCATATTCTTATCTTCCATATAATGCAGAGGAGCATATTCAAAAGTAAACAGAACAATACACATGCAGAAATTGCAATTATCTACATCAAAACACTCACTTGAATAATTACGCGAGTTTGAATGTTCTTTCAAAATAACATCAATTTTCCGGCCAAGTAGCTGCAAATAGTTCTTAACTTTGTAAAGTACCTGGCAGAGACACTTAAATTTCAGAAAGGTATAAACACAGAAAACAATTGCTCAGCATAATTAAGCATAACAAGGAACTGCTTTAAATTAAATTAAATCATTTTAAGGCCATCAAAGAGGGTTACCTCCTCTTTAGGAAGGTCTACACTAGTTGCCTGCAATTTCTGCAGCCGTTTTAGAGTGCGTAACTGATCATACATGACATCCGCACACCATTCTCTCCATCTTTCCTCCTTCGTCTCCTGGTCAATCTTCTCCCTGTATCTTTGATACTGAGGCTCTTCTGATTCAGATATTTCACCTTCCTCCTTCACTCGCTCAATCTTAAGATGTTTCTGAAAATGTTCCCTATTTGGCTTAATTCTCTGCTTTGAATGATAAGACTTTCCATGCCCTTCTTTGAAATCTCCAAATGAGGTTTTTGAGAGATATTTCTCACCCTTAGCACTAGGCTTTTCAGTTGAGAGGATCTTTGTATTTGTTTCCTTCTCAGATTCAAATTCCTGCAGCCAAAAACAGTGGCTTGCTTAATATATAAGTAAAACAGTTAGAACTTTAGAACTCAGATACTGGTTCTTGGGGAAAAAGGCTGGGTCCGGGTCCTGGTTCTTGCCGGTCCTGGTCCCACAGAGAATCCGGCCACCTGGGTAGAACCCAGGTGGAACCCAAGGAGAAGCCAGGCGGACCCGGGAGAACCAAGGCCCATGGGTTCCCAAAAAATGGGGCCCACAGGTCATAGAAGTAAAAAAATTATAACCAAACATGAAAATTATAGGTCAAAAATGTCAAAAAAGTATAAACAAACTTGAATCAGTTTGAAACTTGAAATTTGAATATTATCTTTTTTGCAAATTATGAATATGATATTACATTTACAATATATGAATATCAGATTATTTATTGGCATTGGCAATTATGGATTTATGATTTATGATTTATCTGTTATCATTTATGTATCATTGTATGGGAAAGTTACATTGTATGTTTCATATTTGTATGTTTCATATTTGTATGTTTGAACTGTGAACATTTTTAGTTTTGATGTTTGAACTTTGAACATATATATATAATATATATGACATATGCATATATATAATATATATATATATAAAAAATCATCATATAAATATTTTTTTTTTGCCAAATCCGCAAATCCGTATCCGTATCCATACCCGAATCGGTAACTTAGCTTTAGAAGAAACATTAAGTTCCATATTACAAGAGGATTATAATTCGGGACAACTAAATTATAAATCTGTGATAAAAACACTCCCAAGTCTTGTGAATATCTGTTTAGCATACATCTTTTATAAACAGAGTTAATCCTAGCTTCTTCATTTTGGTGATAAGGAACTATGCAGAAAATTCGGTCCTAGCATTATTCATGTGACAGCTATAAAGGTTGAAAATAATATTGGAGTTAAAACCTACAATGGTCTGATGTTCAAGAACACCACAAAAGAGGATATCTACAATAAATTAGTTCAGATATCTTAAACAAACATCTGTTAAACACTGAGAGGTATAAAGTTTAAACCTTGAGCTGCCTATCTTATATAGAGATGATTTATAACGAGATTTATAAACCAAGTATTATATTTTTTATTTGCTCCCGTAATTAAATATTTGATTATAATATTTTCTTACCTGTATTACCCATGTGAAGCTAATTAGTATTTATATTATTTTTAAAGTGTAAGCTGAAAGGCTCTTTGAAAATAGATTCTTCTTTTGTTATGATACTAATTTTGGGTGATTTGTAGTTACTTTTCTTCATTTTGTGGTGAAATTCTAGTCCCTCTCCTTCACAAAATTTAATCATGATAGAAAGGGAACAAATCAGCTTGCAGATCATTTAGCATGAATGCAGCTCACAGTAAACTCCTTCCACCAAGGACTCAAGTGTCATGTCAAACATGATAACTCTATATCAAGATTGAACCACAGAAGCAAATGATTGACAAAAAAATCCAAGGCCACAACAGCAGCCAACAATGGCAACAGACAACCAGCACTAAGTTTGCAAGGAAAATTTCGGCCTATGCACCACATATATCTGGTTCTTATGTTTGTATCATTTATTACCTTAATGCTAACAACTTATCCTCCAGTATATGTGGTTTTTAAATTTCAGATTTTTATGTGTGGTGAGATATTTTTGTCTTACAGTATTATCCTCCATGATATTAGGAAATGTAGAAGTGAGTAACAGGTTAAAAATAAGAAAGCGGGTCTCTATTTTATCTCTTAAAAAGTCATGCAACAGTCTAGAAAGTTTTTATCAAAACCTAACTAATAAGCCTTGTGCACAATGCAAGAACTAGTCATTGTAAGAATTTTCACAATAACGAACTTTTGTCAGTTAGTTTTTCATTATAAAACCCTGTTTGAAAGGCAAATGCATTATGATAGATTATACGTGCATTTTTGTTATTCAGATCTGTATGCAAGGCTGTGTGAATGGTGAATTTTATTATGATAGCTGTAAAAGTTTATAGTTTAACTCTGATTTGCAGCTCTGTGTAAGATTTTGCAAAATGTAGGAAAGCTATTGATGAATTCAGCCTTCGCACTGGGTTTATTGGTAAGGGGGTGGTATCTGCTCCTTCATCTGCCATTCTCCCTCGTTAATTTGCTAAACTGTTTTTTAATTAATCAATCATTTTTTGTGTATGCACAGAGTTTCTGTTCTCAACTACTCTACAATCTGCCAAGAAATCCATGCATATCTCTCCAATTCGGGAAAAACCAAAATAATATTCATGAGGTGCTTAAATATTGTTTCAGCTTAAGCCCAGTAGTGCAAGATCCATAATATTCCAAAATCTCCAAATCAAGCTCCAAGAATAATTACACTACCCCTTCAAATACAGAGAGACTCACGTTATTCCTGGTACTTTTTGCACACTGTTAGCAGAAACTGTTATTATCAATTATGCAATTCATACACTTTTTTTCAGGACTGAGGTGACATTTTCAAGCACTAATACACTGCAAGTAGTCAAATGTCACCTTGTGAGCAGTCCAAATGAGTCAGACAATCAATTTAATGCCCTATCACTTAATAGTATAATACAAGTGGCTCTCCATAAGATAGTGACAGAATTATCAACAAGGTTCCAGTCTATGGGCCAAGCTACAATGAGACAGCAGCCTGCTCAGGTTCTTTTGTTACTTCTTTATTCTTCCGGCATCTTAGGTGTTCTTGTTTTCTAGGTCAATAATAATATAATCCAAGCCTCTTTAGATAATTTCAATATTTTCAAAACTGCAGAATCATTTTCTAATTATATTTGCTTCTCCAGTGCTTAATATCTCAAATTTAAGATTTTTTGATGGATATCAAGGCATTCATCTCTCAAGCTTTCATGTAGGTGTCAAAATGTTAGTGTGCTAGATTTTTAAATTTCAGATTATTTAAAACAATAACTGCAGAGCAAAAGCAAAAGCAAAGCCAACATTCAAAAGAAAACATCAGTACAGACAAATAAAAAAAGCAAAAGCAAAAGCAACCTTTCGTAAAAGAGCAGAGGCCCGAGCATCCAAGTGTGGAGCACGTGGAAGAAAAGTTTCTGAAGCTGAAAGACCAGCTGGAGCTATCTTTCCAGTCAGACCCAACCTGTGGTCAGTCCTAATCTTCTCCCAATTTCCATATCCATGATAGTGGACACCTAGAAGCAGCCTTGCATCATCCACTGTATAAACAGGACAAAAATAGAACATATCAAACTAAAATGTAAATTCATATTACAAGAAGCCATTCATTATGCATTCCCAACATACCTTGGTTCCAGCTGCAAGATTTTGACCATGGAGGATTCCTGGGGTGTGTTTTCAACCTAAACTGTGTGACAGGGTCCTGAAATCGTTTGATCCGTTTTGACAAAAGTTGAAGTTCTCTTACACGTTCTGCTAATTCATATGCCTTAACAGCCACACCAAAAAAGTCCAAGATAGCCCCCTGAAATTTGCACAATAAGTTGCCAAATTTGTAACAGAGGAACCAGCTAAAGTATAAGATTCAAACCAAATACAATAAAGCACAAACCTTGCCTTCACCATTTCCCTTTTTGATAACCTCTTTGCATCCATCAACCAAAGCATTAAAAAGTTCCACCTGGGCACGAGATGCAGCAGATTCAATCGATCCCCCAACTTCTGCTGCTATCAAAACAATACGACTTGAATCACCAAATTTCTTCACCTGTACAAGACAACATTCAGCTATCAAAATTCAAAATAATACAAATTGAATCACCAAATTTCTCCACCTGTAAAAGACAATTTACTTTTTGAGTCTTTGTTATACAAAATAATGCATCAGCATCTATCTTGACAGCTATAAGCAATCATTCAGTGTCTTAAATATCTGTCATTTATTGCAGACTGGACGAAACAGTCAAAGTGACTGCAAGAAGTCTCACCGCTTTTACAAAATTACTTGCATCCTTCTTTGAAAGACCACCACCTGCCCATTCACAAACATAGCCAGCAGCCCCTTCAATCCGTGGCAATAATTGAATAGGTGCTTCTGAAACTTTTCCAGAGCGCTTTGAAACCCTTTCTTGTACTTCACCCCCCCTCTTCCTTCTCTTCCCATTTTTGTCAGGTTGGGAAACTTCCGCATAACTTTTAGTGTTTCTTGCAGCACGGGGTGCCAAAAATTCCTGCTAAGATAAATGCCACTCTTAATGTTTCTCTAAGATCACAGTTCCTTGAAATTCAAGAAAAGAATCAAGGGCAGCACATTAAGCCAATTACAAATTAGCCCAAAGATTAATACCAAGGTAGGATCTAAAAGATTCTTATCTCTACAAATCTATCATGCACTTTCTAACAAAACCAATTAAACTTTAAGAACATATTTTGGACTGAACATTTGGTTCATGCATACTTCAGCTTGTGATATTGCTTCGGGATGAATCAATCGACTCCAAAATGTCCCATCATCTTCTGGATTGCTGAAACTTGCAACCTAGAAGGGTAAACAGAGAGATACAACTGTCAAAATATATAATCTCCAGAAAGATTTTTCCTCAAATCTTATAAGGTATCCCCCTCACCCTGTGTTGATCCTAGATTGTTGCTAACTAGATTAATCAAAATTATAGAAAAATTCACATGGCTACTTAATTAACTAAATCCCTTCGAATCAAATGTAAGCATTACTACTTAATAAATGAAATCTCTTATCTAATGAAATTAAAAATACAGTCTCCTTACCGTCAACGCAATATTCAATTATCAAGGCCAGTTATACGAATATAACAAATATAATCTTGAATATAAGAAGAATAGCAAAATCATCATTATAAAATAGTCACCCACCTTAAAGGCACTTAAAAGTTCAGTTCCGTCCTGCTCACCAGTACCCTTTGACTCAACCTTTTCAGCTCTTGCAAGAATTTCATCAATATCCATGTTCTCAAGCTTCCTCTTTGCTTCCTCTTCATTTTTATCCTCCTTGAAGAGCTCCTCAGCACCAAACCTCAGAATTGCAGATAGCTCATTCTGAACATCAAAATCCATAGCAAATAGATGTCACAAATAGCATTTCAGTAATAACACTAGAAATTGAATAATATTTTTAATATTTTATTATTACAGTTTTCTTTATCCCAGAATGTGAAACTCTACAGATACCTAATATAAAAACAAACAAGCCCAACAGTTCTTGAGTATTTCCATCTCCAAAGCTGTTGGATATAACAAGATCTATAAATGGATGAGAGAAAAGACTAAATACCTTATCAAACATTGAAGTTCCCTTTTTTTGATCTTTCTTCTCTAGTCTACCCTCTGCATTGAGCTTCTGAATAACTAAATGGTCAAGAACCTACCAAACAGACAGAATATGTTAATGTTCAGTATGAGCTAAAAAGCACAATATAAATCATGAATTAATGAAAATTGGAGTACCATCTTCTGCTTAGCCCTTTCTAGAATGTCTTCCTCAACACTCTTACTGGTAACAAAACGATAAACATTCACCACCTCCTGCTGCCCAATTCGATGGGCCCTACTCATTGCCTGTAAATAGAAGACGAAAAATATATGCTACTAAAAATATATCAACACATAGAAGAAACAGAAAATGAAAAAAAAAATGTACTCTTTGCAAAATTAGCCAAGATTTCAATTACAATTTTGTTTCTGGCAATAATTATGGAAACAGAAACTATAAAAAGCTTTAAGAATTGAATATAACCTGTAAATCATTTTGAGGATTCCAGTCGGAATCAAAGATAATAACTGTATCTGCAGTAGCCAGATTGATTCCCAGACCACCTGCACGGGTTGAAAGGAGGAAACAAAAATCTTCACTTCCAGGTGCATTAAAATGCTCCATTGCCTGATGGCGCAAGTCTGCCCTCGTGCTGCCATCCAATCTCTGAAATTGGAAGCCCCTCAAAGACAAATAATCGGCTAGTAAATCCAACATCCTGACCATCTGCATTAAGAATCAAACCCATAACAATAATAAAAGATGACATATTTCTTTCAAGTACGTGATGCCTAAAAAGTCCTATGAACAAACAAAGATGGATAAAATTTTAGTAAAAACCTGTGAGAATATCAAGACACGATGTTTTGTCTCACGCAACCTAACAAGCAATTTGTCCAAAATAACTAGTTTGCCACTGCTTAAGACAAGGCGCTGAACTTTGCTGCTGTCATTCAAGTTACCATCTCCACCATACCCATAATCAGCACTCTCGAAGAGAAATGGATGATTACAACATTTCTTCAACTCGACAACAACATTCAATAGTGATACCTGATATTGATAAACAGTCATAAGTAAAAGCATTACAGCAGGAGAAAAGTATAAAGAGCTGTATTCACTATAAACAAGTTAAATAGAGATGTCATCCATTTTGTCACATTATATCATTTATACCAATCAACACACATGCATGCAAAACCCTGGAAACTAAGCAAATCTTAATAATTATCTCTCAGCAAAGACCTAAAACAGCTAAACTAACCTGGTTCCCACGTACTCCTTTATTTAAATCATGAAAGTTTCGCTCCAAAATCCATTTATAATACCTTCCATTGGATGTGAAAATAATCAATAGAGTACAAATAGCTTATGCAAATATTGTTTAGCAAGAAAAAATTGTATACTATACACCATTATAAATATGGATAAAATTTTCTAACACCAGAATTTCTTACTGTTTCTGCAGAGGAGACATCTCAACTCGTAAAATTCTTTCTATTTTAGGGGGTAAAGATTTCTCAACATCTTTGATGACTCTTCGTAGAATATGAGGCCGCAGTTCTCTGTGTAAATTAGCAAGCTACAGTGCAACCAATGATTTTCAATTTATAAAGATGAAAATCTCCCACAGAACTCCAATGAACGAATGAGAATATATGGAAAACGAAAAAAGAAAAAATTCATTAACTAACCTCATTCTCAGTCACCGAACTCAAGTCCTTGTATTTCTCCACAAATTCATCCTTATTACTGAATTTGTCTTGATCTAGGAAATGGAGTAGAGCCCTATGAAAAATAGGACATGTTGATTTAGATAGGGCATTGCAAAGAAATTTTAACAAAGATTTTTCTTTTCAAAGTTTGATGTATTGATTTGAATGTTTCATAAATAGCTGGCCTCATTAATGCTTGCACAAAAAATGCAACGTCAGTAATTTTTCCCCATGATCCTTCTGTAATTGTGTCTGTGGAAATAGCTTTATAGATAAATTTTACAGTAAAAAGCATTTGTTTTCAACTAAATTCTGAGCATAAATTAATATCTATAAGAAAGACCAAAATCATTAGAAATTCCAAAAGCCTATATTTAACAACAATGAACACTATCAAACTGACATTGCATGGACCGTTTAAGTGTCAGATTGACTGTATGATCCATTTGGTGAATAAATGATCTACTTGATAATTAATGTAACCAAAGTAAGTTAGGATTGTAATGATGCTTAAGTTCTGACCAGAATAAGATGGCTTTAAGGTAATCCAAGCCTAATGGAAGCACCCCTCGACTGTCCTGAATGCATCAAGGGATTTGAAACATCCCAGCATCTTGCAAAAAAAAATTTATATTGGAGAAGATTATTTTTAATTCATATAAATGGGGGGACAAAAATTTTACAAACAATAAATTGTTCTTTGCCTTTTCATGGCTTGATTTCCAATAGAAACCAAATCAAGAACCTTCATTCTTGAAAACAGACCAACTCTATTGTCATGGATGGGTGGCAAGATAATAAATGCTGCCCATTCATCAATGTGTCAAATGTAAGAAAGGTGATTATTTTCATTGTGCTCTTTAATTTCATTTTCAGATTTTAAGGTATGATATAGAGAAGATTGGCTCCACTATTGTAGTGCACATGCTTACATCTGCAGCTTATGTGTGCAAGGCCGCAGGAATGTTGATTGAGACTTTCCTATTGGCATATCTTCCAAACCCCTTGTCTGCATCCAACGAACAAAGCACTAAAAGACACTGGCAAAGTTGAATGGGTCAGATAAGTGGTAACTAGCATTTAGAGAAGATGCAAATGTTTATGTGCAACCATCACATCTAATTAGCATTCAATAAAGATAACCTCAAACCTATTGTGTCCAGATTTTTATTTTATTTTATTTTACCGGAGAGGATGATTGAGTTGTGTTGTGACCTTTTTCACACATAACCCCATTGCGAATGGGGACCCTCCCTTTTTCCTGCTTTCTAGGGTTTTTGTTAGAGCCTTGCGACCTTCCTGCGTCAGTATTGTCAAGTTTGTCAGTTTTGAGCGACCTGAGTTTTGAACATTATGAGCAAGCCATGGTTATAACAGAGTCTAGACACCGTCAAAGTGCCTAGAAAGGGCCAAAGGACAAAGAACGCAATTGATTTGAACGAATTCGGACAGCTTTCTATTTTTGGAAAATGTGCCTTTTGCTTTTTCCTATTTTTTAGAAAGTTTCGTTTTTGGCATTTTTAGCTATATTTAGAAAGTTTTACTTATTTTTTTTAGGGATGTCTGCTTTTTGATTTTTCGGAGTGGGGACCTAGAGTTTGCACTGGTACCACTGACCTGCATCGATCGCAATCGAAATTTTTCAAGTTTTGACCCAAAAAGCTAAGTTCCTACATTTTAGGGGTCATGGCACTTTGGATGGGTTACTTGAGTATGGATTTCAAATATCATATTAATCTGGCTAAAATTGAAGAAGTTATCAAATTTTGAAGTTTTCCAAGTATTTCTCTAAGTCTAGCTAATCACGTTTGGTGTCGAATGTTATGTCAACTCCCAAAAGTCCGCCCCATGATGGAGAGGGAGATTCACAAAGTCCACCATGGAGGAGAGATGGAAAAAGTCTGCCCAAGGTGCAGGTGCAATGGTACCTCAAGCTTCACAAAGTCCGCCTTACTCTTGATAGCATTGGAGCATGAGTGATAAAGTCCGCCCAAGGTGAAGTATAAATGTCATGAACTCCAAAAAGTCTGCCCAAGCAATGTGGCATGAAGCTAATGAAGTCCGCTCTCCAAGGTTTCTAAACCTTCTCAAAGTCCGCCCTAGGGATGAGTCCAAGGCAAAAGCATAATCATGTTCCTCTTGAAGTCCGCCCTAAGGTGAGATAAGAAGCAAGTAAATGGTGCATAAGTCTAACCAAGTCAGCCTTGAGGGAGAATTGAAGGCCAAGTGCATAAGGCAAGGAAAGTCCGCCTAGGACTAGTTTGCATTGGGGAATGAAAGGCACGAAGTTCGCCTTCCTAATTGAGAAGAGAACAAGTAAAGTCCGCCCTACAACTTATGGAAGTAACACTCAATGAAGTCCGCCTAGAGGTGTGTGAGCATGGTCAAGGTAACAAGCAAGTTCGCCCTCATGGTGTGTGCCAAGGGAATCAAGTATTTCCAAGTCCGCCCTCACCTTGGTGCACAACCTAAGTGAAGTCCGCTCAAATGAAGAAGAATGGAAAGAACCAAGGTAAAGTCTGCCATGAGTCATGAAGAGAGCAAAGTCCGCCCTGCTGCAAATGAAAGGTTCCCAAGTTAAACAAAGTCCGCCCTATCATTGCACATGGTGCCTAATGTTAAGAAAGTCCGCCCAACTTTGCAGCCAGCAGTTCCTAAATCTGATGAAGTCCGCCCCATGGTGGAGAAACTCATAAAGTCTGCCATGTGAAAGGAGAAGAAGGGGAGAAGCAATTCAAGTCCGCCCAAGGGTATGAAGATGGTGCCTAAGTCAAGTGAAGTCTGCCCTTGATCAACATGAATGGTGCCCAAGTCAGACAAAGTCCGCCCTGCTGCAAGTAAAGCTCATAATGATCAATGAAGTCCGCCTTCCTCTACTTGGGAAGAGAATCAACAAAGTCCGCCCTATCTATGATGGAGGATGAAGCAAGTCAAAGAAAGTCCACCCTGTCTTCGATAAAGGTTGAAGCAAATCTAACCAAGTCCGCCCTTATATGGAAAAGATTGACAAAATCTACCTTGCTGTCAAGAAAAACTGCTAAAGGAAAGAAGAAAGTTTTTAGAAAGTTTCGAATTTAGAAGGAGAAAGAAAGATAGAGTTTGATTCATGAACTCAAACTGAAAGTAGAAACTTTCTCAAGGAACTAAACTCGGACTTGATTCAAAATCAGAACTTTCCCATGTGACTGAGTTCAACTGAGAATGAAATTAGAAACCTTCTTAAGAGACTGAACTCAACAAAGAAACAAGACATGTCCAAGTTCGATGAATGAAGAGTGAATTAGAAACAAATCCTTTGTGTTTCTAATTATGAATTTTGAACTTCATACTAATGCCTTTCATTCTCTCAACTTCAAATTTCAAGAACAAGTTGAGAGGCATTTTGAGAGAAGTTTTGTGCAGGTTGAGAGTATTTTGAAGAATTTTCTGCAGATTGAAGTAATTTCGAAGGAGATTTTAAGTTTAAGTCTGAGATCTCCAACATTTTTCATAAGTTCACACGCAGATTGAAGGAGATTCTTGACTGTTTTGAAGAGAAAAGCCACATATTTTCTGAAAATTTGAAGGTGATAGGAGTAATCAAAGACAAATTTCACTCCCGAACCTTCAAATCGGATTTTGTTTTCAAGGGTTTCTAAAATTCCTAAGTGTTCGCAGCTTGTTGAAAGCTAAAAGTGTTGAGGAAGTGGAAATCAGAGCACTTTGCCATCAAACCTTCAAAGTTTACACTCAAAATGAGGATTCTAATTTAATTTCTTTTAGTTTTGCAGGTTTTGGATGATGGCTGAACGCGATGAATGTCTGAAAAGCTGAGTTTCAAGCCAAATTCAGAGTTGAAGACAGGTCCACAAGCGAGGTTCGTCTGAGCATAAAGATGGCCAAAATTTGGCTAATTATGGGAAGAGCTATAATGACGAAGACCTAGAGAAATTCTTCTCCGAATTCAAGGCACTTGAAAGAATCTCAAGGCATCAAGAAAGAAAAGTTCTCAGACTTGGTGAAGATATGGAAAAGTTAAATAAATTTCCAACTTCTTGAAGGATTTCATCTCCTGAAGAAATTAAAAAGACAAGCTCCCAATCAGAATCAAATGGTGACAAGAAGAAATCAAATTTCTATACTTAGACAATTTCTTCACAATTTCTTCACACAAATTGGAGAATTCAGAAAAGACATCCAACACATTGAGGTGGTGCCTCGTCATCTCCCAGCCAATCAAATTGTTCCGAGTCAACATGTCCAGTTTCAATGAACCTAACTTATCTAGAAGCTTCTAGAAGGGCACACTTCACAATGCAACAACCTTCTATTTTCATCGTTGGTTCATATTTAGCAAGGAGGACAAGTGTCCCCAAATGTAATTTTCTTATTGGTTGAGGGGTAGTTAGTTTTGGGAAACCCTAATTAGGGTTTTTTAGCTTTCAATCTGAGCCCTTAATCATTATTCGATCTCGACCGTTCATAATTTCTGGACTCCTAAATAAGGTTGCCTCCTCTCATTTGGAGAGAGTGTGAGGTTTTTGATATATTGTTGCGTGAAGGTCATTTTTCAAATAATACATTGCATGTGCACTTTCTCTTAAGGCTTTATAATCTCTATTATTTGAGTGATTAGCATGGTTTCAATTTCCTCAACACATTAGTTAGAAGTTAATTTAGATTTGCTTTCAAAGTTGTTAGAGTTGAATGAAGGATTTGATAAGAGTATTAATTTCCGCTTTGTGTAGTTAGTTTTGGGAAACCCTAATTAGGGTTTTTTAGCTTTCAATCTGAGCCCTTAATCATTATTCGATCTCGACCGTTCATAATTTCTGGACTCCTAAATAAGGTTGCCTCCTCTCATTTGGAGAGTGTGTGAGGTTTTTGATATATTGTTGCGTGAAGGTCATTTTTCAAATAATACATTGCATGTGCACTTTCTCTTAAGGCTTTATAATCTCTATTATTTGAGTGATTAGCATGGTTTCAATTTCCTCAACACATTAGTTAGAAGTTAATTTAGATTTGCTTTCAAAGTTGTTAGAGTTGAATGAAGGATTTGATAAGAGTATTAATTTCCGCTTTGTGTAGTTGTCCTTAGTGTGGCGAAGCAAAGTGTGGTTTCTCGAGAACACCTAGTTAATACCGTCTCCAGAATTCGTAGGTTTAGATCAGCTTTCTTAACCCTATCCCCTTTTCCCCTTTTTGAAAGCCTAAATCTTGGAAAATCCAAAAAAAAAAAAGAGAGAGCCTGAAATTGACAAATTTATTTAAGTCCAGATGCTTGAAAGACATTTGTAAATGTAAGTCCCCCTTGAGATTTTCAGCATACACTACCCAAGTAGCTATCCCACTAAAGTCGCTTGTTTGCACATATAGACCTTGGAATCGCCATATGATAAGCGGTGATTTTTCAGGAGAGGATAGAATACCTTTGGGTATCTTATTCTAATGTTCGGTATATGATAAAACGTACACCAACAAGTTGTAGGAGCTCTTGCAACTTATGATAATAACATGGATTGGACAAGGTGAGGGTCCAAGCAAAATCAGGTAAAGACGATTAAGGATGTGATAAAGATTCATTTTGGGCAGATGCAAATCACTGAGTCCTTTGCATTCCTTGTTTTTATGACATCAGAATGCCGAGACTACGAAGAGATAAATGATACCATTGATAGCATGCTCTAGATGACGGCCACAGTTCATCAAAGACCCCACATTGGCCTTCTATAAGGATCATGGTGAAATGAGGCTTCTTTAAGGACCCTACAAAAAAACGTAGTAGAGTGGAGGATGTAACCATTCCAGGTGAGCACATTTGTTAGTGTCACAAGCTACAAGAGATTGGCAAAGGAGCATAGACTTTCTCTAGCACACAAGGACCCAAACAACAGTGGTGACCACATTAAAGCTAAATAATGCTACAGACAAATTCCATTAGTTTTCTTTTACAAGCTGCTAGTTCCTTTACTGCTAAAAGGATTGTCCACTTATAGCTTCATCCACTCTATTTAGATGAATCGACTTACCTTTGAGACCAAACAAGCTAGTGATTGTACATGGTGCTTGTGCCTCATGAAAATTAGATTTTGCAGTGATGACCACATATGTAGAAATTCATGAATGGTACATGAAGAGCCAAGGGAGTGTAACTATAATTGATGAAGAGGTCTAGAGGGTCATCATTAAGGACCCTAAGAAAATATATTGTCATGTGGAAGCTGCAATCATTCAGGTTGACTAATGCAAATTTGCTAGTCTCACAAGCTATGATAGAAGAGCAAAGGAGGATAGACAATCATAGACTTACTCTACAAAAAACATCTGAGAGGATGGCGGTGTCTGCATGAAAGTTCAATGATGCTACTCAAACATGGCATTAGTTTTCTTTCACTAGTTGTTAGTTCCTCTACTGTTGAGACTTGAGAGGAGTTGGTCCACTTATAGCTTCATCGACCATCAAGACGAGTAGACTTACCTCTATGAAAGCAGAGAAGCTAGTTATTGTACTAGTGCCCTGCATCCTATGGATGACAAGACACTTGAGTACAAGGACACCCCTATCACACAATGGGATCTGATCTGAACAGCCAGCAATGGTTGATTGGGATTAGGGCATGCTGCTAGTATCAATTGGGTTCCCATTGGAGGAAGACAGCCTGTTCAAAGTCCAACAGTGATGAGGAGCTTTCCAGGCTTCATGGGATACATTTTATTGACATCACCGCTTAATGCCTGTAGCTAAGCATTTTGTGACTTTTCATCACTGCCACAATTAAATATGATTTATAAATGCTAATTTTTTTTATTTCTGATTTTAATTGTCATGTGAGACTCTGATCTTGATTTTCTAAGTTCAAACTTCAATTTCATGGCAACTAATTGAATTTCAGTTTTTTATAAATTCATAATATCACAATGCCCATGATTTTATATTAATTTCCGCTCTTCATAACAATGCAACTAAAACACTTTAAAAGGAGAGATATATCTATATAGGATATCGACATGAATAAGCAATAAAAAGCAAACCATGTACCATAAATGACCTCAGTTCATGTTAAATGTTGAGCATCTATATTGTGTCCTAATAAATGTTGGCTTTCATTTTTCTTGTCTTTGGATTCTAACAAATTTTGCTTAGTGAATTCTAAAAAGCAGCATCTTCTTAATTGATATACTGATCCTTGTCAAAGCTGTCAATATATTTCACAAGAAATTTTAAGATATAGATAATATGAAGGTTAATTTGATGAGGATCAAATAATTTTGAAGTGAAAGTCACAAAAAATATAGTTCATAAAGACGGAAGAAATAAAATGATTTGCCCAAATATCATATAGTTTGCAAAAAAAAAATATCTTGAACATTATTTCACTTTTAATCTAACTTCAATGCTAACTATATACTTAGATGGTGATATTGTTTGGTTGACATCTCCATTCGTCAATTTCAAATCTGAAACAAGCATAATGAATAAATGCTTACCACAACTCTTCAACACTATTCTGCAGAGGTGTTCCAGTAATAAGCAGCTTATTTTTTGTGCTAAATTCCTGTAAACAGAAGCAAATCCTTATGGCTACCATCAATAACATACACAAAATTCTAATCTATCTCAAAAAAAAATTCTGCAGGCAGGGACAATCTAGGTAAAGGGCCGTACACACAGAGATGTATAGAGTGAGGCTTCACTATTCTTCAACCTGTGTGCTTCATCAACCATGAGATAGTTCCACTTTATCTTTGAAAGAATGTGCTTGTCTTTAAGCACAACTTCATATGTGGTCAACAATGCATTGAACTTAATGCTTCGTCCAGACTTCTTATTGGAATAAAATTCATACTGCTGACAAACCTGATATTGCAGAAGTAATACATTTACCATATCAGTGCACAATCAAATTGTCTACTGGAACAGATTAGACAATTTGGTACTACAGTTCCACATAAAACCCCTATAATTTCTGTGATGTATACGTGCTCAAAGAAACTAGCGCATATTTATTTTCAGGGTTGAAGCACACACTCCAAATCATTGTACTTATAAGAAAAAGTTCACACATAAAAGGATGATAGATGCAAATGAACATTGAGGATTTTGTAATGGTAAATAAGAGATCACAATCTTCCAACAGGCACATGTCACCAACTACAGACCATGAAAATTGACCCATAAATCATGGACTGAATGATAATATTCATGTGTTTGTCATTTCAAATGACAACCTTATTAGAACATTTCAGGGAACTTGGGGCTAATGGCAAGCAATATATGCAGCATGGCATGATTTTAAAATAACGAAATTGTAAAATATAAAATATTCACAATGTTCAGAAACAGCACAATCAAAACAAACCACCAATAACTACAAGCACAAGATAAAATATACCTCTCTGCTTGCACGGTTGCCAACATAGACAACAACATTCATGTCTGGAAGCCACTTCCGGAACTCTTTTGCCCAATTTGTTAGTGTTGACAAGGGAACAACTACAAGAAAAGGTCCTTCTATCTGCTGAGCATTCTGCATCCAGCAAGAAAAACAAATATCAATCAGAACTGCAAATAAGAAATTCACCCAGACCAACACAACAAATTCCATTAATAGTCTAATTCCAATTTTGAAAATAATTTCATAAAATACCTGTAAAAACCCAAGAACAGAAACCGATTGCACAGTTTTTCCAAGGCCCATCTCATCAGCAAGAATAACATTTGTATCATTTCTCCAACTGTATGCAAAGCAAAGCATTCATAATTATAGTAGTTTTGCATGCAAGACATTAACTCTTTGAATTTTCTAAATAAGACGTCACATCTAGAATAAAGCTAGTACAACAATAAATAGGCACACCTGTTAACAAGAAAGTTTAAACCTTCTAATTGATAGTCACGAAGCTTCCCTCCTTTCAACCATTCAGGTTGTTCATCCAGTTTACGCAAACTTCCTGAAAGTTAAAACAATTTTTTAAAAGAACAATTCTTTATGAATTATCCTATTAACATATTGATATCCTCCAATGCACATAATAACAAAATACTTGACAATGTGACATTCTGTTAATGGTGTAATCAGTCAAAAGTAATATTACACAGAGAGCAAAAGGCCCCTTGTTGATGGATTCATCAAGTTAAATTTTGATGGGACCGCAAAGGACATCCTGGAATAGCAGGATCTGGCATGCTTCTCTGATCATCTTCAGGTGTCTTCTTGAAAGGGGGTTCTTTCTTCCTCAGTTAAATTTCTAACAATGAAGCAGAAGTTCTAGCTCTCCTTAAAGATTTGCATTTAGCTTCTGCCTTGCAGGTGTGCTCGCTGGAGGTAGAAGGTGATTTGAAAACTATTATTGATGGTTGTGTGAAAAGCTGGATGCAAGACTAGAAGCTTTGTTTTAAAAGAATTGAGACAGCTAGCAGCAAGTTTTAAGGTAATTAATTATTGCTATTACAGTTACTTCAACAAAAAAAACTGAGCTTCCAATTATTTGGCTAATGCAGGACCTTTGCAATTCCCCTTCTGCCAAAATTAGCTTCATATCAAGTGATTGGCATCATAACGAAATAATAAAAGCTGATGTAGCTCCTTGGTCACCACCTACCCCTACTTTCCACTCAATGGAATGTCAATTTACACTAATGATTTCAGCAAACTTGTGTATATTTTATTCATGTCAGCTACCACAACATCCCATTCCCCCACATGTATTGATGGTACTTTGGAGGGTGCATTCACTCTGCCTTATGTAGGCCTGTGCAAGGAGGATTAAATCTCCACACATCTCATTTTCATTCACATGATGAGCTCTTGCAGAGGTTGCCTTGATCACTATTGGATTTTGTTTGTCCAACTTAGCTTCATGCCCACAGGGAGGCGAGGCAGAGACCCTACTTTGGAGGTGTTGTCTCTGATCAAAAACTAATGTGCATGCAAGGCAACGTGATCATAAACTACATAATGGAATACAAATATGCATACCAAAGACACATTTGAGATGTGAAAAGCTTCTAGTAGATATGCCATTTCTATTTAGAAAGAACAAGAGAAATGTATGCAGGGTTAGATGAGAATCTATGTTTTGCTCTCCTAACTATATAGGATGTACAAAGTAGGTATTTATGCACAATTGTATATGTAGACTCCACACATGCTAACAAGTGTCCAACACGTATGAAATGTGGCACATGTGGACAAGGTGGCACCAAGTCTCAAACCCATATGGTGCTAGTTGTATTGTTATAGGCTTATAGGATGTGGCATGGATGCTGTCATCTGTCAAATGCATATGATGTAGAGACCAGCATATGGGAATGCATATGGAAGCATAGCAAGTGGATGCTGATGTTCCATGTGTTGCACACACATGGCCTAACTAGGAACCAACATGTGTGGCCATGTGGAGGGCCACACTATGCACAAGAGCAGTGTTGTGTAGTTGCACAAAAGGAATATACATGGAATTGTATGAATAGTGTTGCATGGAGATGTGTGAGCACTATGTTGGGACATTGAGCAATGTAGTTTTATAATGAAGTGGATGCACGAGGCACTTCTCGGGTCATTTGATCCCCCTTGAGGAGTGCCGGTCCCCATTACATCAGCTATGATGTTGAGGAAACTACGTGGATAGTTGCTAAAGAGTACACCATTTAGCTTGATTTGTATGCAACCCAATTTTGACAACTTGAAAGAGTTGATGAATGTCATGGTTAGTACAAGTGATAGTAGTGTCATTGCTGTCATCCCTCAGTGTTTGGTGTGAATGTGTTAGGTCCAATTTTGTCACATGTTGGATTCTTGCAAGCTCTAGTACAGAGGTAAAATATAGCTTAAGGAGTTCCATGTTGAATACTCAGTGCTGGCCCATGTATTGTGGGAGACCAAGAACAAAAGCATTTCTCACCAACTAATGGAGAATAGTGTAAGAACCATAGTGCAGAAGCTTCATCTTCCAGTGCTCCTTCCAAATATGCAACCACACCTTGTTACAGAGTTGAAAAGTGTGAGGTGCACAACACATGTTGTGGCGATCTTTGTACTTCTATTGCTAGTGTGTATCTATTGAACCTATTTATCCACAATTCTGAATGTGTTGCAAAAACTTGCATCTTGTTAACTTCCTTTCCTTGTGCAAACCACTTCAACATGAATGGTGCACAGTAATATATGTCAAGGGCATTGTTGGTTGGAATCCAACACATGTTTATAAAGGACCATGCTCAATAGAACCATGAAGCTCTATTGTAGGCATGTTGGACGTATTGCATGTTCCCATCCCATGTACGCAAATGCACACTATTGTAGATGTTCAATGGATGCATTGTGCTTGAGTGTGTGGTTGATTGCCTTTGTTTGTCCATTTCTCAATTGATGGAAGGTTGTACACCAATCCAAAAACATATCTGACATGGTCCACAAAATTTGAATGAAATGAGTGACACAGCATGGGTCACAATCCAAAACAATGGATATGAGCAAGCCAAAATGGACTCAAACTTGGGCAAAGGAAGGGCACGTGACATCCAACATAGTGAGGGTTTTCCTATGTGCAATCATGATGACCACCTTAGAGAATCTATCGACCACATCAAATATTGAACCATGCTAGCTCATTGTAGGTAGTCCACTCAAGAAATCTATGTTGATGGATTCCCAAGATTGCATTGGAACCAAGAGAGAAGTGTAGCTTCTTGTTTGCATAATTGGCAATCTTACAAGGAATACAGGATTTGATGTGGCAATTGATGTTTGAATCCATGGGAGGCTAATAGAAGTGTCGTTGAAGCACTTCCAATGTTTTGGTAAAACCTAAGTGTCCAATTGTCTTGGCATAGTGCGCCTTCCAGGTGAGCCTTTTGATTGGTGCATTGTCTGGAACACAGATTTTCAAGCCTGTAGAGAAGCTTATCAAACAAATAGAATTCGCCAACCTATTTGCCTTGCATAAGCTCAACATAGATTAGCACAAATTCCATGTCTATTGGGTAGAGAGTCTCCCAATCAAAGAAGTTGTGGTCATGCGAGTCCAACACTATGATGAGGGAATTAAATGGTAATCAGCTGAGGGATTTTATTGCCTTGGTGTCTTTCATTTCTTGTGCATGATCACTAAATGATATTGTATATATGCCATCCACTTCATGTGCTGCGAGTTTTTCAATTTGCTTCAAGCATGCAAGAACTAAAGTGACTTACAATTAGTGTGAATGATTGCCCCCTTACCTAGGATATAGCGGCACCATTGTGGTTGATAGTTTGTAGAATAGCATAAAACTCCTATTCATAGGTGGAGTAGCACTGAACCATGTCACTGAAAGTCGTGAAATTGTATGTGACCAAATGTTCAAGCATTGTAAGAACAAGGACTGCGCTAAGCCATTGCTTGAGCTAGTGAAAGTGCATTGTTGTGCAATTGTCCATAAGAATGATGTCTAATCATGCATGATTTGGTTAAGCTACCACATAATGTGAGAGAAGCCAAGTAAAAACCTATTTTAGAAGCTGGAAAGTCTAAGGAAGTTATGCAAGTCGGTGAGACTCTACAATGTTGGCAAATCTTGGTGATTACTTGATTTTGTTTGGCTCAGCATGTGTACTAGTTTGGTCGATGATGTAGCACAAATACTAGATTTGTGTGATGCCAAAAGTGCATTTGTTGAGGTTGACTTACAGCTATCTTGGCGCAATGTATCCAGTACACAAGAGACCTACTCTACAAGCTTTGACCAAGTCTTGTTGTAGATGAGGATGTCATCCAAGTAGATGATGACGAAGGAGCTAGTCAAGGGTCAAGAGATGTTCATCAATTGCATGAATGTGGTAGGAGCATTGGTTAAGTCAAAGGGCATAACCATCCATTTGTACAATCCCTCGTCAATCTTGATAGATGTCCTTCAAATAACTTCTATTTGAACAAGTGCCTAATAATATCCTAATTTAAAATCAATTTTGGTGAAGTATTGTGCACTTCAAGACTGGTCCAACTAGATGTCAATGTGCGACAGATGATATTTGTTTTTCATCATGATATTGTTGAACAAACAACAGTCAATGCGTAGGCACTAGTTATCATCCTTTTGAGAACACAAAAACTATTGGGTTGTCCGTTGTCCCATGGTGAAGAACTAAGTCAGATCTTGCCTTGATCATCAGCTCTTGGACTGGACATTGAACTTCATCATTCTCCCAAACTGATCTACAACACAATTAAGCTATTTGGGCGAGAAGATCTAAGAACCAATTTGATTCATTGTTGTATTGCACACAATGTTGGAAGATCCTTGTATTCTTCAAAGATGTCTTCATACTGCTGCAATACCTTTTTGTTGCAACGATATTTGCACTTCATGCACACTACTAGCACTCACAAGCTTGCCTGCACAGGTGCCTCTAAGTAGACCATGAGAAGCACAAATTTCTACATGAGTAATGATCTTAGCACCATTTAACAAAGACAAAAAGCTAATTTGGCTTGTGATTTAGACTCACGGACGCTGGACTATGATTTGCCAACATGTATCATCTACCATCGAGGTTTGGAATGTTTAATGCCATCCCAATCATACACATCTGATCTTCCAAGCAACATGTCAGACTTACAATGGCACAACGTCACATGTGATGGTGTCCTGCATTAGATTACGCACAGTGGTAGAGAGACCTAGATACTTGACTGCAACATGTGTGATAATGTTCTTTTGACTGCCACAATCAATGATGACATGGACAGCTTGTTTGTTGACCCAACACTTCCTGTGGAAGAGACAATTGTGTTCTAAGAAAACCTCTACAAAAATAATATAACTAATTGACTACACCCAAATTTAAAAACACACCACACTGGAATACTGTACCTTGTTGAAAACAGAAAACTGGATTACGCAGGTAGATAACAGCTGTGACAGACCACCAAACACTCACCAAAATTGGAGAAAGAGAATATCTTCAGCCCAAATGCACCCCCTTGATGAGACTGCTGAAGGGAGCCAAAGGGATTTTGTCCTCAAGTCAGCTACAAAACACTAATGCATAAATATAACAGCAAGGATGACTTCTAATGGCCCAACACCTCATTTTATAGCAAAACGTAGGGCCCTAAACCCTGTGCTCTCATAAACTGATTGCATTCCCAGAATAGCAAGTGATAGTCAAAATGCCACCATAACTTAGCACCCCATTCTGACAGCATAACCACTCTCTTTGAAAAGTCAATTGTAACTCCCATAATGCACTCTCAGAAACTGGCAAAGTTAAACAGAAAATGCCATTATATATTATTTATTTGTTATTGCCAATTCACCCAAATCATAACCGCCTTAGAGACAATTTATTTCTCCAGCCCATCGGGAAAAGTAAAGGAATGGGCTTATGGGTTCTTGCATGACAAATTAACAGAAAAGGAGAAATTATGCATTCCTGCAAACTGTTAGTGATCATGGTATTGGCATTGAAACATTGTGATTCTTAATTAGTATCCTCGACAGAATTGGAATTTAATTTAGCTTGCAAGACCAAGGATTATTCATTGCTGAGTTAAATGTTGTGAGAGCTGGTGCAATGATGATAGCCCCACATATCACCTTGTTGCAACATCTTAACCTTGTCCTAGCCTAGTAAAGGCAATGGGGTCATCCTAGGTCTCTATGAAGATAGTTTAGAGTATCACAGCTCCTTTTGCACATAAGATTGTCTCTACACAAAGGGTTTGCAGCTAGTCTCCTATGTAGGCTTATTCTTGTGCAGGGAGAATTTTTGCTTAGACTTTGTCTACACCTCAATCTTTGACACATTTGAAATGCTAGTCTCAAGGTGCCTAGGTCAGGAATTCCATCTTAGCATGGACAGAACCGGATGATCGTATATATGTTGATGTATTTTAGCACTCTATGTTGCTCAAGAAGGTTCTCATGCAAAGCATAAAGAGCAGTCTTGGTACTGGTTGTATTCTTCCACTGATTGCTCCTTTCATTGGTGCAATTGTTGAACCTTCATGTATTTGTCTTCTTCATGCTTCCACATAGTGCTAACAAAGGCTCCCATGTCATGTCCTGCCAATAAGTGGAATTGCAAGCATATTAATAGGGTCGCAGCCATAAAACCCAGGTAAGCTGGGCCGACCAAATAGGATAAGGAAATAAAAGTAAATAGATAATATAATTGCATTTCCCTATAGTGCCGACCTGGATAATTCAAAAGGAAGGCCAACTGGGATAAGAGAAGGAGGAATGTTTATCAAAAAAAACATAATAATTAAACCCAGCAGTGGAGTAGGGTTTGCTTCAAGGAAGGGACACATCCCTTCAGGAAATTATGTCCTTTGTGAGGAAGGGGGACTCTTCATCCCTTCATGAGGAATATAAAGGGTGAGCTAAGTTGCTGAATTGTGGGACTTTTCGGGTGATCCCGGGTACGAAATGTACCGGAATCAGTTTCTGAAACAAATCTCCTGTGGGTGCATCTGGGGTTCATGTTTTTTAGTGCCGAAATGTTTCTGAAATGTTTAGTGATTCTAGTTTGATCTTTTTGATATTGAAAACTGAATTTAAATTAGTATGTTGTGTTTCAAAATTTGAAATTTGTAATGGTTTTGTTAAACATGTGCATTGGTATATGACATTTTAAACTTAATTCTATTCTTTAGCTACATACATACATATATGTATATGTACATATGTATATATAAATATATATGTGTATGTATATATATATGCATGTGTGTGTACATATGTATGTACATACATACATACATACATACATACATACATATATATATATATGAACGTCAGTAAAACCAAAATCTGATGGGGGCTTACACAAGCCTAAAATTGTTTTTCTTCGGTTACAAAAATTTGTCTTTTCTCTGTCAGATCAATGCGCTATACTGCTGCACCTATGCGCTACAGAAAAGCACAGATGTGCTACAGAATGCCTCCTATGCGCTAAGCTGTTTACTGTACGCGCTACACTGTTTTTCGAATGCGCTATGATTATACAGAAAGCAGTCAGACTGTTATTCGCTAACTAAAATGCTAAATGCGCTAATGAAGAGGTCTTATGCGCTAAACAATAAACCAGAAGTGCTAACTAAAGGTTTCTATGCACTAACAGAATGCTCCAATGCGCTAACTCAGTTTTTCCGCGTGCTTGCCATATTGATCCTGCATCAAAAACGATAAGATTAATAAGGTTATGCCCCATGGTGGGCACCAAAAATGTGTGCGGGAAAAGTGGTTAGCAGAAACGTAAAATTCGGTTTCAAAAAGGTCCACACACCAATGGGACTCTTGGTGCAAGTTATGGAGCTATATTGAATAGCTCAACTTCCCAAGGGGTGTTCCATTGTTCTCTATCTCACAGGATCCCTCAAGCCAATGCCTTTGCTCTCAGATCACTAGGCAAAGTGACTTAGGAATGATAACTCCAAGAATGAGTGATGTTTGATTAATTCAGCATGAATGCATTCCTAGATATGTATGATATATGATGATTTAAACTAGCATGAATATGGTGTTATGATAAAGATTAGTAATCCTATCCTAACAATATATACTAGTCTAACATGGATATGCTATGATATTTAAAATTATTTCTAAAATGCTATTTAAGATGATTTTATCAAAGAGAGGCTAAATGCTTAGTAAAATGACTATAGATTAGATGCATGAAACTTGAATCTCCCAAAATGAGAGAATGAGAGCTCTATTTATAGGAAAAATAGGGCAATGGATGGTCAAGATTGGATAATCTTAACAAGGGCCCGGATTGAAAGTTATCAATTTATGCTCACAATTCTCACCAATGAAATGGTGACAATTGTCAATAAGAGACTACTTGAGAGGAGATGTAAGAAGCATTAAATGCTTGAGAAGACATGATGGTTACCTTAGGAGGTAAGGGTTAAGGTTAGGCTAGAGTTATCCATTGGATAAAGCTTTTACCCAAGGGGTAAACTCTTGTGCAAGGGTTAAAGAGATAACCAAGGTTAAAGCCATGAATGCTTGATAAGAACCTTGGGTAAGATGAAGGTTGAGTTAGGTGGAAAGCCTTTAACCATGCCAAAAGGGTTAGTTAACCATTAATCGTTTGAAAGACTTTGGAGACAAATTTGTAAGAGTTCTTCCAAATTTGGGGGAACTCAACAAGTTAGCTTGTTGAAGACATAAAGTCTTTAATGCTTTTGGAAGACTTTCCTCCAATTTTGAGAAGTGACATCCTCAAATTTAAGGAAAGGGGATGATTGAAGGGATTAGGCTAATTGATTAGGATTAGATGGGTTCTAAAAGAATGTTTTAGGAGGCATGTGGGAGATGTATGATTTTGCAAGTGGAGGAAAAAGGAATTTACTTGCAAAGATCAATTTAATTAAATGTAAATTTAATTAAAAAGGGAGAAAGGGGAATTAATTAAATAAAATGATTTATTTAATCAAAGGTTATGAAAGGCTTAGGTGAACTTAATTAAATAAATTAAGTAATTCATTTAATTAAAATAGAAGAATGAGGTTAAAATGAATATTAATTATTCACTTAGGAAAGTGGTCATTTTTATACGTCTACAATAATATAATTGCATTTCCCTATAGTGCCGACCTGGATTAATTCAAAAGGAGGGCCGACTGGGATAAGAGAGAGGAGGAATGTTTATCAAAAAAAACATATTAATTAAACCCAGCAGTGGAGTAGGGTTTGCTTCAAGGAAGGGACACATCCCTTCAGGAAATTATGTCCCTTGTGAGGAAGGGGGACTCTTCATCCCTTCATGAGGAATATAAAGGGTGAGCTAAGTTGCTAAATTGTGGGACTTTTCGAGTGATCCCGGGTACGAAACGTACCGGAATCAGTTTCTGAACCAAATCTCCTATGGGTGCATCTGGGGTTTGTGTTTTTTAGTGCCCAAATGTTTCTGAAATGTTTAGTGATTCTAGTTTGATCTTTTTGATATTGAAAACTCGATTTAAATTAGTATGTTATGTTTCAAAATTTGAAATTTGTAATGGTTTTGTTAAACATGTGCATTGGCATATGACATTTTAAACTTAATTCTATTCTCTAGCTACATACATACATATATATATGTATATGTACATAAGTATGTATATATATGTATGTATATATATATATATATATATATATATGTATATGAACATACCAAAGACATACATACATATGTACATATGTATGTATATATATGTGTATATGTACATATGAATGTATCATTGTATATACATACATGCATGCATGCATATATATATATATATGAACGTACCAAAGACATACCCAACCCCCAAAAAAATTCTGTCATACTGGCGTTTTGTACCCACATACCCCCATTCCTGTTCCCGTACCCGATTCAGCGACTTAGAGGGTGAGTCTAATTGTGGAGAAGGGGCATCAAACAGTACGGAAGGAGATCTGATTGGATAATAAAAGTAGAATAGCAGGTCAACATATAATTAAAATACAAAAATTTAAGATATCGACAGAATTGTTCCATCTTTGAATTAGAATAATTAATTACTACAGGACGTCACTGCAATCTGCATCCTGCACTCATCTATCAAATCAGGCAATCATATCAAAAGAAAACAAATTCAATTACCATCAAACCAAGAAGAAGACCAATCAAATCAGATTTGAAACATCTTCAGCAACCAATAAAAGGAGGACAGCAATCCAGACTGAGAGAAAGCCATATCCAAATCAAGCAGCAAAAGCGGACCAAGATCTGGCCCATAACAGATCATGCCCAGATTTATGATATTGAACTGATAATAGCTTTGTCAATTGGTTGAATATAATTCCTAGTCTAGAGAGATCTGAGCAGAACTATGAGCAGATTGTTTCAGACCTTATGAGCATACATTATTGGAGAATTATTGCAGACCTTATGAGCAGAAATCATCATGGAAAGGAGATCAATTAGCATCAGCGCTCACAAGAGCAAATCGACTCCTAATATGTATAAGCGAACAAGGAAGATTGAAGTATCTGCACCGATCATTACAAAGAATGCCAATACAGATCACAAAAGATCATTCTGCGAAGCAAAGGCAAACTGGGATCAGATGTGTAACAAATCAGATCTAGATTCGCTATATCAAACAGATAATAGCTTTAATAATTAATATTGTAGGGAGGGAAGGAGGTGTAAGGAAGGGGAGCAATTATAAAATCACCATCTAGGCAGATCACCCAGAGTGGATGTCCAATGTGCCTGCCACTGGGACCGATAGGGTGAGTGTCCGGTCTTGGGCTTACATAGGTAGATTATGGGGCCGCCTATTACGATCTCCTCTCCCATCTCTACGAGGTTAGACTATTGACTTAAAGGGATGAAGCATGACTAGGGAAAGCAGATACAAGCACCGCACTACATAGACCACCGCGAGTGGATGTCCAATGTGCCTGCCACTGGGCCAATAGGGTGAGTATCCGCTCTTGGGATAGTGTGGGGATGGCTTCAGGCAAACCTATCATGCTTCATCATCCAAACCTTACTATGATTGAATACTAGGGCGAATTTTGGGGTAAATCCAGAATGAGCAAACAAATGGTCAACAAATTGAGGACCTTCATAGGAGCAAAAAGGTGGGGTTTGGCCCTCTTTTTGGCTCTAAGTTGCTTATGAGTGGCGAGGTGGGGATAGGCCCCCTTCCCAGCTCATGGGAGCAGAAGGGAGGTTAGGCCCTCTTTTTGGCTCTAAGAGGCTTATGAGCGACAAAGTGGGGATAGGCCCCCTTCCCAACTCATGGGAGCAAAAGAGTGAGGTTAGGCCCTCTTTTTGGCTCTAAGTGGCTTATGAGTGGCACGGTGGGGATAGGCCCCCTACCCAGCTTATGGGAGCAAAAGGGTGGGGTTAGGCCCTCTTTCTCACTCTAAGTGGCATATAAGCAGCAAGGTGGGGATAGGCCCCCTTCCCGGTTCATGGGAGCATAAAGGTGGGATTAGGCATCTTTCTGGCTCTAAGTGGATTATAAGCAGCAAGGTAGGATTAGGCCCCCTTCCGGGCTCGTGGGAGTAGTAAGCCAAGGTTAGGCCCCCTTCCTAGCTCCTAACAAACCCTTCGATGCTCTTGCCTTCTGCAGATTCAAATACTCTTTCTTTCTTCTTTGATCCTGCTTGCCTGCAAGGTAAAAATAAATCAATGGATGCATTCTAGACAATAAGAAGTGATCTAACAATACGTTATGTCCGTGTATGCGCCATGTATGCATATATTTATGTGTATGCTCCATGTTTGGTTCATACCTGATGTGTTTCCAGCATGTCTACTTCATGCAGGTCTATGATTACATTATGAAATTATTTAGAAAAGAACAGTGCATAAAATGTAATGCTTGTAATCCTCATCTTAATTATAGGTTCTTGCCTTAATATAGAGAGATGTCGACAATACTGGACAAACACTGGGACAATCTAAACTGTTACGAGGTGATGAGAAACAAGATGAAAGAAACTTCTTTTAAAATGACAATCCTTGCAAAATTCCAGTCCTTGTTTTGTTGTGGAATGGCTCACTTCTAAATACCCAAAGTTGATTTGATCCTATCATGGGCAAAATAATTCATCTTTAAAAAATGACATTGCTTGAGGACAAGCAATTATGGGAAGGGTGGACTGTCATGTCCTGTCAATAAGTGGAATTGCAAGCATATTAATAGGCTCGCAACCATAAAACCCAGGTAAGCCGGGCTGACCAAATAGGATAAGGAAATAAAAATAAATAAAATCGAATTTCCCTATAGGGCCAACCTGGATTAATTCAAAAGGGGGGGGAAGGGTGGACTGTCATGTCCCATCAATAAGTGGAATTGCAAGCATATTAATAGGGTCGCAACCATAAAACCCAGGTAAGCCAGGCTGACCAAATAGGATAAGGAAATAAAAATAAAGAAAATTGAATTTCCCTATAGGGCCAACCTGGATTAATTCAAAAGGGGGGCCAACTGGGATAAGAGGGGGGAATGTTTATCAAAAAAACATATTAATTAAACCCAGCAGTGGATAGGGTTCGCTTCAAGGAAGAGGGAAACATCCCCTGGGAATTATGTCCTTTGTATCAACAGTATGAAAGGAGATCTGATTGGATAAAAGCAGAATAGCAGGTCAACATATAAGTAAAATACAGAAATTTAAGGTATCAACAGCATCGTTCCATCTTTGAGATAGAATAATTAATTACTGCAGGGCATCACTGTAATCTGCAATCCTGCTCTCATCTTATCAAATCAAACAATCATATCAATAGGAAACCAATTCAATTACCATTGAACCAAGAAGAAGACAAATCAAATCAGATTTAAAATATCTTCAGCAACCAATAAAAGGAGGACAGCAATCCAGACCAAGAAAGGCTATACCCATATCAAGCAGCAAGTGTGAACCATGATCTGGCCCATAACAGATCATGCCCAGATTTATGATATCGAACTGATAATAGCTTTGTCAATTATTTGTGTGGGCAGATTCTAGGGTAAATCAAGTAAGGGACATTACAAATTGATACCAGGTTGGCCCTATAAGGAAATGCGATTTTATTAATTATTTATTCATTTATTTTTATTTCCTTATCCTATTCAGTCGGCCCTGCTTACCTGGGTTTTATGGCTGCAACCCTATTAATATGCTTGCAATTCCACTTATTGATGAAACATGACATCCCAAGTCAGAATTGGCTGGTTATCCATGTCACTAGACATTTTCAGCACTACAAATAAAATCTTCTTAGCATCAATGAAGCAATTGACAAAAAAAAATGCTTCAAGCTATTGAGACCAACCATCTAGTACTATGTACCCTGACAAGGTAGCGTAATTGGCTTGGGCCATGGATTTGCTCCCCATTGGTTCCGGGTTCGACACTGAGGCCTTGTACTCACCCGATGGGTCTGGCAAGCGGGCTGCTTGGTCCATCCCCAGGGACTAGTCTTGCCTCACCTCACCCCTCCTGAGCCCCAACTTGGTTCTTAATGGCCAAGGTAAGGTAACAGGTTTGGGCGCTGGGCTGGGATGCGGGGATACCCTGAGTTACCAAAAAAATATAACCATCTAGTACTATGTCATTAATTTTGCCTTGGAACATAAAAATATTTGGACTGACTTGAACTCTGAAAGGATTGTGATGCTACACAAATTCTGTCAGGTTTTGTGGTGCTAGTCCAAATTGATTTATGAAGTCACAAAACTGTACAAATAATTATTGGCACTTTGTTTCCAAGGCAACATCATGCATTTATTAAATGTTTATTGAGACCTTCAGTATTCATTCATTGGACATTTTCTTTAATGTTTGTCTAAACTTTTCCAAATTGAATAAGGTGTGATGTGATTGCTAATTACATGTGCACATGTTTGCAATGGCATGAAAGAAATGTGTATTAGCTTTAATACCAATGATTTAATTCCCAAGTGAACTGGTAAATGATCCTACTAATTAGCTAGCAATGGAAAAAGCTGATAGAAAGCATAATGGAAAACAAATATGCATACCAAAAACACATCCAAGATGCAAAAGGCTTCTCACAAATATGCCAATTCTATTTAGAAAGAACAAGGGAAATGATCAAAGGGTTCGATGACAATCTATATATGTGTTCCTCTCGTAACTATAAAGACATATAAAGCATATTTATACACAATAGTATAGGAAGGCCATCAGTTAGGCTCCGTGTGGATGCTAACAGGTGTCTAATGTGTACGGCGTGTGGCGCAAGTTGACAGTGTAACACCAAATGTCAAACCCATATTGTGCCAATTCTATTAATGTTGCATATGGCAGGGATACCGCCATGTATCAGATGCATATGATACCAGTTGTATGATTGTTTCCTATGGTGTAGAGGCGGCCAAGTGGCACACATATGGAAGCATAACAAGTGGATGTCGATGTTCCATGTGTCACCCATGTACGATCTAACTAGGCACCAGCATGTGCAAACATACTATGCATGTGTGTGTGTATATTCAGACATTTCAGATACTGACCAAATGTAAGCTCATATATGAATACACCTGGATAAAGTATCCAAGAGTATCATATCCCTATCTGGTATCGGATACACAGATACATGTATCCAGAGGGGAGAGTAAGTATCCAGCAACTCTATATAATACATGCATATAGCTTCCTCCATATAACCATGTGCATGTCTTTAGATTCCAATGACTTCCAATCACAATAATCACCCTGTGCTATAAATAAGATATCAAAGTGCCATGTGCAGTGTTTCCTTCTGCAATGGGAAACACCATCTCATGTAAATGTCTACCCATGAAGATAATGCAAATTCGAGATGAAATAACTCAGAAATTATCTGAAGGAATGGTAAGTTCTTTACATGATGCCTACCCTTCAAACCAAGGATCTCTCATGAGAGAGTAATTCACTCCAAACTCCTCTCCAAATGGTCATAAAAGGTTCCCATAGCTCCTTTCAGATAAAATTTTCCACTTTGGATGATAAAACATTTCAGTCATGTGATAATGGTGTAGATGTATTCGCAAGGCTCGTATTAAAACCTAGATAGTTCATGAGGTCAAAACCCAAGGGAGATTTCTCATATGCCTAAGACACATGTGCCTAGGCTGTAACCAAAAATCCACCTTTACCTTTTACCTTTACAATCACCTTAAAGATTTCAAGAATTCATATTGATTGATGGGCCTGAGAACTCTCCTATTTGTGTCAAAGAAACCTATGTTTTAAATGTTACCTTCTCCGCATATGATCCTCTAACTTATCATTTCATTATTATTTTATTATACATTATCTATAGCACAGAATCCAAAAACCAGGTTGACAAGTACTTTAGTTTAAACAGCAAGCAGCTCATATATGGTATTCGAGACAAAGATCTAAATTTTTTTCATTGTAGTCTTTTATTTTAGTGAACTTACTTTTTTTGTCACTTGGAACAAAGACTTGTCTGGTATACTCTCTATTTCTGGATAGATGTATCTGATCGACATGCAGAGCTCATTCTAACACAAGCACAGACATGTCTGGTAATAGGCACATGACAGAAGGAATCTAAATCCCAATTGAAATCAAAAGGCTACCAAATCAAAATCAATGTAATATCATCTTAGACAGGGTTACAACTACAAATGATATAAGACTAAAAAGACTACCAACTTGGAAACATGAAAGTTTGGGTAGTCCTACCAAACTATCACCTTGGAAACCCTCACTTCTAGTATTCCAGCTAAAAGATACCCACTCATTCTATCAGTAAACAAAAACACAAATTCCAATTTCTGATAGTGGCTCATCTGGATATTCTTATCAGCAGAAAGGATAAGTTTATTGGCAAATGGAAATTGCCACAAACTGAATAACCGCAATGACACAGGGATAGTAACATGATCAACCAAGACATAAAAAACTGAGAAATAAGTGGCACCTAAATGATTACTCGATGAGGCCAGGAGGTCCCTGCCATTTATTAATATTTGAGCAACCCACTTTAGAAATGGAATTTTTCAATTTCAAAGAAAAGAAAAGTGCCCAACAATGTGCCATAAAGGAATAACTCAATGGGTTCACAAGTGTAAGTATAACAGTTCACTCAAGAACATATAATAAATCTATCCATTGATGGAACTAGATTAGTAATTAGCATAATTCTGTTTATTAATTTCACATTTAACCATTGATGGAATTAATCTAATTAACATTATTTACAGTATACCTGCTACTTAAATTCATATCTGTGAGCTTGCAATGAACGTGAATGGTATTCTTTGGCAGTTTTATGAGAGATCAAGCATATGGATCATATCTACAAATATAACCATCACAAATACTCATAAACGTTTGTATATAGCATTGATAGAAAAATATACCTTTGCTTTTCTTTCTCTGGGCATCCACCATTTTTCCTTGAAAAGTCATTGCAGCTTCACGGGCCTGAATATCAACAAGAACACAAAATACAAATGCACAGAAAATATTTCAGGCAATAAAAGGATCAAAACAGTAAAAGTCCCAACGGGAGCAATTCGTCGATAAATAATCACATTTAGATTTATTGTATGTTTTATTATTTTAACCTTGTTGTCTAAGTTTTCTTCTTTGAGATTTTCATATGTATCTCACATTTTACAAAATCCACCACTAACTTGGACACAAATATTGGACTTATAAAAATGGTGGAAAAAAACAATCAGATAAATGATATTTATGATTCTTTAAACAGATAGCCTGGCTTCACTGAGGCAACCCATGTCAACTTTCAGAAAGACCTACTATCTTAGGAGGTCTTACCTTATATTCATCAATTGCATCTTGAGCGAAAGTAATGTCTGTATCCTTCTCCCTAAAATGAGAAGACGATAGTCTGAGTTTAGATAATGCACCTTGTAAAGTATAAGAAATAATACTACTCACCCAATTTTTTATGCATAAATACTAAATACTAATTCTATCGCCATATGGTGCATAACTTTAAATTCTGTGTACCATCTATCCTACATGCAAAAGAGATCATAAAGATGAGAATTGCTGCAAGAGCTCCACAGACAATTTAAATAAACTCATTTGGTTTTCCCAAAAACATCATCCAAAGATAAATATTTATTCATTATAAAAACTCTTTAGTTGGAATGTTTATTTCTAATCTTAGAAGAGTTTGAAATCAGCTCCAAAAAAAATCCTTAGCAATCTAACACACCTTCGACTGTGTGTCTAGAGAAAGCTTCTTGATAAAGTTTATACAAACACTGACTTAATGTCGTATTGTTATCTTTTCTATTGAGTCATATGTATTGCATATCATATTAACATAAAGTGCATCTACAGTATCATATCTATTCAATCAAAGATATCAAAATCATAAAATTAACTTACCACGTGGCTTCTGCATATGAGAGACCCTTCCACTTAACCAAGTAATTCTGGACCTCTTCATCTGACTCAGTTTTGACTGTTCTGTCTGCAAATACTCTCTCAACCTACTCAAAATTCAATATACATACATAATTATTAAAACAATATAGACAAAAAAAATGCAGCTACTTTTATTTTTTTCTAAAAATAGACCTGTAGATAAATTAGCCAAACTACAAATGAAACCTGTCTGTATTGCTTAAGAAGGTCCAACTCCATTTCCTTGCCAACATCATGAACCTCTGCCTGGAAGTCTCAAGCACAATGATAAGTTCACGACTTTAATTAGCCATAACAGCTACTATATTACAAGATATTGAGAAGGCCCATGATTTATGACACACCTCTGAACAAATTATAAAAAAAAAAATATAGCATGGAATAAACAGACGCAAAGAGAAGAAACCCTAACTTGGAATAAGATAATATGGATATAAGGAAAGAAATTAACAAGTATTTAAAAAGTTTGTAAGAGAATTGTGTATAAGAAACAACATTAGAAAACCAGTCATCAGAGTACCTCTTCACGTGAGAGTGCCTGCCTCAGGTTAAACTCTTCCTCCACCTTCTTCATATAATTTAAGACTTTTTTGAATCCACTTAGCTATATAAAAACAATAGGAGTGGATGTCGTTACTAATTCTACAAATCACTTGCATAACAAAAGAAATTTTGTGAATCCTAGACAGAGAAATAAATGGTTTTGTGTAAGTTTTAATTTGTTTATGTGTAAACCGTCCATGCAGCCGTAAATTGATTAGAATCCTTTCCACTGAGAAGATGAGCAGCTTACATGTTGAAGATCAGCCAAAGTTTGCCACTGACAATGCAAATACGACTGTCCTTTCCATTTAATCAAAAATACTGTTTCATTCCAATCTAGGTCCTCATCTCTTGAGGTGGTAAATACAACAGGATCAGGTTGCCCTTCTTCCTCAACTGCAGCTTGTATCATTCCTTTAGGCTGATGCCACAACACTCTCTCAATTGCATCGGCATCATCTTCTTCCACATCTTCCACAGAAATCTACATAAACATAAATAATTTTTTCCAATGTGAGAAAGCACCCTGACGGGGTCAGAAGTGTTCGCAGCAGATATCTATCCAATTCTGGGATATCTGATGGCAAAGGGAACATGCTTCTTACCATTTACAAAAATGAAGACACAATAGAAGTTTAATGAAAAGAAATGTGTAAAATTCCTCATTATAAATGTCAGTGATCTTCAGTCAAATCACAATCTCAAGGTCCTTTTTTCATATATAAGATTATGAATTTACAATATTATTTTCATTGTTTAAATCCATCTTTTGAATGCTAAAAATGTCAAAGGGTTGTTCATTGTTTAAATCCATCTTTTGAATGCTAAAAATGTCAAAGGGTTGTTTGGTCCAAACCTTGACCCGCTTCTTTGCTCTCTCTTCTTCCTCATCTGCACTTTCTTCACTTTCAGCATATGATATTTTACGAACTGATCTAGTTGATGTGCGTAATTCGTTCGAGCGTATAACCTTACTCCCAGATGATGTTTGCCGAATCCCACTTTTTTTATTAAGTGTTGCAACTTTCACTGATGGGCGATGGAAATCTTCATCACTATCTTTATCTGTGTCTTGTGCAGAAGATTCATCCTCTTCTGATGCTTTTCTCCCCCTTTTGGGACGTGTAGATCCACTAAAAAAATGTGTGCCTCTCCCAGATTGAGCCGCTCTTGTAACTCTGCGGCTACCTCGATAACTACACCCTGTATAATCTTCATCACTATCTGAAAATCCTGCATCTTGATCCTCTTCTTCTTCTTCCACATATTCTTCACTTTCAGAGAGCTCAACCTGACAATCATAGTGACTAGTAAGTAATTATTTCTTTTAAAAAAAATAAAACATAATGCTAAAGCTAAACATATGAAAAACAGCCTTCAAGATAAACAACTATGTCCTCACAGATAAGCAAAAAAAAGAATGTTGTTTGAGATGAAAAATAACCACAAATCTACAGTCCATGCAATTCATTATGTTTGAATCAAAGCACTAAAACACTGTACTGATAACGTGAAATGATTGGACATTTAATGGCCAATCTGTCACTGCAAATTGGACAGCTACTTATCACATACAGCCTCTTTACTCACTTGCAGGGTACTACTCTTGATAAAGCAAGGATCAAATTTGAGCAGACATTTACATGACTTCCTATAAGAACGCTACAGTTATTATGAAGGCTGTCATTTGGCTTAGTTTTTGTACTTTGTCCTCTGCCTAATTTTTTCAGGTTTGATGATGGACAAGAAGTATACACAGCTTGGGCAATTGGTAGCTACCGCAAATTCCTAACGCATGCCCACTATGATGTGAAGAATCTTGCATTCTACACCCATACAAATACCACTGGACATAAACTAGTAGGTATAATTAACAGACTATATCTATCTTGTTTACCCTTCTGTTGAATGGTATAACACTTTAAGTTAACACTTGCATAGTTAAACAAAGCTCACAAAGACCAAAGCCTCATGTACCTCAAGCTCTGACTGTAAGATTTTCTTCCAAGTGCTTTTATTCCAAGTGACCTTAAACAGGTATTTCTTAACCCATTCTTACCTTCCTTATTTGACGCCGACCTCGGCAGCTGCCAGTAGAAATAGGAATAAAATCCACATCGTCTGGATCATCTTCTACAGTTTTGTGAGGAAAAGCAAAAATTTGTAATTGTTGGTTGCCAAGTAACAAACAATTAGTATTCAACAACTTAAAAATTGTCAATAATAAAAATAACAAAAACTATATAACTTCGGGGCTGCTTCAAAGGTCATGCTAGATATAACAGGATTAGGTAGCAAAATGCCTACCATCTTCTTCATCCTCCTCCTCTTCATGGTATTCGTAATCATCATCTGATTTCACAGTCTTTACTCTCTTTGCAAGACTCTTGTTTCCATTAATAGCTCTTGATGGCAACCTAGAATTTAAGAATCCAATCCTGTTGCCTGATATTGATTGACTTCTTTCTTCCCCACCTTGCTCATAATAATCATCAGACAGCATCTCCTCAGCAGATACCTCTGTTTGGTCCTTCCTATCCTGTTCACCTTCCTTGTGCTCGTAATAATCTCCCCCTGCTTCTCCAACATCAGATGCTTCTGATCCTCCTCCTTCTTCAACTTGGAAATCTGAGTCTGACTTTTTCGAATCCTTCTCACAGTCAGAAGTAGAACCATCCTCAATATCCACCATTTGGCGATCCTTCCAAAACCCAGAGCCCCATTTGCCCACCATTCTCCTCGAAGATTGCGGACGCCCCTGCTCCTGTCCCCTACTGCCTAAGGCATCATGACCACCCACTCCAACTGTTTCATCTTCACTCAGAATATGTGCAACAAAATCTTTATCCCTGTCACTTGAACCACCATCTACCCTCCCAATATTATGCAAAGAAAGCTGCGCCCTCTCTTCAACCTTTTCATTTGTCAGATCAGCAGCAGTACCATAAAATGCCATATTTCATTCACATGGGAATCAGCCTTGTTCAGAAATGCTGGCTGAATTATTTCTATGTCAAACACTAACAATAAAACGTCAATTAGGCTTAAGCAGTGCTTTAAAAATTGTTAGAGGTTAAATTTAAATTTTACTGAACAAACATATCTTCCTGAAATGTATTTACAAGAAGTAGATTTCAACCGTAACATTGGATATTAAGCAAACAAGCAGTTGAGAAAGTAAATTCAATTGTGAGTAACTCACTGTGAACCAAGGGGAACAAAGGAAAGTTTTCTCTTCCTTTTTTAACTTAGAAGAGAAATTGAATTTGGATAACCGACTCACTCCAACAATCTCAATAACAATACGAATAGGGTAATGGAAATATTAATTGCAGCGTTAATCGAATAAGACAAATCCAGAATGCCAACGGGAACCATGCAATATTTGGGGCGACGGATCAAGAAAAATAAGGATAAATGTGACATCACATCCAAAGTAAAAAAATCGGATCGGAACCTCACTCGTATGCATGCGTGAATGATTCACGTTAAGAAAGCCGAACTTGGTATTTATTTATAAAACCCTAATAATGCCCCCTGATGTGAAATTAATAAGGATTCAACGCGATACATACATATTTATGCCCAAACCCTTATCCCCACAGCCGAGCCAATCCAATTGAACACGGTCGCCCGGTCGAATCCGCTGCGGTGCGTCTGAGCGCTTGGATTCTTTGGTGTGCTTGCTTTTGTTTTGGTATTGTTTAAGCCTCGTGCGGCTGAGGAGGAGAGCAAAAGTTTCTCTGCTGTTTTCCGATTGCGATTGCTATCAGGAAAAAAGAGAGAGGAGTATGAGGGAGGAATGCGTATGTATGTTAATGCGTGTTTCTTGTCTTTGTCTGCCTACGAAGATATGAAAAACTTCACGGACAGAGAGAAGCAACCCTCGCGCTTCACCAATTCCTCCCTTAAATTCTAACAAATTTCCATTTCCACACCCAAACCCGAAGAAAAAGAATACAAGGACTTTCTTTAACGGTGAAACTAGCATCCTCGTTTAGCTTTTTATTCAATGCTTAGTGTGTGTTAGTTTTCTTACTCATGGTATATTTATCGAATTTAGTTTGATCTTTGGAATTTGATTTGATCTTGAATTTATCACTTCTTATTTTTCTTAGTACATTTAAGCACTCAGCCATCAAGGTATACATATTTGGCAATCGATAGGTGCTTATTCTATTTAGTTTTTGTTTATAATCAGTTTATTTGGGGTTTGACCAAAGGAAAGTCTCTTTTTTAGTGAATTTTCAAATAGTTTCATTAGGTATCATTTTTTCGTATAAATTTTGATAGTAGGAATCAAAGTGAACTACTTTCTAAGTCATATATCTTTTCTCCATTTTTTGTCCCGATTCATAAATCATAGGATCAAATATGAATATTATTAGGTTTTTGGCCCCAAGATTTATTTCTAATCTCTTATTTATTTTACAAATCTAACTTGCATTCATATCAATACCTTTTTTGTGTGTTAGATTTTGTTATTCCTTAGAGTTTGTGTATTGTTTTCATGTTTAAGTATCATTGATATCACCTTTTCCCTTTAAGAATACAAGCTTGTCTCAATCCTCATAAGTCCCCTCACTCAACTTATCAAGATATTCTTATTGGTTCTATGGATAATTTTAATCACATAAGGGAATAATTTAATCATGCGGCATATGAGGATGAGCAAGAGCTTTGTAATGCTACATTTCCTTCTCTATATAATTTGCTACTTGGCTCATCATTTGGCTCACAAAATCTTCAAAGATTTGGCATTAAGATTACCTCTTCTAATTCATTACATGGTGTAAGTTCCTCTTTATCCCAACATCCTACCATTTTCATTCCTCCCACCTCTTAGGATCTTCGTATACCTTTTAGCATGACACCTAACTCTCATGTTTGTTGCTCTTGTGTTCCTACTCATGTTCTATCTCCCTTCTTTATCAATATACCTTTCTTTATCCTACTACTATTCCACCCATTTCATGCCTTTATTGGCTTGATGATGATGGTTTTATTGTAATAGGTTGAGTGATGACTTGTTTTTGTGTTGTCATTAATGGCAACCATGTTTTGTTAGTCATCTAAGTCTTTTAGTCCAACCGGCAAGCCAAACCGGTAGTGGAAGCAGTTAAATAGTGAACCGATAAACAGGGATTGTGCAATGTTCAAGCAACCAATACGAAAGATCGATGAAGAATTAAGTGTTGCGGTTTGAAATATATGTTCATGACATTGGCAGGAGTCTATGACCGAAACCGCATTAGTAGATTTGATGGAATAAGCGAGTTATGATGTATTGAGTAGTTAGTCAGGAAGAACAGTTAACTGGTAGAACAGAGTTACTTAGATCGGTAAACCGGTAGACTTAATATTTTATTTTTGAGTTAAGTTGTTTGTGGCCAACATGAATAAAGCTTAATGTGCGAGATTGTCTAGCTACAATGAACCTAGGAAATTGTTCCAAGGGTTCTTAGCTGACTTAGCAGAGTTGTTTATAAAAAGGAGTATATCGTGTGATGATGTATCATATATGAAATCTATAGTGCAAATTTGATTGTGTGGTGAAAGGTGAAGCTTTGTATTGATGTTTAATCGATATTAGAAGCAGAACTGAAGTGGATCTAATCAGGCACATAGGTGTTATATGCGGATCAGTTAAACTTGTTGTTCCCTAGCAGTTGCAGCAAGATGAAATCCTCTCACAAGGTCACTCCTAACAGGGTGCGGTAGGATCCTCACAAGTCTAAAGGTTAAATCCCTTAACAGGGTCACACATTAACTTGTGTTGTTTAAATCCCATAGTTGGGTAGCTCCTAACAGGGCTTATTGTAATAGCTCTTAATCAGGCTAAGACACTCTTAACCGGGTGTGCTCCTAACAAAGAAATTGTAAGACCTTAACTGGTCAGATCCCTATTCTGTAGATAGTTGATATTGTGGGTACTAATTCCCACCGTGGTTTTTCCCATTTGGGTTTCCACATGAAAAACTTTATGTTACGAGTTGCATGCTTTATTTGGTGTTGGTTTATGTGGTTATATTCCTTGCATGTTTGTTAAGTTTCAAGCTAGTTAAAGTGGTGATCGGATTTATATTGTTTATGCTTGCACTGATTCACCCCCCCCCCCCCCACCTCTCAATGCCTTATGAGTTTATCAATTGGTATCAGAGCCCAATTCCTTTAAGGCTTAACCGCTTGGGAAGGATCCTTAAGGCTATCATGGGGGATATGAGTTATAGGGAGCTTTCTAACCAGCTTGCAGAATCTAAAGAAGCCCTAGGTGAGTTAAGGGTCAAGTATAAAGCTTCATTGGCTAAGAGGAGAGAGTTGGTTGAACAATTGTATGAAATTAGTGAAAACAGTTCTTGGCTAATGAGGTGGAAAAGTTGAATGATGATAAGACAAATCTGAGGAGAGAGATGGAAACCCTAACTATCAGGATGAGTCAAGAGTTGGAAGCCTGGGGGGCTGCTGAAGACAAAATCAGAGAGAAAGATGATGAGATCTTAAAGCTAAACTGAGAGATTGATACTCTGCATGCACATCTTCATGAGGAAAAAGAAGAAAAAGAAGAAATTTAGGCTAATCTAGACATGGCTATGTCTCTTAGAGAAAGTCTTATGAAGAAGAATGAAGATCTTACTAAGGAATTGGTTGATGCTAATGAGATCCTAGCTAAATACAACAAGAGCTCTGTTATGCTTGATAAGCAGATCCAGTCACAAAGGCAGAATGGAGATACACATGGCTTGGGATACACTACCTTTGAGAAAGGAGAGCCTTCTGGTACTAAGGACATCATGCATGAAGGCAAATCTGCACCTAAGACAAAGAAGAACATCGGTAAGAAACCCGACAAACCAGTATGCTTTAATTGTCATAAGCCAGGTCATACTGCTAATGTTTATAGAAGCAGATCTAGTTCTTTTGATGGTTATAGGTCTAATACTTATGAAGGATATAAGCCTAGAACTTTTGATGTCTATTGTTACACTTGCAACAAGTATGGGCATAGAGCTATTGAGTGCAAGTCTGGAGCAAACATTCAGAGACCTTACATGAATCAAAGACCTAATGGTGAATGGAAGAGATCTTTCAATAATCTGAGAAACCCTACTTGGTAGAGACCTTATGTGAATCGATCTAATCCTTATGAGATGGAGTATAGACAGAATGTGACTTGTTCAATTTGTCACAACTTTGGACATGTTGCTATGAATTGTCAGAGAAGAACTAGTAGAGACAATGATGGACCCTAGAGAGCATCTGGAATGGCTTGTTTTCATTGTCACAAACCTGGACACCTTGCAAAGTTTTGTATAGCAAGAATGAACCAACCGGTTAATCAGTCTATGATCAGAAAGGTAAGAAGAAGGTTGATGTAGAGGACACCAAAGAAGAGATGAACAAGATCTGGAGAAATAAAAGTGAGGAGAAACCATCAAAAGATTCTAATTCTTCACCTAGTGTGGAGAACCCCTCACCAGTAAACTAAGCTAGTTATAAAGCTTAGGGGGAGCTTATTGTCAAATCCATTTTTGGACCCCCTGAAGGAATGTGCGGTAAGTTAAATCTGCATATTCAGATGTAATTTGATGATGAGTAATGATTTTGAGTTGAAACCGGTAAGTTGGATGTGTTATGAGAACTGGTAGCATGTTTTAGGGTTGAACAGTGTTTAGAGTTTGTTCAACTAGGTATAGCATTTAATGCAGTTTGTGAAAGGTAAATAAAAAATGTTTTACAAGTTTCATTTGTTACCTTTTCATTATCGAGAGCATTTGGAGAGCAACTAAAGTAGAGAAGAGGTTTTAATTACTACATTGGTAAGGTTGATTCCGGATTGAAGAGATTTGTGGAGAAGTGAATTGGTGAAGTGCGTTCAGACCGAAAAGTGCAGAAACCCTAGCAGCGAAGAAGTTGAAAAGGTATTTATATGAGAATCTAAGGCCAAGTTTGATATTTTGCAATGGATACACCACACTTTGTAGATGTTACTGAAAGGCCTCGACCGGAATTCAAGATGCATCCACATAAGTCGATGGAAACCGATCCAACTCGAGCCCTATCCAGCATACCCTATGGTGTATTACATGTGGAAGATGCCCGATCCTATATTCATTGCAAACCAGAATATTTGGGAACTATTGCTATCTTTAATCAGTATCGGACTTTGTGTGATAAGCAAGGAGTTATAAAAGATCAATTCCGAAGGGTTATCGACAAGGGTTTTCACCATGCGATGAACTTTCTTGATGAATTCAAAGACGACCATATCAGATATGTCTTGAGAAGAATACATGGCCAGTTTATGTGGCTTGATCGACCACATAAGATTACAAAGGAAGCTATTCATGTCATCATTGGATTGTGGGCAACCGGTGAAGTTCTTATGCTGAGATCAATCTCGAAGGATGAAGTCATCCGATTAACAAAGTCTAAATGGGATGGTCGAGCAATGACTATAAATGAGATTGAAGACCCTGAGGTGAAATTTGCATCTATGGTCATCGGATATAGGGTTTATCATTCAAGCAGAACAAACAGTATTCCCGGAGCTACGATTCACACTGCCTCCCGGATGATAAAAGAAAATACAAACTATGATTTCGTTGAAGCCCTGAGAACCCAATTGATATTAAATATGGAATCTATCAAGAAGGATAAAAAGAAGAAATTTAAATTTGGACAGTTGATCATAGGTTTATTTTTCTATTTTCAGAACTCCTTTCCCAGTATTGGTGATATACAATGGTCAAAAGGTACACCAACAATGTTACAAATCAAGAACAACATCAAGATGATTGGCAATGAGTTTACAAAGGTAATTTGGGGATATTTTAAAGATTTTCAGAAGAGGATGCATGAAAGAGAAAGGATATTGAAATAGGTTGTTAAAAAGTACGAAGATTCTATCTGTTTCATGGTTGATACTAACACTTGTCAGATGGAGGCAGTAGAACCTAGGACATCATGGGTGATGCCCATGGGTTATGAGGTAGAAGTTGTTGTTTTGATTGCTTATGCTAATCATCTTCTATCTACATCGGTAGATCCAAATGCAACAAGGTTTGAAACATATAAGGAGAAATCTATTGAGGTACATTTTGAGTTAGCAAAACCAGTCATTGCAAGGAAGGTAAGAAAAGAAGTGGAACAATTTGCAATTGAACAAGGTTTTACTAAAGAGGCAATTGCAGAGGCTAGAGATGAGTTTGAAGAAAGGAAAGATGATTCCTCTAGTGCCCCAACCGGTACTAGTACCAGTAGACAAACAAGAAGCACAACTGCTAAGGAGAAACCTTCTAAAATTCAATTCAAGAGAAAGGGGAAAAAAATCAAGCCCCCTGTACCTAAAGCACCAGTAGTCACTGGTAAGAGGAAGAAGGAGAAAGCAAAGAGAGTTACAGATGAAGAAGAAACAGAGTCTGAAGGAGAGGAGAAAGAGACAAGAGTCATTGGTAAGAAATCAAAGGTTTTTGGAGTGTCTATTGTAAAATCAGTTAAGAAACTAGTAACTAAACTTACTCCCTTTGAAAAATTATTGTTACACATTAAGGAGTATGGTATATTAGCTGGTTTGAATAAACTTTATGACAAATTTAGTGAAGAAGAGCAAAGGAAAATTGAAGATGCAGTACTTTTGTTAATGAATAAGTTCAGTAAAGCTCTGATTGAATTGCAAGGGCAAATACCAAATTCGTTGTACAGTAAATTAGATGCAAGATGGCAAGCTGCAATAAAACAAGACAAGGAAATTATTGAATTTGTTCTTGTAATTTTACAATCGGAAGCCTCCAAGGAGGAATTACAAAATATCTTTTTGAATTCAAAACCATTCTTTAGATCAAAGAAAAGGCTTACAAGATTACTTGTTGGAGAATCCCAGTCAGTACAAGATCAGACTAAGGAGATTTTGAATAAGTTTTTAGGATTAGTCCCTGAAGAAGAAGAAGAGGAACCAAAGAGACTTAAGGGAGAAGATCTCCTTGACAATGTGAATATTAATGATATCATACCATATGAGGTTGTTTTTTCTAACACAAGCACTAAGCAAGAGACAATCATTATCATTGATGAAGAGACAATGTTACCGTAAGACATCTCCACTGGTAAGGATAAAGACAAAGATGTAGAAGAGATTGAGACTGAAGAAAATGTACAAACAAAAAATGTACAACCCACTGAGCAACCGGACAAGACAGAAGCATAAGAGCCATCGATAGTTACATAAACAAAAGATGTGCAAACCACTACACCACTAGTGAAGAACAAGGAAAAGGAAGAGGAGAAAGCTGAAGAGAAAGCAACGAAACATGAGAAGGATGCAGAGAAACGAAAGGAGGAAGAAAAACAAATGGAAGAGCAAGAACATAAAGTGACTCCCCGGTCACTTACATCAAATAAAATTGTTGATGATGATGATGATGATGAGGATGACACTATATCTATACAAGGATCGATTAACATGGACATGTTGAGTCCAACTGAGCTAATGGAGATTGCATTTGTCATGCAATCTAAGGCATAGAAAAAGATTATGAAAGCACAGAGAAAAGAAGCTCAAACTATTCAAAGTGCAATAGATATAATTTCCAGTACACTTCCGGAGACTGATATTGACAGTCTTCCTACACTTATTGACAAACTGGAACATTTGGTTACATCAGCAAGCGAGCAGATGAAGAGCCTGGAAGAAGCTGCAATCAAGAATGTTGAGAAGGAATATGAGAAGAGAAGGATTGCAATTTTGATCAAGGAAATTGACAGAGACATGGTAGGTCTTAGTGATAATATGGAACAAATAAATGATGTACTAAAGACTGGAGGTAAAATATTGTCTACAATTTGTAATTTTTCATTATTTCTTGATGATATAGAGAAGAATTTCAAGGCGGAACAACAACCAATAAAGGTTATGAGTGAATCATTTGATCCTCTAAATGATTCAGCTACAATTTTTGGTCGTTCTATTGTAAGTGTACATCATAAGTTGAAGTCATATGAGGCAGAAAAGGTTAAGAGGACTGCAACTCTATAGGAGTTACATACACATATAGTTCCCAAGTTATAAATTTTGTAGAGAGGCTACAAGGAAATAGAGGCAATATTGCTAACACCGGAGATGAGCACTATAGATGTCATGGAAGATCTTGCATACCAGATCTGGACACACATTGAGATCAAATCCACTATTTTGGAAACATGGGATAATGACTTGAAAGCTTTGAAGATTAATTTTGATGACATTTTTTCAAAAATGTAATATGTAACCTGTTGACTCCTATACACTTTGCACCAGTAATACAAATTTTGGTCTATTGTATTCATTTTGTTTCACATGTATTTTATTACCTTTGTCATTTATGTCAAAGGGGGAGTAGTATTGGTCAGTTAAAATTTTGTAATAGCATGTAATTGCTAAGGGGGAGTCATGTAATGTATTTATGAGTCATAATTTTTGTAATGTGACACTTAGTTGACAAAAAAATTCCTAAGTGTTGCCATCAATGCCAAAGAGGGAAATTGTTGGCTTGATGATGATGATTTTGTTGTAATAGGTTGAGTGATGACTTATTTTTGTGTTGTCATTAATGGAAACCATGTTTTGTTAGTCATCTAAGTCTTTTAGTCCAACTGGCAAAGCCAAACCGATAGTGGAAGTAGTTAAACAGTGAACCGATAAACAGGGACTGTGCAATGTTCAAGCAACCGGTACGGAAGATCGATGAAGAATTAAGTGTTGCGGTTTGGAATGTATGTTCATGACATTGGTAGGAGTCTATGACCGAAACCGCATCAGTAGATTTGATGGAATGAGCGAGTTATGATGTCCAGAGCAGTCAGTCAGGAAGAACGGTTAACCGGTAGAACAAAGTTACTTAGATCGGTAAACTGGTAGACTTAATGTTTTATTTTTGAGCTAAGTTGTTTGTGGCCAACATGAGTAAAGCATATTGTGAAAGATTGTCTAGATACATGGAGCCTAGGAAATTGTTCCAAGGGTTCTTAGCTGACTTAGTAGAGTTATTTATAAAAAAGGAGTATATTGTGTGATGATGTATCATATATGAAATCCGTAGTGCGAATTTGATTGTGCAGTGAAAGGTGAAGCTCTGTATTGCTGTTTAGTCGGTGTTAGAAGCGGAACTGAAGTAGATCTAATTAGCCACATAGGTTCTATATGCAGATTAGTTAAAATTGTTGTTCCCTAGCAGTTGCAACAAGATAAAATCCTCTCACAAGGTCACTCCTAACCGAGTGCGGTAGGATCCTCACAGGTCCGAAGGTTAAATCCCCTAACAGGGTCACACATTAACTTGTGTTGTTTAAATCCCATAGCTGGGTAGCTCCTAACGGGGTTGGTCCTAATAGGCCTTATTGTAATAGCTCTTAACCGGGCTAAGACACTCTTAACTGGGTGTGCTCCTAATAGAGTAGTTGTAAGACCTTAACCGGTCAGATCCCTATTCTGTAGATAATTAATCTTGTGGGTGCTAATTCCCACCGTGGTTTTTCCCATTTGGGTTTCCACGTGAAAAACTTTGTGTTATGAGTTGGATGCTTTATTGGGTGTTGGTTTATGTGGTTATTTTCCTTGCATGTTTGTTAAGTTTCAAGTTAGTTAAAGTGGTGATCAGATTTATATTGTTTTTGCTTGCACTGATTCACTCCCCCCTCTTAGTACCTTATAATTTTATCAGCCTTATGGGTGTTAGTTATATTACTAGTGTTTTTCTTACATCTCATTTTATTAATATCACACCTTCATTGTTTTGTAGTGTTGTTTTGCCTCTTCTTAAGTTATCTATTCTTTTATCATTGATATTCTTTATGTTCCATCTATTGTTTCCCATACTTACTATAATGCCATGAAAAATGGACTGTTACCAATCATTAGTAATCAATATAACCTATGAATTATCCATTTAATGGCTTCTCAAGGAAGAGGGTTGGCATATATAAAAAATAGGCAAATACATGAAAGACACTTCCCTTATGACGCTCCCATGCAACTTGATTCTTCCTTGTCATCCTCATCTCCACGATCTCGTTGCTCCAAGATTGACGAATGAAGAGTGGGAGATTTGATGGAGGGTGAAATGTGGATTGCTCACATTTGCATAACAAAATAAGGAAGGGTGGATGAAGATGTGAACATGATGAGTGTGCTGTAGAGATGATTATGCTTTCACAATGAAAACATAAACTTTCTAATGGGATGGATTTATGACTAAAAGGCCAGCACCAGGATGTGATGAAAAGTGGATGATTTTTGATAAATGAAGGCTTCAATTTATAGACTTTGGAGATTCAAAATGGATGGTCAAGATTGGAAGTCAAATCAAGGGCTAAGATTGAAGGTGAGGAGATGAAGTGGGCAAGGCACATAGCCTTTTGACATGCAGACCAAGTGTCAATCCTTAGGAAGAATACTTGGCATGGGGAAGAGGGCAAGGTGTGCTCACACGTGTGAGCACATCTCGGGAAGAACACTTGTCATGGGGAAGAGGGTAAGATTTGCTCACACGTGTGTGAGAAAATTTTGGGAAGACCATGAGGCTAACAAGTGGAAACACTTTTAGCAAATTGTAAGGGCTATTGGAAGGGGGGTTATGACATGCGGAGTAAAAGGGGAAGATGTAGGGTGGCTCCATAAGAAAGAGAATTCCCACACATGTGTGAGCACCCCTTGGTCAAAGGTGAGGTAGATAGGTGAAATGACTTGTGCATGTAGGTCATTTATGAGGGGAGTCACATGTGGAATTGGGTATGTGTGTAACATTTAAATATAGGACACATGTTAATAGGGATTAGGCTTAGGTTAAATTTGCTTAATGAAGGGGGTTAAAATGTGGGTTTGTCAGAATCACCAAATTAACTTAATTAATTGTAATTAATTTAATTAATTGGGATTAGGAGGAGGATTGGAATATTTGACTAAAGTTGAATTTGATTTATTCAAATAAATCAAACTTTAAAGGAAAATGAGACAAATATAATTAATTAATAAATTAATTATATGGATGGAAGGGGAGTTTAATTAATTTGGCCACAGAAAAGGGCTAATGCGATTAAATTATTTAATTATGCAACATGGGATAATTAATTGAATATTAATTTAATTAATTTTATGTGTCTACATTTTACCCCTCTTTGATATAGCAGCATGAGGTGATGTTATATCAAAGAAGAATAAAACATAGTTCATAGAAAAAGACAAGGACTAGTAATGTGATGCCTCAATCACTGGTGGGCTGAGGAAAGATGACGAGGAGGTAGTAGCATGCCCCCTCGAGAGGACATGTAGGTTCCAAGAACACAGGTGTGCACTCAAAATGTATAGGACCATAGGATGAAAGAGAAAAGGGGAGGGATGAGGAAGGTGAATAGACCAGAGCCTTACGGGAAAAGGGGAGATGGAATAAAAGAAGTTATGATGGGTTGAATGGCTTATGAACCAAGAGGATGGGATTATTATTATGCATTATGTGGAGAGAAATCCTAGGTTTTGATATTGCAAAGGATTATCGACATCACTGATTATAGGAATAAAAAATGTTATGAATATCCCATGCATGGACTAGACTCTCAGACAATCTATTATCTCAATGTACACAAGTTCACAAACACTCCTGATGGTGTGAATGTGAGACTTGTTGGATCGTACAAGAGAAATCACAAGCATTCCATACCACAAAAACTATGCCCCGAGGTACACCAACCTAGATGTACCAAGATATAGGATGATTAAGGCAGCCATGAATAAGTGTAGTCCTAGGACAAAAAATAAAATCAAAGTGAAAAGATCATTCTGGCAAATGACTTGTTTGGCAAACAAACATCTCTTACTAAGAGTAGGACATAAATTTGGATAAACTACCATGCATGGGAAGGATGCATCTTGATGGGCATTGATGATAGGATAGATTGATGATAGGCAATAGATTAAGCTGACTGGGGGAAATGCTAGTCAAGAGGATCTATGCTTGGATTTGGTGATCACATTATGGATAGGTGTTTGGATTGCATACAAGTCTAGGTCAGTTCAGATGGATGGGAAGCTCAGATTTGATGGGGATATCCTTATTCGTAGTAGTGGATTAGCTCATCATCTCATGTGGTAGGAGGTAGTGATAGGATGAAAGTGGTGTGTGTTAAAAGTGTGTGACTAGGGTGAAGAGTGCCTGCACAAGGGTAGGACTAGAGTTGCGATGGAAGATGGAATGACTAGATAAAATGGATTGTGCATGAATGGAATGAAGGGGTGAGTGAGAATGCGATAATTGTCCAAATAGATGGTGGATTCGATTTATTTACCTTGACACCTCAAAAATAGGTTTTCACCGAGATACTTGCCCATAGCGCCATAGAGTGGTTTTCACTGATGGACGAAATGATTTTTCTTTACTTTTTTGTATTTTACAATTTTTATTGTATTTTTTTATGCTTTTTGATTTTTTGTATTTTTTTCTGCTTTTTTATGTTTTTTTTTTTTGAAAGTTGGGATTCCATAAAGATTTAAGCATAGAATCTCTTCAGATGGATGATATTTATTGGTTCATCCAATGGTTCTCCTTCAAGTGTAGCCAATTGATAGGCTCCAGAGCCATATTTAGTAGTGATAACATAAGGTACAAGCCAACTAGGCTCAAACTTGCCTTTCTTTTCATGATCTTGTAGATTTCTCTAATTTTCCTTGAGGACAAAGATCACCAACTTCAAACTCTCTCACTTGGAATTTCTTTTTGTAACTAAGCCAGAGGTGGTTTTGATAAACCGTGAGGTGATTCAAAACATTGAGGCATCGTTCATCCAATAGTTCCAATTCTTGAAGTCTTTCTAATGTGTATTCTTCATCAAGAAGAATATTCTATAGTGATATCCTCAGCGATGGAATCTTGATCTCAAGTGGTAGGACAACTTCTGTACCAAAGATAAGGGAATATGGGGTGGATTTGATGGGTGTGTGAATGCTGGTGTGGTAGGCCCAAAGGGCAAGGTGAATCTACTAGTGCCAACCATAGCCAACTTCTTGGATTGCCTTTTTTCCAGATTTTGATAAGGGTTTTATTTGAAGCCTTAGCTTGACCATTACCTTGTGTTACAAGTGCAGTTGCCATTGCACCAAATTATAGACCTGTTAATGCTCGATACAACCACTAGACTTAATAAAATCCACAGGAGGCAGTTAAGCTATGTCACAAACCTGAGCGTTGCACTACACAACACAAGGAGACCAAGGGCACACACCTTGCAACAATTTCCCCTAGCACAAGTGAGGGGTTTGAACTTGTGACCAAGCTTTGATACCACTTGTTACAAGTGCGGTTGTCGTTGCACCAAAAGATCGACCTGTTAATGCATGATAAAACCACTAGAGTTATAGAATCCAAAGGAGGCAACTAAGCCATGTCACAAACTCGAGTGTTGCACTGCACAACACAAGGAGACCAAGGATGCACACCTTGCAACACCTTGTGGGTAATATGAGGTGGATAAGTCATGGAGAAGCGATGTTGGACACTGAATTTGTGACACAGTTCTTTGACATCCTGATTTTTGAAAGGTCTTTCATTGTTTGTGATGACGACCTTTAGAATGCCATACCGACAAATGAGGTAGTTTAGGATAAAATTTGATATTTGGGTGCCAGTGGTATAAGTAAGTGGCATTGCTTCCACCCACTTAGTGAAATATTCATTTGTGGTGATGATGAATTTGTGGCTATTGGCGGAAGTGGGCTAGATTTTTCCAATGAGATCGAGCCCCCACTATCAAAAGGGCCAAGGTGTGATGAATGATTGTAATGCTCGAGATGGCACGTGTATCTTGTCTCCATGCTTCTGATAGGGTATGCGTTTCTTGACATAATGATAGTCCTCTTGTTCCATAGTAGGACAATAGTAACCCCATTCTTAGGAGCTTTTTAGTCAACATGAGGCCACTTGAGTGTGCTCTGCATATACCTTCATGTACTTCTCGTAGTGCTCGTTCAACTTCTTCATTGTCTAAACCCCTTAGGAGGGTTCCATCGAAGTGCCTTCGAAATAGGGTTTCTCTAATGATGGTGTTGTAGCATAGGAATTCGGGAAATCATCACAAACATTATAAACATATTAATCATTAGCTCAATCACGAAAGCACAATTGCAATGATCTGTCCTAAACACATTCAATAGAGACATAAAGATAAAACATTCAAAAAGATTATGCAAACTAGATGTTCCCTTCATGCGGCTCCATTGTTCTTCTTTCTTCTCCAAATAGTTTTGTTGTAGATCTCACCTTCAAGTGCATAAACCTAATTGTGAAAGCAAGATTGACATTGACACAAGAATACTCGAAGCGTGATTTGACAAAGTTATTAGAAATTCAATAGTCTGATTAGGGATCAAGAATCAAGGGGTCTTGATTGAAGAAATTCATCCAATTTATAGAGAAATTGGATAGATGACAAGATTAGCATGATTCAATTTAAATGGAAATTGCAAGTCAATTATGTCAATTATGACAAATTATGACAAATTATGCACTTTCTATGCAAAATTTGTTGATTGATAATTTATGACAAATTATGACAAACTTCTATGTCAAAAATTGATTGATTGTCAATTATGACAAATTGACATGTCATTTCCATGAATTTAGGAGAGAAATAGGAGGAAATTGAAATTAGGAATTTAGAAAATTAGGAAATTAGAGAATTAAGAATTAGGAATTAAGAAATTGATGGAAATTAGAAATTAGGTAAATTAATTAATAATTTATCATTTATTAATTAATTCACAAAGAGGAATAATTAGCCAATTAAAAGAACATTTAATTGTAATGAGAAGACTTAGGATAAATAAATAATTTATTAATCCTAAAGGAAGAAATGACACACAAGGTTAAATGATTAAATCATGAAACCCTAGAAGATGAATTAGCAATGCGGGAATGACAATTAGGTCTTGATTGAAGATAATTGATATCGATCATGATTTTGAATTGATAAACGACCAATGTGATAAATGATTTGATTGATAAAATGCGCCAATTGACGAGGAACAATGACAAATTGATCCAAATTGACACGATTGAGAAGGACGATGATCGATGACAAATCGATCGCGAAATGACAAGATTGACAAAAAGACAAGGATTGATGACAAAATAGATTGCGAAATGACAATATTGAAAATGACCACGATCGATGACAAATCGATCGCAAAATGACAAGATCGAACATGACAACGATAGATGACAAATCGATCGCAAAATGACAAGATTGACAAGAGGACAACGATCGATGACAAATCGATCGCAAGATTGACAAGAGGACAAAACCCTAATTAGGATTGACGATGTCCAAAATGATGACAAATGAGCACACACATTGATGCAATAAGATAAGATCGATTAAAATCATGACTGGAGAGTGTTGTCGACAAGACCAAATTCCAGAGTAAGATGAATGAAGAATGTAGAAGAATGACTCGATGCTCGCAAATGATAAAAACCAAGTGCGTGACATAGGAGAAATGTTAATGCGACGCAAAAACCTAAAATGAGGCAATGCGCAAATGTTAAAGTATGACTCCGCAAGCGTTGACCATTTTTAGGTGTCTACAGGTGTAATGAGAGGATTGGCAAATGAATGTTTGTTGTTGGGTTTTAGTGAGATGGGGGGGATGGCTTGGTTGCGTACGTGTCTTGATACTAAGGAGAATCGAGGCCAACAAGTTAGTAGACCATATATGATTCTGGCATGTCATATGTAGGCACGAAGATATGTTCAACTAGGAATTCACATTTAGTACTATTCTCTGGCATTTGCAACAGGGATCCAATGGTTCATGCTTGAATATCATCAATTTAATATGGTTAATAAGGAAATAAGGATGATCATAGATCCTTAACTAATTAAACAAAGCCAAACGTAAACCAGTAGAATAAATATAAATATGAAGGAATTAAACAATTGAAAAACCCCCTCAATCGCATTGTAGCTTCCATTGTTCTTCTTCGAAATTGGGGTGGCTCTCAGGTATTGCACTGAAATTCCTACATAGATTGGTAATTGCTTTTGAAAAGTGTGATCTAGATTGATTTGGGAAAATGATGTTGTTTATATATATTTTCATGAGAGAAGGGGAGGGATTTTGAACTCTCAAGTCCTGATTGGGAGTGAACTGATTTAGATTGATCAGTTAACAGAGTTGATTGATTTGTTAACTCAGATTGATTGACTTGTTAACTCATTTGATTGAGTACTCAACTAAATAGATTGCTTAGTTGACTGGATGGATTGGAGAGATAAAGGGATTGATTGATCAATTAGAAAAGGTGATTTGAAGTGAAAATGGGTGATTGGAGAGCTAACTGAGTTAACCGATTAATCAACTGATTTGATCAACCAGTTATGATTTCAACATGTGTTTTTGAAGTTGAATTTGATTTTCATTTTCAATTTGGATTTGAATTTGAACTTTCAAATGTTAAAATGCACATGAAATTTACAAAAATTTATTGAAATTTAGATTTGGTGAAATATTAATTTGATGATTTGGAATTAGATGAAAAAAAATGAAATCCACATTTGGGGAATTGTGAATTTGAGAGAAATGAAATTAGATGAAATTATTTGAAATTCGCATTTGGGGATTTGTAGGAATAAGTTAATTGATTTAAATAATTTAAATGAAATATTTAAATATTAGAAATGTGATTAATTAAATAATAAAGATTATTTAATTATGGAAATAATCGTAATTAATTAAATAATTAATATTTGGAAAAGGGGCTTGATGATGAATCAATTAATAGATAGAAATGTTGAATGGTGATGATTAAGTCAGTTTAGAAGAATAATTAGCGTATTTAAATAATTAAATAATTACTTAATTAATTAGGATGAATAATTAGTGATGATAAAAAAGAAAATTTTTAGTGTCTACATTTTCCCCTCTTTGACACAATGTCGAGACGACATTGTTTCAAAGAAAACAAAAATTTATGCCCCAATATGCCCCGATGAAAGTGGTCAAAAAATTATGAAACTTAGACCATTTTTTTGATATTGTGTTAGTGAGTAACTATGTGAAGTTTCATGTGATTTCGAATTCGTTTGACTGTGCTACGAGTGTGTTGAAGGTTAGGGGGACCGCAGTTGTTCGAGTGGGAAAAACCCTAATTTTGAGCTATAAATAGTGAATTTTCCCTTTCATTTGGTCATTTGCATTCATTTGATTTTGTGGAGCTCTTCTTGATTTTAGTGCTTTCCCATGACTTTGGAGCGTGATGGTGGGCCATAGAGCGAGATTGCACTTGTCCGATCGAGTGTGTTCATATCAGAGACTGCTCGACACTGGAGGCCTGGTAAGTTTTTCGAAAATTTTGCTCATTTTTGCTTATTTTTTCAAAAAATTTCACGTTTTTGTTAGAGCAAACTTTTTTAGTCAATGTGCAATTGTTTGTTGATCTGTTCGCAATTGATTTAAATGTTGTGCATGTTCATTTATTAATTCGCAATTGTCAATTTGGCTCGCACTTGTGTTTCATAATGTACATTTGTCTTTAGTAATTCACATTTGCTCTTAATGATGTGCAATTGATGTTAATAGTGCACAATTGATCTTAATGGTTCGCATTTGACCTAAACAATTCACAATTTATTGTCTTCATTGTATCTGATTCGCAATTGATTTTTTGTGATTTTTCCAAAATTTATGAGTTGATATTTGTCATGCAAATATAATATTTGAAATTTGTATGTGTTTCTTCTTGTATGCACATTACCATGTCCTAGTTGGTAGGTAGACTAGGCCAAATGGTCTCGAGCGTCGCTATGAGCTTATCGATGAGGAGACTAATTTGATCATACATTTAGGTTTATATAACATATTGCACTTGCCAAAGGTTACGACCAACAAGGCCATGATCACTACTTTAGTCGAACGATGGCATTTCAAGACTTGTTCGTTCCACTTACCTACTGGTGAGGCATCAATCACACTGGAGGATGTGTGGCGCATTCTGCATATTCCCATTCATTGTGCCTGAGTTACATTCAATTGTGATGATGGTGTTGTCGGACTATGTGATTTGTTCAAGTGCTCAGAGGAGGATTTATCTATACAAGGTCGATATGAGATCCCATGGGATGATCTTGATTATGATGACCTTAATGTCATTCTATGCTTTTTTGTTGTTGGCTTACTCTTCCTGATCAATGGACACATGGTTTCCCTGTTGGATGGGGTAGAGTCATCCAAGACATGATTATTAACGTGTTTTTTCTTGGGGTTTGTGCTTATTAACCACTTTACATCATCAAATGCATGGTATTGTGTACTTAGAGAAGAATTCTATTGGTTGTGGCATCACTTTACTCCAGGTATGGGCTTGGGAGCATATGGCTATCTTTCGTTCAATGTTTCATGTTGATCTTGCTGATGAGCAACCATATTCCTATAGATACATGACTAGCATTAGACATAGGGCGTTAAGGAACACCCTTTACTAGAGACATCAAATTGATATATTGTAGTATTTCTCTTGGAGACCATATCTTGATTGTCGCAGTTGGGCTGATGATGCACACCATTTACCTTATTGCCAGCATCAATGTTATCTCATTGGTCAAGATGTTGGTAGGCATAGGGTTATTGAGATCCATCTTCCTGGTCAGGTACTCCGTCAGTTTGGGGAGGTACAGGGTGTGCCAGATGTGACAACTTATTTTGCTTGGATTATACGAGAGATCGGGGATTGGGGGGCTTATGTACAACCTCATGTTGCTATTACAGAGTTTGATTCTCTTCAGATGTTACTGTGGGGTTGGTCAGCCAAAGTTGTAGATCCTGGTGCCACACCTCAGTATGATGTTTGGTGGGTACATCATATACCAGTACCATTGACGAATCCTATGATTCCTATCTCTCCTTAGTAGATCTAACACTGGAGGGCATGGGGAGGGAGAGAGAGAGGTAGAGGGAGAGATGGTCATCATCAAGCATTCAAGCATTCAAGTCTTCTTCATTCATCCATTGGAACAACATTACAAGATTCATTTGCAAGAATGTGTGTGTGTTAGGGTTTTGTCATGTTACATGCCATTTCATACAATATTTGTGGTTACATTCAAGAAGCAAAGCGATCATCATCAACAAGTTGCAAATCTTCAAGGTATACATTTCTATTTTTTACATTCAACCATTTGTAATTACTTTCTTTCAAGGTTAATTTCTCAATCAGGGTTTGACTGAGGCAAACCCCTATCCACAACCATTCTCCCTCTCTTTTTTGTGTATAGGTTGCAGGTGCGCAGCTGTAATTGCAGGTTTGGGCTTCATTTGCAAAGACGGGACGAAAGAACCCTTTTTGTTTCACGAATTTTGTGGAGGACCATGTACATTCCCACCACGGTCCCGATGACTTTTCTCCAAATTTGCAGGGCAGATCCATATCAGTCTAATTAGCTCAGATCCAAAGTCACAACATGATCCTGAACTGGTAGCTCCTCATTTCACTCATTTCCTCTCTCTTTTCCACATATTCATCAAGTCAACTTTCTCATTTATAAAAGAGGGTAAATCACACTTCAACCCTTGCAATCCACTTGGAATTCACATTCTTGTTTCCCTTGGATTTGAATCTAGTGGATTGAAGCCCCTCTTTTGAATGTAAAGTTCCTCCCAAGTGCAAATCATCCTAGTGGCTTCCTTTCTCTCTCTTAGGTGGGGAGTCACTAGGATCTAATTTTCCACTTTACATTTTGGTGAACCCGATGTCTTACACATTAATTGTGATTTCTCATTCTTAGATCTGATTAATTGCAATTTGAATTTCAAATTTTCATTTTCAAGTTTGATCTATTAGCAAATTTTAGAGGTTAATTGCATCAAAACCCTAATTTTTCATTTTGAGAAAAATAACCTTGTGAGGTGTAAAATTTTAATTCCTTTTTCAGATCTGATTTCTATTTCAATATCACAATTCAAATTTGTCTCTTTATTCTGAAAATTTAGTGGTTAAATCATAAAACCCTAATTTTTAAAGATTCTTCTATTTTCAACTTTGACTGCAAATTTGACTGATCTAGACATCTCCAAAGCGGTCATTTTTTTGTATTCTGCATTAAAATCATAATCTTTATCATCCCTGAAAATTTCGAAAAAAGTTGGTTAGACCGTGTTCATTCCTGCCACGGTCCTCGACTTTTTTCCCGAAATGTCGGGAGACGGAATTGACTTTTTTTTTGCTCAAATCCAAAAAATCAATGTACTTTATCAATTTTAACACTCTCTAAGGTCAAACAAAAATTCAAAATTCATCAAATGTCTTAAAATTAATTTTCATAGAAAGGTCCTAATTTTAGATATGCTTTTCCAGCAAATTCATATCACTTAAGAGACTTTTAATGGCAATTAATAAATTGGATTTACTTGTTGTTTCACATATGATTACATTGCTTTTTGCATATATTTACTATGATCATGTGTCGGATAAGAGTTTCTTTCATTTCATGTTGCTTCTCTTTCTTCATCACACTTGGTCATATTGTGTTGTTAGGATTTCCAAATTATTGTCTTTTCAATTAGATCTCAAAGCTTTCATGTATCATTTATGTTTCATTATGGTGATGTTGTTAACAAAATGCATTTCCTATGTTAATCACCTTAAAGATTTTGTAGATCCTAAACCTAAGGATCCTAATCTTTGTACCTTTCCTAGGGTATCTTGTGTGTATGAGATGGGATCTAATGCTTTACCCAATTATCTTTCTACAAGAGAGCAAGCATTGGAAAGTAATATGGATCCATATTCTTCTTGTACACATGCCCTTGAGTAAGGGGGGCAATATGAAAACATCAACATTCTTATATCTTTAGATCCTCCTTATTCTCCTAAGACCTATCTTCAACATCAAATTCTATGTAGGGAGGATGATGTCATGCATTTTATTCACGACCTTTATCCTCACATAAAAATCACTAAAAATGAGCTTTTAGATGATGAAGATGTTCTTCCCCAATCTTCCAAAAAGGATAAACTTGATAAAGGCAAAGAGATTGTCATTTCACATGATACTCCTCCTTCATCTAAAAATCCCTTTTTGCCTCCGTACACATCAGATTACAAAGAAACTCATGATTGTGTTCCTCCATCTAGTCAATTGCAACATTCTTATAGTTGTGGCTTTCATATAATTACAAAACAAGGTTTTAAAGGACAAGGAATTGGAAAATTTGAGCGTGGAATTTGTGTACCTATAAACCCTCCTACACAAACTTCTACAAGAGGCCTAGGAAGTGGTACCCCTCTTTCTATGGACGAATTTCTTAGGCTTCAAAACTTTCAAGGTTACCTTCAAAAGCAACAAATCAAGAGAGCCCACATGAATGCTTCTTCTTCAAAGTGTCCTTTTTGTTCATTTCATCAAACCCATGACCATAATGTCGATGATTGCCCTGATTTTCAAAAATCTATTCAAGATGCCATAGATAGTGGCAAAATTAGAATTATGGATAATGAAACTTCTTCTTCTAACAAACCCTCTCCTTCATGGCAAGGCGATATTTACCATCCTGATAGATTAGCTGCAAGAATCTATTGGAGGTTGAAATATGACAAGAACATTTCCTTTCCTCTTCAAAATAAAAACAAAAATCTTAACCAAGTGAAAGGTATTGAATATTGCATTTTTCATGATTCATATTCACATTCTCTTGGAAAATATTATGCATTTAAGAAATTTGTTTAACTACAATACGATCTTGCACACATTTGTCTCACAATAGATCTAGCTATATTTCTTGGTAAAAACATCACGCCTTAGCACTTCTTTTCCCTTCATGTTGCTCTTCACCCTATGGCATAATTATCCCATTTAACGGGGGCTGTTTATCATTAGTGGTGGTATTGTTTCACTTTAACATACTTTGGGGCAGCAACATGAAGTCCATTTTTCTACTTCTTTCTATATATTTATCTCTATCTTGGTGCATTATTCATTATTAGATCTCTTTTCTTGCATAGGGTTATTATTATGTTAGCATATAATTGTTCTTTGGTTTCCCTCTTTGCTTGGAGAGGGGCATCTTTAATGAGTACTGCACTTCTTTTCTTTCTTGGAAATCTTACCTCTTGTATGATTTTGATTATTCGCAAGTATGATATGCTCCTTAGCAGGGAATGATCTCTTGAGAAGTATGTATCCCTTCCTTGAAAGGTTTGTTCCATTAGGATGGCATATCACTTGAAACTAATCACCATCACAAAATGTGTAATGTTCTCCTTGTTCTCCTCACTTGGGGGGCAAGGATTTTCACTCCTATCCCTTTCTTTCTATCTCATGTATCACTATTTCCTTAAGGGGATGCATTTTTTATATATGATTATCATTTATATATGCTTAATCCCCCTTGGGGAATATCTGATACTTTTTCTTCCTTTCGAAGATTACCACTTCTTGAGACATGTATTTTATATATACTAATGTCTTTCATTCCATGCATTCATGAAATTACATTGCATATTTGCTTATGTTCAATCTCTCTCTAGTAGATTGTGTAAGCTCTTCTCATTGTCCCTTAGATTGGGGGGCAATGATCCTTCTCTCTCTCTTTCTCTAGGGATCCACTTTTTCCTATTAAGTGGATGGTGTGAGTTCTATTGCTTGATGTCATTCCTTGTGTCGAATTGTTGTTGTTCTCTCAAGGATTCTCTCTTATACAAGAGGTGTTAGTCCTTGACTATGACATCTTTTACACTTAGTAATGTACATCTATGATAAATTCACCCATCCCTCTGGGGGCTAAAAGTGAATCATCTCTCATAAAGAATCCCTTTCACTTAGAAATAGGAGGAAGGATTGCATTCTTGTTCTTTCCTTTTCTTGTTCTAGAAGATGCTATATTTGTCCAAGACAACTCCTCTTGGGGGGTAGATGTATTTTTGAACAAAGATATATTCTTCTCCAAGGATCACTTTTACACTTACAACAAGCTATCTCTTTTTCAACTACCTTATCCTTGCTTGAAGACTATTCCCTCTCTTGCTTGGATTTATGACATTGTTGCATAACATATATCTTCTTTGTGATGAAGGTAGGTATCCTTGTTCTTATTTCCTTAAGATATCAACATTACCCTATGTTGACATCTTAAGGGGGGGGGCATCCACACTGCTCCTTTGTATTATACTTCTCTCATGCATTGTATAGTGGGACATTCTTGGAACCAGAGGGAAACCTCTTAGAGCAAGATGTCATCACTTTTCTCTTGTATAGTGGGCCATTCTCAGAACTAGAGCACAGACTCTTAGAGCGAGATGTCTTCACTTCTTCTTTTGTTGTACGATGAGACATTCTTGGAACTAGAGGGAAACCTCTTAGAGAAAGATGTCATCACTTTTCTCTTGTACAGTGGGTCATTCTCAGAACCAGAGCATGGTCTCTTAGAGTGAGATGACACCACTTTTCTTTTATGCGAGGTGATTATTCTTGGAACCATAGCACAAACTCTTAGAGTGGGATGTCACACCTTTCTTGATACTTGTACTATACATTCTATATAGGTCGTAGCATACTCGCGCATAGACTCCTATGAGGCGCTTCGAACCTCACTTGCACACACACGCATGAGGTTGAGTGGAACTAACGGTGTTCTCACTCTCTCTCTTTACATGGATCACCTAGACAGGCTCTAGGGGCGAGATTTTCCATGTCCTTCTCTACATGGATCACCTAGTTTTAGGGGCGAGACATCCATGGTTTCTTTCTTCTTCACCTTTCTTCTCATGGATCACCAAAGTGTGTATTCATGTTCTCTCTCTTCTTCCTCTCACAAGCTCATAGTCTTACTATTGATAGTTCATGGATGATGTCAACTTTACTCTTTTATGTGATCGCTTGTGTTTATGTGATGGCATTGGTTTTTGTGTCATGATTAGTTGTTGAGACATCTGAGTATTGAGATCTCTTTGGCTAGTTAATTTGTCGTCTTGTGTCTTGTTCTTGTCCTGTGTATTTTTGCGCTTTGTCTTTGTTTTTGTGTCTTGTGCCTTTTTTTTTTGTGTTCTCTTGCGTATGTTGGCGTGAGTTGAGACCATAAGATTGGGGGATTTTTTCTCCTCAATATTAGTGATGTCTTATACTCTTTGTGGTATTGCTCCGTGTCTCTCTTTTCTTCTACTTTACCGACAGTAGTGGCGTAAGCCATACTCCCGCTAAAGTGGGGGCTAAATGTAGTGTCATAAAATTGTGACCCCTACAATTTTAACCATATTTTGGTTCCTCACCTCGGCAACGACATCTCCTTCCTTAACCGAGACCTATTTTGCATTTTCACCCCTTCACTCTTCCTCCTCCAAGACCTGTGGCTTCTCTAGACCCTGTTCGGGCCCCAAAATAGGGCAGGACAGGGGCGTGGCACCCCTGTCCCCCTAGGATAGGGGTGTGGCACCCTTGTCCCCACCCCTTAGGGTGGCCCTATGTTCAGTTTGCTCGGTCTCCTATGCATAATTTATCTTCGGGGTTTGTAATTCCTCTTTGTCGGCCTTCGATGGTTGAAAATTAATCCCTGAGGCATGTATAAAAGAGGATTCAACTCCCTCATTTAGGGGGATGAGAGGCATAAGGATAAGATACATGGTTTCAAGGCCATCATCAAGCATTCAAGTATTCTTCATTCATCCATTGGAGCAACATTACAACATTCATTTGCAAGCATGTGTGTGTGTTAGGGTTTTGTCATGTTACATGCCATTTCATACAACATTTGTGGTTACATTCAAGAAGCAAAGCGATCACCATCAACAAGTTGCAGATCTATAGGGTATACATTTCCATTGTTTACATTCAAGCATTTGCAATTACTTTCTTTCAAGGTTGATTCCTCAACCAAGGTTTGACTAAGACAAAACCCTATCCACAACCATTCTCCCTCTCTTTTTTGTGTGTAGGTTGTAGGTGCACAACTCTAATTGCATGTTTGGGCTTCATTTGCAGAGATGGAAGAACCCTTTTTGTTTTGCAGATTTTGTGGAGGACCATGTACATTCTCGCCACAGTCCCAACGACTTTTCTCCAAAGTTGCAGGGCATATTCGTATCAATCTAATCATCTAAGATCCAAAGTCACTACGCGATCCCGAACTGGTAGTTCCTCATTTCACTCATTTCCTCTCTCTTTTCCGCATAGTCAGCAAGTCAACTTTCTCATTTACAAAAGAGGGTAAATCACACTTCAACCCTTACAACCCACTTGGAATTCACATCCTTGTTTCCCTTGGATTTGGATCTAGTGGATTCAAGCCCCTCTTTTGAATGTAAAGTTCCTCCTAAGTGAAAATCATCCTAGTGGCTTCCTTTCTCTCTCCTAGGTGGGGAGTCACTAGGATCCAATTTTCCACTTTACACCAGTGAATCTAAGTAGCACTTATTTTAATGATAATGTAGTTTAACTAATAACAAATGAACTTAAAATGATATGCAATCTATATGAATGTGTTTGTTATGCCAAAATGCATTGTTGATTGTGCCTCTTGAATTAGAAGAAGTGTTAGTAAGAAAGATAGATTTGGAAAAGATGATGAAAAGATAGGAGAAAATGAAGAATCAACTATGTTAACTTGATAGGAAAATCAATATGATGTGATAGGAATGATAGTAATGAGTACTCTTATTTGCCTTATTCGTAGTGCAATACATTATCATCATCGAGACTCATTATGTAACAATGAAGCTTACTACACCAAGGTATAAGGAACCAAGATGTATAGATATCTCATTGCAAAAAATAAATACGTGGCAGATAAGGAATGAACTTTCCATTATGGGAATTATGCTAGGGGTCGAGGTATGTGTGGCATTCACAGGCTGAAAGCTCCTATCATAGACACCCACTAGAGCGATAGCCCCAGAACTTCATTGGTTCACACCACAAACAACAAACAAAGTAAAGGATCATGCCCATCATGGCTCCTCTAGTCACTTTGGGACATCCTTGAGTAGCATAGAAACATGATCTTCGCCAATTGATAAAAGATAAAACCAAATTAGACAAAACTCAGGAGCTAGACTGATTATGCCTTTGCTTTAATTTGTTTGATGTGATGGTTAATAATGTCTGGTTTCAGATGTTTTTGACCTCGTTTAAGACTGATTTGTTTGGTTTCGAGTGTATCCAATTTTGTCTAAGACATGATAATGATCATGTTGATGTGGATATCAGCGATTGATAAGACTTGATCAGGTTGTTTGCAGATGTTTTATAAGATAGTTATATCCTTTGTTGAACTTCGTGCGAAGTGTTTGCTAGATATCTGCTAGGGTATTTGTTTCTCACAAGATATTTTATTGCAAGTTTTGATCATTTTCAATTTTAGGTATATTTTGAGTTTTACGATGTTTTGGGTTTTGTGGATCATTTTTAAATGTTTTTGTTTGATTTTGTTGTTTTTTGATTGTTTTTGGTATTTGTTTAGGATATTTTTTTGTTATTTTTAGGGGTTTTTCATGACATTATCTTTTTTATAAGATTTTTGTTTTTGCAAATGTTTTTGGATTCTTTTCAAGACTTTATCTGAATGTTTTTTATTTGTTTTTTTTGGATCATATATGGATGTTTTTGATATATTTTATTTAGGACTTTTTCTGTATGTTTTCTATTTTTTCAGTTATGCCCCCAAGTATGCAGACCTATGATGACATGATGATCTAGGTGATGTATATGGAGACAATGAATTTTCGATATGAGTTATGCTAATGCAATATGCAAGATGATTATCCAATCCCTACTCGAACAAGGATGATCATGTGTGTCTTTCATTCTGAAATGAACTAATTAAATAAAAGGTATGAAATGTTTCAGAGATAGGAACTCAATCCATTCTTAGAAGACTTTAGATCATCCAATCTTAACACACTACGTAACCAATTTTTATAAATGGAGGCATGGGCAACTTCATCAATTCTTGAAATTTTGATCTTCTTTTGCCCATGTGTGTGCATTTAAATTTATTCTGACTCTTATAACCATCAAAGACCTTTGGAATCCTATCTGGCTAGCTACGTGTGTTATTATGACTTCAAAAGAAACCTGGATAGAGCTTCACTACCAGCATGCTTTTAGGGCTTTGACAAGGTTATACATTGTAATCTCTTGAATATTGCTCCATTGCCAACAGGCGTTCATAGCCCTGATGGAATTATTCACATGTTCCCTTAGTCAAGCTTTATTGCACATTTTTGCATGATATTTTAGTTATATATGTATGCTATTTTGCCTTGATATGGATATGGCATAAATTTTTATTTTTATTTTCTTTCCTTGACTTGTAAGTAATGAAACATACTTGGGTATGACAATTACAATGGCAATGAAGTAGAATTTTGGATTTTTCACTAGCCACATGACCAACTAGGTATTTGTAATGACTTAGAGCTATTAATGTTTGAGATATATAAATCAATAGATTTTGGGTAACAAGGCTTAATAGTTAAACCTCTAATAAACCATGAACAAAGCTCAATCACAAGGTGACATTGAAGATAAATGACCAAAGACTTCATGAACAAGTATCTAGAAAATGAGACCACCTTCTCTCCCTTCAGTGCAGATAGGTGAATGACTTAGACAATATCCTTGTTTTATTGATGCAACTATATGAGAAAGCAATGATGATATGCTTCTATATGTTGCGCAATGTGAAATGCAGATATGCGATACAATGCAGTAAAGAAATATGCAAATGCAATACTGCAAATTTTAAATGAACCCATCCCTTAGATGCACTATCTTTTTAGGTGTAGGTTGTTCATGGGTTTGGGGAGTGGATCTCCCTCCATTGTTGTTAAATGAAAAGCATTGTTTCCAACTACTCGTGTTATGACAAAAGGGCCTTGCCAATTTGCTTCAAATTTTCTTGGCTTTTCACGCTTTGCTAAGTTTCTCTGGTTTTCCTTTAAGACAAGGTCTCCTACTTCAAAGTGACATGGTCTCACTCTTTTATTGTAGCTTTTCACATTCTATTTTGATAACCTTGTAAGTGATTCAGGGTAGTCTATCTCTTTTCATCCAAGAGTTCCAACTCTTGCAACCTTGCAACTCTGTGATCTTCATCAAATATGATATTCTTTAAAGAGATCCTTAGTGATGGTAATTCTACTTCAATAGACAAAATGACTTTTGTTACATATACCAAAGAGTACGATGTGGCAGTTGTTGCTGTGCGTACACCTGTTATGCAAGCCCATAGAGAGAGATTGAGTTGTATGTGCGAATCTTGGACTGCCACATTGACAACCATTTTCAGAATTTTTAGGATTGTTTTATTTGTTGCCTCTGCTTGACCATTGCTCTGAGGATAATATGGAGTTGCAAAGCATTATTGAATATGGAACTGTTTGCAAAGTTCTGCCACTTCATGGTTTTTGAAAGGTATACCATTATCATTACAATACTCATTGGTATCCCATATCGACAGATAATGTAGTTCAAAATAAACTTAGCTATTTACTTGCCTGTAGTATAGGTCATAGGGATTACCTCAATCCATTTAGTGAAATATTCTGTGGAAGTGAGAATGAACTTGTGTTCATTAGAAAAGGTAGGGTTGATCTTACCTACTGAATCTAGTCCCCATTGTGAGAATGGCCATGGTGATGTTATTGGTTAAAGATCTTGTGTTGGTGGATGGATTAGGTCTCCATGAATTTGACATTGTTGACATCTTTGCACATATTTGTATGAATCTTTCTCCATTGTTGGCCAGTAATAGCCCGTTCTCAGCAGTTTTTTAGCTAGAGTTGGACCACTGACATGGGCACCACAAATGCCATCGTGAACTTCTTGTAGAGATGGTTGTTCTTCATTGGTATTGAGACATCTAAGTAAAGTTGTATGTAAGCTTCTTCTGTACAGTGTGTCTGCAATGAGTGTATTTAGAGGTTTGCCTTATGAAAGTCTTTCTTTGATTGGATAAAAGGTTAGGTGGCATATATTAATCATGTAAATTTGCATATATCTCTTGATACCAAGGAGATTCAGGTCCTACTATTGCACACGCATATTTTGAAGTTGGTATTTCATATGAAGGTACCATCAACTGTTCTACTACGAACTCAAACTAAGTTCCATTGTTTGGCATGTCAAGGAGAGATCCCACAGTTGCCATTGCATCCGCACCTCGGTTTTGTACTATAAGGATTTGCTCGAATGTGATGTTAGTGAAATATAGCTTTAGTTCCTCTAATAACTATTTGTAAGGTGTTAGCTTATCATCTTTGGTTTCATAATAGTCATTTACCTGATTTATAATGAGTTGAGAGTCACCATATACTTGTAGGTCCTTTATTTTCCATTGCACTATTGTCTGAAGTCCTATGACCAAGGCTTCATACTTGGCTATGTTATTCATGCATGTGAAGCTTATTCTGAATGACTTGGGAATAGAGTCACCTTGACATGTGATAAAAAGAATTTCCGTTCCTGCTCTATTGTTCATCTATGATTCATCAAAGAATAACTTCCACTCGTTGGATACTGTGACTATAAAGATAGACTCATCTAGAAAGTCTATCAACATAGGATAGTGGTCTAGCATTTTGGCGCTTCTGCCAATTGGTCTGCAATAATTTTCCCTTTTATGGCTTTCCTATCAATATATTCAATGTTGAATTCACTAAGGATCATTACCCATTTGGCCAACCTTTCGGTCAGTGCAGATCTATTTAAAAGGTACTTGAGTGGATCAAATTTTGCAATGAGTTGGATCTTATGACTTATCATGTATTATCTTAACTTCTGGGAGGCAAAGACCACTGCTAGGCATGCATGCTCAATAGTAGTGTAATTCAATTCATAGCCTACAAGGGTTCTACCAATGTAGTAGACTGCTTGTTCCTTCCCTTGATCATTGTGTTGTGCTAAAAGAACATCCAAAGTTGAGTTGGTGGTTGATATATACAAGAGTAACGGTCTTCCATGGACTGGTGGTATCAAAACTGATGTAGTTAATAGATAGTCTTTCAAAGCTTGAAATGCCTCTTGGAATTGTTCTAAGCATTTGAATGTAACACCTTTCTTTAAAAGGTATTGAAATGGGTGACACTTATCTGCCAACTATGCTATGAAGCGCCTGATGGATTGAAGATGATCTTGTAGACTTCTGATTTATTTAAGTGTTGTTGGTGTTGGCATTTCTAAGATGGCTTTCACCTTTGAAGGATCTACCTCTATTCCTCTATTTGATACTATGAAGCCTAACAACTTTCTAGCCGTTACACTAAATACACACTTCTTCGAATTTAACCTTACCTTGTATTGTTCCAATCTGTCAAATATTTTTGCCAATACCTCTAAATGATTTTCTCTGGTTTGTGATTTTGCTAGGATATCATCGACATAGTCTTCCATGAAATCATGTATCATATCATGGAACAATGTGGTCATAGCTCTCTGATATGTGGCTCCTGCATTTTCAAGTCCAAAAGGCATCATATTATAGCAGTAGGTACCCCAAGGATAGGTGAATGCTATTTTAGCTTGATCTTCTAGTGCTATTCTGATATGATTGTAACCAGAAAAACCATCCATAAGTCATAGCATTTCATTCCCTGCTGTAAGGTCTACAATTATGTCAATATTTGTGAGTGGAAAATCATCTTTAAGACAAGTCTTGTTAAGATCTCTGAAATCTATACAGACCTGGATGCCCCCATAATGTTTAGTCACTGGAACTAAATTGGAAATCCACTTTGCATAATCGATAGGTCTGATGAAGCCCACATCTAATAGTTTTTGCAATTTGATCTTGACTAGTAAGGCTATATGAGGATGCATTTTTCTCATTTTTTTCTTGTATGGCTTTACTCCTGGTAAGAGAGGTAAGTGATGCAATACCAACTCGGGGTCCAATCATGGCATATCTACATAAGACCATGCAAAGTTGATGGGTCTTTTCTTGAAGAAGTAGATGAAGTTATCCTTCTCCATAGGGTTTAGAGATTTTTCTAGATGAATCTTTTTTATATTTTCTGAATCTCCAATGTTGACTTCTTTTGTTTCCTCCATAAGGAGTGTTGATTGTTCTCTATCAATGGGAAGATCATCTATTCTTCCTCTAATCATTGTTTCTATCTCCTCTGATTCATCTGGATTCAAGGATGAGCTAGCCTTGCCAAAGCATGTTATTCTGTCCACGTCTATTACAAATCATGCCTTATGATCCCCATAGGGAAATCCTTCTCTGACACCAAGGAATTCTGCAATAGCTTCATCGATCTCAAACCAGTCCAGATTTGGTGAGTCCTCTTGCCCCTAGTCAATTAGATGTGAATGTACAAGGGGTAAATCTTTGTTTTTGTTTGTTAGAGAAGTGTCTGACACCATACAAATCTGGTTGTTCTAAACATCTTCATAGATAGTGTCATCATCAATGAGTGGTTGATTGTCATATGTCATGTCTGTCGTCCGTGGGCTACTATCTTGAATAGATAGAAACTCATAGTCATGAGAATCTGTCGCACTTTCTATATATGTTCCACTGTCTGAGGCTGTGTTGCTTATCTCATCTTGTTCTTGTAATGAAATTTGTTCCTTATTTGTGGATCTTCTTTGTGTGGTGAAGACTCTTCTCAAACCTGGTATTACATGTTGCAGTCTTTCTTCATTTGACTCATTAGGTAGAGCTAAGTTTGTTTCCCTTTGTAAAAGTATTGACAGAATCCAAGGATTCTGTTCATTGGCAGGTGGTAATCTAGTTTTTGTCACCACATTTGCTTGTGAAAATTGTTTTCGGCACCATATTGTTAGGTGATGTATCATTAGTTTCTTATAGAAGTCATCTGAGATCTTCACCATCTGATTCTGTACTAGGGCATGTTGCTCCTTGCTTGCTTCTATGAGACGAAGGAGGAAGTACCCATGTTGATAATTGATTTTGAGGTATATACTCTGATGCTAGTCTTGGCTTATTTAGTATGTCCAATGTTCGTTGTCTAGCCTTTGTTATCTTTGTAACATGTGTATACTCTAACCCTTGATTCTTTTGGTTCTCCTGAGGTAAAACAGGTTCTATTCTTCCTTGGTGTTGTAGTCCCAAGCCCGTGGTACCATCATACCCATCTTTATGTAGCATTTTAAAACTATTGCCATAATGATCTAAGGGTAAGCAGGCTATTGTCATGTCAGCTTCTTCTCTATATAACCAGTGATTGACATCTTCTTCTAGGGATTCTTCCTGTAAGTCTCCCCATCTGATGAATGAGCATGAATCTGAGTATCTGACTATCTCCTTTCCTTTATCTTATTTCATCACAGTATTTTGAGGTTTCCCAAAAGATCTTGGAGAAAGAGATAATTGTTTGACATTTGACGTGATGGAGATAGAATATTCCCCACAACCAACATCCTTAATCTGTAAGGAAGATATTGTAGGTGTATCTTTTTGTGCTTCTCTGATTGTCAATGAATCCATTTGCATGGTAAGTGGTGTTGCTAGATTATTTTGAACTTGATTGTCTGTGCTTGCTCTTAAAGTATTGCAATGTTGAAAGGGGTTAGGATCCCCATGCATAGTTATTTCTACTCCATTGACTGGGAATTTGATCAAATGTATCCATGGGCATCCAAATAGTATGTTATATCCCAATTCTTTGTCCAACACTTGGAATTTAATGTCTGTAGTAACTGGTCCAATTTGTACTAGTAATGTGACCAACCCTTCAGAAGGATTTTCCTCATCATCATGGGCCTTGATGTTGATCTTCTTGGTTAAGTCTATGTAAAATTGGGAATAACCTAATTCCTTGATCAACTTAAGGGTACAAATATTTAGTCATGCCCCTCCATCTATGGGCACCCTTCTTATCCTCTTGTTATGAACACAGGCTTCTAGATTTAAAGGATCATTTTGCCTGATTCTATATGTGGGGATGTCTCTCTCTTGAAGGCCACCCTGGATAAAGTAGTTATAGTACCCACCATTGCTTGTAATACACTTTCATCCATGTCTCTGGATACAATTGAATCTTGCAATGCCTTATCCAAAATATTTATGTGAGTTGGTGAAATTTTGAGTAACTCAAAGAGAGTTTTGAGCGGGAGTCTTTTTTGGCTAATCCACAACATTAAAGTGTTGGAAGTGAATTGACTCTAAGAGTGTGGGGGGGAGGGGGGTGAATTAGAGTCTAAGAACTTAACTCATACAAGAAGTTTTGAAAGAGAAGTTGAAATTTCAGAAATGAAGTAAATAACATTTAATTTTATAAATGACACGATAACATGGAACTTGCAGATATAAAACAACAATTGTATGAATTAGCACAATGCAAAACAAATGAAATAATCCAACATATCAGAGCATGAAACTAATGGAAAACTTTTGACACATGACACAAAGATTTCATGAGTGGAAAACCCTCTTGGGGTAGAAAAACCACTCGTAAAGATCCTTTTTATTATAACAATGAGAACCAACTCTGTACACTATCTTCAAGGAGCAACAACCACATCATAATTGCAGAAATATACTTGTGCAACTTTGAGATTATAAGAGTACAACTGAAACAATTTCCTTTTACAAATATACTGCTATAAAGTGTAGAGAAATCACATACTCTGTATACTCTGTTATTTGTATGAAATACAATAATCCTTTCCACCCTTGATTTCTAAAATCAAATTCACACTGAACTTCTAAAAACAGAGTTTTCACAATATGCAATGAAAAACCCTTTCAATCTTTTTCACTGATCACAACAAGTAATGCATAGTTTTCCTTGCCTTATTTTTTTCTTCACACTCACACATTTTTAAAAATGTCACGACCATGATATGTATAAATGCCCAAAGATATAGAATCAGTTCCAAAACTAAAATGAACTATTTTTTTTTAAAATCAAAACTATTTGAAAAACAACCTTCCAAAATAGGGTAACTGTATTAGTTAAGGTTTCTAAACAGAAACATGATTTTTGTATAACATTTAAAAATAGTTATAAATCTGCTTCAGAAAACTGAAATCCATATGAACAACGAATCTCTTGTTTATAGCATATAGAGCCCTTGTAAAACTTTTGTTATCTTAAAAAAATAGTTACATGACCGTAAAAAAAAGAACCATCAAACTCTTTATTCCTGCTCATCTCTTTTTACAAAAGAGAAAAACATTTTGCAATTTTTTATTGCTCTGTAAAAATCTAAAATAGAAAAATCATTGTTAAAGCCTTCAAATTACCCATGGCGGCACCTTCTAGGGTTTGTGCAACAAAATAAAACACTGTTGTTTATTCTTTTTCTTTTACCACTTAAGAAACCAAAATATAAAATGAGATTTCAAAACATTTGAAGTCCACAATAGCGTCTCCTGCAAGAATGCCAGATAAGTTGATGCCAAGTCATTACGTGGTTGTACACATCATAAATTTCACTGAACAATATGCAGATGAGGCACAATAGCATTATTAATAAAAATATGCCAATGGTCTATCAACATGCCTTTCAAAATGTCACCCCTTTTTTTTTGTCATCAAGGGCAATCAAGAGTCAACAAACTCCCCCTTTGTCCTTGATGGCAAAAAAAACATGCCATCATTGACCTGAATCTCATAACCAACATACTCACTGTACCATAAATATCATTGTGTATCATGTATAAAGAAATCCAAATATAACTATCAATGATGTTTGTTTCTCCCCCTTTTTGTCTCAAGGACAAAGGGCAAAGCAACAGATGGCTGCTAGAGGAGCAAAGCTCCCCCTCAATTTGTGCACGAAGTGAGAATACTAGATTGAAAGAGAACTCCCAACCTTTTCTGAGGCCTTTCAGATGTTTCTTTGGATAAAGCTTTGGTAAAAATATCAGCCACTTGTGCCTGAGAAGGCACATACAAAAGCTGAAACTCATTAGCCAACACTTGGTCTCGCAGAAAATGTAATTTGATAGCAACATGTTTAGTGTGAGAATGCATAATAGGATTTTTGGAAAGACTAATAGCACTTGTATTGTCACAAAAAATTGAAACGGGCTTAGCAACAAAAATACCCATATCAGCAATTTGGTGGGACATCCATATCAGTTGTGTACAACATGCAGTGGCAGTAATGTATTCGGATTATGTAGTGGACAAAGTAACATAGTCTTGCTTTTTGCTGTGCCAGACAACAAGACAGTCACCTAGAAAGAAGGCAACACCACTGGTGCTCTTACGATCATCTATACAGCTAGCCCAATCAGAATTAGTGAAACCAACAAGAGTGAAATCATTATTGCAAGGATACCATAAACCATAGTCTAAAGTACCCTGAATATACTTGAAAATTCGTTTCACAACATTCAAATGAGATTGTTTTGGTGCAGATTGAAAACATGAAACCAAACATACTGCAAACATCAAATCTGGTCTAGATGCAGTCAAATATAACAAACTACCTATCATTGATCTATACTCTGATTGATTTACCTCAGGTGAGTCATCAGACTTAGATAATTTACAACCAGTTTCCATTGGAGTGCTAACTGGTTTGCAGTCTGTCATGTTAAACTTCTTAAGCATTTCTTTGGCATATTTAGTTTGTGATAGAAAAATGCCTTGTTTAAGCTGCATTACTTGAAGACCAAGGAAAAAGGTTAATTCACCCAACATGGACATTTCAAATTTAGATTCCATGATTTTAGAAAACTTTTTAGACAAGGAATCATTATTGCAGCCAAAAATAATGTCATCCACATATACTTCAACAACTAGAATGTCATTACCTGCGACCTTAACATACAAATTGCTGTCCACTCCTCCTTTAGTAAATTCATTTCCTGTAAGATGAGCATCCAATCTAGAGTACCAAGCTCTTGGAGCTTGTTTGAGGCCATAGAGTGCCTTTTTTAATTTGTACACATAATCAGGTTTATCTGCAGATTCAAAACCTTCTGGTTGTTCCATATAAACTTCTTCATCAAGATAGCCATTGAGAAAAGTAGTTTTGACATCCATCTGGTAAACTTTAAAAATTTTATAGCAAGAGTATGCAAGAAATATTCTGATTGATTCTAATCTAGCTACAGGTGCAAATGTTTCACCAAAGTCTATCCCTTCCTGTTGTGCATAACCCTTACAAACAAAATGTGCTTTATTTCTAACAACCTGCCCAGATTTATCAAGCTTATTTCTAAACACCCATTTGCCTCATATCACATTTTTATCATCTGGCCTAGGCACTAACACCCATGTTTGATTCTTTTCTATTTGATTAATTTCATCTTTCATAGCATTTAACCAACATTGATCAGATAAAGCATCAGAAACATTTTTAGGTTCAAAATCAGTTACCAAACAATAGTGCTCAACTAATTGAGCTTGTTCAATAGTTTTTGCTCTTCTTCTGGTTAAAATCCCTGCATCCATGTTACCAATGACCCGATTTTGAGGATGTCTCTTTGTAATAATCCTTGAAGGAGTATACTGAGGAATTCTTGTTTCTGTATTTGAATCCTTTGCATTTGAATCCTCTTCATTAGAGATTGATTTGCTCATTTCATTTTTCTTTTCTGTTTCCGTAGATTTAGGAACTTGATCAAGCTTCATTGGAGCATCTTCTTCAACATCCTACAAATCATTACTTAACAGAAACTGCTCATCAAATCTCACATTTATTGTTTCAACAATTTTCTTCAACCTATTACTGAAACATCTATAAGCTTTGCTCTGAGTAGAGTATCCAAGAAAGATACCCTCATCAGTCTTAGTATCAAAACTTCCTAGATTTTCCTCATCCCTCTTAATATAACATTTGCAACCAAATATTTTGAAATATTTAATGAAAGTTGCTTTACCATACCATAGTTCATAAGGAGTAAAAGTAGATTTTACTCTGATTTGCACACGATTCAAAATATAGACTGATGTATGAACAACCTCTTTCCAATGTTTATCTGGAAAATTGACTTCATTTAGCATTGTACGAGCCATCTCCTTCACAGTCCTATTCTTACACTCAACTACTCCATTTTGTTGAGGTGTTCGTGCAGCTGCATACTACCTTTTGATTCCATGTTTTTTGCAGTAATCCACAAATTCCTGTGATGTAAACTCACCACCTTTGTCAGATCTTAAACATCTTAATTTCAAATCTGATTCACGTTCTACCATTTTCCTAAAAAACTTTAAATCTATCAAATGCTTCAGATTTGTGTTTTAGAAAAGTAACCCAGACCATTCTAGTATAATCATCAACAAAGAGCATAAAATATTTATCTCCATTGATTGATTGAGTCCTCGTAGGACCACATAAATCTGTATGTACAAGTTGTAATGGCCTAGTAGAAGAATGCTCTTTTGATTTAAAAGATACCCTTGTCTGTTTTCCCTCAAGACATTCTTTACATATCGCATTTGTTGGTTTGCTTAGAATAGGTAGACCTCTGACATTTTGATTCTTACTAATTCTCACAAGATTGTCAAAATTCACATGACCCAGACGTTTATGCCAAAGCCAATTTTCTTCAATCTGACTCACAAGACACATACTTTTATGATTTTCATAATCAGTGGAATCAAGTAGATTATAAATATTACCAGAGGTTCTCAATCCAGTAGCAACAACCCTTCTAGAACTTTTTGTGATAGTGCAACCTTGAGAACTAAAAGATACATTATACCCACTATCACATATTTGACTGACACTGAGAAGGTTGTGTTTTAAACCCTCAACATAAAATACATCATTAATGGGAGTGTCATCATTTAAGAATAATGTTCCTTTACCTTTGATGTGAATACCTGAATTGTCCCCAAATTTAACAAGTCCACCATCATAATCTTCCAAATGAAGAAATTTATCCTTATCACCTGTCATATCGTGAGAACATCCACTGTCCAACACCCACATGGTTCTCCTATTGGAAAGAAGTGCAGTTTGTACCAACATGGATTGCTCAGTACTAGACACAAACTTAGGTTTCCATTGTTTTTCATCACTTTGTTTTGATTTACATTGTCTAGTAGTATGCCCAAAATTGTTGCATTTAAAACATTTTACCATATTTGAAAATCCATAATTTTGTTTGTGTCCAAACATAGGAGTTCTGTGCTTTATAAATAGGCAAGTACTGAGCTTGTGACCAAATTCATTGCAATAAAAACAATATCCATTGAAGAAACCAAATCTAAAAGATTTGTTAAGAGAATATGTTGGATTTCTATTTGCTGTCTTAAAATTCTGATTTTTTGTTTTGTCCTTACAAAAACCAACGCCAGCCAGATCTTTGTGATGTTTTTGTTTATCAAGAATATCATTCAGATGCATAGTACTCTCATATTGACCAACTTGTTTTTGCAGAGAAGAAACTTGTTGTTCTAAAACTTTGATTTTCTTGTCTCTATCTTCAAGAAGAGATTTTAGATTTTCATTTGCTAAATTTGAGTCATTCAATTCAACTCGTAGAATCTGATTTGAACTTTCATGTGAGACTACTAATTTTTTTAATCTTTTTATTTCTTTGAGAGCACAGAGTAACTCTCCCTCAAGATCAATTTCACCTTGGTCTAGAACAAATTGATTTTCAGATTTGCGAGTTGAAGAAGATTCTATTTCTGCCATAAATAGTGTCTCATCTCCTTCACAAGGTGAATCATCTGATTCTCCTTCAGAGTCTTCTTTTGTGAAGAGACTATTCTCTTTCTTAAAGGTATTGAATTTCTTTTTAGGATTCCACATTTTCTTTTTGTAGAATTTTTCTGGTTTTTCTTCTTCGCTATTTAGATCACTTAGAGGACATTGAGCATCAAAGTGCCCAGTTTTCCCACAATTAAAAAATTTGAAGGGTAATTTACCCTTATATTTCTTTTTCAATTTTCTAACAAGTAGAGCTTCAATAGCATCTGAAAGTTTAGATTTGCTATCAGGTTCTTCTTTCTTTTCTACTCTAAAAGCTATTTCTTTTGAAGTAGAGGAATTGCTGCCAATTCTCATTTCATAGGCAGTAAGAATACCTTGCAGATTATCAAGAGTCATTGTAGAAAAGCTTTTCTTTTCTTCTAAGGTTGAAACCTTAGTTTTGAATTTTGGCAATAAGGTTCTAATGACTTTTCTAGCAACATCTTGTTCATCCACTATTTCACCAAGACCTCTTCTAGAGTTTACTATCTCATCAATTCTTAGAAAATAGCTTGCAATAGTTTCATCATCTTTCATTCTCAATGCCTCAAATTGATTTTTGAGTGTGAGAATCTTTGATTCTTTTACTTTTTTATCTCCTTGATAAATTGTTTCTAGTTTATCCCAAATCTCATGGGCAGACTTACAATGCATGACCTTTACAAACACATCCTTTGTAAGACCACATAGGAGTGCATGTTTGGCCCTAGCATTTAATTCATATTTTGTTTTATCATCAGGGTCTATAGGAATAATATCAGGAACTTCATACTTAGTTGTAACAATATTCCACACATTAAGATCAATAGAGATCAAATATGTTTCCATTTGAATTCTCCAGAACACATAATCAGTGCCATCAAAAAGAGGAGCTCTGGAAAGTGAAGCACCTTCTTGATTTTGAGCCATTTGAACTTCCAAACAACCAGGAACAATCCCTAGGAAAGACCTATATGGAGGGATCCTACGCTCTGAGACCACTTGTTGGAAGTGAATTGACTCTAAGAGGGGAGGGGGGGGGGGGGGTGTGAATTAGAGTCTAAGAACTTAACTCATACAAGAAGTTTTGAAAGAGAAGTTGAAATTTCAGAAATGAAGTAAATAACATTTAATTTTATAAATGACACAGTAACATGGAACTTGCAGATATAAAACAACAATTGTATGAATTAGCACAATGCAAAACAAATGAAATAATCCAACATATCAAAGCATGAAACTAATGGAAAACTTTTGACACATGACACAAAGATTTCATGAGTGGAAAACCCTCTTGGGGTAGAAAAACCACTCGTAAAGATCCTTTTTATTATAACAATGAGAACCAACTTTGTACACTGTCTTTAAGGAGCAACAACCACATCATAATTGCAGAAATATACTTGTGCAACTTTGAGATTATAAGAGTACAATTGAAACAATTTCCTTTTACAAATATACTGCTATAAAGTGTAGAGAAATCACATACTCTGTATACTCTGTTATTTGTATGAAATACAATAATCCTTTCTGCCCTTGATTTCCAAAATCAAATTCACACTGAACTTCTGAAAACAAAGTTTTCACAATATGCAATGAAAAACCCTTTCAATCTTTTTCATTGATCACAACAAGTAACGCACAATTTTCCCTGCCTTATTTTTTTCTTCACACTCACACATTTTTAAAAATGTCACGACCATGATATGTATAAATTCCCAAAGATATAGAATCAGTTCCAAAACTGAAATGAACTATTTTTTTTTAAAAATCAAAACTATTCGAAAAACAACCTTCCAAATATACCTTCCAAAATAAGGTAACTGTATTAGTTAGGGTTTCTAAACAGAAACATGATTTTTGTATAACATTTAAAAATAGTTATAAATCTGCTCCAGAAAACTGAAATCCATATGAACAACGAATCTCTTGTTTATAGCATATAAAACCCTTGTAAAACTTTTGTTATCTTAAAAAAATAGTTACATGACCGTAAAAAAAAGAACCATCAAACTCTTTATTCCTGCTCATCTCTTTTTACAAAAGAGAAAAACATTTTGCAATTTTTTATTGCTCTGTAAAAATCTGAAATAGAAAAATCATTGTTAAAGCCTTCAAATTACCCATGGCGGTACCTTCTAGGGTTTGTGCAACAAAATAAAACACTATTGTTTATTCTTTTTCTTTTACTACTTAAAAAACCAAAATATAAAATGGGATTTCAAAACATTTGAAGTCCACAATAGAGTCTCATGCAAGAATGCCAGGTAAGTTGATGCCATGTCATTACGTGGTTGTACACATCATAAATTTCACTGAACAATATGCAGATGAGGCACGATAGCATTATTAATAAAAACATGCCAATGGTTTATCAACATGCCTTTCAAGATGTCACCCCTTTTTTTTGTCGTCAAGGGCAATCAAGAGTCAACATAAAGTTGATTTCTTGATGAGGTGCCTGAGGAGGTACTCATTGTAATGTGACTTTGGATCTGCGGGTTACCATTGCACAATCTTTGTTTGTAGGGTTGATGGAGATGGTTGCTACCATTGCCTCCCCTTCACTAATTGCATTGATTGTATATAATCGTATGCAACCTTGGTGTAGTTGGTCGTATTGTCATGTCCTTTTGATGTAGATGCTTGTGCTTGATTATGCTTTACAAAAGGATCTGTGTATGATATGTGCTTGGTTTGTTGATCCTTTATCTGTATCTACTATTACATCACCTTGGTCTATGAGGTCCTGGATGAGGTTCTTGAGCTTGTAACAGGTAGATGTTTTGTGTACCTTGGAGCAATGATAATTACATAAATCATTGTCATTACATTAGGCTAGTTTGAATGGGCCTGGTTCGTACAGTCTTACTTCTGGCAATGTGATCATGTTTGTTTGTATCAACTTCTTTAGAGAAGCATCAATAGGTTCCCCCAAAGGTATGGAATTTCTTTTTGGTGCCATATTTCTTGGAGGTCTAACTGCATTGGATTATATTGCATTGGTAGTGGTCGTAGTTGCATTATTTGCTTATGACTGATTTAAATTTTGGTTTGGTCCTTGTAATTATAGTGTGGGTTGAGCTCTATTGACCACTCTTGCATCAACCACACCATCATTTGTAACATTCTTGTTCCTTGACCAAAATTTAGGTTTATCTGGATTTGTATGGTTTTGTGTTCCCGAATCTTTACAATTTTTAATGATACCTTGGTCCAACAATCCCTTCTCACATTTGAGGCCTTTTCTATGATATCCTTAAATGTATCTAAACATTGCATTTGTAAAGGATATTTGACTAGTGGAATAAGATTGTCCTTGAATTTTTCCACTTGTTCTGGCTCTGGTATATTTCTTGGATACCTTCTATATAGTGACCTCCATCTTTGCAAGAACATAGCAAAGATCTTTGTTTCTTTTTGCTTTGTGGTGCACAAATCTATTAGGCTCACTGGATTATCTATGTTATGAGAGAAGTTTGAGATAAACAACTGTGATAACTCTCCCCATGAAGTAATTCTAGGAGGTAGATGTGAGAGCCATTCCAATGCGGACCCTCGAAGACTTTTGGGAAATAGTCTTAGTAGATAAGTGTCTTCGTGTGCCACTTCTATGCAAGATGTGAAAAATTCTCTTATATGATCTCTTGGATCACCCTTTCGTTTGTATTTTTCAAACTTAGGTGTCTCAAAGTATGGAGGAAAGGGTGGCATGTATAGAGACATATCATAGGGATAAGGCCTGAGATCTGATGAATAATGATGAATAGTAAATACCTAACAAATACTGAGAAGGGGGGGGGTGTGAATCAGTATTGACAAAAACTTTTTCAACAACTTAAACTGAAAAGACTACACTAACTGGTAAACAATATCACTAATCTTAAATCAAGGCACTACCAGTAAGACACATTATGACTATAAAAGACATAAACCGGTAACATCTAGATCTTCTCAAAACCTAATATCTCATCTCAACTTCACCCATATGCTTAAGCAAGTAATACATCAGAAATACAATGACCATTGGATAGCTTGCATTACTGCTTAACACTAAAACATCACATAAAAAAGCATCACACATAACACATTGATTTTTCACGTGGAAACCCAACTGGGAAAAACCATGGTGGGGATGAATACCCACAAGTTGTTCTTGAGCTCTTCTGAAGTTCGCTCTGTTAGAAGCCTACTTAAAGACTTTACAACTGGTTCTGCTAGGAACCGATCCTGCTAGGGATCACCCGGTTAAGGGATGGCTAAATACCCAGTTAGAGGTTAAAACCCTGTTAAAGGTTACCTTGTAAGAGGATTTGAAGAACTCAATGATTTTGAGTCACCCTGTTAAAGCTGCCCGGTAAAGGGATTTTCCATATGTTGAAATGGTTAGAAGTCAACAGGCAATACATTGATTTGATAACAACACTTAATGTCAAGGTAGATCCGCTTCAGTTTCTTTACATCTACAATCACACTCTGCAGATCTCTGCTTACTCCTTAGGTCTGGCAAGAATCACCTCACATACATTCATTTGCCAACAACTTTAAATAAAAATCATCATCGACCTTATAGACAATAATTAGATCGGTGGCCAAAACCTAAAACCCTGAGCATCTAGGTTAACAATACAGTCGGTCCAATCCTGGCTGTTTAAACACATTACATAAAGTAAAACAATCTTGAACAAATCTCAAGACATTCTCCATTGTCCATTCTTCACCGCTTCTGGAAGCTGATAACCCATCATGCGCTCTCCAGTGTTTACTGAGATTTTGCACATTCCCAAGGTAGATAGAATCAATCTTCTTCATGCAAGATCCTCAAGGAAATCCTTCACGTGTACAAGGCTGACGTGGTAACGCGATCTAATCTTCATTTCAATGCTAATTCATCACAGGATGTCATCAGTCAAATCACATAGACTTGGAATGCATCAACCAAAAACCCTGAAGCTGAGACTACCAACCGGTAGTCATATCAAATGAAACCCTGATACAAACTTTGCATATACCGGTTCACACTCCAACATATCGGTTCACTTGTTGCATATACCGGTTCATACTATCATACCAGTTCACTTGCCAGATTACTTACTTCAATATACCGGTTCATACTTCAGCTCATATTGACATCAATGACAACATACAATCCCATCATGTCATCAAACTCTGTAGATATGCCAACAATCTCCCCCTTTGGCATTGATGGAAATACACAAAGATATCTCTACATCTTCTTCCATATTATATGTCTTCAATACTATAGATATCTTCTCTGCTTCACATCTTCTCCCCCTTTGATAACAATGCCAAAGTGGAGGCACAAACATCCATGATCTACTATGCTGCTCCCCCTGAGGAGTAGCATCCTTCAACACATCAATCCTAAAAAAGATTTGATAATGCAATACCTGACTGTTGTGGAGCACATACCTTTAGTTCACCTCTTGAAGGGGCAGCACCCCTAATTCACCTCTTAAATAGGTAAATGTAGCCTTCGGTAGAGGCTTGGTGAATATATTTGCTAACTGCTCTTTACTAGAAACATGTTCTAATACAACCTCTTTGTTCTGAACTTTCTCTCAAGAAATGATACTTGAGCTCGAAGTGCTTGGTTCTAGCATGTAATACCAGATTCTTGGAGGTATTAATTGCACTTGTGTTATCACAAAATATACTCACCGGTTCAGATACGGGGACTTTGAAACCACTTAATACATGCTTCATCCAAATTGTTTGAGTGCAGTTCATAAATGTTGCTACATATTATGCTTCTGTTGTGGATTGAGAGATACAACTCTTCTTCTTGCCCATCCATGAGACTAGTCTACCACCGAGAAAGAATGCACCACCGGTTCTGCTCTTCCGGTCGTCCACATTACTAGCCCAATCGACATCAGTATACTCTTGGAGATTGAAATCATTATTGTATGGATACCACAATCCATAATCTATAGTTCCCTTTAGATATCTAAGAATCTGTTTGACTGCTACCAAGTGGGATTCTCTTGGACTTTTCTGGAAATGTGCAACAATGCCCACTGCATGTGCAATGTCCCGGTCTGCTGTGTACTACATAGTGAAACTTACCAATCATTGACTGATATTCCTTCTCATTCACCAATGTTGAGTTATCTTCTTTTGACAATTTACAACTGGTCATCATCGGTGTACCAATCGGTTTGTTGTCTTCCATGCCAAAGGTCTTCAACACCTCTTTGACATACTTGGACTGAGTGATAAAGATACCATCTTTCATTTGTTGAATCTGTAGTCCAATGAAGAACTTAATCTCTCCGATTAGTGACATCTCGAATTCCTTCTTCATTTCATCTACAAACACATGGCTCATATTGTCATCTCCACCAAAAATTATGTCATCAACAAACACTTCACATATTAGAATCTAATCTCCTTCTGTCTTCAGATAGATATTGCTATCTTCACTTGTTCTTTCAAATCCAATCTTCACAAGATGGGAGTGTAAACGTTCATACCATTCTCTAGGTGCTTGCTTCAATCCGTACAAGGCTTTATGTAGCCTACACACCATATCATTATCTTCTGATAGGGCAAACCCATCTGGTTGCTCTATATACACTTCCTCTTCAAGTATTCCATTCAAGAATGCAGATTTCACATCCATCTGATAAACTTTGAATCCCTTGAAGAATGCAAATTTTATTTAGGAATGCAGATTTCACATCCACATGCAAGTAGCATTTGAACTCCTTCCAATCTAGCTACTAGAGCAAAGGTTTCTCCATAGTCTTCTCCTTCTTCTTGAGCATATCCCTTAAATACCAGTCTTGCTTTGTTTCTTACCACTGTGCCATCTTCATTCAACTTGTTTCTAAAAACCCATTTGGTTCCAATAACATTTTTGTGCTCAGGTCTGGGTAGCAAAGACCATGTACCATTCTTTTCTATCTGGTCAAGTTCCTCTTCCATATCCTTAATCCAGTCTTCATCTTTGTGTGCCTCTTTAAATGTTTTGGGCTCAAATTCAGAAATCATGCAAAAATTCTCTCCGACCTTTCTTCTTGTAAGTATTCCCGCATCCTTATCCCCTATAATCTGCTTTGGATCATGATGCAGCTTTACATATCTAGGACTGATCTTAACTGATTCCTCTTGCTTTTCCTCTTCATCCTCATCTTCATTAGCATCTACTGGTGTAGGAGCACTTTTACTTGTACTTGGTTGTTTTGCAACCGGTTCCCAAAAGGTTACATCCGGTTCATCTACCGCTCGCTCGCTACTGGTTTCCTCAGGTTTCTTAGAGGTTTCATCAACTCTAACATTGATACTTTCAACAATTCTCTGAGTCCTATTGTTAAAAAACTTGAGAGCTTTGCTCTTGGTGGAATACTCTAGGAATATTCCCTCATCACATTTTGCATCAAACTTGCTCTGGTATTCACTTCTCTTGATATAACACTTGCTACCAAACACTCTAAAGTAGCTTACTACTGGAGTCTTACTGGTCCAATACTCATAAGGAGTTTTATCCTTACCTTTCTTGATGAGTACCCGGTTCATAGTGTAGATTGCAGTGCTCACCGCTTCTCTCCAAAAAGTGTGAGCAACCTTCCCTTGAATCACATCATTCTGGCAGCTTCAACTACAGTCCAATTGTTCCTTTCTACTAGGCCATTCTGTTGTGGAGTCCAGGGTGCAAACAGTTGCCTCTTGATGCCTCTCTCTTCACAATACTTATTGAATTCACTAGAAGTGAACTCACCTCCTTGGTCGGTTCTAAGGCATTTAATCCTCTTACCGCTTTCCTTTTCAACTAGTGCTCTGGAGGCTTTAAACTTTCCAAAAGATTTAGACTTGTCTTTCAAGAATGTGACCCACATCATTCTTGAGAAATCATCAGTAAGAATCATAAAGTACCTATCTCCCTAAACACTCCTAGTTTTCATAGGACCACACAAATTAGTATGCACAAGATCAAGTAAATTATCTGTTGTGAAAGATTTACCTTTGAAGGTTGAGGAAGACATTTTCCTGAGTTGACATTCTATACACAAAGGATTCTTCGGTTTGTTCAGCACAGGCAATCCTCTAACTGCCTTGATCTTACTGGCCTTCACAATATTATCAAAATTTACATGGTAGAGTCTCTTATGCCATATCCAACTGTCATCAAACTTAGCCATTAGACATTAACTGATATTTGTATTTAACTGAAATAAGTTACCTTTGGTCTGCATACCGGTGGCCATCAGTTCACCACTCTTTCCTTTTCTTTTGCACACTCCATCTTTGAATTTCAGAGTGAGTCCTTTATCATTCAGCTGAGCAATGCTCAAAAGGTTATGCCTAAGACCTTCTACCCAATACACATTATCAACACTACTTTTTCCATTTAGAGAGATGGACCCTTTGCCTTTTACCATACATGGTGCATCATTACCAAATCAGACTACAACGCCATCGTACTCTTCCAGAGATAGAAACTTCCTCCGATCACTAGTCATGTGGTGAGAACATCCACTATCAATAATCCACTCATTAGAATTATCAAAGCGGGAGACAAAAGCCTTCTTGTCTGACACATCTTCCTTAACGGCTACAAACATTATGTCTTCTCTTTCTTCATCTTTTGATTCATCATCAGTGACACCTTCATCGACTGCAACAAGACAGTTTCTCCTATTTCCTCCTTTGAACTTTTTAAACTTCTTCAGTTTGTCCCTATTATCACTATTGGGATAGTTGACAGCAATGTGTCCGATCCTATTACAAGAAAAACATTTCAAAGGGAGCTTACCTCTATATTTTCCAGTTCCCTTAGGAAGTCTCTTGGCAAGAAGAGATTCAAACTCCATCAGGATCTCCTCATCATCCATATCCCTTCTTTGTCTAGGTTCACAGTTGGTACCAACCTCTTTTCCCTTTCTAGATAGTGCAGTAGATGCTCTAAAGGCTGATTCAGTCTTCTGAACACTGCCATCATAACTATTTAGCTCATATGCGGTCAAATTAGCAATGATGGAGTCAAGGGATACCTTTGTCTTGTCAGTAGATCTCAACTCCTGAATAGTGGCAACCGTTATTACATAGACTGGTAATAGGGATCTCAAAACTTTGCTAACAATGGTGGAATCATCCATTGTACCTCCTGCACTCTTGATGTCTCCAACAACAGTTTTAATCCTTATCCCATATTGTTGAATGGTCTCTCCTTCAACCATCCACATGTCTTCAAATTTTCCCCTAAGGCTCTCTTCCTTAGCTTGCTTCACATGCTCATCACCGCCATAGATAGTCTCTAGAGTATCCCATAGATATTTGGGACTGTCTTTATCCTGAACATCTATAAACTCAATATGAGATATAATGTTGATAAGAGCTTCCATGACTTGCCCATTCTCCTAAATTTATCTTCTTTGATCATCGGTGAGAGTACCGGTAGGGACAACATAAGTATTCTCAACATAGTTCCAGTGTTGAGCACCATGCTTTTAATGTAGATCTTCATTTTGTCCTTCCATATCTTAAAGTTATCTCTGTTGAACTTAGGACCTTCCCTCTTCATCATTAGAATAGGATCTTTTCCTCAAGCGGTTAAGCTTATAACACATAGGACCTGGAGGACGCTCTGATACCAATTGATGAATAATGATGAACAGTAAATACCCAACAGATACTGAGAGGGGAGGGGGTGAATCAGTATGGACAAAATCTTTTTCAACAACTTAAACTACAAAGACTGCACTAACTGGTAAACAACATCACCAATCTTAAATCAAGGTACTACGGGTAAAACACAGTATGACTGTAAAAGACATAAACCGGTAACATCTAGATCTTCTCAAAACCTAATATCTCATCTCAACTTCACCCATATGCTTAAGCAAGTAATACATCAGAAATACAATGACCATTGGATCAACTTGCATTACCGCTTAAAAGAAAACACTAAAACATCACATGAAAAAGCATCACACATAACACATTAAATTTTCACGTGGAAACCCAACTAGGAAAAACTATAGTGGGGATGAATACCCACAAGTTGTTCTTGAACTCTTCTGAAGTTCGCTCTGTTAGGAGCCTAGTCCAGTTAAAGACTTTACAATTGGTTCTGCTAGGAACCGATCCTGCTAGGGATCACCCAGTTAAGGGATGGCTAAATACCCGGTTAGAGGTTAAAACCCTATTAAAGGTTACCTTGTAAGAAGATTTGAAGAACTCAATGATTTTGAGTCACCCTGTTAAAGGATTTACAAAAAGCCTGTTAAAGCTACCCGGTAAAGGGATTTTTCATCTATTGAAATGGTTAGAAGTCAATAGATAATACACTGATATGATAACAACACTTAATGCCAAGGCAGATCCACTTCAGTTTCTTTACATCTGCAATCACACTCTGCAGATCTCTGCTTACTCCTTAGGTCTGGAAAGAATCACCTCACTTACATTCATTTGCCAACAACTTCAAATAAAAATCATCATCGACCTTATAGACAACAACTAGGTTGGTGGCCAAAACCTAAAACCCTAAGCATCTAGGTTAACAATACAGTCGGTCCAATCCTAGCTATTTAAACACATTACATAGGGTAAAACAATCTTGAACAAATCTCAAGATGTTCTCCATCATCCGTTCTTTACCGCTTCTAGAAGCTGATAACCCATCACGCGCTCTCCACCGTTTACTAAGATTTTGCACATTCCTGAGGTAGATAGAATCAATCTTCTTCATGCAAGATCCTCAAGGAAATCCTTCACGTGCACAAGGCTGACGTGGTAACACGATCTAATCTTCATTTCAATGCTAACTCATCACAGGATGTCGTCAGTCGAACCACATAGACTTGGAATGCATCAACTAGAAACCTTGAAGCTGAGACTACCAACCGATAGTCATATCAAATGAAACCCCGATACAAACTTTGCATATACCGGTTCACACTCCAACATACCAGTTCACTTGTTACATATACCAGTTCATACCATCATACCAGTTCACTTACCAGTTTGCTTACTTCAATATACCGGTTCATACTTCAGCTCATATTGATATCAATGACAACATACAATCCCATCATGTCAACAAACTCTGCACATATGCCAACAAGATCTTCCATTGTGTAGCTTTTCTTGTCCTTGCTTTCTTGCATGCTCACGATTTGCTTTTGTAAGTTTTGGACTTGCTAAGTGAAACCTTTTGTTTGTGTCAAGGGTATGCCTGATGCATACATGTTTGGAACATATGGTGAAGTGGTGGTGTATACTGGTGTCATTGAAGATGCTTGATTTTGCGCTGTATTGATACCACTACTAGGTGTTGTGAAGTAGGTAAACCGAGGCACTATGTTAGCCTGAGTAGACCCAAAGGGATTGATATGTCCTCTATTGTTGGTAATATATTGGAATATGTTGGTATCAAAGTTCTATTTCTTGATTGAGAGCTTGAGCTTTTGGTTGTGCTCCTATTCCAAGTTGGGTTATAGTATGTGTCACTGTTTGGATGCATTTGATTTTTGGCCTTTTGTGACCTTGTTACTATCATGTGATCTTGACACTCTATGACTCACTATGATCTCCTAAATGCAAATGGTAGATTGATATGGATGCATGACTTATGACTTAACTATTTATGCACTCTATGAATGATGACACCCTTTTAAGATTACTGGTGAGGAGTAGGACTATCTGCCATAAGTTTTTTGACAAATTGTCAAAATTCTTCTTGTTCTCTTTGGTCCTTGATTTCTTTTGCTAGTTTTGTATCAAGGCGGATAGATTTTCAGATTTTGTTATCTATGACAACTTCTACTTCTTCATATTGTGTAATATCAATTCTTACTTCCCAAGCAAGATTGTCCAAACCATCAATTATCTCTAATTGATCATTGTCTGGTCCATGATTGGGTTGTTCGAATGGAAATTCACCATCTTCTTTTAGACCCATGCAAAGGATATGTTATTAAGACCTCTATGATGAAAAGGACTATGACAAATGTTTAATAAATACTATGAAAAGATGATTTGGGTACTAAGATGAGATGTATAATGTAAGGGCTCTATTTATGAGGAGTATGAATGGTGTACTCTATCCTAAGTTGAATACAAATGAAGACTTATACAAGATGTGAATGAAAGACTTTAATTATGCATTTCCTATATGTGTAAGGACCTATGATCACTTGAAGTATCATTTTCTTCCATACTCTTGAATGTTGGCAAAACTTGTTGGATGTGAACACTTGGCCGTTCTCTTAAATTTTTGGCTCTTGATTGTTGAATTTGAGAAACTTTTTGGTTGATGTTGGTATTCTATTTTTTTGTTGGTGATTTTCTGAATATTGAAATTATAGCAAAGACAAAGTAGACACAACAAAGAATAAAAATTCATAAAGCAAATGCTTGTTTAAGGAACCTTTTTCAATTTCCCATTGATGTTGGAGTCTTTTTCAAGGCCCCATTTTATTTTCATTGTAATTGGTCAATCGATTGCACAACAAGCAGACTCTCCTAAGGTCAAAAGGTCACAAATGATACCATATCCTACATCTTGATACTTTGTCAGCTCAAACAGCCCTGTCACACCCTAAGGTGTGCACGTTTTTTTGCCTTTGTTCGGAAATTAGACCAAAGAAGATTTCTCCTCAATTGGCCAGTTATCCTGAGAGATATATGGTGAGTGTCTTAGGGGTAGATTCTTTCCTACCCTTGCACTATGATGTCATCGTGTTTAGTTACCGACTCAGTTGAAAGCTTCTAATTCTAAGGCTTTTAGTAAAGGTTATGTTTGGCGTGACAAAAATGAACTCCCTCAGGAGGCTTCCCAACCTTTAGAATAAAGGACTTTTGCATCAAAAGGATACTAGGGGAAGGCTATCAATGCACACTGGCGTTGGAGGGGATTTTCATCAACCTCCACATTTGATTATAGTGGTTTGGTAAACTTGGCTATAAATTTGTTACCCACTTAGGTCGTTCCCCTCTCACCTGCCTTAATGGCGCCATAAGGGAAACTCGAGAGGATAGGCCTTCTAAAGGTTTTAATGCATGAAATTGAAAGAAAGCATAAAAGGGATGGTTCTAACTTTTTGGTCACCCATTGAAGGGGAGAGCATATACCTATCACCTCATTAACACACAAAACAATATTCTTTTTAACCTCAATTGCAAAATGTTCTAGTCTAAATGGAGACATTGATCCATGAAAACATGGTATTCATTTTATCCTTCATAGCAATTATGAAGCAAAGAGCAGATTGTTTGTGGTTTATTTTAAATGCACCAAAATGAAAGATTTTCTAAGCTACCCCTGCAAGGAAACCAGAAAACGTTAGTTGACACATGGTGGGATTTCTAGCCTAAATTTCTTCTTGGTTACAACTTTTCTATTTGCAGAAACATAATGGAATTCTGAAAAAAATGACAGAACAACAAAAACAAAATCAATCTCACCTATTCTACCAATTGCGAATTAACCTTTGATCAATTGCGAATTAATGCAATAGCAATTACAAATTTCTGTGTAAGCAATTGCGAATTACTGCCAAGTCAATTGCACATCACTTAAACCTGCAACTTTTGAAAAATAAATTAAACAACAAAAAAAGATGGAAGAGAGAAGTTTTCATTTTCAGTGAAATCATTTAGATAAGGTTTCCCATTACTTCGATATCATTGTAATTGTCAAGTTTGTCTAGGATTTTGTTTATGGTTTGATGATATAAAGCCATAACTTCTCCTTCTTTGATTTCTTGAAATTGTCTTTTTGCTTTTATAAGTCTTTAATATGCTATCAGTTGTCTTTTGTGTTGTTTCCTCCTCCTTGCACCTGAAATTTTGAAAGTTACCTTGCCTGCCATGGAGTTAGACACATTTTATACCTAAAAATCAACTTTTCCAAAATTGAAAGATTTTAATGGGTTAATCTCGCAAATGAATTTAAGGCCAAAATGACATTGAAAAATAAAATTCTGGGTCAATCCTGCAATTGCGAATTATTTAAATTAATTGCGAATTAAAATAACTGCAAATGCGAATCAAAATAACATCAATTGCGCATTAATATGTGCAATTTCAAATTTTTGCGTAAGCAATTACACATTCTATTTTTATTTATTTTTGCTATGTACAACCTTCCTGCAAATTACAAAAACCAGAAAAGATAGATAAGTCATTGTAGTTTCATGTCGGGTTCACCAAATGTTTCATGCTTGAATATCATCAATTTAATATGGTTAATAAGGAAATAAGGATGATCACAAATCCTTGACTAATTAAACAAAGTCAAACATAAACCAATAGAATAAATGTAAATATGAAAGAATTAAACAATTAAATAATTGAAAAAACCCCTCAATCGTACTGTAGGTTCCATTGTTCTTCTTTGAAATTGTGTGGGTGGCTCTCAGGTATTGCACTAAAATTGCTGCATAGATTGGCAATTTCTTTTGAAAAGTGTGATCAAGATTGATTTGGGAAAATGATGTTGTTTATATAGATTTTCATGATAGAAGGGGAGGGATTTTGAACTTAAGTCCTGATTGGGAGTGAACTGATTTAGATTGACTAGTTAACAGAGTTGATTGATTTGTTAACTCAGATTGATTGACTTGTTAACTCATTTGATTGAGTAGTCAACTAAATAGATTGCTCAGTTGACTGGATGGATTGGAGAGATAAGTGGATAGATTGATCAATTAGAAAAGGTGATTTTGAGTGAAAATGGGTGATTGGAGAGTTAACTGAGTTAATTGATTAATCAACCGATTTGATCAATCAATTATGATTTCAACATGTGTTGTAGGATTTTGAAGTTGAATTTGATTTTCATTTTCAATTTGGATTTGAATTTGAACTTTCGAATGCTGAAATGCACATGAAATTTACTAAAATTTATTAAAATTCAGATTTGGTGAAATGTTAATTTGATGATTTGAAATTAGATGAAATTAATTGAAATCCACATTTGGGGAATTGTGAATTCGAGAGAAATGAAATTAGATTGAATTATTTGAAATTCACATTTGGGGATTTGTAGGAATAAGTTAATTAATTTAAATAATTTAAATGAAATTATTTAAACATTAGAAATGTGATTAATTAAATAATAAAGATTATTTAATTATGGAAATAATCGTAATTAATTAAATAATTGATATTTAATTAATATTTGAAAAAGGGGTTTGATGATGAATCAATTAATAGATAGAAATTGGATGATTAGAAATGTTGAATGGTGATGATTAAGTCAGTTTAGAAGAATAATTAGCTTATTTAAATGATTAAAGAATTACTTAATTAATTAGGACGAATAATTAGTGACGATGAAAATATATTTTTCAGTGTCTACAATAGTCATGGCATCTGCAACTTTGTTTGTTGCTTAGGGAATCTATATCAAAATAGATTAAAATGAAATATTATTTAAGGTCTTCAACCATGCGGCAATATGAGAGAAACTTTGTCATCCTTCGTCTGATACTCATCATTAACTTATCTAACTACGAGTTGGGAGTCGCCATACACACGCAAATTGGTGATTTTCCATTTGATGGCCATACGCAGTCCTGTAATGAGTGCCTCATACTCGAAGATATTGTTGGTGCATAGAAAAGCCAATTTATAGGACTTAGGAATGCAATCTCCATGTGAGGTGGCAAACAAGATTCTTGCACCTGATCCTCGTTGCATGCATGAACCATCAAACTATAACTTCCAGGGAGTGGTCTGTGCAACTGTCATTATGACATCATTAGGGAAGTTTGTGATGAGAGGATGGTCTGCTTCAATGGGTGCTTTTGCTAGTTGATCTGCGATGACTTATCCTTTGATTTCTTTTTTGTCTACATACTCAATATCAAATTCATTGAGTATCTGTAAAGTGGAAAATTGGGAACCTTAGCCAAATTCGCCACTTTAGAGAAATATGGGAACTTAACTAAGGTTCAATTCTCACTTGGGAGGGACTTTACATTCAAAAGAGGGGGATGAATCTACTAGATCCAATCCTAACTAATGCAATGATTGAATGCTAAGTAGATTGGAATGCAATTGACCCTCTTTCGTATGTTGATTGATTGAATTAAGACAAAGTGTTGAAAACAAAGACAAAGTATGAAAAAACAGTGAGCTACAGATTTAGGATTTAGTCGTGCACCTAGATTTGATAATTTTAAGATGATTCAGAGCTACTCTATGAAATCTAGCAAAATTTGAAGGGACCATGTGTCCAGACAGGGGTGCCCTCGTATCGGTCCTCTGAACTTTCTGTGCATTGAAAATGGTTTTTCCATCTTTACGAATAAAGCTTAATTGCAAAACTACAGTTGCGCACCTGTTTCCTGCACACAAAAAGAAAGGGAAATGTATTGGGAATAGGGGTTTGTCTTTAGATTAAACCTTGGTTTTGGAATTAACCAAGCAATTGAAATAATGTAAATGAAATGACTGAAAGTAGAAATCCTCCTCTTTGAGGGGATGTTAAATTGAATGAAATTGAAATGCTTACACCTCGTGAAGTTTTTCTCGCCTCCACATGGAATTAGGATCTCATGAAGTAGAATGTTGAACTCCTCTTTAATGTTTGAAACCTTGTCTTTGTTTCTTCTCCAAAACTTGAAGGAAGACTGAAAATGCTCAGTGCTCTTGAATGCTTGATGCTTGATGATAGATTTGATAGGATTTCTTGTTATGTCAAATGAGAGGGGAAATCCCTCTTATATACTTTCTAGTAGGTTTAATTGACTGATTTTCCGGCTTGAGCCGACATAGGAGGGAATTCCCACTTAAAATTTGAGTTAGGTCCAAGGGGAGAGGATCAAAGGAGGTCCCAAATAGGGGATCCTAGGGTGCCACGCCCTGGTCTTGCCCTATTTTGGGCAGGATCAAGGTGTGGGAATAGCGCAAGTTTGATTTGCAATGTGTTTTTGATGTGTATGAGCATATTTAGGTCTCCGACCAAGTTGAGGGGTGCAAACACTAAGGCGAAGACCCAAATGTAATAAAAAATTATGAGGGTTGCAATTTTAGGATGTTACATTTAGCCCTCACTTTAGCGGGAGTATGAGCTTATGCAAATACTGTCGATAAAGTACAAGGAATTTAGATTGAAAGACTTTCACCACATCAAGGAGGCAAGATTCACCAAGCCCCCCGTGGACTTTAGGGTCTTACGACTTCAATGACAAGGAAAAAGGGAAGACCATGAAAGAGAGAGAACCATGACTACGACTAATAAAGTTCTCTTACTGTGAGTCATGAAAAGAATACCAAAAATTACAAAGAAAAGACAAAGCTCGCTAAGTAACTTTAAGTATTCAAAAGAGAGAATTATGAGTGTATGCCCCCATGTTAAAGCGATTGTGTACACCTTATCGGGAGCAATTTCTTTAAGGTAGGATACACCCAAAGAAGACAAGCACGTTATCACAATAATTTAGCTCCCAAGAGAGGATAAATCAAAGGATAATGAACACAAAACACAAAGTACGAGGTGGTTTCACCTAACTTTGGAGTCAGTATGATTTTTATGATAACTCATATATATATATATATATAGAATCATCCTCATCCCCCAAAGAAAGGATACCACCATGGGAGAAGGGAACACATGTGTCTTTTGAGTCAACATGGGAGAGACCAAAAGAGATCTCAACGCTTTGCGTCATCCTCAAGTAGACAACACTAGGGACAACAAATAGAAGAATAGGGAGAACAAATAGAAGAATGTCACAAACAAGCAAGAGAGTAGAGAAAGAGTCTATGGTGCTAATGAAGCTAATCAAGCATGTCATTCTCCCCCTGATCTTGTCGATCATTGTTTCGGGAAGGTGGACAACATACAAGAGGAGCCACATTGAGCACAGTAGATGGAGCTATCACAAGTTCCAAACAAGGACCATGCTCTAATGATAAGTCACTTTGTTTGTTACTAGGAGATAGGATAAATGCTTTTGAAAATTTTGTAGATAAGTCATTGTCAATGTCAACATATTCATATTCATCATCATAAATATTAGGATTATCATTTTCATAATTAAGAACATTTTCACCTATTTCTTCATCAAGATTAATAAGAATAGGAGCTCTAATAGGAATAGAACTTGAGCCATCATTTGTTTTAATCATTTTGCATCTTGGAGAATTATGTTGAACATCTTGTTTAGGAGAAAATGAAATGTTTTGGGAAGCAACTTCATGAGCTCTAGCACGATGTCTCCATTAGCATTCTTGCGCAAAACGATTTCGTCTAGTCTTGGCTGATAGTTGAGGTAGGTTAGGTTTAGTAGGTATAGGCTTTGTCTCTTATTTTGGGGAAGGATGAATGGGTTGAAGTCTTTTAGGTTGGATAATGGGAGAGTTTAGTCACTTATCTCTATAAGATGAAGGAGGAGGAGCCGCCCCATATAAAGGAGGCATGGGAGGTGTACGAAGGAGACTGGGTCCATCGTGTGGAGGAGGGATAGGTCTAACCTTAGGAGGGATAATTTTTTTTGTAGGATGAAGAGTTTTTCTACCTTTGGAAGGAAGAGGAGGCTCATCCATAGGAGAAGGAATAGGTTCTTTGTTATGAAGAAAGATATCTCTTTTCTTACATGAAATGATACTATTCTCTTTGGGAGAAGGAATACATTTTTCCTTGCAAAGAAGATTATTTCTTTCCTTAGGAGGAAGAACAATCTTATCCTCAAGAAGGGGTATATGATCATCAAGAGGAATTATAAGTGTTGGATTTCTAGGTTTACTTAAAGATAAAATCATTTCATTTTTCTAGTTTTGACATGATCTAAAAAGAGCATCACTTCTAGGTTCAAGAGGCCTGAATTATTCGGACCAAAAATAATCAAGACAAGCATCTCCACGCCTCAGTGTAGGTTGAAATATGCTATGATTAATAATTATGATTTTATCATTATAAGGAAGTTTCACACACTTATGGACAATAGAAGTGATCGCTTTCATGGAAGAGAGCCAAGGATGTCCCAGCTTCACATGAAATAGATCAGATGTAGGAATGACAACAAATTTAACATCTAAGTATTTAGTGCCAACATCAAGAGGAAGTGTTATAGAACCAATAATAGGACAAGAGAAGCCATCAAAAACTTTAACTATTACATCAGTATCATCATGTATCACTTGATGCAATTGAAAAGTATAAATAAATTCTCCAGTTATCACATTAACCATGCAAGCAGGATCTATAAGGACTCCTCTAGTGGGTATGCCTTTGATTTTTGCACTTATGTATAATGGACCATTGGGTGCCTTAATGGTCTCACTACGATCAAATGATATGCACAAATCCTTAGAAGTTTCTTATTGATCTACAAGGTTCACCACGTTATTGGATTCAATGGTCACATCATTGGGAGAAAAAGAAAGATGACCAATCTCAATCACAATAGTGGAATGGGATAGTAAAGGATCAGTAAAAATTTGAAGTTTTCATTAGGAGAAACTATGGATTTTTTTCCTTTATCATTCACACTGACCACATATATAGTATTGTTATCAATCAATTCTTGAATCTTACTTCTCAATGAAAAACATTTCCAGGCTGACGATGATATTGACAAAAAGATTTAGTGTCAAAATAAGGGGAAGTTGTTTTAGATGGATTGATTGGTTTGATTTGGGGAAGTTTTAAGACATTATTTTGTATTAATTGAGACATAATACCTATGCCAAGATTCATTCAAGGACTAAACTCTTTTTCTCTTTGAAAGAATTTAGACAAAGGAGGCACACTTGTAGCACCTACGAGTTAATTATTGTTGATGTTGTCATTGAATTTTATGATTTCTTTGTTTGGTTTGAACTTTGCAAACACTTTTTGAGCACCATCACCCTTATCACTCGAAGCAATGGAAGGAGATGATTGTTCCAATTGACTCACAATTAGATGATAATTGTGAAGTATTGCGCACAACTGTGGAAAGGAAGTAAACTCAGTTAAAAGAAGTTTATCCCAAATGTCTTTTTGTAAATCAGCAATGAAAATATTTTGAATGTCTTGATCAGACACATTAAAAGAAATTTCAGAATATAAATGCTTATATCTACCAGTAAAATCAATCACTTTTTCTTTAACACCTTGTTTACAATGCATTAAATCAGTCAAAGTAACTTTAGGACCAATGTTATTGTGAAATTGTTGAATAAAAGCATTAGCCAGTTGTTGAAAAGAAGTAATAGAATAAGGAGGCAAAGAACAATACCATTGCAAAGCTCTATCCCTTAATGTTCTAGTAAAAATAATTGCTAACAACCTTTGATCATGAGAAAAGTCACTACACAAAGTTTGGAATGTTTTAACATGAGTTAAAGGATTATCTTTTCCATTATAAAGTTCCAATTGTTGGACTTCTACATGTTTAGGAGGGACGACTCTAACAATGTCATGAGATAATGAGCTTGTGACATCAAATGTGGGTGCATTATACTTTGATTGATTAACAAAAGCTATTTGTTGTTGTAAGGAAGATACTGTTTGGGCAAGGCTATTGATTGTAGCTTTGGTAGAAGAATTGAAATTAGACATGTTTTATTGAGAGGGAGGAGTAACATTATTGAATGAAGGAAGAGGTTGAGAATAAGGAGGTGGAACACTATGATAAGTGGGTAATGGAGAAGATTGGGTAGCACATGGAAGACTCATGGGAGGAATGAAGGAATTGTGATTAAAGGAGTTGCCCCCGTGACTAACATTTATAGGTGGTGAATGTGATTGGGTAACAAGGGAAACAATCATGGTAGGAGGTATGAAAGAAGAGGTATTTCCCCCATGAATAACATTTGTAGGTATGACATTTTGTGTAGAGGTAGCCATGATGTTTGATGTGAAGGTAGGAACACTAGTCATGGAAATTGTCAAAGGAATATAATGATTAATTTGACTAGGAGGTTGTGTATAGCCTAGGTTTTCAGCACAACTCTTCATAGGCATTATATTAGAATCAACAATATGAGAAATACCACACAAGATATCAACACCAAGTTTATCACTTTGAATCATTCTTTTTAATCCTTCAATCAATGGGAGAGCTTCACTTTTCGGGTATTCTTGACTCATCCATTGTTGAAGATTGTCAAAGTGATTCTTCCTCATTTTGAGAATTATCAAGAGGATAAATAGGAATATCTGAAGGATGTGAAAAGGCAACAATATCCTCATTGAAAAAGCTAGCCAAATTACGCTGCATTTCCTCAGTAATTAAACCTTGGGTAGCCTTAATTCTACGACTTCTAATGGGGATACTATATGTAGGACTAATAGTAGCAAAACTCATGCACTAGGTAAAAGAAATTGGAAAGAATAATGCAATCTTCTAGGAATTTGAAATTTAAAATTAGGGCTTTGCTTAAATGACCTCTTAATTTTAAAATTTTGAAAGGAGGGAAGATCAAAATTAAAATTAGGGTCGTCCAAATTTAACCTCTTAATTAAAATTTTGAGATTTTGAAATGTTAAAATATTGAAGGAATTTAAAAATTAGGGTATGTGTAGTGAACCACCTAATTTTAAAATTCAAATTGATAATGAAAATGTTGAAATTCATATTTGTTTCGACCTTAGGGTGACCTAAAATCAATAAAATTTCACAAATCTCTGGAATTGTGCAGTAAAATACAGTCAAAACAAGCTCCCAAAATTTGAGCAGAAAAAGTTAGGACCAAGTAGGTAGCGACTTGGTCCGAACACACAGTCTGACCAACTTTTTCCCAATTTTTTGGAGAGGCAATATTTAATGATTTTAATGCGAATTCTAGAAGGATATGAAAATTGGAGATGTTGGGATATGCAAAATTAAGCCTTGAAGGTTGAAATAGGACACACTTAGAATGTTTGATAAAAGGATTAATTGAAAGGACAACAAAAAGGGCACACCTAAGGGCCAAATTTTATGACGTTTAAAAAGACTATGAGAAGCTTTAGACTTAATTGAGCCAATTAAATGCTTAAAGGGAAACTTGAATTTGTATAAGATTTTAAATATTAGGGTTTGTTGCATAAACCACTTAATTTAAAAAAATTAAATTTGAAAATTTGAATGTTGCAAGGAGGGAAAATGAATTTTGAAATTGAAGTAGAGATCCAAATCTAAAAATTAATTCAAGATCTACACAATCCACAAGGCTAATTTTAAAATTAAAAATTAGGGTTTTGTGATTTAACCACTCAATTTTTAATTTTTTTGAAAATTGAAAGTGTAAATGAAAACTTGAATTGCATAATGAAAATTTCATAGATCTGAAACAATCAATCGAGTTTAGACAAATGACAAGCTCAATTTTGAATCTAAAAATTAGGGTTTTTGTAAATTTAACCTCTAATTTTTTTAAAATTGCAAGGAAATTAAACTTGTAAATGAAAATTTGAATTTTAAATTGCATACACTCAGATCTGAAAATGAAAAATCAGAATTAAGGGTGTAAGGAGTCGGGTTCACCAAAATGTAAAGTGGAAAATTGGGAACCTTAGCCAAATTCGCTACTTTAGAGAAAGATGGGAACTTAACTAAGGTTCAATTCTCACTTGGGAGGGACTTATTCAAAAGAGGGGGATGAATATACTAGATCCAATCCTAACTGATGCAAGGATTGAATTCTAAGTAGATTGGAATGCAATTGATCCTCTTTTGTAAGTTGATTGGTTGAATTAAGACAAAGTGCTGAAAATGAAGACAAAGTATGCAAAAATAGTGAGCTACAGATTCGGGATTCAACCATGCACTTGGATCTGAGAAGTTTAAGATGATTCAGAGTTTCTCTATGAAATCTAGCAAAAGTTGTAGGGACTGTGTGTCCGGACAAGGGCGCCCTCCTATCAGTCCTCTGAAATTTCCGTGCATCAAAAAGGGTTTTTCCGTCTCTGTGAATAAAGCTTAATTCTATAAGTATAGTTGCGCACCTATTTTGTGTACACAAAAAGAAAGAGAAATGTGTTGGGAATAGGGGTTTGTCTTCAGATCAAACCCCAGTTTTGGAATTAACCAAGTAGTTGAAATAATGTAAATGAAATTATTGAAAGTAGAAATCCTCCTCTTTGAGGGGATGTTTAATTGAATGAAATTGAAATGCTTACACCTCCTTGTGAATTTTTTCCCTCCTCCACATGGAATTAGGATTTCATGAAGTAGAATGTTGATCTACTCTTCAATGCTTGAAATCTTATCGCTATTGCTTCTCCAAAGCTTGAAGGAAGACTGAAAATGCTTAATTGCTCTTAAATGCTTGAATGCTTGATGCTTGATGATAGATTCAATAGGATTTCTTGTCGTGTACAATGAGAGGGGAAATACCTCTTATATACTTGCTAGTAGGTTTAATTGATTGATTTTCCACCTTGAGCCGACATAGGAGGGAATTCCCGCTTCTAATTTGAGTTAGGTCCAAGGGGAGAGGATCAAGGGAGGTCCCAAATAGGGGATCCTAGGGTGCGACGCCCTGGTCCCAGTGAGGACCAGGGCGCCATGCCTTGGTCCTAACCTATTTTGGGGTAGGATCAAGGTGTGGGCATATCACAAGGTTGATTTGCAATGTGTTTTTGATGTACATGAGCATATTGATGTCTCTGATCAGGTCGAGAGGCACAGACACTAAGGAAAAAACCCAAATGAAGTTGAAAATTGCAAGGGGTGCAATTTTAGGGTGTTATAGTATCATAACCCATTTTGCCATTCTACCTATTAAAGCTACATTTGAGAGCATGTATTTCAAGGCCCATGGATTTTGCAAATGAGATTGGTTTTTTGATTGAGCATATAGTGTCAAATAATTTGTGTTCTAAAAATTATAACGAGGCAATCTTGTTCAGCTAATGTGTAGTTCATGTCATAACCCACTAGGGTGTGTGTTGGTTCCTAATAATGCCTTTTGGGTCAATATTTTGTCACTAGCATACCAATGACAAAATATATATTTCACACACAGCTATGTTGAGACAAAGTCTCTCCTCTCATCAAGGGGAAGTTCCTTGGTAAAATTTTGGTATTTCAACAACTTGAAAATAAATTTGTGGGGTAAGATCAGGGTGTATAATTCTCTTTTTTTAGAATTAACATATATCCCTTCACCTGATAAAAATTCTTGCAAACTACACTTGCTTACAATAATTAAAATATATCCCTAAATCAACATAAGCACAAATTCTAATGTGAGTAAAATCCAATTTCCAATTTAATAACTATTATAACTTAGTTATAGGTGAAACTTCCATTAACCAAAAGTAATCAACAATAGTACAAAGCCTCCCACTTAATCACCAAATCACAATAAGATTTTCCAAATATGAAAGATAGCCCAAAGTCTACAATCACAATTAGAGTGCTCCTTTAATAGCATAAACCAAACACCAATACCATCAAGGAATTAAATAACATATATAAGCAATGAATGAAATAACATTCACTCATATACACAATTTCTCCCCCAAATCAAAGTTTGGAAACAAAGAGAATTGTCTTTTGTATTTGCTTGATTAATTTTCACAACAAAAGAGCTCAAAGTCTCACTTGTGGCAACAATTCAACAGATTTTTGCTAATCCTATAAAAGATAAATATTTACAAATGAGGTTCCTCCTTTTATAGGAAAGGAGTTGAGAAAAATGTGAGCACAATTGACTAATTCAACTGCCGAGTCCCACTTGACTACAACTACTGCATAAAATAAAAAATGTAAATGCAAGAAAATTTGTAGTAAGAAAATATGCAGCTACATGAATTCTACTTAGTGTCGATGACACTTTATTCTTCATTCTCCCCCCTCATTCATCTTTTGGAATTTCTTCAAATCTAGCTAGCGTAGCTTGCATCTTAGATTTATCTAGCATTGTTGTTGAGCTAGAGATGGCGTGAACGTGGGAAATTCAATCTCCAACCTTCACATAAGCTCTTTTATCTTTCTTCAATATGGATGTAAAATCATCCATGTTAACTTGGATCTCAATTAATTTGTCGAATGATGACAAAGAAAACTCATCATCGACTAACTGGCTTATCATAGAAAAGAATTCCTTTTCAATAGTATCACTTGGTAAAACTTTGTGATCCTTATCATATAACAGGGAAGGCAACATGACTATCCTCGATGAAATATCAACAACTCCACCAACACATGCTTTCTTGTCTTGATCTAAATCCTCAACTAGTACCTTTGTTAATTCATTTTTGTGTGCTAGCATTGTTTGAGTTTGAATATACTCACCTCGAGTCAATATCACATTATTCTCAACAAGGATGTCTATCGTGTATTCTTTCATTTTATCCCACAGTGCGAGATCTTTTTCAAACTCTTCTATCTTCTAGGATAATGACTGTACATCTTGCACATGAACTTGTGCACTTTCAAAATCTAGCAAGAGCTTGACCGCAAAATTAAGGAGATGTGATCCTTTTGATTTCAAGCGATCAATCCATTCCTCTACCACCCTGCCCTTGATACCCACTTCCTCTTCTTTCTTAAGCGCTGCTCCATTTATAGAAGAAACTATGGGCTCCACCTCTTGTGATAATTGTGTAACTTTAATAAGTACGCCAGTCATCTGTTCACATTTTTTATTCCATTCTATCTTCTCAGCCCTTTCTTGATCAACTTTGCGCATGAGAGAATTCAAGGCAGATCGAGAGTCTTGCTTAACACTGTCATGCATTTCCAGACCAAAATCCATAGTTTGCACAATATAATCTGCAGGTTGAATCTGATCCTTGTTTTTGTCTTGAGCATATTTTCTTTTACTTACTGGATCAACCAAGACTCTAGAAACAGTCTTGGGCTTCTTGGTGACTTTTTATTTAATAGGACCTAATTGACCAAAATCAAAAATCATCTGGCGAGATTACCTATTTCTTTATCTTAGGTGCCACAATATCCAGCCATGGAGGAAGATATGATTTTGTTGTTGGAGTTGTGGTACCGGCCTGTGTAATTATTGGAAAGCTGAAGGAAGTGTCACTGTTTGTTGTTCTTGAGAAATTTGCGCTATTGCTTCTATGAAGTCTAAAATTGAAGATTCAATCATAGACGCAGGTACATCATCAAAACTAGGAAGGCTTGACAATGTCACAAACTCTTGATCATCATCTCCTTGTGACCCAACACTATCCAATCCTTCCTAGTCTTGTTCTTCATCTTCCTCTTCTGAATCAAACTCAATAGAATGAATGGTTACCTAAGGTGAAATAGGAACCTATATTGCAGAAATCGTAGAAACTAACAGTGGAATTGATTCCCCCCGCATCCTGCATTTCTTCTTCTTGTGGTATTTCTCCCTCCTCCTGACCTTTTTCTATTTATTTTGATGCAAGTTCCTTAGAAACATCTTCTTGCACAACTTGAGAATATTCTCCTTTCTTTGGCCCTTTAATAGTAAATCTGTACTTTGGTGCTTTCCAATTTGATTTGGGAGATGAAATTGGTGGTGGCTCATATGAGTCCCATTTATTCTTGGTTCTTATTTTTGAAGTCTTGCCCACAGTACCTTCATCTTCCTCCTCATCACCAGAATTTGCATGGAGTTGCTTCATTCTTATACCTTTCTTTAGCAATCATGCATTGGTATTTGCCATGATGGGGGCAAATCTCACATAAATACTTGTTTTCTTTTTGCGACCACTGAATAAGAGGAAGGGGATTATTAGAAATATTGTTCTTGTAGAAGATGGGATCTACAATATCATCAATAGTATCTTCCTATGTATCTGGAATCTTGGCCAAGTTTAGATTTTCAATCTACTCGAGTGTGAGATAATTGAAATTGAGTCTCCTCACATCTTCCTCATCTCTACAATCTGCCCAAACATCTTCTAGTCGGTGCACATGTACATAATTCCTATGAATTTTATTCTTCATTCCATGGAAATCAAAGTTATTGTGAGCTTTGAATCTTTTCATTGTGTTGGTTAACAAATTTGTCTCTTTCTTGAAATTTTAACTATTATATTCTTAAAGCAAAATGTGACTCCATTTTACCCTTTAGAAAGAAACAAATATACCAACAGTTGGAAGAATTAATGAAAATTCAACCTTTGCATTAGAGGGCAACTCCTCGTATGATTTACAATAAATTTATTATACAAATGATATACTAACACTTTTAACCAGAAAGCATTGAAAGGCTCCATCATTTATCCATCAACACAAATAAACGCCTTCAAAACTGCAACATAGGAAAATGTCTCAAAGAATATTCAAAGGAGAGTTCACGGACTCTGATTTATAACATACTTGCTGTATAAATTCAAAACAAAATAGGGACTCAGCAAAAATTAATGGCTCGATCGATACTCTCTCATGCCTCACAGGGCAAGAGGGATCAAGCAAATCAATACAATGTGAGTTGTCCAACAATCAATAATAAACATGAACTGAGAAGAAATACAGAGATAACTGATCACCAATTATATTGCACCCATAACAACTTAAGAAAGATTATGAATCTCAGAATGTACAGATTCAAAGATAACACAACATTTCATTGATAACCAGTCATTGTATCACCCCAACAATTCATTTCAAAAAACCAAAATTTTATCTACTACTCCCAAAATCACACTTTTCGGAACCCATACAAAGATAAGCTCTTCAGCTTAAATAACCACCAGGCCATAATTTTTACATGATCAAATAACATTTACTTTGACCCAGGTGAAAGAAACCATTTAAAGCAATAGAAAAGAAAACTAAACTAGCAGCCACTAAAAGGCTGGCATTTCATTTTCGGATTAGCTAGGCTTCCACCGTGATAGAGGAGGTTATGGGCTTGTCCTGCTTTGCCATAGAACCACACCATTCAAGGTGCACTGCTGAGAAGTTTAAGATGACTTGGAAATAGGATAGTTCGATGTGCAGGATCCTCTGCTTCCACACTTCTTTGTCTATATTTACCTGTGTAACTTTTGCCTTGTGAACCTCTAAATGGTCCGAATAGACAATGAACATTGATTCAATCCTTTCCACTTTTGAAAAGTCATTAGTGGTGCCACGAATAATAATAATTTTATTTTTCAATTCGGGGAGAGGGAGCTCTGTAACCAAGGTACATGAACGGTCCTTGGCTACAGGTCGGCTCTCTGCCCAGGGGCTCCTAGACCTAGTGGGACGCCCTCACATTAATTCTGTTTGTGCCTCCATTAATGGAGGGCAAAACCAATGGTGATGGACATAATACCTACAAAACCCCCATCAATGGCAAAAAGACTTTTAGTGAAGCGGTTCAAGGGCTCTGAGCGACCTTCCCAGACGAGGTGAGGTTCGAACCAGAGGCAATACAAGATGCGGTAGCAAGTTGCGAAGAAGGTGAGGCTGCCTTGGCCTCGAGAGTCATCATTAAACCTAATTCTTCTATGAATGAATGTATCTCTAAAGAAATAGCTAGGCTTAGGGATTCTGTAATTTTTTTAGCAGCCCTTGATGTAGATAAAATGCCATCTAGACAATATCTTAATAAATAGTTTTAGGATACTTGGTCTATTAAATTTGGAATTCAGTTTTCATTTTGCAGAATGTTACAAAAAGGTTTATTTCTTATATTCTTTAATGATAATGAGATGCAAAGGAAAGTTATTGAAAAACAATTTTGGAGTATAGGCAACGCCTGTTTTAGGGCCGTTCCCTAGACTTTGCTTGCTTGTAATGAAGAAATAATGACACTCTCCAACCCTAAATGGGTAGTTATTAAAAATGTCCCTCCTTTTTTGTGGAACTGCATCTCTAAAATCACGAAGCCACTTGGAAAGGTTATTAAAATTGATTCCTCAGCTTCTCTACTACCTCACATGGATGCGAGGGTACTCATTGCATTCAACCCTGGAGTAACCCTCCCCTCTGGTATTGACATTTGTATAGATAACCATCTCTTCTCGTGCCCACTAGAATATTTAGGAGGGATTAATGCATGCCATAGATGTAGAAGAAGTGGACATTACTTGAAGAACTGCCCTCTGTTGGTGAAGAAAAATGGTACCTCCTTCAAGAAGACTTCCACCAGAACCCGCCTTCACCTGGAGTCGGAAGAAATCAATAAGTCAAATCCTATTCCCTCTGCAAACCCACCCCTTGACCCTTCCCCTCAACCTAGGGTTGTTGAGACTTTACCCTCATCTGATCCTTCTCCCCTCTTCTCTCAACCCCAAACCCCCCTGCCCTTCCACTTCGCCTCCCTCCATTGCAGAAACTATTCTCAAATATCAGTTGGCACTAAAAGAAGCTAATCGGGCCACTAGTGAACTTGATGTAGTGGAAATAGATAAGAACAAAATCTCCATTCCTTCTGGTGAACCTAGGAAGCAAAATGCTCAACAGATTATATTTGAAAAGATGAAGATGGCTACAAAACATAGAAAACAACTGGAATTAGCATTAATTAATCAAAAAAAGGAAATTGAATCATGTACCATACCCTTCCTCCAAGATTTTATCAAAGGGGAAGATGGTGGTACTCAGGTTGCCACCAGTGCTACTGAGAAGGTTAGTCACTCCCCTCTTGGACCTAAAGTTAATGTAAATGCCCCCACAAGTGTCCCTCATATGGAAAATATTCCAGTGGAGGCTAAGGAAGGAGGAGAGCTAAATCTTACTAAAAAAACCTCTGATATTACTGATGGGGAGGTGGAGACTATCACTTCCCCTTCTGACCAACCCCTTGAGAAAGGGCATGGTACTGATCCAGGGTTACAGTTGGCAGAAACAGTGAATAACAATATTGAAAGGGAAAGTACATTCTCCCTTGATCCTAGAACCTTTGAGGTTGGAACCAATGGTGGGGGAGAGGAACTATTTAGAAATATAACCAAAAAAAAAAGGAGGAAAAGGTCCCCTAGAGTTAATAAAGAGAATTCAACTAGGAAAGATTCCTTAGGACCTGATCAGCTCTTTGAACTTAGGAAAAAAAGAGGGAGACCACTATCAACTATGGCCTTTGATGCCAGCCACCTCTCTAAATCTGAGGAATGGCCCAAATGTTTTGAAGGCTTTAAAGCCCTAGGGGACAACTCTAAATCAACCCCCCAATGATGAAAACCATTTCATGGAAATATGTGGTCAAGAGATTCTTAAATATGCACAAGGAAATTGACTGTCTTATGCTCCAAGAATTAAAATCAGTAGGATTTTCTCTATAAATTGGGCTAAAATCCACATGGAGGGAAGCCACCCCCTTCTTTACCAAACACCCTAAGGGCAAGGGTGGAGCTGCAATATTGCTAAGTCCGAAATGGAAGAACAAGATTCTCAAATGGGGACAATCCCCCTATGATAGGGGAGTATGGGTAATAATACATAATGAAAATAAGACATTTGGTCTCTGCTCAATCTATGCGTCTAATGAATACCGAGAAAGGGGGGAGATGTGGGAATGGATTGCAAAATTAGAAGACATCCCCTGGCTCTTGGGAGGAGACTTTAATATGGTACTCAATGCACAAGATAAGCAAGGAGGGAATAAGGTGGAATGGAAAGGAGTGGATAGGATACACTGGGAGAGGATGGTCAATAAAATGAGGTTTCTTGACCCAATAGTAGGTAAAAAAGGAGAACACAACTCAATATGGTACACCTGGTGTAACCACCAACAATACAATAAGAGAGTGTACTGTAGGCTAGACAGAGTTTACTTCAACATGGATTATTTTGAAATTATTAAAAATGAGGAAGGTGTTCAGTATGCTGTCATACCATATACATTATCTGACCATCATCCCATCATGATTGGGCTTAAGATAAATAATACTAAAATGGCCCATCCATGCCCAAACTTGAATTTTAGAATGAACACTAACTTGCTAAAGGATGGTGATCTTAAATGTGAAGTATACCTGGTCAGAATGTATAACAAATGTGCAAACAACAAGTTGTCAAACATAGAAAGGTGGAACCAAAATATTGCAACCCGGACCTCACTTTGTGAGGTGGTAGGTAAAAAGAAAGCTAAGGATGCTAGAGCAACTGAGATGCAATTGAACAATGCACTACAAGTGGTAGAATCCGATCTACAAGGGGACCCAAAAAATGCAACACTCACCTATCAACTAATCAGAGCCAAAAATGATCTTAGAAGGCTACAAAACCAAAAAATTGAAGGATGGAGAGCAAGAGCTAAGCTTAACTAGTTAGATTCAGGGGATTGGGGGTCCAAGTTCTTCTTCCAGATGCTCAAAATGAAACAAGCAATAGAGAATATAGATTCTATATGGGAAAACAATAAAAACCTCTCTGAACCAAAAGAAATTCTAGAATGTTTTGCTCAGTATTACAAGCAATTATTTTCTACAGAACCAGTTAGGGAGGAATAGGAAAATGCAAGGAAAGTAATTATGTCTTTAGTTCCCAAACTCCTTGATAAAGAAGATAACAAGATCCTTGGAGGAGACATCTCCAAAGTAGAAATCAAAGAGGCTATAGATGCCCTCAGTAATGACAAATCCCTTGGCCCTGATGGGTTCCCAGTAGAATTTTACAAGGATAATGTTGATTGGATTATAGATGATCTCCATGAGCTATACTCTGAGGCTATTCACAAGGGGTCCCTAGGTGAAAACATAAACCAAGGACTGATTAAACTCATTCCCAAAGAGGGAGATAGAACCCTTGTTAAAAATTGGAGACCCATTATATTGTTAAATGTATCATATAAGATATTAGCAAAATTGACAGCAAGCAGATTGGAAAATATTCTACCTAAGATCATCAGTAATACATAAACAGGGTTTGTCAAAGGAAGATATATATTAGAGAACTTAATCACATGTTGGGAATCACTTCACTGGGCAAGAGAAACATGACAAAATGGAGCTATGTTACTCATCGACTTCGAGAAAGCTTATGACAAAATTGAATGGGAGTATATTATGCAGATGCTTCAGACTCTAGGATTTCCCCCTGGGTTCTGTAAATTGGTCAAAACACTATTAAGTGATGCTAATGCCTTAGTTGAAGTGAATAGAATGAGATCCCCCAAATTTGCACTATCCAGGTCAATAAGGCAAGGCTACCCTCTAGCCCCTGCACTATTTGTTATAGCTGCTGATGCAATGTTCTATTTACTCAAAGACTCCTCTGTCACTCCTCCTGTTAAGGGCATATCCTTACCTAATAAAAAGGAAATATGTAATATTCAATTTGCTAATGATATTGCAATGTTAATTAAACTTGATGAAGAAAGCCTCACAACCCTGCTGGAAAATATAAATGTTTTTTGCCTTGCCTCTAGAAGTAAGATAGCTATGCACAAATCTAACCTACTTGGCTAGGATGACAACCCTCCGGACTGGCTCTCAAAATTCTCTCTCAATTGGTTTAGTCCTTCCCATATGGTTAAATATCTAGGTATCCCCTTCTCTGTCCTCCCAAATCTAAAAGAAATGTGGGAATGGGTAAGGAATAAGATAGAGAAGAAACTCTCTAAATGTAATAGGAACTATCTATCTCTGGCTGGAAGATTTCAGGTCTGTCAAAAGATCTTGGCATCATATAATATCTATTTCTCCACTACCTGGCTCTTCAAGAACTATCAATTTAACCATATCCAAAAATAGATAAGGGATTTTCTTTGGTTAGATGGGAAAGGTACTAGGAAACAACATGCAGTGAAATGGGAATGGTGTACTATGCACAAACTGTATGGTGGGATGGGGCTAAAAGATCTTAGAACACAAGGGATTGCACTCGCCTCCAAATGGATCCTTAAAGCCATGGATGGTGAGGAGCCATGGAAAGTCCTAATAAGAAATAATATATCATCCTCAATCCCAAAAAAAGCCAAGAAGTGGAAAGACCTTCCCATGAGTGACCTTCTTCTTGGACAGATAGATATAGCCCCAGCTGGATCAGGAGTCTTCAAGTCCCTATGGAAGGCCTGGGAGTAGGTGAAACACTTGGTACAATACAATATGAAAGGAAATAGACAGAATCAGGTCACTAGTGATAGATCTATCTGGTGGAATCTAATACATAATGGAAAACCATTAGCATCTCTTCAAGGCTGCTCTGCACTTAAATGGCACAATATGGGAATCAAGTATTTTGAACACATTCTGGTGAATGGCCAATTAAGATCATGGGAGGATCTGCAACTTTCCTTCTCTATTCCGTTATCCCAAAGCAGAACCTATAACATCCTCAAGATGGCCTTAGCCAAAGCTCTTCCCCCCCCCCACCTTTCTCCCCCCCTCTTCTCCTTCTCTGGGCTTAGTTGGGTTGATGTCACACCTCTTTCCACTCTTAAAGCCAAAAACATTTATGAATCCCTCACTGAGGCAGATACCATTTTTCTTCACCTTAATAAATGTTGGGAGCTAAATTAGGAGCCTAGGGTTTGGAAAGATAGATTAGGTAAATTTTGGATGACTCCAAATGAACCAAAAAAAAAGTTATTTGGATGTAGACTGCTGTTATAAACTCCCTCTTAAGGACAAGGAGGGTAACTACCTAAATTGCAAGATTTGTAGGACTCCAAAGACTGTGAAACATATTTTTTTTGACTATCATTTTGCAAAGGAAATCTGGAACTTGTTCGGTCTAAATCTGGATGCTAATTATGTTGAAATCATAAATGTTGTTTTAGGCTACATTAAGGGCTGTAGGAAAACTACAAATATCTTCTGGTCTTGTTTATCTTTAGAAGTTCTTTGTCGCATTTGGAAATATCATAATGATGATGTCTTTAATAACAGCACCAGGCACCTCACTGAGTCTCTTAGGAGACTCATCTTTCATACTGTCTCAATGTAGGTCACTATGGTTATAAAGCTAGATTCAGATAAGTTTGATAACTGGATAAAGGAGGGTGCCACCACTGTCTACATCAGAGATCTATCTCGCAGATTCACATGGGAAAGAGATGAACTAGGAAAGGTGGCCTTTGAGTAGGCACTGATGGCCTTCATGAAACAAATAGACCGTAAACATCTTCATATGGAGATTTCTCAAGAGGAAGCTGACCTAATACACCAGAACACCTCACACCCTCACAAGCAGGACATTGTTGATGGCCGTATGGAAGTATGGAAAGATGGAGATATGGACTGGGTGACTTTGATCTTACCAATGGGAGCCAACTCTTCTCTAGACTCTGAAATTTCTTACACATAATCTGTTATGTCTCTTTATTTTGATATTTTTGCTCGTATATTATGATGTAACTATTGTAACCATCTCCCCTTATGTGATGATACTCTAGAACTATAACTCTCAGTCAATACTAGTGGTATGTCTCTTTTTGTTGGCTGCACCCTCCTATGGTACCTTGATGTAGATTTCCTCAGTCAGATCTGGTGATATGTAATGACCTTATGATATTTAATCCAAAAAAAGAAGTCATTAGTGGTCAAGGATTTTGTTGTCTAAATGAACTAGATCCTTTCTTGAAAAACCTTAGTCATGTCTGCAGCTTCTTCGATTACCTTGACGCCCTCCTTCATGAGTTGAATATCAATACACTTGAGGTCCTTCTGCATCGTGTCAATCAAGCCAGTCAATCCTTTTAGCAACTTGCTGGATTCTTCATGGCCCTACTTGATGATCGAATTGTGCCATTCCACATTTTTCTTTGACACAACACATTGTCATCCAAGTTCTCCACCGGTTTCTCAGCTAGGAATTTCATCACTCCATACTTCTGAACATCATTCATCTATGCGAGGACTGCTACCCACTTAATCCTTTCTTTTTCCCAGGTGGCCATTTCTAGTTCAAGCTCTTTACTTACAGTTTCAACATCCTTATAAACTTTAACAAGATTACTAATATAATCTAACCCTTGTTGTATTATCAGGTCCAACCATTTATTAAACATCTCCGTCACTACCTTGTTCCTTTGAACCTGATCTAGCATTTTCTAGTTTGCTGGTGATTTAGGGTCGAATGAAATTGGTATCTGCAACAATGGTTGGGGGTCTGGGTTGTGGATAGCATTGATGTACTCAGTCATCAATGTGACATCTTGCTTCAGTTCTCTTTTATCCTTTTCATCTTTCCAAGTCCTTGAAATTATCCTCTTCGTGGAGGATTATAGATGCTTAACATCTGCAGCCCTTGAAGCAACCCCCAAATCTATCTTTTGCATAGTGAAATCCTCCTCCGTAGCCTTGTCTACGTCTCTTCTAGGAATGGGTTTGGCAACTTCAGCTGTCCAGTGACCTGTTGTGTCATCCACATCAAGAATTGCTTGTGTTTTGAGCTTTATTGGCTTTGATGTCTTTCCCAAGAATCTTCTAACCATGTCCTCCATTGGAATTGTGACTGGCACTACACTCCTTTTTATTTATTTTTTTCCAATGGCGGCTTCCAGCCATCTTGGTGCGATTACAAGTTCCTTAGGTGGCGGGGTGGTCCATGCATTTGGTGAAGTAACAATTACTAAGGTATTCATGGGATCCTGTTGGATTTCCACTTCTTTATTTGTGTCCATTTCTTGCATCCTGGGCTTGCTTTGATCCTATGAATCCATTGTTTGTTCAAGCTCTTCACTGGGGTCCAAGTCTACAATAACCTATTTCAGGATGGGCTCCCTACTCTTCTTTTTCCTTCTAGACTAATTTACTCGAGCAACTATGAGACCGGAAGATGGTGACCTTTTCTTCCTTCTAGGTTGAATTTTCTCTACAACAGGCTTTGAAAAACCTACAACATCAGCAATTTCATTAGTGGTAGAAACAAGAGATTGAACCACAATGTGTGAATCAATTCTTGATTTGTGTGAGGACATGTGGGGTCCATCCTTGAACTTCTGATTCCTCAACCATCTCTTTGTTCTCCTGACAACATTGAAGGTTCTTGTTTGGATACTGTCATCTTCCTTTTTGTTCCAGTCAATTTCTGGAATCGCCTTTCCTTCAATCGCGGTATCAAACTCAGGATCTAAAACATCCCTCTCTGTATCCTCTGATATACCAGATATATTAATTGGGAGCCTCATGGTAGTTATCTAATGCAAAGTGAATGTGGACCACAATCTCTTTCTCACTTCATATCCATCCGTGTAGTTCTCCCAATAATCCTCTATCTGAGGTTCATGGCAAAAATGACTGTCTATGTTAAGGTTCTCCCTTGCATAACCCTTGCTGTCATATTTTCGCCTTGCCACATATGGCTGCAGGTTCATCCTTTTGAACTCCAGTTCTAGGTTCAAGGCATCTGATACAGACTTGCAAGTGTAATATTTGAGTTCACCCTTTACTCCTAATATTCTATCTATGTAGGCCAACTACCTGCTCACTTCTATAAGAACGTAGCTATCAAAAGCATACCTGGGTAGTTTGAATGGTTGGCCTTAAATCCACCTACCCATATGTAAGTAAACCAAGGAAATTGGATAAAGAAACTTTCATATATACTCACAAATTCCATAGTTTCAACTGACATTCTCCTGTTTCCATCACCCTGAAGCTCAAAGGCAAGTATCCCCATGAAGACTCCATTCCACCTGTCAATCTACTCAACATGTCTCTGTTGTTGCAACAGAGGGTAAAAATTGTAAACTCTTATTCCATCAATCCAGGGTTCATTAGGTAGTCCAGGCCAATCCCTTGTGCAAGATAAAATGTAGAAAAGGTAGGAAGACATGTAAAACCCTATCATCCCCACAAAATTGCTCAATCCTTCATGAAGTCTCTCTGTAATTACTTGAGACAAATCCAAAAATCTGTCATCGGATAGAACCACTTGGATGAAAAAGTACACTAGTCCTCCCAGTAGAAGGAATGTGAATTCCCCTTTACTATGTTCAAAAGTATAAAAATGTCCCGCACCTCTATGATGAAGTGCTCTCTGGTCAGGGGCTTGGGTAACCGTGATACTCCTTTTTGAATCTTCAAGAGCCAATTTTTAGCAATTACACTCCTGTACTTGCTCTTCTTTTCGGAGAAATAGGCGTATGAACTCCCAATAGTCCAGTCCTCATACTCATCCTTATGCGGAATACCCATTGCCACCATCACCATTTCTCTATTAATACTGACCAGTTCCTCACCATCACTGGTTCTGATACATTTGTTCTTAGAGTCATATATATTCATGGATGCCAACACTAAATCTGGGCACGATGCGATGAGCGGGAACGCAATAGCTTCCACAAGACCACTCTTAACTATCTTTTCTATTAATGAACCGGTATGCTGGTTCTTGGTTCTTTCCAGAAAATCCCCTAAATCTACATGAACTAAGGAGGCATCTTCCAATTCCAGCAAAATACTCACTAGACATGAGGTCCGGCCAAGCTTCGACATCATTGGCCTCATGTTAACTATCTACCCCCTTAACCAAGAAATTTTAACAACAAGATAGTATCCTACCCCAACAATTTAGAGATTTCCCTTTTTTATATTGATAAAAACCTTTGAACTCAAAGAAACACAACTTAGGAGAAATTAACTGAACTTACCTGTTAACAGTATGAAAACTAGAAATTCTTCTGGAGAAAAAAGTTGGTTTTACCTTCGATGCCTCCAATTTATTAAAGTATGGCAGTTGTGACCTTCTTAAATATGGAAATAAATTCATACACATTTCCTTCAATCGGATGGATAAATATCTTTAGAGCTACACACGCTTCAACATGATTTACCCAAGCATGCGAAGTATCGGTGAAATAACACAAACTAACACCTTCTTGATTATCCATCACTTTAGCACAAGTAATTTGATGTTCTCATGATTACTTTCCACATTTAGAATTTTAAATTTCTAAATAATGGAATATTCCTTCTTGTCGTGCCACTTTTCTTTCCACCAAAAAGCTTTAGAGTTAGTTTTGAAATGAACCCATGAACCTTGAACCGTTTGACAAAAAGGTTCATCGGTTCAAGTTCACTAAAAAAAATAACAGTGAGTGGGCAACATGCAAAACAACACTGGGAATGAGCGACAAAAGAAAAGGACTATTAAACGTGAACCTTGAACCTTTTAAACTGCTTGAAATTTGGTTCAAGGTTCAAGGTCGCATGTCAACTCAAAACATAAGGACTCACGCTTGTCATATAACAAATACATTACCGTGACTCATCAAAAGGCATTTTGAACTTTGAACCTTGAACCACTTGGAATTTGGTTGACCGGGTTCAAAACTTCAATGACCACAAAAAAAAAGCGCACTTGTTCACACGGCGACAAAGACCAAAAATGACTCTCTTTTAAAACGCGCTTTGAACCTTGAACCATTCGAACTTTAAATTTTTTTTTTTCAACGGTTCAAGTATAAGGAGAACAAATGACCCGACAGAAGTAAAGGCACAAAAGGCAACCCATGAATTTGAATATCTAAAAGGGAAAAAATTATGTGTGGACTAACACATTGTAACCCATTGCATTTCCTCTTCCATGTTCTTGGCTTCGAGGGTAGTTGTCACTGAATATCTACCAATGGACTGAGAAGACTTGAGACTAGTCTTGTGTGAAGAAGGTTGTCTCTCATGTATACATACCAACCAACAAAATAGCTCCATTACAATAATATTATTAGATGGATACCATGGAAGCATAAAGGGTTCACCAATGAAGCAAGCTACACGGATGTATGTTAATGTAGGAAATTGCAAGAAAACACATCCATACTCACAAACTTTATTATATGCTACATCTCAAAGTCTCTTTTTCTGCAATTCCTTATCAAATAAGCACTTCTATACAACAAAGAAAGCGTCATTGACCCTTCAAAAGTGACTTCTCCAATTGGAAATAGTCAGCTGAGAGTAATAGTCCCACACTGGGGTTTGCCTTCTGTCACCCTTTGTAGACAGTCCTAAAAATTGCCTCATGGAAGCGACTGCATACACTAGGTAGGAAGTCATGTAGAATTTCAAGGTAGTTTTGACTTACTTCAGTTGTTTACAAACTGCATCACTGATTTGCTCACCCGAGTCTATCATGTCATTCCCTTTTCTGATGATGTTCATGTACCACCACATCCATGTCTGAAAATAATGAGAATCTAGTAGCCCCTTTATTTGTGACAATAAATTGACGATGTCATTATATTCCTCATTAAAATCACTTCGATGAAAGAACTTTGGCCATTGAGATGTTGTAGAGTTTTGAGCACTTCGCAAGAAAATATTGTTGATTGTTTTCTTACACTTGTCATCATTCTCCTCATAATACTTTTGTGCATTGGAAAGAGTAATGTCCACAACTTCCTCAATGTTGGAACCCTTTAAAACACTATTGAAGCACTCACTGTCTAGATGGATGACCATATTTATGTTTGCATCTTTGACCTGTCTTGTGTTAGGGTCAAAGTGTTCTGCTATTGCCAGTACAAAATCAAGATCATGCGTTGCAACTGGAAAGGATGCATATTTTTGTATCTCACTTGCTATGAGAGAAGGGTCATCCTTGAGGGAGCCTTCTCAACCCGTTTCAGAAATTCCTTCATATCAACATGCCCTATTTTAGTGTCTTGGATTTTCTCCACATTAGATTTGATGTATCTCTCCAAGAACATATTCAAGTACTTATCATACTTTTATTTCATCTTCTTCCCTATTGATTTACTGGGAGAGGGCTTAGACATTTGCCAACAGACTGCATTTCAACACCATATTTGGAAGACACAAGCTGACGTAGAAGAAAAACCAGGAAAAACAACAGGTTGGGTTTTAAAACCCGACCTGCACTTGGAATGTCAAAATTAGCATATCGAGTTTTAAAACCCGATATACAAGTTGGTTGACATTTCGAGTTTTAAAACCCGACATGTCAAAGGAAGGACAAGAACTAATAAGTCAAGTTTTAAAAGTCGATCTGCACTTGGGGTAGGTCTATTGGCATGTTGGGTTTTAAAACCCGACATGCACTATTGTGCAGTTAATCAGTAGGTTGGGTTTTAAAACCCAACATACCTTAAGGGTTAAAAATGACCATCTTGCAGGTCGGGTCTCAAAACCCGACTTGCACTCAAAAGGCAGAACGGGTGCAAAAATGACAAGTCAGAATTGTACTTCCAACATGCATACTGGGAAAAACATCTTTTGGTTGCACATTAGGGTTTAAAACCCGATGCCGACCAACATAGGCAGATAGGGGGAATGAAAACCCAAAGAAAACAAACTCTAAGAAATAATTAAAAAAATGAATCTAAACAAAAAATTCCATATACTTGTGAAATAGATCCCCAATCTTTGAAAATCAGATAAACATGGCGAGAAAATACCTGATTCGGCCAAAAGATTGAAGAAAATGTCAATCAAGGGCTAGATCCAAAGACCACAAGCTCCTCCGCACTTGCTTGACAAAAATCCATGCCTAGGAGCTCAAATTTTTTTTTATCAACTTAAAATGATGTATTAAAACTTAAATTTATATTATAAAAGGTCAATTAAAAGTTCAATTAATGCACTTAAATTAATTGGCGTGCTCTACAGGTCGGGGTTTAAAACCTGACCTGTAGAGAAACAAATCCACAGATCAGAATTTAAACTCTGACTTGCTCTAAACAAAGTGGGACAAACCACTGCATGTCGGGTTTGAAAACTTGACATGCAGATACGTATGACCTTTAGATCAAATTTTAAACTCCAATCCGCACTAAAAAAAAATGCAATTTGCATGTTGGAATTTAAAATCGGACATGCATCTAACAAAGTGATGGTCTTGAAAATCACTATGCAAAATTGTGGTGTTCTTGACATGATTTTGGTCATTCTGAATCACTGTTTCTCTTAGTTTTTTCCCTCAGGGTTTAGGGTTTTTATTATCCTGGGTGAGACTTTTGTTTAAAAAACCCAAACCTATTTTAAACTTGTGTTACCTTTTTGACTTTTAAGCATGAGGGTCGGTTCCATTGTCAAAAGGGGATCACATTCTTTTCCTAGGTGTTATCTTCTACCGACCTCTCTATGCCTTTTGTATTATGGTTAGGCCCCCCTTTTTTATGTTTCTATGGGTTCTCATTTTCCCTAAGTTTGACTTTGATATTTTGGGTTATATTTTTATGATTAAATACCGAGCAACTAAAGGTCCCATGAATTTGCACGTGTTTCGAATAGATAGAGATGTTATGACCTAAGCAGAAAAGATGCTCGAAGGATAACGACAAGTATTGGGCAGACTTTGTAAGCTGTATATAATGAATGAGTAGATCCGATGGCCCTCATAGTCCCGTGATGAAAGATGCAAGGAGATTAAGGAGCATGACATCATGAGATGATGCCATGTGTCCTAGGCAGGTTGAACAAGTCCGATAGTAGGGCAGTTGACAGAGTGAATACTCAAGGATGGTTTGGCAGTGCTTTGTCAAGGTTTTAACAGGCCCACTTGCTACGTTGGAAGGTCAATATTGGTATTGACCGATGGTGATCGTGCGATATGCCGTGTTGGATAAATCAATGGTGGAAGCAGAAAAAGTTTTCAAAAGGAGTGATTTAGAGTGTTTCATTATTGTTCACATGGGAAAGCAAAGGCAAAAGGAAATAGGCCTATCAACATGGAATAAATAGAGACAAGTGGATACCGATTGACTCTCAAAATAACGATTTGAGAGGTGTTTTCTTGGATCGAGTTGTATTAGAAGGACAAAGCTGGTAGTACCGGAGGTGGCAACATCTATAGGTTTTCATTGCCACCACAGAAAGAAATCAAGATCCTCAAAGAGATGAAAGGGATAACGATGATTTATGAGCTGGAAGCGAGGTGATCAAGGACCTATCAACAAAATCACAGGATGCGTATTGTCAAATATTCTCATAGTGAAGTAGAAAATCAAGAAAACACAAACAAAATCATTCACGTAAGGTGAACTTGGTCAGAAGGCAGTGAATTGGCAGTTTGAGTCTGACGATGTTCTTGATTCAATGAGTATGATTTTCTGATTCCATTTGCTGGCAGGATGAGCAAAAAAGCATTGGAATGATGATTTTCCCATGCATGAACATCGCTAAGAGAAGTATTTTCATTATAAATATGGATGTGTGGTGTCTTCAACTGGTAGAAAGAACTGAGAATTCATTATCTTCTCAGAAGGAACTTTGAATAAAATGAAAATGATCTTTGAGCAGTATCGTGCCAAGAGTTACACTGAGCTCTGTGATACCAGATAAATTTCCTATGGGAATGAGTATGCTTATACTCGATGAAGTCTTGGCGTGTGTGTGAAAAAGGGTCTGTAGCTACAAGAACAACACTTCAATTAAGTCATTATATGTATGGTTAGTAATCAATAATCAATAAATAAAAAACCATAACAAAGCGACTAATTGCCTTCTAAAAGATGTGAGTATAAGATTGCTCTCAGATTTTTATAAGCAATACCAGTGACTAGACTACACCAAGATGAAGGATTTAATCTATATGATATTAACTATATGGATGCAAAATGGATGAATAATTCAAGCAAATAATCAATTCAAGCAATGATGGATGCAAATAATCTAAAAAACACAATAATCTTCAATGACTCTAGAGCAAAATTAGCGTGATAAAAATCTCCAAGCGTGTTCTCAAAAATCTCTGGGGTAAATTGGAATGAGAGCTGAAGATTGATTTTATAGAGAATTACCAAGAGAAAAGCTCAATTTAGGATTAATTGAAAATAATTGAGAAATCAGGTTTAGTTAACCTTGAGATAGATTCCAATTATAGTTTAATTGAAATGCATTCAAATTAGAAGTCCAAGTTGCATTGAAAATAATAATAAATTAATTCCATGCATTTGTGATAAAAATAGATAATTCTTTTATTTATTCAAGAAAAGAGTCTTTTCAATGCAACTGAACTTCTTTTTCTGAAAAGCTTTGAGTTCCAATTTTAGAGAATAATTCAATAATTAAATTTAATTGCTTTTCTGATTTCAAGTTCTAAACTTAGAAAAAGAAATAATATCTCAAGTTTGATTTCTCTTTCAATTCAATTCTTTTTGTTTAATTTCAATTCAACTTTTGTTTTGTAATTAATTCCTCTTTTGTAATAAATTAATTCCTTTTGCATGATTAAATGACAATTTTATTAATTAATTGAATATGCAAGGATATTTAATAAATTAAATAAGACAATTGATCAAAATGATATTCTTGGAAATGGTTCAATTAATTAAATGAATATTTAATTAATATTGAGTAATTGATTTGCCATGTGATATTTGATGATTAAAGAATTAATAATGTGCTCAAGATTGATTTAATTATCTTTGGTTAGGACCTTGGTGATGTTGTCGAGATTAGGGGCCCATGGTTTAGATGACCATTTTTACGATATTACATTTGCCCCTCTTTGAATTAATGTACGAGCAGTGCGTTGGTTCAAAGAATGTGTGATGTCTAGGAGATGCCAGTTCTGAACTTGAATGATCATGAACTAGATGAAGAGCAAGGTGTTTATCTTGATTCGAAGCGACAAAGCTAAATGAAGTCTAATTAAAGCGATACCATTCCCGAAATTGATTGAATTGAGGAATGATAGAAACAAAAGATACCAAACTTGAACTTGATTGATCAAGAAGCGGATCTTACTGATCTAGAACTTGATTGATCTAGACACAGTGAGTGATGATACAAATTGATCTTGAACTTGATTGATCAAGATACGATGAGTGAAGATAAACTGTTCAGCTTGATCAAGAAATGAAAACTGAACACCTGCTTAGAATGAGTGTGATCAAAGATACTCTTTAAACTTTTGATTGAGTTTAAACGAATAATCAGCTTGATTTGAAGCGATGAAACTGATTAACGTTAAGAGATTGATTCAGATGAAAGACAAATATCAGCTTGATTTGAAGCGATGAAACTGATATGCCCCTAGTGATTGATTCGATTCAGATAATCGAGAGATCTCAACTTGATGTGAAGCGATGAAGCTGAGATGCCCCTTAGCAATAAGAATTGATTGATTTTCTTTAGTTGAAAAGATTTTGCTTGACTTTTGATGAAGATTTGAAAAAAAATGTTCTCGACATGTGAGATGTGAGGTCATAAGGTCGTAAGTATGCCCCCTCGGGAACGAAATCGAAAAAAATAGCAAGGGATTGATGATTATATGCAATTGTGTGGCGAAAATAAGTTACTTGAGCACAAATTGATTGTGAGGAATATTTGAAAAATTCGGCATTGATTGATGAAAAATTGAGTGCAGAGTTGATCGTAAAGTTGATGTGTAGAAATGAAATTGATATTCAGCGTTGAAATTGAGCGCAATTGGAAGAAAAAATGAGCATTTGATGAAAAGAGCGCTAAGTGGTCCAAATTGTGAAACTGACTAGAAAAATGATCTCGAATTTCGATTTCAATCCCAAAAATGGAATCAAAATGGGCAAATTAGCTAAGGGTACAATTTTCATGTCCATTGGAGCAAGTTGAAAAATTAGGTTTTTGGCTATATATGGGATAAAAGTGTCATTTTCAAATCATTTTAACCCTCCAAGTTTGAAAATTCAAAAAAGCTTTCTGCGAAGAAAATGGTGGTCCCTACTCGTCAGCATCGATTCAAGCGCTAGAGATGTCATAATCGACCTCGAAACTATGAGCCAATGGTAAGTGATCGATCTTAAGCCTCTTTATGTTCTCAATTTTGAATTTTTTTGCTCATTTGTCAATTTTTTCGCATGTGTGGGGTCAGGTTTCACGTTTTATTGTGCGAGACAAGATTCTATCTTGTACGAGTAACTGGTAAATTATCTTGTGTTGTTTGAAGTCATTAGAATTGTCGTTCGGGACAAACCCTTGTATCGTACGATAGGTCTGTAAAAAGATCATTTTGTCATGTGGAGTCCAATAAAGTGTCGTTTGGGATTGTTTTGTCCTACAAGAACTATTCCTGACTTGTACCAGATTATGTCCCTCTGTGTTTTGTCATTCGGGAGACACTGAGCATTTTTGAAGGTCTAAATGTGAAATTTTGATTTTGCATTTGACTTAGTTGGATTTGCTTGATGTTTTACTTCTCTTGTAGGCTCATTTAAAATGTTTTCTGATGCTTCATTGTTGGGTTTTTGCAGGTTTGATTACCTCCTGTGCTCTTTAGATGTGTTTATCCTCCTACTATGGCATTAGTTCGACATTTATCTGAGGCTGAGCAGGCTCATACTGATGTATGTGGTTTGACTCATCTTCTTAGTTTGCCAGATATCCGTGTGAATCACGGAATGCTCACGGTATTGGTAGATCATTTCCATTTCGAGTATAACACGTGTCATCTGCCGGTGGGGGAGTTGACTATCACTCCTAAGGATGTATATAGGATCCTCTGTATCCCTTTTGCTGGGGATAAGGTGGATTACGATTCAGGACACCTTCCAGGATTATAGGCAGTGAGGCATGTCTTCAGAGATCCTAACATTTTGACTCGTTCCATTAGTTGGGACATATTGTTGAGAAGATACAACGAGGAGTTTCCTCTAGCGTGTGTTCTAGCAGGAGGCTATTTTCTGATGCCAGATAGAGGGCAGCAGGGTTTCCAATGTGGTTGGGGCAGGATGTTGATGAGATTGATGGAGACCCCTCAGAGGCTTGGCTGGGGTTCTTGCTTGCTGGCTCACATGTATCGCGAGATGCATGAGATCGTGTATAAAGATGGTTGGAGCATGTCCGTAGGTGCATATATTTTACAGGTTTGGGCTTGGGAGCATCTTCCCATTTGTCGGCCAATGGTAGATGATAGTAGAGAGCTCGGGCAACCAATTATATATAGGTATGCCGGTTATATTACACAACCCCATCTAGGTAAGATAGATTTTTGGCGGTGATAGTTAGACGAATTGATAGCCATAGTGTGGAGACCGTATAGAGGTTTGGAGCCATGGGATGACTAGCGGCTAGTCTGCAGGGACCTTTTTGTCACGTGTCCACTTATTGAGAGATCATAGACTATTGTGGAGCGATTCGTCATTTCTCAAGTGATGAGGTAGTATGGCCAGCCTTAGGGGATCTCGCAGGAGTTTACAGCGTATGTGCATTACACAGATGAGGAGAGCCAAGGATGGTCTCCACGGTTATCTTATGCCTTAGCCATGCAGGAGCTGACTCGTATAGCGCCTCAGATGGGGTTATATGGATGATGTAGCAGATGCGGGGGTATTGCCCCAGTACAAAGAGTGGTTCCAGCAGCATCCTTTTCCTAGGTTTACTGATCCAGGTGAGCAGGTGCCGCACATTGAGGATGACGCTCCCGCATAGGTACAGGGATAGGGTTGAGATAGGGCTAGGGATAGGGACAAGTACAAAGAGTCGAGGCTCTGAGGTGGATAGGTGGGGATCCTGGTGTTAGTAGCAGCAGGGTTTCGGCTGAGGGGTGAGGGTGGATCCCTTGGGAGAGTAGGAGTGAGATTGGGTGGAGCTGAGGAGGAGCGAGCAACTTCGAGATAGGTCCGACAACAGAGGGAGGAGAAGGGTGGTATTGGAGGTGGAGATGGGGGTGGAGAGCCGACGAGAGAGCAAGGGACAAACACAAGACGGTCGATGAGAGCACGTCTTGCAGAGCTGCAGTCACAGTTGATAATGGCTCAGACTCAACTGACAGAGCGAGATCGTCACCTTATGGAGATGAGAGCAGAGCATGATCGTCAGGTTGTGGCGATGAGAGTGGAGTGAGACACCCTCCAGCAGGAGGTTTTGCATCAGAATAGTAGGGCAACCTACTATGTCACAACATATAGCATGGCAGTTCCAGTAGCACAACAGGTGATTCCTTATTCACAGTATATGGCATGTTCTGAGGGAGATCGAGCACCTCAACAGGATCCCGGTCATCAGGCTCCTCCTCCTCCACTAGGCGATGAGGGAGAGGCTCAGAGCTAGATATTATTCTTGTAGCTCAGATATATTTTTTGTAGACACACCCATTTTTTTGTAGCCTATACGATTCTTGCTCCGATGGGAGTTTGTATATGTCATTTACATACATACATACATACATACATACATACATACATACATACATACATACATACATACATACATACATACATACATACATACATACATACATATATATATATATATATATATACGAGATCCGATTTTACTTCATCATACTTGTGTTGATTCGTTTATGAGATGTCTTTTATATAATTTATTCTATATGTATGCATTTCTTTTCAATATGAATGTATGTAATGCAAATGATTAAAGATGTCTATTTTTTTTTCTTTTCATATGCAAATAAATGAATGTGCAACTAAGTAATGAATAATGCAATTTTTTTATTTTTTTTGAATTTTTAATGCAATAAGATGAATGCAGATGAGTGAATAATGAAACGTATGAATCTATATTAAATGTTATGTATATAGTTAACATCTCAAAAACACAAGTACTTGATCAAAGAAATGATGATAAATAGACCACTTAGCATAAGAAATGATGATTCTTTCAGCTCTCATTCAGAAGATAAAGAGATTATTACCATACCAAAATCACTCTAAAGTCACAAAAATGCAGAATGATATGCAAAATGATATGTGAAATGTAACCTAAACCTAGTCACTGGATTTAAAATACTTAAGATTCATCACTGAGCATAATGAACACAATAGGCAGGTTAGAGTTCCTTTCTTTTTCAATGTGCAATATGTACTATCTTGTTCGCAATGACCCTTTTTTCGTTCATATCCTTGGATAGATTTCGCAGGGACCCGAATTACATCATTAAGAAATTCCCTCAAAATAGATAAATAAATGATATGGACCTCCCTGTAGCATACAAATAAGCGGAGTTGAGGTATGTGAGGTGATTTCACCTTGTTGTGAAGGCTCTTATCACAGACACCTAGCTAATTTAGATGTTTCCAGATCATCAGAATCATTCCTACAAGTAGAAATCAAAGAAAATATTATGACCCCAATCCTTGCTCCTCTTAGTCACAATAGACTTCCTCGAGTTACTCAGAGGGATAATAATCGAAAAAAATATATATAAAACAACACACAGAAAATTTTCATTCATAGCTCAAACTGTTTAGTGATTGTTTTCCGTTATGTTGTTTTGCTTGTTTACTCAGTGATAAAAACTCTTTGGTAGTTAGGAGACAGGTGACTGACTCGGAGTGGACAACCATGATTCACTGACAGAAGGATGACTTGGTTGACACTACTTAGGATATGTAAATTGCTTTGTCAAGTAACCTAAGACTAGGAGGCTGATTAGTTTCAAGTCATGAGGGTTCCAACAAACCAAGATGTCACGAAAGTGGCTGAAAAATATGTACAAGCAAAAGCAAAGATGCATGAAAACGGGAAATGCCAACATTGCATTGATAGATGGAGCGCTTAAGTACAAGAGGTGCCTGTTTGCCAAGTTTTCACCTGCTTGGCAGAGATTCAAATTTTTTTTACCAAGGTGCTTGTTTACTAGGTTTTCACCAGGGCATTTTCTCTCTTTATATATATTTTTTTCTTTTTCTTTCTTTTTCTCTTTTTTTTTTGTATTTTATGATTTTTTTTAATTTTTTTCAGGACTTTTCAGCTGTACAAGTTGGTGGCATAGAGAATTGATGGTGTTAATTAGTTCACGGAGCTGTTCTCCTTCCGAATTTGAGAGTTGATAGGCACCAGAGCCAAATGTTGTAGTAACAATGTAGGGACCCAACCAGTTGGGTTCAAACTTCCCTTTATTGTCTCGAAACTGTTGATTTTTTGGATTCTCTCTCAGAACTAGGTCACCAATCTGAAATTCTCTTTGTCAAACTTTCTTGTTATATCCTCTGGACATTCTCTTCTGATACACTCTGAGATGATCAAATGCCACTTGCCGACGCTCATCCATCAATTCGAGTTCTTGCAATCTAGATATTTTATGATCTTCATCAGTAACAAGACCTTGCAAAGAAACTCTTAGAGATGGTATTTCTACTTCAATAGGTAGTACCGCTTCGAACCCATACACCAAAGAGAAAGGTGTAGCCCCAGTAGCTGTTCTGATACTTGTTCTGTAAGCCCACAGTGCAGGATTGAGCTGCAGATGCCATTCCTTCCCAGATTTGTTCACTGTTCTATGCAAGATAGTCAGTAGGTTTTTGTTAGATGCCTCGGCTTGTCCATTACCTTGAGGGTAATATACTGATGACTAGTGTTGCCTTATTTTGAATTTCTCACAAAGCTCATCCAGATCTTTATTCTTAAATTGTCCTCCATTATAAGTCATGATGGACGAAGGTATCCCATACCTGCAGATGATATAGTTTAGGATGAACAAGGTGACTTGTTTACCGGTTGCTTTAATGAGCGGAACCGCTTCTACCCACTTGGTGAAATACTTAGTGGCAGTTATGATGAATTTATGTCTGTTAGATGAAGCAGGATATATCTGACCAATGAGATCAAAGGCCCATTGCTGAAAAGGCCAGTGTGTAATAAATGGTATGAGGTCCCTTGTCGATGCATGTATGAGATTTCCATGAAGCTGACATTTCTCACAAGTCTTAGCGAATTTGATGGCATCTTTTTCCATGTCTGGCCAGTAGTAGCTAGCCCGTAGTAGTTTCCGAGCTAAAGTAAGGCCATTCGAATGAGATCCACAAATACCTTCATGGACTTCCGATAATTCACATTTAGATTCTTCAGTTTCTAGACATCTAAGCAATGTACCATCCAAACCTCGTCTAAATATATCGTTAGCTATAATAACATACCATGAAGCATTTTGAGTTAGGTTTCTTTTCTCATTTCGGGTAAGATTTCCAGGGACAATTTGGTCGCATAGATAGGAGTAGATGTGGCTGTATCGGGATGGGTCATGTCCAATAATAGAACAGACTATTTGGGTCTCAAGAGAATCATAAGCGGGGTAATATAACTCTTCCACCAGGAAATCAAAGCAAAAATTGGACTCCTGTAACTCAGGTATAGATGCCAAGGTAGCCATAGCATATGTTGTTCTATTTGCAGATCTAGGAATCTGCTGGAATGATACAAAAGCAAAATACTTCTTAAGATCATCAACCATCCTCTTGTAAGGCATTAATTTCTCATCTCAAGTGTTATATGTATCATTGATTTGATTAACCACCAGCTGAGAAACTCCATAGATATACAATTCTGCAACCTTCCAGTCAAAGGCTAGTTTTATCCCATTCACCAAAGCTTCGTATTTTGTAATGTTGTTTGTGCAAGGGAATATAATCTTATAAGACTTTGGGATTGAATATTTTTGAGGAGTAATGAATAATATGCTAGCACCTGAACAATTTTGAGTAAAGGACCTATCAAATAACATTTTCCAAGGTTGTTGAGTAAGATGCATTATAGATTCATCTAGAAACTCTATGTGTAGTGATTGAGAGTCTTCAAGCGGAGCTTTAGCAAGTTGATCAGGACCTATCCTTTTATGGCTTTGTGTTCCACATATTCAATGTTAAACTCTATAAGGATCATGACCCATTTCGCCAATCTTCCTGTAAGTGTTTCCTTATTGAGAAGATACTTGAGTGGATCAATTTTGGCCACCAAATTGACTGAATGTGCTAGCATGTAGTGTCTCAATTTTTGTGATGCAAAGACTAATGCCAAGCATGCTTTTTATATTATAGTGTAGTTCATTTCATAAGACACCAATGTCCTACTATTGTAATAAATAGCTCGTTCCTTTTTGTTGTCATCCTGTTGCGCCAGAAGTGTCCCCAGTGATGAATCAATTGCTGATATATATAAGATGAGTGGTTTACCCTGAATCGGTGGCATCAATATCGGTGGATTTGACAAGTACTCTTTGATTTGCTGAAGATGTTGTTCACACTGCTGATCCTAGTTTTAAATTACTCCTTTTCTCAATACCTTTGTGAAAGGTTGAGCTTTGTCTGCTAGCTGAGAAATGAATCGTCTGATGGATTGGAGACGTCCCTGTAGACTTCTCATTTGACTGATGTTCTTCAAAGGCGACATTTCCATTATGGCTTTGACCTTCTCGGATCAACCTCGATTCCCTTCTTTGAAATGTTGTAGCCAAGTAGTTTACCAGATGTCACTCTGAATGCACACTTCTTTGGATTTAACCGGAGTTTTAACTTTTCCATTCTGTTGAGTATAGGACCTAACCTTGAATATGCGTTGATCTTTTCATAGTCTTCACTAAGGTATCGTCAACATAATCTTCCATATTCTTATGCATCATATCATGAAAAATGGTTGTAACTGCTCTTTGATAGGTCGCTCCTGCGTTCTTTTGCCCAAATGGCATGACATTATAGCAAAAGGTTCCCCATGCATAGATGAAAGCTATATTTTCTTGATCTCCAGGAGCTATTTTGATTTGATTGTATCTGGAGAATCCATCCATTAGTGAGTACATTTCATACCCAGCAGTCATGTCGACTATCATATCAATGTTTGGCAATGGAAAGTCGTCCTTCGGACAAGCTTTGTTAAGATCTTTGAAGTCAATGCAAACTCTGATAGACTTGTCTGCCTTTGACACAGGTACTATGTTTGAAATCCATTTGGCATAATCTATAGCTCTAATGAATCCAGCTTTGAGCAATTTTTCTAGTTCAACCTTGACTAATAGTGCTACATGCGGGTGCATCTTACGAAGTTTTTGCTTAACTGGTTTTACTCTTGGTGTAATTGAAAGATGGTGCATAATGAGATCAGGATCCAAGCCTGGCATATCATAGTACATCCATGCAAAGTTTATTTTCTTTTCTAAGAATAGCTAAGTGAACTCCTTCAATTATTCTGCTGATAGTGATTGAGCTACATGAATGATGTGTGGTGTCTCTTGACTCCCAATGTTCATTGGCTGAGTTGGCTTGATTAATATGGGGGACCTTTCCTTGAAATGACTTGGTAGTATATCAAGTATCTCACCTTTAGGCGCCTCAGAGAGGTTTTCACCTTTAGGTATGTCCTTTATTTTCTCTTTTTTAGATTCTGATACCCCCACAATGTGGTTTTCACCATCAGATCTTTTATTTTTATTTTTCTTGTTTTTGTGACTAAGATACTTGATATCCGCTTCAGTCATATTTTCACTCTATTCACTGGTGGAAGAGTCTATAGGTTTGACTGCATTGAGATAATAGGCTAACGTATAGTCATTGGCAAAAGTAGGTATATTCATGGGCTGGTTTTGCAAAGTATAGTCAATCAATTCGGGGTGTACTAAGGATAAATTTTGGATAGGTTCAAGAGCGTTCACGGTATTGTTATCACAGCAGTGGATCGAAAAGTCAAGTTCCAGAAGAATACCTTGCGTAAGTGTCTCGAGACCAGGAAGAGTCAGATCATGATTATTAAAGTTCATGTTAATATTTAGTTGATCTAATCCGATAGACATACTTGTAACATCGTTCACTACGCTAGACTGGACGTCATATCGTGGTTTAACAGTGATAAGATCAGTAGACATATTTTCATTGTTTGTATCAGCTGATTCAAAATTTGAGGCTGAGTAGATATTGTCCAGAATAGGACCATCATCAGATTCATCAGGTGAAGTTTCCGAGTCTTCTTCAAGTGATTTAATAAGTGTATGTATGGTATCAACACAAACATCTTTAATACTGCAAGTTCCTTCATGTTGTGGTTCATTTGTCATTTGTATTTGACACACCTGTTGACATGATCTTGATGTTTTTGTGATTTGCTGTCGTCTACTCCATTCAACTTCCTCTGGACTGATAATTGGTTCTTGTTCTGTAGCTTCCAACTCTTCTTGTGTAGTGTTATACCTGATTTGTTCTGTTTTAGGATAGGGGTACATAGATGGGAAGCTTTATGGTATTCTTCCTTCTTTCAGTCCTTGTTCATAATTTTCTTGTCTCTTTTGTCTAATTTCCTGTATTTCTTTCTCTAGTTTTATGCGCATCAACTCTTGAGCATCATCTATGACACCGCTAGACTCTTCTGGAGTTTCTGTAGTGGATGTGTCTAAGAGGTGGTCAGGACCCCATTCATACTAGTTTGAATCAGTCTCCGAATCATCGACTTGCTGCCTGCCAGTATATGTGACTGGAACTTTTAGTGGTGCAAACAATTCTCTGATTCTTACTACTTCATCTCTTATATCCTCAGGGACCTCAACTTCCTATATTATTGTAGTTGATACCATCGAAGCTTGAGCACTGACTATTTCTTCTTTCTTGACTGCTGATTCCTCTTTCTCTTTTCTACACTGCTTTTGTTTGTTGCATGTCAGCTTCATGTAATGTTGAAGGCGATATCCTTTTCTACTACTTAGACTTAGAAACATGTTTTTGGTTTGATGTCTTTTTCAGATTGTATCCCAGTCCAACGTTATCATTGGTGGATTTGGTTTGTAGCTGAATTGGTTCAGTAATACCTTCCTTTTATTTGCCTAGAGGACCAGTACCTGAGTACCCCATGCGTTGAATCATTTTGTAGCTAGGACCATATTGGTTTGAGAAAATCTCACAATGTCGTACCTCCTCGTTTTGACTATCTTCCTTAAAGAGCCAGTTAAGAACAACATCCTCTTCTATTTCATCTGCCAAGGAGGTAGAAGACTGTATAAAGAGACCATCATATATGGTATTCAGAGCTGAAGTTTGTGTTCTCATAGCCTCTGATGGCTTGCCCAATAGTTTTGGTGATGGAGGGAGAGAAACTAATGAAAGTACCGGTTCTATCTTGTAGCCATCCATGCCGGTATTTGTAATCTTCAATCTGTTTTCTAAGTCTTTCATCAGTGTTTCTGGATCTGCATTTGGAGAGGCTGCCCTATTATGAGGCACAAAAGTATCTGCACCTTTTGTCAATGCATTACAGACGACATTTGTATCAGTAGGAATACTGACTTCAGCTCCGTTATAAGGAAACTTTAAGCATTGATGGTATGTTGATAGTACTGCCTTCATTTCATGAATCCACGACCTGCCCAATAATATATTATATGACAAAGGAATATCAAGTACTTGGAAAAGGACATCTCTTTCTACAGGTCCCACTCTAATAGGTAATGACACCAGACCTTTAGAAATCCTTTCTTCTTCATCATAGGCTTTTATTGTTATTTTCTTGCCAGGATCAATGACATTTTCAGAGAATCCTAGTTGTGTAAGCAGATTGTAAGTACAGATATTCAACCCCGTGCCTCCATCTATCAAAACACGTTTGACTCTATGTTTGTGGACCATGGCTAGTTATGTGGATGATATAGTGAGTTGTCATCTTCTTCGGAGAAGGTCAAATAGTGAGGTGAAGTTAGATGACCCACCATAGACTGAAACCGATCAATGTCTAAATCTTTTGGAATGTTGGTGGTGAGAAATGCTTTGTCTAGGATCTCTTTGTGAGCAGATGAGAGTTTTAGCAATTCAAAGATTGAGATTTGAGCATTTGTCCTTATTAATTGCTCAACAATGCTATATCCAAAAGATGATGATGAAGTTAACCTTTTAAATTTGTCCTAGGTTGATTCTTTTTGTTTGTTTGACAAGGCTGGTGGGTTTGATGTTGCTTGAGCCGAGTCAGAAGAACTAGCTCCTTGGAGGGTGACTTTCTTTTGAGAACGGGTGAGAGCTCTTGCATATCGTGATTCATTTGGTTTATCTTGGACTATAATCACATTGCAATATTTTGAGTGGGAAGGATCAATCATGTTGATAATGTTGTCCTGACTGGCATAAGTATAATTTACCTTGGCACCTCCTTTGGTTTTTGAAGAATCACCTTGTTCGTAAACAAGCAAAGGGTCTTTAGATGCTTTATGATCTGCATTAGTCGGATGATTCCCAACAACAACATTACCAACGTCTATGAGATCTTGAATCTCATGTTTTAGCTTCATGCAATTGTTTATGTTATGACCCTTATTCCGATGGAAGACAATATTCATTTTATCTCCACCATCTTGGTTTGACTTCTAGATCATATGGTCTGGAGTTATCTGGTAGTGTTATCTAGTTGTTTGCTAATAGAGTTTTGAAAGTGGATTCATATGATTCTTCGAGAGGAGTAAAATCACGCTTAGGTTTGGAAAGCCAAGGCTTTTCTTTGAACCATTCCTTTGTTTTCTTTAGCGGATTTTCTGTTGCAGCCTCAACAACTTTAAGTGCTTGTGTACCACTAGCCAAGTTGAATATTGTGGGCTTTGAGTTGGTTTTAACAGTGTCTACTACTCCATAGTTAACATAATTCTTGTTGTTGTCTTTGCCAAATTTCCAATACTTGTTCTTCTCTTTAGAGCTAGATCCTGGTTGTGTTTCTTTCCAAGGTGTAATATCCCCCTTCTTTATGAGCACATCTTCCATTCGAATGACATTATCTACCATTTTGTTAAATGATGGGTGTACTTGCATTTGTACACTATACTTTAGTTCAGGGACCAAGTTATTGACAAATATATCCATTTTCTCAGAGTCTGGGATAGGTCGAGAATACTTAGAAAACATCTTTCTCCAATGTTGGAGGAAAGTAAGAAGAGGCTCCCTTGTTTTTTGCTTAGTATTGCAAAGCTTGATCATAGTCATAGGATGTCCAATGTTGTATGAGTACTATTGTAAAAATAGTTAGATTAGTTCTTCGAATGTTTTTATTCCATTGGGTAAACTTGAGAACCATTCCATTGCTTGACCCCCTAAACTCCTTGGGAAAAGGCGCATGAGGTATGTTTGATCGTGCATGAACTCCATACAGGCAGCACAAAACTCTCTGACATGATCTTGAGGATCTGAGGTACCATCATACTTATCAAATTTTGGGATCTCCATTCATGAGGGAAATGGAGGCATGTATAGATTCTTGTCAAATGGAAAGGGACATATTGTTTTCAGAGAATATTGTTGTGGGGACTTGTCTTTATTTTTCAGTTCTGTGACCTCCATTCGTAAGGCTAGTAATTGTTTGTGTACCATGAGTATAAGTGATTATTTCTTTTTAGTAACGAGCGTCTGAACATCATATCCAGTAGGAAGTTTAGCACCTTGTTTTTCTAGTTCTAAGAAATAGTCTTCCTTCTCTCGGGTCATGATAGCTTTCATCATTTTTCTAAAGTCTTTATCCTTTTGACAGTCACGAATTTATTTTTCTGGAGGTTCAATGTCTTCATCAGCCTCACTTGATGATGAGGAATCATTATCATTTATGAGAATGTTATTATCATCCTTGTTTTCGTCATTGTGTTCCGTCTCATATATAGTAGGAGATTTAGGCTCATCAAAAATTGGTCCACCTGATGGTGACGGTATGTTAGTGAGTGGATGCCCTTCATAAAATGGATTGTCGGTGTATGAAAAGGGTATTCCTTTGCCTTTGGCTTCTTTCTTATGAGAACTCCTAGTTTGTGTAGGCATTTTTATGGATTAGTGTGACCTAAAGTTGTTTGTGATGTAGAGGTCAAGATCAATTTCAGAGCTAGTTGTTCTATTTAGAGTATTTATTGTTTGGGAGAAACAACTGAGATTAAGTATGGTTTCAGGAATGATCTATCCTATATAAGACATTTATCTAAGTTGATTCTAAGAGTAGTGTAAGATTCATTCTGGTTTCAAGAATGATCCATCCTGTATAAGATGTTATCTAAGTGACTAAAATTTGATAAGTAGTTGATTGAACTAGCTGAAAGATGATCGACCAAATCATGCAATACAAATGGCAGAGGTACAATGTCTTGATCTGTTTATGCTCGGGAAAATTGATAACCAGTATTATGTTCGCTGTAGATTGTTTTTAGGCAAGTTTGACTATTCTGTTCTGACAAAACCAGAGACTCATACGACAGGATTTTCTGAGCCGGATGACAATTTAGCAGGTATAGGATGACAATAGTTCTGTTTCATACGAGTTGCTGCCTCGTACCGTATGACAGGTGGGTATGTGCAGGACGATAAAATACTCAGAGCATTTCTATTTTGTACGACATAGGATACAAAGCTAGATGACAGATGAAAACAACTCGTACGATACAGGATCAAGTGAAACACGATAAATTATCAGACTCGTATGACTGTTCACAGGATAGAGCCTAGAAATTTTGAGTTTTTTCAATTGTTGAGTATGATAACTGAGTATGACCAATGGACTAATTTTTTGACCAGGATACGAAATTTTGACTTAAGATGGACAAGTTCTAACATGGCCAGAGTTTCGACTTAAGATGGAATAGTTTTTGACACAGACAAAATTTTGACTTAGAATGGACTAGTTTCTGACACAGACAAAGTTTCGACTTAGGATGGACTAGTTTCTGACACGGACATAGTTTCAACTTAGGATGGACTAGTTTTTGACACAGACATAGTTTCGACTTAGGATGGACTAGTTTCTGACACAGATAGAGTTTTGACTTAGGATGGACTAATTTCTGACACAGAAAAAGTTTCTAATCATTGAGTTGGTTTCTTGTCTTCTCCAATTTGGTATTTCAGTTTTTGTTTTAGGGATGAAAACATATAAAACAAGTAGTATGTATAGTGACTCCAATCACAACATGCAAACCCTAAGGAATTTGGTGAGGAAAGAAAACCTTTGGTTGTAGACTCAGGTACACACCCAATAGCTAGTCAGAATATGGTCACTGAGTCTCATGCGATGGATTCTCAATGCCGTATTATCCAACTCCAAACACTAATGGGGCCACAAAATGACAATTATCTTAGGAGAGTTACTATCTCTCTTGCACAAAGATTATCCCCCTTTCAGAGATGAACCAGGTAGCTTCTAATTTTAATTGGAACTAGTCAGGGATCCGTTCGGCGAGTCGAGGTATAAACTCAATTAAGAGGTCTCCCAACCTTGAAAACCAAGGTTTAATACACCCAAAGGTATGAAGGAGAGCTATTCCTGAGCACTTTCGTTGATTTGATTTTCATCAAATCATGTTTATTTTATAGTGGGTTGGAGTACTTGGCATTTAGTTGTTCCCACTTAGGTCGTTCCTCTCACACCAACCTAATGACTTTAAGAGTTTTTCAGCCCCTCGGGAGGGCAGGCCTTCTAAAGATGTACAAATCTCAAACAAAGAAAAAGCCTCAAGGGTCTGGATGTTTTATTGTCTAGAAAAAGACAAGAGCATACTCTCCTACCTCTCTGAATCTTCTAAAAACATGAAAGATAGATTTGTTCTTTAACCAGATAGCAAGTGAGGTTCCTAAAAATGAATTTAAAGAATACACAATGTTTAGTCGATTCTCCTTAGGCTACCCGCAAAGACAACAAATCAATAGTCATATTGTCTTTGTGCGACAAGCATATTCTTTGACAAGTATTCTACAAAAACTGATTAGGCTGTGAAAAATTCTGAGATAGACAGATAAACAGTCAGGGTCAGTTGTCAGAATAATCAATAAAAATCATGAAAATTTGCCTCTTTTTTTTTTTTACCAAAAAATACAGAGTCGTACGACAGTATGAAAACTCGTACGATATAGGATCCCAACTCGTACGAGACAAGATTCTAGTTTGTACGGCACCTGCAGTTTGTCATTTCAGCCTGTGGGAATTGTCGTACGAGATGTACGGACGAAAAATAAAAAATCTGGAAAATAACAAAAAAAATAAGCAATCAGTCTTGGAGGCCGAAAAATGTAGTCTTCAGCCCCATGGTGGGTGCCAGAGATGTGTGTTTAAAAAAGGGTTTGTAGCTACAAGCACAACACTTCAATTAAGTCATTATATGTATGGTTAGTAATCAATAATCAATAAATAAAAAACTATAACAAAGCAACTAATTGCCTTCTAAAAGACGTGAGTATAAGATTGCTCTCAGATTTTTATAAACAATACCAGTGACTAGACTACACCAAGACAAAGGATTTAATCTATATGATATTAACTATATGGATGCAAAATGGATGAATAATTCAAGCAAATAATCAATTCAAGCAATATGGATTCAAGCAATGATGGATGCAAATAATCTAAAAAGCATAATAATCTTCAATGACTCCAGAGCGAAACTACCGTGATAATAATCTCCAAGCGTGTTCTCAAAAATATTTGGGTTAAATTGGAATGAGAGCTAAAGACTGAATTTATAGAGAATTACCAAGAGGAAAGCTCAATTTAGGATTAATTGAAAATAATTGAGAAATCAGGTTTAGTTAACCTTGAGATAGATTCCAATTATAGTTTAATTGAAATGCATTCAAATTAGAAGTCCAAGTTGCATTGAAAATAATAATAAATTAATTCCATGCATTTGTGATAAAAATAGATAATTCTTTTATTTATTCAAGAAAAGAGTCTTTTCAATGCAACTGAACTTCTTTTTCTGAAAAGCTTTGAGTTCCAATTTTAGAGAATAATTCAATAATTCAATTTAATTGCTTTTCTGATTTCAAGTTCTAAATTTAGAAAAAGAAATAATATCTCAAGTTTGATTTCTCTTTCAATTCAATTCTTTTTGTTTAATTTCAATTCAACTCTTGTTTTGTAATTAATTCCTCTTTTGTAATAAATTAATTCCTTTTGCATGATTAAATGGCAATTTTATTAATTAATTAAATATGCAAGGATATTTAATAAATTAAATAAGATAATTAATCAAAATGATATTCTTGGAAATGGTTCAATTAATTAAATGAATATTTAATTAATATTGAGTAATTGATTTGCCATGTGATATTTGATGATTAAAGAATTAATAATGTGCTCAAGATTGATTTAATTGCCTTTGGTTAGGACTTTGGTGATGTTGTCGAGATTAGGGGCCCATGGTTTAGATGACCATTTTTAGGGTATTACACTTGTAAGTGGGGAGGATAGTTGATGGAGGCTTGGAATCTGTTTCTTTCCAGAACATTGCATGGCACATCCTCTGCCTCCTCTCGGTCACTCATTGGCATAGATTTAAACATGAAGCCTCATGAAGAAATGAGAGTAGAATATGGTTGGGAAGGAGTTGGCAACAAGTCATGTCTGCAACGACATGCAAGTTGTAACCCCTTCTCCTCCATCTATGTTTCTCTACAAGCTTCTCTTTCCACTTTCTCTAATCTTGGGCATAAAGGCTTGAACTCCTCTTTTAGTGGAGGGGCAATTTTACTTCTTGCCTGGATCTAAACCCTCTTTGAGGAGGGGGAGATACTCTATAAAAAATAAAGGACCATCTCACATTCCATCAGGGGTGATAATGGTACAACTCAAAGGTTTTTATTTCTACCAAAATACAGTTGGGAATTTTGGTTCTATTTCATTATGACCACCAGCATGGACAATCTTTTGGGAGACTGTGAGGAATATTTTGTAACAAAGTAACAATTGATCGTATAATCTTGTTACAAGTGTCTCCTCTATCCTCAAGCTTGTTGATCCCTTGCTTCTATAAAAGGGAAATTAGGGCCATGAGACAGGGGTCGAGAAATTTGGTCCAGAAGTTTGGATCCAAATCCTTGGTCATGTATAAGAGGTCTAGGTGAAATGAGTAGGCTATAATAGGAATTTATAGAGGAAATAAAATGGGTTTAGAGTCTTTGTTTGTTGTAGGTTCTTGAAGGAGTTATATGTAATATAATTTGTCATAGAAAATAGCTTATGAAATGAATGAAAGTATTGTCCGAATTCATTTTCTCCAATGTGTGACTCTATTATGTTCTTGAATGAGTAGGATCAAGGGTTTTTCTCATTCGTTGCATTGTTGTGGTGCAATTTTCTTCTATCTTACGCTTTGACCTAAGGGGACAATTAAACTTCTTAGATAGGATTTGCAGACTAATGGGGCTTATACAGAGATTCTGATAAATATTTTGGGTTGGGATAGACAGATGAGATACATTGTAAGGCCATGTTATCTTGTTATCTTTAGCTATTAGATTAAGGTTTCTGTTGCATTTTTATCTTGCATTCTACAATTTCAATTGCCCATTGGATAAGACACTAATCGTTACTTACATTCATTTTTCTATAACATTTCTTTGCTCATAACTCATCGACAACTTGCTATAGCTTTGATAATATTAGAATATCTTTTCATTTTTTATGTATGATGTTGTTTGTCAAAAATTCATCTCACACTCCAAAGAAGGTTGAGGATCACTGAGAGTTAGCTACTCTATAGCATTCTCCCTCTTTGTTGAGCCCCCTTTTAGGAGTGAGACCATCTGCTTTGTTTTAATGTCTCTTGCAAGTGCAGAGGGAAGATTGCAGAAGCATCAAGGGAACACCCTCCTAGGTTTTGCAAAGCCCGAAGTGTAGAAGGATAATAAAAAAATCCTTATTATATTGTTGGTCCAAGTCCCTGAGTTTTCTAAATGGTCTAGAGGTTGGCCCCTCCATGCATGATTCGAGGGCCCGAATTGGTTTCTATCCCTGGGGGCAGTGCAAAAACCCCGCCGAGTGCATTTTGGGGAACCAACAAAAAATGGCGACTCTGCTAGGGATAGTGATCTAGAATCTTTGGTTAATAAAATGTGAAGTGATCATAGTGGTTGAGATTACCCTATTTGAGCCACCAACAAAAAATATCCCCTATCCACTGAGGAATGTCTGCACAAAAGTCATGAGCATATAGTAATCTAGATCTTTTTTGGTTGAGTCAATTCTCATAAACGTTGCCTGAGAATTTGTTATAATTCATCTTTCAATGTAAGTTTTGTCAAGATTTGTCCATATTACAAGAAAATATCTCACAAATTGTGGGTGGTGACTCTAAGGTCTCTGTACTAGTGTACATTATTTGAAGAAGAACTAAGAATAACTAAGGAGTTTATAGTAGAGGTGACAAATCTGAGCTCTTATGATGAAGTACCCTGACAAGCTGAGGATCACACGATGAAGAGGAAGCAGTTGCAGTACTAGATTAGGTTTGACCTGAGAACCTAGAATGGATGCACAAATAATTTTGGATCTATCACTATAGTGAACCAGTAAAGCTGATTTCTAGCCATTACACTACTTCCAAGTATTTTGGATTTTCATGAGTCAAGTGTATTTTCATGAAGGTCATTTGTAGGAAATACTTCCCTATTAAGTGAGATAAGCACTAAGGAAGGGAATGATAGTAATCTTCTCATATACTTCTGAAAATTAATTTGCAAATTTTGTAATAAGTTAAGTGAAGTATATTTATGAGTCATACATTGTAATATTGTAAGATTATTGAATAAATGCATTGTTGCTTTTATATCCCTAAGAAACATTCAGTGTAAACATGCAACAAATATAGCCATTATCAAGCCATAACATAATGTTTTCTATTGAAAGATATAGACCATTAATTTTTAATGGTATCCAAGGTTTCCCAAACCCTGTTCCTGCTAATGTTAGGGAGCATTTACCAAGTTTTAATGGGAAAGGATCAGAATCAACACGTCAACAACTGTGGAGGTTTTTTGATTTGATTAGAGATTTTGAGATAAGTCAGGAATATGTTTGCATGAAGCTTTTTGTTTAATCTTTAAAAGAAAATGCTAGAGACTGGTTTTTCATATTTGCCAACAGGTTGTATCTCTTCATGGGATGAGCTGAGTGCATCTTTTTTGGAACAATTTGGTGAAAGGGTTAATCCTAGTTCAACTATAAAGGGATTCATGGCTATTAAAAGAACAAAGGATGAATTGCTCCCTGTTTTCAATCTCAGATTTGCAACAACATTGGATGATATTCGTAGAAGTTATAGGCCAAATGATGCAGTATGTTTGGTTGTTTACTTAATAAGGGATAAGGATCCTCAAACCCTGTACTAGGCTTATAGGATAGCAATGGATATTGAGAACAATTTGAAATATGGAATCCCTAAGGGTTATTTCACTACAAGAGCTTGCTATCCAGAGATACTAGATATTGAAGAGAGGTGTGAGTCAAGAGTTGAAGATCAACATCAAAGCACCTACACTCTTGTTGACCATAGAAGACACGTTAAAACCTATGATTCAGATCAAAATGTGAGTGATGAGAACTTGTCTCAGACAGTGGTTATTCCTCATATTAGTGAAGACAAGGTTAATGAAAATTTATATTATACAAATGGTACAGAGATGGAAGTAATTTCAGTGGCTACACCAAGTGATAGAATTATTACTCCTTTCAATAAGGATGCCACACAAAGGGTCTATCTTCAATCTTATGTTTCAAATGGATCTGGAAGCCTGTATCAAGAAGAATTGGCAGGTTGTACATTTGATGAAGATAATGATAAGACACAAGTTTTTGATGCTACATTCATTTTCTTAGGGATTATCTGTGTGTAATGATGAAACCTTGAACATTGTTACACCATTCTTTATTAATAAACCAGAGAATTCCATGGTATGTTCCAATAAGGAAAATATGCTTCAGTCTGTGCTTATGCCATGTCAATACATTCATAGTGATGAATGTGAAGAGCTAGTCCAGGTAGATATGCTTGAAACAAGCATTATAAGAAATGATATACTACCTATCCCATTGCAAGAAAAACTTTATGCAGTGGATCAAATTGTTCCTAAATTCTCAAATCATGAAAACACATCTGAACCAATAGGTGTGGTTGAAAAGGATAAAGGAAAGGGCTAGGGCAGTCATGATGATTTTATTGAAGCCTATGAGAGTTACAACATTGAATATTACGATACTGAAAGTTGTTATAGCTCAGATTATGATTACCTTATGCCTAATAAGGGTGAGTGTGAATTTGAGGAGGGCAGTAGTTGCAATGAAGTTTTTAATGCACTATTTGATGAGGATATAGATATAGATCAGCCTGTGCTCTGCCTAAATATTTATGAGAAAGGTTTTCATATGATTTCCAATCCTTTGTATGAGGAGGAGGTTGAAAACTTAGAAATGGTGAAGATTGACCAAAATGTGAATGCTGAATTAATTTCCTGCGATGAAGGTCAATTTCTTTCCATGACTGGTTATGATGATACTATTGAAGGCATCTTTGACGCCTATGGGGATGGTATTTATGATGAGGAAGGGGCCATCCAAGCTGATCAAGGAATTTTATTTCCTCGATGATAGCAATATGCAAGAATACAAGTCAAAATTCCTAATTACTTGCCAGTTGAGTGTTTCCTTAATCAAAAGGGACTTGGATGATATCAAATGCAGGATGGGTCTATAATTTGCAAATGTTTTTGAAGGTTATCAACATATATATGGTAATATTTTTAGCTCATTGATTACATGTATGGATGAGAATTAAATTTTTGATAAGGGAAAACACTGTGCTTCATTTTTGATGGCCTTGGGCCACCAGTCAAAGTTTGATTTTCTCAAACTACAGTATAGCGTGTAGGGAAAGGAGGTTAAATCTGCAACCCAATGGACATGTACAAGTGTTTTCATACTTATGTTGGTAACATGAAAACTAAATACAATTGAGGGTTGAATCTTTGGTGAGTTAGAGTAGAACTAGAAAAGAAGCTAATACCAAAATGATGAATTACAGATGCAAGTCATGAAACTTGTACAAAGAGCAACTGTATTGAGTTTTTGGATAAAGGTTTTGATCAAGATATATAGTGATAGGAAGGAAGACAAAGGAAGGCATGGTAAGTTGATGTCATCTTCTCAGGCCCATATCTGATTCAAAGCAAGTGGGGAGAGGATTTTTATTTCATATATTCTCCAAGAAATAATAGATGTAGTCCTTGAATTGCCTGTTCATGGATAGTTCTTGGAATTTCACTTCTCTCCAAGTATTTATTTTCCATGAGCAGTAGATTAGGCCTTGTACATAGTAGGGTAGATTTCTTTTCTTCTTTGGGCTGCTTTGTCCAAGTAGTTTTCTTTTGGGTTTTCTCTGTAGCTGGTCTACTCCACCTGAGATTCTAGATCCTCGTATCAAACCTGAGTGATGATCATCCCCAACTAGAGCCACTGATAGTCCTGAAAATAACTATGCAAAAATGTGGTGTTCTTGACATGATTTTGGTCATTCTGAATCACTGTTGCTCTTTGTTTTTGCCCTTAGGGTTTAGGGTTTTCAGGTTTTTATTTTTTCGGGTGAGATTTTTGTTTAAAAAAACCCAAACCTATTATAAACTTGCCTTACCTTTTTTATTTTTAAGCATGAGGGTCCGTTCCATTGTCAAAAGGGGACCATATTCTTTTCCTAGGTGTTATCTTCTACTAGCCTCTCTATGGCTTTTGTATTATGGTCAGGCCTCCCTTTTTTATGTTTTTGCAGGTTTTCATTTCCCTAAGTCCGACTTTGATATTTCGGCTTATATTTTTATGATTAAATATCGAGCAACTAAAGGTCCCATGAATTTTCACATGTTTCAAATAGACAAAGATGTTATGACCCAAGCGGAAAAGATGCTTGAAGGATAACGAAAATTATGGGGCTAACTTTGTAAGCTGCATATAATGAACAAGCAGATCTGATGACCCTCACAGTCTCACGATGAAAGATGTAGGGAGATTAATGACCGCGACATCATGAGATGATGCCACGTGTCCTAGGTAGGTCAAACAAGTCTGATAGTAGGGCAGATGATAGAGCGGATACTCAAGGATGATTTGGCAGTGCTTTGTCAAGGTTTTAATGGGCCCACTTGCTACATTGGAAGGTCAATATCAGTATTGACCAATGATGATCATGTGATATGCCATGCTGGACAAATCAATGGTGGAAGGAGAAAAAGTTTTCAAAGGAGTGATTCAGACTATTTCATTATTGTTCACACGGGAAAGCAAAGGCAGAAGGAAATAGGCTTGTTGACATGGAATAAATAAAAACAAGTCGAGGCAAGTGGATATTGACCGACTCTCAAAATGCCGATTTGAGAGGTATTTTCTTGGGTCGAGTCGTATTTGCAAGACAAAGCTGGCAGGACCAGAGGTGGCAACATTTGCAAGTTTTCATTGCCACTATGGAAAGAAATCAAGATCCTTAGAGAGATGAAAGGGATAAGGATTATTTATGAGCTAGAAGCGAGGTGATCAAGGACCTGTCAACAAAGTCATAGGATGCATATTGTCAGATATTCTCATAGTGAGGTAGAAAATCAAGAAATCAGGAACAAATTCGTTCACGTTAGGTGAACTTGGTCACAAGACAGTGAATTGGCAGTTTGAGTCTGACGATGTTCTTGATTCAATGAAAATATGATTTTTTGAATCCATTTGCTGGAAGGATGAGTAGAAAAGCATTAGAATGATGATTTTTTCCATGCATGAACACCTCCAAGAGAAGTATTTTCATTATAAATACGGCTATGTGGTGTCTTCAATTGGTAGAAAGAATAGAGAATTCATTATCTTCTTAGAAGGTTTTGAATAAAATGAAAATGATCTTTGAGCAGTATTGTGCCAAGAGTTACACTGAGCTCTATGATACCAGATGGACTTCCTATGGGAATGAGTATGCTTATAGTAGATGGAGTCTTGGAAGTGGGGAGGATAGTTGATGGAGGCTTGGAATCTATTTCTTTCCAGAACAAGCCCTGCATGATACATCCTCTACCTCCTCTTTGTCACTCGTTGGCAAAGATTTAAACATGAAGCCTCATGAAGAAATGGGAGCAAAATATGGTTGGGAAGGAGTTGGCAGCCAATCATTTCTGTAACAACATGCAAGCTGCAACCCCTTCTCCTCCTTCTATGTTCCTCTACAAGATTCTCTTTCCACTTTCTCTAATCCTGGGCATAAAGGCTTGAACTCCTTTTTTAGTGGAGGGGCGATTTTACTTCTTGCTTGGATCTAAACCCTTTGCAAGAAGGGGGAAATACTTTGTAAAACATCAGGGTTCATCTCACGGTCCATTGGGGGTGATAGTGACATGACTCAAAGGTTTTTGTTTCTACCACAATACAGTTGAGAATTTTGGTTCTACTTCATTATGAATGCCAACATTGACAGTATTTTGGGAGACTATGAAGAATATTTGTAACAAAGTAACAAGTAATCCTATAAGCATGTGATCGATGTCTCCTTTGGCCTGAAGCTTGTTGATCCCTTGTTTCTATAAAAGGGAAATTAGGGCCATGAGACATGGGTCAAGAAATTTGGTCCAGAAGTTTGGATCCAAATCCTTGATCATGTATAAAAGGTCTAGGTGAAATGAGTAGGCTGCAATAGGAATTTGTAGAGAAAATAAAATGAATTTTGCATCTTAGTTTATTGCAGGTTCTTGAAGGAGTTATATGTAATATAATTTGTAACATAAAATAACTTATAAAATGAATGAAAGTATTGTCCGAATTCATTTTCTCCAATGTGTGACTCTATTATGTTCTTGAATGAGTAGGATCAAGGGTTTTTCTCATTCGTTGCATTATTGTGATGCAATTTTCTTCTATCTTACACTCTGACCTGAGGGGCTGGTTAAACTTCTTAGATAGGATTTGCAGACTAATGTTGCTTATACAGGGATTCCGATAAGTATTTAGGGTTGGGATAGATAGATGAGATACATTGTAAGGCAGTGTTATCTTGAGACCTTTAGCTATTAGATTAAGGTTTCTGTTGCATTTTTATCTTGCATTCTGCAATTTCAGTTGCCCAATGGATAAGACACTGATCGCTACTTACAGTCATTTTTCTATAACATTTCTTTGCTCATAACTCATCGATAGCTTGCTATAGCTTTGATAATATCAGAATATCTTTTCATTTTCCATGTCTGATGCTGTTTGTCGAAAAGTTGTCTCACACTCCAAAGCGGGTTGAGGATCATTGAGAGCTAGCCACTTTGTAGCATTCTCCTTCTTTGTTGAGCCCCCTTTTAGGAGTGAGACCATTTGGTTTGTTTTAATGTCGCCTACAAGTGTGGTGCGAAGATTGCAAAAGTATTAAGGGAACACCCTCGTGGGTTTTGTAGAGCCTAAAGTGTAGAAGGATAATTAGAAAATCCTTTTTATATTGTTGGTCCAAGTCCCTGAGTTTTATAAACGGTCTGGAGTGGCATGAATCAAAGGTTTTTGTTTCTACCAAAATACAGTTGGGAATTTTGGTTCTACTTCATTATGACCGCCAACATGGACAATCTTGTGGGAGACTGAAGAATATTTTGTAACAAATTAACAAGCGATCCTATAAGCTTGTGACCGATGTCTCCTGTGGCCTGAAGCTTGTTGCTCGCTTGTTTCTATAAAAGGGAAATTAGGGCCATGAGATAGGGGTCAAGAAATTTGGTCCGGAAGTTTGGATCCAAATCCTTGGTCATGTATAGAAGGTCTAGGTGAAATGAGTAGGTTGGAATAGGAATTTGCAAAGAAAATAAAATGGATTTTGCATCTTAGTTTGTTGCAGGTTCTTGAAGGAGTTATATGTAATATAATTTGTAATAAAAAATAGCTTATGAAATGAATGAAAGTATTATCTGAATTCATTTTCTCCAATGTGTGACTCTATTATGTTCTTGAATGAGTAGGATCAAGGGTTTTTCTCATTCATTGCATTGTTGTGATGCAATTTTATTCTATCTTACACTCTAACCTAAGGGGCTGGTTAAACTGCTTAGATAGGATTTGTAGACTAATGTTGCTTATACAGGGATTTTGATAAGAATTTAGGGTTGGGATAGACATATGCGATACATTGTAAGGCAGTGTTATCTTGAGATCTTTAGCTATTAGATTAAGGTTTCTGTTGCATTTTTATCAGGCATTCTGCAATTTCAGTTTCCAAATGGATAAGCCACTGATCATTGCTTACACTCATTTTTCTATAACATTCCTTTTCTCATAACTCATCGATAGCTTGCTATAGCTTTGATAATATTAGAATATTTTTTTATTTTCTGTGTATGATGTTGTTTGTCGAAAATCATCTCACACTCGAAAGCAGGTTGAGGATCACTAAGAGCTAGCCACTCTGTAGCATTATCCTTCTTTGTTGAGACTCCTTTTAGGAGTGAGACCATCTGCTTTGTTTTAATGTTGCCTACAAGTGTGGTGAGAAGATTACATAAATATTAAGGGAACACCCTCCTGGGTTTTGCAGAGCCTGAAGTGTAGAAGGATCATCAGAAAATCCTTGTTATATTGTTGGTCCAAGTCCCTGAGTTTTATAAACAGTCTCGAGGTTGGCCCCTCCTTGCATGATTCAAGGGCCTGACATGGTTTCTGTCCCTGGGGGCTATGCAAAAACCCCTCCAAGTGCGTTTTGGGGAACCAACACAAAGACCAACTAGTAGGTCGGGTTTTAAAACTCAATTTGCCAGATAAAGGTAAGAAGCTTGCACTTCGGGTTTTAAAACTTGATGTGCAAGACAAAGGACTCAAACATGTAGTTTAGGTTTTAAAATCTGAAGTGCATGGAAAAGAGGAAATAAAAGCTAACTCTAGGAAAAGAAAAGTTGTATAACTAAGACGTGAAAACGACATGACTTAGGAGGCAAATCGACCAATCTTAGAGTACGTGAGATATGAAGCAAACAAGTTTCGTAGGCTTGTCTCATGAATTCAGTCTGACTGAAATCGATGACAATAGCTAGCTTTGACTAGAGGGAAACCTTCACCAATTGAAGGTTGTAGAATCCAGAACTCTAAGTGCTTGCATCCATTGGGCTATAGAGTCAAGTGACAAAAGACGACGCAAAAAGATATATACACAAAAATTTACATATTTACATAAAATTTATAAATCTCATTGACTGAAAAAGCTTGAGATGTTCTCCACTACGAGGAAGTGGGAAAAGAGTTTTGTTAGCATATGCGAGCAAATAACTATGCTCCCCACAAACTTGGTGAATAGTGAAGGGACTTGTCCATAGGGAATCAGATTTCTTGTGCATCTCTTTTGGTTCTCTCCTCTTGTCCCAAAGCAAGACTTAATCACCTACAGTAAACTCATGTGAAATCTTCTTGTCAAATAACACCTTCACCTGAATTTGATGAGTAGAAATACAATCTACCACCTCAACCCTTGCATCTTCCAACTGAGAAAGAAACATGATCCGGTTATCAAGCAAACTTTGGTAAGTCTCATATTCTATAGCCTTGGCAAGCTTCAAAGCTGGAAGTTCCAATGTGATAGGAATTTTTCTATCCATCCTCTTCAAATGTTGGAAAGGAGACATGCCAATTGCCCTCTTGGGCGTGATATGATCTGCCCAAAGTGCATCAAAAATATCTTTGTACCAAGTCTTGTGTTTCTCATCAACAAGCTTCTTGATAATGGTAACCAAGTTCTTGTTGCTTGATTTAGCCTGACCATTTCCTTGTAGATAATAGTCAAATGAATGTGAAATGGTAATACCATGATCAAAACAAAATTAAATAATCTCATAAGATAAAAATTAAGAAGCATTATTGGTAACAATCTTATGAGGAACACCAAACCTTGAAACAATGTTCTCTTTCAAGAACTGACAAACCATTGCTGAAGTAGCTTGCTTAGAGGGAATTGCCTCCACCCATTTGGTGAAGTAATCTATTGTAGTGAGTATGTACATATGGCCTCCTCTAGATGAGGGATTCACTGGTCCAACAAAATCCAACACCCATTGCTGAAAAGGCTCCTCGATTACTATCGGCTTGAGAGGTAAAGCAACTAGTTTAAGCTTACCAACAAACTACTGACATTGCTCACATTTGCGGACCCAACTATATGCATCCTTAAAAAAGGTTGGCCAGTAGTATCTTGCATGCAAAATTCTGTGTTCCGTGAGAGGAGTTGAAAAATGCCCTCGACAAGCCAGATCATGAAATGCTTCAAGTAATCTAATTTTTTTTTCCTTATAAACGCAACATAAGAAATTGCCATCTATACATTTCTTATACAAACCAATATCCCAAAGGACAAAGTTTACTGGTTTTAGCTTCAAAGTACGCTTTTCATTGCATGACAGATGTGAAGGACACTCACCAAATGTGAGGAAGTATGCTAAATCAGAATACCACTCATCGGTGGTGCTAACAAACAAAACTTTGGGAAGACCCTCAATCACGCCTTCATTCTCAAGCAATATTTCTTCATTAGACTTATTATCAGTAATCAAATTACATAAACCTTTACCACGAACCAACTTAGTAGGATTTATCTCCATGTCATATTCCTGAATTATTGCACTCAGTTGCCCCTTTTAGTTCCAAATTCCTGTTGTGTTAGAATAAACTTGACAATAGTACCAGGAACAAGAGCAATGACATGACAAATGAGAATGCAGAATCTGAAATATTTTACTACTTTAACTATGACAAAGGAATGCTTCTTCATTGCAAAGAATTTAAGCTCATGAGTTTTCAAATGGTAACTCATAAAAGCATTGGGTGACTCAATACCTTCATTGTTCCTCTGCATCAATATAGCTAAACAAGTGCGATCTGACACATAACTGTACATTATGAACTCCCTTGTATAATCCAAACATACCAAGACTGGAGCATGAGCAATAGCCTCCTTAATTTTATTAAAGTCTTTCTTCCCTTCAGGACTCCATTTGAAAAGAAATTTTCCTTTCATCATGTCAACTATGTGGCGAGTCTGTTTGACAAAGTCTAGAATGAAACTTTGCAAGAATTAAATTTTACCAAATAAGGAATGCACAACAGTTTTACTTGTAGGCAAGGAGAGACAACAAACAACTTTAACTCTTTTAACACCAATCTTGATACCTTCCTTAGACATGATGTGTCCAAGCAAGTTTCCCTTCGTAACCCCAAAAAATGATTTCTTGGGATTAAGAGATATCCCATGTTGTCAACACTTCTCTAGCACTTGTTGCAAATAATGAAAATGATTCTGATGTTGTTTAGAGAAAAAAATCAAATCATCAAGGTAAAATACAATAAAATTACCAAGAAAGTCCTGGAAAGCCAGATCCATAACATGTTGAAAAGTTGCTCTTACATTTATTAACCCAGAACGCATTCTGTAGTATGCGAAAGTGCTCCATGGGGTTGCAAAAGTAGTTTTATGTTGATCTTTCTCAGTAACCTCCACTTCTTTGTATCCAGATAAGTTGTCTAACATAGATATCATCTTGGACCCGGTAACGATTTGCAAGATTTGATCCATGATAGGCAATGTATAATTGTCCTTCGAAGAGGCTTGATTTAAATTCTGGAAGTCAACACAAATCCATATTTCTCCATTTTTCTTGCGCTCTGGCACAATGTTAGATATCCAAGTGGAATGCTGAATAGGAAAGATGATTCTTTCTTTTAACATCTTCTGAATTTCAGCAAAAATAGTGTCAAATATCTTTGGATTATACTACCTTTGTTTTTGTCCAAAGGGAGCAAAAGCCGGCTTGAGGGGAATTTCATGACAAAGTTCTTTAGGACGGAATGACTTCAAATCATTGTTGGAATATGCAAGAAAATCAAAATATTGCTGCGATAATGTAACAAACCTTTGATTTTCTTCACTAGAACAACATTTCCCAATATTAATCATTTTTGGATTATCAATTGTTCCCAAATTTACTTGCTCATATTCCATCGCACTAGCAGTCATCTTTTGTTGCTTCTTGACATAACGATTATGTTTGTCAAACAACTTCTTAAGAGATACAAGACCCTTAGGGATCTTGTTTCGCTTCAACTATAAGAACTTCTCACCAACTTAAGAATCAACATTTTCTACCGCATCTCTTGTAGGATATTGACTGCCTTCAAAGTAAAGATCGTCAAAATTATTGATAGTTTGCAAAAAATTAATCACATGTTGATCATCATTAAACACTTGCCAGTTTTTTAGAATTATTAGGAACACTTGGTTGAAATACCATCTCAATAGTGTACTTAGGACCTGAGAAATCCTTATGCGTAATTAGCAAGGTAGTAGAAACTGCCAAGGAATCTGCTCTATCATTGAATTCCCTATGAATAACAAATATGTCAAAGGCATCAAAAGCTTCTATTGGATCCCAAACAAGATTTCGATAGTGCTTCAGCTTATCACTTCTTATTTGATAAATACTCCTTACTTGACACACTATAAGTTTTGCATCTCCTTGAGCATGCAAATTTTTTATTCCTTTCTTTTCAACAACACTCATGGCCAAAAGGAGAGCTTCATACTTAGAAGTATTGTTAGTGTTGTCAAATTACAATTTGAAATAAAATGGAATTTTTTTACCATCAGGAGACACCAATACAATACTTGCCCTAATCTAGTAGAAGAGTAACTACTGTCAAATTCCAATGTCCAAACATCATTTGGACCACCCAAATTGATAGTGCCAAAACTGAAAGATTTTTCTTGTGGAGTTGAAGAACTCACATACTCGACAATACCACTTTCGTTATCACTTGAATTCTCTTCAAGTGAAACCATGTCTTCTGATACAACTATAGACTCATCATCAACATTCAAGAAATAATTTCCCATACCAGATGACTCAAAAAGAGTTTGAGCCCATTGATCATCAGACTTCACAACCGTGTATTGTGATTCTTTCTCTTGTTGCAACCTCTTGATTTCCCCTTTCATAGGAATACGAGCCTCTATCATATCCATACTCAACTCACCACCAACATCTCTACCAAAATTTATTCCAAGAAGAATCCTATATGCAGTTGTCACATCAGCTACCAACACTAATCCTGTATGCAGTTGTCACATCAGCTACCAACACTATCATTTTAATCTTCTTCTATGGGAATGCAACAAATCCAAATTACACATTTTTTTATCTGGCCTATCTATGGTACTTGTTTATTATCCATAGAAAAAGAACTATGAAAGGTCTTAGTCAAAGTGAGACCAAGAGCATTCGCAATCTTTGCGGGTGTCTTCAAGGATAAATTAAGCATAAATAATATAATTAGATGTAAAGGAGCAAATCACAACTCTAAATCTAATTACTATTACTCCTCAATGACAATAGAATAATGCAAGATCAATTGAAATAAAGAATGAATTCGAAATTAAACTCCCTTAATTGATGTAACAAAGATTCCATTGCTCTTCTCCATAATTGGTTGATTGGCTCAGGTATTGCACTGAAATTCCTGCATAAGATAGACAATTATTTTGAAGACTGTGATTCTAGACTGATTTGTGAAAATGATGTTGTTTATATAGATTTTCAACATAGAAGGGGTGAGGATTTGAACTCAAGTCCTGATTGATAGTCAACTAATTTAGATTGATCAGTGAACTCATCTTGATTGATTTTTTAACTAAATATATTAGTCTGTTAATAGGATTGGTTGGAGAGTGAACTCAATTGATTAACCAGTAGACTGAATAGACTAGATAGTTGACTGAATATATGGATTAGAAGACTGAATTAATTGGAGAGATAAGTGGATTGATTGATTAGTCAGAAAAAGGTGATTTGGAATGAAAAGGGGTGATTGAAGAGTTAACTAATTTGATCAATTAGTTATGATTTCAACATGTGCTATAGGATTTTGAATTGAATTTGATTTTCATTTTCAGTTTGGATTTGAATTTGGACTTTCGAATGTTGAAATGCACATGAAATTAACTGAAATTCAGATTTGGGGAAATGTGAATTTGATGATTTGGAATTAGATGAAATTAAATGAAATGAATTGAAATTCGAATTTGTGGGAATTGGAGGAATAAATTGATTAATTTAAATAATTTAGATGAAATTATTTATACATTAGAAATGGAATTAATTAAATAATTAAGATTATTTAATTAAGTGAATTAATTGTAATTAATTAAATAAATAGCATTTAATTAATATTTGAGAAAGGGGTTAAATGATTAATTAATTAAGAAATATAAATAGAATAATTAATAAGATGAAGAATGATGATTGAGTCAGTTTAGAAGAATAATTAACTTAATTAAATAATTAAAGATTTACTTAATTAATTAGGACGAATAATTAGTACATGATGAAATTTTTTTTTTTAGTGTCTACATTTTCCCCTCTTTGACACAATGTCGAAATGATGTTGTTTCAAAGAAAATGAAATTTTTGCTCCAGTATGCCCTGGTGATGCTTTATAGTGTAAATATGCCCCCTTGGAAAAAGTGTTCAAAAAATAATGAAATTGAGACCATTTTTTTGATACCATGGTAATGAGCTAGATGGTCTCATATGTAGGCATATTACCCTAATATGAATTGAAACTGAGACCATTTTTTTCGATACCATTTTTTCGATATCCTTGACTGTACTACAAGTTCATTAAAGTTTTGTTGGATTGCGACCGTTGAAGAGGTAAAAAACCCTAATTTTGGCTATAAATAGTGAATTATCCCTTTTAATTTGATCATCTGCATTCATTTGATTTGTGGAGCTCTTCTTGATTTCAATGCTTTCTTGAGACTTTGGAGCATTATGGCGGGCCACAGAGTGAGATTACACTTGTTCGATCGAGTGCATTCATATCGGAGACCGACCGACACTGGAGGCCTGGTAGAATTCTGAAAAATTTGCTCATTTTCGCTTGTTTTGCCAAATTTTTCTTGTTTATGTCAGAGCAAATTTTTTTAGTTGATGAGCATTTGAGTATCGTTCTGTTTGCATTTGATTATATTTATGCGCAATTGATTTTAGTAATCCACACTTGTTAATTTGGCTCGTAAATGTGTTTCGTGATGCACAATGTATTTAATAATTCACGTTTGATCTTAATGATGCACAAGTGATGTTAACGGTGTGCATTTGAATATATTGGTGCACATTTGCATTAAACAGTTCACATTTGACTGTGTTCATTGTATCTAGTTTGCAATTGATATTTTGTATTTTCTTCCATATGATTTGATTTTCATCATGCACATATAGTATTATATTTTCATGTTTTTCATCTTGTAGGCACATTACCCTATCCTGGTTAGTAGGCAGATGAGGCTAGATGGTCTCGAGTGTCGCTATGAGCTTATCGATTAGGAGACTGCCTTGGTCTGATATTTAGGTTTATATCATATATTGCACTTGCCAGAGGTTACAACCAATAGGGCCATGATTACTTCATTAGTCGAGTGATGGAATTCTTGAGACTTGTTCTTTTCACTTACCTAATGGTGAGGCATTAGTTACATTGGAGGATGTGTGGCACATTCTGCATATACCCATTCATGGTGGTCGATTTATTTTTGATCATGATGATGGTGTTGTCAGACTGTGTGATTTATTCGAGTATTCAGAGGAGGATTTATCCATACGGGGTCGATATGAGATCCCATGGGATGATCTAGATTACGATGATCTTATTATCGTTCTGTGCTCTGTTGTTGTTGGCTTACTGATTCCTGATTTACATATGCATGGTTTCCCTGTCGAATGGGGTAGAGTTATCTGAGACATGATTATTGATAGATGTGTTTTTATTTGGGGTATGTGCTTATTAGCCACTTTGTATCACTAGATGCATGGTATTGTATACTTAGAGAAGAAATCCATTGGCCATGGTATCACTTTGCTCTAGGTATGGGCTTGGGAGCATATGACTATCTTTTGTTCGATGGTTCATGTTGGTCTTGCTGATGAGCAACCATATGCCTATAGGTACAAAGTTGGCATTAGACATAGGGCGTCAAGGAATACCCTTTATGGGAGATATCATATTGATATACTATAGTATTTCTCTTGGAGAATGTATCTTGATTGTTGCAGTTGGTCTGATAATGCAGAAGATTTACCTTATTGCAGGAAGCAGTGTTATCTCATTGGTTGAGATGTTGGTAGACACATGGTTATTGACATCCATCTGCCTGGCTGAGTACTCTGTCAGTTTGGGCAGGTACAGGGTGTGTCAAATGTGACAACTTATTTTGCTTAGATTACACAAGAGATTGAGGATTGGGGGGCTTGCATAGAGCCTCATGTTGCTATTGTAGAGTTTGATTCTCTTCGACCACTACAGTGGGGTTGGTTAGCTGGAGTTGCAGATCCTAGTGCCATACCGCAGTATGATGCCTTGTGGGTACATCATATACAAGTACCATTGACAGATCCTACAATTCCTATTGTTGGCATATGCACACTCCAATGAGACATGTAGGTGATTGAAGGTTTTGTCATTGATGGCAACCTTACAATCCTATGGCACCAGTAAGGCATTACATCGACACTTGCAAGATCAGACTCTACACCAGTACTCAGACCACCGACACCGACAGAGAAAGGAAGCATACCGACACAGAGGCCGATAGGATTTTTGTTGTAATATATTTTGTTTATTATTTGTAAAATCATTGTAAGTCGACTTGGCAAGTTGTAAAATGACTCTTATATAAGAGAGATCATTATAGAACATTTTTAAGTAAGTGAGAGGAATATATTTAGGCGAAATAAGGTAGACATATTAAGTGAATTATAGGTTAAGGGTTTATGTAAGAAGCACAACAGAAATCGGTACTGGATCTGGCATTATAGATGCTATTTTGAAGCAGTACAAGACACTGGATTTGTATAATCCATTTTTGTAAGTCAGTGAGACTTCCTATTTTGTATTTGAGCAGTGAGCTCTAGGCAGTTGGCCTTCCTGCATGTGCAGGCCCCTCTTGTAAGTAATATTCTCTTATTGGCCAGTAAGTGAATATTGTGGGTCACAAATCCCACTGAGGTTTTTCCCACACCGAGTTTCCTCGTTAAAACATTGTGTTATGGTGTGTTTTTCATGTGGATGCTTTTAATTCTATTTATTGCATTACTTTTTGCTTACCGGTACACTGTTATAATATGTTCTACATGTTTTAAGTTAAGAAATACAATTCACCGGTTAGATATTGATTCACCCCTCCCCTCTCAGTATCTGTGGGAATCCTAACAATTGGTATCAAAGCTTGGTCCTCTATTTTCAGAAGCCTAACATCTTGAGGAAGATCTTGACACTGGTACAGATGAAAAATCTGATGAAGCAACTAGAAGCATCTCTCTTAGACTATGATGTAGAAAAACTGAAAAATATCAAACTTGAAGATGATATAAAGGCTGCTCAGGATATTATTCAAGCACTTCAAGAAAATCTTACTATTTCAAGAAACAAGAGAAGAGAACTTTGTGAAAAGATGCAAACTGAGAATGATGAAAAAGAAACTCTTAATGATATGATAAATAAGCTGAAACAAGAGACCATGACAACAAAGAATGAGATGCAGGATATGACTCTGAGATTTTGTAAAGAAATTGAAGATAGAAAGAAGAATGAAGAAGATTTGACCAGAAGACTAAGTGATGCTGCAAATGAGAACACAAGACTTAGTTATGAAAATGATTTATTGAAGACAGACCTAATGCACACTCAAAATGACTCCAATGAACTAATGAGGCAGAAAGAAGTCTTAGAAAGAGAACTAGATACTACAAATCAACATAAAGAGAAATTCAAGAAAAGCTCAGAAGAACTTGGTAACTTGCTGCAGAATCAAAAACCTAAAGGTGACACTTTTGGAATTGGCTTTGAAGTTGGTGAAAGCTCCGGTACTGCAAACACTCAAGATCATAGCAAACCGGTAAGGCAACCTGCTGCTTATAAATTCAATGGAAAATGCTTTAACTGTAATAAGTATGGTCATAGAGAAAATCAATGTAGATCTAGAAATTATCAGAATATCAACACACCCATCAGTCAATGTTCAAAATGCAACAAAGTTGGTCACAACTTTGAAAATTGCAGAATGAATGTGAGATGTTATGTTTGTGGAAGATTTGGATACCTATCTAATCAATGTAGAACACATACCAGCATAGGTTATGGGAAAGCTATTCAGAAGAATAATGTGACTTACTATGCATGTAACAAGATTGGGTATATTGCAAAATTCTGTAGAAGTAAAGGATCACCGACAGACAACAGAAGTTCTAGTTTGAAAGGAAAAGAAAAAGTTGAAGAGGTTAAGTAAGAATTCTCAAAACAATGGATTAGAAAGTCAGACCTAAATATTGTTGGGAATACTCCTCCACCGGTAGAACCAATCAACACTCCACCGATAGGACAGAGTAGTGCTTCACCGACAGGATAGAGTAATACTCCACCGACAGGAAGCTCTTCATCAAATTGAAGAAAATTTTCTTGAGGGTTTGACAATCAAATGAGACATATGCTATAATTCCCTCGGTTAATGGTGAGAAGTTGGAAATTACTTCTATACCGATAGACAATGTTAAGTGACTACTTAATTGACATACATTAAATGTGGTAGATGGCAAATAAACATTATAAATTTGTGGTTTTGGCTCCATTTCATTTCACCGAGATTTTAAACATTCGAAGAGCACGAAATTTGTAGAGCTAAGGCATTTTGAGCAAAGAGGCAAAGCACTTCAGAAATCAATCCATCCAAAGGCAGAAAAAGGTATTTATCATCATGACATCCTCCTCTGCACCTAAGTTCATAGCAAACCCTACAGTAGTTGAGGTTATAAAATTCCCTAGGCCCGTATTTCAGCTAGTTCTCGAGGTAGCTAAGAAAGATGACAATATAGGTGCTTTTTCCCAAATTCCAAAAGGAGTTGTTTTTGCAGAAGATCCCAAAATATACATTCATTGCAACATAGAGGAATTAGGAGATGAAGAAATTAAAAACATGTATAAGACTGTTATATGTGACAAATCCAGAAATGTAAAACCTGAACATAAAGTTGTTGAAACCCTAGGATTCACTGAAATCCTCTGCATTCCTGAATTTCCCAAGGAAGTGATTAGGATAGTTTTAAGCAGGGCACATGGTACATTCTTTTGGCTTGATTCAGTTCACAAAATTAAAAAGGAAGCTGTGAAAGCAATAACAGGGTTACCTTCCACCGATAACAGACCAAACAAGACTAAGAAGGTCTCCAATGACCTAGTAATGAACTTAACTAGTGCAACATCAGACAGAAGGTCTCTGAGGGTTAATGATGTGACTGATATAAATGTGAGATTTGTTAGCATGATTTTAGGGTACAAAGCAACTCATGCAAATAGACTTAACTCAGTTTCCAGTTTATGCATTAAGAGTGCTCATGACATGGTTAAAGACAATGTAAAAATTGATGTATGTGAATGGTTAAAAGATGAGTTGATTGATAACTTAGGCAAAATCAAGAAGGACAAGAAAGGAACTTTTAGATTTGGAAATCTACTTGTATGCTTGATGCTGCACATAACCAAACAGGTTCCCGGTATAGGCAATAAGAACCTTGGATTTGATATATTGGTAGGAAAATAGTTAACAGACCTATTCAACAACATGGGTGAAAACAAAGAAAAGAATATTCATGAGTATTTTCAAGCTCTAAAGGTCAAAATGAACAAAAGACTCAGACTATCACATAATATTGTCAACGAATACAAGGATGAAATATGTTTTGTGATAAAAAAGGATGAGATCTGGATGGAAGTAGTCATCCCAAGAACAATTTGGGTAATAGAGATGGGTTATGAGACCGATGATCATATCATTGAGACTTATCCTAAAGCACTTCTGGAAGCACCAAATGAACCAAAGGAAGAAGTATTTGGTAGTGCTGAGACCATAGAAAGTCAAATTAAATCTAAGAAAAGAGTGAAAAAGGTTGAAGCAGTTGTGAGAAGAGGTTCTAGACAGGCTAAGGCTATTAAAGAAGATGTACTAAAACAAACCGGTATCATTGAGGATGAGTTAGGAACTATACAGCCTGAGACTCACCTATCACCGGTAGCTACTTCTTCAGAGAATGACATGTCTGCAACTTTCAAAAGAGTTGTAAGGAAAAGGGATCCTTCACCAGCATCCACACCCTCGCCTAGAAGGACTAGACAAAAACAACAGGCAGTGAGGTCTCTGGTTAGAAAGACAACACCAAAGAAAAAGTTGACACCAAAGAAGAAGAAGACTAAACAAAACATGGCTCCTCTTGACAAATTGCTAAATGAAATCACAGAGGAAGGGAAACTCAAGAACATAGGAAAGGTCTATGATACACTGTCAGAAGATGAAAAAGGACAAGTTGAAAATAATGTCATTTTACACATGGACATCTATAAGAAGTTCTTAATGGAAGTGATAGATGAACTACCAGATGAATTGTTCAAAAGACTGGAAGCAAGAAGACAAGCTGTTGTAGAGCTTGATAAGAAAATCAAAATTGAAAAGTTACTTGCTGTTTACCCAGTCAACTCACCTAAGGAGATAGATGACTTAATTGTAGAAGCCAACCTGTTAGTATTCTCTACTGCACACCGACATATTGCATTAATGGTTGGAAGAGTGAATGAAGTAATAAAGGAAACAAAAAATGCAGGGGACATATTCCTTGAGGAGAAAGAAAAATAGGAAGAGTACCAGAACCCCAAACCAATAAAGGTATACCAGAAGGAAAAGGACAAATGAAAAGGAAAGGTTGGTGGACCTCCGAGCATCAAAGTAAAAGACAACTTACTCCCACCCCCTCCAATTACATCACCGGTAACAACTACTGAAGATCAACTGATAGATGAGAGTATGGACTCAGAGGATACAAATCCTAATCCTGAAGTACTATACACAGTTGATGTTGATACACAAAAGGTCAACATTATGATAGACAAAGATACAACCGGCAAGACAGATATGGCTAGTGAGCCACCAACAACTGACAACATTGACAATACTAAAAGAAAAGTTGAAGTTGATAACATAAAGCAACAGGTAGAGACTCAGACTGAGACTAAAACAGAGCAACAAATAGAGAGACAAGCATAGCAACAGGCTCCAGAACAGGAATAGATTCACATGGAAACAGTGCTACCGACAACAGAAGAAAATAAAAAACCATTGCTTAAGGAAATGGAAACACAGACTGACCTACCAGAGGTCACTACAAGCTTGGTTACTTCCTCCACCGGCGGAATTCAGAACGTTGGTTTCTCCTCAACAGGTTACAAATCAACAAATGTAATTGAAGTACTTTTGGACTCCATCAAAAGGATAACAGATTGTAGTTCACAGGCTTATAAAGCTATAGATGACACAATCCCAATTTTGAAGATGATAGCTCCTAACTGTAACATAGACAATAAGGATTCTTTAATCCAACTTGACACTTTGTGTAAATACATCACCGAGAACACAGTAACTGTTGAGCAAATAAAGGAAGAGGCATTGCAGGATAAGTTAGAAATTGAAAAGCAAAAATTCTTTGAAGATCAGATAAAGAAGTGTACTAGGGAATTTGACACACTTCTACCAGAACTATGTAACTTATTGAAGGAATTTAAAACTCTATACAAAGATACTTGCAAGACAAACTTTTTGACAGTAGACATAGATAAGAAAATGAGCAAGGTAAAGGATGAAATCAATAAATTTGCTAACAATTTTGTTAACTCACCTGATACATTATCAGTTTTTGAACAAAGGATAACAAGTTTTGAGGAAGAGTTACTTAAGTTAGAAAGAGAAAAGGAGAGAATAGTAAATAAGGCAAATAATTTGAGACTAAGACTGAGTCCAAGATTGGACTATCTAGCATCATTACGGAAGGAAATATCTGAGGCACTAGTACAGGGACAAAGAACACCGACAGAGCATATGCAACACCTCAACGGTACAGTTCAAAGAACAGGGACATCAATAAAGGACAACAAGAAGTTTATGGAAATTATAAACTTGATTTTGGGAGATCTTTTTCAAATTGTAACCACCTAGTTACAAGGTTGAGACTACAACTCTATTGACATCTTGACAACCTTTGTCATTGATGCCAAAGGGGGAGTAGTAGTATGAGAAAATAACCGGCTAAAGACTTATCTACTCAGGGGGAGCTCTTATATTTTTGGTAACATATATTTGGAAACATTTTTATATTACAAATTTTGGATACACTTTTGAATTTTCTCATGAGTGTTGCCATCAATGCCAAAGGGGGAGATTGTTGACATATGCACACTCCAATGAGACATTGTAGGTGATTGAAGGTTTTGTCATTGATGGCAACCTTACAATCCTATGGCACCGACAAGGCATTACACTAACACTTGGAAGATCAGACTCTACATCGGCACTTAGACCACCGGCACCGGCAAAGAAAGGAAGCATACCGACACAGAGGCCGATAGGATTTTTGTTGTAATATATTTTGTTTATTATTTGTAAAATCATTGTAAGTCAACTTGGCAAGTTGTAAAATGACTCTTATATAAGAGAGATCATTATAGAAAATTTGTAAGTAAGTGAGAGGAATATATTTAGGTGAAATAAGGCAGACCTATTAAGCGAATTATAGGTTAAGGGTTTATGTAAGAAGCAGAGCAGAAACCAATACTGGATTTGGCATTATAGATGCTATTTTGAAGCAGTACAAGACACTAGATTTGTATAATCCATTTTTGTAAGTCAGTGAGACTTCCTATGTTGTATTTGAGCAGTGAGCTCTAGGCAGTTGGCCTTCCTGCATGTGCAGGCCCCTCTTGTAAGTAATATTCTCTTATTGGCCAGTAAGTGAATATTGTGGGTCACAAATCCCACCAAGGTTTTTCCCACACTGGGTTTCCTCATTAAAACATTGTGTTATGGTGTGTTTTTCATGTGGATGCTTTTAATTATATTTATTGCATTACTTTCTGCTTATCAGTACACTGTTATAATATGTTCTACATGTTTTAAGTTAAGAAATACAATTCATCGGTTAGATACTGATTCACCCGCCCCTCTCAGTATATGTGGGAATTCTAACACCTATCTCTCCTCATTAGATTCAACATAGGAGGGTACATGGAGGGAGAGGTCAAGGGAGAGGGAGAGGGAGAGGGAGAGATTGGCTTGATTGTAGAAGTGGCAACAACAGAGGTAGAGCGAGAGGATAGTGAGGGTGATGTAGACATCGGTGGAGAAACCAAGTCTATGGGTAGCTTTGATCGAGATGGGAGTGAGAGTGATGATTCTGAGCCAGGATCATCTAGCAGTGGAGGGAGTGACAATGAGGATGGTGGTGAGCAAGACATTGAGATGCCCCAATTTGGAGATGCGTGAGCCACAAAAGGAGGTGGTGAGGAGGAGGGTGAGGATGAACAAGTTTTGAGAGCTCAGATTAGGAGCTTAGAGGACCTAGTTGTCACATTACGACAGAGCCAGATGGATGATAGGGAGCACTTCCACAGAGCGTATAGTAATTTAGAGGCAAAGAGACTAGATTATAGGATACAGGGATATAGCTATTATAGATAAAGATCATCTCCATCAAGAGCAAGATGATGCAGTGTAGAGGTCTAGGTTGATCCAGGATGCACATGAGCAATACTTTGATCCTGCTATAGGGTTGAGAGATGAGAGATTGATTCATCTTGCTCAGGAGTGTTCCTATTGGCATCATGAGTAGGAGGATGTCATGCCAGAGGGACAACGAGCTCTGAGTTATAGGAGATATATCTCGGGTAGGAGATATATCTTGGGTAGTAGATCTAGCAGGTCTACTAGTCATGATACTAGTACAACTGGGGTTATGGGTCCACCTAGGGCATCTTCGGGGCATCCTGGGGCAGGATCAAGCTGACAGGATCCACCTGGAGATATGGACAGTGCCAGTTGAGACATTTTGTCTTGTACTTGATTTTGATGTATTCTGACACTTTTTGGAGATATATATGATATGCATTTTGGTGGTGTTCTACATGACGTGTTATTTCTATGATGTATGATTCTATGTGATGTGTATATTTGATGTGTTATGTGTGTGTGATACATTTTATGATTCTAGTACATTCTATTTTATGCAATGCAATGATATGGTTGCCATGATTCTAGTGCATTCTATTTTCTATGTGATAATGAGTCTAAAATGATATGATATTTATCTAAATTAATCTATTGCAATTAACTTTAAGTTATAATGTAGGTGAATTTAAGTAGCATGAGTTTAAGTAATAATGCAATCTAACTAATGAACTTAAAATGAATTTATAATGATATGAAACTTATATAAATGTTTTTGTTGTGATAGAATACAACACTGATTGGGTCTCTTGATTTAGAAGAAGTGTTATTAAGAAATATAGTCTTGGATTAAATGATGAAGAGAAAAGAGAAAATGACAAATCAATCGTGTTAACTTGATATCAAAATTGATATGATATGATAGGAATGATAGTGATGAATAGTCTTCTTTGTCTTTATTTGTAGTGCAATACATTATCATCATTGAGTCTTATTATGTAACAATGAAGTTTAGTACACCAAGGTATAAGGAACCAGGATGTATATATATCTCAATGGAAGAAATAAACACGTAGCAGACAAGGAATGAACCCTCCATTCTGGGAATTTCACTAAGGGTCGAGGTATGTTTGGCATTCACAGGCTAAATGCTCCTATCATAGATACCCACTAGAGAAATTTCCCCAGATCTTCACTGGTTCACACCGAAAAACAATAAAGAAAGTAAAGGATCATGCCCATCATGGCTCCTCTAGTCACTTTTTGGACATCCTTGAGTAGCATAGAAATATGATCTTTGCTAATTGATAAAAGATAAAAACCAAATTAGACAAAATTCAGCAGCTAAACTGACCGTGCCTTTGCTTTGATTTGTTTGATGTGATGGTTGATAATGTCTGGTTTCAGAAGTTTTGGACCCCGTTTAAGATTGATCTGTCTAGTTTCAAATGTATCTGATTCTGCCTAAGATATGATAATAATCACGTTGATGTGGATATAAACAATTGATAAGACTTGATCAAGTTTGGTTGCATATTTTTGATAAGATAGTGATATCCTTTGTTGAACTTCGTGCAAAGCATTTGCTGGATATCTGCTAGGGTGTTTGATTCTCATGAGACATTTTGTTGCAATTTTTTGGTTGATTTTTTGATTTTTAGTTTGTTTTTGAGTTTTTTTGATGTTTAGGGTTTTGTGGATCATTTTTGAATGTTTTTTATTTTGTTGTTTTTTATTATTTTTTGTATTTGTTCAAGATCTTTTTCTGATTTTTAGGGTTTTTTCAGGACTTTATTTGAATTTTTAAGGTTTTGTGTTTTGCAAATGTTTTTGGATTTTGAAGATTTTAGCTGAATGGGTTTGATTGATTTTGTTCAGAATCATTTTCTGATTTTTAGAATTTTTTTAGGACTTTATCTAATTTCTTAGGATTTTTTCAGTTATGCCCCCAAGTATGCAGACCTATGATGATAACATGATGATGCATATGAAGGCAATGAATTTTGATATGAGTTATTCTAATGCAAGATGCAAGATGAAGATGTAGTTCCTATTCAAACAAGGGTGAGTGTATACGTCTTTCATTCTGAAATGCACTAATTGAATTAAAGGTGTGAAATATTTAAGAGATAGGAGCTCAATCCATTCTTAGAAGACTTTAGATCATCCAATCTTAACACACTATGTAATCAAGATTTATGAATAGAGGCACGAAAAAATTCTCCATTAATTCTTGAAACTTTGATCCCCCTTTTTCCTATGTGAGTGAATTTGAGTTTATTCCAACCCTTATAACCATTACAAACCCTTGGAATCCTATGTGGCTAGCTATGTGAGTTATTATGACTTTAAAAGCATCCTGGATAGAGCCTCATTTCTAGCAAGCTTTTAGGGCTCGGATGAGGTTATACACCATAATCTCTCAAATATTGCTCCATTGCGAGTAGGCATCCATATCCCTAATGGAGTTAACTCGCATGTTCCCACAGTAAAGCTTTTATTGCACTTGTATGCATGATATTTTAGTTCTTTTTGCCATGATATTTTGATATTGATTTTGGCATAACACTTTTTTTTTCTTGCCATGTAATTATCTCGACTTGCTTCATTGACAAATTTTTTTAGAATTTTCAGAATTGTTTTGTTTGTTGCTTCTGCCTGACCATTGCTCTAAGGATAATATGGAGATACAAAACAGTGTTGAATATGGAACTGTTCACAAATTTCTGCCACTTCGTAATTTTCGAAAGGTCTACCATTATCTGTTACAATTCTCATTGGTATTCCATATCGACAGATAAAGTAGTTCATAATAAACTTATTTATTTTGTTGCCTGTAGTATAGGTCATAGGGATTAGTTCAACCCATTTAGTGAAATATTCCATGGTAGTGAGAATGAACTTATGTCCATTAGATGAAGTAGGTTTGATATTCCCTACTAAATCAAGTCCCCATTGTTTTGATTAATTAAAAATAGGTTTTTGAAAGGAACCCGAAACCATGATTATATAACAGGAGGAAGATAAAGCATTAAAGTAACAAGAAAAAATAGTGCTTGGACATCCATACAAAGATCAGATCCCAGAAGAACAAAGAGGGATCACAAGACAAAGAGAATATCAAAAGACAACTGAAGGACATCACAAAGACAACACTGAGACAACATAAAGACAAGAACAACTAGATGTTTTTTATGATTTCTTCCACATGAACCACCATCTGCTTCATATTGACCATAGAGTTCTTCATATCATCGAGCTCTTTTCCTTGATGCCCACCTGCTTCCAGGTGTTGGCCCTTGTTCTTTTTTCATGACCCATCTTCTTTGTCTGATCCTTCTCATCTTCCTTGCCTTTAACCTGTTCAAATTTATTTATCAGCATGTTAACATGGTCGATAGTGGCCTTAAGGATCTGGAAATTTTGCTTAGCAATCCTCTTCATAGTAAGCTCCATTTTATTCACTCTATTGACCTGGTTGTTCAGGTTAATTTCCAGACCTTTATCATCTCTAATTCCTTCCAGCTCCTTCACCTTCTTTTTTGTTTCTAGAATTGTACTAGCCATTGCTTCAATAGCCCCAGCCTTGTAAATAGCAACCATTAATTCTTTGATGTTTGTAGATAGAGTCTTCTCACCTATGGTACTAACCATTAATTAAGTCCCCATGGTTAGAATGGCCATGGTGATGTTATTGGTTGAAGATCTTGTGCTGATGCATGAATTAGGTCTCCATGGATCTGACGTTGTTTGCATCTTTGCACATGTTTGTATGAATCTTTCTCCATTGTTGGCCAATAATAGCCTGTTCTCAAAAAAAAATTAGCTCAAGTTTGGCCATTGACATGGGCACCACAAATGCCATCGTGTACTTGTTGTAGAGCTACTTGTGCTTCATTGGCATTGAGACATCTAAGTAGAGTTATATCCAAACCTCTTCTGTATAGTGTATCTGCAATTAGTGTGTACCTAGAGGCCTGTCTTATGAAAGTCTTTCTTTGATTTGATGAAAGGTAATCTGGCACATATTGATCATGTAAATATGAAAGTCTTCATATCTCTTGATACTAAGGAGATTTAGGTCCTACTATTGCAAAAACATATTCTAAAGTTGGCATCTCATATGAAGGTACCATTAGCTGTTCGACTATGAACTGAAATTGAATTCCATTATTTGGCCTATTAAGGAGAGATCCCATAGTTTCCATTGCATCCACAACTCAGTTGTGTGCCTTGGGGATTTGCTCAAATGTGATGTTGGTGAAATATGGCTTTAATTCATCTACCAACTGCTTATAAGGTGTCAAATTATCATCTTTGGTTTCATAATCATCATTGACCTGATTTATAATGAGCTAAGAGTCACCATATACTTGTAGGTCCTTTATTTTCTATTACATTGTTGTTTGGAGTCCATGACTAAGGCTTCATACTCAACTATGTTGTTTGTGCATGTGAAGCTTATTCTAAATAACATAGGAATGAAATCACCTTGAGGCATGATAAAAATAATTCTTGCCCGTGCTCCATGGTTTGTATGTGATCCATCAAAGAATAATTTCCATTCGTTAGATACTATGACTGTAAAGACAAACTTGTCTGGAAAGTCTATCAACATAGGATGGTGGTCTATCATTGGTGCTTTTGCTAATTGGTCTGCAATAATTTTCCCTTTGATGACTTTCTTATCAACATATTCAATTTCAAATTCACTGAGGATCATACCCATTTGGCCAACCTTCCAGTTAGTGCGGATCTGCTTAAAAGGTATTTGAGTGGATTGAATTTTGCAATGAGCTGGATCTTGTGACTGATCATGTAGTGTCTTAACTTTTGGGAGGCAAAGACCATTGCTAGGCATGCACGCCCAATAGTAGTGTAATTCAATTCATAACCTACAAGGGTTATACTAATGTAGTAGACTGCTTGTTCTTTCCCTTGATCATCATGTTGTGCTAAAAGAGCACCCAAAGCTGAGTTGGTGGCTGATATATACAAGAGTAATGGTCTTCCATGGACTGGTGGTATCAAAACTGGTGTTTTCAATAGATTGTATTTCAAAGCTTTAAATGCCTATTGGCATTGTTTTGACCATTTGAATGTGACATCTTTCTTCAAAAGGTGTTGAAATGGATGACACTTATCTGCCAACTGTGCTATGAAGCACACAAATGGATTGAAGCTGACCTTGTAGACTTCTGAGTTCCAGCTATCTTTGGATTTAACCTTACTTTATATTGTTCCAATCTGTTGAATATTTGTGCCAAGACCTCTAAATAATTTGTTCTGGTTTGTGATTTTGCTTGGATATCATTGACATAGTCTTTCATGAAATCAATTATCATATCATGAAACAATGTGGTCATAGCTCTTTGATATGTTGCTCCTACATTTTTTAGACCAAAGGACATTACATTCCAGCAATAGGTATCCTAAGGACATGTTAATATTGTTTTAGCTTGGTCCTCTGGTGCTATTTTGATCTGATTATATCTAGAAAAACCATCCATAAGTGATAGCATTTAATTCCCTACTATAAGATCTATAATCATGTCAATATTTGGAAGCAGGAAACCATATTTAGGACAAGCTTTGTTAAGATCTCTAAAATCTGTATAGATCTAGATGCCCCCAGAGTGTTTAGTCACTAGAACTAAATTAGAAATGCACTCTGCATAATCGATAGGTTTGATGAAACCCACATCTAATAGTTTTTGCAATTCGATCTTGACTAGTAAGGCTATATGAGGATGCATTTTTCTTAATTTTTGCTTGTATGGCTTTACTCATGGTAAGAGAGGTAAGTGATGGAGGATCAACTCGGGGTCCAATCTTGACATATCTGCATAAGACCATGCAAAGTTGATAGGTCTTTGCTTGAAGAAGCGGGTGAAGTTTTTTTTCTCCACATGGTTTAGAGATTTTGCTAGATGCATCTTTTTTTATATTTTCTGAATCTTCAATGTTGACTTCGTTTATTTACTCCATAAGGAGTGCTGATTGTTCTCTATCAATGGGAAGATCATCCAGTCTTCCTCTAGTTATTGTTTTTGTCTCCTTGGATTTTTTTGGATTCAAGGATGAGCTAGCCTCGCCAAAGTATACTATTATGTCCAAGTCAATTGCAAATCCCACCTTATGATCCCCATAGGGAAACCCTTCTCTAACACCAATGAATTCTGCAATAGCCTCGTCATTCTCGAACCAGTCTAGATTTGGTGAGTCCTCTTGCCCCTAGTCAATTAGATGCGAATGTACAAGGGTAATCTTTGCTTCTGTCTGATGGAGAAGTGTCTGACACCATGCAAACCTAGTTGTTTTGAGCCTCTTTGTTTTTGCGTTCGATGGAGATGGTTGCTACCATTACCTCCCCTTCATTAATTGCATTGATTGTGTAGTCATATGCAACCCCGGTGTAGTTGGTTGTATTGCCCTATCCTTTTGATGTAGACGCTTGTACTTGATTATGTTTCACAAAAGGATCTTTGTGTATGATATGTGTCTGGTTTGATGATCCTTTATCTATATCTACTGTTACATCACCTTGATCTATCCGGTCCTGGATGAGATTCTTGAGCTTTTAACAACTAGATGTTTTGTGTCCCTTGGAGCGATGATAATCACATAAATCATTGTCATTCCACTAGGCTGGTTTGAATGGGCCTGGCTCATATGGTCTTGCTTCTAGAAATGTTATCATGTTTGTTTGTATTAGCTTCTTTAGAGTAACATCAATAGGTTCTCCCAAAGGTATGAAATTTCTCTTTGGTGCTAATTTATTGGAGTTCTAACTACATTATATTGGACTGCATTGGTAGTGGCTGTAGTTGCATTATTTGTTTATGATTGATTTATATTTTTATTTGGTCCTTGTAATGATAGTGTGGGTTGAGCTCTAATGACCACTCTTGCATCAACCAAACCATCATTTGTAAGGTTCTTGTTCTTTGACCAAAATTTGGGTTTATCTGCACTTGCATTGTTGTTGGGTGCTCCTGCATCTTTACCATTTTTATGATACCTTGTTCCAACAATCCCCTCACATTTGAGACCTTTTTCTGTGATATCCTTGAATGTATCAAAGAACTACATTTGCAAAGGATATTTTACTGGTGAAAGAAGATTCTCACCGAAAATGTCCACTTGTTCTACCTCTGGTATATTGCTTGGATACCTTCTATACAATGACCTCCATCTTTACAAGAATGTAGCAAAGGTCTCTGTTTCATTATGCTTTGTGGTGCACAAATCTATCAGGCTCATAGGATTATCTATATTATGAGATAAGTTTGAGATAAACAACTTTGCTAGCTCTCCCAATGAAGTAATTTTAGGAGGTATATGTGAGAACCATTCTAATGCAGGCCCTGCAAGATTCTTAGGAAATAGTCTTAGTAGATATGTGTCTTCGTGTGCCACTTCTATGTAAGATGTGAAAAATTCTCTTATATGATCTCTTGGATCACCCATTCCTTTGTATTTATCAAACTTAGGTATCTCAAAGTGTGGAGGAAAGGGTGGCATATATAGAGATCTATCATGGGGATAAGGCCTGAGATCTTCCAATGTGTAACTTTTCTTGTCCTTGCTTGCTTGCATGCTCACCATTTGTTTTTGTAAGTTTTGAACTTGTTGAGTGAAAAATTCTATTTGTGTCAAGGGTATGGTTGATGCATATATGTTTGCAACATATGGTGAGGAGGTGATGTATATCGGTGTTGTTGAAGATGCTTGACTTTGCACTGTATGGAAACCACTACTAGGTGCTGTGAAGTAGGTAAACTGATGTGCTGTATTATCTTGAGTAGACCTAAAGGGATTGGTATGCCCATATTGTATCCCTTGGCTACTAGTTGCAAATCCCACTGATACTGATGTAGTTGCTTGTGGAGTACCAATGGATTGTGAATTGAACATGGGCATTGATTGGAACCTTATTGAAGTAACCCCTGATATAGGTGTAGAACTTATAGCTGCTTGTGTTGTGTTTAACTGCGTTGAAGCCATTTGTGTGCTTGGAGCAACACTTTGTCTAGAAGTTGTTGTTGTAGATGTATTGGACATTTGAGTCACATTTAGGTTCAATGTCACTCCTGGTGGCATTATTGTGGAGATGTCAAAGTTAGGAGGCAACTTTGCTTCATTTTGAATTAAGAGAGATAGATACTTGTCTCTATTATTGTTGATAAGGGCATTGATCGCCATTAAGACTTGAGGGTCTTGTTGAGCTACCTCTATTTCCTCTTGTGTTAACCCTATTTGTAGCTCCTCTATTGTTGGTAATCTATTAGGGTCTGTTGGTATCAAATTTCTATTTCTTGATTGAGAGCTTGAGCTTCCAGGTGTGTTCATGTTCCAAGTTGGGTTATAGTATGGGTCGCTATGCGGATCCATCTGATCCTTTGGCTTTTGTGATCTTGTTACTATCATGTGATCTTGACTCCCTATGACTTACTATGATTTCCTAAATGAAAATGGTAGATTGATATGGGTGAAAGACTTATGACTTAACTATGTATGCAATCTGTGAATGGTGAAATTCTCCTAAGATTACTGGCGAGGAACATCTGCCATAAGTTTTTTGACAATTTGTTGAAATTATTCATGTTCTCTTTGTTTCTTGATTTATTTTGCTAACTTAGTATCCAGCAGATGGACAAGATTAGTTCTATGTCTAGATTGTATTGAGCAAATAAGAATCTGCTTTAGCATTTTAGATGTGAAGTTGCAGATAAATTTTTATTACTGTTATTTTGTGAAGTGACAGAAAATCTCTTAACCGAGTGGACTTAACAGTCTTATTTGTAAAACCCTCTAACAAGGTGACATTTTGATTGAGTGTTTGAAATCCTTTAACAAGGTCACTTCTAACAAGGTGAAGATCCTAACAGATCTGAGGGAAATCCCTTAACCGGGTCACATCTAGCAATGTGTTTGTAATCTTTAACAGGATTTGCTTTTAACCAAGCATACTCTAAAAGAGTATATTTCTTAGTGGGTTCGAAATCCCACAGTGGTTTTTCCCTATTTGGGTTTCCACGTTAAATTTGGTGTTATGAGGTTTATGATGTTTATATGCTTTTGAGTTTGCATGTTTAGCAGTTTTGGTTATATTACTGAAGTATATGTTACCGAGGTTGAATTTGATGTTTTTATGGAAGATTAAGTTTGTATGATTCACCCCCCCCCCCCTCTCATCTTGTTGGCTATTGGATCTATATTTACATTAAGTATCAGAACTATCAGGCAAGGGAAATCTGTACTTTACTGTGATCTTGTTTATTGCTCTGGAATCAGTCAACATCCTCCATTCTCCATTCTTCTTAGTTGCTAACACTATTGGAACTGTACAAGTGATGCAGGAGCATCCCCGGTTCTTGGAAATCTTGCATCAACCAAAAATATTTCCTTTATGTTTTGCTTTCTGTTTTGCAGTTTCAGCATTTCATTTTTCATGTTCTGGCATTGGCTCACCGGATCTCGAGGAGTTGGATTTTTGCTTGAGGAATTGATCATCTACCTCATTCCCAAACCACAGAACATTTGGATCATTTTCTGGCAAGTTGTCACTACCGATTTCCGAGACAGTTTTCTGGTATCGGTTGCTTGGACCTATTTGCATTTGTAATCTACTGGATCCCTTCCGTAGCTTGCGGAGCCCCGAGTGTTGATTCCGATGTTCCTTGGCGTGTGACTGACCTTCTCTTTGATCTACACTTCATTCTTTGGATTTTTCGGAGGACTTTATTTGGCAGAGGCCGACCTTGTTTTTACACGTTAAGTCTTGTTCTTCGACATTTGATCCTTTTTGGGCCGACCGGATCCCCTTGGATTGTATAAATAATTGTAATTGAGCATTAGAATAGGGATAAGTTAAGATATAGAACATAGAAGATAGATCCAAAGATTTGAGGTCCCGATTGTGACCTATTCTGTAATTAAGCATGTTTTAGTAGGCCAGTGAGCTAGTTTCTGTAACCGGTTGTTACCGGTTGATTGTAATCATTTTTTATGATATAATACATTCTTGTTCTGCATTACCTCCATCATATCCTTGTGTTTCCGTTGTGCTTACTCCTTCTAACCTCTTCGGATTGATCTCTTTGAGATCCCTCCTAACTAATGATTACACCAAGTGGTATCAAAGCGAGCTTTCGTTCCAAAGATTGCCTTGTCCTGAGAAATTTTGTTGTAGGGTGGCAGACTGTGGATCCGACCTGCAGCTGCAGAGGACTGGAGTGAAGATGGCACAAAGAGGTAATAGGAATGGTGGAGCGCATGGGAATGCATACCCTACTATGATGGAAATATTGCGAGTAATTGTAGCCCAGTTGGAAGCTATTCAAACATCCCAGAGAAGAGGTAACATATTGAAGATGTGAGTGAAGATGAAGGAGAAGAAGCCCCGACAGAACAAGTAAACCCAACGACGATTGATCCTGATGAAGAAAGGTTTTTGAGGGTTTTCAGTAGGGCGAATACTAAACCTCATTTTACCCCACCAGAATATGATGGGAAGTTGGATTCAGATGAATTGATGGATTGGATCTTGGAGATGGAGAAATATTTTGATTTTGAAAACACTGTAGAAGAAAGGAAGGTGAAATATGCCTGCACCCGGTTGAAAGGTCATGCATCTCTTTGGTGGGAGCATTTGTAGGCTGATAGACAAAGAAGAGGTAAAGAGAAGATCAAGACATGGGATCGAATGGTTGCTAAGTTGAAATCAAAATTTATGCCAGATGATTATCAAGTAAATCTGTTCTAGAAGTTGCAAATTTTGAGATAGAAGGAATTTAGTGTGAAGGAGTACACCGAAGCATTTTACAAGTTGAATATCAGATCCGGACATGTTGATGATGAAGTTGAACAATTTGCAAGATATTTGAATGGATTGCGGGTGTCTATACAAGATGAACTTAGTTTGATCAAATTGGAGAGTGTTGGAGAAGCTTACTAGTATGCCTTGAAAGCATAAGAGAAGATAAACAAAAGACATAAGTAGAGGTGGAAGGTTTTCCAAAGGAATATTTCAAGGAGGAAGAGGATATAGTGGAGTTAAAGGAACCTATACGGATCAGAACAAGGACAAAGAAGTGAGAAAAGAAGGTAATTCATAACGGAAAGATGATAGAAATTTTTACCGAAGGAGAGAACCGGATGGCTACTGGAATGAGAATTTTGGAAAAGATGACAGAAGGCAAGATAAGAGAGTATTTAGAGGAACTTTCTATAAGTGTGGAGGAGAAGGACATCGTGCTTTCTAATGTAAGAAGATAGAGAATACCAGAAGAACAATAGTGGTGGAAGAAAGCCCCACCAGATCAGCCAATAAACCAAAGGATGGAGAACTGTTGATGATGATGAGAGCTTTGTGTCATACTAGAGGAGATGGAGAGCCCTTGCAGAGGAAGAATTTGTTCAAGACCAGATGTAAGGTATTTGGTAAGTGTTGTAAAGTTGTTATTGATAGTGGTAGTTCGGATAATCTTGTTTCAGAAGAGATGGTGAATAAGTTGAATTTGGAAAGATTGAAAATGTGATGTCTCCTTCTAGTTGACATCTGTCAGCTAGGTAGATTAGCCTATCATTGACCCTCGTAGGCTGATGAGGTTGGTTAGAGGGTCCTCCGGAGTTTGATTCATCACCTTTAGAGTGAGCACTCTAGGACTGGTTTTTGTTTGAGGTCTCTAGAACTCCGTTTGAGATACTTTCTATTTTTAGCAGTCCTGCTATTTATAGCCAGTGGGTTGGGTAGGGGCAGGTATGGTTTGGCAGTCTCGAGTTCTGACGACAGACAATTTTGATGAATACTTAGAGAGATATTACTATTTAATTATTTTAATTAAATATTAATTAGCGAACTTTAATGTTTTAATGTTTTAAAAGTCACTTTAAGTTTTAACTTAAGTGAGGGTCTATTTCTCATCAGATGGGGCCATTTTCTATATTAAATTGAAAGTGATTTATTTTTGACACTTCAATAGTCAAAAATAAATAATTAAAGTTAAAACATCATTAAATGCCAAATCACACCTTTCTTGGGAATCGCACCAAACCCTATGTGGAGAAGATAAAAGAAGATTTTAGGTCTTCTTTTCATTATGTTGAGTTTTGATATTTTGTGATTTGAGCTCTGAGAGGAGTTTTGGCGAAGGTTTCAGCAGAAGCTTCGTTTGTAGTGATCGGAGGTATCGGTGTGGGAAAACGTGAGATTCTTGTACATCAGCATCAAAGGCTGTGAAATATCAGTTGATCTTGCTTATTCAGTTGGTTTCATTCAGGGACCAAGTTTGTGCTAATTGATCAGAGAGTCATTGTCAATCTTCATTGTTTTTTGATTGCAGCAGTGAGAAGGAAACAAAGGTACTGAAAGAGGATATTATTAGGTGGTTGTGGATATTTGTATGGCTGCTTGGGAGTTGCGCCAATCACCTGAAGGAGGCTGCGATCTGCACGCTGGAGGGTTGCAAAAAATATACAAAAATAGCTAGAAGGTGTGCCTAGCCTTGTCTCTCCCATCGAGCTATCATACAAGCTGTTTGGGCCAGTCTGAAATATATTACAACATGCTGTGATAATGGACCGTGTATGGCCAGCAAGAAGGAAATATGGGGTTTCAGAATTTCTTGTTATTTATCAGTTTCCTCTTTAGCATTGTTTGTTTATGTATTGAGGATAAATGAATGTTGAATGAATGTAATAAGGGTTTGGACAATTTACTATCGAATTATAATTGATTGCTAGCAATTTCCCATAGTTGTTTTTTGAGCATGTAATAGTCAATATTATACTTGTTGTTCAAATATTAGCAAAGAACAAACTTAAAACACAATAGGTTCAACTAAACCTCAGTTGTCAGAGTTGAGGGCCTTTTGAGGTTCTTACAGAAACACCCTAAGCCTTATCAGATAGCATGGATTCAAGATGATCATAAGTTTTTAGTAAGTGAAAAATGTTTAGTGAAATTGAAAATTGGGAATTATCATGATGAAGTCTTGTGTGATATTATGCCTATGGATATTTGTCACCTTTTGTTGGGTAGACCTTGGCAGTTTGATAGATAGGCAATACATGATGGGAGAAAGAATACATACACTATTGTGGCCAATGGGATGAAGCAAACCTTGTTGCCCTTGGAGGAACCTTTAAAAAGTGAAGTTTGTACGAATGCTAGAATCTGTTTGGTGGATGGAAGGAAATTCCTGGATGGAATGAGACATGAGAATGTTTGTTTTGTCTTAGTTCCTAAGAAGATTGAGAATCCAACTCATGAAGAAGAACAACCGGAAGAGATAAAAGAGTTGCTGACAGAGTATGAAGACATCATTTCAGATAATGTGCGTGATGGATTACCACCTATGAGAAGTATTAGTCATTGCATGGACCTGGTTCCGAGAGCTAGTTTTCCTAACAAAGCTGCACACCTGATGACACTGACAAAGAATGAAGAGTTGAATAGAAAAGTGCAAGAATTGTTGAAGAAATGTTTGATCAGAGAAAGTTTGAGTCCTTATGCAGTACCAGCAGTATTAGCACCTAAGAAGAATGGAGAATGGAGGATGTGTACCGATTCCAGAGCAATAAACAAGATCACAGTGAAATACCGATTTCCTTTGCCTAGGATGGATGACATAATGAACTGTTTGAGTGGAGCCGAATACTTTACAAAGATAGACTTGAATGGATATCATCAAATTATGATCAGAGAAGGAGATGAGTGGAAGACAACATTCAAGACAATTGAAGGACTATATGAGTGGTTGGTGATGCCTTTTGGGTTAATAATGCACCAAGTGCTTTCATGAGGCTGATGAATGAGGCATTAGAGAAATTCTTGGGTAAGTTTGTTATTGTATATTTGGATGACATTCTGATTTTTAGTAGGACAAAAGAGGAGCATTTGTTGCATTCAAAGTTTTGCAAAGGTTGAGAGAAGAGAAGTTGCTGATAAATATTAAAAAGTGTACTTTCATGAAGGAAGAATTAGTATATTTGAGATTTGTGATATTTGAGGATGGTTTGAAGATGGACCTTGAGAAAGTAAAAGAAATTGTTGAATGGCTTACATCGGAAAGCATTGGAGAGGTAAGATCATTTCATGGATTGGCTAGTTTCTACTGGAAGTTCATCAAAAATTTCAGTTCAGTTTGTAACCCTATGATTGAGACAATGAGGGGAGATAGGAAGGAATTCTAGTGGACCACCGAAGCAAACAAAAGTTTTGAACTGTTGAAGCAGAAAGTAATTAAACATCTTGTGTTAGCTTTACCAGACTTCAACAAAGTATTTCAAGTGGATTGTGATGCAAGTGGAACTGCAATTACAGTTGTAGTGAGTCAGGAAGGGAGAGCAGTAGCTTATTTCAATGAGAAATTGAATGATGCCTGGAGGAGATACTCAATGTATGATCAAGAATTTTATGCCATAGTTAAAGCCTTGAAGAAGTGGAGACATTACATGTTGCCTAAGGAGTTTGTGTTGTATACGGATCATCAAGCTTTGCAATATTTGAACAGTCAGAGTAAGTTGAATCAGAGACATATGAGATGGGTAGAATTTTTGTAGAGTTACACCTTTGTGTTGAAGCATAGAAGTGGGAAATCTAACAAAGTTGTTGATGCATTGAGTAGAAGAAGGAATTTGCTGACAAAGATGAGAGTGACAGTATTAGGATTTGAGGAGTTGAGGACCTTGTATGATGATGACCTGGATTTTGCAAAACCTTGGAGAGCATGTAGAGAACTGGTTACGGTAGATTTAAGCATGTGATTGGATTACTTCATTCAGGATGTGATGTTGTAGCATCCCCGGTTCATAGCAATCTTGCATCAACCAAAAATAATTCCTTTCTGTTTTGCTTTCTATTTGCAGTTTCAACATTTCTTTCTGTGTTTCCCGGATTTGGCTCATCAGAACCTGTCGAGTTCGATTTTGCTTGAAGACTTGATCATCTTCCTCATTCCCAAACCGTGGAGCATTTGGATCATTTTACGGCAAGTTATCGCTACCGGTTTCTCAAACAGTTTTCTGTTACCGGTTGCTTAGACCTATTTGCATTGGTGATCTACCGAATCCTTTCCGTAGCTTGCGAAGCCTTAAGTGTTGATTCCAATGTTCCTTGGCATGTTGCCAACCTTTCCCCATGATCTACACTTCATCCTTTGGATTTTTTGGAGGAATTTCTTTGACGGAGGCTGACCTTGTTGGGTTTACATGTTAGGTCTTATTCTTCGGGTTTTTGATCCCTTTTGGGCTGATCGGATCCCCTTTAATCGTATAAATCATTGTAATAGAGAATTAGAAAAGATGGAAGAAGTTAGAAAAAACATAGAAGATATATCTTAAGATTTGAGGTCCCCATTGTGATCGTTTTTGTATTTTGAGCATGTTTTAGCAGGCATGTGAGCTAGTTACTGTAACTTGGTTGTTACCGGTTGGTTGCAATTAGTTGTCATGATATAATTCAATCTGTTCTGCATTGCCTCCATCATGTCCTTGTGTTTACTCTTGTTGACCAGTCTAGATTGATCTCTTTGAGGTCCCTCCTAGCCTGTGACTGCAACAAGTGGTATCAGAGTGAGCTTTCATTCCAAAGATTGCGTTGTCTTGAGAAATTTTTGTTGTAGGGTGGCAGACTGTGGATCCGACCTGTAGCTGCAGAGGACTTGCATAAAGATGGCGCAAAGAGGAAATAGGAATGGTGGAGCGCGTGGAAATGCATACCTTGCTATAATGGAAATGATGAGAGGAATTGCAGCCCGGTTGGAAGCTGTGGAGACAACCTAGAGAAGAGGTTGACACATTGAAGATGTAAGTGAAGATGGAGAAGAAGCCCCAGTAGAACAAGTAAACCCACCAGAGGTTGATCCGAATGAGGAAAGGTTTTTGAGTAGGGAAAATACTAAACCTCATTTTACCCCACCAGAATATGATGGGAAGTTGGATTCAGATGAATTGATGGATTGGATCTCGGAGATGGAGAAATATTTTGATTTTGAAAACACTGCAGAAGAAAGGAAGGTGAAATATGCCTGCACCCGGTTGAAAGGTCATGCATCTCTTTGGTGGGAGCATTTGCAGGCTGATTGATAAAGAAGAGGTAAAGAGAAGATCAAGACATGGGATAGAATGGTTGCTAAGTTGAAATCAAAATTTATGCCAGTTGATTATCAAGTAAATCTGTTCTAGAAGTTGCAAAATTTGAGATAGAAGGAATCTAGTGTGAAGGAGTACACCGAAGCATTTTACAAGTTGAATATCAGATCCTGACATGTTGATGATGAAGTTGAACAATTTGCAAGATATTTGAATGGATTGTGGGTGTCTATACAAGATGAACTCGGTTTGATCAAATTGGAGAGTGTTGAAGAAGCTTACTAGTATGCCTTGAAAGCATAAGATAAGATAAACAAAAGACATGAGCAGAGGTGGAAGGTTTTCCAGAGGAATATTTCAAGGAGGAAGAGGATATACTGGAGTTAGAGGAACCTATACGGATCATAACAAGGACAAAGAAGTGAGCAAAGAAGGTAATTCATAACAGAAAGATGATATAAATTTTTACCGAAGGAGAGAACCGGATGGCTATTGGAATGAGAATTTTGGAAAAGATGACAAAAGGCAAGACAAGAGAGTGTTTAGAGGATCTTGCTATAAGTGTGGATGAGAAGGACATCATGCTTTCGAGTGTAAGAAGATAGAGAATATCGGATCAGCTAATAAACCGGAAGATGGAGAACTGTTGATGATGAGGAGAGCTTTGTGTCATACCAGGAGAGATAAAGAGCCCTTGCAGAGGAAGAATTTGTTCAAGACCAGATGTAAGGTATCCGGTAAGTGTTGTAAAGTCATTGATAGTGGTAGTTGAGATAATCTTGTTTCAGAAGAGATGGTGAATATGTTGAAACTGGAAAGATTGAAATACCCTAAGCCTTATCAGATAGCATGGATTCAGGATGATCATAAGTTGTTAGTAAGTGAGCAATGTTTGGTGAAATTGAAAATTGAGAACTATCATGATGAAGTCCCATGTGATATTATGCCTGTGGATATTTGTCACCTTTTGTTGTGTAGATCTTGGTAGTTTGATAGACAAGCAATACATGATGGGAGGAAAAATATACACTATTGTGGCCAATGGGATGAAGCAAGTCTTGTTGCCCTTGGAGGAACCTTTGAAGAGTTAAGTTTGTACGAATGCTAGAATTTTTTTGGTGGATGGAAGGAAATTCCTGGATGGATTGAGACATGAGAATGTGTGTTTTGCCTTAGTTCCTAAAAAGACTGAGAATCCAGAGCATCAAGAAGAACAATCATATGAGATAAAAGATTTGTTGATAGAATATGAAGACATCATTTCAGATAATGTACTTGATGGATTACCACCTATGAGAAGTGTCAGTCATTCCATGATCTGGTTCCTAGAGCCAGTTTTTCTAACAAAGCTACACACCAAATGACACCGACAGAGAATGAAGAGTTAAATAGACAAGTGTAGGAGTTGTTGAAGAAAGGTTTGATTAGAGAAAGTCAGAGTCCTTGTGCAGTACCAACAATATTAGCACCTAAGAAGAATGGTGAATGGAGAATGTGTACCAATTCCAGAGAAATAAACAGGATCACAATGAAATACTGGTTTCCTTTGCCTAGGATGGATAACATAATGGACTGTTTGAGCGGAGCCAAGTACTTTACAAAGATAGACTTGAAGAGCGGATATCATCAGATCACGATCAGAGAAGGAGATGAGTGGAGGACAACGTTCAAGACAAATGAAGGACTGTATGAATGGTTGGTGATGCCTTTTAGGTTAACTAATGCACCAAGTACTTTCACTAGGCTAATGAATGAGATATTGAAGAAATTCTTGGGTAAGTTTGTTATTGTATATTTGGATGACATTTTGATTTTCAGTAAGACAAAAGAGGAGCATTTGTTGCATTTGAGACAAGTTTTGTAGAGGTTGAGAGGAGAAAAGTTGTTGATAAATCTTAAGAAGTGTATTTTCATGAAAGAAGAATTAGTCTATTTGGGATTTGTGATATCTGAGAATGGTTTGAAGATGGACCCTGAGACAGTAAAAACAATTGTTGAGTGGCCTACACCGGAAATCATTGCAGAGGTAAGATCATTTCATGAATTGGCTAGTTTATATCGGAAGTTCATAAGAATTTTCAGTTCGGTTTGTAACCCTATGACTGAGACAATGAGGGGAGATTGGAAGGAATTAAAGTGGACCACTAGAGCAAACAAAAGTTTTGAATTGTTGAAGCGGAAAGTGACTGAGCAACCTGTGTTAGCTTTACCGGATTTCAATAAAGTATTTGAAGTGGATTGTGATGCAAGTGGAACAACAATAGGAGCAGTCTTGAGTTAGGAAGGGAGAGCAGTAGCTTATTTAAGTGAGAAATTGAATGATGCCCAGAGGAGATATTTAGTGTATGATAAAGAATTTTATGCCATAGTTCAAGCCTTGAAGAAGTGGAGACATTACCTGTTGCCTAAGGAGTTTGTGTTGTATATTTTTGTAGAGTTACACCTTTATGTTGAAGCATAGAAGTGGGAAATCTAACAAAGTTGCTGATGCATTGAGTAGGAGAAGGAATTTGCTGGCAGAGATTAGAGTAACAGTATTAGGATTTGAGGAATTGAAGACCTTGTATGATGATGACTCGGATTTTGCAGAACCTTAGAGAGCATGTAGATAATCGATTATGGTAGATAGAAGCAAGTGGTTGGGTTACTTCATTCAGGATAGGATGTTATTCAGAGGAATACATTTGTGCATACCCAAGAGTTCTATGAGGGAGAATATGATAAAGAAGAAACATAGTGGAGGATTAGCCTCCCACTTTGGTGTTGACAAAATAGTAGCAGTGGTGAGTGAGCATTACTTTTGGCCCAGATTCATAAGGATGTTAGGAAATATGTGCAAAGTTGTATAGTTTGTCAAGTTGCAAAGTGTAGTAGTCTAAATGTGGGATTGTATAAACTTTTGACAATACCGGTAAGACCTTGGGAGGATATAAGCATGGATTTCATACTTGGATTGCCTAAAACGTAGAGAGGGAATGATTCTATATTTGTGGTGGTGGATAGATTCTCGAAGATGGCTCATTTCATACCTTGTAAGAGAATATCAGATTCATTACATATAGCAGAACTATTTTTCAAGAAGTAGTGAGATTGCATGGACTACCTAAGAGCATAGTTTCAGACAGAGACACTATGTTTGTTGGCTATTTTTGGAGAACACTTTGGAAGAAGATGAAGATAGATTTGAAGTTCAGTTTTACTTTTCACCCACAGACTGATGGCCAAACAAAAGTAGTTAACCGAAGCTTGGAAAATTTGTTGAGATATTTTGTTGGAGACAAAACCGGAAGTTGGGATTTGATTCTTGCACAAGCAGAGTTTGCCTACAATAATTCAGTAAACAGGAGTACCGGAAGGACACCTTTTGAGATTGTTATCGGAGCAATCCTATAGGTATATCAAAATTAAGAGATATTAGTAGTGAAGACTAGAGAAGTTCAGAAGCAGAAGAATTTGCAGATCACATGAAGGACTTACATATTCGAGTTAAGGAACATTTGGAGGACATGAACAACAAGTATAAGGAGAAAGAAGATGAGAAGAGAAGACATAAGGAATTTGAAGTTGGTGATGAAGTGATGGTGTATTTAAGAAAAGAAAGATTTTCGGTTGGAACTTATAACGAGTTGCAAATGAGAAAGTTTGGATCTTACAAGATTTTGAGAAAGTTCAGTTCAGGAAATGCATATGAAGTGGAAGTACCAGATAGTCTGAGTATTTCACCTGTATTTAACATTGTAGATCTTCATCAGTACAATGAACCAAAATTCAGTAAGGACAATATTGTAGACTTGGAGAAACAGTTGTCCCGAATGGAACTAGATCAGATTGAAGACAATTGAAGATTCATCTTGGATTTTTTAGGCAAAGGTAGACCACCTTGGTTTTCCTCTAACACCAGCAAAGTGAGAGACTCACTTTTTCAACAACCCTAGATGTTTGATGCAGGAGCATCCCCAGTTCATAACAATCTTGCATCAACCAAAAGTATTTCCTTTCTTTTTGCAGTTTCAATATCTTTCTGTGTTTCCTAGATTTGGCTCACCGGAACCCATGGAGTTGGATTTTGATTGAAGACTTGATCATCTTCCTTATTCCCAAACCATGGAGCATTTGGATCATTTTCCGGAAAGTTATCATTACCAGTTTTCAAGACAGTTTGCTGTTACCGGTTGCCTGGACCTATTTGCATTGGTGATCTACCAGATCCTTTCCGTAGCTTGTGGAGCCTTGAGCGTTGATTCCGATGTTCCTTGGCGTGTGGCCAACCTTTCCCTGTGATCTACACTTCATCCTTTGGATTTTCCAGAGGAATTTCTTTGGCGGAGGCCGACCTCAAGTTGGTTTTACACGTTAGGTCTTATTCTTCGGGTTTTTGATCCCTTTTGGGCTGACCGGATCCCCTTGGATCATATAAATCATTGTAATAGAGCATTAGAATAGATGGAAGAAGTTAGATAGAGCATAGAAGATATATATTAAGATTTGAGGTTCCGGTTGTGACCTTATCTGTATTTTGAGCAAGTTTTAGCAAGCCCGTGAGTCGGTTACTGTAACCCGGTTGTTACCGGTTGGTTGTAATCAGTTTTCATGATATAATTCAATCTATTTTGCATTGCCTCCATCATGTCCTTGTGTTTCCATTGTGTTTACTCTTGCTGACCGGTCTGGATTGATCTCTTTGAGGTCTCTCCTAGCCGGTGACTGCACCAAGATGCTCCCTCCTAGTTGATGATATCACCAGGATGAGATGTTATTCAGAGGAGTTCAGTTGTGCATTCTTAAGAGTTTTATGCAGGAGAATCTGATAAAGGAGAAACATAGTGGAGGATTAGTTGGACACTTTGGTGTTGATAAAACAATAGTAGTGGTGAGTGGGCATTACTTTTGGCCCCAGATTCATAAGGATGTTAGGAAATATGTGCAAAGTTGTAGAGTTTGTCAAGTAGCAAAAGATAGTAGTTAGAATGTGGGATTGTATAAAACTTTGACAGTACCAAAGAGACCTTGGGAAGATATCAACATGAATTTCATAATTGGATTGCCTAAAACATAGAGAGGGAATGATTCTATATTTGTAGTAGCATCTAGATAGATTCTCGAAGATGGCTCATTTCATACCTTGTAAGAAGACATCAGATGCAGTGCATATAGCTGACCTATTTTTTAAGGAAGTGGTGAGATTGCATGGATTACCTAAGAGCATAGTTTAAGATAGAGATACTAAGTTTGTTGGTTATTTTTGGAGAACACTTTGGAAGAAGATGAAAATAGATTTGAAGTTTAGTTCTACTTTTCACCCACAGATTGATGGATAGACATAAGTAGTTAACCGGAGCTTGGGAAATTTGTTAAGATACTTAGCTGGAGACAAAACCAGAAGTTGGGATTTGATTCTTGCACAAGCAGAGTTTGCCTACAATAATTCAATGAACGGGAGTACCAGAAGGACACCTTTTGAGATTGTTACCGGAACACACCCCAGAGGTATATCAAAATTAAGAGATATTAGCAATGAAGACCGGAGAAGTTCAGAAACAGAAGAATTTGTAGATCACATAAAGGACTTACATATTCAAGTTAAGCAACATTTGGAGGACATGAACAACAAGTATAAGGAAAAAGAAGATGAGAAGAGGAGACATAAGGAATTTGAAGTTGGCGATGAAGTGATGCTGTATCTGAGAAAATAAAGATTCCTGGTTGGAACTTATAACAAGTTGCAGATGAGGAAGTTTGGACCTTGCAAGATTTTTAGAAAGTTCAGCTCCAGAAATGCATATGAAGTGGAGTTACCAGATAGTCTAAGTATTTCACCTGTACTTAATGTAGACACCTAAAAATGTCTCATTAATTCTACACTAATTATTCGTCTATTTAATTAAGAAATCCTTTAATTATTTGATTAAACTAACTATTTCTTCTACCTTTCAACACTCCTAATTATCAAATTTCTATCATTTCATCATTTAATCAATTAACCCTATCTCAATTATTAATTAAATATCAATTAATTAATTAATTATGAGTTATTCCTTAGTTAAATAATCTTTATTATTTAATTAATTCAATCTCCTAAATTTAAATTATTTCATTTAAATTATTTAAATTAATTAATTAAATTCCTCCATTTCCCCAAATTAAAATTCGAATTAATTTCATTTCATTTTCCCCCAAATTCAAATTTCATATCATTTCAATTAATTTCACATTTCCAAATTCACATTTCACCAAATCTGAATTTCAATTAATTTCATGTGCATTTCAGCATTCGAATGACCAAATTCAAATCCAAATTGAAAATGAAAATCAAATTCAATTTCAAAATCCTACAACACATGCTAAAATCAGAACTGATTGATCAAATCAGTTAACTCAATTAACTCATCAATCATCCTTTTTAACTCAAAATCAACTTTTTATGACCAATCCATCATTTCAGTCTTCTAATCCATCAATTCAGTCTTCTAATCCATATATTCTGTCATCTCCCTAGTCTATTCACTCTACTGATCAATCAAATGAGTTTACTAGCCAATCTATTTAGTTCACTCTCTAATCAATCTTGTTAACAGATCAATCAAATGAGTTAACAAATCAATCATGACTAGTTCACTGATCAATCAATTTCAGTTATCTATCAATCAACACTTGAGTTCTATTTCTCACTCCCTTTGTGTTAAAAATCTATATAAACAACATCATTTTTTCAATTCAAGCTAGAATCACAGAATCATAGTCTTCAAAATTGTTGTTCATCTTATGCAGGAAATCAAGTGCAATACTTGAGAGCCACCTACATCAACAACAATGGAGAAGAGCAATGGAAGCCTTGCTATTTCAATTGAGGGCGTTTTAGATAGATCATTCTTTCAATTCAATTGCCTTTGCATTATTTCATTCTCATTTAGGAGTAATATTGATTAGATTAGAGTTGTGACTCGCTCTTTGATATCTGATTATGTCATTTACGCTTAATTTACCCCTAGAAACATTTGGTGAACCTAACATGAAATCATTCTAACCTTCGCTTTCTGTTTTGACTGATTTTGCAGATCCGTACGTGCACAAGAATCTTCAGTTTGCAATTGCATATGCACAAATTCGCAATTGCTAATAACAGTTCGCAATTGCCATCACATTACTTCGCAATTGCTCTGATGTTGCACTGCAATTGGTAAAACAACTCGCAATTGACTTAAAGGGTTGCAAAATTAAATTTTTTTTGTCATTTCTTTATTATGCAATCTTGCGCACCTAACTCAGAAAAATCATTCCTTTTTTTTGCATAAAATGGTTCTAACCCAATGGTAGGAAAGGTGACTTTCAGAATTTCAGGTGCAAGGAAGGCAAAATAGCATAGGAGACAACAAAGGGCATATCAAAGGCTCTTAAAGGCAGAAAGGGAGCTCCGTGAAATCGAAGAGGAAGAGGAGATTGCTCAATATCACAGAAATATCCACCATTTCTTAGCCAAGTACAAATTTTACGATGACATCGATGTGATGGCTCGAGTAATGTGGGATAATATCATTGCAGAATAATCCTTCTATCTTCTATCTTTTTCTGTTGTTTCTTAAAAATTCAAAAACAATTTTTTTTTATTTTTACTGATGAGCAATTGATCTTATATCAATTCGCAATTGATCAATCATCACATTGCAATTGCTTAAACATTAATTCACAATTGATTTGACATCAATTCACATTTGCTCTGTAGGTAAGTTGCAATTGTTAGATTAGATTTTTCTCTTTCTGTCCTAGTTCAGTTCTGGTTTTTATCATAATTTCTTATGTTTGTAAAAAGACAGCTCTGTAATTGGAAAATTAGGCTGGCTAGCCCACCATATGCTTACTAACATCATTTTCTGTAGGGGTAGCTTAGCAACACTTCAATTTGGTGCTAATAAAATAAACCACAAACAAACTTGTCTTCTTTTTCACAATTGCAATGAAAGTTAAAATTGAACCCCATGCTTTTTTGGAGCAACATCTCCAAATAGATTAGAAAATCATTGCGATAAAAAGTTAAAAAGAACCCTTGTTTTTCGTGTCTTCGAAGGGATAGGTATTATGCTCTCCCCTTCAATGGGTGATAAAAAAGGCAAACTCTCTTCTTTCATGCTTTCATTTATTTTTTGCAATTAAATACTTTAGAAGGCCTGCCCCTCTCGAGTTGCCCTTAGGGCACCATTAAGGTCGGTGAGAGGGGAACAACCTACGTGGAAACTGCTAAAGCCAAGTAATCCAAGCCACTATCAATAAATGCATATGTGATGAAAATCATATGTGACGAGTGTTACATGCTATCACAACGATGTTATGCCTCCCTTAGTGCCTATACGATACGTTAAAATCTATAGAGCGTAACCTCTACAGATTGGGAGACCTCTCTCAACGGAGTGTAAAATGTTGTTGATTGTGACCACTCGAACATAACCCTTTCTAAACACCATAGAAATTAGAAACCCAACTGAGTCAGTAACCAAACACTTGTTTTATCATAGTGCAAGGGTGGGGAAAAATCCGCCTCCAAGACACTCACCATATATCTCCCAGGATAACGAGCCAATTGAGGAGCAATCTTCTTTGGTCTAATTTTCGAAAAAAGGCAAAAAAATGGGCACACCCTAGGGTGTGATAGGGTTGTTTGAGCTGAGGGAGTATCAAGATGTGGGTTGTGGTAATACTTGTGACCTTTTGACCTTAGGAGAGTATGTCTGATGTGATATCAAATTGCCCCAATATATCGAAAACAAAATGAGATCTTGAGAAAGATCCCAACATTCACGGAAATTTAAAAAAAATCTTTAAACAATTGTTCTTTTCATGGTTTTATTCTTTTGATGTGACTGCTGTGTCCTTTGCTACACTTCGCTGAATTTAAACATTGTAGGAAACAAATCACAACCTCAACAAAGTCAAGCTTCAATGTTCAACAAGATCAATCAAAACCTTAACAAAGTTTCAGTGTTCAACAAGATCAAACAAAACCTCAACAAAGTTAAGTGTCAACATTAACATCAACGTCAGATCCAAACCTTTGCACAAATTCAAAGATGATATACATGTTACTTTCAAGTGATCTTAGGTCTTAGGCATTCAATTCATGCATAAGTACCATTAGAATCATCACACAAGGTCCTGACACAAGTCATTTCATCAAGTTTTCATTCACTCACTTAAAATTTAGTGTTGCATTAGAGTATAAGAATCATACCTAAGTCCATGGGTATTAGAGGAGATGAAGAATTTCCATTCGAACAACCCAATCTTGGGCCAAGCAATGACCAATTAGCAACAATTAATGGTTTGGATAACCTCGCTTGGGAAGTAAGAGTCAATCGTGCCCAATATGACACAATTGAGGCCATCATAGATGATGAAATCCGGAAGTCTGTTCGTTTTGATGAGAAACTAAGGAAAAATATACAAAGAGAAGCTCAGAAAGAAGCCATTAGACAATTGGTAGAAAAGACCATAGCAACATTTCTGAAACCTTGTTAAAAAGCAAAGTGCTAATCATTTCTAGGGTCTGCATAGTCTACATAGTAGTCTTCAACGTACGGGTCTAAAAGGAAACGATAAATTCCCATTTGAGCAACCCAATCTTGGGCCAAACAACGTTCAATTAGAAATGATTGACGGTTTGAATATCCTTGCTGAGGAATTAATAGTTGATCAAGACCAATACGACATAGTCCAAGCTGTCATAGATAATGAAGTTCAGAAGTCAGTACAAATAGACATAGACCTCGAAAATCGAATCAAAGAAGAGGCAGAATTAGAAGCTTTTCAGCAATACGCTGAAAATCTTGTGTTCGAATTTTGAAATCCTCGATAGCAAGTCATCATTCATAGATTGCATTGTCTGCACTTTAGTCTTTAGGAAGTCATAGAAGCATACTTAGTTGCATTTAATCGAGTCTTGCATACACATCTTAGAGAGTCAAGATCACTTTGGAACAATATTCATGCCATTAACACGTGCTCAAAAGGCAAAACACCAGATGGATCCTAACAATGACCCCTTGGTTAACCCCACATGGAATATGGATCTATCCACACAACAACAAACACAGGGTCGCACACCCACAACATTGTCAACAAACAAAAACATGATGCCTTCCATTGATGAAATACAACATAATTTGACAAAAGAAGAATTGGAAGCAGCCCAACAAGATCCTGCGACACTTATGATTCTCAACGCTCTCATCAATAATGATAGAGAAAGATATCTCGCTCTCTTAGTCCAGAATGGGGCCAAGTTACCTCCAGGGGTAGACATTTCAGTGATATTATCATAGGGTGTGACATTGAATCAAAATATACCTCAAATGCCTATTGCAACACAGACTCAAGCAGCAATTGGTACATCAACACAAGGTATATCTCAAAGTATCCATATGGCTACAACCTCAGCATAGTCAACAGTTGCATTAGCAAGTACCAATCTTACATATTTGACAACACCCAGCGTGACGATGCAAGCTACAATGGTTCACAACGCTACTTTGGCAAATATAACTCAACCCTCAGTTTTAGTTGGTTCCACCTACAATAGCCAGAATGTGAATCAAGGGACAACTAGCTCAGCTCAGCTCAGCCTAATGTCAGTCCACAATTTGGATACTTTGCACCACCTAGTGGAACTTATGGTGCACAATTACATGGCCAATCTTCATTCCAACAAGCTCAAGGGTACTCCAATACTATCCCTTTTGTGGGAAACACTCATCAAGTCAATACACCATTGACCCAAACAGAGATCTTCACTCAACAAATGGAGAATCTTCAAAAGCAAATGGCTAGTATGCAAGCAGTTAATGATAAAAAGAGCTACATAATGGAGGACCTTCGTCCGTATCCTTTTGACAGAAAGTTATACATGCCACCATTTCCCCCACATTTTGAAACTCCAAAGTTCGACAAGTATAGAGGGAAAGGTTATCCCCAAGAGCATGTCAGAGAATTCTTCACGACATGTATTGAAGTAGCCCACGATGATACATACTTAATGAGGCTATTTTCCAAAAGTCTTGGAGGGATAGCATTGGAATGGTTTTCACACCTTCCACCCAAAATTACTTCGTGGGGAGAATTGCCTCCGTTATTTATATCCAACTTTGCATTCAACATAAATAATCCAATTACCCTAATGGATTTATGTGCAACAAAGCAAAAATAAGGTGAAACTTTCGCCACATTCTTGCAAAGATGCACTAGTAGAAATATGGCAAATAAATGATCAAGTGACTAAAAATTTTAGTCACGACAAGTAAAAATGACCAAATTCTAGTCATTTTTTGCAACACAACTATAAATGACTAAATAAATGACTAATTTGGTCATTGGGTAAGAAAACACAACTAAATAATTAGTCACACAAATAAAAATGACTAAATAAATGACTAATTTGATCACCAGATAAAATACACAACTAAACATCAGATTTATGCTTGAACAACAATTATATATATATATATATATATATATATATATATATATATATATATATATATATATATATATATATATATATATATATATATATATATATATATATGTATGTATGTATATTTATGTGTATATAGATACACACACACACATATGCATATATATAGATATATTTATGTGTGTATACATATACATATACATATATCCCTAGCATTTTTGTTGTGAGTCTCCTCACTAATGTCAAATCCTACACTCAGGATCACCAACTCCAAAATAGCGTCCAACCCATACAACCACTCCTCCCCCAAAATCGCCCTCATCACCCATTTAATGTTGTCTGTGGTATCACTAAGGTCCAAACCCCAGGCACAGACCATGGTAACAATATCCATGTTTGTTCTATAGTGGTGCTTGGCCCGGAGAAAAACTTCACCCAACAACAATTCCACCACGGCCTACACAAACTCTACATCGACAAATTTGAAGAGTCCTTTCAGACACTTCGCAAAGACCAACCCAAAAAAGGTTGTCTATTGTCAAGAGGTCACCAATGTAAAATTTTCCATTGCCTTGTCACCACACTTATCAAATTGCATAGTAAATCACCTTTCATTGCCATTTATCAACACCTTGAAGCCACTATTACAAAATTAATACTTTGTCTTAAACATTTAAATTATTATTTTAATTATCTTAAATTAAAAATTAAAATTATTTTAATTATCTTAAATTAAAAATGAAACAAAAGAACATACATTTTCCAATATTAGGCGGCAAGGGAAGAGGAATGGCGGGAGGGTTCTCTCTACTGGAAAACAATCCTTTGCTTTGAAAGGAACATCTCTATGATCTGGGAAGCAGCTTATTCAGAGGAAGGGGAGAACATCTGCTATCATCTCTTAGCTTGGTCACCCATGTCTGCACTCATCTCTGACCGCTGCGGGGCTTCAGTTATGTATTCTTGCCTCTACCCCTGGTTTTGGGATTTGCTTCGACATCTTTCGTACATGTAGCTTACCCTGTTTGTATTTTTTATTTGGTTCATTTTATTTTTTTATTTTTTTGCTTCAGTAGGGTTCAACATACCCATTGCACTACTAGTTTGTAATCATTTTTTTATCTGATCCCATTGTCAGGGCATCCCTTCATGTTGAAGCCTAGGGATATTCAAGTTAAAGATTTCCCTTATTCCCCTTCATTCATTTTGGCCTTAAATCCTCGAAGTATTATGACATTGTGAGTGATTGTAACTTTGGTCTTACTCTTAGTGAGCAAAACTGTAACCATAAATATTCCATCTTGAAGTTTGTCAGAAATAAACGAGTCAAGGTTGATCTAGAGTTTCCTTTTCTCTAATTTAGATGATTTGATATTGATAAAAAAATCTACAATTTTTGAAACTTCAGATATTCTCTTCAAGTGTGTACTATTTTTAGAATCAGAGTGATAATATATAAATCTAGTGTTCTCGAAGGCTGATTTGGGATAGTCTAAATTAGAGCAATAACTCTGCACTTCTGTACTCTGATTGTAGAATAACCCACTTGGGGTACGAGTTTCTGCTTGAGGCATAGTGGAAAAAATTGCATTTTCCTACTCATTATGAGGAGATAGTGGTAATGCCTTTTGAACATTTGCTAGAACCACTCATACCTCATTCTACTAAAACATATTCATTGTTCTTCAAATGTTGATATATGATTTTTTTTTTGAACCAATTCTTACTCCATGTAAATTCGTGCTTGCTGAGAAAATTATATGAAATCTATAGGAATCATCACACTATAAATATTGCTGCAATCACCCTTATATTGACAGCATTGAGACAAGTGTAAAATATGTGATATTAAATTCATATGTTGATGATGACTTGTTTCCCAAGGAGAAACTACCTAAGTGGATTTAAAAAAAAACCACACGAAAGCTAATGATCATACAATTTGATGGAAAACAAATCACAATGCCTTATGCATGGTCTACACACTAAGAGTTTTCTTAAATTCATAACTTTCATTGCGCAGTGCATCCTTCAATGGAGGCATGCACTTATAAATTGAGCATAATATTTGGTAGAAGATTTTTTTCTCTTTTCTTACATCAAGACTTGTAGGTGTGTTATTTAGGAATTCATTCGAGTTTTGAAGCTTTTAGGCTCCCCTCTGTATATACCCTTAAACAATGACATGGGTACTAGCCTTAAAATCAAAATAATAATTCACAAAAGCCCTTCCCATTCCATAAAATTCCAGAACATCAATCATATGTATAGATAGATAGATAGACAACTATTTATGGGAACAATATTTGGGAGAGCTAAGATGTAAGCAAATTATACACAGTTTTTATGGTTCGTAATCTCTTCATGATGAACTATTATTAGTCATGGAATGTCTTTGTTCATGAAGATACAAACCATAACCTTGTATGTAGAGCAATCCAATGATTATGTCTATTATTTCAAAGTCAGTCCAAAAGCATAAGGGGTTGTGTTCATACAAACCAAGAAACCATTACCCTCTTGACTATTATTTATGGATGTTCCCTTTTGATTGTCTCAGGACTGTTTTTTTAACTCTTTGTTTCTTGACAGTATGCTACACTACTGTGTTAAACACTTATTTTGAAACCCTCATATATTCTACAAAACCTTGGGAAAGGGTCTGATATTGTCTTTTCCTCATGCTATTCATTTCGGACTGTGATTTTGTCTTAGTTAAAAGAAAGAAATTTTTCCTTGAGAAAACAGGAATAATAACTTTGTTTTCATGAAAGATAGAAAAGAGTTTCAATGAGGAAAGTGGACTTGCCTCTAAACTAATCGTGTGCATGAGTTCCAATGCCTTTGCATGACTTGGTTATAGTGATTTTTTATTATCCTACAATGTTACTGTTAAAGGTGCTACTGTTAAAGGTGCTACTCATATTGTGTCTTTGAGATTTACATTGCCTTTTGGCACACAAAACTATCAACTTTGCCATTCAAAAGTTGGCTTGTGGAGGGGTTTATACTGCTCTAATTGTCCATAACATGGACTGTATATTGGCATAGGCCTGCTCTTAATGGACTGAAAATGCATTATACTACTGCCTTAGGTCTATCTTTGTTCTGTGACTGTGCTTACCATCATTCTCACTGTTCATATACATTTCTTGGGGTCTCTTTCATGACTGCTCCAATTTACTCTTTTTAGGCTGTGAGCAGTCTTATCTCCTTAGTGGCTGCTATGTATTGTCATGGTGGAGATCTACATATCTTCAAGCACTGTTTTCCCTTCTTTGACTACAAATGATCTTGTGTAGACCACTATTTCTACTGTCCTTTGGCAGCGAATGAAGATTACTGTGTCATGGCAGTCTTACTCCTGTTATGAAAGGCTTTGCTTTTATCACTGTTCTTGTCCTATTCTTGATAGTTTTTTTTTGTGATTGTCCACCATTACCCTGTAACCTTACCATCTTTATCAATCTTAAATCCTAGCATTGGGACATTTCTTTGTGATGAAGAACCCTGACTCATTTGTCTCAGTGCTCTATACTTTCAGTGATCCTTTATAGTGGACTAAGGGTTGATCTTGGTGGCTATCAAGGTCTGCGTATATGCTGATGTGAAGGCTTTTTTTGAGATTGCATCTATGAAACCCTTTCCATGACTATGGTGTTTCATGACTGTCATCTTCTTGTGATGCTACAGAGCTGTGATCTTGTTCATGATCACCAAACTAACTGTTTTGATAGTATTTTAGCCTTTAGGAATATTTTATCATTATATAGTCAAATACTATCACTGTATGCTGCTACATGCGTTATGACTTTTGGGACTACATTTTGACTGTGAAAGGCTACGACAGTGTCTCTTATTAATTGGACTCTCTCTTCCATAGCTCTATATACTGGTATCTTTGGTTCTCGTACCCTTGAATATGGTCTTTGATCATTATCTCAGTCCTTTTGACAGTCTTCTGTGTATGATTATATTCAAGCAATTGATATCATTATCTTTTTACTATTCTTTTTGGTAGTGATGACAGTGATTCTTTCATTGTCTCCATGTTTGGTCTCAAAGACTGACCTTCTTTTCAAACTTTTGGACTGATTTGATGGCTTTTTGATCTGCAAAGCCTTCATTATCTTCATAACATAGATACTCAACTTATGCTTGGCGAAGATTCCTACTGTCATCATTGAAATATTGTCAGTGACCTCTATTATTGATGACCAGTGAACTAAATCCTGAGCTTTTTACTTGATGAGTTGCTTCTAGTTACTGTTTCTTTAATCTTGACGCTGAAGGTTAGCTTGTGTTCACAATGATATCATGACTGATTGATGATACCTTTTCATGCACTTTATGCCCCTTTATGACTGCATTTTTGAGTTTAATCTTTTGTCTTTTTCTATCATACAATACTGTCATTCGGATTTATGCCATCTTTCTTTTGACAGGGACTGTGCTCTGTTACTTCTTTGCCTAGGCTTAAAAGGTCTTCAATAAAACAAACAATCTCAACACTCTTGCATCTCGTTGTATATAATGAAAATACCTTCATTTTGTCTATCATAGGGCTGAGTGATCTTTCTCTGATATTTGTGTTTTTGCTTGACATGATAGTCCCTATAGGAGTGTGAAGAGGTATCCTCAGGTATGTTAGGACTGCTCTAAGCCTGGTAAATGTTATTCAAACCATGAAATCACAGTGTCTTCTATAGGTACATATACTGTCTCTTGGACTTTAATTGCTCACTGTATCTTGTTGCAGACCTTGAGATTGAAGGATTTCACTACTCTATGCAAGCTTTCAGAAGTTTTCACATCTCTGTTTTGCTCTATTGGGCTGAGACCTTATTCCTTAGATAAGGTGTGCCTTCATCTGTGGCTTTAGGGTGTCTTTACTATTGAAAATATTTGGTGGTCCCTTCACTATTTTGGCCTGCTTTTGATGATTAAAACTTTTCTAACAATCCATTGACCTGTGTGCCTCCAAGACTGTCTTTGTTTTGGTAGATAGAGCATATGAAGTGGTAGAGCATCTAGGGTTTCTTTCCTCTTGAAATAGTTTACACAAGCAAACTAACCCATGCAGTTAGTCTCCAGCCTAGATGAAGGGCTCATATAATCTTCTCCTTGTACAACTAGTTCTTTTGTTGCTTCTTCATCTTAACTCATATAATCTTCTCATTGTAGTCTAGAGCAGGTACTAATTTTTCCCTAACTATGACTTTGTAGAAAAATGTAAAACTTATGAATTATTTTTTTTATAGTTTTGATTGGTATATTTCCCACTGCTTTATTTGCATTTAGGAAATTTATACCTGTGGCTAGCATATAGAATCCTTACACGCAAAAATAAGAGATTCTGTTTTAACTCAACACTATATTTCAATTTACAATCGATTCGATATCCTAATAAGCCACAACCTGCAGTTTTTTTTGTCTTCCTTATCTCCTATGCATTCCCTCAACCTTTTGCATTCTACAATTTGTCATTTGTCTATCTTTTTTTCCCTCTATTCAACTAACTTTGTATGGGATCGATGCCTCTTCCAATGTTGATCTGTTCAATACCTTCATTTGTTGTACCATTCAAACAAATATGTCCTGGCCTTTCATCTTTCTTTCATCGGTTTATGCTGGAAATGGAAGGTTAAGAGTTAAACACCATTCAATTGTATTACTCCAAAGTTTCTACAACTGTTTAAATGTTATAATCCTACTTTTATAGAATCAATGTTTCTTCAATGCATCATATGCAATGTCTTTTTTTTTTTCAAGAATTGGCTGCATTAATTTCAAGCCAAATTCATGACATACATGAATATTTCATGTATTAATATTCATGTATTTATTTTTTCAGATTTAATCAGAAGACAGTTGCAGGTCTGGGAGTTCAATAATATGTATTCTCTGGTTATATTTTCAGCAATATGTGTTTGTAGATCAATATATTCAGAGATCATTGTTTTGATTGAAGTTTTTGTGATTTTAAGTTACCTAATTTTAGGATTAAATTTTACAAGTGCAAAATTTTCTTACCATGGTCTCAAAATTAACATACATCATGTTAAAACTTAAAGATCATAAAAATTTAGAACTAAATGCACTAGTGATAATTCCACTCCCACTAGCTCTGCTCTTCGGCTCTTGTGTAGAAGTTTCTTGTTTGTTATCATCAAGTAATGATAGGTTGGGAATACTAGGCGAGGAAGCATTGAAGTCAGATTGCCTTGGCAGAATATCTCAAAGCTTCGTTAGCCCTTTATTTGAAGCCCTCACTTTTGTGTGTCAAGGTAGAAATCAAAATGCACATACACCAATTCCTGCGTGTCTTATATGTTGTCATCCTATTACATTTTATTGAGTGGATAAAGGATTATATACTAGTTTAAATGAGTTAAATAGGAACTAAATACTTGTAGAGGTAAAATACGTAGGAACTTGCACTTGATTGTAAAAAAAAATTAAAAAATTTGGGCATAAACTTAAAATTTAGGTCATAAATGTGATTTTAATTATATTTTCTAGAATTTAGAATTACAAATCATACTTGTGATAGTAATTTGATGGCAACAGTGAGCTATAACCTCTCAAGTTTATGTGCTTTTTGGATATCTACAAATGTGTATACTGTCCTACTTGAACTGCATTTCAAATTGACAAATTTGAATAGAATTAGTTTTCTTAAGTTGCTGAAAATAAAACAGTGTTGTATTTGCATGGAGCAAATTGTACACAAAAACAGTAAAGAACAACAACCATAACAAACATGACAAAAAAATCCAACTTGGAAAATCAAGTATGGAGAGGACAGTATTGCTTTGCTACTCCTTGGTCTGGCCCAAATTTGTGATGAAAAGGTCAGATAGAGTAGATATAGCATTATTCCTACTGTCATACTCACTAAGCTGCACTCAGCATCAACCAATCTTATTCCAACTGGTGGAGTTGATGATTGAACTCCCTCAACACCCCATTCTAGGATTTTGGTTTGGTCTAAGTATCATGACTGAAATCTCCATTGACATGACTATGAGGCAATTATAATGCTACATCTAATGCAAAAGGACACAAAGGGGTATTTTTCCCAAAGATTCTGATTCTCTAATAAGCTTGAATCAGATAAAATATCTTATTAATACGATAACACAGATAACTGAAAAAAGCAGTTTCTGGGTAAAAAATAAGTCTAATATATTAAAACAGTTTGGATTGCGATGCTTAAAATAGAATATCAACTAAAAAGATAAGGTTTTAAAATTGAATTTCAATAAGAATGCTCTCATACTTGCTGAGTGTGCCTACGAGTTTCTAAAACTAAACAACACACATGGTAGAAAACTAAAAGCTTTATGCTATAGGACAAATTAAAACTTTAAAGGCTTGCCTTGAAAGCTTTTACATTTTTTTTGGGCCTTACTTTCTTTTGCTAAATGATGGGTCCAAAGTTTTCTCCAACCAACCAAAGGTTCCTATATATTTTTTCAGAAATGTATTTATTGTTAATTTTGATTTTGATAATGGCATTTCATAATTGTAGGAGATTTTATTTTTGCAATTTATTGTGAGTGAATAGAGGATTAAAAAATAGGAAACTTAGAAGTTTTGAAAGTTTCCAGACATTTTTAGTATTTTAGAAAATTTATTTGATTTCCTTGACAAATTGAAATCAATGGAAACTACTTGGTTTTAGATACTTAAAGTATTTGATTATTTTTTATTTGTTGTTTACTTGTCTATATTAAGATGAGGAAATTTGTTGTTTTTTTCAGGAAAGTTGCAGAATCAAATTTATTTTTTAAACTTATGAAGAATTAGCTCACTTGACATTTTAGCTATTATTGTGTTTGATGTTTTCTAAGATCTCTCCAGAATAAGCAGAAACTGGTACTATTCTCTTCCAGTTTCATTTGATATTTTTTATTTTTCTATATTTTTAGGCTGAGTTTTAGTTTTTCCTGGTTCATTGCTTTTTATCTTGAAATATCCTATTCTGTTATGTTTTGATTCCTTCTGATGATTTTTTGTGTTTATTGGGAAAATATGAAAAATGTTAGGACAGCCTGCCAATATTTTTATGGTTTTAGCCTAATTTTTGCAGGCATCAGTCCCCTACTCTTCCAAATTTGAAAGAACACATTAATGAATAAGAAGATGAATGTGGCACATTCTTTAAGAAGTTGAAACCTATGAGCTTAATTTATTGTTAGTGATCATTGAACTAAAGTCTCACACAAAATCTGAAATATGTTTGTGGAAACAAAGCCACTTAGAATGCACTCACATAATATATTCTGCATATGATCTTTTTGTTTGGAATCAATAGATTGTTAGGGACATTGTATTTGAAGTTTACAATATATATTTAGCTTAATTTTGTTATAGAACGATAATCATAACAATAATAAAAAGTTTCCTTCCTTTGTTATTTTTGTACTCACAACTCTATCTTTTAGAAGAGCTTAATTCTTTAACAAATCTCTCAAAATTAAATTTATTAGATTTAGGTCAAAACCGAGTGGGCGTATTCCATGAGACATTGTTACCAAGTTGTCCAATTTGACATACCTCAGTTTATGGGTAAATCATCTTATTGGGAAAATACCAAATTCCATGGGAAATTATTCCAGATTTGACATATTTACAGTGAGCAAAAAGTGGCTCAAAGGAAAAAGTGGCTCAATGGAAAAGTGCCAATGGAACTTGGTAAATTGAGCCTCCTTATTGGGATTTGGCTAAACGAGAATTGGACCTATATCGGTGCTTGTTGGATGTGTTGTAAAGTGTCTTTCTTGCATGAACACTAGGCTAGTTCTTGTTATCAACCTTTAATGATTAAAAATGGAGGGTTTTTCAAGCTTCTTTGTTTGTGAAAATTGGGCTTTGAGTTATATTTCATTGTAGAAGTTGATAGTGCTTGCTTCTTATTCATAAAGTCTTCATGGTTCATATTTTAAAATGTTTGTGGATTTTGTTTGTTTATTTTTTAGTCTTTTCATATTTTGTCAATGTTGTAGATAATTATTTCAAGATTATGGGTTTCATGTTATAAATTTCTTAGCTATATTTAATTAATGCAACACTAAGTTTTTTAGGTCATATTTTTCTTAGTAGTGTACCTCTTGGTGGAACTCAAAGCAACACAAATAATTCTATTGTTGGAGTGATTCCACAAGGGGTACCATTTTTCCCTATTCCTACACATGTTGTAAGTTGTGTTTATCAATTAGTATTTTAAAATTTTTAATACCCGCATCATGTCTTCAACGTTGAGTTCTCTGTTTACCTTTAGACATTTGTTGATGTCATAGTGTCTTACTCAATAATAAATATTTTCTCTGATTTTTTGCAGCCATTTTTGCATGGAGTTGATTGCTCTCATAGTAGGAGGTTGTCTCTTATAGGACAGATGGTGAATTATGAGCCTTCCATGCCAGATCCTCCTATATTTCTTGGTTTATAAAAAAATATTTTTTCATTAAATAAATTTCTTAACCATTCTTGAATGTTCGTTCTTGGATGTTTGTTTCTTAATGAGAATAACTTCTCCTTCTTAATATTTGAACTTTAGTAGGATCTCCTTGTTGTGTGGCATGGAATAATAAACCAAACAATGTATATTTTAATGCCATCTAGTCCAACTTTGTTCTTAAGACCCATAAAAGGATAACTATAAATAAACTAAACTGTTTTTATGATTGTTGAGTTTTACCATTGTTGCTATTCTTCGATTTTGAAAGGGTCATATGACCATTTTACAAGATAAAAGATATAGCAATAAGAACAACCAAGGACAACCAAGGAACAACAAAAATATTACAAAAGAAAGGACTCTACATAATCATTTCAACTACAAATTCAAGTTCAAGATGGTTTATAAAATTGTTTCAACAATATTTATTATCCTTGTTCTTTTGTGACTGTTTTTGACCTTTGGCTTCATTGGATCCTCTGTCATCATTTTGCCTTTTGTTGATACACTTGTGCTGCTCCAACTTTGGACTTGGTCCTTTGTGTTTTAGGTTTGTCTCTTTGTTGTTGCAATGATTCAAATATTGTTGTCTTCAAGGCTGCCTATCTTTATAATGCTTTGTTCTTAACCATTGTGATTGACTAGAAAAAAATTGACTTTTTTAGTTCAGCCCTTTGATTTGGGACTGTCACAAGCCTCACCACCACTGTTTTCTTCTATGATGCTTGAAAATCTCTCACACTTATTGACATCATTTATGCATCGAAGGTAATCAAAATATCCCTTTGACATTGTATGAACTCTCTCTAATTGTTGTCCCTTCCTCTTGTGATTGCAAACTTTGCTCATGAACTGATATTTGACTGTTTATGCACTATTCATTTGTGGATTAAGATGGTCTTAGGAATATTTCCTTACTTTTCTTGTTCATGGTAGACTACACTCCCATTATATTTCTTCAACTATTTTCATTGATTGTCATCTCTCTTTTAAGTTTTAATTTCTTAACCGTTGCCACTCTTGACTGTAAAGGCAATATCCTTTCATGATCCACTCATTTAGGGTTTGTGATATTGTCTCTTCATGACTGTTATGATCAGCCATTATGATGTCATTTACCTTTGTGTATAATAAGTGTCATATCCACTGTCTTAATGAGAGCATAACAAACATTGTTGGTTACCTTTCAAAATCATTTTCTTATTAGCTTCATAAGACCTCTTACCGACACCTCATTTATTGGTGGCAGGTTATACATTCATCTTTAAGACAAAGTGTGGAGATCTTGAAACTCATAATATGAAGGCAGACCTTTGTAAAGCCCAAGAGGTAATATAAACACTTCTACTACTATGGAATAGAGGTGAGGAGTAGGCCTTCACTCTCCTTGAGTCGTTATTTCTATAATCTTGCTTTTACAATTTTTTTTGTGTTGCATAATTGTTATTTCTATATTTTTTGAGTCGTACTTTAAATGTTGTATTGAGATGAATATGATTATGTAAGTTCCTATGGCTCTCATTGTCATGATTAGGACTGTAACCTTATGACTGGTATTTGATTTGTTTTGACAGTGATCAGATGTCTTTTGTTGATGCCTTGACTTTATTTGATGTTGAAGTTGTCTTCATAGTCAAACCTTTCTATTTCTGTTCCTAGACTGTAAATACATCAATTGGACTCTACTCATAACACAAATCCTCACTGTACCTTCATCTATTCATTGTATCCTTATTGTATTTGGACTATAGCTCTTCTACTAGAGGTTGTCTTAGTTTTTGGCCTTGACTGCATATTTTCTGATAGAAAGATTTGTTTGTCTTTATCACACTGCTCTAATTGTTCTTTACTTATGATTGATATAGTCATGTGACTGCCCTCTTTCTTTCATTCTAATGCATTTTTCTTCAAAACTTTTGATGATCTTTTGACTGTATTTGGTAGGAAACCTTGTCACTCTAATAATGTCTCTTTACTTTCTGATGTGACTAGAAACTCTCATTTCTTGGCTGACGCTAAGTGCTGCAATAATACCCTATGTGGATTCTTTCATCTCATGCCCATTGTTCTAGCTAATGGTGATGACTTTGAACCTATTCACTGCCATTTTGATGCATTTAATTTGGGCCAATCTTTATATACCTCTATGCTTACACTGTATCACCAAAACTCATAGGGTGCTCTTTTGGATCTTATTTGATGTTTAGTGTCAAAGGCGTTGACTCTTTGTCCACCTAGATGATGTTAGGTACTCTGAGGTGCTACTAATTCTTCTTTGGTTGATATTGCTATAATAGACTGCTCTAAATCCTCTTGGCTACCTCTCAAGTTTTGACAGTTCTATGATCTTTGTTTTTTGACGGCTCCAACTCCTTTGATCCTTGTATCAAGTTGCTCTTAAAAACCCTGCTCACTTATCGTTCTTTGTGATCCTTTGATAGTCATTTTAGTTTTGAACTGTCAAAACACTTAGAGGTTGTATCTATTCTTTGTGAATGCTTCTTGGCTTCCAATGTCTTGAAAATTAGCTCTTATTCATTGTGTTAAGGCAGAGGTATGTCTGTCATACTACTTCCCTTGAAAGCCTACTATCTTTGTTCTGTCTGCAACAATAAAATCTTCCTCATGACCCTTCATGGCATTGCTTAATACTATTCTTTTGAAGTCTTCAATATGATTTCTTGAATGATGAAGAAAGCTACTAGGGCAGTGACAGTCAAAACACCTTTATCTTTTATATTTTTAGCCATGTTAGGTCTGCAACAATATTGTTGTGGCTGCAAATAGTGTCTTTGAATGACAAGGTTTGATGCCTACTCTTTTATCATGCCCACCATTACTATCATGTCACTGTATTGACTATTAATGCTGTTATGGTGTACTTTGAAGATTATTATAAGGATGATTGGACTGTCAAGGGTTTCTTCACCTCCAAATTGATTCTCACCGTTCTTACTGCATATATCTAGACTGCACTTATCACTGCTCTAAGGCTTAGCTGCAACCTTCATTATTGTGAGGACTGTCATGAATGTAGGCTTTTGCATAGCTGTCCTTCCTTCTGCATAGCTGTCCTTCTTGAAGAGAGGACTTCCATTGGACTCTTCTTTTATTGTCTTAATTGCTCTTTATGCACTTAAGATAACTGTCAATGTTTTTGAGGTCCATTCTCTACCATTCATTATTGAGATTCTGTGTTTAGTAATCTGTGTTTAGACTGTGAGTTACTGTGACCTTGATGTATTTATTGTACTGTGCTACTAAACTCTAAAAGATGTTACTGTTAATTGTGAAAGGGCTGCACTTCTGATGTAAAATATTGCTATTGCAGTCCTTCACACCACCATGAGGGTCTTCTATGATATCATCTTTGCAACATTGGGATTGTTCTCTTTCACTCTTTTGGGCTATCACAAGCCGATGTCTGCTGCTTTGTGTGCTCCCAATTGTCATAGCTTTGAACTAGGGCTATGATCTATGTGTAGAAGCTTCCTTCACTGTGACTAAGGTTCTTTATTGCCGCTCTTGATTGTGGCTGTTGAAGCTTAAGATCATGGTTGTCCCAAGTCATGTCTCTTATTTGCAATTTCCGAGACTCGTTATTGACATTGCAATATTTCTAATAATTGTATGACTTTTACAGTGAATTCATAATTTTGGCCTGCTAGATGTCTTTTTTTTCAGTTGTAGAATCATTGCAGTTTTTTTGAAAATTTCTTTTTGTAGTTATTTTAACACATGTACTATTAAATAAATGGTTGTTTTATTATGCAAATACGGGTATTCATTACATATGTATTAATATAACGTGTTTTTTTCTTTTTGTATAAAAGTATTGATAAATTCAATGAAGGTGATAAAGTTAGGTTGTTGGATCCATTTGATAGTGTCGCTGTTGGCATTGGGAGGATTCACTCCCTATCTAATCTACATGGAGTAAACTTAAAAGGAACAGGTGACGCAAATGTGAACATTTTAACGGTCACAAGTAACATACCTCTTCCTTATGAAGACAAAATAGATGGAGCCGTCCGTTTGAAAGAGAAAGAGGGAACCTTTGCAAGGTGGCCATTAAAATATTTGCAGAAAATGATATAGTTGAATATGTTTATCATGTTTCTTATTGTTTTATGCAGTATTTTGAATATTTTGAAAGAGTTGGAAACTCTTAGACAACTTTTACATTTTTAATTATATCTTATAACTTGATTTATATATACACATTTGCATTATTTTTTTTTTATTGTAGATTACCTTGTTTGTCATGATGTTCAATCAATCTTTTAATTCTAACATGTAGCTTGTTCGTATATGTAATATCTTTATTTGCTTTTATGATCTAGTTCGAGTTTGATTTTATATTATTTTTGCATTATAAAATGATTAAATATACTACCAATAAATAAAAATGATTAAATATACTAAAATAACGACTAAATATATGACTAAATATATGACTAAATTAATGACTAAATATATGATTAAATAATTACTAATATGACTAAATAAATGACCAGATAACAACAATCAATGACTAGATTAATGATTAAATATATGACTAAATTAGTGACTATCATGACTAACTAAATGGCGAGATAACAACAATCAATGACTAAATTAATGACTAAATTAGTGACTAAATATATGATTAAATCAATGACCAAATCGATGACCAAATCAATGACCAAATTGATAACCAAATTGATCAATCAAAACAACCAGTGGTCACGTGACCAAATTGATTTATGACTGACAATAAACTACCAGTTGTCACGTGATCAAATTTAGTCATTTATCTACAATTTTTGGTAGTTTTTTTAGTCATCTATTTCTGTTTTTGAACTAGTGATGGAGAGGCCTATACTGCAGATGTCTTAGTCACATACCTGAAGCTGAGCAAGTAGACATTTTCAATGAAAATCTTGTGCCTCCATTCAAGTATCCATTGTAAATGCAATGCCTGAACAATTATAAAGACATAATAGAAAAAGGCATCAAGTGTGAGAGAGGCCTGTTAGAACAAGGGATATTGAAACACAACAAGGATAGTGGACCGACCACCAATACAAACAATGAAAGACCAAAATTTTGGTCTAGGAACAAAATTGTCACAAATGATGGAGTTGTTGATGCACACGTTGTAAACAGAGCTCAACCAGTAGTATCTCTACAAGGACCAGTTGTTTTTGCCAATAAGAACTAGTCTCAGACAAACAACACCAATGCACTACAATCAAACAATCCAAGGCCACCAAGGATAGGCGCACCTAGAAGAAACTTTACACCCCTCGGTGAACCTATTAAATCAACACTGAAAAAGTTGATACAGAGTAATGCCTTAACTTTACCAGAAGCTAGGCCATATGAACCAGGTCCATTCAAGCTCGCTTGGTGGAATGACAATGATTTCTGTGAGTATCATTGCAATAAGGGTCACAAAACAACAAGTTGCTACAAATTGAAGAACCTCATCCGAGATCTCATTGATCAAGGTGACATTACTGTGGATACCAATAAGGCACCAAACACATATCATACCATTTTTAAGGATCCTTTCGTCAAACATGCCAAAGGAAAGGCTTCTAGTTGTAATGCACAAAACAATACTGCCAACTTATACCAATGTCGCATTTGACTATGCCATAAACACACTAAGTGCAAGAGATGAAATGGTGGCTACAATCACAGTGAATCCTAAAAGTAGAGATTGTGTTGTTATCACTAGAAGATCAAAGGTCACATTACAAGGGGTGTCTTCAAACCCCCCTCCAATAACTAGCAACTACAATATGATGGATCAATTGAAGCGAACTCCAGCTCAAATTTCATTATTTGAGTTATTGCGCATCTTGCCAGCTCATAAGGTAATCCTGGACAAAGCCTTACAAGATTCAGTTGTTGATAGATATATTGATGAGAACACATTCCAATCCATGGTTGGAAACTTGGCAGCTTCAAAGGTCGCATTCACTTAACAGGATGTACCTACAGACCGACCCATGCATTATGATCTCTTGCACTTAGAAGCTTTGGTTCATCGAAAGAAGGTTCGAAGAGTATTTATAGATGGTGGAGCTGGCCTTAATATATGCACACTACATTTGATCAAAGCTTTGGGATATTCTGAACATTATATTGATTCTACCAAGAGAATCAATATCAAAGCCTATGATGACGAGGAGCGCCCCTCTAAGGGTGTGGTGACTTTACCAGTACAAGTGGGACCGGTTACAACAAACATCACCTTTCAACTCCTAGACAAAGAATTGGGGTACAATATGCTACCAGGTCGCCCATGGATGGATACATACCATGCAAGCAGTACCATCAACTTTTCACCAATGTGTGAAGTTCCCATACAATGGCATAGAGATCACTAGCCATGTGACCCAAACCCTTTTTAACACTGTAATTATTTAAGGGAAAGCACATACAATCAAGTACCAAACAACCAGGAGGCCCCACTTCACTTACAAATGGAATCATTATCAATCAGAGAAACAAAGAAAAATACACCAACCACATCTTCTTTGCAGATTAAGGAAGTTGGTTGGAGAATATTCCATTTCGAGTACCTCAAATGGCAAACAATCATCTTTTTGTCTCAAGTCTTTTGGGAAGCCTCAGAACACAACAATGGAGCAAGATAAAGGAAAAGAGATAGTGAAGTACTCAGATTCATGCTCTTTCATTAGATGGGGAGACTTATAAGAAGAATCTCTAAATGAAGATCTCAATCATTAGCTATACAGAGAAGAAGATGACATGACAGGTTTCAAGTTACCTCTACATCAATATGGCAACAACTTCAAGATGTTACAAAAATACGGGTATGATGGCACCACATGATTGGGACTACAAAATAAAGGAATATTAGAACCTGTTTTGCGACATGAAAACCCAAAAAATCAAGGTTTGGGATATAAACATGTACCACAAATAATAGAAACCAGACAACGTACATTAGATATACTAAACAAGCCTAGGTTACCCTCAGAATACATACCTCGGAATTAGTCATCAACAAGAATGTATTCCTCTTCATCTCAGAAAAGAAAGAGAACACCAACATATCCTATTATGGAATCAGATGGTGAAGACACGCGACAACTTCTACAAGAAACTAGCATAGAGTCTTTTAACAGTACAATACCTTAAACATCTGCACAAGCAAACATGGTAGCATATATAGGCTTAACACAAGCAAATGAGCCAAATCATTGGTTGTTGTCAATACTTTTTCCAATGGAAACAATTCCAACTCGTCCATTTGAGTTAGATGAAGAAAGACTGCAAAGACTAATACCATGCTTAAGAAGGGTATCCACAATACAAAGAAGATCCACTAGTCTACAACAAACTCAGTTACAAGAACAAGAGCATATGAGTGACACATAATCAGAAAGTGAAACATACACAGAAAGTGTCACAGATTCTCATGACTATGAATTCCCATTTGATAATGAAGACAACCCACCACCGACTTATGATGAGGACACATTAGGTCATAACCAAGTATGCATGGTATCAGGATCTTCTACGACAACAGGGAACAAAGACTTACCCCTTATACATCCATATTTGATTGATTGGGGGCAAAAAGGAAAGCCACAATTATATTGGTTTCAAAATGATGAAGCCATAGCTGAATTCTTGGGTGCAAGGGATGGATTCCCTTATAATGATCACAAAGCTGGCTTTGCAATAGATTTAGACAGAACTGCATATTTCGGAGAAGCAAGCTCCTCTCCTAATCAAGATAATGATAATAAAGCAGAACACATTCCTCATAACATAATGGATGCTTTACCTATTGATAAAGAACAATCAACATTATTGGTAGAAGAAACTGAGGAAATCAATATTGGTGATACGGAGAAAGTTCATATCATTCACCTAGCAAAATCCCTAAATCCAATAGAAAAAAAGAAATTTATCAAATTATTTAAGAAAAGACCAATCAATTTTGTATGGTCTTATTCAGATACGCCTGGATTAGATCCTGAATTGGTCTTACATCATTTTCCAATGCTTCCAGGAGTAAAACCATATAAGCAGAAGCTCAGAAAGATGCACCCTCACATAGCCTTGTTAGTCAAAATTGAGCTACAAAAAGTGTTAGATGTGGGTTTCATTAGGCCCATAGACTATTCTGAATGGATTTCAAATCTAGTCCTGGTATCCAAGCATACTGGAGGTATCAGGATTTGCACCGACTTCATAGATCTCAACAAGGATTGCCCAAAATATGACTTTCCACTTCCTAACATAGACATCATAGTGGACTTGATAGCTGGAAATGAAATGCTATCACTCATGGATGGTTTTTTTGGTTATAATCAAATCAAAATTGCACCAGAAGACCAACCTAAAACAACATTCACTTGTCCATGGGGGACATATTGTTGGAATGTGATGTCATTCGACCATAAAAATGCAGGCACCACTTATCAAAGGGCAATGCCCACCTTATTCCATGACATGATACACACAATCATGGAGGACTATGTAGATGACTTGCTAGCAAATTCCAACACAAGGGATAGTCATCTAGACATATTGGCTAATATCTTTGATAGACTTGAGCAATACAATGTAAGACTCAATCCAAAAAAATGTGTCTTCAGAGTAACATCCGACAAACTCTTGGGCTTCATTGTATCCAATCGCGGCATTGAGATAGATCCAGAGAAAGTGAAAACTATTTTAGACATGCCATCACCTACTATGCTCAAGCAACTGAGAAGTCTACAAGGTAGATTATCGTCCATAAGGCGTTTCATTGCCCAATTGACAGAAAAGTGCCAACCATTTCAACATATTTTAAAGAAAGGCGTCACATTCAAATGGACACAACAATGGCAAGAGGCATTCAAGACACTAAAAGAATATCTTTTGTCCACACCGATCTTGGTTCCACCCGTGCATGGGAAACCATTACTCCTGTATATAGCCGCAACAAGCTCCTCCTTAGGTGCTATCCTAGCACAACATGATGAGCAAGGAAAAGATAGAGCTGTCTATTACATCAGTAGAACACTCATTGGATATGAACTCAACTACACACCGATAGAAAGAGAATGTATTGCAATAGTTTTTGCATCACAAAAACTGAGACATTATATGTTGTCATAAAGTCCAGCTCATTGCACAATTTGATCCACTCAAGTACCTGATGAATAGAGCAACACTAATCAGAAGACTTACAAAGTGGGTTATGATACTTAGTAAATTTGACATTGAATATATCAATAGAAAAGCCATAAAAGGACAAATCATAGTAGACCAACTTGCAGAAGCACCCCTACAAGATAATCATCCAATGGTGATAGACTTTCAAGATGAATCAGTATTTGCACTATCAACACAAACAAACTGGAAATTATTTTTTGATGGTTCACATACAAATCATGGAGTAGGAGCAGGAATTCTGTTCATAACTCCTCAAGGAGATTCAATTCCCAAATCATTCAGGATTAGCTTCCCTTGAACCAATAACATTGTTGAATATGAAGTCCTGATGGTAGAACTACGCACTGCACTATAATGGAAGATCAAGGACCTACAAGTCTTTGGAGACTCACAACTTATTATTAATCAAGTCAATGATGATTACAATACAAAACATGATAAGCTAACACCGTACAAATAATTGGAGGAAGAATACAAGCAACACTTCACCAATATAACATTTGAACAGATACCCAGGGCGCAAAACAAGGCAGTAGATGCAATGGAAACGGGAGGATCTCTCTTGGATATGCCAAATGATGGAACTCACTTTGAATTTCAAGTGGAATAACTCATTGTCCCAACTTATGAAATACCATCCACTGAATATGTATGTATGATAATAGGACCCGAGTCCCCATGGTATAAAGATATATATGCATACCTTCATGATCAAAATATACCTCCCGATCTTTCACAAAATTAAAGGAAGGCACTCATCCATTCAATTATTGCTGACACTTTACACAAAAAAATGTGTAGATAGCACCTTACTGAGATTCCTTAATGTTGAGGAGGCACAAATCACCCTGAAAGAAGTTCATGATGGCATATGTGGCGCACATTCTTCTGGACCTGCTTTAGCAAAAACACTGTTGCGAACAAGTTATTATTGGCCTACAATGGAAAAGGATGCTTACAAGTATGTCCAAAGATGCAAGCAATGCCAAATGCATGGGAACTTGATTCATGCACCTGCTCAAGATCTTAAGCCAATAACATCACCATGGCCATTTTCACAGTAGGAATTAGATCTTGTAGGGAACATAAACCCTACCTCCTCCAACGGACATAAGTTTATCCTCACAGCTACATAATATTTCACAAAATGGGTTGAAGCAATCCTGATGACTTTCACAACAAGAAAACAAATAGCTAAATTCATTTTGAATTGTATTATTTGTAGATATGGAGTTCCCATGTGCATTGTAACTGATAATGGATGACGCTTCAAAAATCAATAAGTGGGTGAACTTTGCGAACAATTTAACATCCAACAACGTTTTGCGACACCCTACTATCCCCAAAGCAGTGGTCAAGATGAGGCAACAAACAAAACTATTTTAATTTTTTTAAAGAAAGTTGTCAACGATAGTGGACGAGATTGGCATCTCCAATTGAATCCGGCTCTCTGGGCTTATCTAACTAGTGTCCGCACAACAACTGGTACCACACCGTTCTCTTTGGTTTATGGTTCAAAAGCTAATTTTCCTATCGAGGTAGAATTGCCATCGTCGAGGGTCTCTCTGGAAAACATTATCTCAGAAGAAGACTATAGAGTAGCACGTTTGCAAGAACTGGAATTCCTAGACGAAAAATGACAAAGCGCTCTGAATCATTTACAAGGATATCAAAACAAAATGAGAAGAAGCTACAACAAAAGAGTTAACCCACATTGCTTCGAAATAGGAGACATCGTTCTTAAAGAAAATCAAAGGAACCTCACTGAATGCGAAAAACCAGGAAAATTTGAGTCTAACTGGTTAGGTCCTTTTGTCATAATGAAAGTAATTGGAAATGATGCTTATCATTTGCAAACAATGGAGGGAGATTCACTCTCTAATCCCATTAACAACATGCACCTAAAAATATATTACATTTAAGGGTGGGTTCATTTCAATTTTCAGTACTGCATTTGTATATTTCTCTACTGCATTGCATTGCATATATCCATTTCCGAATGCAACATATAGTTGTATATCATTATTCCTTTCTCATATATTTTCATCAATAAGTCAAGGAGATTGTCTGAGTCATTCACCTATCTGCACTGAAAAGAATGAAGGTTGTCTCATTTCCTAGATACTTGTTCATGAAGTCTTTAAGAGGTCTTTAGTCATTCATCTTCAACGTCACATGGTGATTAAGATTTATCCATGGTCAGGTAGAAGTTTCATTATCAAGTCTTTTTACCCAAAATCTATCAATTTCTATATCACACATTAATAAATAGCTCTAAGTCATTACAAATACCTAGTTGGTCATGTGGCTAGTGAAAAATCCAATATTCTGCTTCAACACTGCTATAATTGTCATACCCAAGTAGGTTTTATTATTTACAAGTCAAGGCAAGAAAAAAAATGATATATTACTGAAATATCATGCATACAAGTGCAACAAAAAGCTTGACTATGGGAACATGCGAATAACTCCATCAGGGCTATGGATGCTTGTAGGCAATGGAGTAGTATTTGAGAGATTATGGTGTATAACCTCATCGGAGCCCTAAAAGCTTGCTGCCAGTGAGGCTCTATCCAGTATGCTTTTGAAGTCAGAATAACTCATGTAGCTAGCCACATAGGATTCCAAGGGTCATTGAGGATTATAAGAGTTAGAATGAATCCAAATGCACACACATGGGCAAAAGAAGATCAAAGTTTCAAAAATTGATAGAGATTTTTTCCGCGCCTCCATTCATAAATCTTGGTTACATAGTGTGTTAGGTTGGATGGTCTAAGTCTTTTGAGAATGGATTGAACTCCTATCTCTAAAACGTTTCACACCTTTAATCCAATTAATGTATTTCCATATGAACGAAACACACAATTATCCTTGTTCAAATAGGAACTGCATCTCCATCTTGCATATTACATTAGTACCTCATGTCAAAAATCATTGTCTCCACATACATGTTGCATATCATTATAGGGTTGCATACCTGGGGGCATAAATGAAAAAAAATCCTAAAAATTAGATAAAGTGCTGAAAAAATTCTTAAAATCAGATAAAATCTTGAAAAAAAATCTAAAAAATCAGATAAAGTCCTAAATTTTTTTCAAAAAAATCAGATAAAGTTCTACAAAAATTTCAAAAAAATCAGAAAAAGTCTTGAAAAAATCAAATCCAAAACATTCAAATATCAATTAAAAAACTTGCGATAAACTGTCTTGCAAGAATCCAACACCCTAGCAGATATCCAACAAACACTTCGCACAATGTTAAACAAAGGATACACTATCTTGCCAAAACATCTGCAATCAAGCCGATCAACTGTTTAATCTATCAAATCACTATCAAACTATCAACGTGATCAACATCTTGTCTTAAACAGAATCGGTACACTCAAAACTAGACAGGTCAGTCTCAAACAGGGTCCAAAACTTCTGAAACCAGACATTATCAAAATCACATCAAACATATAAAAACAAAGGCACAGTTAGTCCAACTGCTAAGTTTTGTCTTTTTTGGTTCTCTTTTTATCAAATTGGTGAAGATCATTACTTTTAGCTACTCAAGGATGTCCAAAAAGTGACTAGAGGAGCCGTGATGGGCATGATCCTTTTCTTTGTTTGTTGTTTATGGTTTGAACCAATGAAGTTCTGGGGCAGTTGCTCTAGTGGGTGTCTGTGATAGGAGCATTTAGCTTGTGAATTCCACACATACCTCGACCCCTAGTGTAATTCCCGGAATGGAGGGTTCATTCCTTGTCTGCTACGTGTCTGTTTCTTTGCAATGAGATATCTATACATCTTGGTTCTTCATTCCCTGGTGTAATAAGCTCCATTGTTAAATAATAAGGCTCAATGATGATAATGTATTGCACTATGAATAAAGCAATGAAGACTTTCTCATCAAAATTTTATCAAATCTTTTCTATCATATCTATTTTTGGAATAAACAAAGGTTGATTCAATTGATTTATCATTTCATATCTATTCTACGTCTAACAACTAACAATTCTTCCAAATTAACGATTTTCAACACCTATTTTGGCACAACAAAAAAATAAACATCATCACATTACATTTTCATATACACCACTTCATAATATTAATCCATTGTATTATAATAAGAATTTCATCAACCATTATACATCGCAAGATTAAGGTACATCACATCACTGCATGATATCGCATTCACATTGCAATTATCATCACAATAGCATAAAAACAACAAAGAAACATAAGACCATGAATTTCATCATCAAATAGCTCATCAAGAATGCATATCATTTATCATATATAAATGTGTCTAAATACATCGTATCTACAACATCAACATCAATATCAAATCTCTCAACCTATGCTGCCTCTATCAATAGGTGCATCTCACCTAACTCCAGTCTGTCCCAATGACGCCCTAGGTGGATGTCTTATGAATCGAGAATAATCTATCTTCCATAAGCCTGTAGGCAGTGATATTATCAGGTTATTATCAATGCAAGCCCAAATAGGAACACCCTCCTGAGTATAATGGAGCTTGAAGTGAAGAAGGTTGTGAGAGCCTTGTTAATGTTGGGTTTTCTTGTCCTTAGTCCGTTGACAACATAAATATGTGTGACCTAGGAATTCAATCCCATAGCCTACAGTTTTATAATTTCACTTAGTTTTAAGGATAACAGGGAAAAACACCAACAAGATGGTGACTCTACTGGGGACTATGCAGAGTTTCTAGTTATAATTTGATGAATTCATTGATGCGAGGAGTCCAGAATGTGTAGAGTCCGAAATTTGTTTTAGATCCACAAAATTTTAGCCTGGAGAAAGTTTTATTTGTAACTAGTTTGAAGAAGTGTGACTTTGCTGCTATGAGAAATCTAGAATGAATACGTTCTTCAAATAGCTTCAAGTTGTTTGAAAAATTTCCTCTACAAGGAGGTGGCAACTCTATGAAAAAGAACCTTAGATTTGAAGAAGGTCTTCAAGATTTTCAATCAGAAAAGAACCCGTAAGTTGCTACAAATTTCTAGGTATTCTAAAAAAATTTAAGAGATAGATGTTATGTTTGAGAGCATAAGATAATAAATGTTCCCTTCAATTGAATTGAGCACTAGATTAGGGAAAGGATAGAGACAGTCCCAACACACTTCACAATTATCATTGATATTATTTTGTTGTTATGAAAGAAGTGTGTGTATTGTTTATATTTATGCTCATTGAAAGAGATCTTAGTCCTTATTGTAATAAGTCATGAGTTTATGATTTCATATTGTAGAGGAGTGTTTGTAAGAGCATAAATATTAAATATGTTTCAGTCTATGCATCCTTGCATAGTTTCAAATGTAATTGGTGCAACCATGACCGATGGATCCTCAAAGAGAACTGATCGACTCATGCATCAAGAGTAACACAACAGAAGAAATAATAAAACATTGAAATATTACTAAATCAGATCATATTATCATCTTAGAACCTCTGGTAACCAACCAATTATCATCATACATCCATCATAGAACATCTGGTAATCAACTAGTTACATGTAGGCTAACATGCAAGATACAATCCATCTAGAACTCTCAGAGTCATCCGGATCTCTAATCATGAATCTAAATCCTCATTTTGATCTACTATCCTACAAATGATTACATAATACCATATATATACCCTCTGGAACATATCTGGGTTGGTCACAAAAGATTACATTTAACAATGCAGGAAAATGAAACGTGTAAATAGGTCAGCCCCAAGAATGAAAGAAATTCCTCTGGAAAATAACAACTAAGAAGTGTGGATCAATAGGAAGGTTGACCAAGGACATAGGAACATTAAGAAAGACCCAAAATAGATCCACATGCCAAGAAACCACTCCGAAAAAGAAGAAAACCAACTGGTTAGCCCAAAACTGCTCCAGAACCCAAAAATAGTCAAGCCAGAAGCAATATCTTGGCAGAAAAGGATCCAAATGGATTGAGAATATGGAATTAAGCACATAAACAAGCCTGGAAACCGAAAATATGAGCTGCAATGAAAATCAATCCACCATCGGAACATACCCTATAGGGACACAAAAACTGCACACAAAACTGAACAAGAACTAAACTAAAAGAAAATATTTTTGGTTGATGCAAGATTTCTCATAGATCGGGGATGCTCCTGCATCAGAGACCCCAGGTAGAAAGAGATGTTCCATGAGAGGAAACTCATGAACATCAAAAGGGATTTGGGATATAGATCACATGCTCATTTATGATCCAAACATCTTCCTTATCTGCAAACCTCTTCCTTAGCTCCTCCGGAACCTCAACTGGATTCTCTAACTCCCGACTCTCTTTATTTCTCTTCCCTTGCTTCAAACTTGCACACTGTCTCTACTTACTGCTCTCTTTCTGTTGTAACTCTGACTTATTTCTGCCATAAGACTTCATCCGGTTCACTATCACAACCTTATTGCCATCCAGTTCCATCTTTCTATCAGACATCTATCAAATCCTTCTGCAAATTCATGCCACTTTCAAGTATAACCTCTGCAACTAGTTTCTCAGTACTACAACTTCTCTTGACTCAGACTCTTCACCTCCTTCTCTTTCTCCTTCAAAGAAGCCAATGTGAACTTTTGCCCATCCTTCTCAATAGTGATTAGGTTTATTCTACAGTCATAAATAGCTCCTCTATCAAACTGCGAAGGTTTTCCCAACAAGATATGACAAGCACTCATAGATACAACATCACATAAGACCTCATCCCTAAAAGGTCCAATATTAAAACTCACCAAACACTGCTCCTTTACTTCTAACTTTTGATCATCTTGTAACCAACTTACCTTGTAAGGACAAGGGTGCTCAAGCCTCTACAATCCAAGTTTCACTACCATCTCCTCAGATACCAAATTATCAGTACTTCCATTATCCACAATAACCTCACAACACTTACCACCTGATTTGCACACAATCCAGAAAATACTCCTCTGAGTAGGTTCGGTATCTTCACTGCTATGCTCCATGATGACTCTTCTGAAGATAAGGGATTTTCCTTGCCCCGATGCACAGTTAGTTCCGGTAACTTCAACTTCCCGGTCCTCAATTGCCACACAACTTCTTGCCATTCCCTGCTTACATTCATAAAATCTATATCCGGTTTCTCCACACTGGAAACATTTGTCAAGAAATTCTCTGTTGCTACTGCCACTGCCTTTCCTCTGTGTTTTCTGATCCGGTTCTTTACTCCACTTAGGTTTTGATTCATCTTCCACATTCTTCTTCTCTATACTGCCACTCATCTGTCCTTTTTATCTCTCCTTCCCTCTAGGGTTATTTTGTTGTCTTCTTCTCACCTTCTCCTCACCCTTCAAAGCATACTGGTAAGCTTCCTCAACTGTGGAAATCCTTAGCATACTCATCTCATCCTGAATGTTAAATGTAAGTCCATTTATGTACCTCACCACCTTTTCTCTATCCATCTCTCTATGTCCAGATCTAATCATCACCGTATAGAATTCCTCGGTATACTATTTCACAGACATGTTTCTCTGCTTCAAGTTCTGTAACTTCTTGAACAATTCCAACTCATAGTCTCCCGGTATGAACTTGGCCTTCAATCTTGCAACCATCTGTCTCCACCGGGTGATCTTTATTTCACCATTCTCCACTTTGTCTTTCTACAATTCTTTCCACCATAAGGCGACATTCCCTTTCAAATTAGTCTATGCCAACCAGACTCTTTGCGGGTCCTTGACATCCTCAAACTCAAATTAATCCTCCAACTCTATGATCTAATCAATCAGATCCTCCAGATTTAGGATTTCGGAAAAGTTCAAAACCTCCACTTTATGTATTTTACTTGCTTGTGCCACTGCTCTCAGAAATATTTCTTCTCTTTCATCTTCTGGTCCTTCAACCTCTTCCACCTCAAGCTCTTCTCTAGCTTCTTCATACTCATCCCCATACTCTGGATTTCTCTGCAAAATAGCTAATGCAATCCGAATCTCGTTCCTCATCTCATTCTTGAAATCCTCCATCATTTGCTCTACCCTCTGGGGGTTCATCCTTCTAGGCGACATCTCCTCCTCTGCTCCAGTCAACTGCCTCAACTCGATGATCTGACTACTAGTTTCAATTGCCTCACACTCAGTGATCTATTAAACACACTTGCAACTTACCTCCACTTGGTGATCTTTTCACCCAAAGGAATGCCTCAAGGTTCGCAATTGGCTCTTCCACCAACCGGTTCATAACCAACTCTGATACCACTTGGTGCAACCATGACCGGTGGATCCTCAAAGAGAACTGACCAGATCATGCAACAAGAGTAACATAATGGAAGCAATAATAAAAAATTGAAAGATTACATAATCCGATCATATTATAATCTTAGAACCTCTGGTAACCAACCGGTTATCATCATACATTCATCATAGAACATCCGGTAATCAACCAGTTACATGCAGGCTAACATGTTAGATACAATCCATCCGGAACTCTCAGAGTCATCCAGATCTTTGATAATGAATCTAAATCATCATTATAATATACTACCCTACAAATGATTACAGAATACCATATATATACCCTCTGGAACATATTCGGGTTGGCTAGAAAATATTACATTTACCAATGCAAGAAAATGAAACGTGTAAATAGGTCAGCCCCAAGAATGAAAGAAATTCCTCTGGAAAAGAACAACTGAGGTGCAAATCAACAGGAAGGCCGACCAAAAACATAGGAACATTAAGCAAGACCCAAAATAGATCCACATGGCAAGAAACTGCTCTGGAAAATAAGAAAACCAATCGGTAAGCCCACAACTGCTCTGAAACCTAGAAACAATCAAATCGGAAGCAATATCTTGCCAAAAAAGAATCCAAATGGATTAAGAATATGGAATTAAGCACATAAAAAAGCATGTAAACCGAAATATGATCTGCAATGAAAAGAAAGCCACCACCGGAACATACCGATAGGAACACAAAAACTGCACACATAACTGAAGAAGAACTAAACTGAAAGGAAATATTTTTGGTTGAAGCAAGATTTCTCATAGACCGGGGATGCTCCTGCATCAGTAACCATGCCTTCTGAGTTGTCACAACCATGTAATAGAAAGAGTTTCAACACTGAGCAATATAGAGCCATAAATTTTGATGGCATTTATGGTTACCCAAATCTTATTCCACTTGAGATCAGAAAAGCACTATCCAAATTTAGTGATGAAAAAAGTGAATTAGCAGAAAAGCATCTGGAGAGATTTAATAATTTGATGGAGGATTATGAAATTGATCATGAGGATGTTATCATCAGATTATTTGTATAGTCTTTGACAAATGAAGCACGGGAATGGTTCTCAAATTTATTCCCACAATCAATTAATTCTTGGACATGATTTGAATTAGCATTTAGTGACCAGTTTGGTGAGTGGATAAGTAAATTTTCTTTGCTCACTAATTTCATTGACATTCACATTGAGAAAGAGGAATTGGTATTAGTTTTTAATCTGAGATTTATGAAGACTTTGATGAGGATTATAGAAGGCACAATACCAAATGATGCTCTAGAATTGTGTATCTACTTAGGAGCATTTGATCCTGATATGAGTTATACACTAAGGATGGAAGAACCAGAGAACTTGCATCAAGCGTTAGAGATTGTTATGAACACAGAGAAAGTTGCAAAGTTCAGGATCATAAGAAGGTTTAAGCCTAAGCCTATGATATGTCATAAGTAATCCCATGTAAATGAGAAAAACAGTTTAGAGGCTGTGAATGTTGTTTCAAATGATTATCAACATGTTTCTCTAGTTAAAATCTTTGATACTGTGCTTCCTTCCAATGTTGGTTATGTTTCTCATGAGGTAAAAATTGAGCCAACAAGTTGCATAGTGTGTTCTAATAAAGTGAACATGTTTCATCTTATGCAAATGCCTCATGTATTAGTCCAAGATGATGCATATGAAGAGCCATTTGAGGTGTGTACACCTGAAACAACACCATTTCACAGTGTAGATCAGATTGCTCCTCAATATTTTTGTTAGCAAAGTGTTCCTGACTGGGCATGCACAGTTGAGAATGTTGAAGTTCAACATGGCTTGAATAGTCATGTTATCTCTAGTGAAGTTAATGATGACCTTTCATGTATATAATACAATCAAGATTATTTATTTCATGAAACTAATGTGGATGGAAATTGTTCCTATTTTATAGATGATGATGCTGATTCTGACTGTTCTTTTCTTGAAGATGATATTGAGGATAACACTGAAAATAATTTTAATGAAGTCCTTAATCCTCTGTTTGATGAACAGGTAGACTTGGATCAGATGCTTCTTTTCCATAATGCATTTAAAAGTGGATTCAATAAGTTTTCTAATCCACTATATGAAGAAATAACCGAGGATTCAAATGATTCAGGTGTTGCACCAATTTATTTAATTAGTGGATATAGTGATCAAGATGTTATATCTGATGTAATGTCACTTTATGAAACTTAATCTTCTTACAGTATTGATTGTGATGACGATGTTGAGCATAGTTCAGATGTTTGTGAGCATGGATTGCTTGATGAATCAAGGAATCATGGAACTAATCAGAAGTTAATATGTGTCCCTGCTAAGAATGACATTTGTAGATTAGAATTAGAGACTTTGGTTTCATGTGAGATCAAATCAAATGGTGGAGTGGATGGAACTTGTTAGTTGAGTAATTGTTTGATTGCATATAACAGTTGCTACATATTGTACACATATGCATTACCTAATGAATGTGGCACATATCCATCCAGGTATGATGGAGTAGAAATCATGACAAATAGTTTCATACCTAGTATTGAACAATAATATGGTACATTTGATAGTGATGATGGAATGTTCAAAGATATGGTTAAATACACCAAGGATTGTGTATGTAATCAACTTGTTTCCAATGTTATTTTTAGATAGGTGATCACATGTCTAAATGAAAAAAAATTCTGACAGAGGTAAATTTTGGTTCTACATTTTTGGTGGCCCAGGCCACCAAAGTGAGTTCGGATCTTATTCTTGAAAGAGATACATGCAGTGGTTATGAGCCCAATGGAGTATGCACATGGTTTGCTTCTACCAAAGATCTGGAATCTTTCTATGCCCGTAGGGGGCATACATCCCCAACCAGAGCCACTATTAGCCCTAAATTTTGATCACATTAAAGAACATCAGGATCCTGTAAAATTTTTGAAATCGTATAGGCGACTGTGGTCTTTTAAATTGTTGAATTATCACCCCGGTCAGTGGTATATTAAGTCACCATTTGAAGGGGAGAAATGTCATTCAAGAACTGGCCTCGGGTCCTCATCATCACTATTCAACTGATAATTTATAAAAGGAGAATAAATCCTTGTCGGCCTATGCCAATTTTCTTAAGGTTTAAATCAAAGGTGGATCCCGAACCCTGTGGGACCACTCATATTACTTGGTCATTCCAAGGTGTCCCTCGGGAAGGAACTCGACACTCAGCAAAATGTGTTTTTTGGTTTGGCCGAGTCCTGAGTCATGTTGCAAAGACTTGAATATTTGGCCCTCATTGAGCCCCACTTTCGCAATTGGACGAGATTCAAGTCTTGCGGATGGGAGACGTGTCAGACCACTCGAGACTTGGTGGGAATGTCTTTTCCACTTCAATGAGTCCCAAGCAGATGAAAGACATTAGTTGTGTGTTGAACGGAGACTGAGTTTGCATCTTGGCAATCGAAAAGATGCCCAAGATAACTTTAGCGAACCCCGAGTTTTGTTTAGTGCTAAGTGTTATGCCTTGCATATCTACCCCCATCATTTTCTTTGGCATGAAAATGCGGGTCCCCCTTTCCTGTCTTTTGTTTTCTTTCTTCTTGTCTTCTCTTGTGTTTTTGCTTTGGACACTTCAAAAACCCGAAACCTCAGAGTTCCGAGGTGCCCTTTTATTTGTTTTTGTCTCTACTTCAAAACTCCAGAGTTTTGAAGTGGTCTCTATGCCTTTGTGTTTTTGTCAAGACCTCAAAATTTTGAGTTCTCCTTGTTTCATTGTGTTTTGGTTTGAGTTTCAGAATTCTGAAATCCTGAACTCGTTTTGTGTGTCATCTCAGAACTTCAGAACCCCAGAGTCTCGAAGTGTCATTTTGCGTTTGTGGAAAGACCTTGGAACCCCAGAACCCTAGAGTTTCGAGCTTCCCTTTGTTTTGTCTCAGGATTTCAGAACCCCAGAATCCTGAGGTCATGTTTAGTGAGGTAGTATGATCGTTGAAGAGGGGGTATAAATAAGGAAAGATGGGTGATTTTCATTCATTTGTGCATTCCTCATTTGCAAAATTTGAGCTCTCCCTCCATTCGTTCCGCTTCCTCACTTGTTTGTGTTTTTTCGGTTTACCACCTTGCCAAGTCGGTTGGTTTGTTTTTGTTTTCTCATTTTTCACGTCGAATTAGCTAGGGTTAGATAAAATTTTTCCTGCTTTCAATAAATTGGCCGATTTGATTTGATTTTTTTCATGAAGCCCTAAGTTTCGACATTTCGGGATTTCAGAACCTCAAAATCCTGAAACACCTAAGTGTTACCCAATCCAACACCTCAGAACCCCAAAGTTCCGAAGTGCTCATTTGACCAAGTTTTACCCATCTCGAGATTCTGGAATTCTGGAATCCCAAAACCTTTGCGCCTTGTAGAAGTTTGTTTTACCCATCTTGGGATTCTGGAACCATGGAATCTTAGAGTTTGTTTTGAAGTTGTTTTACCCAATTCTAGAACTTCGAAACCCTAGAGTTCCAAAATTGATCCTTGGAATATTTTACTTACCTCGAAACCTCAGAGTTCTGAAATTTGACTTTTGAGGTACTTTGCCAGACCCAGAACCCCAGAGTTCCAAAGTTAGTTGTTTTTCCCTTTCCTTAACTCGGGATTCCAGAACCCCAGAATCCCAAAATTAGTAGTTTTAAAGAGTTTTATGCCTCGGAACGCCAAAGTTCCAAAATATGTAATGATTTGATAATATGAAGTAATAGCTAATTATTGATCTTTTGTTGCAGGATAAAGAAGATTGATGGATCCATCCCCAAGCAACAAGAGGACAAAGGAGGAAGTGAAGCTCGACAAAAATCCTATAACAATGAAATATAAGAACCAAGAGTAGACTCTAGCTTCAAAGTTGGAGGATGAAGCTCAGTGGGTAACCGATACTGAAATTGGGCACATAGAGATCAAAGACATCAAAACTCAACTGGAAGCTGAACTCCATACCCTAGAAGCCCCATACAAGAGAATTAAGAGATCAGGCTTGGTAGATGTAACTATCTTTCCACAAGCTATGCAGTCACCTGAACTCATAATGACTATTGCTAAATACTACCAGTAGGAGACAAGGCAATGTGTTGATGCAGAGATAAATGTGATTGTAGACCTTTCACCTGATATGATAGGAATGACCTTTGGAATACCCACGAGAGAAAAGGTCCCAGTGACAATGAAAGAGTAGTCCATTTTTTATATTTGTTAAGAATGCTTCTAATTATAAAAGACACATGGATGAGGCATGACTAGAAGAGCCAAGGAAAATAGGTCTTAAGCCTACAGACATACTGAGAGCAGATTTTCAAGAGCCTCAAAGAGACCTTATTATTATACTGAGCAAAGCCTTTGGAAAGACAGATTGCAGACAGTTCCACACATGGATTCTCCATTATTTGACGATAATTTTGATTGGTAAGGGAAATTTTGACTGGCCACAAATCATTTCAGACAATATTCATAATTAGATAATTATAGCCCAAAACGAAGAAGTTGTTCATGACTTCTTACGTCATATGGGTGGTGTCTCATGCTGGTAAGTTCCCAGGATTGAAGACCGAGGGAAAATTGTGAGAGGAACCTGGGCAGAGAAGAGTGTGGGAATATTACACTCAATTACCTATCTCTCGGGCCAAGCTACATTTCAAGAGATTAAATGATGCATTTATTTATGCTATAATAATAAAACTGACAAGAGATGTAGGATAGAGACTGTTGGCAAATGCACACTCCAATGAGACATTGTATGTGATTGAAGGTTTTGTCATTGATGGCAACCTTGCAATATTATGGCATCGGCAAAAGCATTATACCGACATCAGCAGATCACACTCTACATCGGCACTCAGGACACCGACACCGGCACAGAAGAAAGGAAGTATACCGGCATAGAGGCCAACATGATTTTGTTATATTATATTTTGTTTATTATTGTAAAAATGTTTAAGCCGACTTGGCAAATTGTAAAATCACTCTTATATATAAAAGAGATCATTGTAGACATTTATGATGATGTGTAGAAGTATTATAGGAAAATATTAGGTAGACCTATTGTGTGAAATATAGGTCAAGGGGTATATGTAAAGAACAGAGCAGGAACCGGTACTGAATCAGGCATTGAAGATGCTATTGTAAAGCAGTACAAGATATTGGATTTGTATAATCCTTATTGTAAGTTAGTGAGACTTCCCATTGAGTAGTGAGCTCTAGGCCGTTGGCCTTTCTGCATGTGCAGGCCCCTATTGTAAGTAATATTCTCTTATTGGCCAATGAGTGAAAATTGTGGGTCACAAATCCCACCGAGGTTTTTCCCACACCGGGTTTCCTCGTTAAAATCTTGTGTTATGGTGTACTTTTCATCTGGATGTTCTTGATTCTGTTTATTGCATTATTTCTTGCATACCGAAACACTGTTATATTATGTTCTGCATGTTTTAAGTTAAGAAATACTAATTACCGGTTAGATACTGATTCACCCCCCCCCCCCCAGTATCTGTGCGATCCCTAACAATTGGTATAAGAGCTTGGTCCTCTATTTTCAAAAGCCTAACAATTTGAGGAAGATCTTGACACCGGTAAAGATGGAAAATCTGATGAAGCAACTAGAAGGAGCTCTTATAGACTATGATTCAGAAAAATTGAAAAATATCAAACTAGAAGATGATTTAAGGGCAGCTCAGGACATCATTCAGGCACTTCAAGAAAATTTTACTGTTGCAAGAAATAAGAGAAGAGAAATTTGTGAAAAATTGCAAAATGAGAATGATGAAAAGGAATCACTTAATGATATGATAAGCAAGTTGAAACAAGAGATCATGACAACAAAGAATGAAATGCAGGATATGACTATGAGATTTTGCAAAGAGATTGAGGATAGGAAGAAGAATGAAGAAGAATTGACCAGAAGACTAAGTGATGTAGCAAATGAGAACACAAGACTTAGCTATGAAAATGACATGTTGAAGATAGATCTGATGCATACTTAGAATGACTCAAATGAACTGATGAGACAAAAAGAAGTCTTAGAAAGAGAACTAGAAACTGCAAATCAACATAAAGAAAAATTCAAGAAAAGCTCAAAGGAACTTGGCACCTTGCTAAAGAATAAAAAACCTAAAGATGACACTTCTGGAATTGGCTTTGAAGTTGCTGAAAGCTCCGGTATTGCAAATACTCAAGATCACAGCAAACCTGTAAGACAACCTAATGCTTATAAATTCAATGGAAAATGCTTTAACTGTAATAAGTATGGTCATAGAGCAAATGAATGTAAATCTAGAAATTATCAGAATATCAACACACCCACCGGTCAATGTTCTAAATGCAACAAGGTAGGTCACAAATCTAAAAATTGCAGAATGAATGTGAGATGTTATGTTTGTGGAAGATTTGGACGTTTATCTAATCAATGCAGAACACAAACCGGCATAGGTTATGGGAAAGCTATTCAAAAAAATAACGTAACTTGTTATGCATGTAACAAGATTGGGCATATTGCTGAATTCTGTAGAAGTAAAGGAACACCGGTAGACAACAAAAGTTCTAGCTTGAAAGGTAAAGAAAAAGTTGAAGAGGTTAAGCAAGAATTCTCAAAACAATGGATTAGAAAAGCTGATCTAAATATTGGGAATACTCCTCCACCGGTAGAACAAACCAATACTTCACTGGAAGAATAGAGTGATGCTTCACCGGAAGGACAGAGCAGTGCTCCACCAGCAGGAAGTTCTTCATCTAATTGAAGAAAATTTCCTTGAGGGTTTGGCAATCTATTGATACATGTGCTATTATTCCCTCGGTTAGAGATAAGAAGTTGGAAATAACTTATTACCGGCAAACAATGTTAAGTGAATACTTAATCGGCATGCAATTAATGTGGTAGATAGTGAATAGACACTATATAATCAAGGTTTTGGCTCCATTTCATTTCACCGAGATTTCAAATTTACGAAGAGTGCGAAGACTCCGAGCTAAGGCATTTCGAGCAAGAAGCAAGAACACTCCAAACAATCATCCATCCTAAGGCAGTAAAAGGTATTTAATCATGGCATCCTCCTCTGCAATTGAATATATAGCAAACCCTACTGTTGTTGAAGTGATAAAAAGACTTAGGCCCGTATTCTAGTTAGTTCTTGAGGTAGCAAAGAAATATGATACCTTAGGTGCTTTTTCTCAAATTCTTAAGGGAGTTGTTTATGCTGAAGACCCCAGAATGTACATCCACTGCAACATTGAAGAGTTAGGAGATGAAGAAATTAAAACCATGTTTAAAACTATGATATGTGATAATACCGACAATGTAAAAGATGAACACAAGATCATTGAGACCCTAGGATTTACAGAGATCCTTAGCATTCCTGAATTCCCCAAGGATGTGATTAGGATAATCTTGAGCAGGGTACATGGAGAATTTTTTTGGTTAGATGCAATCCACAAGATCACCAAGGAAGCTGTGAAAGCTATCACAGAGTTACCGACCACCGGTAAAAGACCAAATAAAACCAAGAAGGTTTAAAATGACCTAGTTATAAACCTAACTGGTGCAACATTCGACAAGAGGTCCCTAAGAGTTAATGATGTAATAGATATCAATGTGAGATTCATCAACATGATATTAGGATATAAAGCTACTCATGCAAATAGACTTAATTTAGTTTCAAGCTTATGCATTAAGAGTGCTTATGACATGGTCACAAACAATGCAAAAATTGATATATGTGAGTGGTTAAAGGATGAATTAATTGACAACCTTGGAAAGATCAAGAAGGACAAGAAAGGAACTTTTAGGTTTGGAAATCTATTAGTATGTCTGATGCTACACATAACAAAACAAGTTCCCGGTATAGGTTACAAAGAACTTGGATATGATATACTGGTAGGCAAACAATTAACAAAACTATTCAATAACATGGGTGAGAAAAAGGAAAACAATATTCATGACTTTTTTCAAGCATTAAAGACCAAAATGAAGAAAAGAACAAGGTTATCATAGAAGATTGTAGACAAATACAAAGATGAAATATGCTTTGTCATCAAGAAAGATGAAATCTGGATGGAAGCAGTCATCGCAAGGACAGTTTGGGTAACCGAGATGGGCTATGAAACAGATGATCACATAGTTGAAACATATGCTAAAACACTTCTGGAAGCCCCCAGAGAACCTAAGGAAGAAGTATTTGGTAGTGTAGAAAATATTGAAAGACAAATTCAATCAAAGAAAAGGGTGAAAAAGGTTGAGGCAGTTGTAAGGAAAGGTTCCAGACAAGCAAAAGCCATCAAAGAAGATGTATTGAAGAAAACTGGTATAACAGAGGATGAGTTAACAGCTCCACAACCTGAAACTCACCTATCACCGATAGGTACTTCTTTAGGAAGTGACATGCCTACAACTTTCAAAAGAGTTGTAAGAAAAAGAGATCCCTCACCAGAAACCACACCCTCACCTAGGAGGACAAGGCAAAAGCAACAAGTAGTGAGATCTCCGGTAAGAAAGGCCACACCAAAGAAGAAACTGACACACAAAAGGAAGAAAAGGACAAACAAAAACCTGGCTCCTCTTGATATACTATTGAATGAAATCACATATGAAGGTAAATTGAAGAACATAGAGAAAATATATGACACTCTAATAGCTGATGAAAAAGAGAAAGTTGAAAATAGTTTTATATTACATATGGATATGTACAAGATATTTTTGATGGAAGTAGTTAATGAAATTCCTAATGAACTATTCAAAAGACTAGAAGCAAGAAGAGAAGCAGTGATAGAAATGGATAAGAAAATAAAGATTGAAAAGCTACTTGCTGTATATCCGGTAAACTCTCCACAAGAAATTGATGACCTAATTGCTCAAGCCAACCAGACAGTATTTTCTACTGCACACCGGCACGTTGCTTTAATGGTAGGAAGAGTTAATGAGGTAACAGAGGAGACAGAAAATGGATGGGATATATTCCTAGTTGAGAAAGAAAAACAAGAAGAGTACAGGAACCCAAAACCCATAAAAGTTTATCAGAAAGATAGAGACAAGGGGAAAGGAAAAGTTGGTGGACCACCTAGCATCAAGGTTAGAGACAACTTACCCCCACCTCCTTTAAATACTCCACCGGTAAAATCAACAACTACTGAAGATCAACTGGCAGCTGAGAGTATGGATGTAGAGGATAATAATCCTAATCCTAAAGTTTTATATACTATGGATGTTGATACTCAGAAGATCAACATAGTGGTAGATAAAGATACAATAGATAAGACAGATATGGCTAGTGAGCCTCCGATAGCTGAGGAAGATGATAACTCACAAGAGAAACTAACTAAAGATAAAGAACAAAAGGTAGAGACTCAGGCACAAACTAAGACAATGCAACAAACAGAGGAACAAACAGAGCATAAGGCTTCAGAACAGGAACAGGTACATAAGGAAACAGTACCATCGGCAACTAGTAAAGAAATTTAGACACAAACAGACCTACCAGAGGTCAATACAAGCTTTGTTACTTCCACCAGTACTCAGATTGTTGATTCATCATCAAGCTTCAAATCAACCAATGTGACTGAGGTCCTACATGATTCTATCAAGAAAATAACCGACTGCAGCTCACAAGCTTACAAAGCAATTGATGATACCATACCAATTTTGAAGGTAATTGCTCCTAACTGTAATATAGACAATAAAGATTCTTTAGGACAACTGGATACACTGTGTAAATATATCTCAGAAAACATTGAGAAAATAAAAGAAGAGTTAGTGAAGGATAAAGTAGAAGTTGAAAAACATAAATTCTTTGATGAGCAAATAAAGAAGTGTAATAGAGTTTTTGACACACTTCTACCAGAATTATGTAATTTTTTGAAAGAGTACAAAAATTTGTATAAAGATACCTATAAAACAAACTTTTTGACTGTAGATATACACAAGAAAATGAGCAAGGTACAAGATGAGATCAATAAACTTGTAGATAGTTTTGTCAACTCACCTGATACACTATTAGTTTTTGAGGAGAAGATAAATTTTTTTGAAGAAGAACTACTTAAATTGGAAAGAGAGAAAGAAAGGATAATAAATAAGGCAAAACATTTGAGATCTAAACTAAGTCCAAGATTGGACTATCTAGCATCTTTGCGGAAGGAAATTTCTGAGGCACTAATACAGGGAAGCAAAACACCGACAGAGCATTTGCAGCATCTCACCGGTAAAATGAAGAGAACATAGACAACAATAAAGGATAGCAAAAAGTTTATGGACAATATAAACTTGATTTTGGGAGATCTTTTTCAAATTATAACTACCCAGCTACAAGGTTGAAACTACAAACTCTACTGACATCTTGACAACCTTTGTCATTGATGCCAAAGGGGGAGTAGTGGGATGAGAAAATTCAAATCACAGGATAGGAATCATATGCTTAGGGGGAGCACACACATTTTTGGTAACATTTTTGGACTTCACATTTTTGGATCATTTTTGGACTTCACATTTTTGGATCATTTTTGGACTTCACATTTTTGAAATTTCTCATGAGTGTTGCCATCAATGCCAAAGGGGGAGATTGTTGGCATATGCACACTCCATTGAGACATTGTATGTGATTGAAGGTTTTGTCATTGATGGCAACCTTGCAATCTTATGGCACCAGCAAAAGAATTATACTGGCATCAACACATCACACTCTACATCGGCACTCAGGACACCGAGATCGGCACAGAAGAAAGGAAGTATACCGGCACAGAGGCCGACATGATTTTGTAATATTATATTTTGTTTATTATTGTAAAAATGTGTAAGCCAACTTGGCAAATTGTAAAATGACTCTTATATATAAAAGAGATCATTGTAGACATTTATGATGATGTGTAGAAGTATTATAGGAAAATATTAGGCAGACCTATTGTGCGAAATATAGGTCAAGGGGTATATGTAAAGAACAGAGAAGGAACCGGTACTGAATCAGGCATTGAAGATGCTATTGTAAAGCAGTACAAGATATTGGATTTGTATAATCCTTATTGTAAGTCAGTGAGACTTCCCATTGAGTAGTGAGCTCTAGGCAGTTGGCCTTCCTGCATGTGCAGGCCCCTATTGTAAGTAATATTCTCTTATTGGCCAGTGAGTGAATATTGTGGGTCATAAATCCCACCAAGGTTTTTCCCACACCGGGTTTCCTAGTTAAAATCTTGTGTTATGGTGTGCTTTTCATGTGGATGTTCTTGATTCTATTTATTGCATTATTTCTTGCATACTGGAACACTATTATATTATGTTCTGCATGTTTTAAGTTAAGAAATTCTAATTACCAGTTAGATACTGATTCACCCCCCCTCTCAGTATCTGTGGGATCCCTAATAGAGACTAACCCTAGAAGCAATGCAAATGGTTAAGGAATGGGGATGTTGGTTCTTATAAAACCAACGATCAACATCTCTATGGGTTAACAGATTCACAAGAAATCCTCTTCTTTTACTAAGATTTTACAGCAATACAATAATTATTTTGGAATATGCTAGGCAATTGGTGGGCCTAGAAGCATTGTTGACACTAACACATAAGACTGGAATTACTTTTCCCATTTCTCTAGAATATATAGGCAACTAGGGCGACAAAGCAAGAACTTCAATATTTGAGCTTAAAAGAGTTCAATTATTCAAGGGATCAATCTGACCCATATGGTAAGTTGAAATAAATGATGCCTATTACTTACAAGGGTCACAAGCCAGCTTTAGAGGATTTTTGGGCTAATTTGTGAGACAAATTTGAGGCAAGGGAGAAAGGATATTATAGGTTGACAGTGCCACAAATCAGAAATTTTAAAATTGAAACAAATATCCCAATTGAGTTAAGGGATGGTGGTTAGCTTCTTGATCCTATATTAAAAAAAAAGGGAATTGATAAAAGACCCCTTACTCCTATTAGATTGTCCAACCAAGAAGAGATAGATATTGATACTATTACTGCAAAGCTTCTGGAGAGAACAATGCAATGGCTAAGCTTGATAATTTGGCCAAGTGTTGCCAAGGAGAAGAGAAAGGGCAAAGCTACTAATAACTCTCAGACCAAAGTACATAAAGTATATGTAAGAAGATCGAGGTCTGATTCAAGGAAAAATACTTCCACAGATTCTGAAAAGGCAACAATACCAATTGATAATCAAGAGCTTAAGAGGTAGTTGGACGCTAAAATGAAAGAATCTTAGTTCTTGAAAAATTCCACTGAACATGGGATCACCACAGGGTTACGAGCAATCCCACAAGCTTCTGTCACCTCGTTTGTTCCTAATATTGGGATGGTTCCAAGAGAGGGTGCGTCTCAAACTCAGAATACTACAATACAACCTCTTCCTAATCCTACAACACAAAAGACCACACCTCCTCCAGTGCCAACTTAAGAACAAGTCATCATCCATGATGTTGAGACAGATTCATACCAAGATGATGAACCTATTACACCGGTGGTGAAGAAAAGGAAAGTTGAAAAGAAACAAAAGGAACCTATTACAGATTAACATGAGAAGCAACCCGAGGCTACAAAAGAACCAACAAAACAAGCACAACCTATGGAAATACATGTGCAGGTTATGGAAGAAGAGGGACATGATGAGGAACATGATGAACATGATGAAAGGATGGCCCTTAATCCTAAGGACCAAGAAAGATTACTTCAACAATTAGGAGGGGATGAGCAAGGAAAGATAGAGGAAACACAAATACTATTTGAAGAGGAAGTTTTTGAGAGGAGCTGGTAAAGAAACAACAACTCGATCTTGATTAGGTGCTTCAAGCTAATCTTGCTCAACAGGTTGCTCAGTTTCAATAAAAGCCACTAACTCCTCCATATCAGTAGGAACAAAAAGATGAAGAGCGACAAGAGGAAGAACATGAATGGAATATAGATGCTCACATGATCACTACCGAAGTAGCGATGTAGGGAGAAGAATAGGATGCCACAATGCCTCAATGGTTGAATTTTACCTTTAAGAAAAAGGAAAAGGTCGTCCTCTCAAGAATCACTTTACAAGATGTAATTACTAAGTCTCCAAGAAGAGACAAGAGAGAAAAAACAATTCACCATCTTTCAAGGACTGATTTAGGAGAGGTAATTGCCAATATAGCAGCACCTATTCATGATCATGAATGATCATCTCAAGCCACCCCAAAGTACCAAGTGTCAGAGGTAAATCTGGGTGAACAAACCAAGTGGGGGGATATTACTACTCTAGTTGCCATGACTACTACTATTCAAACGAGAATGGAAAAGGAGTATAAAACTAAATCAGAAGTCAAGCCACAATTAAGGAAATACAAGCAATTAATCATGGAGATAGCTAAGCCGCTTGACTCTAGAGTGGACGATACCTTGCCATCTACCTCGTCTCTCTCTCAAGGTGATATACAATCATTGTACGAGATGAGTAAAGTAGCAACAACTATTAGGACTTGAGCTCAAGGTCAAATGGATAAGGTTAAAAGATTCTTGCAGGACACATTGAAGGTGTTTGCAGAAGCTCATGACAATGAGAAAGCTCTTGTTTCTTATTCTAAGTATTGGGAACAACATATCCTTCATCTCTCACAACTCCATAAGATTCTTAAGAAGATTAAAAGATTGGGAAAAGATACAATTGCAAAAGAAGACTTGTTAGGAGGAGAGTGTGTCAGTAACTTGCAGTCATTATAGATATTATGAATTTAAAAATGGAGATCATGGAGCAATGCCACACGAAGATTCTTAAGGAACATCCTCCATTTCACAAAATACTTTAACAATATGGGCAACTATTGGTTAAATTATTGGGGAAGTATGGTTATAACCTTAAGAAAGGAGGAGTACTACATCAAGAGACCATACTTAGCTGATGGGATTCTTTTACCACTGACTATTTCACAGCCACTATGGAATTCATTGTAGAAACAATGGATCGATATATGTATGTAGTATTTCAATGCCAGGGTGCATAACTGATGATGGATGATATGGTCAGTAGGTTGGAAAATGTAAAAGAGATACTTAGAGTATCCAAATTTAGAATCCAATACATCGTTGACCCACCTGCTACTTCCATGGAATGCTTCCTCACCAACTACCAAAATTACAAGAAGAATAAAAAGAAAAATAGATAGTTGTGAAAAGAAAATGCACGTTGGAACACCGTCACCACCACCATAACTGAGCTATCAATTGGAGCTGCATCTTATACTTTCTTTTGGAGTAATTTTTTTGCATAATTCAAAGTTCTTGCTATTGGAGCACCGTTTTAGAAGTGGACATTGAGTACTAGTTTAGTAGCACTTAACTAGAGTTCACAGGTAGTGACTTTCATGTCGACTGCAACTCCTCCCTTTTTGTAATCTTGGTTTATAGGCATGATGCCTTCCTAGAATGTAGGGTAAAACTCTATAAATTGTAAAATTTGGGCCATTTTTTAGGTCTACGAATTGATGATTCAAGGCCATTTAGCTAGATAATTTAGTTTTAAGCAATTCCTTTTCCATGAACTCTTAAACATTTTTTCCATTCATTTTACAAAGATTAATAGAAAAGTAGCTTATAGATTACCTGATCTACAATATGTGTTCTATTGATTTCTGTTCTTCATAGTCTACTATCTTCTTTCATTTGAATCAACAACTTGTTCTTTCAAGCTTTATTATTTTTTAAATCATATTGTACATGTTAATGATGTATGAGGATAAAATAGTAGAGTGATTATATGATCTTGTGATTGCCATTTCCATTTATGTGTAGGTTGTATGACTTCACAAAATTTGCTAGAACGTCCCTTTTGAGTGCTAATTATATGTTATTGATAATACTTTGTTGTAATCCATTGACTTTGTAGTTCACTAAGTTATCTAGTATTGGTTTAATTATTATCTCTTGTTACCCTAGCCGATCTTTTGAAGTTTCTTTATCAAGTGTAAATCAGAAGAAAAAAAAAGATTTGTTTGTTTTGTTTCAACCAGCAGGCCCCTTGACCGGTACAATTGCATCAGCCACTGAGTGACCTAGCACCGTCGTGGCCCGACTATAGAGACCTTGGAGTAATTAGTCTTTCAATATTGATTGTTTTTTAGGAGAGGTGGTATATATTTCATATTCTACCTGACTATTGGTGAGTGTGTCAAAACATCTATCAACAAGAATTGGCGCTAGAAGGAGGGTCCAAGTAATAAAGCTTGTTTGAGTTATCATCGCATTATCACAAAATAATTTACCATGGTACTCCCAAGAGATGGACTTCTTCCATTTAAACAACCTAACCTCAGTTACAAACATGAAGAAATCATTTCCCATCTATATCCCCTTGTTTGGAATAGTAGGAAGAATTACAGTGATTCATTGTGCATGCGAAGCCCAAAGACAACTCCTTGCTTAATGAAACCCTCAACCACCTCCTCAGCAACCAAGAAATTGAGGTAACAAAGCTAGAGAATATATTATCCTTTTCTCTAGAGAGGTTTCATAAAATTCTTAGGAGAAATTTTTCCCCATCATATTTGGTAGAATTAGGACTTGCCACTAGATGAAAGAGAAATAAAACTAAGGGGCAGTCTTCAATAAATTCCCCTCTGCAATCATCTCAACCTACCATTGAAAGCCAATTTATACCCAGTCCCCAAACCATTGTCACACCTTTCTTGAATCAAAATCCACCATCATCTTTAATTGCATTCTTTAACCAGACTCACACACCCTTGGGGAACATACCTAGAGGGATACACGACTTATCTAGGAACCCAGATAAATTTTGCAGTAAGTATGAGTTTTTGGGACCCAGGACATCAAAAGAAAACATTGAAGCCTTCAAGGATGCAGTCGTTCGTAATCATATCAAACATGAAGATGTGGTTTGTCAACTCTTCCCATAATCACTTGAAGACAATGCATACAATTGGTATTTAACACTACCTTCCAACTCTATTACCAACAAAGATATTTTGGAGAAGGCTTTTATTGTCCAATTTCGAGTATATGTAGATCCAATAATCCTGTATTATCAGTTTGCCTCATTGAGAAAGTTTCCAAATGAACCCTTGACTACTTTCAATACAAGCTTCCAAAGGGAATACAAAAGGTTGCAAGACCCTTACCAAATTATACAATCAGGAGCTATTGAAGTTTATTTTAGGGCCATTAACCCTTGGAGTGCGATGTTCATTAAACAAACTATAGCTGCAGTAGATAGAGATACCCTGACAAGAGTCTATTCTTTGGCCATAAAAATGAACTAAGTTGAATCAGACCCCTGGAGGAATCATGCATAATCTCCCTATTGGCATAAATTATGGAAATCATAATCATCTCCCAAGAGCAGCGTTATCAATGATAATCAGAGCACCAACAATGAATCCCATTTTGTTGGATGGACCCCGACTGGTAGTAAATCAACATGCAAACCAACAAATGGATCCTCAAGATTTATAATGAACCAACCCCAACGCTACCACTTCTCAACTTCATTTCAACAATAAAACACATGGTATGGTGCAACAATATAGTGCTCTGAATTCGGCAGTAATAAACCAAGAAACAACATCTATACCTACCAATCAAGGTTCACACCTCTCTTCGGAAGTGCAAGCATTGAGGAAAATGCTTTCTCAAGTTACTTTTGACTTAAGCTAAATGAAGATGAATCCTCAAGGAGGGTATAACCAATCCCAATCGAATAATAATTAGCCTGGCTATCAAAATCAAAACCAAAACCAAAGATACAACCCCAAATCCTACAATAAATAATGGAATACCGGCCCAAATAATGGGGATGTGAACCATGATCATCCTGATGCAAGGGATAATACTAATCATATGCAAACTGTTAATATGGATGACATGAATTTTATGACCAATTGGTGTAGGTTACATGACACAACCATGCATTCAGAAGTCCATTGTGCTCAAATGGAGAAGATGATTAAGATTGCTCAAGCTGATTTACAGCCAAATGGATGTACCACCGAAGAACCTGACAAGGTTAACACTGCTATGTTGTTTGATACTTTCCTTTTTAGAGAGTTTGAAGTAGAAGCGGAGGGTGAACCACAAGTTTATAATGTGCATGTTGGCATATTGGCATAACTGATAGAGATGATGATGTACCCGTAAAGGACTATTGGTGATGATATAATTATGATATGATGCTTTATGATCATTTATTTGTGTTGTCATTTATGGTAACCATGTTTGTTTATGTTTGGTATATCATTTAAGTTATCTAAGCTATCTAAGCCTAACCGGTAATGGAATGTTTGCTAAGTTGACAGTGAACCGGTAAGCAGGAACAGTGAATGAGATGATTGCGGTAGAGATCCATGTTGAGTTAGGTCTTGCGGTTTGGAATGTATACTTATGACATTGTAACGAGTCTATGAATGAAACCACATCATGTTTGGAGAACCGTAAGTCATGTTTGTAATTGACTGTTGTTTATTTAGTGCAGGGTTTGAGAACCGATAACAATATCTTTGACTTGTGATGTTTTATGGTCTGGTGATGATTCTTTTCATGTTCATAAGTTGATGATGACATGTCAGAATCCGTGTGAAGAGATAAGATGTTGTTTTGGTGTATACAAGGAGCGAATTTCTTGGGAAACAATGAAGTGATTAGCAGAATGTGATAAGGGTTTGATAGATTATCAGATCGATGTGCGGTGATGTGTTATGATCATTCAACAACTATAATTGTCTTGAAATTTGTTGTAATGATCTGTATGATGATCTATAATAATTTGAAATGATCTTATATGATCTATGATGTAGATTCATTGTAAGTTAGGGTTATGTAACTGACCTAATTGTAAATTCTATTTAGGGAAAGTTTTAGAAGGTTTATTGTGTTGGTGATTAGAGAAGAAGAGTGTGCTGAACCAAATTGAGATGTCTACATGTGTGAAGTAGATTGGAGCTAAAATGGATCTATATTAGCAAGCAAAAAGTGCATTGATCAAATCATTTATCTATTGTTTCCTAACAGCTGCAGAAGTATCAAAATCCCTTAACTGGGTAGGTCCTAATAGGCCCGATCTTGTAAATCCCTTAATTGGGTGGTTCATTAATTTGGGTTTAAATCCTTTAGCAAGGTTACTCCTAATAGGGTAGAGCTCCTAACAAAGATAAGGTTAAAATCCCTTCATTAGGTGACTCCTAACAAGGTCTTCTCTTAACCAAGCATTATTGTAAAGCTCCTAACCGGGCTAGGCCTTTAATAGGGCACATTCCAAAAGAGTGCAAATATTTTGTGGGTACCGATTCCCACTGTGGTTTTTCCCATTTGGGTTTCCACGTGAAAAATCCTTGTGTTCATGTTGTGGATGGATTGTTGAGTTATTCATTTAATGTCTTTACTATGTTTCTTAATGATAAACACTTAAGTTGCTACCAATATTAGTTTGGTAAATCTATTTTGGAGACTATTTAATCAGCTATCGGTACTGGCTATGGACCCAAAATAATTTACAGGTCTGATCTTGTAAATCCCTTAACGGGGTGGCTCATTAATTTGGGTTTAAATCCTTTAGTAAGGTTACTCCTAATAGGGTAGAGCTCCTAACAGAGTTGAGGTTAAAATACCTTCACCGGGTGACTCCTAACATGGTCTTCTCTTAACCGGGCATTATTGTAAAGCTCCTAACCGAGCTAGGCCTTTAACAGGGTGCATTCCAAAAGAGTGCAAATATTTTGTGGGTACCGATTCCCACCGTGGTTTTTCCCATTTGGGTTTCCACGTGAAAAATCCTTGTGTTCATGTTGTGGATGGATTGTTGAGTTATTCATTTAATGTCTTTACTATGTTTCTTAATGATGAACACTTAAGTTGCTACCAATATTAGTTTGGTAAATCTATTTTGGAGACTGTTTGATCAACTACTAGTACTGGTTATGAACTATTTTTGGTGAAGTATTTTCAAATTGGTGAATGATTGCAGTTTATTATTATTACTGATTCACCCTCCCTCTCAGTAACAACCATATCCTCACAATAACAATTGGTATCAGAGCATTAGGTCCTCTTTGTGCAGAAGCTTAACCGCTTGAGGAAAAGATTCGAAGATGATGAAGGAGGGTCCCAAATTCATTAAGGACAACTAAAAAATATGGAGTGATAGAATGAAGATTTACATCAAAGGTATGGGTGCTTAGTTTTGGCAGCATGTTATTACTAAGTATGTACCTCCTACCGGTCCACTGACTGTAGATCAACTTAAGGAGCAACAAGAAATCATTCAAGCATTGGAAGCCATTGTAAGTACACTTTCTAATATTGAGTATATTGATGTCCATGGTTTAGAAACTGCTATCGAAGTTTGGGAGAAGTTAGAATTAATATATGGTGGTGATAAGCAAGTGAAAAAGGCTAAAGAAGAGAGCCGTAGAGGAAAGTTTGATGATGTGAGAATGATGGAAGGAGAAAATGTTACTCAGTATGGATAGAGGATAAAACAAGTTGTCAGTGGAATCAAAAGTGCTGGTGATACGATAGAAGAAGACACTGTGGTGAGTAAAATGCTTGGAACCCTATTGCCTGCCTATGTCATTAGAGTGTTTGCTATTCAAGAGTTGAGATCAATCAATAATGAGAAGGTTACTATTGATTCTTTGATTGGTAAGCTCATTGAATTTGAGTTTAATAGTTTTGATAATAGTGTACCTAAGACAATCTACTTTCAAAACATCTCTATCTAGTCTACCAATGAGAAAAGGGAAAAATGTTTGTCATAGTAATGAATGCAGGTCAAGTCATCATGATGGTATTAAAGTTGATGTGGATGATGAAGATAATTTGATGGAATTGGAAGCTCTATTAGCAAAATAACTTCCTAGAGGCACTGGTAAGTACAAAGGCAAGCTTCCTCTTAACTTTTTTTCTTGTAACAAGATAGGACATATAGCTGCAAATTGTCCTAATAGTGCTCAAAAGGAAAAGTTTAGAAAATATAAGAGAAAAGGAAAGAAATAGTGTTATGTTGCAGTTGATGAACGTGCTACTGATGATGAATCTAAGGATGAAGATAATGAGGAGATTGTTTTTGTTGCTGTTAAGGAAGATCTGTCTGATAATAAGGCTTTAGTGTCTCACATTGACAACAGTGATGAATGGATTATTGACAGTGGTTGCTTACACCACATGACTGGTGATAAGAGCAAGTTTATTTCTCTTAAGGAAATTGATGACAGTGTAGTAAGATTTGGAAATAGTTCACCTTGTATGGTAAAAGGTAAAGGTTATATCTCTTTGAATCGTAAAAGTAATGTTGATGATATATATTGGGTTGAAGTTTTGAAACATAACTTGTTGAGTTTTGGTCAGTTGAATGACAAAGGTTATCATCTGGAGTTTAAGAATGGAGTGTGCAGGATCGTAGGATGCAAAGGAGAATTAATTTCTATTGGTAAACAAACTAAAGGTAAATTATTCCATCTGAATGTTAATGTAAGCAGTCGTTTGGTTGCTAAAGTTGAAGATAGTTGGTTATGGCATAGAAGGTTTTGTCATGTGAACTTTGATAATGTGGTTAAGGTCAGCAAGTCAAATATGGCTAGAGGTATGCCACAACTTGTTAAACCAGACAATGTGATGTGTAAAGAATGTTAGTTGGGTAAGATGACTATATTTTCTTTTAAGAGTAAATCTTTTTCTTCTGAGCATAGTCTAGATCTGGTGCACAGGACTAGAAGTTTTTTATGGTGACAAGTATTTCATGTTATTTACTGATGATTTTTCTAGAATGATGTGGGTTATTTTTCTGAAGGAAAAGTTAGAAGCTTTCAACAAGTTCAAGGCATTCAAGGTCTTAGTAGAAAAGGAAACTGGTAAGAATCTTAAGTTCCTGAGATCTGATCGGGGTGGAGAGTTTACATCAGATGAGTTTATGAGATATTGTGATAAAACTAGAATAAAGAGGCATTTATCTACTCCAAGGACACCACAACAGAATAGAATTGCAGAAAGGAGAAACTGGACCACTGTTGAAGAAACAAGGACTATTTTAATATAGGGAGATGTACCTAAGATGTTTTGGAGAGAAGCAGTCAACACTGCAGTATATATATTGAACTGGGTACTAGTGAAGAAAGGTAATGACAAGACACCCTATGAGTTATGGTATGGTAGAACTCCTAATGTCAGTTACTTCAAAGTTTTTGGCAGCAAGTGTTTTATAAAAATAGATGATTATACTGGTAAATTTGATCCTAAAAGTGATGAAGGAAGATTACTTGGCTACTCTACTAAGAGAAAAGATTTCAAGTGTTTTAACAAAAGGATAAAGAAGATTGTGGAAAACATCGATGCAAAAGTTGATGAATACTCTGATGAATTTGATGATACCAACAAATATGATCTAGCAGATTGTTGTTCACCAAAAGTGATTAACCCAAGATCACTTGCAAATCAATCTATGAGAAAGCCAATCTCAATCAATGAAACACTTCAGGGCTTGGACAATATAACATAGGATCCTAAATGATCCTCCTGCACTTTAGGTTCTACTAGACCTAGGGGGGGACACCCCTTTGATGCATTGAATCAAACTCGTTTACTCACCATGACAACATCAATGAAGCAGATGAACCATTCCACAAACTCAACAAATTAGATAACACATACCGATTGGCTAGATCTTGTACAAATAATGGGTGAAACAGAGCTTGGGAAGGATATAACACAAACCCCTAAACATGAAGGGAAATAGATTTGTCTTTGATTTGTATAAATTTGAAACTATCCCCAAATCTGCAAGACCAATGCCTTGTTCATTGGGCAACATAGTCACACAAAGAATTGCAAAAGTGTATCCTAGTCACAAATTGGTTTTCCTTAAACAATATTCCTGCATTAACACCTTATACTAATGCATTACTCAATTCCATTCATAGAATTATCAGATCTGAGACACATTCCATTATTCATTACTGATTACAGAGTTTAAAACCTTCATTGAAGGATACCTATAGACAATCACACAATCTCTTTGAAATTGACAAATTTCATCCTCCTTAAGGATTCAATTCATAATAATGGAAATACATACACAGAGACAATACTATGGGAAATTTACTCATGCTTGACAAAAGTAAGATTTGTAACTAGAAAACATCTCCAAGACTGCAATGTAATCTTTGTACCCTGAAACAAACCGAAGAATTTTATAAATTTGGGTCAAGAAGTTCAGAGATGGAAGCCATGAAAACTGGAGCACTTCCTCTAAAGTTCTGGAACCCTTACAATGAGAAGAAAATCATAATAAGAAGGAGAGGGAAAAATATTAGGTCTGCAACCGAAATTGCCAAGTGTCTCTTTTCCAACTAAATTTCATTTTCCTTCCTCTTTCCCATGGAAATTTCTCTCAAAAGATCCCATATTTGTTAATAAAAACTTCATAACTGCATTCCTCATTCCGAGGGCTTTCCAATGGTATATAATACTTGGTATTTTGAGCAAAAATGGACCTCTGGGCGAATTAATCCTTCATATGTGCACATCATTTAAATTTTTGGATTTTCTATATAGTCTCAACTATATATTTAATTCTGATTTTTCACCCTGATTTTGGCCTGACGCCCTCCGATTCACCCATGGATTCATTGGGATGACACCTCACTGATTCGCCACCTAGACTGCCTCGTCACTGCCACCTATGTGCCACTGAACTGCCATCTCAACATCACGTCGTCACCACCTTAGCACCACTGGACAAGACCCACGAGCTGGACCTCCACCTGGACCTTCCACTTGTCTTTCGCCATTTCTCAATGGCTAATGGGCATGCATCTTCGGGCTCACGAAATCATGCTGACCGTCGGATCATCTGAACCTGCAGGGTCTTTAACCATGGTTTTCTGCATGTGCTTTTTGCTATTTTGCAAAGCATAACTCTCGAGCATGTCCCCTTTGCGAATTAACGAGCATCGTAGATCTAATGCAACTTTCTTGCTGGTTAAGCAGTCCGATCTCTACACAACTCTCCTGCCTCGAGATTTGTGCCTACGTGGGGTCCACCTGGTCACCACTTGTCGACCTCCTTGGTCACCTCGAGAAGCATGCCCCCGCGCATGGGGTCCACTTGGGTGCCCATCAAGACCATCCATCAAAAAGGCTCAAGCTTTCGACACTATACTTATGTGGAGCTTTGCATATAAATATCAAAAAGTTACATTCCCCAACCAATGTGGGATAAAGCCTCATACCTGGAACTGCAATTTTTTTTGAGTTTTAATGGCGCCAATGGATTTGTTTGAAATTTTTGAATTCCTTCTTCAAATTCAATGCTTATTATATGCCTTTCACCTCAGAGGACTGCTATCTGCATTGGCTTGAATTTGAAAACCCCCATGCAGCCAATTTCCATTTGCTGCATATTTAATGTGGCCTCCAAACAGCCTTTATGCAGGGAGGATTGGCAAAAGCGATGGAGTTTAGGCTACACCTGCCATATTGCATTGGTATTGAAAACTTCTGCAACCAATACCATGCGTGGGAAGGAGGACTGCTGCCTTTGCCATTAGTTTTCAACATTTTTACCATACCACGCACTGGAGGAGGGAGGCTCTGTCAAATTTCATTTGCTAAGACTTTAAAATAGTCTTCCAAAACTTCATACCATACTAAAAAATATGATGATGCCAATGCACTTGGTCAGAGTTTTATATTGCTTTGCATGCCACGTGAGAGGGGAGGATGGATTGGATGTTTACTTTGCTACTTGCAATTTACTAAAGACTAAACGCTGCCCTCTTACCTCACGCCACACAGAGGACTTGGTTGTTGGGAGACCTCAGAAAACCACATGCAAAACTTCACACTTGCCATTTGCATTAGTTCTGAGGTTTCTAAACCATGCGTTGGAGCTTTGGTCATGATTTTCAACTCAGAGACCCATGCAACTCCTAGCAGGGAGATAGGGAGACTTGTGAGGGAGTTTGAGGGAACAAAATTTTGAAATGGGCCTCTAAATTTGGAAATGCAGAGTCAAGTTTAGAGGCCCATTTCAAAATTTTTCTCTGCATTTCCAAATGATCATAAAATGAGTCAGTTTGAATGGCCTAGTTGGAGAGAAGGTAAAATGGAGCCAGTTGATTTTCAAAGGGTAAGGCTTTGGAAACTTGTTGTACACCTTTCATTTGACCTATGTAGTGATGTGAAACTTTCAGATTTCAGTTTGGATCAATTTATCAGGTACCCATTTCGAGGGGTGAGTTGAAAGTGCATTTTAGGCACATATGCAAATTTTACTAAGTAGCTTACTTTGGGTGTTTATATCTTTTGCCCTGTTGATTTTCATGGTAAAATTCAAAATGGATTCAATTTTATGCATAAATTTGAGTTATCATGCAGATTTTCAAGTCTTTATGAATCCATTTGCTCAGTTTTCAAAGCTCAATCCGTTTGCAATTTGTATGGTTTGACAAGTCCCTGTTTCAGGACCTAGTTGGAGCCCTGTTTTGCATAAGTGTAAAAGTTGCCTCAGTGAATGTCATGACAAAAAGTTTATTTTGGGCTATTGTTGGTATGAATGACAAGCTATGTTTCCAGTTTCAAGCTCCTTCCAATCCATTTGATCGGTTTCCAAAAGGGTTTATTGAGCCATCTTTTTCAGTGATCTGTGCTTTCATTGCCATATCAGTTAAAGTAGCCGTTTTGATGAGCGCACCATTTGCACCCAATCAGAATTTTGGTCGAACTAAGAATTATAAGTTTTGATATGTACTTCAAGGTACCCATGTCTCAGATTTGAGAGTCTACCGAGGTCATTTGATATTTTTAAGAAAGGCATCATGAGTTGCCTGAGCATTGGCTTCATCAGGTCTACAGTGCCGACAGAGCCAGTTGGTCATTTTTGACAATTAATATCTCTTCACTCAGAATTCGTCTTGAAAAACCGTTTGGTAGAGTTCATGCTTGTATACCAGAGTACACGCCGGTCAGATGGTGAGGTCTAGAAGGGTGTTTTGACTAGTTTGAAAATTACGTCTTCGCGATTAAATGCGAAAATGTGGCGCAAGTGCCTGAAAGTTGCAAAATTCAGTTTGATGATCCGAAAATGGTGCCAATCGATTCCAGAGGTATGTTTAAGGTTCCTGAAGCATTTCAAAGGTCAGTTGCATGAAAATGAATTTTTTTTAGTCGAACCCACTTTGGGGCCTGACCTGGCGCATGCTCGCAGATTGATTTTATTGGCGATTTGGTTCACTGAGAGAATTTCAGAATATTTAAATGGTTGTTCATTGGTAAATGAAGTGATCCAAAGTTAAGGCTCTACCTTTGGATTTGGGCCATGTAAAATTGACAACTATAAGAGAATTAGTAACAATGAAGAGGCATCTATTACTATAGAGGTATCACACAAGAATTCTGTGGTTAAGGACGAACGAGAACCAAAGGGTGTACTTGTTAGCTCTAAGGATAATATTGTGTGTGATATGGGGACTATCAAACAAAGAAAAGAAAAACTCCAAGATATGAGAAGAGAGGGTACTGAATGGATCAAGATGCGGTTGAAGTCTAAGGTGCCTGAGCGACTAGAAGATTCATTGGATGATTTTTAGTCAATATCAATTTCTGTTGTGAATGAAAGTTCAAGTGTACCTTTTAAATGGGACAATGCTATCGAGGATTTTCTTTGTGAAGTGTATAACTAGTATATCAAGGCTGCAAAATTGTTAATGTAAATCCAAAGTACCTTGATCTTTGGCTTCCTCCCTCTGCGTGGCTAGTAAAAGGGCAAAATGCAGAAATTTTCAAGCAAATGGTTCCCTCAAAATCCCTCACGAGTCTCCCTATCTCCCTGCTAGGAGCTGCATGGGTTTTTGAGTTGAAAATCATGACCAAAGCTCCCACGCATGGTTTAGAAATCTCAGAACTAATGCAAATGGCAAGTGTGAAGTTCTACGTGGGGTTTTCTGAGGTCTCCCAACAACCAAGTCCTCTGCGTGGCGTGAGGTAAGAGGGCAACGTTTAGTCTTTAGTAAATTACAAGTAGCAAAGTAAACATCCAGTCCATCCTCCCCTCTCACGTGGCATGCAAAGCAATATTAAAATCTGACCAAGTTCATTGGCATCATCATAGTTTTTAGCATGGTATGAAGTTTTGGAAGACTGTTTTAAAGTCTTAGCAAATGAAATTTGATAGAGCCTCCCTCCTCCAGTGCGTGGTATGGTAAAAACTAATGGCAAAGGCAGCAGTCCTCCTTCCCACGCATGGTATTGGTTGCAGAAGTTTTCAATACCAATGCAATATGGTAGGTGTAGCCTAAACTCCATCGCTTTTACCAATCCTCCCTGCGTCTATTTGGAGGCCACATTAAATATGCAACAAATGGAAATTGGCAGCGTGGGGGTTTTCAAATTCAAGCCAATGCAGATAGCAGTCCTCTGAGGTGAAAGGCATATAATAAGCATTGAAGTTGAAGAAGGCATTCGAAAATTTCAAACAAATCCATTGGCGCCATTAAAACTCAAAAAAACTTGCAGTTCCAGGCATGAGGCTTTATCACACATTGGCTGGGGAATGTAACTTTTTGATATTTATATGCAAAGCTCAACATAAGTATAGTTTCGAAAGCTTGAGGCTTTTGACGGATGGTGTTGATGGGCGCCCAAGTGAACCCGACACGCGCAAGCATGCTTCTCGAGGCGACTAAGGAGGTCGACAAGTGGCGACCAGGTGGACCCCACGCAGGCATGGATCCTGAGGCAGACGAGTTTTGCAGAGATCAGATGGCTTAACCAGTGAGTAAGTTGCAAGAGATCTATGGTGCTTGTTGATTCGCGAAGGGGAGATGCTCGAGAGTTAAGCTTCGCGAAATAGCGAAAAGCACATGCGAAAAACCATGGTTAAAGACCCTGCAGGTTCAGATGATCCGACGACCGGCGTGATTTTGTGAGCCCAAAGATGCATGCCCATTAGCCATTGCAAAATGGTGAAAGATAGGTGGAAGGTCTAGGTGGAGGTCTAGCTTGCGGGCCTTGTCCAGTGGCGCTGAGGTGGTGATGACGCGGTGTTCAGATGGCAGTCCAGTGGCACATAGGTGGCAGTGACGAGGCAGTCCAGGTGGCGAATCAGTGAGGTGTCATCCCAATGGATCCATGGGTGAATCAGAGGCTACCATGTGGCAGGGCATCAGGCCAAAATCAAGGTGAAAAATCAGAATTAAATATATAGTTGAGACTATATAGAAAATCCAAAAATTTAAATGATGTGCACATATGAAGGATTAATTCGCCCAAAGGTCCACTTTTTCTCAAAATACCAAGTATTATATACCGTTGGAAATCCCTCAAAATGAGGAATGCAGTTATGAAGTTTTTTTTTTTTTAAATATGGGATATTTTGAGAGAAATTTCCATGGGAAAGAGGAAGGAAAATGAAATTCAGTTGGAAAAGAGACACTTGGCAATTTCGGTTGCAGACCTAATATTTTTCCCTCTCGTTCTTATTATGATTTTCTTCTCATTGTAAGGGTTCTAGAATTTTGGAGGAAGTGCTCCAGTTTTCATGGCTTCCAGCTCTGAACTTCTTGACCCAAATTTGTAAAATTCTTTGGTTTGTTTCAGGGTACATAGATTACATTGCAGTCTTGGAGACATTTTCTAGTTGCAGATCTTACTTGTGTCAAGCATGAGTAAATTTCCCACAGTATTGTCTCTGTGTATGTATTTCCATTATTATGAATTGAATCCTTAAGGAGGATGAAATTTGTCAATTTCAAGGAGATTGTGTGATATTGTGTGATTGTCTATAGGTATCCTTCAATGAAGGTTTTAAACTCTATAATCAGTCATGAATAATGGAATGTGTCCCAGATCTGATAATTCTGTGAATGGAACTGAGTAATGCATTAGTATAAGGTGTTAATGCAGGAATATTGTTTAAGGAAAACCAATTTATGACTAGGATACACTTTTGCAATTCTTTGTGTGACTCTATTGCCCAATGAACAAGGCATTGGTCTTGCAGATTTGGAGATAGTTTCAGATTTATACAAATCAAAGACAAACCTATTTCCCTTCATGTTTAGGGGTTTGTGTTCTATCCTTCCCAAGCTCTGTTTCACCCATTATTTGTACAAGATCTAGCCAATCTGTATGTGTTATCTAATTTGTTGAGTTTATGGAATGGTTCATCTGCTTCATTGATGTTGTTATGGTGAGTAAACGAGTTTGATTCAGTGCATCAAAAGGGTGTCCCCCCTAGGTCTAGCAGAACCTGAAGTGTAGGAGGATCATTTAGGATCCTATGTTATGTTGTCCAAGCCCTGAAGTGTTTCATTGATTGAGATTGGATTTCTCATAGATTTATTTGCAGGTGATCTTGGGTTAATCACTTTTGGTGAACAACACAGATGATGACCAAAAACTTTATAATTATTGAACTTGAAGTGTGGAAAGATGTTGAGCAGAACAATACAGATGAAGAAGCTCAACCGGTAGAAGATGAAGATGAAGAAAAAGAAGAGGTTATTGCACCAGAACAGGTTGGACCTAGGTATGTAAGGTTAAATCAATCTTAAGACTAGATAATAGGTGACAAGAATGCTAGAGTGGAAACTAGAAGAAAAATCAGAGAAAGTGCATGTCTGATTTCCTTAGTTGAATCGAAGACAGTGAGAGAAGCTCTTAAGAATGATGTTTGGATAAAGGCAATGAATGAAGAGCTTGATAAGATTGAGAAAAACAACACTTGGTCACTTGTTGCTAGACCTGATGATAAAAATGTGATTGGAACAAAGTGGGTATTTAGAAACAAACCGAATAAAGAAGGAGAAGTTTTAGAAACAAAGCAAGACTAGTTTGCAAAGGGTGTGCAAAAGAAGAAGGTAAAGATTATGGAGAGACCTTTGCACCGATTGATAGGCTTGAAGGTGTTAAGATGCTACTTGCATTTGTAGCAATTAAAGGCCTCAAAGTTTACCAAATGGATGTAAAGTCAACATTTCTGAATGGTATTCTTGAAGAAGAGGTGTATATTCAACAACTAGATGGGTTTACATTGACTGAAGACAAGTATATGGTATGCTAATTGCATAAAACATTATATGGATTAAAAAAAGCACGAAGGGCATGGTTTGAAAGACTTCATGCACATCTGATAAAGATAGGATTTCATAGAACCAGTGAGGACAACAATATCTATTTGAATACTGAAGGAGACAAGATGTTGATTGCAGAAGTATTTGTTGATGATATCATATTTGGAGGAAATGATGATATGAGTATGAATTTTTCATATGAGATGAAGGAAGAGTTTGAGATGTCTCTGATAGGTGAGATAAAAATTTTCATTCGTTTGTAAGTACAACATATGAAAGGTGGTATTTTTATCAGTCAGTCTAAGTATGTGAAGGAAGTGTTAAAGACCTTTGGAATGGAAGACTATAAATCAGAATAGAATTCCTATGGTTACAAGTTGCAGATTGTCAAAATAAGATGATTAACCCTCAGTGGATGAGAAGGAATATAGATCTATGATTGGGAAACTTCATTATGTTGTTCATAGTAGACCAGATATTGCCCATGCAGTTGGTTTAGTAGAATGATTTCAGAAGAGCCCTAAGGAGACACATACACATATGACAACAGTGAAGAGAATATTTAGATATCTTAAAGGGACAATTGATAATGGATTGTGGTATCTATATAAAGGCAAATTTTATTTGCAGGTATTCACTAATACTGATTGGGCAGAAAATGTAGATGACCAGAAGAGCACAACCGATGCTGCATTCTTTCTAGGTGGTAGATTGGTATTTTGGACCAGTAAGAAACAAACTTGTATATCTCATTCCACAATAGAAGCAGAATATGTAGCTGCATCCATGAATTGTACACAAGCTATATAGATGAGACATGTCTTGGAAGGATTCAAGAAGGATATGACATACTTGGTGATCATACATTGTGATAACACAAGTGCTATCAATATTTCTAAGAACCCAATACTGCATGCTAGGACTAAACATATTGAATTGAAGTATCACTTTCTAAGAGAACGAGTGTAGGAAAAGAAAGTGAGACTGGAGCATGTGTTAAGTAAGGAGCAGTTGGTAGATATATTCACCAAGCCATTGCCTAAGGCTACCTTTGATTATCTCAGAGGTAAGTTAGGGGTTATACCCCTACCCAAGATCAACTAGGATGCTAGTGAAGCATCAATCCAGTGGACTTCTTGAATACTTTTCACTATGGATTGATGAGAAATGGGCTACTCCTCAGGGGGAGCAGTAGAGATGAAGACAAAAGATTCTTTTGCACCTTTGGAATTGCTGTCAAAGGGGGAGAAGAAATGTAACAGTCACGGGGAGAAGAAAAATGACATAGAGAATATCAAAGGAGAAGATCAAGTGAAACACAGATCGGTACAACATGGCATGATGAGTTCCTGATAATTTTCACCAATTGATTGTTTTGGTGTTTTATTATTTTAGTGTTGCCGTCAATGCCAAAGGGGGAGAATGTTGGCATATTGGCATAATTGATAGGGATGATGATGTATCGGTAAAGGAATGTTGGTGATGATATAATTATGATATGATGCTTTATGATCAGTTATTTGTGTTGTTATTGATGGCAACCATGTTTGTTTATGTTTGGTATATCATCTAAGCTATCTAAGTTATCTAATCCTAGCCAGTAATGGAATGTTTGCTAAGTTGATAGTGAACCAATAAGCAGAAACAATGAAGGAGATGATTGCGGTAGAGATCTGTGTTAAGTTAGGTCTTGCGGGTTGGAATGTATGCTTATGACATTTGGGTTTCCACGTGAAAAATACTTGTGTTCATGTTGTGGATGGATTGCTGAGTTATTCATTTAATGTCTTTACTATGTTTTCTTAATGATGAACACTTAATTTGTTATTGCTATTAGTTTGGTAAATTTGTTCTGGAGACTATTTGATCAGCTACCGGTACTGGTTATGAATTGTTTTTAGATTGGTGAATGATTTTAGTTTATTGTTATTACTGATTCACCCCCACCCCCTCTCAGTAACAACCAGATCCTCACAATAACAACACAAGCTTTTCAAAATACAAGGAACACTTACAATTTGAGATCTCAAGCGAAAGGACCATTCACTATGCCTATACCTCCTAAAGAAAGGCAAGTTCCACCAGATCCTATTGCAAGCACCAATCCTCAACCACCTTAGCACGAACAAATTCAAGAATACTTTACAAAGAAATCATATGATGTTACAAGAGAAATGGAGAATACTGCTACCACAATATCTTTAATGGAGGTGTTACAACAAAATTTTGGTGGCCTATTACAGGTTCTTCATTTTGCATGTTATGCTTTAAAGGCCAAAATTATTTATATATGCAAATCTTTCAGATAAATAATAACAAAAGATTACATAGAAATAGCTTTTTATTATGAAAAAATGCATAAGGTGTCCCACACAAGACATGGGAATAACTGACATAGCTATAGGCATATACTATAATACAATTGTTCAGCTAAGTTATATAAAAAAATGAAATAATGAGAATGATAGTAGGGTGACCCGTCATTGCCTGGAATGATGAGCCCAAGCTTGAAGGAGTGGTTGAGTCTTCATCTACTCGTCCATCTTCAGCTACTTCCACTCTCATTCCATTAGTACCTGTAAGAGAATAGAAAAACATGTTAGAGCAATGAGGATAACTATAATATCACACCCAAACTCATTAGAATACATATCCTATCTGTACAAGAATATCAAAATATACGTCTATAACTATCAGAATGACAATAATAGATATCAGAGTCAATGTAGAGAAGGTGCCATGAGATAGCATCAAGTATCATGTTTTATATAATATGTTTATTTCATGTACCGAAATAGGTTTTCATTACATGAATATCAAGTATGTGCGTTAAAATGGGCTCCCAAAAGGGTAGAGCTCAACATACTGAGTAGTGATGCCAGAATAGTCAGATAGAGGATATCAAACATTATATAAGATATTAAAGAACAAGTATCTACATCCATTAGCACACACACTGACACATGATGGGATCAAATCATCGGATGATAGTGGGTGCACTAGTAGGTGCAAATACAATTCTTAGAGCATAAAGATCACTTGTGAGCAATTAGAATTAGATGGGATAATGCTTGGAAGGTAGTGACAAAATGCAAAAGCTAAGAATGATTGTGAATAAGTAAAGAGAGATAAGAGTGCAATGAAAATAATAGCCATGATATGCATAGGTTTGAAACACTAGAAAGAGAGTGACAATTATTTATGTTAAAATAAAGGCTAACAGTCTATGGTAGCAATCAATAAGAGGACACCAAAAGATCAGTAAGAATAAGCAATCCCTAACAGAGCATAAATAGTGGCCTCAAAAGTAAACATTTGCTAAATATGGTAGCGCATGATCAAGGCAGGCATAAGTACACATTGGACAATCAATCAAGCTTATAGAGGTATAGTCATCATGAGTGAGTTCACTGAGTAGTCACAGTAGCAACATGCTGAAAGGTTGTACAACATGTATCATGTGAGGTTAGTAAGTAGTGCTTACACAGTCAAAATCATTAAATTGACAGTAATGACAGTCATTAGTAGCCTTTAGTAATAGTCATATAAAGATGACCTTCCAAAGGTCTTTGAAAAGCCATCACCTAAGGCACTAGTCCTAAGGTATAGAAAGAAGAAATGATAATAATAGTTCCAGTGAGAGTTTAAAATCAAAGAGCTAACATTTAGCAACCTATCAATAGTAGAGGTCTTCATAAAAAATAAAGGATATTCAAAGCTAGATCATCAATGAGCAAAGATAATCTTAGTATTCTGAAAACATGTTTGTGAGATAGTAATCCAAAAAGGACAATGACTATCCTAAAACCTTTATAATAGTCCATTAAGATATACAAATGAATCATAGATAGCCTATGACCTATAAGAAATCAGTCCTAAAAGTGACCATAGAAATAAGGAATAGCAGATCCTTTGGGCAACAACGCCTTGAAACATGGTTTCATTTTTGATACAAAGGTCACATTGGCTTTGACAATGCCTCAACAAAAGAATCATTAAGGTTCAATGCAAACATATAAAGAAGAAACCCTTAGTGACAACATGTACAAGGGACTACTGCCCATATCATATTGAGGATAATTAACAACCGAATTCACAGTATTGACTATCCTAATAGTCATTGAGTAGCTAAGATGACCTTAAAGATTGGCAAAGAATCCAAAAAAATCAGTCATTGCAAAGTGCAACAAGTCCCTGAATAGTATATAGTTTCAAAAGCATGAAGGACAATGCTAATAGCAATCACAGAGCTCTAGGACAATTGTGGATAGGAAAAATACAGTGAAAAGATTAGTTAGAAAGTAATTTGCATAGTGATCTTGCAAAAAGGGAAGATACAATATACAAAGGGGAGCATTAATATGTTACACTCATCAAGGACATCACTTAGTCTAAAGACCAATAACAGTGAAATTTCAAGGTAATATCTTCCAAGCTTAAGAAAAAATAATTGTCCTAACAGTCATGACAGAAAAAGAGCACAATAGAGAGTAATACTCCAAGGAAAATAATAAACCATTGCATGAAGCACAAAGTAGTGAAAGATTAAGACAATACATAGTAAAGACTGTCATTGGTCTGGATTATAGAGCCCATGAAGTATGAACAACTAGCAGATATTTATGTAATGATTTAGCAGTCATTATGTAATCCATGAACAAAGCCATAAGGTCCAATGACATAGGTCTGAAATCACTAGTCATAGTCATCAACATTCATTCTCAGTAATAACAACATGGAAAAACACTCACATCCATGAAAGAGGACAATAGGGCAATATGGAGCTATCATGAGCCAAAAAAGATCAGTTTGGGACATCCATTTATTCATAATAGTCAAAGATAAAAAAATTCAAGATATCAGCATAACTGCCAAATAATGATACATTATACCTTGAATACAAGCAATATAATGATAAGATAATAATGAGATTGAGCAACTTAAGGCTTTAATGTGATTTTGTTTTGTGCTCTGTTCATTATAAAAGATAAGGTCTGCTATATATCCTCAAAGTAGCCAATGCAAGACAACCTTATACATTTCCTATCATCAAGACGCAAAACAATGACATCATCTTTATTATGACAATAGGATAAGGAATTTAGATTGACCAACGGAGGATAGTACAGTCCATAGTCCAAAGCATGTTGAAGTAATCCATATAACCCAACATGAAGGGCAATACATGTGAAGGTGAACATCAAAAGGAAATCTTAAGAGCTTACATTAGTAGTCAGGGAAAATCTCAAAGATTACCCACAGTGAGTAGTAACAGTCACAATCATCATGCAATAGTAGCAGCCTATCAAAACCAAGACACTATAGTAGCCATCATTCAGGTTTTCTTGGACATAAGACATACACATAATCCAAAGCATGATCACTAACAATGTTATCAAATAAATCGGAAGACATTCTAGGGTAGATGTGACTATTTTAAAGCAAAGCACCAATCATACATATCAGTCCAAGGGTCACACAATAGATAGAGAAACTATAAGAGCTTTTGAAGCATATCTAAATGATGACACATCAAAGAATGATCAATCATAGCCATAGATGGCAAAATAATAACAAAAGGATCCATTCACAATAATTACTCTCACAATATCACCAAATATAGTCATGATATTTTCTGTTAAGAATAGAAGCATCAAGAACAAATAAATTTTCAAAATGTATAAGCACAATCACTATCAACAGGTTAAAGCATCCATAGAGCATTACAATATTTGATCAATCTTATAAAAAAATAGACCAATGACAAAATACATGCTATAAGAGACAATATAAACACAAATAGGGATAATAACACAATGACCAGTCCTAAGAATAATGACATGCAATATGCAGAGCGAAAGAATGAAGGCATGATTTACTTAGTTGAAGACAATACTCATGATCAAAGGATAGTCCCAATGAAAGATATATCACTGTCATTATACAAAATAAAATGTCAAGAGGTAGTGAGCTTAATTCCCAAGTCATGAGCAGTCACATATGAAAAAGGAAGAGCATAATACTCATAACAGGTTTCACTATCAAATTGGGCAGCATATACAAATGAAGATATAGTAAGTAATTTTGATGGTCATTCATGAAAGTCAGTATAAGATGCTTAGGATAGTCCATATCAGCATAATCAAAGAAGAATCATAACAAGTAGTGATCACAATTCCAAATCAGTGATTAATAAACAACAAGGTACCTCCAATAACAATGATATCAATGAGTGCTACATATACAATGACAGAGCCTTGAGGACAATAAAGATATCATTCAAAAAGAAGCAGTCATAGCTTTAGATCACATCCATCAAAAGCATAAGAGAAACACAAAGAAAAGAGGAACAATGAGCTTATAAATTAGATGAGTGTTAGTGTCAATGATATCTATGTTAGTGAAATTAGATCTGAGAGGTCATTCTTCACTATCACAAAGCCCTAGAGCATTATTTACCAGCAAGTCAAAGACCAATAAAAAAATATAAGAAGTTGCAGGAAGAGTTCTTTTGTATAAGACAGTTATAAACAATTAATAGAACTGCCATTACCTATATACAAATAGTCATATCAAATACAAGCATATAATGAGAAGCTATTGGACTCAAGAGTAAGGATGTTTAAAGAGCAAACCCTATATCAAGCCCTTCATAGTATAAAATTATTGATGCATGAATCAGATGGCAGTATGGTACAATGGTAAAGATAGAGCCATCACAGAGGTATTCATAAAAGCCTTCAATCATTATTTCCAAGAAGTTAGCAATACCGTTTAATGAGATGATGAATAAGGATGCCAAGATAGAGTGGAACATAGAAGAAAAAGAGTCATTTGCCCAGATCAAGAAATCCATTGCAGAAGCTCCCGTGTTGACAAGTCCTAATTACACTTTGCCATTCTATATATATTATTTTACTTCATTATATTCTGGTGTTGTTGTTCTAACACAAAGACAAGAGGTGATGAAAATCCAATTGCATTCATGAGTTCCCCTTTTAAAAATGATGAGGTAAGATACTTCGCTCTTGAGAAGAAGGATTTTTCTTTGGTGAGAGATGTTAAGAAGTTTAGACACTATAGCTTGTGGAGTAAGATATATGAAATTGTGTTGGATCAAGCAGTTAAGTCACGACTAATGCACTCAAAGCTAGGAGAACGTCGTGGGAGATAGATGGCTATTCTACAAGAGTTTGATCTAGAAATGCATCCCATTAGATTGGTCAGAGGTCAAAGTTTGTCACAAGCTATGACAACTGATACTCCCCACATTCAATGCCAACAGTACACCCTGGAGTGATTCATGCAAGATCCCTAGTACACTGACTTGATATTTATTCTACTAAACAACATATACCTAGAAGGATTGAATTGAACACAAAGGTGAGCCTTGAGGCTCAACAATGGTAATTATATGATGAAGGATTCAACATCTATAAATTTTTTTATGAAGGCATCTATCTCAGATGTCTAGATCACTAGGAAGCTAGTAAGATGATTGAGGAATTCCATGGTAAATATGGAATGAGCCATGGGTCAGAAAATGCTACATCACATCAAATCCCAAAAGTTAGTTATTACTGGCCCAACATCTTTAAGGACACTCATGAACATATGAGGCACTGTCATACCTATCAGACTACAGCTTCTAGAGAAGGGAATCCAGCTATGCCTCTTCAGCCAGTATTTGAGGTTAGACCTTTCACCCAATGGGCATTGGATTTTGTTAGAGTAATTAAACCCAATTCATTTGCAAGGCACAAGTTCATATTGATGGCCACTGATTATTGCATCCGCTAGACAGAAGCCCAAGCATATAAGAATGCTATCACAGAAATAATTCTTAAATTCCTCGAAGAACATATCATGACCAGGTTTGGAATGCCCTTCGCTCTAGTATGTGACAACGGCCTAGCTTTTACTTCTACACAATTAATGCAATGGGCATATGAATTCAAGGTAGTTCTTAAGTTTTCATCTAATTATTATCCTTAGGGAAATAGAGTAACTGAGTCTACCAATAAGAATATCCTAGATGCCATTAAGAAGCTGCTTGAGAAGAACCCTAGGGATTGGAACAACTAATTGAAGTATGCCCTTTGGGCTGGTAGAACAAGAATTAAGGTTTCCCTAGGGACTTCTCCATACTGCCTTGTCTATGGAAAAATTCTATTTTTCTCGATCAATATGCAAATCCCTATCCTCTAGCTAATGAAAGAACTTGAAATTGAGGACCAGATAGAAGTTCGCCTCCTATTTTTGTTAAAAAATGATGAGAAAATGATGAACACTTTACAACATTTCTCTAAACATCAAGTTGTCATTAAGCAATGGTTTTATTAAAGAGCCAAGGTGAAAGCCTTTTGGATATTTGAATTAGTCCTTTTATGGGACAAAGCCAAGGAGAAGAAGGGCGATCACCATTAATTTGAAAGACTGTGGTTAGGTCATTACCAAATTGCAAAGATCTTCGGGCAGAACACCTTTCGATTGAGCTCGTTGACTGGAGAACCTGTATCATTCATTGCCTGTTAATGGTCAGTTTATCAACCATTTTTTTTATTAATCTAAAATTGAGCTTGATCATTTGTATCATAGTAGTTTAGTTGTTTTGGTTTGCTTTTTTTTCTTTTCTTTTGTTTGTTTGCTTTGCTTTGTTTGTTTATGTTTCATTTTGTTGTCGTTGTTTGTTGCTTTGTTTCATTTGGGGAAAGTATTAATTCTCAATTTTTTTGATATGGTAGATACTCCTTGCATAACATGGTTACATTTTGAGAGACTTTGACTCTTATCTCTTTATAACTTCATTATCCCTAGATAGTTTTGAAATCCTTGCCTACATTCATCCAAGGTCGAATATAAAAGGTTAATGATGATTTGAGTTTTTGATATTCATCTGGTGAAGACTAACTTGATTTCCCATCATCATTATCACATTGAGATATATCATGAAATCCTTGAAGATATCGATAGAGCTTGTTTCCAAGTGAAAAATATGAAGTCAGGTTGCTTATCATTGTCCAACATGGTCCCCAACCTAGTTTTAGAGTTTCATTGGTTTAAGATCCAAGCAGTTAGGGCTCTATATCTAATAAAGTGAAAGTGAATTCTAAAAAAAATGATGAATAAAAATATTAACCTAATACAACTTATTAGGGTGTTTCAAGTAATCTCCATCGGGGCTATAAATGTCTGGCTGGCAGTGGTTCACTGCTTGACGGGGATCAAAGATATCTCTGTCGGGGCTATAGATGTCTGGCTGGCAGCAGAGCTATGCCCAAGATAACATTTCACAAAACACATGGTTTATTTCACTCACGTAGCTTGGACCCATGTTTTATTATTAATCTTAATGATTAGAAAGATGAGGTAATTAATCAGAAGAACACACTTAAGGTTGATCTTGTTTTTTCCTAATTTGATTGTTTGGTCATTGGTTCATTCATACTTTTCTCTTTATGTATTACTTTGAATGATAATAATCTTGGAAGTCTATGAAACCAAAGATTTTGACGTTCTAAAATGCCTAGAGTTATTTTTCCCATAAAATCACCATTTATCATGCCTTGCATATATGCCCGCATCATTTTCTTTGGCATGAAAATGCGGGTCCCCCTTTCTTGTCTTTTATTTTCTTTCTTCTTGCCTTCTCTTGTTTTTTTGCTTTGGACACTTCGAAACCCCAGAACCCTAGAGTTTTGAGGTGCCATTTTGTTTGTTTTTGTCTTTACCTTGGAACCTCAGAACTCTGGAGCTCCGAAGTGGTCTTTGTGCCTTTGTGTTTTTGTCAAGACCTCGGAATCCCAAAATCCTGAAGTTCCGAAGACTTCTGTTATCTTGTGCATTGAGGCCTCAGAATCTCAGAATCATAGAATTCCTTCTTGTTTCGTTGTGTTTTGGTTTCAGTTTCAAAATTTTAGAATTCTGAAATGCCGAACTTGTTTTGTGTGTCATCTCAAAACTTAGGAACCCCAAAGTCCTAAGGTGTTATTTTGCATTTGTGTTAGGGCCTTGGAACCTCAGAGTTCCTAGCTTGCCTTTCTTTTGTCTCAGGATTTTAGAACCTCCAAATCCTGAGGTCGTGTTTAGTGAGGTAGTATGATCACCAAAGAGTGGGGTATAAATAGGACAAGATGGGTGGTTTTCATTCATTTATGCATTCCTCCTCTGCAAAATTTGAGCTCTCCCTCTGTGCGTTTCCCTTCCTTGTTCATGTTCTCCAGTTCACCACTTTGCTAGGTTGGTTGGTTTGTTTTTGTTTTCTCATTTTTCATGTCATTTTAGCTAGGGTTAGATTAGATTTTTTCTGCTTTCAATAAATTGGCCGATTCAATTTTCTTTTTCAAGAAGCCTCAAGTTTCGACATTCAGGATTTTGGAACCCCAAAATCCTGAAACACCTAAGTTTTCCCATCTCGGGATTCTAAAATTCTAGAATCCCAAAACCTTTGTGCCTTGTAGAAGTTTGTTTTACCCATCTTAGGATTCCAGAACCCCGGAATCCTTGAGTCTGTTTTGAAGCTATCTTACCCAATTCAGAACTTCGGAACCCCAAAGTTCCGAAATTGATCCTTGGAATATTTTACTTACCTCAGAACCCTAGAACCCCAGAGTTCCAAAGTTTTCCTTTTGAGATCCTTTTCCAAACCCGAAACCTTGGAGTTACAAAGTTAGTTGTTTTCCGTTTCCTTAACTCAGAAATCTGGAAACCCAGAATCCCAAAATTAGTTGTTTTAAAGAGTTTTATGCCCTATTGGGTGAATATTTTGTCACTAGTGTACTGATGAAAAAATATATGATTCACACACAACTATGTTGAGAAATTAATCTCTCCTCTCATCAAGGGGAGGTTCCCTTTGAAATCTCTTCTCTAATTAATAAGAAAATTAAAACTATGGGTTAGTGTTGGGCATATAACTCTATTTTTTCAGAGTTAATGTATTCTCCCTCCACTTTGTTACAATTTCCCTATCACTTTGATACTTAAGGAAATTAATGAATTTATCCAACAAACTATACCAAGATTTTATAAGCAAGAAGTAGAAAGTCTTTCTTGAATATAACACTAACTAAACTAATTATGACAATGATAAGGAATTCAACTTGCAGCTCAAAGTATTCAAGTAGAATTCCTTAATCCTAAAAACTACAAGCAATAGTAGCAATACAAAGCCTACTACTAATCACTTAACAATAGAAAATTTCTCAAATATTCAAGGAGCACAAAGTCTACTTTCGCAATTCAAGAGCTCTTTAATCCACTTAACAATACTTCCTATATCAAGAAATTCAAGAACATATATAAGTCATGAACGTAAGAACGTCAACTCATAAAAGCCACTTTCTTTAAACACAACACAAAGTTTGGGATCAAGTAAAATCATTTTCTTTATTTGCTTGATCAAAATTTCACAACAAAAGCTCAAAGTCTCAGTTGAGGCAAAAATTTGGTAGAGTTTTGTTTAGCATAATCCAAGATAAAAATATATAAATGAGGGTCCCCTTTATATATAAGAAGAGTGGAGAAAAATGTGGGCACAGTTGACTAATTCAACTGCACAGTCCTACTTGACTACAACTACAGCAGAAAGAAAATATACAACTGTGGGAAAACTTGCAGCTTCTAACAATGCAACTACATGAAAAGAAAATGTTAAAAAGGGACATTTTATTCATTTTTCTCCTCCTCGTTTGATTTGTGGAATTCCTCAAACTTAGTCAAGATGACCTCCATCCCTACTTGGTTCAACATCTAGGTAGAATCTATGATTACACGAACATGGGAAATTGTATCCTCAGCCTTGACATATTTATTTTTCCCATCCTTCAACATGGATGCGAGGACTTCAAAACTGACTTGGATCTCCAGTAACTTATCGAATGCACCAAGTGAGAAGTCTTGTCCCATGTCGTGATCTATTAAGGAAATAAATTCCTGTGTGATGGCATCATTAGTAATGAGATTCTGATTGTCATCATATACATAACAAGGAAGGTCAACAATTCTAGCAGAAATGAGATCAATCTCATCATCACCTTCCTTCCATTCTCGATCCAGCTCTGCTATCATCAACCTTATTGTCTCTTTCTTGTAAGAAAATAGCGATAAGATTTTAATATATTTTTCCCTTGAAGGAACCACTTTATTTTCAATGAGGAAGTCTATTCTAAAGTCCTCCATTTTGCTCCAAAGGATTGTACTCTTCTCAATATTTTCAATCTCCAGAGATAATGCAGTTTTGACACTTTGCATTTGACTTTGGATCACTTCAAAATTGGTCAATAACCCAACTATTGAACTTAGGAGATGAGAACCTTCTGACTTCAGCCGTGCAATCCACTCGTCCACCACTCGACCCTTGGCTCCTACTTGTTCAATTTTCTTAAGAGATTCAGTGTCCATTGAGGATCCTATGGGCTCAACTTCCTGGGAGGATTGTGTAACTTTCAAAAGAACATTATTCAATTGTTCACATTTATGTTTTGATTCATTCTTCTCATCCCTCTCTTGGTCAAGTCTCCGTAACAAAGAGTTAAAAGCCGTTTGAGAATCTAGGTTAACACTATCATGTGTCTCCTCCCCAACATCTACGGTTTGCATGATGTAATCCTTAGGTTGTATATCATCTTTATTCTTATCCGATGATGGCACCATGACCTCAACATACTTCCTTTTAGAAGCAGGGTCTACTAACACCCAGGAGACAATCTTCAACTTCTTTGTTCCTTTGGGCTTTGGAGGAACCAACTGCTCAAAATCAAACTCATCAGGCAAAATTACCTATTTCTTCCTCTTAGGTGCTACTACCTCCATCCAAGGTGGTAATTTTGGATTGACAGGTGGAGTAGTTGCTTCTTACTGAGTTTCATTTGGTATTTCAGAAGCAAACTAGCTTGAACTTGTAGCGGTTGTAGATGTTGTTATTGATATCAATGCTGAAGTATCTAGTGATATACCTGCTGATGTAGTAACAACTGTTGATGCTGACCCTTGTTCAGTTACGACCATAGAGGAGAGAGTGGAAGGTGCAATGGAAACAATTTGAGTAGTAACCAGAGGTAGAATTTCTGTTATGACCGTCGTAGTAGAAACAACTTCAATGCTTACCAGAGATGGAATTTCTATTATGACCACCATAGAAGGTAAAGTCATCATCTACTGTTCTACAAATGCTTGCTCCATAGCTTCAGGAAACTCCAACATTGAAGATTCAAGGGTGGTTGACTGGAAAAGTTGGATAATGCAAAAAATTGTCGAGCAGTCTCTGACTGCATCATGTCCATGCTCAGGTCTTCATCATCGAATTCCTCTACCTCTTGATTAGAATCAAAATTGATGGAATGGACAATCACCTCTAAATGAGTTGGTGCCTGTGAAGTGGCTGGAAGATTAACTTCACCAAGATGTGACATTTCTTCAACCTGTGCTTCCTCTTGTTGAGGAATTTCACCTTCTTCTGTTTCCTTCTCTTTATCAGTATCTCTAGCAGTCTGCTATTCTGGTTCCTTTGTGGCTATCTCATGTGCTGCTAAAGATGATTCACCTTTTTTGGACCCTTTAATTATGAACTTGATTTTGGGTCCTTTTCCCTTAGATTGCGTTGCAGGGGCCAAGGATAATGCTTGTGAATTTGCTTTTCCCTTGGTTCTTGTTTCAGCCGTAGTTGTCTTAGCAACTGGGCCATCACTATTATCGTCATCTCCAGAACTAGCAGGAAACTATTTCATTCTAAGATTCCTTTTTAACAACCATGCATTGGCGTTTGTCAAAATAGGAGAGATTCTTTGAGTGATAGACTTACTTTCCATTTTTGACCATTGCACCGGTGGAAGTGGGGATTCAACAATCTTCTTTTCATAATAGACTGGGTCTATTATGTCATCGATGGCTTCCATGGTCATTGGGATATTTACCAAATCCAATTTTTCAATCTGTTCCAGGGTAAGATGATTGAAATCCTTCTTATATCTTCTTCATCTTGGCAGTCTGCCCATACATCCTCAAGCCTATAGACATGGGTGTAACTCCTCTTGAGTTTGTTCTTCATGCCACAAAAATCAAAATTCTTTTGTGCCTTGAATCTTCTCATAGTATTCCATTGCATTTCTTCCTCCATGTTCTTGGCCTTGGGGTTAGTTAGAACTGAGTACCTTCCAATAGATTTTGGGAACTTCAACCTGGTCTTATGTGCTTGCGATTTCTTTTCATGCACATAGGTTAGTTGCCAACACAACTCCATGAGAATGATCTTATCATAAGGATACCTTGGTAAAATGAAGGGTTCACCTAAGAAACACCTGATCCAGATGTAAGTGAATATTGGAAACTAAAGAAAAATGCATCCAAAATGAGACACCCTGTTATATGCAGCCTCTAATAATCTTTTCTTCTGCAGGCTTTTATTAAACATGCACTTCCACAAAGAAAAGAAGGCATCATTGATTCTTCTAAAGTGGATACCTTGATTCTTGATTGTGAGTTGATCATAGTATTCCCAGACAAGCACTAATCTCCTATCACCTCTAGTAGACAAACCTGGATATTGCCTCATAGAAGCGGCTACATAAACTAGGTAAGAAGTCATATAAAATTTCAATGTGACTTTGACTTCTTTCAACTATGCACAAAGTTCATCACTGATCTGCTCACCCCAATTATCCTAGCGGCCCCTTTCCTAATTATATTTATGTAATAACACATCCAACTTTGAAAGTAATGAGAGTCCTTTAAATCCTTCACTCTTGCCAACATGGTGACGATATCATTGTACTCCTCATTGAAGTCACTTCTGTGAAAATACTTAGGCCATCGCGAGGTGGTAGAATCTGTAGCAGTAGAGAGGTACACAATATTGATCACTTTCTTACATTTGACCTTGTTTTTCTCATAGTACTCTTAAGCACTTTATTAAGAAATGTCGGCTACTTCCTTGACTGAAGAACCTCTGAAAACACTATTGAAGAAAACACTATCCAAAGTCATGATCACATTTTGTTCAGCATCCCTAACCTATCTTGTATTTGTATCGAAGTGATCCGCTATGGCAAGTACAAAATTTGAATCATGAGCTGCAATTGGGAAGGAAGCATATTTATGCAACTCAGATTTGATTAAGTTTGTAAGGTGGGAAGGAGCTTTCTCAACTTGATCAATAAACTCCTACATACTAATATGTCCAATTTCTGTATCTTTGATCTCCTTGATGTTTGAATCTACTGAAGTTTCTAGGTACAAATTCAAGTACTTATCATACTTGTACTTCATCTTCTTTGCTGATGTTTTACCCGATGAAGACTCCAACTGACTCAAAGAAGGCTCTGATTTGTCATGAGAGGGTCTTGACATTTGCAAATGACTGCATTCAATATTGAGGATTAGCTCGTTTGATAGTTATCATCATAAATAAAATCAAATTTTATCGATCGAATCAGAAAATCGGACTTAGAACAGGCTTGAGAGAAAAACTGTCAAAAATGATACGTCGGGGAAAAAAGTCTGACTTGCACCTTAGGAGTCAAAATTTGCACATCGAACTTTAAAGTCTAACATGCAAATATAAAACATCTTTACTTGCATATCAGACTTTAAACTCCCATGTGCAAATTGGGGAAAGTTATCGACACATCGGACTTTAAAGTCCAATGTGCAAGTTTAGGAAAGATCCTTAGCACATCAGACTTTAAAGTCCGATGTGCAGGTGTAAAACATTCAAGACTAGCACATCAGACTTTAAATTCTGATGTGCTGGGGAAGGGAAACCTATTGACATGTCAGGTTTTAAAGCCTGACATGTTAATCAAATAAATCTCCTCTCGCATATTGGATATGTGAGGTTTACCCTCCTACATATCAGACTTTAAAGTCCGATATGTTAAGAGATCTCCGCACACAGCCTGCGAATTGGGTTTTAAAACCCGTCACATAGGCGAGGGAAGAGGTTAAAACAAATAGATCCCTTCGCACATTAGCTTGTGGATCAGGAGATTTCAAGAACAATCAGATTTTAATGTCCGATATGCTTCTAATCAACAAAAAACCAAAGGAAAATGGTGAAGAGAAAAAATAAAAGAGAAAATGATACAAGGGGGAAAAACCCAAAATGAATAAAAATAGAACAAAAAGCCTACCTCAATCCATGATGATAAAATGAAAATATGATGAAAATCCAACAAATCCACAAGGACGGCGAGCGAAATCGGAGGAGGAAGGAAGAGGGAACGCGTAGAGGAGAATTCACAAAACGGGAATGAAGAAATGACCTCCAAAAATTAAAAATAATCTCCAAAATTAGCAATAAATGCGACCATTAGTTGCCAATTACGCAGTGCATGTCGGACTTTAAGTCCGACATGCAGGACTAAAACCCTTGCAAGTCAAACTTTGAAGTCCAACATGTAGGACTAAAACCCTTGCAAGTCAGACTTTGAAGTCCGACATGCAAGACTAAAACCCTTGCAAGTCGGACTTTGAAGTCCGACATGCAACTTTTTGACCAAACAACTTGTAGATCGGACTTTAAAGTTTGAACTACAGGGGAAGGATTACCTGCAGGTTGGAGTTTAAAGTTTGATCTGTAGGGGAAAATCAAACCTTTGAGAAGAAGGAACCCTCTAGGTCAGACTTTAAAGTCCAACCTGCAGGAAAAACTGTAAATCTAAAGAACTTAGAAAACAATAAAAACGAAAAGAGAAAAGCTAAATGATTTAACCGACTGAGTTGATCAAGCTCTCCCAGAGGTTGTAAGGTACAAAAAAGACCAGTTTCGTAGGGTTGCCTCACAATTTTGGCCATGCTGAAATGAAGGACAACATGCCCCAAAATCCCGGAACCCCGAAGTGTTGACATATGTAATAATTTGATAATATGAAGTAATAGCTAATTATTGATCTTTTCTTGCAGGATAAAGAAGATTGATGGACCCATCCCCAAGCAAGAAGAGGACAAAGGAGGAAGCGAAGGTAAACAAAAGCCTATAACAATGAAATATCAAATGAAGGGTAGACTTTGGCTTCAAAGTTGGAGGATGAAGTTCAGTGGGTAACCGATACTGAAATCGAGCACATAGAGGTCGAAGACATCAAAACTAAACTAGAAGCCAAAATCCATACGCTAGAAGCTCCATACAGGAGAATTAAGAGATCAGGCTTGGTAGAGGCAACTATATTTCCACAAGCTATGCAGTCACCCGAACTCATAATGACTATTTCTAAATACTACCAGCAAGAAACAAGGAAATGTGTTGACACAGATGGGAATGTGATTGTAGACTTTTCACCTGATATGATAGGAGTGACCATTGGAATACCCATGAGAGAAAAGGTCTCGGTGACAATAAAAGAGTAGTCAATTTCTATATTTATTAAGAATGCTTCTAATTATAAAAGACACATTAATGAGGCATGCCTAGAAGAGCCAAGGAAAATAGGTCTTAAGGCTACAGACATAATGAGAGCAGATTTTCAAGAGCCTCAAAGAGACCTTATTATTCTGCTGAGTAGAGCCTTTGGAAAGACATATTGCAGACACTTCCACACATGTATGTTCCATTATATGATCACAATTTTTATTGGTAAGGAATATTTTGACTGGCCACAAATCATTGCAGACAATAGTCATAATCAGATGATCACAATCCTCTAAACAAAGAAGTTATTTATGACTTCTTACGTCATATGGGTGGTGGCTAATGCATGTAATTTCCCAGGATTGAAGAATGAGGGAAAGTTGGGAGAGGAACCTGGGCAAATAAGAGTGTGGGAATATTACACTCAATTACCTATCTCTCAAGCCAAGCTACAATTCAAGAGATTAAATGACGCATTTGTTTATGCTATAATAATAAAACTAACAAGAGATGTAGGATACAAATTAACCCCAGAAGAAATGCAAATGATTAAGTAATGGGGGTGTTGGTTCTTACAAAACCAACTATCAACATATCTACGGGTTAGCGGATTCACAGGAAATCCTCTTCTTTTACCAATATTTGTTAGCAACATAATAATTATTTTGGTAGAGTAAGAACTTCAAGATTTGAGCTTAAAAGAGTTCAATTATTCAAGGGATCAATATGACTCATATGGTAAGCTAAAACTATTCCTATTTCTTACAAGGGTCACAAGCCACCTTTAGAGGATTTTTGGGCTAATTTGTAGGACAACTTTGAGGCAAAGGAGAAATGATATTATAGGTTGACAATGCCACAAATAAAAAAATTTGAAATTGAAACAAATATCCCAAAGGAGTTAAGTGACGATGGTGAGCTTCTTGATCCTACATTCAAAGAAAAGGGAATTCATAAAAGATCCCTTACTCCTATTAGATGGTCCAACCAAGAAGAGCTAAATATTGATACTATTATTGTAAAGGTTCAAGAGAGAACAATGCAATGGCTAAGCTTAAGAATTCGGTCAAGTGCTGCCAAGGAGAAGAGAAAGGGAAAAGCTATTGATAACCCTCAGACCAAAGTCCACAAAGAATATGTAAGAAGATGAAGTCTGATTCAAGGAAGAATACTTCCACTAATTCTGAAGAGGCAACATTACCAATTGATAATCAAGATATTAAGAGGCAGTTGGATGCCAAAATGAAAGAATCTTAGATCTTGAAAACTGTCGCCGAACATGGGATCACCACAGGGTTACGAGAAATCCCACAAGCATCTGTCACCCTCATTGTTCATACTATTGGGATGGTTCCAAGAGATGACACCTCTCAAACTAAGACTACTACAACATATCCTCCTCCTACTCCTACAACACAAAAGACCACACCTCCTTCAGTGCCAACTCAAGAACAAGTCATCATCTATGATGTTGAGACGGATTCAAACCAAAATGATGAGCCTATTACACCGGTGGTGAAGAAAAGGAAAGTTGAAAATAAACAAAAGGAACCTATTACAATTCAACATGAGAAGCAACCTTAGGTTACAAAAGAACCAACAATACAAGTGGAGTCGATGGAAATACATGTGCAGGTTATGGAAGAAGAGGGACATGATGAGGAACATGATGAAAGGATGGTCCTTACTCCTAAGGACCAAAATATATTACTTCAACAATTAGGAGGGGATGAGAAATGACACACAAAGGAAATAGAAAGAGTATTTGAAGAGGATTTTTCTGAGAAGTTGGAGGAGCTGGAAAAGCAACAACAACCTAATCCTGATCAGGTGCTTCAGGATAATCTTTCTCAACAGGTTGCTCAGTTTCAACAAGAGCCACCAACTCCTCCATATTAGGAGGAACAATAAGGTGAAGAGCAGAAAGAGGAATAATATGAATAGGATATAGATGCTTAAAGGATCGCTACATAAGTAATAGTATAGGGAGAAGAATAAGACGACATGGTGCCTCAATGGTTGAAGTTTACCTTTAAGAAAAAGGAAAAGGTCATCCTCCCAAGGATCACTTTACATGATGCAATTACTGAGTCCCCAAGAAGAGCCAAGAGAGAAAAAATAATTCACCATCTTTGAAGGACTGATTCAGGAGAGGTAATTTCTAGTATAGCAGCACCTGTTCATGATCATGAATGATCATCTCAAGCCACCACAAAGTACCAAGTATCAGAGGTAAATCTAGGTGAACAAACCAAGTGGGGAAAGATTTCTACTCTAGTTGTCATGACTTCTACTATTCAGATGAGAATGGAAAAAGGAGTATAAAACTAAATCAAAAGTTAAGGAACAATTAAGGCAATACAAGCAATTGATCTTGGAGATAGATAAGTCGCTCAACTCTAGAGTGGACAACACCTTGCCATCTACCTCGTCTCTCCCTCAAGGTGTTATAAAAGCATTGTTTAAGATGAGGAAATTAGCAACAATGGTTAGGAATTGGGATAAATATGAAATGGATAAGGTTAAAATGTTCTTGGAGGACACATTGAAGGTGTTTGCAGAAGCTCATGACAATGAGAAAGCTCTTGTTTCCAAATCCAAGCAGTGGGAACACCATATCCTTCATCTCTCACAACTACATAAGATGATTAAGAAGATTCAAATATGGGAGAAGGGACCATTGCAAAATAATATTTGCTAGGAGGAGAGAGTGTCAGCAACTTGCAGTCATATATAGATATTGTGGATTTAAAAATGGGGATCATGGAGCAATGCCACATCAATATTCTTAAGGAACTTCCTCCATTTATCAACACTTGAACAATATGAGCAACTCTTGGTTAAATTGTTGGGGAAGTATGGTTATAACCTTAAGCAAGGAGGAGTACTACATCAAGAGACCATACTTATGTGGTATTTCAATGCCAGGGTGCTGCATCTTATACTTTCTTTTGGAGTAAATTTTTTGCATGATTCAAAGTTCTTTCTCCTAGAGCACCATTTCAGAAGTGGACATTGAGTACTAGTTTTGTAGCACTTAACTGGAGTTCATAGGAAGTAACTTGCATGTTGATTGTGACTCCTCCCTATTTGTAGTTCTAGTTTATAGGCATGTTGCCTTCCTATAATGTAGGGTTAAACTCTATAAATTGTAGAATTTGGGCCATTTTTGGGGTCTGCAAATTGACGATTCAAGGCCATTTAGCTAGATAATTTAGTTTTATTCAATTCCTTTCCCATGAACTCTTGAAATTTTTTTCATTTATTTTACAAAGATTAATACAAAAGTAGCTTGTGGATTGCCTTATCTACAATATGTGTTCTATTGGTTTATGTTCTTTGTAGTCTGGTATCTTCTTTCATTTGAATCAACAACTTGTTCTTTCAAGCTTTATTGTTTCATGAACCATATTCCACATATTAATGGTGTATGAGGATAAAATAGTAGAGTGATTATATGATCTTGTGATTTCCATTTCCGTTTATGTGTGGGTTGTATGACTTCACATATTTGTTGGAACGTGCATTTTGAATGCTGATTAGAAGTTATTGATAGTACCTTGTTGTGATCCATTGACTTTGTAGTTCACTAAGTTGTTCAGTATTGGTTTAGTTATTATCTCTTGTTACCCTAAGCGATCTTTTAAAGTTTTTTTATCAAGTGTAAATCATAAAATAAAAATAAAAAAAGGATTTTTTTTTTTCAACCAACATGCCTCTTGATAGGTACAATCGCATCAGCCACTAAGTGACCCAACAACGTCGTGACCCAACTATAGAGACCTTAGAGTAATTAGTCTTTCAAGATTGACTATTTTTCAGGAGAGGTGGTATACATTTCATATTCTACCTGACTATTGGTGAGTGTGTCAAAACACCCGTCAACACTAAGAATATGGAATCTTTTCAAACTCAAAACCCGTGGAAGAGGAAAAAGTGATTCCCAGTCAATAAACATGCGAAAAGTGTCGGTGTTTTAAGTCTGCATTTGAATAGGTGTTAGAAAAGAAAGGATTTGGAGGATATTTCACATGCGTTATAAGGAATAAAACCATAGAATGCTAATTTTTCATAATCATGTTATATGTGTGAAGCCTGACCTATGATGAGTAGTATATAGTGGATATTGTAAGGACAAAAGGGATGTTCTTAAATACAAATCAGTGTAAGGATGAATAAGCCATTAATTCATATGATTGAATTGGCTAAAGATTAAACTTCAGAAAGGTTTATAGCTATGTTAAATCCTTGTGAGAAATGAATCATTTTGTAGAAGAGGTGTTGAAGTCCTAAAAGAAAACATGTGAGAAATCTGTCATATAATTAAAGGGGGCTTGAAAATGCACTAGACTATAAAAGAGGAACATGATGATTAATGTGCATATGCAATATTGTTTTACAGTTTGCATTTGAGTAGATTTCTTTTGGTGGCAAAATTTTCCCCTTGGATGTAGAAGTATAAGGAAACAATGAGGGATGTGGACACTAAGGAATTGGGTTGGTAGAACCACTAACCCAAACTCTCAAAGTTCTTCCCTACCAGGATGAGTAACAGAAGCCGCTCAAGCTGGTATCTTCTGCATCCACCCATGGTCGGTGGTGGCATGGTTGGTGTGGTGGTTAGTTCCCACTGATGCTCTCTGATCTAGGAATAATGGCTACGATGAATGACCATCCATAAAATTACACCACAGGACAAAATAGAGACAACTGGATCCATTCGGTCACTTTTGAAAGAAAAGGCTAATTAGAAGAGTAAGTTGGACACATGTAAACAACCTGAGGCTTGTTGCATTCCTTACCATTATAAAAGGAATACCAAGGCTGTTATAGGGGTTTTGAATTTTTTCATTTTCTCGGCAAGTAGAAAAGGGCTATGCATATTTTAGTGCTTGAATAAATTCCTTAGGGAATAAATGTATAAATTTCTGGGTAATTTCATTTAGTTCATGAGCAGACTATTAAATTATTGCAAAAAATGTCTCCATTTGTATTTTCACATTTTATATGAATCAAAATGTTAAAGATGTTTTGATTTGTCTTGATATTTTCTTATCAATGTGTAATCATATGCATGGGTTTCCTTCAAGGAAGGAATTAAAGTCTATGTGTAAATTACAGTGAATCTGGAAAATATATTATGGATTAACAAGATTGGTTTATGTAACAGCAAAAGGAGCTACATTAATGTTTGAAAGGATCACTAATCTGAAGTAATCTACTATTTGGATTTGTATTTGTAATCTAGGATTTGACTCAATGCTCTGGGATAGACACTGGCCTGTTATTGTTCAAAACTTGTTTGAGAAACATTTCCAATCAGATTAATCTTCCCTTTCTCACTTTCCTCTTTATAAGTTATTTCAAATTATCTGTTCTTAGATTTTCTCATAGGCACAGTGAATGGGATTAAGTTTTAATCTAAAGTAATGTATAGATGTCTTATCAATCGAGAATAGTCCATCTTCTATAAGCCTGTAGGTAGTAATATTATTAGTTTATTGTCAACATAGGCCCTAATAGGAACATTATCCTGAGTATGATGGAGCTCGAAGTGAGAGCCTTGTTAATGTTGTGTTTTCTTGTCCTTAGTCTATCGACAATATAAATCTATGTGACCTAGGAATTCAATCCCATAGCGTAGGGTTTTATAATTTCTCTTAGGATTAAGGATAATAGGAAAAAACACCAACAATACCAACCATCCTGTATGAAATTTTCCTTTGAATTCCTGAAACCTAGAATCAAATAATAGTGTCCAATATCACTTTTTGAACTATCTAGAGACAATATGTTTGTCATGCCATAAATTCCTCTAACTTCGAATTAACTCTGTATGTTGTAGAGTTTCCATTCTAATTTCATCTAATCTATTTAACTGCAAAATTTTGGCCTTCTTTGCTTTGAACAGATCAATTCCAACTTCCCATGTTGTTCTCATTGTTCTTAATTCAAATTCAATTGGCATGGCATGAGTTTTCCTATACACTAATTCATATGAATAAAATCTTGTGGTAGCCTTCCATGTTGTGTTATAAGCCCAAACTGCTTCATCTTATCTATCCGACCAATCTAATTTCCTCAGAGAAATAGTCTTTGTTATGATATTTTCCAATTTGTGATTGGTGACCTCCACTTGACCATTATCTTGTGGATGATATGGTGAAGACTTCCAACATGTCATCTTATATCTATGTATGAAAGCCTCCATCATGGTGGATATGAACTGTGGTCCCTAATCAGATACTATCTCCCTTAGAGCACCAAACCTTTGAAGAATTTGTTTGTACAAAAAGTCAGCAACCTTGAGTTTGGCCACCGACAATGCTTTCACTTCAACCCATTTTGCAACATAATCTGTGCAGACCAAAATGTAGTGATATCCCTTAGAAGGAGGATCTATAGGTCCTAAAAATTCAATTCTCCACTTCTCAAATGGTTCAAGAACTATTTGTGGTTGAAGAGGCATTTCCATTGTTGTTGTTGGTTTCCCTGTGCACTAGCATTTATCACAATGTTTCACATAAAATGAAACATCTCTAGTCATGGAAGGCCAAAAGTATCCTCCTCTCAAGATCTTATAAATTGTTTTGATCACCGAATAATGTCCTCCTTTTGGTTCATTATAACATGTGTGAACAATGTCATAAACATAAATTTCTTGTACACACCTGTGAAGAACATGGCTGGGACACATTTTAAACAAAAGACCATCAATCCATTGAAATCTATAATTTTCATGGATTAATATTTTCTTTTGCTTAGGATTGAAATGATTTGGGAACTTCCTTATTACAAGATAATTTGCAATATCATCAAACCAACACGACTATACCAAAATGGAAAACAAGTGTCCATCTGGAAAAGTATCATTCATTGGTTCATTATTTCCCTACAAAACCATCCTTGAGAGTGTTGGCTTGATGATGATTATCATGTATTCATCACTTGTTGTCATTGATGAAACACTCTCACACACACATATGATTACATTGACTACCGGTGTAACTTCATTGATTTACACTGTTAACCAATATGTTTAAGGTCTATCCCTAACCGGTACTCTGTGTCAACTAGTATGTGCCTAAGAGATAACCTGTGGTTACATTAAGTTGGCATCAAAATGAAGATAAAGTTGAAGATGAAGATCAAGCAGGAGATTCCAGGACAATGGTTCACATATTTTGTTCCAGCTGGTATTGATTGTTTTAACTAGTATCCATTTTTGTGATGTTACCAACACCGTTTGTTTGGCGGTCATTTTTGTGATGAGTTATGTTTTTATGTCTAGATACACTGCACCTAGGAAATTGTGTTCCTATGGCCAACATAAGATTTGTATGTCTATTTAAAGACATCTTAGTGAATCATTTAAAGAGTGAGAACTAATATAGAAGAGGATTTTTTATGAGAATACTGATATGTATAAAGAGTGAAATATTTTGTTGAAGAGCGATATAAGTGTTTAGAAGAAGAGCAGTGTTGAATGTACTTTGAATGATCTGATCAAACAAGTCTTGTGCTACTCAAAACAGATCAAATCTTTCTTGTTTTTTTCTAATCATTACAATAGAGTCAAATCCCCTAACTGGGTAAGCTCTAACAAGCTTCATTGTACAAATCCTCTAACAAGGTGATACATTAGTTTTGATTCTAAAATCCTCTAGCAAGGTTACTCCTAACAGGGTATAAGCTTCTAATCAAGCTTGGGATCTCTAACAAGATTCACTCCTAGCAGAGAACTTGGTAAGACCTTAACTGGTCAGTTTTCTATTACTGCAGATAGTTAACTTGTGAGTTCCATCTCACCGTGGTTTTTACCTATTTGGGTTTTCCATGTATAAACACTTGTGTTATGGTGGATGTTCTACTTTATGTGGATGCTCTTATTTCATTTTGGATAGCATGTATTTCATTCGAATTCTTAGTTAAGTTCATCTACCGGTTAGCGTTTAAAGTTGTGTGCTTGTTTTGGTGGCACTGATTCACCCCCCCTCTCAGTGATTTTCAAGACCATCAATTGTTATTAGAGCCTAACTTCTTTGAAGCCTAACTGCTTAAAAGGGAATCTTGAAACTTCCATGGGGGACATAAGCTACTTCGAGATGGTTAGAGAGTTAGAAGCTAGCATAAATGAGATTGAATCCCTTAGGGGCAAATTGAAAGTCTCTCAAGCCAAAAGGAGAGAGTTATCTGAAAAACTACTAGACATATTTGATAACATTTCTTCAGATGAAGCCAATATTGAAGCTTTAGCTGATGAAGTTGAAAAGGTGAACGGTGAAAAATTGAATCTAAGGAGAGAACTAGAAGGTCTCACTATCTGCATGAGTCAGGAGCTGGAAGCTAGAAGAGCTGCTAAAGATCTTATCAAAGTAAGAGATCAAGAGATTATAAAGATCAAACAGGAAAAAGATACTTACTATACATGAGGACTTGATTGCTGAAATAGAAGAAAAGGAAAACCTAAAGTTGGATCTTGAGTTGGCATCTTCTCTGAAAGAGAACCCGTCTAAGCATAATGAAGATCTTGTCATTATTGAAGCCAATGAGAAATTGGAGAAGTTCGTCAAAAGTTCTACCATGTTGAAAGAACAAATTCAATCACAAAGAATGAAGGTTAATATCTCTGGACTTGGTTTTCATACAACTGAAAAAGGAGAATCCTCCGGTATAAAGAACAAAACTACTTCTGAAGTCAATAAGACTACTGGTAAGAAGGTTTTTAAACCTGTCTACTTTGTTTGTCGGAAGCCTGGTCATACTTGCAAATGTTTGTAGGAACAAACCTAACATAAATGCAAGTTACAATACTAATGCTAGGTATGTGTCTAGAAAGTTTGAAGGTCATTGCTACACATGTGGAATGTATGGGCATAAACATATTGAGTGCAGATATGGATCACATAATCCTATACCACACATGCATCCTAGACCAAATGGTGACTCGATAAGGAATTTTGATAACCGGGTAAACCAGAACTGGCAAAGATCCTATGGAAATCGGTTTAGTCCATTCAAAATGGAAAAGACAACAAATGTTGTTTGCACCTTTTGTAATAACTCTGGTCATGTGGCTATGAACTGCAGGAAAAGAACAGGAAGAGGAAATGCAGGACCCTGGAGATCATCTAGTATGGTCTGTTACCACTGCAACAAACCAGGGCACTTGGCAAAGTTTTGTAGATCAAGGAATAGTAAACTGGTCAACTCTTTCAAGAATCAGAAAGGCAAGCAGAAAGTTGATGTTGAGGAAACCAGAGAGGATTTGAACCAGACTTGGAAGAAGAAAAGTGAATAATTACCTATAGAGGCAACCATTCCTTCACCCAGTGAAGAGAATCTAGTACCAGTGACTTAAGCCTGTCTAACATGACTAAGGGGAGCGTAATGGTAAAACATTTCCAGACCCCTTTGAGAAATAAGCGGGATTTTTTTTTGAATTTGAATTTTGGTGACTTTTTGCTGAGATGTTATCAATCAGTATTTCACTTAAGCGGTAAATTAAAAAATTAGGTTTTGTAACCTAAAAGTGTGAGCATTTATTGTAGTCGGTAAAGTGGATAAAAATGAGTTTTACTCTATCATTTTTACCCTAACTCTTTCGAAAAAGAAATTTGAAGTGATTGTAGAGCAGAACAAGGCCGTCTTGGTGTAAATTGGTGAATATCTTTGTGATTAGAGAAACCCAGCCAAATCGAAAGTTGTAGAGAGGCCAACGGGTGTGCATTTGAACATTTTAATTGGTAAACAGAGCTATGTGCAAGATACAAGGTATTTCTTTGTATACCGCTTCAAAATTTGTTATCTAGAATGGCATCTACTTCTAAATCTGTAGAGAGGTGATGATCACTGCTGAGCCTGAGGAAGCTCTAAAGGTAGATGAAATTATGTCTTATAATGCATTATCGCAAGTCCCGAGTGGTGTTGTGGTTAAAGGTGACTTGTCCAGCTATATAGATTGCAAAATAGAAGATTTAGGAAATCCACACATCTATACTCAGTTGAAATCACTTTGCGATAAGAATGGAAAAATTGAAGCAAAATATGCTAGGGTTTTTGAAAAAGGGTTTCATAATGCTGCATATTTTCTTGAAGACTTTGAGGATGAACACATAAGAATCATCCCGAGTCAAGTCGATAGAGAGAACATGTATTTGGAAAGAACCCATACGATAACTAAGGAGGCTATTAGGGCTGTAACGGGTTATTGCTCAATCGGTGAAATTCCTGTGCTGAGAAGAATTTTGAAGGACACTATCTTCAAGCTAACCGGTTCTACATCTGATAAGCGTGCTTTCTCTATCAACACTGTTAGAGACCTTGCGGTGAAAGTTGCAGCAATGGTGATAGGCTACCGGGTATTCTACTCCAGTAGACTTAACAGTGTTCCATCTGCAGCAATTCACACATCACATAGAATGATTATTGATAATGCAAACTATGATATTTGTGAAGCTATCAGAGACCAATTATTTCAAAATTTGAAATCCATTAAGAAGGACAATACACAAAAGTTCAAATATGGTCAGGTGTTAGCCGGGTTATTTTTCTACTTTCAGAATTTCCTACCAAGTATTGGTGATATTGAATGGTCCAAGGAACAACCAGTCAATGCACAAATCAAGAACAACATTAAGGCCGTGAAGAATACTTTTTTAGCTGCCACGAACAAGTATTTTAATAAATTCCAGAAAAAGATGAGCATGAGAGTGCGGTTACCTAAAGATATGGTAAAACACTTTGCAAAAGACACAATCTTCACGGTTATCACTGACTTCTGCTTGATGCAAGCAATTGAACCTAGAGAAGAAGAGATGGAAGATATGAGCTATGAGGTCAATCATGATTTACTGGTTGGTTATGCTAATACCCTGTTAGCATCACCCAAAGATAAAAAGAAGGCAAAATTGGACATCTTGGCAGTCCAAGCTACACCAATTGAAACCAGTACTGTACCTGTAGCTAAAGTGAAAGGAAAGCAAAAGAAATCTAATGAAAAATCTCTTGTGAAAAAGACCACAAGGGTGACTCAGAGTGTCCTAACCAAGAAGGAACCAACACCAAAAGTATATGAAAAGGAGAGCGCACCAAAGAAGAGAAATAGGAAACTGATTTTGCAACTAGAGTCTGAGGGTACAGATTCTAAAGAAGAAGAACCAAAGAAGGAAAAAGCATCTGACAGAACAACTAAGAAGGTAAAGGTAGTGCCAAAGACAACTACACCTATAGATATTGCTACCTACAGACCTGACATAATCTTTGAGAGGACAATAAAATCATTGGGAAGAAACAGGTTTGACAATGTCAAAGAACATTATGATTCTTTTACTAAAGATGAGCAGAAGCAAGTAATCCAACAGGTAATAACCTATTTGGGTCATTAGAATAGATTTCCGCATGATTTGGAGAAATATATTTCAATCTCTTTGTATAATACTTTGTTAGATAAATGGGCAGAAGCCATTCAATTAGAAAAGAAGATTATTGAAGAAATATTTGTACAGTATTTTTCCAATCTATCATCAGATTGAATTAGTGCTTTATCTAAGGAATACAAAGCATATTTTGATTTTAAAATGAGGAGATTGAAGCTCCTTAATGGAAAAAAGGCAGTTATTAAGTCTAAGACTCATCAGCTAGCCTGTATAATCAAACAAAGGGAAGAAGTCATCCACTCTAGCAAAAAGGATGATACTACTAATGATGTTCCTCAACCGAAAATGGATGAAGTGGAAATTGTTCAAGTTGACGTAGTCTATCCAACAAAGAAGAAGGATGATTCCATTACTCTTGTTGATGAATATGTTTAGGAAACAATAGACCTATCTGGAGACGTCACTGCACCATATATGGATCCTCCTACAATCACAAAAAGTACAGGTTACATCAGTTGATCAACCAGGTACTCAACTAAGAGTGGTCAGTGAACCGACAACTGAACAACTGGAGAAACCCCAATCTCCACCGATCATTGAGACTACTCAAAATGAGTCTACTAAGGAAGCTATTGCTCAACAAACTAAAGATACAACAGAGAAAAACACAAAAAGAGCCATCATTAAGAGTATACCCCCTGAACCGACAAAGCAAGAAATACTTGATGATGATGATGAAGGTTCTTTAAGTATCTTAGGGCCTATTGACATGAACACCTTGAGTACATCATAAATGAGGAAAATTGCTAATGTTATGCAATCTCAAGCATACAAGAAGCGACTCAAAGAGCAAAGGATTGAAGCAGAGACAATCCAGAATGCAGTAGAAATTTTGTCTGATTTACTACCGGAAACAGCTGTCGCACATCTTCCCACTCCTATCAGCAAACTTGGTAAGTTAGTTGCAGATGCATCTGATCAAATAAAATCACTTGAAGATGCTGCTCAAATATTTGCTGAGAAGAGCCACAAGAAGGCATATGGAGATAAACTGGCTAAGCACATTGAAAATGGCAAAATGGCTTTATCTCATAATGGAAGTCTGTTAAAGAAAGCTATTGTATCTGGAGGGAAGTATCTTGCCTCTACCTCCAATGTTACTTTCTTTTATTATGATATTTTTAAGAATCAAGTTGAAACTGAGCAGGAAATAGAAAGGTTATGCAAGGCATATATCCCACTCCAGGACTCCATTCATGCCTTTAACAGGTCTATAGATGGTTTACATGACATACTGAACAAGAATGATAATGAGAGGGCTAAGAGATTCTGATCTCTAAGAGAGCTCAAGAGTTAGCTCACCTCACAGGTCAACATTCTTCAGAGAGCCTACTTTAGTGTAGAAGCTATTCTTGCTACTCCTAAAATCTGCACGCTAGACTCAATGGAAGAATTCTATTTCCAGTTGCTGTCTACCTCTGAGTATACAGATAACATATTGGAATCATGGGAGAATGCTTTATCCTAGATGGAGCAGAATTTCAATAATATTTTTATGAGAATAGCCAATGCATGAACTTGTTTACAATTGTAATATATGATGAACCCTTTAATACAGATTTTCTATATATATGTATATATTTTACTTTATCATTTTGGCATTGTTGTCAAAGGGAGAGTAATAACATGTATGTGTGTTTTTGAAATTTTTGTATTTATGCATGCATAAAGGGGGAGTATTGCATTAAATGGGAATATGAGTATATATATATATATGTGTGTGTGTGTGTGTGTGTGTGTGTGTGTGTGTGTGTTGCGTATGGACACTTAGCTGTATTGTATTACTCAATTTTTTTTTCGAAGTGTTGCCATCAATGCCAAAGGGGGAGATTGTTGGCTTGATGAGATTATCATGTATTCATCACTTGTTGTCATTGATGAAACACTCTCACACACACATATGATTACATTGACTACCAGTTTACCTTCATTGATTTACACTGTTAACCAATATGTTTAAGGTCTATCCTTAACCGGTACTCTGTGTCAACCAGTATGTGCCTAAGAGATAACCTGTGGTTACATTAAGTCGACATCAAAATGAAGATAAAGTTGAAGATGAAGATCAAGCAGAAGATTCCAGGACAATGGTTCACATATTTTGTTCCAACCGGTATTGACTGTTTTAACCGGTGTCCATTTTTGTGATGAGTTACCAACACTGTTTGTTTGGCGGTCATTTTTGTGACGAGTTATGTTTTTATGTCTAGATACACTGCACCTAGGAAATTGTGTTCCTATGACCAACATAAGATTTGTGTGTCTATTTAAAGACATCTTAGTGAATCATTTAAAGAGTGAGAATTGATATAGAAGAGGAGTTTTTATGAGAATACTAATATGTATAAAGAGTGAAATCTTTTGTTAAAGAGAGATATAAGTGTTTAGAAGAAGAGCAGTGTTGAATGTGCTTAGAATGATCTGATCAAGAAAGTCTTGTGCTACTCAGAATAGATCAAATCTTTCTTGTTGTTTTCTAATCATTACAATAGAGTCAAATCCCCTAACCGAGTAAGCTCTAACAAGCTTCATTGTACAAATCCTTTAACAAGGTGATCCTTTAGTTTAGATTCTAAAATCCTCCAACAAGGTTACTCCTAACAGGGTATAAGCTTCTAATCAAGCTTGGGATCTCTAACAAGATTCGCTCCTAGCAGAGCACTTTGTAAGACTTTAACTGGTCATTTTTCTATTACTGCAGATAGTTAACTTGTGAGTTCCATCTCACCGTGGTTTTTACCTATTTGGGTTTTCCATGTATAAACACTTGTGTTATGGTGGATTTTCTACTTTATGTGGATGTTGTTATTTCATTTTGGATAGCATGTATTTCATTCAAATTCTTAGTTAAGTTCATCTACTAGTTAGTGTTTAAAGTTGTGTTGTTTTGGTGGCACTGATTCACCCCCCCTCTTAGTTCTTTTCAAGACCATCAAAGAGAAAATCAGTTACAACATTATCCTTTCATGGTTTATTCACAATGGTTATATCAAATTATTGTAGAAGTAACAACCATCTTATTATTCGACCACGTACAATAGATTTATTCATCAAATAATGGATGGTTGCATGATCTATGTGAATGAAAAATTTATAACCAATAATATAATGCCTAAATTTGTTTATTGCATACACAACAACTAAAAATTTCTTTTCAATTATTGTATAATTTATCTTAGCTAAACTCAAATTCTTACTGATGTTATATATAGCATGCATTTTGTCTATTCTCATCCTTTTGTTCTAAGAATTCTTTAATAGCAAAATTGGATGCATCTGCATGTATATGGAATGGTTCTCCCCAAACAGGTTCCTTGATTATAAGTGAGGTAGTAAAAGCATGTTTTATAGTTTCAAAAGATTTTTGACAATCGTCTATCCACAAAAAAATTGAATCCTTTTTGAGTAATTTAAACAATGGTTCATCAATTCTAGTGAAAATGAATCTTATGTAGTAACCTACATGTCCAAGAAAACTTCTAACATCAGTTTGAGTTTTTGGAACCTCAATTAGTTGGATGACTTCCACCTTCTTTTGATCTACTTTAATGCCTTCTTTAGAGATATGGTATCCTAACACAATCCCTTCTGTCATCATGAGAGATCATTTTCATGATTCAGCGATAACCTATGTGTTGACAGGTGTTTTGACACACTCACCAACAGTCAGGTAGTTTATGTGACCACTCACCACCTCTCCTAAAAAGCAATAAGTTTCAAGAAATTAATTACTCCAAGGTCTCTATAGTTGGGTCTCAACGGTGATGGGAAACTCAATGGTTGATACAGTTGTACCTGTAAAGGGGCCTGCTAGTTAAATTAATCCCAATTACTTCCAATAACTTAAGTTTTTTTTGTATTTTATGATTTAAAACTCTAAAATAAAATGAAAAATATAGATCAGGGAAACAAGAAAATAACAATGAAACTAATGCAATCACAACTTACTGAGCTACTCAATTAGTACCCTGCAATCCAAAAATCATTAATATTGTTCAAACTAGCATTCAATAACGATCCTCCAATAAACCCGCAAAGTCAACAACCTCAAAAATTCATGGAAAGAATATCACCACAATATCATCCTATCACAGTAATTCTTATACACCACTTACATGCACAATATGATTCATAAAGTAATAAAACATAAGACCAGAGCCAATTGCTAATTTCAAACAATAGATATTACTTGACTACAAAGAACAAATTAATAGCACATACGCATAGATCAGACAATCTATAAGCTGCTTCTTGTATTAACTTCAAATAATGTATCACAAAATTATTCTAATTCATAACAATCTACATAAAAGTAATATAAAATCTCTAAGTGGGCCTCAAATCATAAATTTGTGGACCCTTACAAATGAATTGAAATCTCCAATTTATAGAGTTTCTTGTCCTACTTTCTAGGAAATAACCCTATCTAAATTAAGCCCTCTAAAAAGCAAGGAGTCGTAGTTGACATGCAAGTCTCTTCCTTGGACTCCAATTAACTATTATGAAACTGGGACTAGGTGAGCATTACGAAAATGATGCTGCATGAGCCAACATTTCATAATCATGCAAAAACCGTTCCATAATCCATGTCCTTACTGAAGCAACAATTGAAGTCCCAGTTCTGGTGTCATGCAAAATTCCACAAAAAATCATGCTATCATTAGCAACTTCCTATTTATCCTTTACTTCTTTTTATATATCTTATAATTGTTAATGATACATGCAACCACTTCAGCAGGAGGATCTACAACATGCTTGATTTTGAACTTGTACTTCTTGAAAATATCCTCTGCATTCTTACTCCTATCTTCTAATTTTTCTATTATTTCTAAAGCTTGTTGACATTGAGTTATTAAGTATGTATATCTTTCCATTAACTCAATATTAAACTCAACATGAGTTGTAAGATGTTGTGTCGCATATGCATCCCATTGATGAAGTACATTGTCTTCCTCCATGTGTCCTACACTACTAACACCAAGCCCAAAAATACCCAATAACTGGCCTACAAACCTTTCATACTTATTTACTACACCCAGGAGAGGAGAACGATCATTTGTTATGTCTTTTCCATACTATTGAAGAATCTCAATCTTCAACTCCAAAATGTATATATATGATTGCAAATTGTCAACGCTATCCCCTCCTAACAGGTCCTCACCTAATATAATATGCGTTTCGAGATTCAAAACCCTATTCAAAACTTGACATTGCTTACCAAAATTTTTAAGCTTTTGCTCCCACTACTGAGAACATGAAGCTAAAGCTGCTCTAGCCTGTGTAGCTTTCTTATACACCTCCATAGTATTTTGTAAAAATAATCTAATTTTAGAGGTATTTTCCTGCACCCATGCTTTTGCAGTGGCTACCACCTTTCTCACCTCAATAAGTGCCTTCACGTCTCCCTCTAGAAGTGATGAGGTTAAGGGAAGACTATCATCGACCCATACATCAAGGGGCTTGCTCATCTCCGCTAGCAACTGCTTATACTGTTATAGCTGCACCTTGACCTGTGAGTGGGAGATGTGTTCTTTTTCGATCCGGCTCCTCACTACGCTAGTTGCTAGCTCCAATGTATCCAACTCTCCTCATTTTGTCTGTTTACACAATTTTACCTGTGAAACTTGGTATCTGGGGAAGCTCTAGCCTTCAACTTGTGTAGGAATCACAACATCGACAACCACCTCACCATAACCAGTTCTAGATAAATGATGAATGGTTTTAGTCTTCATTGTTTTTCTTGGTACTTCGGTGATTGCCTGTTGTAGTGTGACCTTTGGCAACACCACTTTCTTTTTCTTCTCGAAGATGAAGTTTAGCCATTGTGGCATATCTTTGTCCTTGTCACCTTGATGTGGTATGATGTCTGTAGTCACCATGTGTACCTTTGACTTCTCTTCTATGTCATCCTTCTCTCCTTCTACTTTCTCTGGGATTGGAATATCTTGGGTTGATGTTCTCGGTTAAACCTGGCTAGTTTGAAGAGTGATATCAATATCTAACTATTGTTGCCTTTGCAACTCTCCTAACCTATCACTTATTTCTTCTTCAAACTCTTTATCTCCTTTATTTGTTTTTTCCATCCCTTCTCCTCTTGGTATTTTGGAGTTAAGATCAATCTTTCATCTTGATCATCTTCAGAGTCATTCAATTTCTTTTCTTCCTCAATCGACGACTTCCCTGACAAATCTTGTTTATCAATATCCATGCTATCCATTGGTGCCTATTTGTTGAGCCTAGTAGACTTCTTTTCTTTCTTCTCAGTTTTCTTTGCATCGGTTGCACCACAGGCTGCTCATCTTCTTGATCCGAATTTGACTCAATGTTATGAATACTGACCTTCTCTATTATAGGGGTGAACACTTGTGTTAGCAGAGGTAATGTCATTGATGTTGTAGTAAAAGTAGGAGTTGGTGCATATACTAGCATTGTATCAGGAGGGGGTTGATCAGGTGTAGATGTTTCTTCATTGGACTTTTCTTGCTCATCTTCCTTCTGAGTGCCTTCTCCTGATGTTTCCCAATTGCTATCTTGGTAGGACGCACCTTATCTAGTGGGATGGCTCCTAACCCTTCCCTTATTCCAAAATCTATGGCCTTTTCAACAACTCAGCCTTTCTCATCTGCTCCTTAAAGTCCAAGATGTTCCTCAGTAGTTTTCTTAGGTCGGGCAACTTCATCTGGGTGCATGGATGTGTTCCTTCTGGAACTAGACCTTGTCTTGCGGGCATACTCTTTATGAGCCCTTGACTGAGGATTCCTAGAGGCTGATTCATTTTTCTTTCCCTTTGAAGTGCTTGGCCTAATCCTTAGACTCAACCATTGTTTAGTTCTCTCTATAACCGTTTGAGTCACTGTATCTATATTTACATCTTCTTGCCCTGACCATTTGATTTGAGGGAGAGGCTTTCCATAAATTCCTTGGTCCTTATATGTTGGATCTAGAAATTCACCATCATCCCTCAATTCCTTAGGGAGATTGGTCTCTATCTCAAAATCTCTTATTTGCAGAATTGAGAGCCTAGAATAACTCTTCTCTCTAACCTCAAAACTATCCTCGAGGTTGGCCCAAAAATCCTCCAAACTTGGTGGATGCCCATCATATTCTTTTGGAATCAGTTGCTTCAACTTGCCATATGGGTCATAGTATTCCCAAGCATAGCTAAATTATTTTAAATGTAAATCTTGGAGCTCCTTCTCAGCGGACTTAACTACTTGGATTTTAGAACAAGAAAAGTAACCGACTGAAATAGAGAAATCCACACCTGCCTTATGTTTCAAAGATAATAAATATTGTATCCCAACCATTTGCTTGACATATTCCAAGAGTATTATTCTATCATTACAGTATCAAGGCACCAACATGGGATTCCCCACGAATCCACTGACTTTGATATATGTGGAATGTTGGTTCTGGATGAACCAACATGCCCATTCTCTGATTATGGCCATTGCTTCCGGGATTACTCTGTAACTTGTTTCACCTATGAGTTTGATAATGATAGGAAAAAGGAAGGCATCATTTATTATTTTGAAATAAATCTTTGCGTCACTCAGTGGGAGTTGAGTGTAGTACTCCCACACCTTCTTCTGCCCTTCCTCATCACCAAGCTAGCCCACTGTTTGCAATCCTAGAAATTTACTTGCTCAGACGACTACCCAGATAACATATGAGGTAAATAAAAAATTATTCATTTTATGTACCTCAGTAAACTACTTATGTATGTTGTGTGACAATATCTGGGCCCAGTCAAAGTATCATTTTCCAATTAGAATAGTGGTCATATATTGGAACATCCACAGGTGGAAATGTTGGCAATTTGTCTTGCCGAAGGCCTTGCTCAACATGATGATCAAGTCATGTTGTGGCTCCTTGAAATCAGCCCTTAGAACATCAGTAGCCTTTAGTCCTATCTTCCTCTCCACTTCTAACCAATTTTCATTCATGTTCCTTTTGCATGAAGAAATATCATTTCCCCATATTTTAGCAGCTTCTTCCTCAGTAGTTAAGAGAACTTCTTCCCTTGAAGGGATGCCAAATACAAATCCTAACATATCTACTAACAAGTCTATTACTATATTTTCCTAATCATCTATGCATTTTCTAGTGTCAATGTTGTAAAATTGTTCCATGGTCATGATGAATTCTGGGGCTTGGACAGATTGAGGAAAAATGATCGCTTCTACTAACCCCAACCTTTTAATTCTCCTATGAGGAGCTTCTAGCCTTGGATTATCCACTTGTGATCTGATATCCTCCAACTTGATGTGCCCTACCTCATAATCAATCACCCACTGAATTGCATCTTCCAACTTTGAGGCGTATGTTCACCCTTGATATTGGTATTTCATGGTTGCAGACAATTTTTCCAATTCTTTGATTCTCTTGCTAGAGGTTGGGTCCATCTAATTTCTTTGATTTTCAAGAAAGTTCTAAAAATTATCTTATCATATACTCAAATATCACCCACCTCGAGACTCTAGGGTTTTGGGTTTCCAGGGTGAGTAACTCTTTTAAAACAATTAACTTCAAAACTCCGGGGTTTCAGGTCAAGATATGCTGAAACAACATAGCCCAGAACTCTGGGGTTCCGAGGTGGACCAAATAATAGAGGTCAAAAATCTGGGGTTCTGGGTCAAAACAAGCTTAAAACAATAAATCCCAGAACTCTGGGGTTCCAGGGTGGACTAGTTCCATGGGTCATCCGAGCTTTCAGTGTTCTAGAGTCCTGTGGTAATTTAAGTGCAGGCCGAAAAGATAATTGGGAACTTTGGGGTTCCGAGGTGAACAACATGGCCACAAAGGATCAAGAAATTTAGAACTCTGGGGATCCAGGGTTGATGGGACTATGGATCCTGAAACTTCGGGGTTCTGGGGTGGCAAAAACCCTAGGGTACATGAGAAAACAACAAAAAAAGACAAAAAATAAAAACAAGAAAGGAAAATCTAAGCCTAAAAAACTTAAAAAAAAACTAAACAAACAAACACAAAGGGGAAGAAAATCCACCAACCTGGTGGAATAAAAACCCACGAAAGCTCGGCAACACAGAGGCGCAAAATTGGGAGGCAGATCTAAGAGGCTAGAAAACTTGAATTCACAAATGAGCTCAAAAAGGTTCATTTCTTCTATTTATACCCCTCAATATTTCATGTGTATGGTTGCCTTAAACACGACCTCAGGGTTCCGGGGTTCTGGACTTCCAAGATGGAACACATGAAAACTAAAAGCTCACCTCGGAACTCCAAGGTTTCGGGGTTCCGAGGTCAAACATAAAAAGACAAGAACTCACCTCTGGACTCTAGGGTTCCAGGGTTCCGAGGCAAAAACCAAAAAAAACAAGCAAGACACCTCGGGACTTTGGGGTTCTAGATTTCTGAGGTAAAAACCAAAAAAAAACCTTGAGACTCTGGGGTTCTGAGGTTCACAAAATAATCAAAACACAAAAAACTCAAATTTTGGGGTTCCGGGATTCCGAGGCTTCCACAAAAAGAACAAGGCAAGACCTCGGGTCTTCGGGGTTCTGGGGTCTTGACCAAAACAAGAAACAAAAGCCTACCTCGAAACTCCAAGGTTTCAAAGTAGGACTTCAAAACCAAGCAAAGAGCATATTGGGACTCTGAGGTTACGAGGTGCAATAGGAAAAAACATGAAATTATAAAAACTATAAAAACAAAAGAGAGGGGACCCATATTTTCAAGACAAGGAAATTAATGGGGCTAGGTATGCAGGGCATAACACTATGATCTTTGCATCTCTACAAGACTTTGTTCAAACTTTATAATACCTCATCATATGTTTTTCCGTGCACCATGAAATCATCCATATAAACTTCTACACATGAAGTATTTAAGTCAACAAAAATGGCTAAACAACTCTTAGAAAAGTGGCAGGTGCACTATAAAGTCCAAATGGCAGGACTTTATATAAAAAAGTTCTTCAAGAATATGTAAATGTTGTCTTATCTTGATCCTCAGAAGAAACTTGTATTTGATTGTATCCACTAAAACCATCTAAGAAAGAGAAATAACTACTGCCAGCTAGGTTATCGAGAAGCTGATCAATAAAGGGTAAAGGAAAATAATCCTTTTTAGTGGCCTTATTCAACTCCCTATAATCAACACAAACATGCCACTTCCCATTCTTTTTAGGCACAATGACCAATGGTGAAACCCATTGACTATCATAAATTGGGTAGATAAATCCTACTTGCAATAGTTTTTCTATTTCAGTTTTAACAAAATCCCTCAAGGCTGGATTAATTTATCTTTGTCCTTGCCTCACAGGCTTGACATATCCAGTGTAGATGTGATGTGTGTAGATTGAAGGATGTATCCCTCTCATGTCCTTATATTCCCAAGAAAATGCCTTTGTATGTCTTTCCAAAGTAAGTTTTAACTTTTCTTATTGTGTTAAAGGCAAAGAATTAATGAAGAGAGGTTTGTCTACTAAAATTAAAAAAAAAATTGTATAATTTTTGCCTTCAACTAGATCTCCAATAAGTGTATTAAGAGGACAAGGGTGCAGATTATTATGATATAGGATTTCATTGTGGCTTCCCCTCTTGACTTCCTTTTGAGAAGAATTTTTCTGCCACTATGGTTGATTTTGTTGTTGGATGATTGGTTCCATTGTGGACTAACCCACTCTAGAGGTCCCCAAGATTTAGGTGGTGGTTGAATTGGAAAAGGAGGGGTCTATTGATTATAATTCCAATTGTTCCTAGGACCATGTACTATCCTGAATAAGCATTAAATCCTATATTTTGTAACCTTTGACCAACATAATTAAGCTCTTCTTTAATTATCGGAGGTTTCTTTAGATGATTCATAATCTTTGGTAAGAGATTGCAAGAGCTCATTGCATGATTATTTTCACAAATTTCACAAAGATCAACTCTATTCAATGGGCATCCCCTTAAAAGATGTTTTCTCATATACTTTGAATAATAGATGGTTAAAAGGTTGAATGCTTTTCTTTTCTACCTGTGTATTAAGATGGAGGAGTATATCAGTTTTCAAGTTTGCTAACTCTTCCATTACCTTTGATACATCAGTCCCTAAAGCTTTGTTTCTTCTAGAACCTCTAGTCCCTACTCTCATCCTAGAGTAATTTATGCAAATAATAATAATTTCCTCTAAATTAATTTTATTAATATCACCTTTCCCCATTAGGTTCAAAGATTCTTTTGATTCATCATCAATTCCTCGTAAGAAAATTGTTCAACTAATGTCATCATTGAGTCTTTCGGCACATGTTTTGTATACAAACATAAATCTATCAACATAATCCCTAAACTCTCATCTTGTAATTGCTTCATTCAAAACAATTCATCCTTCCTATCTCTTACTCGACAATAATCCTAGTATTTATCCAAGAATATTGTTTGCATTTCAGGCCATGTTGAGATAGAACCAACCTGTAAACCCATAAACCATCTTAATGTCGATTCTTTTTCTTTTGATTATCAGATGTATAGTCACAAGTCTGACATACGACTTTAAACTCAAAGAGAAATTGGTTAGGGTATTCAAAAGTTTTTCCTCTAAAATTTGGTAATACCACCGGTGAAATATTTTTCATGTGAGGTTCATGATCCCCTATATTCAAATTAATAGGATATGAGAAAATCCTATTAGGTGGAGGATCCTCAGCTTCCACACGGTCACCCATTTCATGTTGTTGTTATTGTTGTTCAAATTGTTCAACTTGTTCTTCTATCTAATTTTGTTGCTCTTCCTGCAGTTGATCAAGATTATAATACCTTGGAAAAAATCTTCCAAAATGATCTCTAGATATTCTCATAAACTATTTGAATTTTTCTTATCAACACTAAGGCTCTAACTTCAATAGCTAGATCTTTTAAGTTCCCCAACAACGTAACCAAAAATAGTGGGCAAGGTCATTGATGTCATAACTTGCACCATTTAAATTCTTTTTATTATCGAATTGGGATGCATCTGAAAGCTATCTGCAATAAAGAGATATTCAGTTTTGGGGGTTTTTGCACTATAAAATAGTGACTTGGGTTGGATCATGCTCCATTAGGAGTTGTCAGGGGCTATTAAGAGCTCTCTCTCATGACTAAGCTCTAAGACTAAAAGACACTTTTTAAACATAAATTAATGAAACCAAACTATCTTAAGAAGGATTTGGATTTGATATCAAGAGTTAGAACTAAAGAGAGTTAAAATTTAACAATGGAATTATCTAATAAAAAACTTGAATAACTTCTAATTTCCTATGAATTCAAATCTATAATTAAGTGCTTGGGAATGAACCTATTTTACGTTTTCAAGAAATGAAACCTATATTATGAGTGCAGGAAGGGAAATTTAATTTAACAAACACGAAAGCAACAAAATTCCATAGTTAATATAACAATGTTTTTTCTCTTTTCTTAATTCCAAATTCACCATCTTGATAACTATCATGGAAACAAAATGCATTTACTAAAAAGGAATTAAACAAAGATGAAAACTGAAACTTCTTAACATTCACCTAGACCAAAACATCATCTGCATGAGGAATGAATAACTAAAACTTTTGTAATCAAATTCTTAATTACTCAAAACTCATCATCATGTAAAGTGAACATAATGAAATCAACTTTAATACATAGAACTAAAAAATTAAAACAAATAACGCAAGGATCATCTCCCTTTGGTCGAGCGAGCCCTTCTCTTCCTCTGGTGGGATCCATAACACAGGAATTCTTAGATCAACTTTTGATTTTCATTGAAATGTACTTCCAAAAGGAAGTGAAACAAACTTTCTGGTTAGAAAATGTGAGATTCTACTACTGGCTAACTTACTAATTATTTATCTATATCCTTCTACATAAACCATCAAGATATTTATACACATCCTTTATTCAAATTCAAACTAAGGTTACCTGCTTAAAACAAAATAACGATTACAAAACCGAACTAGAGAAAACTTAATATGAAATTAACTAACTTCAAAAGGAAATTAAAGCTATAAAGGCAGCTGATGGAATAGATGTAGAGAAGATCAAGGGGATCTTCCTATCTAGAACGCTCAAGAGCTGTCATCATCTTTGTAGAAACTGAACTAGAGTTGTCTTCTTAGTCTGCTTGTTCTCTTAAAACATATTCAAAAAGACATTTATGAAGATAAAATAGAATAGAGTGAATTTATTCTAATTATTACACCATCCATACGTGCAAACATGAAGTACATAAAATATTCAACCCAACGATAGCATTTCTAATATTACTTCTAAAAGGAAAAATATAATAACAAAAATAAGTAAATATGCATGCAATAAGAATGCCTACATGCATATTAGTTCATAGATCATTAAAAGTTTAAATCATAAAGTGTGATTAAAAGTATCATGTTGGAGCACTCATCAACCTACATGTCCAAGAAAAATTTTAACGTCAATTTATTTTTTTGGAATTTCAATTTGTTGGATGACTTCCACATTCTTTAGATCAACTTTAATGCCTTCCTTAGAAATGTGATACCCTAAGACAATCCCCTATGTCATCATAAGAGCACATTTTTCATGATTTAATGACAGTCTATGATCTTTGCATCTCTACAAAACCTTATCCAAACTTACTAGTTCTTCATCAATTTTTTTCATGCATAGTAAAATCATCCATGAGGTAGTCAAATCTACAAAAGCAACCAAGACAACTCTTGGAAAAGTAGTTGGTGCATTGCAAAGTCCAAATGGTAAGACCATGTATGCATATGTTCCCCAAGAACATGTGAATATTGTTTTATCCTAATCCTTGAGAGCTACTTGTATCTGATTGTATCCACTAAAGCCATCCAAGAAAGGGAAATAATTACTACTAGATAGGTTATCTAGAACTTGGTCAATAAATGGTAAAGAAAAGTAATCATTTTTAGTGGTTTTGTTTAACTCCCTATAGTCCACACACACACACCAATTTCCATTCTTCTTTGGTACAATAACCAATGGTGAAACCCACTGATTATCCAAAATTGGGTAAATAAATCCCACCTGCAACAACTTCTCTATTTTTTTTTTAACAAAGTCCCTTAAAGCTAGGTTGATCTTTCTTTGTCCCTGCCTCATAGGTTTTACATCCTCAGTGTAAATGTGGTGTGTACAAATGGAAGGATGTATTCCTCTCATGTCTTTATATTTCCAAGAAAATGCTTCTATGTGTTTTTCCAAAGCAAGTCTCAACTCCTCTTCTTGTGTAGAAAGCAATGATGAATTTATAAAAGAGATTTATCAATTGAAATCATAGTTTACTTGGTATCACTCTTATCTTTAGATCGGTCTCTAATGAGTGTGTTAAGAGGACAAGGATACTCTTCTCTATTATGTAAAACTAGATTATGACATTTCCCTTTAATTTCTTCATGAAGAGAGTTTCTTTCATCTTCTTGACCTAGAATTTTATCATCCAATTTTTCTCCTTGTTCTACATACTCTTCATATTATTCAACATGATTAGATATAGTCACCATAGCTAATTCAACCACTCCATCCCCTTCTAAGTCCATCTCTTCATCTATCCAAAATTGATTATCAGGATGGAATGTTGGCTTTACTAGAGGATAAAGGGTTAATTCTTTTTGCTTCAGTCCATTGGAAATAGTCATACCTTGAGACCTACAGTCAATTAATGTTATTGTAGTTGCTAACCAAGGTCTTCCCAAAATGATTAGATATGTTGTTTCTCTCTTCCTAGCTTTGAGCACCAAAAATTCAACTGGATAATCCCAAGTATCAATAATAACCATAACATTTTGTAGGACACCCTCAAGTTTAGCAGTGGACTGATCTGCTAACTGAATTACAGTTGTTGTAGGTTGAATTCATGTCATTCCTAACATCTCTATTGTGTCAGCAATTTTAACATTTATAGTTGATCCCAGATCAATCAGTGCATTAGGGATCTCGACTCCTATACTCAAGGTAATCACAAGACTTCTAGGATCACTATATTTCCGAGGAAGTAATCGTCCTGATAATACATCAGTAAGTTTAGTCCCTACTTGAATTATGGGAGGAATATTTCATTGTCTTCTTGGTGTCTTTACACAGAGTGATTTAACCAATTGGTTAATTTCTGGAATATCCTTGATACCCTGTAACAAAGGAATCTCTATGTTAATCTTTTTTAATTTGTAGAGAAGTGGAGAGTCTTCCATGCTAATATGATCCGATCGAGGAGTGTCAGAAGCCATTTGTGGTGTCCCTAACCACTCTGGATATGGTGCTTCATTAATTATTTCCTTATCTTTGTCATCATTCTCATTATTCCCTTGAGATTCCTCACTTTTCTCCCCCTCCTTGTCCAAAGTAATAGTTTGTGAAGGAACATTATGATTCCCAAGCTGGATATCATCAACCTCTATTACATTTAGAGTAGGAGAATTAGAATCAACATTAAATGTTTTTTGTTGATGATTTTTCTTCAGATTTGGAACTGGTTGTGTTGGAATTTGAGGTTGGTTCACATGTTCATTAATAGTATTTGGTCTTATGATAAGAGGTGGAGGTTGTCCCCAAGGTCCTTTTAAGTCTTGATTCTTCCATGGCTGAAATTGAGATTGATTTCATTGCCATGGTTGTAGATTGGGCTGCCAATGTGGTTGATTCCATTATGGTTGGTTCGGTTGTCATTGTGGTTGATTCCATTTAGACTAATCCACTCTAGAGTTCCCCAAGATGAAGGAGGTGGCTGTGTTGATTAATAAGGAGGAATCCATTGATTAGTATTTTGCCACTGGTTTGAATTCCAATTATTTATTAGACCAAATTGACATAAATAAGAATTATATCCAGAATTTTGTGGTCTCTAGCCAATGTAATTCATCTCTTCTTCCACTATAGGTGATTTCTTCAAATTATTTTTAATCTCTTGTAAGAGATTACAAGATCTTGTTGGATGGTTCTTCTCACATATTTTACAAAGGTCAACCTGATTTAGTGGATATTCCCTCAATAAATTCTTTCCCCTACATTTGGAACAATAAATGGCTAAGGGAACTATGAGACATGGACCAACTCTGATACCATGTGAGAATTTGCCAAGATCTAGAGGCAATTAAAAACACAAATAAGAGAGACAAAATAGATGATAGGAATAAACTGTACTCTATCAAGATGCAAAATATGATCAACATGATTATTACAAGATTGTTCAATGATTGCCCATACAAACAATGTAGATGAGCTTGCTTATATAGGCAAGGCTAGGGATATGTGAGCACACAAACATGACATGTGGCTTAATAAGAAACAAGCGTAGGTAGGAAATAGGTGTGGGTAGGTAGGAGAAACAATAAAATATTCCACATGAGGTGGATCACCCACCGAAGGTGGAATTATCACTCCATAATAAGTGGATATGATAGAGTAGTAACAAGATCAACACCATAAAAGGTGGAAATGCTCTTACACACACTATCCCAATGTGGCACAAACACCCAAGTGTCTCATACCCAAACTACTATTAAATGCATGTACCTAAGTAAACATAAGTAAAGTGTAATAATATCCAAGATGAATAATTATTTACACCAACACCCCCCCTTAAGTGCAACTTAGGGGAATGCACTAAAGTCTACAATGCAACTAAGCAATGCAAGATGGGTCCTGGCTACAAGGCCATGTTAGGTACCAATGAGCAAATGGAAATGCAATCTCCCATAAAGCAGGGAAAGGGAGAAAAACCCAATGGGAAAAAACCCTCCCCCAAAAGAGATATGATGAAAGCACACAATGCTCTCAATGATGAAGAAGAGACCATGAAGCCCCCCCTCAATGTTGAATCTCCTGCAAGGATGGTCCAATGATGTTGACCAAAATACTTCCCCATAAGGAAGAAAGAGAGTCAATGCTGCACCAATAATGTCAAAGTGTGACAAAACTAGGTACCAAGTCGATGACGATGAATCACTCGCTACAACAAAAACAAGATCAAACATGGAGACAACCTGCTTTGAGCATCATCTGGATACTCATAAATGACATAAATACTGGTACAATCCAAGTCTCATAGAAGCCATGCACAAATGTGTACAATCTAAGTCTCAACTAGAGCCATGCACCAAGCCTCACAAGATATTTCTAATCTACGTGTACAAGAGGATTACATCAAGTAGTCAACAATGACAAGATACAAAGAGGTGTGACACTTTATGGTAGTGAGAGTATAACATTTATCAAGCAAGAGAATACATCATGATAAAATATTCAAATGTGGAAACATGAAAATGATTCCACCAACAAAGAAGCCTTGTAGAATACTGCAGATGAAGATGCCTCTGAATGGAATTTCACCAAGAGATATAAATGAACAACTGTTCCCTCATAAAAAGATATGTTGGCACTTGTAAATAATGACAAAGTGGACTTCTAATTTCAATGATTACAACTTCTCAAAATGAGATATAAGAGACTTCAACAAATACTACTAGTGATTTAAACTAAGATCCAAGCAAAATACAAGTACCAAATAGGCCAAAAAATGATGAAATATTGAAAGTACAATTTCTACTCAAAATCACTACAAACTAATGACAGATTATGAAAGTAGACACAAAATTATGCACTCTAAAAAAAATGACACCTGAAAAGGAGTCCATATGAACCCAAATGAAGCCTCCAAAGTTGTAAAAATCAAGATTTCATGATTTCCAAAAAACCTATATCCACAAAATAGAAAACTCCCACACCACTATACCGATCATGAAATTCTACCTCAAAACAAAAAAAATTGCTTGAAACAAGGAGTCCGGATGAGTGAGATATTGCTATTTGAAAATTGCCCGCAAAATTATAATTTCTAGAAAATTTCCACCGCAACTTCAAATTTCAAATGCCTCTAGATTTGGCCTCCGAAGTCCGATTTGGATGAAACAAAAGGCAAAATTGAATTTCTTGGACCTCCTCAATCTAATTATGACCACAAATTTGACCCATCAAACTTCAATAATAACCTGCAATAGAAACCTCCAAAATGCAAAACTCCAAATTTCTCTCAATTGGCAAACCAATGGCACTGTAATGGCTCTGATACCATGTGAGACATGGATCAGCTCTGATACCATGTGAAAATTTTCCAAGATCTAGAGGCAATGGAAAGAACAAATAAGAGAGACAAAATAGATGATAAGAATAAACTGTATTCTATCAAGATGCAAAATATGATCAATTGGATTATTACAAGATTGTTCAATGATTGCCCGTACAAACAATGTAGATGAGCCTACTTATATAGGCAAGGCTAGGGATATGTGAGCACACAAACATGACATGTAGCTCAATAAAAAACAAGGGTAGGTAGGAAATAGGTGTGGGTAGGTAGGAGAAACAATAAAATATTCCACATGAGGTGGATCACCCACCGAAGGTGGAATTACCACTCCATAATAAGTGGATATGATAGAGTAGTAACAAGATCAACACCATAAAAGGTGGAAATGCTCCTACACACACTATCCCAATATGGCACAAACACCCAAGTGTATCATACCCAAACTACTATTAAATGCATGTACCTAAGTAAAGTGTAATAATATCCAAGATGAATACTTATTTACACCAACAAGATCAATGTTTTTCTTGTCTACCTGGGTATTAAGATGGAGGAGTAAATCATTTTTCAAATTCACAATCTCCTCCATCACTTTAGATACATCAGGTGAGGAAGCCTTATTTCTTCTATTATCTCTAGTTCCAACTCTAGTCCTAGAGTAGTTTCTACAGATGCCAATAATTTCCTCAAGAGGAATTTTATTGATATCTCCTTTCCCCATTAAGTTTAAAACTTCTCTTGATTCATCATCAATACCCCTCAAGAAAATTGTCCTACTAATGTCATCATTGAGACCCTTGACACACCTCTTATAGACAAACATAAACTAATCAACATAATCTTCCAAACTCCCATCTTCCATCCGCTTCAATCGAAACAACAATTCTTGTCACACGATAGTAATCCTAGTATTTATCCAAGAATACAATTTTTGTTTCCTACCATGTTGAGATAGAACCATCTCTTAAACCCATAAACCATCATAATTTTTATTCTTTTAGAGTAGATGGAAATAACTTCAATTTTTGATTATCAGATGTATAATCATAGGTCTGATAGAGGACTTTAAATTCAAATAGAAATTGATCAAGATCCTCTGAGTTATTCCCTCGAAAAGTAGGTAAAACCAAGGGTGATATGTTTTTCATTGGAGGCTCATTATCTCTCACATACAAATTAATGGGATATGTAAATTTCCTATTTTGTGGGGGGTCTTCTACTACTCGATCTCTCATCTCTTCTTCTTCTTCTTCTTATTGTTCAAATTGTTTAGCTTGTTCTTCAAAATCATTTTGTTGCTCTTCTTCCATTTGTTCTAGATTGTAATGTCTAGGAAGAAATCTTCCAAAATGATCTTTGGCTCTTCTCATCAACTACTTATCTCATTCCCTATCAACACTAAGGCTTCAACTTTGGTAGCCAGATCTTTTCTTCCCCGACAATGATGCCAAACATGGTGGAGAAGATCGTTGATGTCACAACTTGCACCATTTAATTCCTTTTCAATATTGAACTAGGTGTGTTTGAAAATTGTCTGTGATTGGGAAGTGATTAAGATTGGGGGGTTTTTCACTATAAAATAGTGACTCGGTTTGGATCATGCTCTATCAAGAGTTATTAGGATCTTTCTTCTACATTTGAGCTTTGAAACTAAAGACACTCTGTGAACCTATGTTAAAGGATTCTAAACTATTATAAAGAATATTTTAGATCTAAAACCAAAAGTTTGAACAGGGCATGATCAAGAGTTATCCATGGACATATCTATTCAAAACTAAAAACAAATTTTAAGTTCCTATACAATTAAATTCTAAATTATGTGTTGGAAAATAATATTTTACACTTGCAAAAAAATAAAATCTATTCTAAGTTTGCAAGAAATAAACTCTGTTCTACGTTATAGAAAATAAACTCTATTCTAACAAATATCAAAATAAACTAAATTCCATGGGTTAACTTAATAATGCTTCCATTCTTGCTCTGATTTTATTTCCATCATCTTAACATCTATTGTAAGGAAAACAAAATGCATTGCTAAATGAAATTGAATGAAATTATAAAATTGGGATTTTCCAACATGCATCTATCAAAGTAAACAACTATGACTTGCACAATCATTTCTCATCTATTTAAGAATTTATTGAAAATCAAACTAAATAGAATGTAACAAAATCAATTATGTAGAATTGAAGTAAAAATGAGATCACACAAGAATCACCTCCCTTCAGTTGAGTGGGCCATGCTCTTCCTCTGGTGGGATTCAAAACATAGTTACTCTTGGATCAACCTTGAATTTTCATTGAAATAGACTTCCAGAAGGAAGTAAAATAGGTTTTTGAATTACAAAGTATGAGACTCTACTGCTGGCTAACTTACTCGCTACTTTTCTAACTAGCTAGCTTTCTGTACAAAGCGAAGGGATATTTATATCATCCTTTATTCAAATTCAAAAACAGTGTTACCCTCTTAAAGAAGAGTAATGTCTATAAACTAAACTAAGAAGTGACATTGGCTTGCGCTTGAGTGGTAGTATTAACACTTTATGAATTCATATTAGTTTGTGAGATTTTAGTTGGAACTATAGCTACTTGGGTGGATGATACTTCTGCACTTTGGGTAGCATTTTGTGTAGAACTTGAAGCCGCAACTTGTGTTTGTGGTACATTTGATGTTTGACTAGGATTTTGAATCAAAGTAACCCCTGGTGGTAAAATTGTTGTAACAACAAAATCTTGGGGTAACTTAGCACCATTTTGCTATAAGAGGGAGAGATAGCTACTCCTGTCATGATTGATAAGTGCATTGAGGATCATAAGGACATGTGGGTCTTGTTGAGCGGCCTCAAGTTCTTCATGTGTCAAGTTTTGTTGAGTTTCTTGTATCATTGGCATGTTGTTAAAGTTCAATTGTCTATGAGGTTGACTATTTGATATGTCCATATTCCATGTAGGGTTAAACAATGGGTCACTATTTGGATCCATCTTACTTTTTTCTTTTTGCGACCTTGTGACGGGCATTAGGAATGCTGAATGATGACCCTAGGATCTATGAAAAGACTGAAAAACCTAGATTATGAGTGTAAGACTTGATACTAAAGGACTATAATGTATGAAAACTATACCAACACTCTATTGGGGATTAGGACAGGGGAGTTGTTGAGACCTTGATGAGGTGAGTGTTGAGAACATTGTTGTTGTAATGTCAACCTCTCAAGTCTTTCTTGAATAAGTCCTTGTGAAATTTCTCTATCAATTCTGTGGGCCCTTCTATATTCTTGGTCTATTTCAAACTCACCTCCTATGTATTGAGGGGCACTTGTTTTTTAACTCCCAAGCCAAGTTGTCTAAGCCATTAAGAATTTCTTGTTGATGGTTGTTCAACATAGATTAGGTTTTTCAAATGGAAACAACCATCACCTAGTAGACCCATTCTAACTCATGTTATGACTCCTAATATGATAATGCATACAATGGGGGACTATGATAGATGTAAATGGAGACTAAACAAGAACTAATGCAAAGATTATAACGACTATGCAAGGGCCTATGCAAAGATTATGAGGACGCAATTAAGATATAAATGAAGAATCTATAAAGACAATGTTAAGACTTATGGAAGGACTTATGCAAAGATTATGTCGATGTAGATTGAAACTCTATATAAGGATTATAATGAGGACTATATGAGGATTATGCAGGGACTATGTAAGGACTGATGCCAAGATTATGACGACTAAGCAAGGACTTATGCAAGACCTATGGACTCTAGGTAAATCTATAATCACAAATAGTAAGATGTTTCTATTGTAAATATTTTGGACCTTGTTTGTAATGTTTGTTTTGTTTTGGATGGACTCTTTGCTGAGGTAACTTTGTTTGGACTAAACAATTTTGTCAATTTTGTGAACAACATGTACAAATAAGTATGGCTAATTGAATTTTGTTCTGACAGACTTTGTGAATCAAAGTAATGCAAGGTGAAGGGCCTAAATTAGCCTAGAAAATGACTCAATACTAGTTCAACATGAGAGATACATAGAAAAACATAGCAATTAAAGCCTAGGCTGGATATTTGAAACCATTCAATGAGGCCCTTATAAAATACTGAAATAAGACGGACAAATAGAGAATCTAGCAACACTTGCTCCACTCCACAACACACACTTCTTGGGCATGCCAGTTTCTCTTACCTCGAAGATCTGAAGATCTTATCACTAAGGGATTTTTGTCTCATAATGCAAGGTACATGAAGGGTATCTACAAGGTACAATCCACACTCCCCGAATCATCAAATGTGGGATTTGGGCTACTAATTTGGTACTTCGTGTAACTTCGAGGGGTCCCGATCCAACGATAGATTCTCGAAGAAAGCCACTTAAAACTTTAGTTGAGCTTATCGGTGCAAGGAAGGCCCCTACATACATCAAACTCATTCAACATTTCAGTCGCTTGACTGGTATATTTATATAGAAACTCAAAAAACTCACTCAAAAGTATGTTAGGAGTGATGATATCCGAACACATCCCAATTCGAAGTACCTCTATGGGGTGATGAAATCCCCAATCAAAGATACCCATCAACTACTAAAAATAAAATTTGAGTGTCGCTAACACTTTTCTCTTGCACCCAAGTCCACAAAATCCAGGGGAGAGGATAGTGTGTGTTAGCAATGGCACCACTCCAGACACCAAAAAAGTTATTTTCCTTTAAAATATTGCAATGTATGATGCAGTCTAATCAAAAGCTAGATTCACGTCGATTTTAGAACCCAAAACTAAGGTGTGAGATATGCATGTTCATGTCAATTTTAAGCACCAAAGTCTAAATGAGAGATTTGTATTGCATGTCAATTTTACTTGCATCTCATGTCAATTTTAACCACCAAATCCAAAAGTAAGATCATGCACATTAATTTTAAGCACCAAATTCAAAAGTGAAATCATGCATGTCAATTTTAAGCACCAAATGCAAAAGTGATATTATCACTAGTACATTTGGGGCTGATTTCCAACAGCCTATCATTGGAATTTTGACTTCTTTTCATCGGACTGTCGACAAATGAAGTCCTCAAAAACTCATCATTGAGCATTCCAATGGTGCCATCTAATGTCAGAATTCTGACATCCTGAACTCTTCCGACGACGATCATGATCACTCATCCGGCCAAAGAATATTGTCGGATGGATGTCGGAATTCCGGTGCTTACCAGAAATTTGTATTGATGACAACTACGATGAGTGTCCGACAATAAAGTGTCGTCGGACATACAAAATCCTTGTCAGATGTTTCTTCAATTAGCATTGAAATTCTGATGCCTGCCAGGAACTATGCACTGATGAGGATGTTGTTGGTCAGACGGTTTGGCTATCGGTGCAAAGTTGGGTTGATGTCGGAATTCTGATGGTGATTTATTTTTATTTTTTAAAAAGAATATGCATGTCAATTATAATGGGGCTTGTTGGTTTACTTTTAGCATGTGGGGTATGATTCAGGCCTTGACCTTGGTTTTGACACCTTGGGTATTGGAGGCTATTAAGCCTATTGGATGGGGTCTTCAACCTATCTTCAACCTTCCCATTCCCAAACAAACCACCTTTTGTTGTTCTTGGTACAAGTTGATAAGCATTGGGTCTATCTGGCGTGTATGCATCTCTAAATGATCTTCAAAAGGTCTATGCTACAAATGTAAAGTGGATGTTGGTGCCCTATGAGACCGCATACCCATAGAAGCTTTTGCTATATCTGTTGGAGTCGAATGAGCATCATCACAAACTTACAACATGTGCCATTATATCCAATATACCAAAAAATGAAAAAATTATTGTCAATAGGATGATTTATCATTCTTGAATGGGGGTTGGAAGAAAATGAAATACACATAAAACTATACAATAGATAACACAAGAAAAATGTGTCGACTTAGATTTCCAGTAATAGAGGGTGACAATGCATTAGAAAACAAGCCATTGCCACAAGAAAGGTTATCTTTCTCTTCCTTTTCCTTCTTCCTCTCATCTTGCCATCTCCAAGTCTCTACAACTTGCACTCAATTTGGTTCATTTCTACCATTAAGGTCTTCTATCATTTTTACATCATAGTTTTCTATGCTGGGTGAATTATCTACAACTCGTGACTGCAATAAACCTATCAAGCGATTGAACTTCTCCCTGAATATTATAAAATCAAGTCCTTGTCAATAACATTTTCAAAAACATCCATCAAACATAACAAAAAGCCTAGTTGTTAATATATGCAGTATGCCTCCTCCAATGACGAGACAATATTTGTTATGCTCGATAAGCCTAAAGTAGTTCAACAACCTCCCTCCTAAGGCATTAATTTTTTTTTTTCTGATAAATTAGCTAAGACTAATCCTTGGCTTGCTGGAAGAGGAGAGGAGTTTTAGGACTCAAATGGGCAAACAATCTTAAATCTCTGGAGACCTAGAAACTTAACCAATAATCTAATTGATGGCTGGTTTTGATCAAAGCTCTCCAAATTGTGATTGGGGATTGAAAAAACATTGCTTGAGAAAGTGACTCCCAAACCATTACCAATACCATGAAAGAAGGTTGTGTAGATAGGAATTTGGAATTCATCAAAGCAAGTAGCAAATTAGACGAGCTCAATCATGAAAGCTAAATTGCAATGATAACAATCCTAAACATTCAATAGAGACATGAAAACAAGACATTCAAATCAAATGCAAACCATCACAAATGCGAATATCTCCTCCATAATTCTCCATTGTCCTTCTTTCTCCTTCAAATTGCTTTGTTTGTGGATCTCAACTACAAATGCCAAGGCATAGTATGAAAGCAAGATTGTTAAGATGGAATGGCAGCGTAAGGATACTAGAAGCGTGATTGATTGATTGGATTCGGAAATGTGATTAATTGATTGATCAGATCCTTTGATTGAAGAAATTTATCCAATTTATAGACAAATTGGAGAAAAGACAAGATTAGCATGAAGAGATTTGAAAGGAAATTCAAAGCAAGAATAGCAAAATTTTGACAAGTGTATGACAAATTGCTATGCAAGGTGTTATGACAATTTATGACAAATTGCTATGCAAGAAGTTATGACAAGAATTTGAAATAGAAATAGAAATTTAGGAATTTAGGAGAAATTAGAAAATTAGGTCAATTAATTAATACTTTTTCATTCATTAATTAATTCACAAAAAGAGAAGTAATTAATTAGCCAATTAAATAAAAATTTAATTGTGACAAGAAGACTTAGGATAAATAAATGAATTATTTAACCTAGAGGGAAAATGACAAACAAGATTAAATGAATAAATCATAAAACCCTAGAAGATGAATTAGAAATGCAAGGATGACAATTAGGTCTTGACAAAAGATAATTGATGTCAATTCAATCATGATTTTAATTGACAGAGGATCAATTCTGATAAACGATTGAGATTGGTTGACGAATTGACCAAGATTGATAAAGAGACCAACGATTGAGATTGGTTGACGAATTGACCAAGATTGATAAAGAGACCAAATTGAAAGGTGCCAATTGACGAGGAACAATAATTGATCCAAGTTGACATGATTAAAAAGAACAACGATCGATGATAAATTGATCGCAAAATTGACGAGATTGACAAGAGGACAAGAATCGATGACAAATCGATCACAAGATGACAAGATTGACAAGAGGACAAAACCCTAATTCTATCATCGATTAGGATTGACGATGTCTAAAATGAAATCAAATTGATGATGTCAAAATATGCCAAATGAGCACACACATTGATGCGACAGGATAAGATCGACCAAAATCATGACTGAAGATTATTATCGACAAGACCAAATTCGAAAGCGAGAAAAATGAAGAATGCAGAAGAAGGACTCGATGCTCGCAAATGATAAAGACCAAGTGCGCGACATAGAAGAAATGTTAATGCGATGCAAAAACCCTAAAATAAGGCAATGCGCAAATGTTAAAGTATGACTCCACAAGCATTGACCATTTTTAGACGTCTACATTTTGCCCCTCTTTGAGACAATGCGATTTTAAGCGTTGTTTCAAAGAACAATAATGAAAATGCCCCAGACAATAACAATGACATATGCATGCCCCCTCGAGGAATTGGCCAGAAAAATCCAGAAAAGAGGCCAAGTTATCGATAAGAATGACAGAAGATGATAGGTTCGAACAGATCAAACAGACTGCCAAGACTGATGGAAGAAATGTTAGTAAGAAGAAATTAGATAGAGGATAGTTAGAGATGAAGGAAAACTTGCTTTTACAAATGCACATAAGTAGGTGAGAACCTTTATTTATTATAGCAAAGCAGATGCAGAGCATCATGGCATTGAAGGCCAGAGCTGGAACGCAACCCCTTTTGCAAAAGACAGACACATCACACACAAGGAATGAGTGAAGCATCATAGGGTGCATACATCAAGGGTCGAGGTATGTGCGGCATTCACAAAGCGAATGTACTTATCACAGATACCCAATGATATAGTTGCCTCAGTTTGTGACAAACATTCCACAAACAACAAACACAACAACAAAAAAAGAAAGGGACCATGAACCATCTCGGTCACTCTAAATCACTCAGTGACATCCTTGAGCAACATAGGAACATGATCAAAGCCAAAGATAAATCAGTAAAAAGATAAGACGCACAAATTCAACCAAGTCAAACAAACAGTCTGATCGTCATTGTCAAAACTGGAAAACAAGAATGATCATGCTGTCTAGTTTCAGGGAATGCGGTACCCCATCTAAGACAAGACACAGTCTGGTTTCGAGTATACCACACCCTGTATAAGACCCATGATAATATTGACAAGGACCAATGGTAACGTTGATGCTATTTTGATTGATGTGACAACTGTGATCAGGTTGAATGCTTGCTTGGTTGAACAGTTCATTTGTTAAATGCGTGATTTCATGAAAGCACAATGTTTGATTGATTGTCATTGGATGTATGCTCAGCGATTTGTCTATGCACAAAGGGGACCATTTATTGACAAAATGCAAAATGCCAAAGAATTTGTTTTTGGATTTTGATGTTTTTCACTTTTTAGGAATTTCGAGTTTTTTTTAAATTTTTTTGTTGGTTTTTTAGGACTTTATTTGACTTTTTAGGGATTTTTTCAGGACATTATTTGATTTTTAGGGATTTTTTTTTTAGGACATTATTTGATTTTTAGAGATTTTTTCAGGACATTATATGATTTTTAGGGATTTTTTTCAGGACATTATATGATTTTTAGGGATTTTTTTGGACATTATTTGATTTTTTTGAATTTTTTTCAGGACATTATTTGATTTTTAGGGATTTTTTCAGGACATTTTAGCTGAAAATGAACAAATGATTTTTTTGATGTTTTTGAATGTTTTTAGGATTTTTTTCAATTTTTTTGATTTTGTCCCCAGTGTCTAGCAAGGCAAGGAATATGACAGGTGAATAAATAGGCTTGCTGAAATGATGGTGGATAGAGGGAAGACAAAGGCCTTTTATTATGGAGACAATGGAATGCAATTTTCAAGGGCTATTGCGTGATGGGACAAGAAACTGGATATGACAATGTAAAGTAGTGACATGGCATGAGGGACATGTCAAGAGGTTTTTGAAAAATATGTTTTGCATTTCACGTCCTTATGTCAGATCAAGATCAAGGAGTGAAAAAGAGTGTATGGATAGTGATAAGATATGGATAGGATAAGCAAGACCAAGAATGGATAAGGGACATGGACTAAAGGTCAGGATTGGCTAAGGGATAGTAGCAAAAAGTTGCAATAAGATAGGGAATATGGATGAAAGGTTACAATAAGCAAATGGATAAAGACCAAAAGCTATGATGGACTAAAAGTTGCAAACAATATACATGATGCTCATGAAGATCCTCAGCCTTGTCAAGATCAAAGGTGGAAAGGGAAACTGGACATGAGGGACAATAGGATATGAAGGGTAATGACATGGTATGATAGGATAATGAAGGGCAATAGGATATGAAGGAGGAAACCTGCCCCCAAGTGTGGTGTGCAAGAAGTTCATAGATTATGCATGATGCTTGTTTGCCAGGTTTTCATCACGGTACTTGCCCAAGGCACCTGTTTGCCAGGTTTTCACCAGTGGACGAATTATTTTTCTTTATTTTTTTCTTTTGTCTTTTTTTTTTTTCACTTTTTTTTTTTTTTTGTATTTTGACTTTTTCAATAGAAGATGGACACATGATAGGGGATGGAAGGACTCAAGTGTTTTTTTTAATTTTTAATTTTGGATAGTAGCCTTGAAAAAAAAAGGACCATGACCTTTAAAAGTATACTCAAAGATGTTGGTAGGATAAGGACATGGAAAAAGAGATGAAATTAAGGAAAGGATTTATGTAAAGGATTGGATCAAAGGGATCGAAGGATGAAAAATATGCATTGGATAATGAATAGGGTATTGGAAGAATTGGGCTTGAGTGGATGGAAATGAAGGCAAGATCAACATTGGAACACACCTTGACAGGTGGTGGATTGATGGAGGAAAAATGGATTTTGGATATTGAGATTTTGACGAAGGAAAGGCTATGGATTTTGGGACATAAGGGCCCAAAATGGATGAAGAAGGTAGTGGAGGAAAAAATTTGAGAGGTTTGGATGGAGGAATAGCAACTTTGGATGCCAAGTTGAATGTTTCTTTAGGCTTTTGTGCTTCAAGGAGCCGCTTAGGGATCCACATGGTTTTTGATTTTTCATGCTTTTGTGGTTCCTTGGAGTGCATTTCTTGCACAAGGGATTTAGGAACCCATATAGATTTTGAATTTTGTTTTTGAGCAATGGGCCTTTGTGACCTTTGGATTTTTCCTTTTCTTTATAGATCAAATTTTTCTTTGTTTTGACATGTCGATTATATTGGACATGTTGATCCTTGAATACATGTGGATTTCTAGACTTATGACTTTTATACTTGGCATCCAAATTGCTTGGAGGGGGAAAGGAATGCATGGATGGATATGGTCGCCCTGATTCTTGAGTTTTCCACCTGCAAATCAACTCAAAAGCACTCAAAAACATAGTTAAGGGGTTAAGTTCACATCGGGTTCACCAATTAATGTAGATAGGAATTTGGAATTCATCAAAGCAAGTAGCAAATTAGACTAGCTCAATCACAAAAGCTAAATTGTAATGATAACAATCCTAAACATTCAATAGAGACATGAAAACAAGACATTCAAATCAAATGCAAACCATCACAATTGCGAATATCTCCTCCATAATTCTCCATTGTCCTTCTTTCTCCTTCAAATTGCTTTGTTTGTGGATCTCACCTACAAATGCCAAGGCATAGTATGAAAGCAAGATTGTTAAGATGGAATGGCAGCGTAAGGATACTAGAAGCGTGATTGATTGATCAGATCCGAAAATGTGATTAATTGATTGATCAGATCCTTTGATTGAAGAAATTCATCCAATTTATAGACAAATTGGAGAAAAGACAAGATTAGCATGAAGAGATTTGAAAGGAAATTCAAATCAAGAATAGCAAAATTATGGCAAGTGTATGACAAATTGCTATGCAAGGTGTTATGACAATTTATGACAAATTGCTATGCAAGAAGTTATGACAAGAATTTGAAATAGAAATAGAAATTTAGGAATTTAGGAGAAATTAGAAAATTAGGCGAATTAATTAATACTTTTTCATTCATTAATTAATTCACAAAAAGAGAAGGAATTAATTAGCCAATTAAATAAAAATTTAATTGTGACAAGAAGTCTTAGGATAAATAAATAAATTATTTAACCTAGAGGGAAAATGACAAACAAGATTAAATGAATAAATCATAAAACCCTAGAAGATGAATTAGAAATGCAAGGACGACAATTAGGTCTTGACAAAAGATAATTGATGTAGATTCAATCATGATTTTAATTGATAGAGGATCAATGCTGATAAACGATTGAGATTGGTTGACGAATTGACCAAGATTGATAAAGAGACCAACGATTGAGATTGGTTGACGAATTGACCAAGATTGATAAAGAGACCAAATTGAAAGGCACCAATTGATGAGGAACAATAATTGATCCAAATTGACATGATTAAAAAGAACAACGATCGATGACAAATTGATCGCAAAATTGATGAGATTGACAAGAGGACAAGGATCGATGACAAATTGATCGCAAGATGACAAGATTGACAAGAGGACAAAACCCTAATTCTATCATCGATTAGGATTGACGATGTCCAAAATGAAATCAAATTGACGATGTCAAAATATGCCGAATGAGCACACACATTGATGCGATAGGATAAGATCGACCAAAATCATGACTGAAGATTATTATCGACAAGACCAAATTCGAAAGTGAGAAAAATGAAGAATGCAGAAGAAGGAGTCGATGCTCGCAAATGATAAAGACCGAGTGCGCGACATAGAAGAAATGTTAATGCAATGCAAAAACCCTAAAATAAGGCAATGCGCAAATGCTAAAGTATGACTCCACAAGCGTTGACCATTTTTAGACGTCTACAGGTTGAATTAAAGTTTGGAAGAAGGTGAAGGCAGATGTTGAAGAGACTATGTTGATTTCATCCAAGTTTTAATCCATTTTAGTCTCACATGAGAATCGTAAAGGTATTAACAACAAACAAAAAGGTTGATATCTAGTCTTTCAGACACCATTCATAAGACTTGCAAAAAATACAACATTTGCAGAATGATTAGAAATTTAGAACTAATCCCATATAACATGAATGATAATAACTTCTTAGTTCTTACCTAAAGATGAGTGTATTAGTGAATCTTAAAACATTGGGAAAACGTTATTATGCAGTTGGATCCAGAAATACATCCTACAGTGTAATGTTACTTTCCATGGAAATGCAACACTGTGAATCACTATGAAGTTAACATAGACAAGATAAGTGTATCATAGATAGAATGTTTATTTTTAATTTTAAATTTAAACTTATTTAGACATACAATTGACGATGAGATTCTATTAAAGTGATTCACCTCCTTTCCATTATAACTACATTGATAAAAGTTTCAAGAAGAAAAAGCAATGGGTGAAAAGAAACCATATGACAAATAAGGATGATAATGGAAGATAGAAAAGAATGGACTATACAAAGATCTATTGGAATAAAAAAAACTTAAAACAATAAACATTGTATTAAAAATAATTGCCACCTCGAAAGTGTTTTATTTTTTAAGAGCTGCTCAAGTCCAGCAATTTTAGACTCATTTCTTTGACTTACCACTGGGCTGACTTCTCCCTCTTTATCAATAAAATTTGTTATCACAACAGTCTGTAGACATATAACAACTAATTAAACCAATTAAGAATGAAATACAATGAAAAACAAACTCAGAAAATATAATTTCAATGCAAGCCATTCCAGTACTCCAGCCAGTAGTATTGTAATTGACAACTCATCTAATGCTAAAGTGTTGCAGTTGTATGGGACGTTACTCTAAAAGTTGAACATCAGAGTTGATTGGATTATAAAATTGAATAAGACCTTCCAGTTGAATAAGACATTACTTTACACAAGCTCCAATATTAGAATTTATTGTATTACAAAGTTCAATAAGACCTTCCAGCTTCCAAAAGTACAGACAAACAACTATACATGTTGTTGTCCAATTAAAGGATTCAATATTTTAAGTGATTTTGTGAGCTATGCCAACACAAGTTTCAAACCAACCTCAAAAAATGAAATTTTGGCACCATGCAAATTTAGTTACATTATCAACCACTCTCCCATTCAAGTTTATCTTGAAAAAATCAAGGTGACATGATACCTAGCATACCCATACAAACTCAAATAATTGCACAGTAACATGAGTATATATTTTGGAGGACCATACATCCATGAAGTAATCATTCTGAAAGTACAACAACATGATTCAACCTCGTAAAGGATGAAGTATTTACATAAAGTATGAAATATACCTTTGACACATATAGTGCGCAAGACACATGAATACACATAGGATACTGGTCAAACGCAAATCTTGGATCAAACCAATAAAGAAGTACATATAAATAAATGAATATATTTAAGACATGATTTGAATAAGGATCATACTTGTGAATATATGTATCTTATAAAGAATGGGATGTTCATTGTAACACGTAGAGTGTCCATAAATTCACTTAAGCACACATGTTGTGCATGAAGCATGAAGAATACACTCAAAACATGAGGAATACAAATGAATACACATGATATTCATAAGGCATACAAATGAATACCATGAAGCATGAAGCATGCAATGAGAACTTAAAGCATGAAGCATACAAACAAATACACTTGAATTATGAAGCATACAATGAATACTTAAATCATGAAGCATGCTCATGAATATACTTAACACATAAAGCAAGAAGCATACATAAAGAATGAGGCATCCAGATGAATCCACTTAAGTCATAAAACATACACTTGAATATATGTAGAGTATGAATTCTCTAAAGTCATGAAACATACATATTGTTACACGCAAGGCAGGAGCATGAAGCATCCACACAAGACATGAAGTAATACACACAAATACCCCCTAAGGTACAATGCATATATGAAAAAGTACAAGTATAAATCATACAATTAGGAAATATACATAAAACATGCATTTAAGAGAATATACATGAGGCACATGGATGCACTTAAAGCATGAAGTATGCACATAAAACATAAAGAATACATATAGAGCATACACATGAATATACTTGGGGCAAGAAGAATTCATGAAAAACATAGAGTATACACATTAAGGCACAAATACATGTAAAGCATGAAGTGTACGCACGAATTCACTTAAGGCATGCAACATACACATATCATAAAGTATACACAAATACCATAATATGTAAAGTGTACACATAAGGCATAAGATAATGGATACATGTAAGCAAAGAATCAACATACAAGAATATATGCAAGGCATGAAGTAATGCACATAAGGCATGGAGGAGCTACGTAAAGCACAAACCATACATATGAATACATGCAAGACATGAATCATAAATGTAAACCATGATGTAATACATAAATACACATAAGGTACAAGTATATATGAGAAAGGTTCTCATGGAGTGGACATGCTAAAGACACATTGATCATGAAGCATATAAGAGAGAGGTATTCATGGAATAGACATCTGAAAATATCTCATTCATGAAGTAACACAAATACACATACGATATAAAATACATATGCCAGAGACATGACATACATGGTGCAAGAACAAGGTATACATGAGGGAAGTGTACATATAAAACACCCATGGAGTAGGCATGCTCAAAACATATTAGACACTTAGCAGTTAAAGGCATACTCATAAGAATGCAATGCTGGCCAGATCAATTCAGTTTTTTATTTATTTAAGAAGAGGGCTGAATCATTAGTTCTAACTGAGTAGTTGTTAAAATAGGTTCGTCCAACAGGCTAGCATAATCATGCTTTGAATATTGTCAATTACGTTTGACAATATAATTTTCATGCTCTGCATCACAATGCTCCAATGTTGACCTTACCTAATTCTTTGTTGCTCATTGAAGCTTACACAAATGCTACTGAGGATGTCATGGGAGCCATTTTGTTATAAGATGGTAAAATAGTATGCTACTATTCAAAGGTTTTATTTTCAAATGAGGGACTATCTAGCTTATGATAGAACTATGCATTAGTCTAGGCATTGAGAAAACATATAAAAATAGTACGAGAAAGACTCAAATTATGGGGAATACAAATAGCAAAAAAATACATGATCATCGAGGGAAAATCTAAGATTGGTTGACAAATATAAGATAGCAACCATGCATATCATACAATAGTGATAGGAGAATGCCTAAATAATAGTCCATATGAATCACCAAGTAATAGCAGCATATAGTCATAATAATCCTCACACAAAGAAACCATGGAGTCAAGTAATAAAAACTTGAACAATAAATTCCATATAAAAGTAGTTAGACTTAAAATGATAAGGAAAATTGAAAAATGCTAAAGAAAATGTCAAGTAATAAAAAAAATTACAAGGATGAGGCATATTCATAACTTTTGCAATCCTGCCATGGATATCAACACTAGAAGCAACTCATATGGTTAGTGTACATACAAGACAATATGGGAGTTCATTATACACAACAAATTGTGGTGTTGTTGTTCGTGTTGGCTCTGTTGGACCCTGCAATTAAGATTGAATATACATTATTCAATAAGATTAACTGTGCAATATAATAAAATATTGAAAAGTGTGTTATCTTATTGAGCTTCACTTGGTTTTAAGAATATTTTAATATTCTCTACTTAATAGGGCCAACCATGTGAAGGTGAAAGCTCATTTGGCCCCTCCCCCCCCTAACATCACCCTAAATTCCCCGTTAACATCTAACATTCATTCATTCTTTCTACCACTAATAAAATATAACATTCATTCATTAATATCACATAACGTTCATTAACACATAACATTGATTAACATTAATTAACACACAACATTCATCAATATTAATTAACACATATCATTCATAACCATTCATTAGCACATAATTACATTCATTAACACATAAAAATCAGTCATTATCAAATAAGGTAGATTACAATCATTTCTTTTTTTTCTTTTTTCTTTGAAGCTATGAAAAGACTAAGTGGAACATCATTTTCTTCATCATTTCCCCCCTCTTTGGTTGTTCTGCCCCCTGCTCGTGATCTTGATGTATGCCTAGTCCTATACCGAGGGCGAGGACACTGAAGTGAAGGGGGGTCCTCTGCAATAACAAAGAAACAAGTTAAATTCAAAACATTTTTTATTATTGTTACAAGTATTTCATTAATTTAGAGAACATAACTGTTGCACTCTTTACCTGATGGGGCTACACCATTTTGTCTAGCCTCAACCTCAACATGCTGAACACCCTATAGATCCTCTGGAGTTGAAATACTAAAGGTTACATTAATGTTGAACACCAATTGCAATTAAATTTGTTTAAAGGAATAACAATGGTCCTCTTTACCTGATTGGGGAACTTCACGTTCCTGATGTTGTGTACCCTGATCATGCTCCAATTGGTCACCATCGACTACATGCTCTAAAATATTAACAAAAAAAGTTACATTAATTACTACTTTAACTATAAACTAAGATGTTTAATTTTATTAATAATTACATAAATAAATTTGAATAGCAAATGAATACCTCCACTATTGGGATGCACATCTGGATGTGCAGGTGGTGTTTCACGATTAGCAGGTTGCATTCCAATGGCATGCACATTGTTATTATTGTTGTATCCTGTTAGAAATTAGGATCTTAGGATACTAATCATTATAAACAAGATTATAAAGTAAATGAAATATGAAACATACATGCAAAATGTACACATTACACAAGATATACATGGGGAAAACCCTTTCAGGTAAAAAGCCCCATAAAGCATCATTTAATTAAAACACTTACAAATATAGTCTATCATAAAATAGACATGAACCTGAGGACACTCCTCCAATACTTCCACATGGCCAATAATACCTCATATGCATAGTGATACAACTCACCATAAAGCTCCAAATTCCCACACCTCTCAAATGAGAGAGAACCTCCTTAAATATAGGAGGAAGGGTGACTTCACTAGTCACACCTTTTCAATAACCCCCACTCATAAATAATTAATAATCTAATAGTTATTAGATTATAATTATTTCAAATGGGATATGCTTATAAAGCATATAATATATAAAGTTTTATAACCTTATATTAGAACATTATATATAAATGTTATAAGGATGTGATCCCTAATAACATTATGTTCTAACATATCCTCATGGGCCCTAAAAAGTGTCTTGGGAATATCTTCTTCTTTAATTTGAATTTAGTGATAACCTGATCTAAGATCTAAGTTTGCAACAAATATAGCTTCATTCAATTTATCTAATAAATTATGAATGATTGGAATAAGAAACTTACCTTTTATGATGCGCATGTTGATAATTATATAGTTTGGGCACATGCACCATGTTTCATCCTTCTTATGCACCATTACCATTGGTGAGGAGTAAGCACTCTATTTATGCTCAATAATCCCTTCTTCTAACATATTCTGAACAAATTTTTCAATATTACATTTTTATATATGTGGGTACCTATAAGACCTGATATTGGATGGTTGGATTCCTAACACTCTTTTTATGGCATGGTCATGATCTCCCTTAGGAGGAATTCCTCTAGGAATATCTCCAAAAACACCTATGTGATTATCTAAAATTGCTTGTAAATCTAGATGAGTAGGAGCATTTGATTGATAGGATTCTTATGTAAATAATTGGACCACAAATTCATCAACTCCTATATTAAATAACTTTTGCGTTTGATTCAAGAGATTACCATTCATAGAGACTTTGCATGCAACCCTCTTAGCTCCACCATCCTTCTTCTGATTGAAATCTCATGAATATTTCCCAAAATTTCATCTTAATTGTTCCCAAACTAGTAAGCCATTACATTCCCAAAATAATATCTATTACACCCATGGAGATAGCATACATTAGGAAATTAAGATGATATCGATAATATTACTCTTTTCTTCTTTAAGAAATCGGCTCTATCTTGGGAGTTTGTTGGGCACTAAAACTGAGAGTAAATGACCATAAATGATGGATTGTGAACCATGTGATTCCTCATCCAACTCCATATCACCATCTAATAGTGGTTTCTCCTATTTTTTGTCACTTGAACCTTCAGTATAAAATAATTTATTTTCACTATAATTGTGTCCTCAACTATATCTTCCATTGCAACTAAAACATAACCCTTTTTGTCTCTTCTCCTCAATTTGTTGCGGAGTCAACCTAGTGGATTGATTTAGTGGTTGTGTAGGAGAGCTCTTATCTTTTATGTTTACAATCCCTTGTTTCCTATTGGTCAAAAAATTATCCTCAATTTTTTTGTCATAACCGTAATGGGTAGTAAGTTCATTTTGGGAAATTGACCATGTGACCAAAGAACCCTATTATCTCTTCTCATAAATGAGAAATGATACCAAATAAATTAGTATGGTTCCAAGTATAAGGATGCCATAGCCACTTTTGTTGACTTGGAAAATAATGAATATCAAATAACTACTCCATTTGTCAAAGCCATTTGGTTGGATTTGTGCCATCAAACTTTCACATACCCAACTCGTGAATGAATTTACTATGCATATTATGATTAAAGAGTTTAACCTTCTTGAAATTTGTATTAGAGTCAAGATCAACTGGTCAAGTGATGGCATATGGTTGAGCTACAAGAGTTAAATAAAATTTATATGCTCTAGAAGAGTTTTATAAAAGAGTATGAAAATAGATGAAAATCAATAGATAAATTGATTGGATAGTAGCGTGTAAGTGAAATGTACAAAGTAGGCTTGCACATATAGGTAAGCAAGGTGAGGTAGACAAGTTGGATACAACAACTAATTAATCTTCCAAAGATGGGACACTTGTGAGCACACTTGACAAGTGTGAGAATGTTGCTAATGTACATGTGAAACAGGCGGTCCACTAAGTGAGTACACATGTCTCAACCACATGGAATGATACAAAATATTAAAAGTTCCTAAATTGAGACTTAAGAATTGTGAATAGGACTAACTCTAGGTATGTTAATAGTTACCTAGTTTGATAAAGACACTATTTATACCAACACCACTCCTTAAGTACAACATAGGGAGTAATATATACAATGGTGATGGATAAGAATGATGGGTTTTGGCTACTATCCATGTTAGGTACCAATGTACAAATTTCTCATAAAGAAAAGTAAAGGAGAAAACCTAGTGGGAATAAAATTCCTCTCTAAAAGAGAAATGATAAAAAATGAATGTACAAGTGATGAAGAAAGGTCATATGAGAAAGGACTTGTGATGACCCTCCAAGGACTAATTCTATGTATAATGTACCATGAATGTTCCCCCCATAGGAGAGATAATAAGAGACTATGAAACACCCCCATAATGTGACTCAAATGCTCTCATGATGCCCCATTGGAAAGAACTTCTGTGGAGTGCCTCTAAATTCTCATGCAACAAGAATATAGAGCATGAACAAAGGATGTGATGTCTTTCTGAAAGTTTGGATTCTCTTTTGTGAATTTTCTCTAATTTGAATGCAAGAAATATAAAATAGAAGAATAATATCCTCAATGATGTCTTCCAAATCTACAGTACTCAAAAACATGTATGAATAACTTGTAAGGAAGCATTGATGATTTTTGTGAAGTATTTTTGGATTCATATGTAACAACAAGTGATGAGATCATAATGCATGTCATAGGACTACATTTTTCATCTCAATAAAGTGCTCCAGAAGGTGTGGAAGTGACCAAATATGAGTTCACCAAATTGATTCAAAGGAACGATTTGAGGCAACTTTTCAAAAGAAATGATATAGTAAAGACAAATGTAAATTTTCATGACACAAATCATGAATGCGCTCAAAGGAATGACTTAAGACACCCTCCTTCAATCAAAGTTAGGTGATACCCTTCTTTTTTTTGGCACTTTATAACTTAGTTCTTTTACAACATAACAAGGTCTATTGTGTAGGAAATGTTGAAACATCAACTTTTGTAAAAAATATGGTTCCAAATTTTGAGACACTGATCAAAAGTTATTAAACAAATAGTTTCTTGTAAAATGACGCATTTTTAATATATTTTCACGAGAATTAAGAAAAAATCTCTAAGGTGACATGTAACCTTAGAACCTTCCAACTACTTGTTAGAATCAACATAAAATGTAGAATACAATGATTTTGATTGTGAGGGGGAATTTTTCCTCCTGCTACCTCAAGCCTCACCCTTCATTTTCATTAAGCAAATATAAGATTTATTAAAAACCATTAACAATTTAATAAAAATTACTATGAATGATGTTTCATGTTTCCCTTAATTGCAATAAAGCAACTATTACTTGCCAAAAATAAAATATACCCCCCTTTTACTAGCTTTGATGGTAACCAAGTGGTCAACATTGAACTAAAAAAAATGTAACTTAGTGGTTAAGTAAAATGCGAATTATCATAAACCAATAATATTTAGCATAAATAATGATACTATAACACTTTGTGGTGTTTACAAATTCTATTCATTAATAGATAAGGATGAAATCTATGCCCAAGGAAAAGAGAAAAAAATGTTGGAAGAAGTGATGGAGGCTTTGACAAAGTCAAACCTTAAAGGTTGAATAGTGATGATAAGGCATGTAGGCCTGGAGGAGTGAGAAATGTGTAGCAAGTAGAGGATTTTGGTTCTAGACTAAAAGTTGACCTATCTTTAGTGCCAAATGGCTAAAACCTATGCTAGGTGCTCTAAGTGCAAATAGATTTGCAATTTTTTTGAAACAAAAATTAAATGGCAAGTGCATAAAATGCAGGTGATATTCTTGCCTCCTTTTCTTAGATGCCTTCCTAGTGATCTTCTTTGATGCAAAAAAAAAAGTCTGGTTTGGTCATGTATGTGTAGATTTGCTTTACCTTTTTCTACATCAAATTGTCTTTATAAACTCCTTTTGCCAATATAGATTTGCCTTAACTTTGATTGTGGGCTTGTCAAAAAGGCTCAACCCTTCCTTTTCATGTATGCTATAATGAATGGAAATCAATGTTATGAAGTCATATCAGAACATCAAAGCAGGAATAGGTTAAAAAATGTGAAATTTTGCCTCAGTTTGTACTAAGGATCTTGGTAAACCAATCTCAATAGGAGAGAAGGATGAGTATGAGAAATACAACAAATAAAGGTACATAGCTGGCACTGCATAAAGATTATGCACATATTGCAGGAAGATATCGAGGACAATATTCAATCGAGAGGAATCAGACTGGTCTAATCGATTCTAGAATTGTGGCCCAGTAGTTTCATGATTGATCATTATAAAAAGGTCATTGTGTTTGTAGAGAGGAGGCATGCGATATTCAACTAAGTGTCACAAAAATGGTTCATCATTTCAGTCTGAGTTGTATGTGTAGGAAAGTTTTCAAATGCAATGCAGGAGTTTGTTTCATACCGATGATAGGGAAGGAGATGCGATATGGAGACTAGTGACCTCCATCTTGGGTGGTGGTAGACATTGGTGTGATGGTTTCATCTACGAAGTCATGCTTTGCCCAATGGTCGATGTTCAAGATTGAAAGGGGGCATGTATCCAAAAGATAGATGGGTTTATTCGCTCTGTGGATGGGTAGGTTGTTGCTAACGAAATCTTGAACTTGGATTTAAGCAGCTGGGTAAGCCTATTGGGTCTGTATTTCAACTTGAGCAATTAGGTCTCATCAGATTTGAAAGAGGACCCAGATGATGAGGAAGAGGAGCACGTCCAAGCAAAGGAAGAGAAGGAAAGAAAGAAAACCTTGATAGAAGATGCATGGGATGTGTACCGAATTGGGGTCATCAACAAAATTTTATCCCCTTTCCAAAGGATGCCGGATGCGGAAGATGGCTGGCTCTTGGCGGCTTCTATGGTGAAAGTAGTAGAAATTGGCAATTATCTGGCTATCATTCTTCAAGCCCTTGTGAATTAATGCTATGTTTCAGAGGAATTATGCTAGTATGTCTCTTAGGTCTAGTATACTGATGATGGGAATGAAAGGAAAGAGGTCCTTTTTAGGATTATTCCTGATATGATGTATGGGAGCTTCAACAAGACTTAAGGGTTTTCTTCAAAATTTTATTGTTGAGGTTCAACTTTCATATTTTGTTAGCATGATCAAGGTTAATCTAGTTGTCAATAATCATGATCTTCATAGATAATCTAGCTGTTGATAGCGAGGCATAAAGTTTCCTTGCAATAGGTCCAAAATTCATATGTAAAATTCATATGAAGTAGAGCGCCCTAACCTTTTTGTTGTTAAATTACACGAAATGTTGTCAAAGTTGGAATGTGCTACCGCAGTGAAGCTCGAATGTTGGGTTGGGTGGGAGTGATAAAGCTCTTCTTTTCATAGGCAGGTAGTTTGATTTAGGATTGGGTAAAGGAGATTGCACATAGGGAGTGATAGAGCTCTGCTTGCGCGAGATTGCAACTTTGGGTTAAATGAATTGATAGAGCTCTGCTTTGCACGAGATTGTTTTTTTTTTTTAATTAATGCCCATGTTCGTTAGAATTTCGACAAACGCAGGCACTTTTTTTCAAAAAAAATCAAATTTCATTAGTAATGCCTTCTTCATCAAAATTATCATCAGAATTCTGACGAATTCGGGCATTTAAAAAAAAAAGTTAAATTTGGTCACAATATACCTTCTCCGTCAGAATTTTAGACCAAATGTATTAGTGCATGCACGTCAATTTTAAGCACCAAATCCAAAAGTGAATTATAGTTTATGAGACCTTGCAATAAAAAATATCAGTAATTTCAAAAGAGCTTGGACCGATTGAGCCTTCTCTATTTTCTTTTGCCACACACTGCAAACAAAACATCAATAAAACTAGAAAACCAGAGAAAAACAGAAAGCTTCCAATTTTAACAGATGATTACGACATGATATTTAAATGAAAGTGAAATCCTACCAGGACAAATGCAAATTACTGATAATACTAATGTGAATTACTGTTAAGACAAATGCAAAACCCTATCTGCATGAATGTGACATAGAAACTAAAAAAGAGAATTTTAAAAACCTACAAAAATAGAGAATTAACATAAATAAGAGAATTTAGAATCTTAATATGGCTCCTTGTATTGTCTGGTATCTGCGTATATAGCCAAGAACAATCTTGAGATAGCGATAATAGGCAATTTCGTAATTTTGGTCTCTTTCTTTGAACTGTGCCTTTAACACTCTCTAGAGATCCTACTATTGTCTTCTCTTTTCCGCTTTCCTCCTAGACCCTAGATCCTAAATATTGCTTTTGAAGCCATGAGATCTAATGCATGTTGATTAGCATATAAAAGAAATATGAAAATTCCAGAACTTCAGAAATTTAGACGCAGAAATAGATGGAAAACTAAATTACAACCTTGAATTAAGAAACTAAATAAATGCAAAACTGATCTAGATGAGTGTGAATCATCTTAAGGACGAATGTGACATGATTTTTGGATGGTTGTGAATTTTTAAAATAACGGATGCGAAATCTTGTCTAGGCGAATGCGACACAGGATGTGAATGAATGCATTACAGGATGAGGACGAATGTGAAATGATTTACTTCATGTGTGAAAATTTGTACAAAACCTGCAAAAACACAAAAACAAACACAAAAGATAATTAGTTATAGATTCACATCGGGTTCACCAAATGTTTATTAGTAAAATTCATCATAGCTAACTAGAAATAGCAAGGAAATCATGAATCCCTATTCTAGCTAAAAATTCTAAATAAATATCAATGAAAGTATGCAAGATAACAATAAGGATATAAAATATTCAATCAAAACTCCCTATTTCATTCTCGCATGTCGCTTCCATTGCTCTTCTCCTCTTTGAGTGTTGATGTTGGCTATCAAATATTGCATAAAGATGGCACAAAGATTCAAAGTTTGTGATTGTTGAAAATGGAGAATTGATGTTGAATTTATAGCTTTTAGGAGGAGATTGATTAGAGGTGGAACTGAACTGAGCTAATAAGTTGATTGATAATTGAACTGTTGATTTGGAGCTGGAACTCAATTGATTGAATTGATGATTGAATTGATTGAATAGATAAAAGAGTTAATTGATTGATGACTAATTGAGAAAAATCTGATTGGAAGATAGAAAAAGGAATGATTGAGTTAACTGATTGAATGCTGTTAGGAAAAAAACTAATTGGAAGATAGAAAATGAATGATTGGAGAGAATTAAAGAAATGATTTAATTAATCAATTAATTATTAATTTAGCATGTGTTGTAGGACATTTTAATTTGAAATTCAATTCTATTTGCATGCAATTCAAACTTGATTTAGGAACTCAATTTGATTTTTGCATGATATTGAATTAATTATTGAATTTATTTTAAATTCAATTTGATCTTTGAATTCATGTAGACTTGATTTAGACATTCAATTTTGATTTTGCATGATATTGATTTTAGATTTTTGAATCATGAAATTGAAATGCACATGTAATTGAAATTAACTAAAATTGTTATTTGGGGAAATTGGGATTTGAATTTAAACTAGAAGAATATTGAATTTAGACAAAATTAGAATTTGGGGAAATTAGAACTAGAATAAGAATTAGAGGAATAAATGAAATTAGATGAAATTGGAAGTTGAGGATTTGGAATTTGAATTTGAAGAATTAATTAGCCAATTAAATAATTTAAATAAACTATTTAATTATTTAGAAATTGAATTTAATTAAATAATAAAGGTTATTCAATTAAAGGAATTAAATAATTATTATTTAGAAAAAGGTTAAATGATTAATTGATAATAGAATTGGAAATTGAATAATTAGCAAGATTGAAATGATGATTAGATTAATTCAGAAGAATAAGATTAATTAGCTTAATTAAATAATCTAAAGAATTATGTAATCAATTAGATGAATAATTGGTACATGATCATAACACATTTTTAGCTGTCTACATTTACCCCTCTTTGTGACAATGTCGATACGACGTTGTTTCAAAGAAAATGAAAATTTATGTCCCAATATGCCTTGGAAATGCTTAGGGTGCAAATATGCCCCCTAAGAAAATTGGTCAAAAAATTATGGAACTAAGACCAATTTAACAATGTCATGCTAGTGAGTAATAGAAGAATTGTTAGTATGATGAAAGAGAGAATTCATGAAAGAACATGTTAGATGAAATGATAGAATTGATTCAAAAAATAGATATTTGATTGATGAGAGAATGATGAGGAGAAAGAATCAACAAAACTAAGATGAGAAAATGAAATGAAAATGATTGATGACAATGGATACATGAACTTGCATGCCTTTATTTATAACACAATATATATTCATCACTGAGCTTTATTATGTAATAATGGAGCTTTGCACACAAGGAACCAAGGTATAAATGATATCTCATTATAGAAACAAACACGTAGCAGACAAGGAGTGAACCCCTCCATTCTGGGAATAGCGTTAAGGGTCGAGGTATGTGTGATAGTCATAAGTATAGCTATCCATGATATTTTGCATGAGATATTTATCGAATGAACATACCAACACAAGCACCAAAGGTACCATTTCCCTAGAACTTCATTAATCTACACCACAAACAACAAACAAAGAAAAAGACCTTGCCCATCCCGACTCCTCTAGTCACTTGTGGACATACTTGAGTAGCATAGGAACATGATCTATCACCAAATGAGAAAAGGTAAAGACTAATTAGGACAAAATCCAAAAGCCATACTGATCTATGTCTTCATATTGATTGTTTTATGTGATGGTTGATAATATCCGATCTCAGAAAATTTGGACCTCATTTAAGACTGGCTCGTCTGATTTTGAGTGTATCCTCTTCTGTTTAAGACAAGATAATGATCACTTGATATGATTGATAAGACAACTTGATCAATTTGATTGCAGATTATTGATTAGATAGTTGTATCCTTTGTTAATTTCGTGCGAAGTGTTTGTTTGATATCTGCTAGGGTGTTTGAGTCTTGCAAGACATTTTATTTGCAAGTTTATTAAAATCTATAGATTTCGTATCAATTCTCTATTTTAATAGAAAAACTCAAAAACAAAAAGATTCCTATTTTAATAGACGATTGCGACACAGTATTTAAACTAATGTGAAATTCCTATCAGGATGAATGTAAATTATTGACAATACTAATGCAAATTACCGTTAAGATGAATGTGAAACCCTATCTGCACGAATGTTGCACAAAAACTAATAAAAAATAATTAGTGTTTGCTGTTGAATTTATAGAAACAGTTGATAAACCGACTCAAGAAGATCGAGGGTATATCTCCAATTGGAGCAATCTGGAGTGATCATCATTGGTGTGTTGGCTAAACTGAGCTTCATAACTATTTTTATGTTTGTTAACTCAAACACATTCAAGAAAGTAAAACAGAACATAGTGACACTTATTTTGAAAATTTGAACATCTATCCACATTAATAAGCAAAAAGTAAAACATTTATCCACATACATTATTTCTAATATATTTCATAATTAGTAGAATATATCAGTAGAAAAGAGTAAATATGAATGCATTAAGTATCCCGCCATATTAAAAACTTGAAGTGTAAAGTATGATTAAAAAGTGTCATGACAAAATGCTCATTAAGTATATCAGTTTGTGTCAGTGGAACTTGGATGTTAAGATTTGGGTATATGAAAGGATTGGTATTGGTATAGATTGGTAGTTGGTGGAAGGTATAATTGTGAAAGAATTGGGAATTGACTGAAGCACTTGGTGGAGTGAAATATGTGTACTGGGTACTATTGTTTTGTTGTGTTCCAACAAAGGGATTTTGCAAATTCTAGTTGGTTGGTGAAGCATTTTGGATACTAAATGTAGATCCCACTAGGATCGAAGTGGAGGTTTGGGATGTTCCCATCATCACTTGATATGAGAAATTTCTACTTTCTTGAGGATTTGAGGATGATGCACTTTGAGTTGATCTCTAACTTTAGGTGTTGACATTAGAAGCTATGGGAGCTTGGGTGGAAGCAACATTTGTTTCACCGATTGGTAGGGTGTTGTAAAGTGGATTGTAGTATAAAAAGGTTTGATGTTGAATTTTATGTAGCACTTTGGGTGGTGCAAACCAAAGGAAGACCAGTTGACACTTGTTGTGAAGATGGCCCTTGCGAGGATACACTACTTTGTGTAGTTTAGACTCAAGTTGTATTACCCTTGGAATATCGTAATCAAGGGGTGAATTGGCACCATTTTAGGTCAGCAATAGGAAGTACCTATTCAAGTCATAATTCAGGAGTGCATCTATGATTGTGAGGACTTAGGGATCTTGTTATGCTTGTTCAAGTTCATCTATAGTTAATCCCTTTTAGCAGTTTTCCATAGAAAATGGATCATTAGGATTGGAAGTAGTAGTGTGAGCCATTAAGGTACCTTGTATCTAAGGTTGTTTACGTCGGTATGATGTCAAGTCCATAGTACTGGTGGGATTGAAATTCAAGTCACTAGTGGGATCCATTGCAATTTTTCTTCTTTATGATCTAGTATAGGTCATGGATGACTCCTAAGAATGCACTAAGGAAGATGAACATGAAAACTATGTTTTTGGATTTTTAAGAATTTTGGCATTAATGCACCTAAAGGATGACAATGTTTTCTGTATTTTTTAGGTAATACCTTGGATGATAATGGAACTAAAATGCACCTATGTTTTTGGAATTTTGAGATTTTTGAATAATAATGGAACTAAAAATACAACTATGTTTTTGGAATTCTAAGGTTTTTGATGATGCTAGTGGAACTAAAATGCAACTATATTTTTGGAATTTTTGATACTTTTGAATGATAATGGAACTAAAATGCAACTATATTTTTGGAATTTTTGATACTTTTGAATGATAATGGAACTAAAATGCAACTATTTTTGGATTTTTTGAGACTTTTAAATGATAATAAAACTAAAAGTGTAACTATGTTTATGGAATTCTAATACTTTTGACGATGACAATGGAACTAAAATGCAACTATATTTTTGGATTTCTAAGACTTTTGACAATGATGATGGAACTAAAATGCAACCATGTTTTTGGATTTCTAAGACTTTTGATGATGATAATGGAACTAAAATGCAACTATGGTTTTGAATTTCTAAGACTTTTTTGACGATGATAATGGAAATAATTGCAACTATGTTTTTGGATTTATAAGATTTTGACAATAATAATGGAACTAAAATGTGACCATGTTTTAGGATTTCTAAGACTTTTGATGATGATAATGGAACTAAAATGCAACTATGTTTTTGGATTTTTTGACTTTTGACAATATTTGGATGATTAACTTGTTGGAAAGAGACACTGTAATGGTAGAGATTTGTGCATGAGAAATATTTTTGGGTTGTCATTAATGGTAACTTAGCTCAAAAATTCCATCTGGTATATGCAAATTTGTTCTACCAGAAGTTTGATATTCATTTATCCTTAAGTCTGGAAGGTGGAAAACAGTATGCGGCAGAGTATAAGTACATTGTGCAGATATCCATTTTGGTTGCATAGTTTTGGTTGTGATGGAAGAGGTGTTGAACACAATATGCCACCAAGAGGGGGGGTGAATCAGTGATTTCCAAAACTCTTATCTTTCAATCCTAAGAGTAAGTACCAGTTAGCAGTGCAAACACTACATGAACCTACTGGTGAGATAATGCAAGAATTCACAATGCAATCATACAAAGGCACATCACATGACACCGATATATACAAGGAAAACCCAAGATGGGAAAAACCTCGATAAGAAATGTTGTTGGAGTCTACTGAGCCAATCCAGCTCACAATGAAAACCTCAGTTACAACATTTTGGGTACCAATCCAAGGAGTACCACTCCTGCTTTAGGGAACCAACCCAAAGAGAACCAACCTGTAATTTAGGGAACCAACCCAAGGAGCACCAACCCCTACACTGAGCTCCAACTCAGTGATCTATAATGAACATAATCAATTACAAAAAAAAACAATCTGATTACAAGTGTATCTTGTAACTGTTGCATAAACTTTACCTTGTCGGTTTCTCACCTCCTTTGCCTTACCGGTTGACTCCTACTCTTCCTTCTATCTCTATCTCTATCTCTCTTCTCAAATTCACCTACTACTATTAATACACTAGTTCTACCTCTACCTGTTGGATGAACAACCAGATCATATACCTGTTGCTGGTTACTCTCCTCACCAGTTTATCATTTCTGAACTTTCTACCTATCAGATCTTTTCTCCCATTCACACATACAACTACTTCACTCTACAATGCCTTCTAGCTGGCTTGAACACCATTGGTTTCCACCTCTATAAAACACTTTGTAGTTTACCGGTTTCTTTGATCTTACCGGTTAAGCCACTGCTAAACCCTCTCACCAGTTTAACCTCTCTTGTTGGATCTCTGCTTCAGATATTGAGTTCCTTGACTCTACTCAATCTTATATGTTCTCTAATTTTCTGTGGGTCACTCTTCTCCACCACTAGCTTCACACCTTTAATCTTTGATCAACATAAATATATCAGAGTTTTCCCGCCAAAACGTGAGTTTAAACATTTGCATGCTAGGGTTTTCTCACCGACCAATTTGGCACACCAGATCCAATAAAATCTCTTCTTTGATATTGTGGACCTACAACAAGTCATTCATCATTGCCAATCTTGTGTCTTCCAATGCATATTTTCTATGTTTAGCAAATATGACAGACTAATCACTGACCCTCTTATGTCCATCACATTAAATGGTCTCGTGGTTATCTTTTCCAGGATGATAAGTTGATTAGATCTCCCGCTTCGATAAATTCACCAGGGGGCATCCTTTGATTTTCCTTGAGCTGCACACTTCTGCAATTCATCATTGCCAATCTTGTGTCTTCCAATGCATATTTTCTATGTTTAGCAAATATGACAGACTAATCACTGACCCTCTTATGTCCATCACATTAAATGGTCTCGTGGTTATCTTTTCCAGGATGATAAGTTGATTAGATCTCCCGCTTCGATAAATTCACCAGGGGGCATCCTTTGATTTTCCTTGAGCTGCACACTTCTGCAATTCATCGTGATTGTCATAGTAAACATTAAATATTTACCAACACCAACAACCTCATCGACACAACACTTCACCGATCTCTGCATGCTTGCCACTTCAACTTCACGTGGCATCTCTGTTGTTATTTGTCAGCTTAGACCTCTGTGTCAGTCTAAACAGGATCACAAACCAAAAACTTAATTAAGGCACACCTACTAGTCATCTAACCCTATCGGTACACCTCACCTTACTAGTTAACCATCTTGCCATATAGTCTCCTGAACAACTAATGCATCACATTTACCGGTCATCACCTTGCTGACCAACAATAGATATCCATGGTAAGTCATCATGTACCTTACCACCTGATTATGAGCACTCCACTTTGCCTCTTGACTCTTTGTTGCATACTGGTAACCACATTGTTTACTGATTGACATGTTTCTACCTTCATACTGGTAATATGCATGATGTCTTCATGCCATCAACCCCCAGGAGCTATGCATCTGTGGTAGGACCCTTTCACCATCTACATCCAAGTCATTCCACGTGTACAACTGTAGAGCCTTATATTCATTTGATAGGTTCTCTCAACTAATTTATCAAGGTGACAAACACATCATCTCAACTCCTCCTTGTTTGTCCCAGGAGTAGATCATGTCTTCACAAGCTAATCTAGTTTACATCCCTAATCCCAAACTCTGGAGGCTTCCTTATCTTCCACTTTGGTCATCTGGTCTATGTATCCAATCACCTGCCTTTGCTTACTTTGACTATCTTATCCTGGAGTGTCATGAAGTATGCCATGTATGTTGTGGGTTAAGAAAGGTATTACCACTTACCGGTGGGGAAGGATAGACAATTGCACTACACTTCTAAACACCAGTGGAGGAAGGTCTATGTCACCTGTTGGTAATGATGTGACTTCACTAAGGAGAGGATACATCTCCAACTTGACATATGTCCCAGTACCTTTTTCATATGTCATCTTTTCTCATTGAAGCAACACACTTTCTGTCAACCTTCTCTTCATCTGGTGGGGGTCCTGCTAGGTGGCATCACACTAGCATACCGGTTGTACTGCTATCCCTTCATTAGTTCATACTACAGAAAGCTTTACCCTTCACACACTTGTGGTTCTCATCACTCATCACTCATTGATCACTTCTCACTGTTTATCTGTCGATCAAACTACATCTTCCCCATCTGTTGTCAATTGGTCTTAAGAATCAAATGTGATTGTACTATAATACTATCAATTGTTGATGCAAAAATTGATACCAATTTGATATCAATGAAATATTCTTCCTTTGTAGGGGATTTCTTCAACACTAATTTATTTGACATATTCTCCCCCTTTGTAGGTAACTCACATCTTTGTTCACATCTCCCTGTATACCGGTCCACGGTGTAGCAACAATGACACTTTATTTCCTCCCATATCAAGTGTATCAGATACCAATCATAAGATATGAATGTGAACTCCCCCTAAACCACATCCCACTGGTCTTCATTTTCTTTCAAGTCCTAAACCGGTACCCCAAACTGCACTTTGTACTAGTGGAAGTGAGCATCTTTAAATGCTGATGATCTTTCACTTCCATGACATCCATTACATCTTTGTGACATGATCTTACCTGACCACAATGCTAAGTCGCATTGACTTCATGTCAACTCTCACACCGGTTGACATCATGATGTCTCATACACAAGGGATCGGCTACTGGTCCAACACACTATCATTTAGGACTGCTTCTAACATCATCAGAGACATAAATTCATTCTTTTAGGCTACCGGAGCCACTGCAACACAACCAGGATACTTTGATTCACATATTCTACTATATCAGTTAATATCCATACCGGTAACACACTTCACACATCGGTTTACTCTACAGGTTTAATATCTTCATGGGGACACCTTGTCCATTAGCCTATGACTTCTTGTGTCACTTGTCTCTTAGCCCAATTGCAATTTGAACTATACATTGGCACACTTATGAATGTGCAGTCAAAGTAGCAATTACACACACACCTATGTCACCTTTTTCTTCTTATTAGAAACAACCTATCTTCTCCTTTGTCCTTATCAAGCATGGGGTGAATGATCTAATCAATATTTAGCTCCCCCTTAATCCTGCATCTCCTTTAAGCTTTAGGAGATATCACTTGTGCATTGAATGCACAATGTCTGTCAATGCTCTTATCCAAATTTGCAGCCCTTGGAGTAATGTTGACTTTCTTTTGCTCATTGGACCTTGCTTTACCAAATTCTGCAGCATGATCGGAGGCATTGTTGTAGTAACATACAACAATCATGCCAATCAAATTATTGGGGGACCTTCTAACATATCGGTTTCCTCCTTTTCTGATTATGCTATTGTAGACAGCTACCGGTCTCCATGGATTCCTTGAATGTTTAGGAACACTTCTCCTCTTGTTCCCTGCATGTCTCTGTTGCTCATATGCCCTATAAATGCCTCCATACTGAGCATGATTGTTCCATTGGCTTCCATAGGACTGAGAATCATTTTTCCTGCAATCATGACTTCTATGGCCAAATCCATTGCATTGATAACATATAACATTTTCATAATCGGGAGAGGGGATATGCATGTTTCTACTCTTTGAAACTTTATGCCCATGTGCAAGATATCTATGGCAACCTAAATTGTTTCTCCTAGACCCCTTTCTACATTCTTCTGCTCTATGGCCATATCCATTACATGCAAAATAATAACTGGAGAAAGAGGACATATTTCTTACAAATTTGTTTTGCCAAACATGAGGTGATCTTACCGGTTTGGCATCTCCATTTTTGCTTCTCTGAGGATGGATCCTGGGTTGTCCACTTTATGTAGTCCTTCCATCTGATCCCTTTCTCTTCCACATTTGTCTTGACTTGGTCTTAGCAACATTCCTTTGTCTTCTACCGATGAAAGCTCTTCTAAATTATCTTCTCTTGTTCTTGCTACTGGTGAAGCTATCTACTTTCAACTTCCCCTTTTCTTTTGAATCTTCATTGTTCCTCCTTGTAGCACCGGTCTTCATCCTCATCATGTCTTCATTGGTTGTTGTTAGGCCAACCTTCTTTCTTGGAGCATTTCTAACTATGAAGGTCTAACCCTTTCCATTTCTATTTAAGCAAATAAATTGAATATATTTGTGTGAGGTCTCTTTTCTTGTAGAGCATTCATCGGTACCACATCCTAATCCACCGGTATCCTTCGAATGTTTTTGATTATTTAACATTTTATCTAAGGCATCACTGCTGCCATCAAATTGGATTCTCACCTTGAGCTCATCCTAACATTTCTCAAGGTCATTTCGAAGACTCTCCATTTCTCCTTCTATCTATTGATACACTTTATCTTATGCCTCTAGTTCAGATGCTAGATCTTTACACCTGTATTCCTTGGTGTCTTCTTGTTGAGTCTTCAACTCTGAGAAACATTTCTCAGAATCTTCAAGGCATTTAATTATACGGTTTTGCTCCATAATAGAAATATTCTTGAATAACTTGTATTTGTTTCTCTCTACTAAGCTCCTCAAGTGCACTTACAAGTTCTCCTTCTAGATCTACCTCGGCTTCATCTGCTTCTTCATCTTCAGTGTCACTACCAAACACATCTTGTTGGTAGGAATGACTTGCATGATCACTCTCTGATGTGTGTGTCTCATCTTCTGATTCTTGAGCCATAAAGAGGTAGTTTCGTTCTTCATTATTATTGCTTCTCCTAACGGATATGCCTTCATCATCTGCAGACACATGCGTTAAATTTCTTAACTTGTTTCCACAAACCGGTTCTGTAGAGCTAGGTTCATTTCCATAAAGTTTCTTCAATCTATCCCATGGGATTTTTACTGATCTGCGTCTATCCACTTGTGAAGAAAATTCATTGGAGAGTCCACAAAGTATAGCCTTCATTGCTACAACATTACACTAGTATCTTCTTTCTACATCTGAATCATTGGGAGGACTCTCTTCACTAGGGAAGGCATTTTCTACTGACATCCATACATCAAACCCAAGGGAGGACATGTAGACATCAATCCTACGACTCCAAATAGAAAAGTATGAACCATCAAACATTATAGTAGGGATTGACACTAAACAAATCATTGTGTTCAAATACCAGAATCTGCCCAAGCTCGAGAAAGCTTATCAACTAGAAACCTAGGCTCTCATACCAATTATTGAACAAAAATATGCCACTAAGAGGGGGGCTGAATTAGTGATTTCCAAAACTCTTCTTTTAATCTTTAGAGAGAGTACTGATTAGAAATGCAAACACTAGGTGAACCTACTAGTGAGATGATGCAAGACTTCACAATGCAATTACATAAAGGCACATCACATGACACCGATATATATGAGGAAAACCCAAGATGGGAAAAACCTCAGTGAGAAATGCTGCTCGAGTCTACTACTCCAATCCAACCTCATAATGAAAACTTCAGTTACAACATTTAATGCACCAACCCAAGGAGTACCACTCCTAATTTAGGGCACCAACATAAGGAGCACCAACCCCTGCACCTATCTCCAACTTAGTAATCTATAACAAACATAATCAATTATAAAAAATAATAATCTGATTACAAGTGTATCTTGTAACCGCTGCATACACTTTACCCTATCGGTTTCTCACCTCCTTTGCCTTACCATTTGACTCCTACTCTTCCTTCTATCTATGTCTCTATCTCTCTCCTCACCTTCACTTGCTACTATTTGTAGACACCTAAAAATGGTCAACGCTTGCGGAGTCATATTTTAACATTGGCGCATTGCCTTATTTTAGGTTTTTGCGTCGCATTAACATTTCTCCTATGATTCGCACTTGGTCTTTATCATTTGCGAGCATCGAGTCCTTCTTCTGCATTCTTCAGTTGTCTTGCTTTCGAATTTGGTCTTGTTGATAACAACCTTCAATCATGATTTTGGTCGATCTTATCCTGTCGTATCAATGTGTGTATTCATTTGTCATCATTTTGGATATCATCAATCCTAATTAGGGTTTTGTCCTCTTGTCAATCTTGTCATCATGCGATCGATTTGTCATCAATCGTTGTCATTTTCAATCTTATTATCTTGCGATCGATTCATCATCGATCCTTGTCTTTTGATCCATTTGTCATCAATCTTGTCATCTTGCGATCGATTTGTCATCGATCGTGGTCATTTTCAATCTTGTCGTCTTGCAATCTATTTTGTCATCGATCGTCGTCCTTCTCAATCATATCAATTTGGATCAATTAGTCATTGTTCCTCGTCAATTGGTGCATTTATCAATCAAATCGTTTGTCAGCATTGGTCTTTTATCAAGTCAGAATCATGATCAAATCGAATCTACATCAATTATCTTTTGTCAAGACCTAATTGTCGTCCTTGCATTTCTAATCTATCTTCTAAGGTTTTATGATTTATTCATTTAATCTTGTTTATCATTTCTCCCTCTAGGTTAAATAATTTATTTATTTATCCTAAGTATTCTTGTCACAATTAAATATTTATTTAATTGGCTAATTAATTCCCGCCTATTTTCTAATTTGCTAAATTCAATTTCCACCTAATCAATTTTTCTCTAGTTCTCCCTATTTTTGTGCTTCGGTGGAAGCATGAATTTCTCATGCATCATACTGTTGGCATAGCAAGATGTCATAAAGCTTTTAGTCCTCTAACCTTTGCATTGGCAATATGTCATAATTCATGACATAGAAGGTGTCATAACCTTCTTCTTTCCACTCAATTGTGCCATTTTTGAAATCAATTGCCTCTAATATCAATTTCATGCTAATCTTGTCTTTTCTCCAATTTATCTACAAATTGGATGAATTTCTTCAATCAAAGATCCCCAATTGATCGCATTTTCTGGTCCCTAATCACTTTGTCGAATCAATCATGCTTCGAGTATTCTTGCGCTTCTATCTTGTCTACTTGCTTTCATCTCATGTGTATGCACTTGTAGGTGAGATCCACAAACAAAGTTATTTGAAGAAGAAAGAAGGACAATGGTGCCGCATGAAGGAGATATTCAGATCTGCATTTGGTTTGCTTAGTTTTTAATCTTGAATGTTTTGATTTCATGTCTCTATTGGATGTAATTAGGATTGATCATTGCATTTGAGCTTTTGTGATTGAGCTAATGACTAATATTGAATTGCTTGTGATGATTTCTGATTTCCTAGCTACATTAATTGGTGAACCCGATGTGAACTAACCCCCTAACCATGCTTTTGAATGCTTTTGAGTGCTTTTGAGTTCTTTTGAGTTGATTTGTAGGTCAAAAACCCAAGAAACAGGGTAGTGCAGTGTTTTCTGGGAACTTCTGTGCCTGTGTCAAGCATTCTGCGCCTGTGTCAGACATTTTGTGCCTGTTTCAAAGACATTTTGCACCTATGTCAGACATTCTGCGCCTGTGTCAGACATTCTGCGCCTGTGTAGGGCTAGAAACAGAGGTAAAGGACAATGTTTTTCACTTGCAAATTGTTTTCTTTTGCATTCTGTTTCTGCTTTTTGGATTTTTTGGTACTGATTCTCTGTGCAAAACCTTGGCATACGCATGACAAAGTTAACAAATGAAACTACTAACATGTTTTTGTGCAGGTTCGATAGTCAAAGACTAAACATATCAAACTTCTGACTTGGGTTTTGCAGGTTGCCTTGGACTACAACTAAACTTTGTGTTTGTAATTAATATTTAGGCACCTAGTGATTTCTAAATAGGATGGAATGAATCTATGTTTGATTTGATTGTTGAGTTTGACATTGGAGTAGGAGAGTATGCTCTCATCCTTCTTAGGGTGATCAGAAATCCAGATCTTCAATACCATGCTCATGTCTTTGATTATCTATCACCTTTAGAGATCCTGCCTTCCCGACCATTTGCTTTTGTAAGCAAGTGATAATCGTGAGAAGGGAACGACCCAAAGTGAGTACGGCTAGAATACCTTGGCATGCTAACTCACTATAAACAAATACCTGATAGGCGAAAGCTTTGAAGGAAGGGTTATGTGGGAATTGCAGTTACTTGGGAAGTGATGACCCTTGAACTCTTTCTCATATCAACATCTAAGTAGGACCTCACGGTCTAAATCGTGCTTGCGCGAGTACATTTGTTTGGTATCTTGATGGGCTTAATGTCTCAATCACGCTTGTGTGACATCAAGGAGTAACGCTTAACATAAATCCTTACTAAACACCTTGTATTTAGAGGCCAAAAATCCTTCTAGTTGCTTGAGAAGGACAAGTTCAGATACTTGGAAGAGATACTAAGTTTGCCATGGGGAGATTTCCATGGGGACTGATGCTTGGCTACCCTGAGAAGTGAGTGCCATGGAGGGGAGCCCGTGGGGTCAAGCATCTATGTATTCTCCTTGAATCTTATAACAAGTCTACCTCTCAAGTACCTGCTGTCCTTGCCTACCATAAGAAATGTGTGAATGAGCATGATTGTCTTGAGTCTAAGTTGAAATATCTTGTCTTCTTTGCTTGTCAAAAGTTGAATTGCATCTCATTTCAAAAACAAGACAAATTGATTCAAAACAAGGATAAACACAAGAACATTTCATCCAACAAAGTTCAAATTCAAAACATCTTCAAACATGGTTGCCAAACATTTTTCAAAGTCTTGTCTCAACATTCATGTCACTTAGATTTAGGTGCATCTTAGGTTTGCATTTTGCAAAGTCATTGTCAAGTACCAAGGTTAGGTTTCACCTAAGTCATACTCCTTTGCATATCAATAAGGGTCATTCATTTGCATGTGTCCTCTTGCATTGGAGTAATACCATTTCATAATTCAACCTTAGGTTTTGTCTTAGGTTGACATTGTCATACATTTGTATTTGCATCCTTTTCCTCATAACATTAGTTCACATTTGCATACCCTAGGTCTCTTTATTAATCTTAGGTCATTATCATATCATATTAGGGTAATTTGCATAGTAATTGTCCCTTTGCATATAGTGTCAAAACTAGTTTTTGTCATACTTGAGTAATCGAAATCTTTGAATAAACCCTAAGTCATTGTTAGGAAGTCTAGACCTTATCAAACTTTTGTCTTTTTGTCATCAATGTCATTTGGTCAAACCTAGCTTAGTATCCAAGCATATAGGGGAGACATTGTCATTTTGTCCTATTGTCACTTGGTCCTTTTGTCCTTTGAGGTCTAGACATCATTTCAATTTCCTAAGGGTCTCATTTTTAGAATTGCATTCATAAGTTTGTCAAAATCTTGAAAAAACAACCAAAAACATAGGTTGCATTCTTGCCATAGATTGCATTCTCATTTATTTAGTTTGCATTTAGTTGCATATCATACATCATCCTTTTAAAATAAAAAATCCCAAAAACATTGCATAGTGACATGTCTATTGAAACAAGGTTCCAAGCACCAATGATGCAACAAAGTTTGACGTATCAACCAACAATCAATCGAATTTTAATCCAAGGCAATCACAATTATATCCAACCCAACAACAAGGCAATATCGATCAAACTTTTTATGATGAAACAAGTCTCCAAATACAAAAACTAGAGGAGAAACTAGCTCAAGAAAATGAGATTTTGGAACAAAGAGTGAAAAACATTGAGAAGGATAGATCACAAATGTCCAAAATGTTTCAAAAATTTCCAGGTCGAAATCCAAAGATTGAGCCAACTGATGTAAGATCTCTTCTTGAACAATCAGACATACTAACTCTCCTCTCCCAAATAGAGATGATGAAACAATTTCAAGAAAAGAGACAACAACAATTTCATTATTATGTGCCTCCACAACAAGAACAAGAAGGTGTTTACTATCAATCAGATTTTCAACCAATACAACCAATGGTTCAACCAATTGTTCAACATATACAACCAATACAACCAATGGTCCAATTTCAACAAAATGTCCAACTGTGAGGCCCTACCCCGACTCAGTTTGACATTTTCAGTTATTTGCATATTGAGACTATTATGGATGCTTTATTTTATGTTTTATGGACTTAGAACTTATATGATTCCATGATTTGGATCACATTGACATATGTTGATGCTTTATTTTATGCATGATGATTATGAAACTATATATATGTTGCTAGAATAGAATTATTTTGAGATGGTGAATATCATTATCGGAATTGCAGGACTTCTTTTTGATGATAGAAAAATGATGCTTATTTATGAATGGTTCAATTTTGGAAAATAATGTTAATTGCTTATGTGAAATCGAATTTGAACGAATGAGATATTGAATTATTGTTGCCAAATGTATGAAGTGTTTGATGTGCAATGAAATCCATGTATTTGATTATGTATAATTGTGATTATTTGGAATTACTAATGTCTTAATTGAGATGCACAGGAAAATTATCCATGTGACCATGGAATTTATATGGAGAACGAAACCTAGACCAATGTGCGTTTGTTAAGCCGGGAGTTGTCTATTTGGAGAGACAACACCCCATTTGTAATGTATTTTATTTGTGAAGTGTATGATGCTTGAGTGTTAAAATTAATTTATATGTATATGTGTAATCCTACAAGAGACAAATTCCATGTGTGATTTTTATAGTGTATTTTTATTGTGTCACTTGACACATGTGCTGATTAGTGTCATTGATTTTGACTTGTCTCTTGGAGGGAGTTTTGTTTCTACCAAAGCCATTCAAAAATATGAGTGTGGTCCCAAATATTTGCCTTGGGTAGGGAGTCTTGGGAGTGGTCAACTCAAGTTTGACCCGTAGGTAAACTTCAGTTGGGTTTCCAAAGGGTTAAATGGACTCCTAGGGTCAGTTTTAAGGCTTTTCCAAAGGTCCAAAGGGTATACCTATGGGTTAGGGGTATTTTGAAACATGTGACTTCTCCCATGTGACTGTTTAGTCACCTCAAAAAGTGGTGTTTCCAAGGTGAACGAAAATTCAACTTAGAAAGTTCCTCCTAGGATAGACAACCTTCCCTTTTGATGTCAAACTCTCTTCCCCATTTTCTCTCACCTTTTCCCTTTCCAGTTTTAGTAATGTGTAAGAGTTTGGGAAGAGCAACCAATGGGAACTCTCACCTCACCCAAGGGGTTGGGAAGTGTGTGAGAGGCCTTCTTAGGCAAGAATTGGAGACTTAGTGAGTAATCACCCACTCTCCATTTTTGGAGATTATGCTTTGTTTTGAAAAATTGGTAGTAGAATAGAATTTTTGGTGGAATTTGGAGAAAAGTTTGTGTGGAATTGGGCAGCTCATCCCCAACTAATTTTAGCATACCTATTGGCAGAATAAGGTTGGTTTTTTTATCCCCTCTTGTTATGTTGTTTATGTTAGTTTATGTTGTTTTGTTGAAGGAAAGAGATGCTTGTAAAGAAAGTGTTTTATGAAGTTTTTGTTGAAGTAAAGAATGTGTAGTTTCATTTCCATGTGTTTTGTTTTGTGTTCTTGTTGTTTTTGGGAGTGTCCAAGATCTCCTACTCTTGGGAGGGTAGGAAGATCTTGGGGTGGAAGGAGTATGATAGCCTTGGGTGAGAGGCTCTTCTTATGGAGAGTGATCTCAAGGGTGTCCTTTGTGACCCTTGTTGCATAGCCTTGTGTATGCATTTGGGGGTCATAAGGGGAGTAAATATGGCCTTGAGCTTTTTTGGGGGCATAAGGAATGTGGAAGTATTTTGTTGCATTTGTATTGCCATGAGGTGGCTTGTGTTGTATTTGGCTTGCAATCTCCCCATTGGTACTTGGTCCACTTCCACCCATGGAAGAATCATCACGAATGTGGTGAAAGTGTAGCTTGGGATGGGAAATTTGTATGTTGAGTGTCTTCCTATGTTGTTGTGGAGTTTGCTTGTTTGTAACCTGTCTAGTGCTTGGTTCTCCAAGCTCGGGGGTGGCTTTTAGTAAGCCTAGGCTGGGAGGTGAGCTCTCCATGGTCAAGATGTGTTTTTGTTGCAAGTTGCATGGGATGGGAAAAGAAGGATTAAAGAACTATGTTGCTGTTTTGTGTTGCAGAAAAGTGTTTTAAAAAAAAGAAGAAGAAAGGGGATAGATTCAAAGTTGTAGTTTGTATAAAAGAAGAAATGTGAGCTTTTGTTGTATTTTCTTTCAAGAAAAGGAAGTGATGTATTACATTCATGTTATTATGAAAAGAAAAACATTGTTGGGTTTCCACCCCATTTGTATCCATAATTATTTTGTATCTACTTGTTAATGAAATACATAATGTCTTTCCTATTTTAGTTAGTTGCAAATGAAAGAAGCAATGTATTAGATTTTATGTAAATTTTCATGTTTTACAAAAAGAAAGAAAAATAAATGCATTTCTTATGAATTTTGCAAGTAAATGAAATTTATTACTACATGCTCTTCATGATATTATGCTGCTGTAAATTTAATTAAACACAGTCATTTATTTCCCCATTTATTGCAGAAAATGAAATCTTATTACTTGTAGTCTATTTCATTCCAAAGGATTAGCATTTAGCCTTAGTGTATTTGCCAAAAAAAAATATACATGTTTTACCTCATTATTAAATCTGCAAACCATATTAGGAAATCCATTTATATGCATCCCAAAGAAATACAAAATTAAAGGCCTCTTGAAACTACCTAGATGAGTGAGTAATAATAATAATAATAATAATATATATATATATATATATATATATATATATATATTTTGTGCATTAAGTGTATATTTGAAAAATCTGTTCTTTTTTTTTTTAAAAAAAGATCTATTTACAGATTTGACTTTACTACAAAAGAGGGAGAAAACTGAAAAACTGATTATTTGCTATGTCATTTAAAATATATATATATATATATATATATATATATATATATATATATATATATATATATATATATATATATATATATATATATATATATATATATATATATTTTACATTTATATATATATATATAAAATTTATTATGAAATCTGCCAGTATAAAACAACAAAACTATATTTATCTTTCCATATATATATATATATATTTACATTTACATATTAAAACAAAAATAAAATATTTCGCGTTAATTTATTTTTGCAAAAAGAGGGGTTTAAAGAAGAGCCGAACCACTGTGAAATCACAGTGGCCGGCGGTGGCGCGGGAGGCGCTCGGCCGCCACTGTGGTTACCCACAGTGGGCGGCACTCGGCCGCACTGTGGGTAACCACAGCGGCACCCAGGGGAAACTCCCGCCCACTGCACTCGCCGCTGCTCTAAAACCCCGCTCCGCCTGCCTCCCTCCCCACGCCGCGGGCAACAAGTAAACCCTCCGCCGGATCTCCTTCTCCCTTCCTCCGCTCGATCGAGTGTCTCTGCCCGGCGTCCCCCACTCAAACTTCTGCTCCGCCCACCCTCCATCCTCGTTCGCCCGTAGCAAGTTTAAGCAAAAAAAAAATAAAGAGGCTCGGCTCGGGTTCGGCCCTGCGTGTGCCGCCTCTCATAGCCGCCGCCCAAACTCCACCTGCATGCACACACTCACGAGTTATGAAGATACATACACAATACGCACACCAAAAAAAATATGTATGTGTTTCACACACATGCCCTAACCCTATTTTCGGGTTAGGGCAAACACATTTAGGTTTTTAAAACTGAGATGTGTGTGTGGGGGTGTATAAAGGGGATTGTTAAATAAAATATAAACCCTTCTTTAGAATACATTCATAGACAAAATTTATAAGTGAATAAATATATGTGTATATATATATATAGTTATATATATATATCTATCTATCTACATATATAAAAGTAGATTAATTTTAGTACTTAATTGTAACTAAATTTGTTAGATGTAAAATTAATTTTTGTATATTTTTTTTAAGTATTGGACAAATGTAGAAGAAATTTTATAAGAAGATTTTAATACTTGGTGGATTAGACTCAAAAAAAAAATTTATTCCGTTCGTGCCCAAAAGTTTGGGCATGACACCAACCAACTATACAATGTCAAAAAATGGTTCAACCAATGGTGGAATATCAATGTCAACAACTACAACCAAACATTCAAAAACAAAACTTGCAACATGCACCAAGCCAAATTTTGAACATGTCAAACCAATTTGATCAACATCTATTCCAATATCAAAACATGACATCAGATCAGAACCAACTCCTTGCCAAACAAGTTCAAATTCCAGATACAACTATGTCCAAACCTTGAAAGAAAGGTGGCTTTATTGCAATGATCTTAAGGAAACTACCAAGTGAGTTCTTTGAGGAAGATCAAAATAATACACTTATGTCTAGCAATGCCTCATCCCCTCGCAAGCAAATTGACTCTCCAGTGGCATCTATCCCTACACCTCTAGAAGTTTCACAAGAACCTTCCATATTGTCCTCATCAAACAATACACCCAAGGATGAAATTACCCAAGAGCTATCCATAATTGATTGCCACAATAATCCAATTCATGATGCACATCCTTGTCATGTTTCAGAAATACAAGACCCAATGCCACCATGCACTTTATTGCCATTACCTATTTTAGAGGACCCCATTCAAAGTCCCTCTTCCTCGTGTTCAAGCATTGATTCCTTGCCAGAATCCATCACAAATGTTCAAAGTGTATTTCCTTCATGCCAAAACATTGATCCCTTGTCAGAATCCCCCATGCATATCCAAAGTCCAACCCCATGTCAAGAGGATAATTTAGAGCATGAAGAAACACGTGTTAAAACAGATAAAGATCAAGATCCTGAAACCTTATCATCCCATCCAATTGTTGACCAGGATCTCATCTTCCTAGAAACTCATGATGATTCCCCTATTCTTGTCCATCCTATCCAAAGTCCTATTGACACTCCATTCCCCGGGCAAGATCAAGATATCCTAGTCCATCCAATCCCAAACGACCCCCTTCCATTTCATGAACACAATGTCCTTTCAAATCCCATTGACATTCCACTTCCTGAGAAAGATCAAGATATCCTTTCCATCCTTTATGATGATCCCATTGAAAGTCAAGAGAAAAGCACCTTTAAAGAGGATTCCAATGATCTTCCTCCTTGTCAAGATCAAATTATTCCTTTAAATCCTCCACAAGATCCTTTTGTTCCTCCATCTCCTTGTCTTAATGCTCCATATACACTCCAATATATCATTTCTTTTGATGATCCCATTATTTCTCCCATTCCATCTCTTGAAGAGCCTGTCATTGAGCCATGTCCAAAACACAATCCTAGTCCCCCTCATGATCCTAATCCCCCTCATGATTCTAACGTGTCAGTGCAAGATGTTCATGAACCTTCGACATGCATAATGGGTTCTTCCACTTTGGTGCAATCCGATCCACTTCAAGATCTCATTATTTCTCTCATATTATATCCACCTCATAATGGACTCGCGTCTTCTTCCCAAAGAAAAGAGTATCCTACAAGTCAAGATATTCATAAAGGCAAAGGAGTAGACCTTCATGAGAAAGAACCCCTCCATATCAAAGAAGATCTTAAGGGTCATGTCTACACAACTCACTCTCAAGACGTTGGTATCCCTCCATCAAAATCAAAACATATCCCTTCCCCTTCATACCTTCCATCCATCTTAGGTCCTTATATCCCTTTGTCCTCTATGCAAGGTCAGAAAAGGCACACATCCTTGAGTAAATTCCATCCATCCAAAAGAACTGCATTGCATTCATATCCATCCATGCATTCCTTTCCCCCTTCAAGCAATTTGGATGCCAAGTATAAAAGTCATAAGTCTAGAAATCCACATGTATTCAAGGATCAACATGTCCAATATAATCAACATGTCAAAACAAAGAAAAATATGATCTATAAAGAAAAAGAAATATCCAAAAGGCCACAAAGGCCCACTGAGAAAAATAAAGCAAAGTCAAAATATATATGGGTTCCTAAATCCCTTGTGCAAGCAATGCACTCCAAGGAACCACAAAATCATGAAAAATCAAAAACCATGTGGATCCCCAAGTGGCTCCTTGAAGCACAAAAGCCTAAAGAAACATCCAATTTGGCATCCAAATTTTCTATTCCTCCATCCAAACCGTCCAAGTCTATTCCTCCATCCGTTTTGGGCCCTTATGTCCCAAAATCTATAGCCTTTCCTTCGTCAAAATCTCAATATCCAAAATACATTTTTCCTCCATCAATCCATCACCCCTCAAGGTGTGTGCCGATGTTGATCTTGCCAACATTTCTATCCACTCAAGCACAGTTCTTCCAATACCCTATGCATTATCCAATGCATATTTTCCATCCTTCCATCCCTTTGATCCAATCCTTTGCATAAATCCTTGCCTTAATTTCATCTCTTTTTCCATGTCCTTATCCTACCAACGTCTTTGAGCATACTTTTAAAGGTCATGGTCCATTTTTTTCAAGGCTACTATCCAAACAAAAAGACACTTGAGTCCTTCTTCCATCCCCTATCATGTGTCCATCTTCTATTGAAAAAGTCAAAATCCAAAAAATAAAAAAAAAATGAAAAAAATAAAAAAATAAAAATTATCAAAAAAAAAAAGTGAGAAAAAAAAAAAGACAAAAGAAAAAAAAGTATAGCAAAAATAATTCGTCTACTGGTGAAAACCTGGCAAACAGGCGCCTTGGGTAAGTACTGTGATTAAAACCTGGCAAACAAGCGTCATGCGTAATCTATGAACTTCTTGCACACCACACTTGGGGGCATATTTTATCCTATCATATCCTTTTGTCCTTCATTGTTCCATTATCCTATCGAACCCATTTCATACTCCTTCATATCCTATTGCCCTTCATTATCCTATCGAACCCCTGTCATTACCCTTCATATCCTATTGTCCCTCATGTCCAGTTTCCCTTTCCACCTTTGATCTTGACAAGGTTGAGGATCATCATGAGCATCACGCATCTTGTTTGCAGCTTTTAGTCCATCATAGCTTTTGGTCTTTATCCATTTGCTTATTATAACCTTTCATCCATATTCCCTAGCTTATTGCAACTTTCTGCCACTATCCCTTCGCCTACCCCGACCTTCAGTCCATGTCCCTTATCCATTCTTGGTCTTGCTTATCCTCTCCATATCTTATCACTATCCATACACTCTTTTTCATTCCTTGATCTTGATTTGACATAAGGATGCAAAATTTAAACATCGTTTCAAAAACCTCTTGACATGTCCCTCATGCCATGTTCCTGCTTTACATTGTCATATCCAGTCTCTTGTCCCATCACGCCATAGCCCTTGAAAATTGCATCCGCATTGTCTCCATGATAAAAGGCCTTTGTCTTCCCTCTATCCACCATCATTTCAGAAAACCTACTTATTCACCTGTCATATTCCTTTCCTTGCTAGACACTGGGGGCAAAAATTCAAAAAAAATCAAAAAAATTGAAAAATGTCCTGAAATAATTCATAAAAATTGAACAATGTCCTAAAAAAATCTCAAAAAATTGAAAAATGTCCTGAAATAATTCAAAAAAATCAAATAATGTCTTGAAAAAATCTCTAAAAATCATATAAAGTCCTGAAAAAATGAACACAAAGCAAAAAAATTGTAAAATCTCAAAAAACAAAACAAAAAACAATATATGATCCCTTTTGTGCATAAGACAAATCACTGAGCAACCCTCCAACGACACTCACAATCATACACTGCGCTTTAATGAAATCATGCTTAAACAGATGAACTTTTTCAATCAAACCAGACATTCAAACTGATCAAAATTGTCTTATCAATCGAACATCAACATCAAATTCATTCGTCCTTGGCACATTATCATGAGTCTTACACAGGGTGTGGTATACTCGAAACCAGACTGTGTCCTATCTTAGATGGGGTATCGCATTCCCTGAAACCAGACAATATGATCGTCCTATCAGCACTTTCAACTTTTGACAATGAAGATCAAGATGTTTGTTTGACTTGTTGGGATCTGTGCATCTTATCTTTTTATTGATTTATCTTCGATCATGTTCCAATGTTGCTCGATGATGTCACTGAGTGATTTAGAGTGACTGGGATGGTTCATGGTCCTTTCTTTTTTGTTGTGATTGTTGTTTGTCTATGATGTGTCTGTCTTTTGCAAAAAGGGTTGCATTTCAGCTCTGGCCTTCAATGCCATGATGCTACGCATCCATGTTGCTACATTAAAATAAAGGTTCTCACCTACAAAGTGCATTACTGAAAGCATGTTTTTCTTCGTCTCTAACTGTCCTTTGTCTCATTTCTTCTTACTAACATTTCTTCCATCAGTTCGGATAGTCAGTTCAATCTAGTGCTTTGATTTCCCCAAACACATATGCTGCATCCTGCATCCATTTGGCTAGTACATTTGCATTACATCAAGCATCGCATCAAACATTTTATCCATTTCATATTATAAATGCATCAAAAACACATCAAAAAATAGATCCATACATGTTCCACAATGGTACATAAACAGTGCATAAGTCATCCATACATGGAAAATAACATAAGTCATAACACATTGCATCCCATCATATCGATGTATATCATATCATATATCCAAATAATGTCGGAGTACAAAAATTGGACTGTCTGTCCTAAGTATGGCCCGCAGGCTGACTACAAAATGTCAAACTACATCTGTCTCTGTCCTAAGGAGCACGTGCCTCTGTCACTAGGTGCTCCCTCTGTCCTCCTCATCCTTGCCATGTCTCATGGATGATGTCCCTCCTGGTCCTGGCTGTGGTGGTCTCATAGGTCCACTCACCCCCATGCTGCTCAATGACCTCCGAGAGCATGCCCTGCTCTTTGTCCTCGATCGTGCTTGATATGAAGCTGCTCTCTGCTCTGGTGGAACTGCACTCTCATATAGTGTCCTCCAATAGCATATCTCCTCTCCGGTCTCTACCAACATCTGTGCCATCTCACGTGCATTGGCATCCCTAATCGACCCAATATACTCAGTGGCTCTTTGTTCTTCTCGCTGTGCCTACGCTATCACTGTATCTTGAGCCACTGTGAGTCTGGCTATCTTCACTCTGAACTGATCATTCTGTCTCTCTAATGTTGCAATATGATCATGCTGACTCGCTATGGTAGCCCTGCACATCTCCATCTCCTCTATGCTAGCTGTCTCCAGCTATATGGGTATATCCTGCAATGCCTCATGCTCGCCTAAATCTGGCTCATCCTCATCATCCCCATCCTCATCTCCATCCTTGTCATCCCCATCCTCATCCCCGCCCTCATCCTCCTCGTCCTCATCATCTCCCTCCTCCTCTCCTGCGAGTGGGAAATCCTCTTGTCTCCTAGGTACCAGAATATCAGGATCTGTCAATGGCACTGGCCGCCATCGTGCAAACCATCTCTCATACTCCCCTGTCATCCCGGTGTCCTCCACATCTGATCTCCAATCCCATTGTCTCTACTGTAGCTGTGTGAAGTCAGCATATGCTATGTGTGGCTGAATCATACTCCTCCACTGACTCGTCTCTCTGTGAGATCAAGCAAAGTGTGTAGTCCTCCTAGGTACATCTTGCCTCTCTCCAAACTATCATCTGACTCTCTCTGGCAGGTGCAACTCAATCACTCTTTGGCGATTCACTGGTCGCACAATTAGGTACCTCTCCTGTCTACAATACGGTAGCTCATCACTATCATTTGACCATCCAGGGCAATCACGATATGGCCTCCATGTGAACTCTCTCAGTCTATTTAGCTCGTATCGCCAATATAATATGTATCCAAAAGGACCCTCCCCCATAGCAGTACACATATGGTCGATGTGGTGCTATATGTCTCTCTGTAATCGGTCAACATATGGCTATGTGCTCAAATGCCCATACCTGTAACAATGTGACTCCACAGCTCAACGTCTGCACTCCCTGATATGCTATTTGATGTAGCTGAAAATACAGCATAGCCAGTACACATGGTCCCCATGCGTACACCATCCTCTCTGTCGCCATCCACTCTAGCACTCTTCCCCATCCAATAGGGAATCCATGTCCTCGTCTATCTCCTACTAGTAGACATGCTATCACCATTGCTATCACCACATATCGTTGATCATACTCTGATGCCATAGTCTCCCAGCCGATCTCCCTCTCTATGATATCTAGATCCTCTGTGTCACACTCAAATAATCTACACAATGCATCTCTCCCTGTCACTGGGTCATACTCTACCATCTCCCCATGAATCGGAATGCGGAGGATACGCCATACGTCCTCTAGTGTCACAGTCGCCTCTCAAGTCGCCAGATGGAAGGAGGAGGTCTCCGAATACCATCGCTTTGCCAATGCAGTAAGCAGTCCTGTGTTTGCCCTAATCTTAGGCATGAATGTGATATAGTATATCCCAAGTCCTGCTAATGTATCTCTGTCTATGCTCCTGAGTCTATGTCGTAGCATGAAGCAGTCAGGTCAGTTCTCTCGTGTGATCAACGGATACTGTCGACTCTGCATCACAATTGGGGCACATTTTGTTAGTTTTAGGGTTTGCTCCTACAGGCTACATTTCCTTGTTTCATGTCCAAATCAGAGTGTTTTTCATCTATTTTGACCTATCCTATTCTTATCCCCCCTTTTTTTGGATCATTTGCATGCTGTTTTTGACCAAAATTGAGTTCCCAAGGCACAACTGCGCTTGTGTTCTGCATCCTGCACCTGTGTAGCATAACCTGCACCCGTGTACCCTTACACAAGCATAGAAGACCATACACAAGTGCAGGATTCACCCTACACAAGTGTAGAAGTCACTTTCTGCATCCCCTGTGGGCCCCGCAATGTCCCGCAAGCAAGTCAAATTCATAAAATTGAAGACATGGGTTTTTGAGATACATACCGCTGCTCCCGCGTCATTCGGTCATCTGAATGTGTGTACACGTTCTCCAAGGTAATCTACCCTTGGAATGTTCACCATCTCTCTGCAAGTGCCCTTTTCCAAAGCAACAAATTCTCCTCTTTGGCTAGTGCAAATGAGCAATTTTCACTCTCTTTGTCTCATTTATAGATCTTTGTCAGTGCATAGATGGACGTGCACCCTCTCCATCTTATGTTGGTCACGTTCTTTTTCATCTTTAATTGCTTGTCCTTCATGCATCCGATCTCCAATTTTCAGTCTATTTGCTCCTATCATGTTTTATCATTCTTATCGATCAATTGGCCTCTTTTTTGGATGTTTCCGGCCAATTCCTCGAGGGGGCATGCATATGTCATTGCTATTGTCTGGGGCATTTTCATATGTCATTGTTAGTGTCTGGGGCATTTTCATTATTGTTCTTTGAAACAACGCTTAAAATCACATTATCTCAAAGAGGGGCAAAATGTAGACACCTAAAAATGGTCAACGCTTGCGGAGTCGTATTTTAACATTGGCGCATTGCCTTATTTTAGGTTTTTGCATCTCATTAACATTTCTCCTATGATTCGCACTTGGTCTTTATCATTTGTGAGCATCGAGTCCTTCTTCTACATTCTTCAGTTGTCTCACTTTCAAATTTGGTCTTGTTGATAACAACCTTCAGTCATGATTTTGGTTGATCTTATCCTGTCACATCAATGTGTGTATTCATTTTTCATCATTTTGGACATCGTCAATCCTAATTAGGGTTTTGTCCTCTTGTCAATCTTGTCATCATGCGATCGATTTGTCATCAATCGTTGTCGTTTTCAATCTTATTATCTTGTGATTGATTCATCATCGATCCTTGTCTTTTGATCCATTTGTCATCAATCTTGTCGTCTTGCGATCGATTTGTCATCAATCGTGGTCATTTTCAATCTTGTCGTCTTGCAATCTATTTTGTCATCGATCGTCGTCCTTCTCAATCATATCAATTTGGATCAATTAGTCATTGTTCCTCGTCAATTGGCGCATTTATCAATCAAATCGTTTGTCAGCATTGGTCTTTTATCAAGTCAGAATCATGATCAAATCGAATCTACATCAATTATCTTTTGTCAAGACCTAATTGTCGCCCTTGCATTTCTAATCTATCTTCTAAGGTTTTATGATTTATTCATTTAATCTTGTTTGTCATTTCTCCCTCTAGCGTAAATAATTTATTTATTTATCCTAAGTATTCTTGTCACAATTAAATATTTATTTAATTGGCTAATTAATTCCCGCCTATTTTCTAATTTGCTAAATTCAATTTCCACCTAATCAATTTTTCTCTAGTTCTCCCTATTTTTGTGCTTCGGTGGAAGCATGAATTTCTCATGCGTCATATTGTTGGCATAGCAAGATGTCATAAAGCTTTTAGTCCTCTAACCTTTGCATTGGCAATATGTCATAATTCATGACATAGAAGGTGTCATAACCTTCTTCTTTCCACTCAATTGTGCCATTTTTGAAATCAATTGCCTCTAATATCAATTTCATGCTAATCTTGTCTTTTCTCCAATTTATCTATAAATTGGATGAATTTCTTCAATCAAAGATCCCGAATTGATCGCATTTTCTGGTCCTTAATCACTTTGTCAAATCAATCACGCTTTGAGTATTCTTGCGCCTCTATCTTGTCTACTTGCTTTCATCTCATGTGTATGCACTTGTAGGTGAGATCCACAAACAAAGTTATTTGAAGAAGAAAGAAGGACAATGGAGCCGCATGAAGGAGATATTCAGATCTGCATTTGGTTTGCTTAGTTTTTAATCTTGAATGTTTTGTTTTCATGTCTCTATTGGATGTAATTAGGATTGATCATTGCATTTGAGCTTTTGTGATTGAGCTAATGACTAATATTGAATTGCTTGTGATGATTTCCAATTTCCTAGCTACACTATTAATACACCAGTTCTACCTCTTCTTGTTGGATGAATAGTCAGATCATATACCTGCTGTCGGTTACTCTTCTCACTGGTTTATCCTTTCTCTACTTTCTACCTATCAGATCTTTTCTCCCATTCAAACATACAACTACTTCACTTTGCAATGCCTTCTAGCTTGCTTGAACACCACCAGTTCCCACCTCTACAAATCACTTTGCAGTTTACCAGTTTCTTTGATATTTCTTGTTAAGCCACAACTAAACCCTCTCACCGGTTTAACCTCTCTTGCTAGCTCTCTGCTTCAGATGCTGAGTTCCTTGACTCTGCTTAATCTTATATGTTCTCTACTTTTCTCAGGGTCACTCTTCTGTACCACCAGCTTCACACCTTAAATCTTTGATCAACATAAATATATCAGATCTTTCCTACCAAAATGTGAGTTTGAAATTTTGTGTGCTAGGGTTTGCTCACCAACCAATTTGGCATACCAGATCCAATCAAATCTCTTCTCTGATATTATGGACTTGCAACAAGTCATACATCATTGCCAATGTTGTGGCTTCCAATGCATATTTTCTATGTTTGGAAAATACGGTAGATTGATCACTGACCCTCTTCTGTCCATAACATTAATTGGTCTCACGGTTATCTTTTCCAGGATGATAAGTTGATTAGATATCCTGCTTTGATCAATTCACAAGGGGGCATCCTTTGATTTTCCTTGAGCCGCACACTTCTACAATTCACCATGATTATCGTAGTCAACATTAGATATTGACCAATACCAACAACCTCATCGACACAACACTTCACCGACCTCTACATGCTTTCCACTTCAACTCCACGTGACATCTTTATTGTTATTCATCATCTTAGACCTTTGTGTTGGTCCAGACAAGATCACTAACCAAAAACTTAACCGGTGCACACCTACCAATCATATAACCCCACCGATACACCTCACGTTACTAGTTAACCATCTTACCATATAGTCTTTTGCACAAACGGCGCATCACATTTACCGGTCATCACCTTGCTAACCAACAATAGATATCCATGGTGAGTCATCATGTACCTTACCACCTGATTATGAGCACTCCACTTTGCCTCTTGACTCTTTGTTGCATACTGGTAACCACCTTGTTTACCAGTTGGCATGTTTTTGTCTTCATACCGGTAATATGCATAATGTCTTCATGCCATCAACCCCTAGCAGATATGCACCCGTGGAAGGATCCTTTCACTATTTGCATCCCAATCAGTCTACGTGTACAACTAAAAAGCCTTATCTTCATTTGACATGTTCTCCTCCCAACTGGTTTGTCAAGTTGACAAACACATCATCTCATCTTCTTCTTCTCTGTCTTGAGAGTAGATCATGTCTTCACATGCTGATCTAGTGTACATCCCTAATCTCAAATTCTGGAGGCTTCCTCATCTTCCACTTTGGTCATCTAGTCTATGCATCCAATCACCTGTGTTTTCTTACTCTGACTATCTTATCCTAGAGCTTCATGAAGTATGAAATGTATGTTGTGGGATAAGCATGGTATTACCACTTATCGGTGGGAAGAATAGACAACTATACTTACTTGCTAAACACCGGTGGAGGAAGGTCTATGTCACCTGTCGGTAATGATGTGACTTCACTAAGGAGAGGATACATCTCCAACTTGACATATGTCCTAGTACCCTTTTTATATGTCATCTTTTCTCACTGAAGCATCACACTTTTTGTCAACCTTCTCTTCATTTGGTTGGAGTCCTGCTAGATGGCATCACACTAGCATACCGGTTGTACTATTATCCCTTCATTAGTTCATACTGCAACAAGCTTTACCCTTCACACACTTTCCGGTTATCATCACTCATTGGTCACTTCTCTATGATGCTTGTTCAACATCAGCATGCATACTCACTAACCAGTTACTTCTTCCCAATATTGACATGTAAATTAGTTTCTCCAACATGCTTACCTATTGGCTTCATTGCCCACACTACCGGTTGATAACACTAACATCATATCAAGTATTATCCCATACCAGTTGTCCTGCTTTATGCTATACCAATTGACATCAATGACAATCCAATGGAAACAAGAGTTAGTTGATTGGATGTTAGAGGCAGCTTATTTCACAATCCTAGTCTCTAGTATTGATTCTTGTGCAATATTAAAAATTCGATATCTATTAATTCAGAAAGAACGGAGTTATTTTGGTGTACCATGTTGTGTGAAATCTTTGGGATGATTTTGGTGATTGGTTTTGAGTTCGAGGTGATTGAGCCGACATGTGTGAAGATTATTATCAATTTGTTTTGGTCCACATATGGATTTGTAATCAGATTGAGCCGACTTATTATTACACGTTTCATGTTGCATGTTATGTGGTTTCTTTTGAGTTGACATGGAAATTGATTTAATTTATTGATGCATATATATAAGACCTATTCATTTGAGCATTTTGATATATGTGTTGTGATGAGATGTGAGTGTGCAAAGATTGTATGGGTGATTATGCAAAGTTTTGTGTGTGTGATTGAAGGTTTTTGTGCTCTGGTATACGACAGAGCACAGAGACAGAACATTGCACTTAACCAAATCTACAATTTGACATTTGTAGATGCTATTATCCAATTCAAACATTATTGTTATCATTTGTAATCTTTGTAAGATAGTGAGATTTCCTCTGAATTGTAGCCCTCTTTTGTAATTGAGTAGTGAGCTCTAGGTAGTGTGCCTGAATACAATTGCATTCCCCTCTTGTAATATTATCATACTCCTAGTCACATTATTATAATATTGTGGGTTCCAATCCCACCATGCTTTTTCCCTTTCCAAGTTTCCATGTAAAAATTCTGGTGTTATGGTTCTGTGCTTGTTTGCATTTAGTTTTTGCACTTTACTTTTATTCATTTGTATTTGGTAGTTAAAAAATTAGTTTAAGAAATTTGTTAATTACATAACATTGATTCACTCCCCTCCCAGTATTCATTGATTCCAACAATTGGTATCAGAGCTTAGTTCCTTCAAGGAAGCCTAGCATCTTGAGGAAGATTCAAAAGATTGAATCAATGGACTCCGGTTTGCAGAGGCAACTTATTGTGGCACTTGAATACCTAGATGTAGCAAGGAAAGAAGAAAGTGACCTGAGAATAAATTGAGTGATGCAAACAATTTTATTGAATCATTGAAAGATCAAGTGAACACATCTCAATAGAAGAGAAAGGAGTTGATGGATAAACTTAAGGATAAAGAAGAGAAATTTATTGATAATCAAGACAATAGAGGTGAATGTGAAAAACTTGCAAGAGATAATGCAGTCCTAAAGAATGAAATGCAATCAATTGTGATGAAGCTGACAAAGGAGATTGAAGACAGGAAAAAGAATGAAGAAAGTTTGACTCAATTATTGAAGGATAGATTTGATGAATGTTGCAGATTTAATCATGAAAATGATCTACTGAAGCTTGAATTGATACAGTCCAAGAATAATGAGCAAGAACTTGAAAGACAGATCATAATTCTGAGAGATGAACTTACCACTAGTAATGAGTACAAAGAAAAATTCAATGCAATCTCAGCTAAGTTGGATGAAATGCTACAAAGTCATAAGAGTAAAGGTGACATTGGAGGACTTGGATTTGAGAAAGGAGGAAGCTTCAGATCTGGTCAAAGAAATCATCAGAAGAATAAGATATTTCCAGTAAGATAGCCTAATGCTTATAAATTCAATGGTAAATGTTTTGTTTGCAATAAATTTGGTCATATGGCAAGTCAATGCAGAAATAAAGCTAATCAGAATACATCATTTTCTCGTCAATGTTTCAATTGCAATAAATATGGTTATAAGTCAGTTGAATGCAAAAGTATGGTAAATAGGAGAAATGTTAGATGTTATGCTTGTAGAATATTTGGACATATTGATAACCAATGTAGATCAAAGGGAGATCAAGGGAATTTCAAGCCTAATCAGATAAACAACATTGTTTACTATGCTTGCAACAAATCCGGTCATATTGGAAAATATTGTTGAAGAAAGAACATGAGTAAGAATTCTCTGGTAGACAAGAACAAGGCACATGAAAAGGGAAAATAAAAGGTTGTAGAGATCAAAGAGAAGCACAAGAATATGTGGGTTAAGAAGGAAGATTCAAATGCAATAGATGGGTCAACACTTGATTCTGATGTTGGATCTTCATCTGATAACTAAGACATTTGGACTTAGGGGAAGCTTTTCATGCGGATCCTTAAAACCCCCTTTCTAAGATCTATAATCAGTTGTGAATGGTTGAAAATTATTGTATATGATTATGCAGATGATCTTGGGAGATATCTGTAAGATTTCATGTAGATTTGATGCTCTGGTACAATGTTCATGAGTTTCAAGGCATCCAGAAGGACTTTAGGGTTGATAATTTATTGCACCTTAAAGTTAGGTATTCGAAAGATAAAAAGGCATTTTAAATTTCACTTTCTCACATTGAGTTTGAAGGAAAAGAGAAGAAGAGTGTAGTGAAGAAGATTGTGCATCTTAAACAGAGCTTGTGTGGATTCAGTGAAGAATTCTTGCATCCGGTTGAAGTCCAAAAGGTATTTTCTAAGTTCAAAGCTACTTATACATAACCTAAATTTTGATAATGGCATCATCTAGTTCTAGTATGGCAATTCAGCTAGTTGTTGAGATAACTGATGGGGCAAGGCCAAAATTCAAGAAGTATCCATACAAATCAATAGAAGATGGTCCAAATGGTGCATTCTCATCTATTTTGTATGGAGTATTTCATATCGAAGACATTAGGGAACACATCCACTGCAATATTGAGGAGCTTAGAAATGTTGAAATTCTATTGCTTTATACGAAGAACATGATTAATGGTATGGGCAACCTCAAAACCCAATTTCAAATATTTGTAGGATAAGGGTTTCATTTAGTTCATGAACTTATCAATTTTTGATGAACCCAAAAGGGATAGGTATATTTTGAGTAGGGCCCATGATGAAATTATATGGCTTGATAAATCATATAAGATTACCAAGAATACAATCCAGGCGGTAACATGTTTGAATGCAACTAGTGAAGTCCCTAGTCTAAGAAATGTGAGGAACACAACTATAATAGAGGTAACCAGTTCATAGCATGATAGAAGATCGATAACAATAAGTGATATTATTGAATATGATGTTTGATTTGTGTCCATGTTAAGAGGATATAAGGTATCAATCTAGAAGAGCTAATTCAGTCTTTGGTACAACAATATATGAGGCATATCAAATTAGGAAGGAGAACAAGTTGTATGACATGTGTAGAGTACTTCTCAGTGAAATTATGAGAAATTTGAAGAAGATCAAGCAAGATAAGAAGCATTTTTTTAAGTTTGGCACTTTGATTGTCTTTTTGGCCTTCTATTTCATGAATGAGATCCTCGGTGTAGGCAAAATTTAATGGGCATATAATAAACCAGTGGTGGTGCAGATCAAGGAAGCTTTGCAATGATTAGGAGATGCTCAAGCATAGAAAGCTATTCTATGGGGTTACTTCATATCCTTCCAAGGGATGATGCAAAATAGGGAAAGGATCCCGAAGGAAATTATAGAGAAGTATGAGGACACCATATGCTTCATAGTGGAAATTTACCAATTTCTAATGGAAGTTGTTGAACCAAGGATAGTATGGATCATGCCCATGGGGTATGAATTTGATGCTAATACTCTTGACATGTATGCTCAACAACTTTTGAGAAAGTAGGTGGATGACAAGGAACAGAGGTTTGGGACCTATAAGAAGAAAAGTTTAAGCTTTCATTTTCAATTTACCAAGCCTAGAATGCAAAACAGAGTTAGGAAAGAAGTAGAATAGCTCACTGAAGATATGAGCATCACTAAGGAAGTAGTTCATAGAGCCTGTGAGAATAACATCTTGAAAGAGGAGGACATGGTTCAACCAAAGAAGACTAAACTGATGACTCCTCTGAAGCCAAGGAAAGCAAAGTCAACACCTTCCTCCGGTGTTCAAAAGCTTGTCCCTCCACCTAAGCCACAAACCAAATCATCTGGTGGAGCAGAGAAGAAGAAAGGGAAGCCTGAGAGATTCTATGTGGCAGCCATTGGTGAGAAGAGATAAAATCTGATGAAGTAGTGAGGGAAGTGAAGAAAACTACTACCTTTGCCAGGGTAGTCAATAAGCCACCAGTTAGTGAAGGTCGGCCAAGCAAAAAATCCTAAAGTTGCAGTTAAACAATTCAGATGATCTCAACCTAGCAAGAAGCCCAATTTTGAGCTTGATGAAGCATTAAAGTCTGGGAAGCTAGAAGGTAACTACACTATTGTACGCTCCCCCATTTCACTTAGTCAAATAGTTGATGAAGTAGTGAAGGAAGGAAATTTGAAGAATATATCTGAATATTATGAGAATGATCAAAGAACTCTTGAGGAAGTCATTGTACATTACATGAATTTATATAGAAAATCCCTAATAGAATTATCATCTATGATTTCGAAGGGGATATATGAAATTTTAGGTGCCTGAACCCATACAACTAGTTTAGAAGATGAGAGAATACAAGAGTATGTGTTAGTTGATTTGTGCTATGCGATTTCCAAGAGTGAAGTTGATAGACTCCTAAAGTTCATGAAGAGGAGATTTAGAAGAAAAACAAGAGTTAACAAGATCATGCTTGGAAAAATAGATGAAGTGGCTAAGGAGACATAAATAATTTTGAAACAATCTTTAGAAGAGAACAAGTATGAAGTAAATCCAGAAAAAGTTGACACCCCTCTGAAAGTACATTTATAGGATGATACCTCTTCTTCGGATGATACTGTTGATAGTTAGAAGGTTATTGACTCCGGTGAAGTTGATCAAAATCCTCCAGTGATAAATTTTGAATCTAAGAAGGCAACTGAGGATGTTGGAGATGAAAAGGGAGAGTATGCAGAAAATGGTGAAGATGTACAGAAGGAAAAGAATGAGAAGGATGAAGATAATACTGAATAGGTTCTAGCGGCAAGAGACATTGTGGATAAAGGGAAACAAATTATCAGTGACAGATCTCACCAAAGGGCCTATAGATTTTAATTCTCTCTATCCAGTCCAACCATTGAAGCTTGCAGGCACATGCCAAAGCAAGTGAAGACTTATTGAAGTATCACTTTGAAGACAAATTAAGAACTGATATCCATGGTGACAAGTGTGTTGGAGAACATTTTCCATCTTTTAAGCAAGATTCAACAGACTCGCCCTCTGGTAAGCTAAGAAGCATGTTGAAGGTAGTAGATTCTCATTTAGTGTCTTTAGAGAAAGAAGCGAAAGGAAAGGTACTTGGTAAATTAATGCTATGCGATTAAGAGAAATTTTGAAAAAGGTTGAAGGTGATAGGGTCACTGATTTTTGGTTTGAAGACTATTCAGGAGGAACTAGATGAAGGCGGTAAGATATACAAGTCATGTGGCATGCCTTCTTTTACCTAAATTCACAATTGAGATAGATAAGAAGATAAAGGAATATGAAGGGAAGTCAGTTGATATTTCTCAATCTTATGCCTCCCTATCAGTTTTTGCTAGTAACTATGAAGCTTAGGTGATGGTTCTACTGGACAAAATTAAGAGCCTTAATCAAGAAAAAGATAGAGTAGCTAAGAGAGTGGGAGAACTCGGGAATTTAATTGCTCCCCAGTTGGAAACCTTGCTGAGCAGTCAGTGGGATGTTATGAATGCTCTAAATAAGAGTGTTCCGACAAATCGTAAATGAGAAGAGATGCATTCTTATTTGTTTAGTGCTTAGATAAATATTTTGGAGAATTTTAAGAAAGGTTGGGATGATCACTTGCAGTCCCTGAAGACTATTTTTGTTGACATCTTTAAATTCATGTAAGTTATTGAGTATACCCTTGTACATAAATTTTGTTCGATACCTATCTTTGGTATTGTTGTCAAAGGGGGACAAAGAGGAATGAAAAATGATGTATATTCTTAGGGGGAGCTTGTTGAGCTTATTGAGTGGTTGAGTTTTGAAGTTTTGCAGTGATAGTGTTATTTTTCATCAAGTGTTGCCACCAATACCAAAGGAAGAGATTATTGGCACGAGATATTGTACTATTAGAGATTTTTGCATGAGAATTTTTTTGGGTTGTCATTGATGGCAACTTAGCTCAAAAATTCCACAGGTATACGTAGATTTGTTCTATTAGAAGTTTGATTACTTAAGTCTGGAAGGTGGAATATAGTATGCGATAAAGTATAAGTATATTGTGCAGATCTCCATTTTGGTTCCAAAGTTTTGGTTGTGGTGGAAGAGGTAGTTGATTGGATGTTAGAGGCAGCTTATTTTTCAATCCTAGTCTTTGGTATTGATTCTCATGCAAGATTGAAGATCTAGTATCTGATAATTCTGGAAGAACAAAGTTATTTTGGTGTAATGTGTTGTGCAGAATCTTTGGGATGATTTTGATGTTTAGTTTTGAGTTTGAGGTGATTGCGATGACATGTGTGAAACTTATTATCAATTTGTTTTGGTTTGTATATGGATTTATAATCAGATTGAGCTGACTTGTTGTTACATGTTTCATGTTGCGTTTTATGTGGGTTTTTTTAAGCCAACATAGAAATTGAGTTAATTTGTTGATGTGGATATATAAGAAGGATTCATTTGAGAATTGTGATACATGTGTTGTGATAAGATGTGAGTGTGCAAATATTGTATGAGTGATTGTGCAAAGTTTTGTGTGTGTGATTGAAGGTTTTTGTGCTCCAGTATATGATAGAGCATAGAGACGGAACAAAGGAAGAAGCCATTTTGTGCTTAAACAGAACTACAATTTGGCATTCATAGATGCTATTCTCCAATTCAAACATTCTTGTTATCATTTGTAATCTTTGTATGGAAGTGAGCCTTCCTTTGGGTTGTATCCCTCTTTTGTAATTGAGAAGTGAGCTCTAGGCAGTGTGCTTGAATGCATGTGTGCATTCCCCTCTTGTAATATTATCATACTCCTAATCATAGTATTATAATATTGTGGGTTCCAATCCCACCATGGTTTTTCCCTTTCCAGGTTTCCACGTAAAAATTCTAGTGTTATGGTTTTGTGCTTGTTTGCATTCAGTTTCTTCACTTTAATTTTATTTATTTGTATCTAGTGGTTAAAGAATTAGTTTAAAAAAGTTGTTAATTACAGGAAACACTAATTCACCCCCCAGTATTCATTGATTCCAACATAACTTAGCAAAAGACTATGCAATTTTATAGGATTGAGTTGTAGGAAATTTGTGAGCACGAACCTAGGGATGTTCACCTAAGAAATTGAAAGAGAAACCTTGACCTGAAGATAAGATGATGATTGAGTGATGATTTGATAAAATTTGTGACCTTGTGCTATATTGATGAGTGTAAAGGTTGAACTTGATGATTGATTGGTGATGAATGTAATGCCCGCCAAAATACCCTAGAGGAAATTAAGTTATCTAACTCACTAATGAAGACAATTTTTTTTTTTTAATCTTAGAATCATTTAATGCAACATACCAATATCATCTCAACCACGTACTAACATACAATAACTCTTATCTAAAAGAACATCATGTAAATAGCTTTTCACTTAATCAAAATGCAAGCAAAATAACACGATAAACATTACATCTACCTCCCTAGGGTATCTTTACATCATCACTTAATAAACCAAAACCATGATATCCTACTCAACATTCATTTACACATATCCATTATAACAAGAACAATATAAATACAAGCACATCTATCCATTCTACAAATTCTATTGATCCATTGAATCCATGAACATGCATTTATGCATCTTTTTCTATTTTACTTTTACTCTTTATCATGCTTCCAAACTAAATATTTGCTTTTATACCTAGTATGATCATTTCCTCAACATAAATTCTAAATGCATAGTGCAGAGTCTAAATGCCATTCTCATTTTTTCTTTATATATGCATGCTACCTAACTCAAAATTCAATAACATCATTAACCAAGTATAACACAATTATCAACCATGAGCTTTTCTTTAAGATATATCATTACTCAGGATAATTGACCAAGCATATCGCACAAATTCCACTAGAAAGAAAAACAAACACATAGCTAAGAATTTCAAACAATGAATCCAAATGCACCCTTATCATTAATTAAGAAAAAAATGAATTCTACAAGGGGTATCTATATTCCATTCACAACTATCATAGGAACCATCCATTAAGATTTAAGCTAAACTATTTAACTTACTAACCACCTATTTATTACTGTGGATTAGTATCAACCAGTTTTCAAGACCATCATTAATTTTATTTAAAAACATCCATACATCATGTGCATTATATATCTAACTCAAGACTCCATTTTGTCACAATTATTTCCACTATCATTGCATATAAAATCTCATCATACAACTAAACCCAACATTCAACTACATATGCATCTAAATATCCTTACTACATTTATCATCTTAATTACCAACTTAGATTACTTATCCAATCCTAACTTAGGTATGAACATACATGCTATTTTCACAATATTGATTTTACTACATTACTTCGCTTACAAAGCCATGCAAGATAAATCACAACCAACTCACCACATAAGTATTCCCATTGAACATAAATTCACTTCTTCCTATATTATTCAATTCCTTCTTTTAAATTCATAAACTTTTCTCTTAAATGCATAACACCATGAAATTACATAAACTTTACAACATGAGCATTATAAATCTAATCCATAAACACATCGACGATCATAATAAGATAATCTCAACACATAACCCATGATAACACATATATTCCTACATCAATTCTATAAGGTTTAACTAGCATATATCCACATCTACAATCACAAGGATATTATATCTTGAGTAACTCAACTCCTTTAAAAATTCCATTTACATACATTACAAGTTTCCAACTACTTCCATTACAAGCATTTATATCATATAACCATAAAATACAATTACATAAATCTGCAATATGATACATACAAGTGCTGCAATACATGCATGAGAAGAAATCCACATCCACGCATGATGAACACCAGCAAGAAGATATCCCAATGGAAAAAGCACCAACCACCCAACCAATGTGGAACCTACAAGGAACCACCCCCCATGCTAGGACATGACACAAGGTCCCAACACGCACTCTAGACCTAGGTTGACACTTATCTACCAAAGAGACTAGACATACAAGGACACTCAAGCAAGAGTCAATCACAAGAAGCACAAATAGAAATTCCCAGAGGTGCACAAATCAACAAGACATCAATGCATCTCAAGCAAGGATACATGTAGGAGTGGAGTGTCATCACACGCTATCCTCCCCCATAATATTGCCAACACAACTCTTCATGGAATAACCCCGATAGACATGTGGAGCCATTTCTACCCATGAGAGAATCAAGGGTGATTTGACTTACCATGTTCACGGCCTTCTCATACTTACCCTAAAACATCCTCCCTAGGAATAAGTCATGAGGCTCAACAATTAATTATCTTGTTTAAAATGAGTTCTAATTACCCATCCCAACCAATTCATTATTAATGTTATCACTTGTTTAAACACAGGAAAACCCCCATGTGCCCTGGCAGTCTAGATGGAAGCTTATCAACTTAACCACCTATCTCTCACGACTCCCATCATCACATGAAAGCCCACTCACCCTACATGCTCTAAAAACAAACCAAAGAAAAGAGGCTCCAATTCAAATTCCAAGAAGATATCCATAACTTCATCATGTAACCTAACAACACATTAACATAAAAGGAAAAACTATAGCTAAAGAGTGTAAAAAGGGCTTAAATCCATTGCACTACAATATGAGCCTCAATGAGAAATCCATAGAATATCAAATATAGTATTCCATTAATAAAACACTAATTATGATGTCTCCACAAAAATGTCATCTTGTTGTCTCCACAACAATGCCATCTTGTTGTCTCCACAACAATATCCCAATGTAAGAAGAACTCAAATCTTCAACAATAAATAAGTCAAGAATGTTACAGCATAGAAAATGCAAAAATCACATCAATCTGATAAATAATAGTAAATGGAAAATGTCTGCAAGAAGCCCAAAAAGCCTTTAGAATGAAACCAAACTCAATAATCCAAATCTGACTGGAAAAATAGTGAAAACACTAAAAATAGATTGAATCGCTCTTTTGCACTTTAGTTTAGTGCTTTTGCATTGCAGGTTAGTGTTTGCATTAATTAGTTTAGCGCCTGTGCAGTTAGAGACAATGCTTTTACCCAAAGGACAATGCAAATGCATCAACAGACAACACAAATACATAAAGGACAACGCAAATGCAAACACATGAAAAGACAACACAAATGAATGAAAGAACAGTGCAAATGCAGAATCAACACTTTTGCATAAAAGGACGGAAAAATATAGAACTTTCGGCACTTTAAAAATTGAGCTTAATTCAAAGACTTATAAAAAAATACATGAAAAAGGTCGCCCAGTTCCAACAAGTAAGAAGAAACAAATGGAATAAAGATTAATAAAACATAGAGAGAGGAATCTCAAAACATATCCTACTGTTGGAAGACCCAGAACTCACACACAAAGACTTCTTTGAGTCTGAATCACACAGGATAACACTACTAATAACAGATAAGGCCAATACTACACCAAACAAAACACCAATCACATGATCCAGACAATGATACGGGAAACTCACAACAAGAAGCCATGAATACAG